>NC_059157.1:117099446-118349446 GCF_019923935.1 Bubalus bubalis | reverse complement strand
TTGTGCTCTGGGGACCCTATCTTATCGTGGGGGAGGTGATGAGTGAAAGGAAAATGGTCTTTGACAAATTGGTTGAATTCGGGCAATCACATGACTTTCCAGTAATTGCCCACCACTGCTTCAGTGAGGCTATTGTTTCAGCTCCCAAATATTTAGCCAAGTAGGAGGCTGGGGAGGGCTGGGGAGCCATCAGAGAGGTTTGAGAGCTTGATAATGTGGGGAAAGGACTTTTTTGGGGAGATCCTCTGGTATTTTGATGGAAATAGTGATACCCAGGAGGCTCTGGCCCCCTGACTTCTTTATCACTAACTGAGTTCTTTGGGGTTTAGGTGACACCTTGGGATCACTTACAGAATTTGGAGAGAGAGGGAAAGATTCCTTTGGAGGGGTGGAATCCAGAGGCCATGAGCATGTGAGCCTCATTTGATTGGGCAATCACTTACCTCACGGCTGGACAGGCTGCCTCCCTGACGCCTCTGGAGCAATTTTACTTCTCACTATGAGCACTGCTCAGAAAAACAAAACCAGGCACAGTGAGCCAGGGGGCAAAAGTGACTCGAACTGTCAGAGCTAAAGTTTTCGCAGGAAAGATTCAAGGCACAACCAGGCATTTGCCCTTAGACAACTTTTCAAAAATTCCTGCATCTCCGGGGAGAGAGAGAGCTCCTGTTGACCTCAGCCAGGCTTGCTCAGCTTGACATCATGGGACGTTTGGGAGATGAGGCCAGTGGCGGCAGCAGCATGTGAGAATGCCGTGTTATCGACGGGAACACTTTTCCCCTGGGCTCATGCGGTCATCTGTCTGATATGCTAGTGGGTGGAGGTGGGCAGAGGGGAAGGGTGTGTCCCGTCACCGGCGACAGAAAAGAGCCATGAGGTCATCGGAGTTCGAGGCTTTCCTCACTGACCGGTGGCAGCAATTGTCTTCCCAGCTTGTGTTCCCAGGGGTTCACCTCCGCTCCCACAGAGGGTTCTGATACTGGGATTCCTGCTTTGGACATATATTTTCTTTCATCTGAAAAATATGCCCCGATAGCCAGATAGGGGCTATATTATTTGGTAAGAGATTTGAGTTTTAATGCTGAGAAGTGCACAGATGACAACTCCTTTCTGTCTCAGCCCTCCTGAGAAGCCCCCTTGCCTCACATAAGCCCCTGCTTAGGTACCACTGTGTGGGCAGCCTTTTACCCTCTTTGCCCACACCCTCCCCACAGATCCGTTCCTTGGCATCTCATGAGGATTTGAGACTCCTCCCCCGTCTCCCACCCCCAGATCTCCTGAATTTTAAAACTTGAGGATCTGTGTGATGGGCAGGCCCTGGTGATTCTGCTGCATTGAGTTTGGGAATCATTCAGCCAGCTGATTTCGGGGACAGATTTAACTCTGGCATTCTTGGATTGAAATGTTCTGTGGGATGGCAGGCTCCAGGGAGTAAGCCCCCAGCCTCCCACTGGCACAGGTGAGTTCTAATAATCATTAGGTCTCTGTCTTCTTACTTTAGTGATTCTTAACCCTGACGGCATATCAGAATTATGTGTGGAGTTTTAAAACAATTACATATGATTTCTAAGCAGAAGGTAGATGGGGGGGCGGGGGGGCGGGGGAGATTCTCCTCTCTTCTCTAAAAAGCAAAAAAAGGGCTTTAGAAACCCTGGCAGTGGTTTCACCAGAAGGTTATGTGTTCGCACCTGCTAATCTCTTCGGGAATCTCCCTAATGAGGACCAGTCATTTGGGGCCATGGAGGACAGACAGCCTTCTGAGTAAAGAGGGGCATGGGAACCCCATGACTTGCCCAAATGACTTCTTTTAAAAGAGTAGCCCTCTTAGGGAAAGGGATGTGCTCAGATGCTTTAGGTTCCAAGATGGTCAAAGAAGCCTCGAACCCTCGGGTAGATGGTTGCAGGGAAGGAGGTAGGGCGATTCTGGCTCTGCCAGCTGGTGGGGTGGAACCAGGTCTGACTCAGCATTGTGGAGCCAGCTGGTGTCCTGGGAGGGGGCTGTGGAGGCGACCTGCTGTGTTGGGAGAGCACAGTTAGCGGGGTGGCGGGAGGCATTGGTTCCTTCTCCAAGGGCTAGGGTTGGGCCTGAAAAACTGCAGGGAGCATCGCGGGCACCAGCTGAAGAGGCGGCAGGACCAGTGTCCAATAGTGACACCATGAGGCCGCTAGCAGTCACAGCACAAGTCGTGATATGTGCAATATTCCTTTGGTTAGACCAGCACCGATCTAAGTGCCAAGCCCTTATTCATTCCTTTAATAACAGCTCTGTGAGGGAGTTATTATCACCCTTTTGTAAAGAAAAGGAAATTGAGGCACGGAGGTTATATGAGAGTAGCCAGCAGGCTGTGAACCGGGCAGTCTGGCTCCAGAGCCCACATCCTTAACTGCCAGACAGGCCTCGCTGCCTCCATAACATCAGCCACTGTTTTCTGAGTGCTTACTACACGCTATTATGTTCTCTGTGCTCACCACTATCTTATGAGGTAGGAGCTGGTTTTATTCCCATTTCACAGAAGATTTATTAGTGGACTGCTCATCATTATTCTCTCCCATTCTGGAAATGAAGGCCAGACTAATCCCACCTAATCTCACCATGGTTCCTCTGTTTTTTGGAACTTCTGAGCCTTTAGGATTCTTAGAAAACTGCAGTTAAGTGAGACTCTTGATTAGGGGATCCTAGGCCTGGAAAATCCATGGATAGCAGAGCCTGGTAGGCTGCTGTCCATGGGGTCGCCAAGAGTCGGACACAATTGAGCGACTTCACTTTCACTTTTTACTTCCATGCATTGGAGAAGGAAATGGCAACCCACTCCAGTGTTCTTGCCTGGAGAATCCCAGGGACGGGGGAGACTGGTGGGCTGCCGTCTATGGGGTCACACAGAGTCGGACACGACTGAAGCGACTTAGCAGCAGCAGCAGTAGCCCCAGATTTACTGAATGAGAGTAGATGAAGGGTGGGGCCAGGAAATGTGAACTGAAAACAAAACCGAAAACAAACCACAGGTGATGCTGGTGTGCAGTCAGGGCTGAGAATTACTGCCTTTATTTCACAGTAGTATTTTACACCCTCAATGACCCAGCAGCAGTGTTTCCAGGAACTGTTTCTAGTTTCCAAGTCCTCCTGCTTAGAAGGAAGCTGCGGGTGGGAGCTGCCTAGAGGGAAGGAGCTGGCTAAAGACTGGGAGCAGAGAAGCCAAGCCCAGGGGGCCCAAGGCTCATGCCCTCTGCTGTCCTTCTGTACTTGGAAACCAGTCTGTTAAAAGACAGTCTCAAATGTCTTATTCTTGGTGAACACTTCTCCTGTCCAGCTGGCCCTCCCGGCCTTGCTGCCACAAAGGCTTGCACCCTGGGAGCCCCAGAACAACCCTCCTTCTGTGTTCCCCCCGCACCAGGCAAGACATGCTGGCAGGACTGGGTAATTTTCACATGCTCCCTGGCCCAGTAGGGTGTCTGAGACATAGTCCTCTCTCAGAAGCGCTAGCTGACTGAGCAGAAGAGAAAGGAGGAAGGGAAGAGTGACGACAGAGGGAGGGGGAAGTCAGAAAGGGCCAGGTGCTGAGCAAGGACGGAGGCTGGCCAGTGAAATTGTATTTAGTGCTGACCCCTTGAGCATTTGTGACCTCTGTTTGGACCCATGGAATATGCCAGTCCAGGCTGTCTCCTGGCCACCCAGGAACTGTGGGCAGAGGACCGAGAGAGCTGGGAAAAATTTTATGACTGCACCAAGAAGCATGACTTAACTTGTGTGGATGCTTCTACTCTAGGAGGTAACTAGGGTAGATGTTAATAATCTAATTTTACATCTGAGGAAATGAAGGATCAGGAAACTAAAAAACAGTGATTTCCCTGAAGGTCCACTGGTTAGGATTTTGCACTTTCAATGCAGGGAACCAGAGTTCAATTCCTGACTGGGGAATTGAGATCCCCAATTCCTGATTGGGGAACTGAGATCCTGCATGCCACATGGTGCAACGACAAAAAAAGGAAAGAAAGTTAATATGTTCAAGGTCACATGACCAATAAGCAGAGGATGGGATAATCCAAATTCCTTACTAGTCAAAAGTAGCTTAGATTCTTAAAGTTGGAAGAGCCCTGGAATATCATCTGATCCATCTCTAGTCAGTAATGCCCCTTCCCCAAAACACTTCAGAGAAGGGGTGATGGAGCTGTGTGGGATAACTTTAGTACCAGGGAACTCCTGGCCTCCACTGCAGCTGGGACAGAACCGAAGGCAAGTTCTTCCTTGCACCAGCTCAATCCTCTCCTCCTGAAGATCAGCCAAAGGCATGGCTCCCTTTCCACTCTGTCCACTCTGCTCTACTGCCCCTGAGACGCTAAGGCTGACATCCAGGACTGAGTGGAGGCCCTCCTGTGTGGCACTCTGACAGAGGGCCACCCATGCTCGCTCAGCTGGGACAGCGACTCAGCTGAACAGTGTGGATGAGTCACGGCTTGCCTATGGGGATCTATTTCCCAGTTACGGTATATCAAAGGGGCAACATCCTCAGCCACTCTGCCTGTTCAGGAGAAGTTAGAGCATCTCGAAGCATCTCCATCCTGCCTCCTCAGAAGTTTGAAAGGTTTTACTCATACAATCTCATAATAAAAATGTACTCTAGGGTGGGAGGGAAACTCAGGAGCGAGGAGATATATGAATATGGCTGATTCACATTGTTGTACAGCGGAAACCAGCACAATATTGTAAAGCAATCATCTTCTAATTAAAGATAAAAATTTTTATAACGTACTCAGGGTCTAAAAGACATCCAGGTGAGTTTGGCCTGAAGAGGAGGGAAAGCTACAAAACAAACTGCTTCATGCTTAGGGAGTCATGATAATGACTGACAGTTTGATGGCCTTTGGGAGTTGAAAAACCCTTTTATGGTTTGTTTTCGGGTTTTGCAACCTATCAGTAAGGCAGACGGGAGAAAAGGAAATATTTTTGTGTGTGTGTGCAAACAAGAACAAGAGAATCAGTCCCCGAGCTAGCGAGTGGTGGAATCAGGACTTGCCCCCATGCCTTCTGGGTCTGAGGTCACTGACTTCGCCCCGCACCTTGTGCGGCAGGCCAGTGCAAGCCCTTGAGGGACCACCCAGGTGCTGAAAGCGCCAGGCTCACACGTGCTGCCGCTCAGGCTACGTGCCAGCCACTCCCACTGGGACTGGTGGCAGCACTCCTGAGCCTAGCGCTTTATTGCATACTATCTTATCTCAATAGGAAAAGGCAATTCAGGGGAAGAATTTCCTTGTCACTGTGCTCCCGGCTTTCCATTGTTCAGCTTTCTCAGCCCTGGTTCATCCCCTGGGTCTGACAATTACTCATATCCATGGAGGTGCCTTATCAGGGCTGTCTAAGATACAGGGCCTATTTTTCTCTCAGTACCAGATAAACTGGAATCTGTTCACCCTTTATGGCCTGATATCATCCCAGAATCAGCCAGCTCAGAAGCCAGCTGCACAGGGAAGGTGCTTGAACAGCAGTCCCTAGTAATCCAGCAGTTTCCTTCACAAAGCCCTAGAATTTCAGGGTCCTGTACAGGCAAGGGTGATGGAGAACCACCTCTTGGTGAAGCTGACTGTACTTTCGCCCTCAAATTTTACTCTGAAAAACTTTCAACCTACAGAAAAGTTGCAAGAATGATATGATGCACATGCTTATACTATTCACCTGGATTCATCAGTTGACCCCATTTCATCACATTTGTTTTAGTTTTCATATATAGCTGAACAATACATACTTTTTCTTGTCTGACCATTTCAAAGTGGCCAAATCATGATGCTTCTCTCCTAAATAGCTGGCATGTCTATCTGAAGAATAGGGGGTTCTCCTACACAACCATACTATTATCACTCTCAAGAAAATGAAATAATAATGTTAGCTAATATGCAGTACACGCTCCAATGTCCTTGATCTTGGTAATGTGAACTTCATATCCTGGTTAAGGTGATATCCTCACATCACCCCCACAGTAATATGCAGATTTCATCATTGTATAGGAATCTATTTCCATTTGTAATTAATAAAGTAATTAGCAGGATGTGATGAAATAAAATCTATCTTTTAAGACAGGACAAGAAAACTTAAACATAAAATCCTCTCTCTGCATCCAGTTGCAACTCCTCCCTCTCCTTAATGTCCAGTGAGTATCTGCAATACACATAGACCAGAACTTCTCAGTGATGGGAGTGCCTCTTAACTGTAAAGTTCACTTTTACCCTTGTTTCCAACACTAGTCATGTAAATTCCTTGAAGATTAGCACTTTTCCCCAATTCTGTAGTGGGTTGTGCTGACTTTAAGCCCACTTTGCACACGTTTACCTGGACTACATAACCTTGGTGAACTTTATGCAAAACATTAGTATGTCATTTTGATGTATTTACTGTCCTTTGTCTTAAGAATGACTTCTAACAGAAAGAATAGCTCTCAGAGCTTTCTGAGAATCTGTTTCCTGGGTTATAATCTTCAGTTTGGTTCAAATAAAATTCCCTTTTTTTCTTCTTAGGCTGATTGTTAACTGAATTTTCATACACAAGAGGTACTTTGTGACCCTGTGAATGTCTTCTCATGAGTTTTTAGCAATTACTGAGGTCCTTGCCTGTCAAATATTATTATGATGGATCACTTTGTTTTAATCCCCCCAAAAAATGCTCATTATGAAAAAGGTATAAAATACTGAAAAGTATAATGAAAATATAATTTCTACATCCACACAGAGAGCAAGATGAAAATACATGCACAATACATAGTTACTTATAAGCTTCCCCTCTTCTAATGTTTACATGAATGTTATTCGGGGCAGCATATAGGTATTCATAACTTTCTTCAGTTTATTTAGTATACTTATATGATAAACAATACTAATTTTAAAAGTTTATAATATCTGTAACAACCTATGGGGAAAGAATCTGAAAAGGAATCTGAAAGTAAATCTGATTTACTTTGTTGTACAACTGAAACTAACACAACATCGTAAATCAACTATACTCCAAAAAAAATTTTTTAAACGTTAATGAAGCACCAAAAAGTATTTAAAAGCATAACATTTACAAATATATCCATGACAGTTAGTTCTGTATATTAACATATATATATATATTTTGATATGCCTCTTTTCTTATTCATACTAAAGAAAGTGAAAGTGTTAGTCACTCAGTCGTGTCTGACTCTTTGCAACCCCATATACTGTGGCCCACCAGGCTGCTCTGTCCATGGAATTCTCCAGGCAAGAATACTGGAGTGGGTTGCCATTCTCTTCTCCAGGAGATCTTCCTGACTCAGGGATCGAACCCACGTCTCCTGCATTGCAGGTAGATTCTTTACCATCTAAGCCACCAGGGGGCTCATACTATAGAACTCTCAAAAAAAAAAAACAAAAACAAACTGTCCTTTTTGTCTTCCCACCTTGCTTTTAAACAACAACTAGGCTTTCATATTTTCTCAGGGGCTCTCTCCTGTCTGTTTTCCCTGGTTTGAGAATCACTGCTATCTGGTCTCCCTTTATTGTTCTTTAGTCTTGAGGGATGAGATCAGCAACGAGTTGGAACTACAGCAGCTGCTTGAGCCAAGGGGTTTCTCTTGGAACCAAAGGTTTATGCTGCAAACTTGAAAGGGAAGAGAATTTAGGGGGAGATATTTTTAATCTGGAGAATGTATTCAACTGCTTCTACAGTAAAGAAACCACTACTATAAGAATCCACATAGTCCCCTTACTATAGAAAGTCTCATAAAAAGACTCTTTTGATATTGTCAGCAAACAATGTTTTAAAAATAATTGCTAATATTGGCAAACTCTCTTGGATTCTCCTTTTGTTGCTTGACATTGTCTTCTGCAGATTTTTCTTTCCATGTTAGAACTGGGAATTCAAGTTGTGAGAACAAGCAAGCCACTCAGGCACTGAACTAGATGATTTCAAGTAATTCAGATCTATTCCTCTGTGATCTTCTAGTCTAATACCCAAATAGCATTTGTTCATGAAAGTATAATGTTTAATCTTTCCAAACAAGTGGGGTTTTGAGGCTTTATCACTTTTGCACCTGTTCTAAATACATTTATGAAAACATCTCACACAAATAGAAAGACTTTAAAAGTAATTTCCTTAGGGCAATGTTCTCAAAGGATCACTTGAGGAGCTTGTTAAAGATTCCCAGACCCTGGGACTTCCCTGGTGGTCCAGTGGTTAAGACTCTGCACTTCCATGCAGGGGGCTCCATGTCGGGTAGAACTAAGATCCTGCATACCTCAGTGCTGCAAACAAACAAACAACAACAAATGAACAAAAAACAAACCCCCAAAGATTCCCAGGCCCTGTCCAGATCTAGGAAATCACTAGGGTGGAGCCTAAGAGCCTATTATTTGAACAGATATCACACACACCAGAGCTTTAGGACATACATAGTCCATAGTGCACTTGGTGGTCAGAAGGAAAGGCCTATGGCATAGCTCTTCTCACACATGGTCAGGCTGTCCTTTGGAAAGGCAGTGGCAGCTGCAGTGTAGAAGAGCCCTTTTCCGGTTGTGGGTTTAGAAAATCTCTGAGACTTGCACTGGTGATGCTCCAAGTACTAGGACACCTGCAGGAGAGAGAAAAGGATGAAGGTCAAGGTCAAGTCCAGAGCAGAGGCGGGACTAGCTAGGCTGCTCTGAGAGCAGATGCGACCTGTGGTGGGCAGGACTTAGAAGCTGGAAGCTAGATCAGGAAAAAGCAAGAGGAAAGGGCCCTGGCACGAAGGATTCCACAGCAACAAGCAGGATGTAAAGACAGTTTCGACAAACTGTTCTCAACACACCGTGGTGTCTCATTAGCTTGTACTTAATGGAAGTTGAGAGAATCTAGCCAAGAAAAACAAAACAAAAGCAGTATAATCTTGGAAACTTACGGCGGGAAAGCACGTTTGAAATCAAACCTAAAGGAGAAAACTGCTAGAACAAAGCAGTCTTAAAAAAAAAAAAAAAAAAAAAAGTGGGTGGGTCGACCATTATGGGTAGAAGGGAGGAGCAGAGCGCTGATGTTTTCCTTTACAAGCTTTTTGTTACAGTCTGATTCTCTTTTTAAAAACCGTGTACCTGCGATATTAAAAAAAAAAAAAAAAGTATTTTAAATATATTTAAAAACAGAGTCTGCTCTGCAGTACACCCTAAGGGATGCTGAAGGATCTCAAATACTTTGAGAAGGGTAATCTCGAGATTATCCCCTTACAAAACAAGCGGCGTGAAATGCACCCCAAGAGCCGTCCTGTGCAGTGCCCCCGAGGCCCGGGCGCGGTGGCGGTGAGGTAGGAACGCGCACACAGCGGGGACTGACGGGCCGGCACATGCAGAATTCACGACTCGCGTGAGGCGGTGGCTGCACAGTGCGCACGCGCCGAGCCACACAGGCCCTCTCTTCCCGGAAGTCGGCGGGCGGTGGTTTGAATGGATCGCAGGCTGCCGGGGTTTGGCAGAATCCCAGAGGGAAAGGTAGCAAGTAGGAGCTGGGATTCACTTCTCATGGTGCCACTAGGGGCCTCCCTCCCCGTTACAACTTGTGGAGGCCACTTACTGCCCCACTAAGGCAGTGTGGAGGGTGAGAAGGGGGCGAGCGCCCCTAACCCAGGTTAGGGACTTAGCCCTGCGGCAATCACATAAGAAAAGTTTTTCTTTTTCTAAATGATTGATACAGAGTTCGTTTTCTGTCACTGTGGAAAATATTATTCATATCTCATATTTAAGACTTTTCAGTATTGGAAGGAAACTGCAGACATTTTTAATGTCATATGCTGTGATCTCTTGTGACAGCAAAACTTGGACTCTTCATAAAAGGGGGATTTTATCTTAAATGGATAGTAAAATCCAAACAGAGAGAAGTGCATATTATATAATGAAACCTATTTTTAAAGTGTATCTAAAATTTCTCTTGATAATGCCTCTTTCTTGAGAGTTTATGAACATGTCAGTCTTCTGTAGGAAAGAATTCACTGGCATGTTCATAAAAAGGAAAAAGGGACAGAGATTTGCCCTTTCATTTTACAGATGAGGAAATTGTAACGAGAAAGGGAAATGACTTGACAAGTCTCTCACTGAAGCAGACCTAGGAACTGGAGCCCAGCCATGCTTCTTGCTCTTCTGGCTCTGGGGGAGCCATACCCCATTGTAACAATCACATGTGAGTGTGCATCGGGTGATTGTTCATACATCTCTTCACCATACTGAAGTACTGGGGGAAATAAGGGGATTGGTTCTTCAGGGTCTAGACAGATTTTAAGAAAATTTTACTGATACAGTTCTCCCTAAATCACAGATTTCTTTCTTTGGGAGATTAAAATGGGTAAATTTTTTTTTTTTTTTTGAGTAGCTTAAGCAGGCGGCCGGATAACCACTTAATCACTTATTGGAGTTGTTGTCAGGCTCTTCACTCCTCTGAAGTTTCTTCCATCTGACAGTGTGATTCTTTGGTTACCAGCTGGCTTTCCGGACATATGTGGCCAGGAATTATAGGGAGGAAGGAAACTAATCCTTCTTCAATGTCTACTTTGAGTCATCTAGTGTTAGTAGCGGAGAAGGCAATGGCACCCCACTCCAGTACTCTTGCCTGGAGAATCCTATGGATGGAGGAGCCTAGTAGGCTGCAGTCCACGGGGTCGCTGAGAGTCGGACACGACTGAGCAACTTCACTTTCACTTTTCGCTTTCATGCACTGGAGAAGGAAATGGCAACCCACTCCAGTGTTCTTGCCTGGAGAATCCCAGGGACGGGGGAGCCTGGTGGGCTGCCGTCTATGGGGTCGCAGAGTCGGACACGACTGAAGCGACTTAGTAGTAGTAGAAGTAGTGTTAGTTGTGTTATGCATTCCATATATATTACTTACTCTTCACAACATGCTTTCTAGATAGCGATTATTCTCAGCCTACCCCAAGAGTTCACCACGTTTAAGTAACAAGCTCCAAGCCATGCAGACAATAGGCAGCACAACTATTACCCCATCTCTTATGATCAGATGAATGGGCAGGAGAGGAGGATTACACAATTGGTTCCCAGCCTCTCCCTAGTGTAGGCAACCTCTTTGCACTGCTATGTGAGTCTTCAGGGCAATTAACTCCCATTATCATCCTGGTCTGACTGACAGTTAGGGATGGAGTTGCAACAGAGGCCCAGGGCAAGAATCCTCTTACTAGGAGGAAGGCATTTGGGCTGGCACTTCTTCACAAAGGCTCCAGAGTTACAGAGCTTTGACTAACAGGTTCTTATTAAACAATGAGGCCAAACTTTGCTTCCAAAATTCTCAGTTTAAATGTTCACTCTGGATGAAGAGACTTGGGAGTCTGTTTTGAGACAAGCTCGGACAATGATAATAAGAAATGGTTTGTGAAGGAAGAGGCTGGGACAATGGGATCTAAAGAGATGGTCAACATCTACAGCTCAAGCAATTTGTGCTGGTCAAAGCCAGCAAGATCACTTGATGTTCTTGACTGAATGGACATTCCCATCAGGATCCAACCAACTTCTGGGAGCATAAGCCAGTCTTCCCTTGGAGGGAGGGGACATACTAAAGGCAAACTCCAAGGATGTCATCCTATTCCCATGCCTTTTACCTTTCCAAAGATAAACACTTTTTCTTCCCTGCTGTCACCAATCAGATTAAACACA
Source organism: Bubalus bubalis (assembly GCF_019923935.1). Taxonomy (NCBI): domain Eukaryota; kingdom Metazoa; phylum Chordata; class Mammalia; order Artiodactyla; family Bovidae; genus Bubalus; species Bubalus bubalis. The sequence continues at coordinate 118,337,821 of NC_059157.1, read as the reverse complement.
CTGCCCAAGTTGGTACTGTATCCATGACTGTACATTTCTGCTTCCTGAAAAGTTGTGGCTGTAGGGATGTAAAACTGACCAATCAGCTGCGGTTGATCTGAGGCATGCCAGTCAGCTTCCTACTCTATCTTCCAGTAGCTACCAGTCAGCTAAGAATTAAGTACCAACTCCCAGTTCCTCTCCAGCCTCTTCACCCTTTCTCTACTTCCATTCTGGCTACATCAGAGTCTTCTTTCCTTGGCTAGACTCCCCCCTTCCCTGCTTCCAATTCTCTGTGTGGTTTCATCTTCTGGAATGTTCTCCTAACCCCCTACCCCTGCCCCCAACTCAAAAGTTTCATCTTCCATCAAAGTACAGCTTCAGTGATTAAGATCACAAAGCAAAACCAACTTAGCAAACTCCGTTACAAGACAACCAGGGTCCAAAGCAACTGGATAAATAGGGTGGCTTTAGGTTCACTTCTAGTTCACAGGTCACACAGGGAATTGATTAGAATCTATGCAGAGACCTGTGAAACCAAACTGCTTCCCAGAGGCACCCCCTCTTTCATGCTGGTGGGACTTGCACTACCCCTTAGGAGCCACTGGGCAGCTGCAGCTGAATCACACAGGCTGCCAGGGGCCAGCCAAGAGCAGAGCTGTGTTTCTTGGCATTTCTCCCAGATCCCCTCATGGCCGACTTTGGAGGCTGTGCTGGGATTCAGATGTATCCCTGAGCTCCATGGTGAAATACTGTAGTTCTCTCAATCAGGATTTATTCATTCCAGTGTTCCTCCCACCTTAGCTCCAAAATAAACCTGCAAGGGGATTTCGGTGCTTGAATTTAACACCTCTGGCCATGCCTCTTACCCTTTGCGTGCTTTCAGCTACCTTCTAAAGCAGACGGTCCCCTTCACCTGCAGACCCTGCTCCAGCACACATTTTGCCAGATTGGAGCAAGTCCTCGTACCTAGAGCAATTTGCTTTGCTTGCCTTTGCAATACCAGTGATCTTGTAAACACGTGGTTGATCAAACAGTCCTCTCTCAACTTTCAGCAGAAAACTCTAGTGGGTTACTGGAAGGCAGTAGCCAGGTCCCATCAGAACTTGTCATTGTGTCCTAGAGACCCAGAATGTGGGCCCACCGCTCACTAGGCTTAGCCAGGTCTTGCAGAATGGGGCTTTGCTGAGATCCAAACATATTAGCTGCTTGTTAGATGAACTCATTCACAGTAGATATTCAGAGTATGGTTGACTCCAAAGGGAAAAGGAAAAGAGGGCCCAAAGTCCTTCAGATTATATGTCAAAGCACGAGTGGTTTGTGACAAACTGCACATCTTTAGAACACACTTTGGGCATGTTCAAGTCTCTCCACTGGGCCCAAAGTCTTAGCTCCATTCTGAGTGGTAGTGGAGACCAGCCAAGTTCCATGACAGCTCCTGGTTCCTCACTTTCATGGGCAGCCTCGGTAGAAGCTTAATTCCTACTACGGCTGTCCCTGAAGGTTGATCCCTGCTCAGTTCCTGACAAATGCTTGACCCTGGGCTCTGAGCTGCTGAGTTGGCTCCAGAAAGTGTTACTCATCAGAGGGCAAGTCCACTGGCTTCACAGACCACCTGTGTGCCTGTGATCTGACTGTCTCCATGCTGTCTTTGTTCCCTCCAAGGTTAACATCTTCAGGATCCCACTGTGGAAAAAAGACACAAGAGGTACCTTGGTGGACTAGACCCGTCCTGTCTCTTACAGTTCCCCCAACAACAGCTCCAGTCCTGGTTCTCAAGGCCCAGGCACAGACAAGAACAAACAGATAAGGACAGGGTAACCAGGCCTGTGATTCTAGGACCTAATAGGGCAAGGGTAACTCTAAATCAAGGAATTAACGGACAGCTACCCTGAATAGATCAGTCCTACTTCCCCTCCTGTTCTCTGTTCCCCCTGCCTTCACCAAGTCCTTCTCTAGTGAGCCTGAGGCATGTTCCCTTTATCCTGAGAATTTCCATCTCTATGCCAGACTCATTCCTAGAAAAGACCAGGAAAACTCAACCTATTCCTTATGGCCCGGGTAAGACTCTCCTCCTCCAAGAAGCCTACCCTGACACCCACTGAGCTCTTACCCTCTTCTCTGTACTGCTTGTATCACTGGTTTGCGGCTGATCATGGGAGGTCCTGCCCTTTGCCTGAGTGTCTACCTTGTCCTCAGGTAGATGACAGAGCACCTTAAGAGTAGGGCACTAGTCTACCCTTGCCCCCCGCTCCCCATATGGTGCTTCTTCTGAACTTGAGGTCAGCTAACTCATCAAAAACAAACACTTAAAACCTAATCCAGAGTGGTGGTCACTGCCAGTGACTATTTCATCACTGACTCAGACAAGTATGGGAAACTGAAATTTGCAGGAGTAGGAATAAAAGGTTAAAAAAAAAACAGGTGAGCACACAAGTACTGATGAAGCGGCATACAGTCTTCCTATTGTTCTAATAGTTTGGATAAGAGAGAGAGCGCTCTGTGTGCGGGCCAAAAGCAAGGGAATCCTTACTGATTCCAGCGACAGAGGTATGTGGGGTTCTTCTGTGGGTCTTCATTTCTCCATGTGTGAACTGGGAGTCTGAATCAGGAACTAGATAATATGAGCTGCCATTTCTGAGTTTCTATGACTGGTGATTCTGAGTCACAAGGCTGCATTTGAAGGTATCAAAAGACCCAGGAAGCAATAAGCAAAGGCCATGTAGGATGTGTCAGCCCAGGCCAGTCTATTTGGGCAAGAAAATAGAGCCAGGCATAGATGTGCACTCAAGAAAAATGCTCCTCCAGCTCCTCAAACACGAATCAAACAATCCAGTCCTTAGAAGGTCAGGACAAGGTCCTCAAGGCTCCCTGAGTCACTTGACAGACAATGCCTGCAGCCTGCCAGTTATAAAACACAAATTGTAGCTCTGAACAGAGAGTCCAATTTAATTCGTGATTTACTGATAATAACTGAACTGATTCTACTACTTGGTCATGAGAAACTGCATCACGTTAAAATGACCACCTCATCTCCCAGTCACCCTGCTGGTGAGGGCCCGAGCTGATCTGCTTGGTGCAGCTCAGTCCCTCGTCCGTGTCTGGGGCTGTGTCAGGCCCTTGCGGTGCTGGTTTCTCATCTATCTGTGTTTGCAGACTTGGAGAGATACCTCTAACCAAATCCCTTCCAGATGTTATCAGAGATGCCAAGTAAAAGAGCTCCCTGGCCCCTCAGCCTCCAAGACCCAGTTGCCTAGCAGTGGAAGCAGGGGCCTGGTCCATTCTCTGAGAATGGACAGTGTGTTTATGGGTGAATTCTATTTTCAAGCGGAGACCCACGTGCTAGATCTGGTTTTGGACCAGCCTCACCAGGAGGGCCCAGGGTGCTTATCAAAAAGGCTCCCTTGACCCCATCTGTAGTTTGGGATCTAAGGCTTAGCATTTGAACAAACTCCTAGGGTGATTCTTGGCCACCCTGATGTATCAGAACCACTGCTCCGGCTCCTAAAATGTCTTCTTAAGAGTTATCCTTGCTACTCCTGACCAGTTCAGCTGCCAGGAAACAGAAACTCTGATGAGGTGCACTCTTTAAACTGGGTTAAAACCTTCAAAAACATTTAAAATCTCTTCCTTCTGAATTCCCAGAATAATGTGTTTTTAAATGTCATTTTAAGTAATAAAAACATCACTGGAATCCAGGCATTCAGAGAATTTGAGCAAAAGATAATCTACTCTCTGATCATAAAAACAAAAAAAATCCTGGGAGGTGACAGGCACAGGTGGCTGTCATGAATCATGTGCTCATTTGTCACTTGGAGGCGAGGATGGCAGGGAGACAGGAGCCAGCTGCCCAAGGTCTCCAAGTGACAACAGGGGGGAATGTTGATCCACGCTCTCACAGTCACTCCCAGCACCGTTGCCATTAGGGAGCTGCTGGGCCTCCTCCTGTTCAGAGACTTGTTCCAAGCACATTTCTTCCTTGGGTCATGTATCTTCTCTGAGTCCCCATTGGATGGTTCGGACAAAGCAGAAAGAACTCTGAATTGAAAAAGCCTGGAAAGAACCTCAACTTTCAGACTCTTCTCTTATTTTCAGATTTTTTTCCCCTAGAAGAATTTGGCATGGGCCCAGCCATCTCAGAGGGGCTCACAAAAACAGGAACTGAAATCAAGCCACAGGAAGTCCCTTCTGGAATAAAGAGAGAGCACAATTGTCCATACCTGCTCCGAGATTAGGGCTTCCCAATACTTCTGCTGCAGAATAAAAAGAGATAAAGAAAAAAAGTGTTGAATAGAGTTTGCCACCATCACTGAGCAGAGCAGAGATCAGCACCAGCCTGTCAGCTCCTTGAGCCAGAAGCCTGGCCCTCCACTGGGCTGGAGGCAAAGGAACAGCTGACTTCAGCAAGCAAGAAGGCAGCAGCTACTAGCGGCTCCAATTTAGTTAAATGGTCACTAGGATGATTGTGATAATTATGAAGGGCTTGAAAAAGATTATTATCTATACAGATTTTTAAATTACTATTATTAGGACTTATCATTATTAGACGTAACAATGAAGATTCCATTTATTAACCACATGGCTGAGATGAGTCAACTTGAAACCATGAAACTAAGAGAGATGCAAATAAAATCTTCACTTCGAAACTACGAGGTATTTGCTACCACCCAAGATTCATTTTTAATCAGCCTTTACTGTACAGTTGGTTCCACCCCAAGCCTCAAATATATCTGATTCAGGTTCTTAAAGGGTAACGTTGCCATCTGCTCTCATTCCTCTGGCACCTCCTGCAGTGCCCGGGACATGTGTGTTTGTGTGTGTGTGTAGCTGTGTTATCTGAATTAAGATTATAAAAGCTTGACTGAACCCCTCTATTTGTCTGCTGATAACTGCTAGCTCAGAGACGGGGCTCTGCTGTGTGTGTGGGGGGCGAGGGGGGGGCGGTGGAGGGGGTGGAGTTCCACTCTGGGCCAGAGGTGGAGGAAGGGGCCGAGCAGGCAGAGAGGTGTCCCAGGCTGTGCTGGCAGAGCTCTGCCCCAAGCTCACACCCAGGGCACCTGGTAGGCCCGGGGCAAAGGGCAGAGACCCCACTTTGACTCTGAGGAGGGCAGAGAAGGGGCACCAAAGCTGGGTTCTTGGTCAGTGCCCCCACACAAGCTCCCTACCCCTCACTGGGCAGGATGTGGTGGCCCCAGCAGGAGAGAGGGCAGAATATGGGGGTGGGTGAGGCAAAAAGAAGCCTGACAGTCTTCTCCCCAGGTCCTCCCTCTTCCCTCGCCTTCCCATCCTCCCCCTTGAAGTCCTTCCCCCTTTTTGCAGGAGGACAGAATGTACTTCAAAAACTTGAGTCACCACTGACTTCAGCTGTACCACGCCTTTTTCTTTTGAACAACTCTTTAATTATAAGATTTTCAATCATACACAAAAGTAAAACAATAACACCCATGGACACACCCTCCTTCATTTGTTCTAGCTCCCCCAAGCTTTCATTTGCTGAAGTATTTTAAAGTAAATAATGTCATCTGTAAATACTTCAGTATGTATCTTATAGATAAGGACTTAAAAAAAAATCCTAAGCACAATGCCATTATTATGCCTAACAAAATTGTTATAATTCCACAGCATGCATTTCTTAATGACATCCTGCTGGAGGAAACATAAACTGAAAAAAAAAAAAAAGATTAATTGGAGAAGATACAAAATTACTAAAAATGATGGTTCCCCATACACTGCAAAAGACGGAAATGTTGATGACAACATAGGGATTGAAAAAGTTATATAACTTCTGCAAACGTAATGGAAATAAAAGGAGAGGTGAAAGAAAGAATGGTAACCTTCATCTTTCTTTAGAAAATACAGATGTTCATGTAAAGTATAATTGGTGATGTGTGATTACCACAGTGAGTTTTGTTGTTTGTTTTAAAAAAATTACTAAATTCAGTGGGATATACTGGATTATATTCTGGAACAGAATAAGAATTTTAATGGAAAAACTGGTGTAATTCAAATAAAGTCTGTACTTTAGTTAACAGTAATGTTCTACCATAATAATGTTAATTTCTCAGTTCTGACACATGCAGAATGGTGCTGCAATGTGTTAATCTTAGGAGGAACTGAGTGAAGGTAAACAAGAACTCTCTGGACTACCTTTGTAACTTTTCTGTAAATCTAAAATTATCCCCAAAGAAACAGTGTATTTAAAGACAAGCAAACAAATAAGCAAACAAATAAAGAAGCTGAGTCCTCCAACTAGGTTTGAAATGAAACCTTGAAACCTCCTTTCCAAAATCTTCAGCAACCTAAAATTTCAGAAGAGTGCCCTCTAGTGGAAGTAGTAGATGAGAATGTCCCTAAGGGGTATGATTAATCCAAATCTTTGTAAAGGAGGTCTCTCTCCACCCCTTACGAAAAAAAGCGAAAGTAACTAACATTTTTGTAGTCTTTTCCCTGTTTCAGGAGCAAAATGTGTTCATTTTTATATAGAAACTTTTTAAAAAAACAAACTGAAGACTGCACGTAATTCTATCCCTGAGAGCCTTTATGATTTAATGAAGGAACAGCCCTCTGAAACACACACACACACAAATCAAATTATGCAAATTGCTTTTCTCTCTTAACACAGAATAAGCATTTCTGTATACCCTTAAATTGTCTTTCAGTTCAGTTCAGTTCAGTCACTCAGTTGTGTCCAACTCTTTGCGACCCCATGAATCACAGCACGCCAGGCCTCCCTGTCCATCACCAACTCCCAGAGTTCACTCAGATTCACATCCATCGACTCAGTGATGCCATCCAGCCATCTCATCCTCTGTCGTCCCCTTCTCCTCCTGCCCCCAATCCCTCCCAGCATCAGAGTCTTTTCCAATGAGTCAACTCTTCGCATGAGGTGGCCAAAGTACTGGAGTTTCAGCTTTAGCATCATTCCTTCCAAAGAAATCCCAGGGCTGATCTCCTTCAGAATGGACTGGTTGGATCTCCTTGCAGTCCAAGGGACTCTCAAGAGTCTTCTCCAACACCACAGTTCAAAAGCATCAATTCTTCGGTGCTCAGTCTTCTTCACAGTCCAACTCTCACATCCATACATGACCACAGGAAAAACCATAGCCTTGACTAGACGAACCTTTGTTGGCAAAGGAATGTCTCTGCTTTTGAATATGCAGTCTTTAGGACCACAATTCCATCACTTTCATGAACCATAGCACACAGTATTTCAATTCACCTCATTGCTAAAAGTACACATTTTTGTGTTCTGAAACCTGCCCCCAGGTCATGTGCTAACTTCTTTGTTCCTGAAGACTCTGAGGTGTATTTCTGCCACCAAGGAGAGTCACTTTCCAGACTGGCAGCTGAATGGGCCCCCAGAGACCATCTGTACAACTTCCTCCTTACATTTAGGGAGAAGAGACTTCCCCAAGACTGGGGTGGTGAAATGCTGCTGGACTCAGGACCCGTTATAAAGGTTTTTTTTGTTTTTCTGATCATAAAGTTTTGAGAATGGCCAGATACACACCAGCTACAGTTTGGTCTTAGATTTCATTAAGTAGATTTCCTTTTTTATTTTCCTTGCACCTCTCAGGCATTTAAACCTTCCACCTTACACTTCAGTATCTCATCCTTCCTATTTCTTTAGTTAATTAAGCAATTCTGTAACACTTAACTTGGGATCAAACATGGTTTCACCTCTCATACATTCTTTCCACCTATCTACCAGCTCTCTACCTCTCTACCTTACGATTATACAGTGGAAGTGACAAATAGATTCAAGGGATTAGCTCTGATAGACAGAGTGCCTGAAGAACTATGGACAGAGGTTCATGACACTGTACAGTGATCAAGACCATCTCCAAGAAAAAGAAATGCAAAAAGGCAAAAATCGTTGTCCGAGGAGGCCTTACAAATAGCTGAGAAAAGAAGAGAAACTAAAGGTAAAGGAGAAAAGGAAAGATATACTCATTTGAATGCAGAGTTCCAGAGAATAGCAAGGAGAGATAAGAAAGCCTTCCTCAGTGATCAATGCAAACAAATAGAGGAAAACAATAGAATGGGAAAAACTAGAGATCTCTTCAAGAAAATTAGAGACACCAAGGGCATATTTCATGTAATGATGGGCACAAAAAAGGACAGATATGGTATGGACCTAACAGAAGCAGAAGATATTAAGAAGAGGTCCAAGAATACACAGAAGAACTGTACAAAAAAATATTCATGACCCAGATAACCACAATGGTGTGACCGCTCACCTAGAGCCAGACATCCTGGAATGCAACGTCAAGTGGGTCTTAGGAAGCATCACTACGAACAAAGCTAGTGAAGGTGATGGAATTCCAGTTGAGCTATTTCAAATCCTAAAAGATGATGCTGTGAAAGTGCCCCACTCAATATGCCAGCAAATTTGGAAAACTCAGCAGTGGCCACAGGACTGGAAAAGGTCAGTTTTCATTCCAATTCCAAAGAAAGGCAACACCAAAGAATGTTCAAACTACCGCACAATTGCACTCATCTCACACACTAGCAAAGTAATGCTCAAATTTCTCCAAGCCAGGCTTCAACAGTACATGAACCATGAACTTCCAGATGTTCAAGCTGGATTTAGAAAAGGCAGAGAAACCAGAGATCAAATCGACAACATCTGTTGGATCATCAAAAAAGCAAGAGAGTTCCAGAAAAACATCTACTTCTGTTTTACTGACTATGCCAAAGCCTTTGACTGCGTGGATCACAACAAACTGTGGAAAATTCTTCAAGAGATGGGAAGACCAGACCACCTGACCTACCTCCCGATAAGTCTGTATGCAGATCAGGAAGCAACATTTAGAACTGGACATGGAACAACAGATGGGTTCCAAATTGGGAAAGGAGTACATCAAGACTGTGTATTGTCACCCTGCTTATTTAACTTATATGCAGAGTACATCATGCAAAATGCCAGGCTGGATGAAGCACAAGCTGGAATCAAGATTGCTGGGAGAAATATCAATAACCTCAGATATGCAGATGACACCACCCTTATGGCAAAAAGTGAAGAAGAATTAAAGAGCTTCTTGATGAAAGTGAAAGATGAGAGTGAAAAAGTTGGCTTAAAACTCAACATTCAGAAAACTAAGATCATGGCATCCAGTCCCATCACTTCATGGCAAATAGATGGGGAAACAATGGAAATGGTGACAGACTTTTTTTGGGCTCCAAAATCACTGCAAATGGTGACTCCAGCCATGAAATTAAAAGATGCTTGCTCCTTGGAAGAAAAGCTATGACCAACCTAGACAGCATATTAAAAAGCAGTGACATTACTTTGCCAACAAAGATCCGTCTAGTCAAAGCTATGGTTTTTCCAGTAGTCATGTATGGATGTGAGAGTTGGACTATAAAGAAAGCTGAGTGTCGAAGAACTGATGCTTTTGAACTGTGGTGTTGGAGAAGACTCTTGAGAGTCCCTTGGATTGCAAGAAGATCCAACCAGTCCATCCTAAAGGAAATCAGTCCTGAATATCCATTGGAAGGACTGATGTTGAAGCTGAAACTCCAATACTTTGGCCATCTGATGCAAAGAACTGACTCATTTGAAAAGACCCTGATACTGGGAAAGATTGAAGGCAGGAGGAGAAGGGGACGACAGAGGATGAAATGGTTGGATGGCATCACCGACTCAATGGACATGAGTTTGAGTAAGCTCCGGGAGTAGGTGATGGACAGGGAAGCCTGGAGCTGCAGTCTGTGGGGTTGCAAAGAGTCGGACACAACTGCGTGACTGAACTGACCAGTTCAAACTTCCTACTCAGCTCTTCCTTCCTGGTCTGTACTGAGTAAAATGGGATGTGAGATAGCAAAATGGGTCACAAGCCATGGAGTGCTATGTGCAAGGCCCCTGGTGACCTGGATCAGTGAGAGAGGAGTTCTGACCCACGGAGGGCTGGTTTCCTTAATAAGGATGACAGTTTCACTGAAGGGACATGCCAAAGTTGGCATGAAGGGTCGAGATAGAGAAGCCATGTGTATCACAACGGTGGGCAGCAGGGGTTGGGAAAAAGGCTGTTTCTACTCCAGTCACAGGGATTTACAAATACTGTATTTAAGCCAAACTCTAGGACCACCAGGCAACCTTGGCCCTGGCAACCTTGGTTCCTATTCCTGATTCTTTAAAAATCTTTTTCACCTTTTAAAATATGAGATATAGCTGACATATAACATTGTATATTTGTGGGGGTTTTGGAAGAAATTTTGCTATTCATGTGCTGCTTAGAACCAAAGAACTGACTCAGTGTGACTAACCTCCGCCTACCTCCCCCAGCCATACACCTTCACACCTAGAGTCACTTGCTAAGTGGGACCTGAACGATGACCTGGTCCACAGCTGAGCATCTGCGGGAACGGTGCTTTGTCAGAGCCTCACCAGCTCCCTGAGCTCATTATCTTCACTTACAGAGCAAGTTCTGAAAGATGAACGGCGCTGCCTGGCTCAGGGACTCAGGGCCAGCGTGGGTGTCCAGCCACCCTGCTGTCCACCGCACCGCATCTAGAACCATTGACAGGCTTGCAGAGCCCCAGCAGCACCCCCATTTGATCCTCACAATCTCTGTAATGTAGGCAGGGCAGGTCTCCTGATTCCTGTTTACAAAGGGAGAAACTCAAACCCAAGGAGTCCAGTGCAGAAGCATGGCCACCAGGCAGGTGAGAGCCTAACAAGCCCCATCCCTGCTCAGCACCCTCTCTTCTCCTCAGCTCTGCTGCCCTCAGGGCCCAGTGGAGAGTCTTTCCTCACCCCCGGGGGAACCGGCTGACTCTCCACACACTTCCAGACATACCATCTCTCTTGGCCACAGGGCACCTAGGAGCACACAGATCTGGGCAGGGCAGATACCACACCCTGAACTTGATTTCTAGCCTTTGGGGCCTATTTCTTCTGGCCTCTTTCTTCATACTTATATGTATTTTCTTTTAAAACTAGGACTTTTAGAGTCAGTGTAGGTGGGTGTGTTAGTCTCTCGGTTGTATTTGACTCTTTGAGACCCCATGGACTGTAGCCTGCCAGGCTCCTCTGTCCATGGGATTCTCCAGGCAAGAATACTGCAGGGGGGTGTCATGCCCTCCTCCAGAGGATCTTCCCAACCCAGGGGTCGAACCCGGGTCTCCCACATTGCAGCCAGATTCTTTACTGTCTGAGCCATCAGGGATGATGTGTGGTTCTTTTTATTAACTAATTGTTTTTTCCTTAAAAGAATGATGCGGCTTTAAGAAGGACAAACATCAGAGGCCTCTGTCCTGACCTGCGGGTGCTGGAAGCAGGATCTGGAACAAGCAGTGCTTATTGTCAAGGTTGTCAAGAGCCTCAGGCACAGAATTAGCAAGACAAGCCTCTTCAGACAGCAATCTGACATCTGGTGTTTGGCTCTGTACACACACAAACACACACACACACTCTGTGCCGGCTCCAGCCAGTCATTCTCAACATGCAGACTTTCTTTCATTGACAGAAACAGCCCCCCTGCAGAATTCCTACAAAGCTTCTTACACCAGGTCGACAGCATTGCTCAGAAGCACAGAAGGGAAAAAAATGACGAAGTGCTCCTTCCTCACCAAGAGGGACTCAGTCCTTTCTTGCATCCCAGAGGCTAGCAGAGGAAAACCTTTAAAGGCACAGGAGTAGTCTCAACACGAGGGCGACCTTGCACTCATGAAGCAGGGGCTGGCCACTGTCCTGGCAAGTGAGGATGCTGGCTGGAAAGTCCTGCTCCCTGTGGGCCCGGCCCCCCACCTACAGACTGCGGCTGCTGACCCCTCCTCCACAGGTGCTCAGGATGCCCTCGGACAGCTGTGTTAGGAGTGGGGCTACCTCGTGTTTAATGGCCGAGGGAGTGAGTGGGCACGGTCCCTGTGGAATGTGCCCTCTCTTGTGGAGACATGCAGAAATCCACGCAGCCCACACAAATGACCTCTCCACAGAGTCACGGGTCACACTCAGGCTCTGGCGCCGTTCATCCGGTGCCCTGACCAGCCCAGCTGGTGCACACTTCGAGGATCAGTGAAAATAACCCAATTCTCCCTTCAGGCAAGTTTCCACATCTTATCTGTCTGATCCCTCCCTTCTCTTGTGTGTTCTGCATCACTGAAATTCCTGGTAAATCCTAATGTTTTATCCTGTCTGTTAGACAGGGCCTTGCCTGAGAACAAAGGCAGGGCACAGGTGAGCGGAGAGAGTCCTATGGAGAGTTTTTCATCTGTATGATGAGAACGATAGATAATAGACTCGGCCCTGCCTACCGCCCTGGGGAGTTCCTGCTGAGGCAGTGGGGTGTAGTGGGTAACGACAGGGTTTCTGAGCCAGACTTCTGAGCCAGGTTCAGATCCCCAGGTCTGCCAATTATAACTATGATAATGGTGATGATGTTTTCTTGGGCATGTTACTTAAACTCACTTAATCCCAGTTTTCTCTTCTGGGAAACAAATATTTAAAGGTCTTTGCCTCGGGCCGTTAGAAGGATTATACCAAACAGTGTTTGTGAGTATAGAACACACCAGGTGTGGCTCATGACACAACCTCAGCCACCGTGAGCAACGGTCTTAAAATGCTTAGTGAGCTGAGTGATGTGATACAGTGTATGTGGTATTGAGGGGCCGTTCTTCTCGCCACCTCCCCCAGTATGGCAGGAAGTGGGTCTTCAAATCGCTCAGTATGTGCCCCAAAGCCACAAAGCCACCCTCTGAGAGTTAAGTCACAAAACTGTAAAGGCCAAAGACCACACAGGAGGTAAACACATCACCTTAGCGACACAGAGTGTCTCCAGGGCCTCACAGTGGGAGTGCGCAAATGCTCCCTTCTGTACCCCAGGGTCAGGCGGAAGCCCAGCTGGTTGGCAATAGACACAGACAATAAGAGGAGGTCAAGGGCGAGGATGCCCACTGTGGCCAGAGAGTAGAGACAGATGCCCCGGGTGCTGCAGCCCAGCATTACAAAACATCTGAACTGTGCAATGCTGGGAGCAAGAGAGGCTGCAAACCAGAGGAAGTGGCAACATGGGGCCCAGCATCTGACCACAGGCCTCAGCCCCTTTGGTGTGTGGTCTGGAGGAGCAAGGTCACTGTCAGGCTGTGGCCAACCTACCAAGGGCCTCCCACCCGGTGAGGTGGGTCAGGATGGCTCACCTGTCCTCAGAAGGTTTGCTTTCAAATCCTGCCCCCCTCAGAACATGCTTGCTGAACGAGCGAGTGACGGAACAGGTGGGTGAATGTGGCATCACACTCATCAAGTAAAATACCCTCTTGCTGCCCTTCAACCATCAGGGATCCAGAATCTTTAAGAAATACTGCTCTGAAAAGCCAGGGAGACCACCCCGTCCCAACACCCTGAGCTGCTGCTGGTTAACTGACAGGCTTACAGCTTAATTTTCATCATCACACCTTCCAAATGTGGAAAACTCAGAAGTGGCCGCAGGACTGGAAAAGGTCTGTTTTCATTCCAATCCCAGAGAAAGGTAATGTCAAAGAATGCTCAAACTACCACACAATTGCACTCATCTCACACGCTAGCAAAGTAATGCTCAAAATTCTCCAAGCCAGGCTTCAACAGTACATGAACCATGAACTTCCAGATGTTCAAGCTGGATTTAGAAAAGGGAGAGGAACCAGAGATCAAATTGACATCTGTTGGATCATCAAAAAAGCAAGAGAGTTCCAGAAAAACATCTACTTCTGTTTTACTGACTATGCCAAAGCCTTTGACTGCATGGATCACAACAAACTGTGGAAAATTCTTAAAGAGATGGGAATACCGGACCACCTGATCTGCCTCCTGAGAAATCTGTATGCAGGTCAGGAAGTAACAGTTAGAACTGGACATGGAACAACAGACTGGTTCCAAATCAGGAAAGGAGTACGTCAAGGCTGTATATTGTCACCCTGCTTATTTAACTTATATGCAGAGTACATCATGAGAAACGCTGGGCTGGAAGAAGCACAAGCTGGAATCAAGATTGTTGGGAGAAAAATCAATAACCTCAGGTATGCAGATGACACCACCGTTATGGCAGAAAGTGAAGAACTAAAGAGCCTCTTGATGAAAGTGAAAGAGGAAAGTGAAAAAATTGGCTTAAAACTCAAAATTCAGAAAAATAAGATCATGGCATCCAATCCCATCACTTCATGGCAAATAGATGGGGAAACAATGGAAACAGTGACAGACTTTATTTTGGGGGGCTCCAAAATCACTGCAAATGGTGATTCCAGCCATGAAATTAAAAGACATTTGCTCCTTGGAAGAAAAGGTATGACCTATTTAGATAGCATATTAAAAAGCAGAAACATTACTTTGTCAACAAAGGTCCATCTAGTCAAACCTATGGTTTTTCCAGTAGTCATGTACGGATGTGAGAGTTGGACTATAAAGAAAGCTGAGTGGTGAAGAACTGATGCTTTTGAACTGTGGTGTTGGAGAAGACTCTTGAGAGTCCCTTGGACTGCAAGGAGATCCAACCAGTCCATCCTAAAGGAAATCAGTCCTGAATATTCATTGGAAGGACTGATGGTGAAGCTGAAACTCCAATACTTTGGCCACCTGATGTGAAGAACTGACTCATTTGAAGAGACCCTGATGCCAGGAAAGATTGAAGGAGGGAGGAGAAGGGGATGACAGAGGATAAGATGGTTGGATGGCATCACCGGCTCGATGGACGTGAGTTTGAGTAAACTCCAGGAGTTGGTGTTGGACAGGGAAGCCTGGAGTGCTGCAGTCCATGGGGTCGCAAAGAATTGGACACGACTGAGTGCCTGAACTGAACTGAACACCTTCCAAAATTTCTACAATAAACACATCTTACTTTTAAGAAGAGAATATACAGGTTAGCAGAAGACCCGAAGGGTCACACATCTAACAAGCTACACTGTCCCCTGCTCGGATATTCAACAGTCTGAACTGGGAGATTTATAATCCCATTTGAGCTGCAGTGTCTATGTCTAGTGAGCTTCTCAGTTATTCAGGACTCAGGGCTTTGCCACGTGTCGTGTACATGTGTTTCAGGTAATGAAGCAGGAGGACTGTGCTGGGGGAAGGCAGGGGTTCGGGGTGGGGGATGGGGGCAGCTGAGCTTCTAAAAATATATTTCTTATTTAACAAGTGCAAATGTACTTATTTCCACTTGCCTCACTTATGAGTGTGATCCCATCCCCTTGGAATTTACGTAGTTAAGCAAATAATTGTCTAAAAAGAGAGAGAATAGAGGAGAGGAAGGAAAAGGGCTGGAAAACACAGAAATGGCCCAAACAGTCATAGAGACAAATTTCCAAACTTTCCAAGGTCACGGTCCAATCCTGACCTCAGTTAGGGTTTCCACAGAGTGAGAGTGAGTATAGCTTCCTACTCTCTCCCTCCTTCCTCCCCCTCCCCATCTCACCAACTCGGCTGTCCCTTCCCCTCACTGAATACACTCTGCGCTCAGGCTCCCTCTCTCCCTGGAGCCTTGGACTCAGCCTGGACTGCTGGCTCCCAGCCACCAAGCCATGCACCTTGGGTGTCTTGCCCACTCTGAGATCAAACCCAAGAAACAAACAGCATCGAATGCAGGACTTGGGGATACACGGACCCTGAATGGTCTCTGGTCTGAAATAGAATCTCTCCCTCAAAACCCAAGCTCTCAGGGACCAGCTGTGTTTGGTCCAGGACGGAGAGATAAAGATGAGGGCAGCCCAGGCCTCCAGACCTAAAAGCCTGTGCACAGCCTGGTGGGGGAGGCAGGTCCCTGCAGCCCTCCAGGCCACACGGCACACAACAGAAGGGGTGTAAGAGATGTATGGGCTGTGGGCACCCCAGGGAGGGAGGCTCTAATCCCTGGGGTGTGTGTGGGGTGGGGGAGTAGGTGGTATCTGGGTATGATTCTGACATGTGGAAACTGGGCCAGAGAAGACCCAGGAAGAAAGGCCCAGAACCCTGGGGATGAGGGAGCAGTCCATGGCCAAGGGGGACATGTATTCAGGGAGAGGAAGGGCACAAGGCCCGGGCAGGTGTGCATGGCCTGGAGCCCACGCCCCAGGGTCTGGACTCTACCCCTGAAAATCACAGGCTCCAAGTCTTTCAGATTTCCAGGTTCACTATGAGTTCAACAAGTATGGGGGACTGACTCGGGACCTCTGGCTCATTACTTTGCCAAATAAGGCCACTACAACCAAAACCAAAACCTCAGCACCAACTAACCACTTCCTATTATCATCAAGTTATAAAAAGGTATTTAAACATCAAAAGAGTGGGAGAACCCAACCAACCCAGACCGAAGGTGTCCCCCACTGACACCACCTGTACATGATGCTCTCCTTGTTCTCACTGGCTGCAAAGGGAAACTTCCTTCTGTGGGGAGCTTGTGGGGCTGAGAGGGACAGGACCACAGGCCTGAGAGTTATACCCATTTCTGTATCACAGAATGTGATGTGTCTTGTTTGCAGATCCAAAAATTCACAATGAGGCAAAGCTTATGAAAGTGCCAGACAGGATGCCCTCCAAGGGCCTCCGTGTATCACCACGACAGCACCACAGGGAGCAGCTGGTGCTCCTTGCGGGGGAAGAAAGGCTTCCCTGGTCACATGGGTTTGGGAACCATGGAGCCTCTTTAAAAAGTTTGTCATTCAGCATTTATTTCTCTAAGACATGACTGTTTCCAGTGACTCAGTGTGCAGAGCTTCCCTGACTCATCTGACCACAGAAAGTCCTCCCCAGCGCGGACTGTGTACGAAAGTCCTTGGAAGATGTTTAGTCACTATTCAGCAGGCATGAGGTCGGAGTGGAGGAACAGAGAGAATGCAGGTACCATGGAGGCACAGGCAAGCCCGGGTGAAAGAGGACGCACACACCCACCAGCAGACCCCACACGTACCTCGAGGTCGGAGTTGATGGAAGAGACCTGGGAGGAGCTGCTGGAGGACACACGGGCCTGGATGACCTGGACCGGAGGGTAGGAGGGGGGCTCCTGCAGGGATGTGGCTCCTGTGTCTGTCTGTCCGTCACCAGGCAGCCTGCTGACACTGCAGCTCACCTGCAAGGTGTGTGGGAAGGGCAGGCAGAGACTTAATTTGCATCTTTATTTTTTGCACTGTCAGGGCGTTCTTGTCCTTCAGGGTTCCAAAGGTAGGAAAGGATGTAGCATGCGGCGGCCTCCACCATGCTCCCGAAGCCACCGAGCTCCCCCTAGAGGCAGCCAGCACTCATTTGTGTGTCCTTCCAAACTTTCTGTGCACACATGAGCAAATGCATGGACATATTCCCCGCATTTCCACTAACAGTAGTACACTCTATAGTCTCCTATGCATCTTCCTTTCTTTTCCACTTAACAACATGCCTTAGAAATAGTACTACAGCAGATCTGTTTTTGTAGCATTGTATAGGTGTTCACAATCTGTTTAACCAGTCCCCTGCTGATGGATGTTTTAGGGTATTCCCAATCTCTTGCTTTTACAATCATTATTGAGTGTGGTAAATTATATTTTACATTCAAAATTTCTGGATATACAGGATAAATTCTTAGAAGTGGAATTGCTGAGTCAGAAGGTATGCACACTTGTCATTTGGGTAGCTCTTGGCAAAAGTAGGGCTTCCCTTGTGGCTCAATGGTAAAGAATCCGCCTGCAATATGTGAGACCTGGGTTTGATCCATGGGTTGGGAAGATCCCCTGGAGAAGGGAATGGCTACCCACTCCAGTATTCTGGCATGGGGAATTCAATGGACTGTATAGTCGATGCGGTTGCGAAGAGTTGGAAATGACTGAGTGGCTTTCATTCTTACTTCCACTTGCCAAAAGTGCACTCCATAGAGGCTTAACCAACACACCTGCCAGCAGCCTATGAGAGTGCCTTGGGAAGGGTTAAGGGAGGAAGAAACTTGTGAGATTATCTATCATCTATTTATATCTATCTATCTAGACTTCCCAGGTGGCCCCGCAAATGCAGGAGACATGAGACGCAGGCTCGATCCCTGGTTGGCGAAGATCCCCTGGAGGAGGAAACAGCAACCTACTCCAGTATTCTGGCCTGAAGAATCCCATGGACAGAGAAACCTGGCAGGCTATACTCCATAGATTCTCAAAGAGTTGGACACGACTGAGGCGACTTAGCAAGCACCCATATCTATCTATCATCTATCTCTCTGTCCATCTCAGAAGAGAGCTTCCTCCTACAGGGCACGCAGGTTTCCACAGGGATCCTCGAGGCTATGGGCTGGGGTTTCAGTTCAGTTCAGTCGCTCAGTTGTGTCCGACTCTTTGCGACCACATGGACTGTATACAGTGACAGGCTTCCCTGTACATCACCAACTCCCGGAGTTTACTCAAACTCATGATCATCGAGTTGGTGATGCCATCCAACCATTTCATCCTCTGTCGTCCCCTTCTCCTCCCGCCTTCAATCTTTCCTGGCATCAGGGTCTCTTCAAATGAGTCAATTCTTCACATCAGGTGGCCAAAGTATTGGAGTTTCAGCTTCAGCATCAGTCCTTCCAATGAATATTCAGGACTGATTTCCTTTAGGATGGACCAGTTGGATCTCCTTGCAGTCCAAGGGACTCTCAAGAGTCTTCTCCAACACTACAGTTTAAAAGCATCAATTCTTCGGTGCTCAGCTTTTTTTGCAGTCCAACTCTCACATCTGTACATGACTACTGGAAAAACCATAGGTTTGACTAGACGGACCTTTGTTGACAAAGTAATGTCTCTGCTTTTTAATATGCTGTCTAGGTTGGTCATAACTTTTCTTCCAAGGAGTGCCTTTTAATTTCATGGCTGCAGTCATCATTTACAGCCCCCACCCCCCAAAATAAAGTATCTCACTGTTTCCCTTACTTCCCCATCTATTTGCCATGAAGTGATGGGATCAGATGCCATGGTCCCATAGTTTTCTGAATGTTGAGTTTTAAGCCAACTTTTTCACTCTCCTTCTTCATCAAGAGGCTCTTTAGTTCTTCTTTGCTTTCTGCCATAAGAGTGGTGTCATTTGCATATCTGAGGTTATTGATATTTCTCCCAGAAATCTTGATTCCAGCTTGAGCTTCATCCAGCCCAGCGTTTCTCATGATGCACTCTGCATATATGCTAAATACACAGTCTAGACGTACTCCTTTTCTGATATGGAACCAGTCTGTTGTTCCATGTCCAGTTCTAACTGTTGCTTCCTGACCTGCATACAGATTTCTCAGGAGGCAGGTCAGGTGGTCTAGTCTCCCATCTCTTGAAGAATTTTCCACAGTTTGTTGTGACCCACACAGTCCAAGGCTTTGGCATAGTCAATAAAACAGAAGTAGATTTTTTCTGGAACTCTCTTGCTTTTTCAATGATATAACAGATGTTAGCAATTTGATCTCTGGTTCCTCTCCCTTTTCTAAATCCAGCATGAACATCTGGAAGTTCATGGTTCATGTACTGTTGAAGCCTGGCTTGGAGAATTTTGAGCATTACTTGGCTAGCATGTGAGATGAGTGCAATTGTGTGGTAGTTTGAGCATTCTTTGGCATTGCCTTTCTCTGGGACTGGAATGAAAACAGATCTTTTCCAGTCCTGTGGCCACTGCTGAGTTTTCCAAATTTGCTGGCATATTGAGTGCAGCACTTTCACAGCATCATCTTTTAGGATTTGAAATAGCTCAACTGGAATTCCATCACCTCCACCAGCTTTGTTTGTAGTGATGCTTCCTAAGACCCACTTGACTTCACATTCCAGATGTCTGGCTCTAGGTGAGTGGTCGCACCATTGTGATTATCTGGGTCATGAAGATCTTTTTTGTACAGTTCTTCTGTGTATTCTTGCCACCTCTTCTTAATATCTTCTGCTTCTGTTAGGTCCCTACCATTTCTGTACTTTATTGAGCCCATCTTTGCATGAAATGTTCCCTTGGCATCTCTAATTTTCTTGAAGAGATCTCTAGTCTTTCCCATTCTATTGTTTTCCTCTATTTCTTTGCATTGATCACTGAGCAAGGCTTTCTTATCTCTCCTTACTATTCTTTGGAACTCTGCATTCAAATTGGTATGCCTTTCCTTTTCTTCTTTGCTTTTTGCTTCTCTTCTTTTCACAGCTATTTGTAAGGCTTCCTCAGACAACCATTTGCCTTTTTGCATTTCTTTTTCTTGGGGATGGTCTTGATCACTATCTCCTGTACAACGTCATGAACCTCCGTCCATAGTTCTTCAGGAACTGTATAATCCCTTGAATCTATTTGTCATTTCCACTGTATAATTGTAAGGGATTTGATTTAGGTCATACCTGAATGGTCTAGGGGTTTTCCCTACTTTCTTCAATTTAAGTCTGAATTTGGCAATAAGGAGTTGATGATGTGAGCACAGTCAGCTTCCGGTCTTGTTTTTGCTGATTGTACAGAGCGTCTCCCGGAGAAGGCAATGGCACCCCACTCTAGTACTCTTGCCTGGAAAATCCCATGGATGGAGGATCCTGGTGGGCTGCAGTCCATGGGGTTGTTAAGAGTCGGGCACAACTGAGCAACTTCACTTTCACTTTTCACTTTCATGCATTGGAGAAGGAAATGGCAACCCACTCCAGTGTTCTTGCCTGGAGAATCCCAGGGACGGCGGAGCCTGGTGGGCTGCCATCTATGGGGTCCCACAGAGTCGGACATGACTGAAGCAAATTAGCAGTGGTAGCAGCAGCAGCAGCATAGAGCGTCTCCATCTTTGGCTGCAACAAATATAATCAATCTGATTTCTGTATTGACCACCTGGTGACGACCGTGTGTAGAGTCTTCTCTTGTGTTGTTGGAAAAGGGTGTTTGCTATGACCTGTGCGTTCTCTCGGAGAAGGCAATGGCACCGCACTCCAGTACTCTTGCCTGGAAAATCCATGGATGGAAAAGCCTGGTAGGCTGCAGTCCATGGGGTTGCTAAGAGTTGGACACGACTGAGCAACTTCACTTTCACTTTTTACTTTCATGCATTGGAGAAGGAAATGGCAACCCACTCCAGTGTTCTTGACTGGAGAATTCCAGGGACGGGGAAGCCTGGTGGGCTGCTGTCTGTGGGTTCGCACAGAGTCGGACACAACTGAAGCAACTTAGCAGCAGCAGCAGCAGCAATGCGTTCTCTTGGCAAAACTCTGTTAGCCTTTGCCCTGCTTCATTCTATAGTCCAAGGCCAAATTTGTCTGTTACTCCAGGTATCTCTTGACTTCCTACTTTTGCATTACAGTCCCCTATGATGAAAAGGACATCATTTTGGGGTGTTAGTTCTAGAAGGTCTTGTAGGTCTTCATAGAACCGTTCAACTTCAGCTTCTTCGCATTACTGGTTGGGGCATAGACTTGGATTACTGTGATACTGAGTGGTTTGCTTTGGAAATGAAGAGAGATTATTCTGTCATTTTTGAGATTGCAGCCAAGTACTGCATTTCAGACTCTTTTGCTGACCATGATGGCTACTCCATTTCTTCTAAGCAATTCCTGCCCACAGTAGTAGATATAATGGTCATCTGAGTTAAATTCACTCATTCCAGTCCACTTTAGTTCACTGATTCCTAAAATGTTGATGCCATCTCCTGTTTGACCACTTTCAATTTGCCTTGATTCATGGACCTAACATTCCAGGTTCCTATACAGTATTGCTCTTTACAACATCGGACTTTACTTCCATCAACAGTCACATCCACAACTGGATGTTGGTTTTGCTTTGGCGCCATCTCTTCATTCTTTCTGGAGTTATTTCTCCACTGATCTCCAGTAGCATATTGGGCACCTACCGACCTAGGGAGTTCCTCTTTCAGTATCCTATCCTTTCACCTTTTCATACTGTTCATGTGGTTCTCAAGGCAAGAATACTGAAGTGGTTTGCAATTCCCTTCTCCAGTGGACCACATTTTGTCAGAACTCTCCACCATGACCTGTATGTCTTGGGTGGCCCCACACGGCATGGCTCATAGTTTCATTGAGTTAGACAAGGCTGTGGTCCATGTGATCAGATCGGTTAGTTTTCTTTGACTGTGGTTTTCAGTCTGTCTGCCCTCTGATGGAGAAGCATAAGAGGCTTATGGAAGCTTCCTGAGAGACTGACTGAGGGAGAAACTGGGTCTTGTTCTGATGGGCGTGGGCATGCTCAGTAAATCTTTAATCCAATTTTTTGAGGATGGGTGGAGCTGTGTTCCCTCCCTGTTATTTACCTGGGGCCAAACTAGAACTAACTCATTTGAAAAGACCCTGATGCTGGGAAAGATTGAAGGTGGGAGGAGAAGGGGACGATAAAGGATGAGATGGCTGGATGGCATCACTGACTCGATGGACATGAGTTTGAGTAAACTCTGGGAGTTGGTGATGGACAGGGAGGCCTGGTGTTCTGCAGTCCACGGGGTCGCAAATAGTCGGACACGACTGAGCAACCTTCACTTTCACTTTCAAACTACGGTGGCGGTAATGAAGACAATGGCGGCCTCCTTCAAAATGTCCCATGTATGCACTGCTATAGTCACTGCCCCCAGCCCTGCAGCAGGCCACCGCCAACCCACGCCTTGGCCAGCGAATCCTGGACACTCACGGGCAAGTCTGGCTCAGTCTCTTGTGGGGTCACTGCTCCTTTCTCCTGGGTCCTGGTGCACACAAGGTTCTGTTTGTGCCCTCCAATAGTCTGTTTCCCCAGTCCTGTGTAAGTTCTGGCGGCTCTATGGTGGGTTAGTGGTAACCTCCTCCAGGAGGGCTTACGCTGCACCCAAAGCCCCTGCCCCTGCAACAGGCCACTGCTGACCTGTACCTCTGCAGGGGACACTCAAACCCAGTTCTGTCTCAGTCTCTGTGGGGTCTCTGGGTCTTGGTGCGCACAAGGTTTGTTTGAGCCCTCTGAGTGTCTCTGGCGGCTATGGGGTTTGATCTAAACACAATTCCGTCTCTCCTACCATCTTGCTATTTCAAATCCTAAAAGGCGATGCTGTGAAAGTGCTGCACTCAATATGCCAGCAAATTTGGAAAACTCAGCAGTGGCCACAGGACTGGAAAAGGTCAGTTTTCATTCCAATCCCAAAGAAAGGCAATGCCAAAGAATGCTCAAACTACTGCACAACTGCACTCATCTCACACACTAGTAAAGCAATGCTCAAAATTCTCCAAGCCAGGCTTCAACAGTACATGAACCATGAACTTCCAGATGCTTAAGCTGAATTTAAAAATGGCAGAGGAAGCAGAGATCAAATTGCCAACATCTGTTGGATCATCAAAAAAGCAAGAGAGTTCCAGAAAAAATCTACTTCTGTTTTATTGACTATGCCAAAGCCTTTGACTGTGTGGATCGCAACAAACTGTGGAAACTTCTGAAAGAGATGGGAATACCAGACCACCTGACCTGCTCTTGAGAAATCTGTATGCATGTCAGGAAGCAACATTTAGAACTGGACATGGAACAACAGACTGGTTCCAAATAGGAAAAGGAGTACGTCAAGGCTGTATATTGTCACCCTGCTTATTTAACTTATATGCAGAGTACATCATGAGAAACGCTGGACTGGAAGAAACACAAGCTGGAATCAAGATTGCCAGAAATATCAGTAACCTCAGATATGCAGATGACACCACCCTTATGGCAGAAAGTGAAGAAGAACTAAAGAGCCTCTTGATGAAAGTGAAAGAGGAGAGTGAAAAAGTTGGCTTAAAACTCAATATTCAGAAAACGAAGATCATGGCATCTGGTCCCATCACTTCATGGCAAATAGATGGGGAAACAGTGAGAGACTTTATTTTTTGGGGCTCCAAAATCACTGCAGATGGTGACTGCAGCCATGAAATTAAAAGACATTTGCTCCTTGGAAGGAAAGTTATGACCAATCTAGACAGCATATTAAAAGGCAGAGACATTACTTTACCAACAAAGGTCCGCCTAGTCAAGGCTATGGTTTTTCCAGTAGTCATGTATGGATGTGAGAGTCGGACTATAAAGAAAGCTGAGGGGCAAAGGACTGATGCTTTTGAACTGTGGTGTTGGAGAAGACTCTTGAGAGTCTCTTGGACTGCAAGGAAATCCAACCAGTCCATCCTAAAGGAAATCAGTCCTGAATATCCATTGGAAGGACTGATGTTGAAGCTGAAACTCCAATACTTTGGCCATCTAATGCAAAGAACTGACTCACTGGAAAAGACCCTGATGCTGGGAAAGATTGAAGGCAGAAGGAGAAGGGGACAGACGACAGAGGATGAGATGGTTGGATGGCATCACCGACTCAATAGACATGAGTTTGAGTAAACTCCGGGATTTGGTGATGGACAGGGATGCCTGGCGTGCTGCAGTCCATGGAGATGGAAAGAGTTAGACATGACTGAGCAACTGAACTGAACTGAACTGATCTCTCTTCCATCTGAGAAGACAGCTTCCCCTCACAGGACACACAGATTTCCTCAAGATCCTCGAGGCTGTGGGCTGCGGTTTCAGAGCCAGGCAGTCATCACACTGACACAGCACAGGGGGAGCAACCTGCCTTCCAGACCATGTGTCCATCAGCTAACTGTGTTACCTTGGCAAGAAACCTTGTCCTCCTGAGCGTCACTTTCCTGACCTATAGACAGGGCTGGTGGCCCCTGCCTGCCCTCCTCTTAAGTGGTGTCACGAGGGTAGGATTTAGTAAACGCCCTGGACACATGAGAAGAACAGCTGCTCATACTGGTCCCCAAATCACGCAGGGCTGCAACCCTAGACAGGTCAAGGGCACAGAGCCCTGTGAGAGTCGGCTGGAAGGGAGGAAAATCCACAAAGGAAACACAGGCAGAGACATGGGGTGGTGGGGGTGGGGGGTGGGGGGGGGAGCAGAGGCCTCCCAGCCACAACAATGAAAGAATCTATAAATTCCCCAGGCCTGATCACACCTGAGTCAACAGATAAAACAGAGTTTCAAATGCTGCGAGTTGTGGACTCCTAGGACCCCATGCCCTCAGCCCCTCAGGCCCAGCCTGGCCCCAGCTGCGCCTCTTGGGAAATCTCTCATTAGACCAGTGTTCAGGAGGGGATGTTGGGAAGAGTGGGGACCTCACTGGCTCGTTTGCCTGTTTCACAGGGTAGTCCAAACTGGATGTGTATTAAAGCACATGGCATCACGGTACCAAACCACAACATGCCCATCAGGACACTCTCATTTAAAAAAAAAAAAAATCTGCTAACATAGCAGGCATGAAATGGCAGCATAAAAAGCATGTCCTTTCTATAAAAGCTCAGGGCCCGGAATCAGACATGCTTAGCCTGAAACCTATTTTTGAGATTTTTCTAACTATAGGATCTTGGGCAAGTGAGTTAACCCTCTCTGTGCCTCATTCTAAAATAATAATAAAAGTATTAAATATAATAATTTAGCATAATAATAATTCAACAATTTATATAACAATAGAAATAACACTTGTATCTACTTCAAGTTGTTATAAGAATTTGTGTTGATGATAATTTTAAAAAACATTTATCAAGCATTTACTGGGTGTCAGCCATTATGCCAAGTAAGAAGCTGCATAACTGTAAGGAAAGGCACAGATCTGGGTAGAGACAGGTATGAATCCTGGTTCTAACACCAACAGATCGTGTGACCTTGAGCAAGCTGCCTAACCTCAACTGGCCCCTTTTCCTTCTCTGTAAAATGAGCATGGTAACCTCAAGGGTTGGGTGTTTGGATTAAATGATGTAATCTACGTAAAGCACTTAGACCAGTACTCTAAGCACTATAACCAGCACTCTAAGCACTATGACCAGTACCGTTATCACCAGAAGGGTTGGTTGTTATCAATTACTCAGAGCCTGACAGGTAGTTAGCCCTAATAGACCACCACAGGAATGATGACTCTTCTGCCCAGGCTAGAGGCAGGGCTCCAGGCTCCCAGCTGGGAGCTGTCATGAAGACAATGCTCGCCCTCTGGTGGACACAGAAGGAAGAGAAAAAGAGAACACAGTCTTCTCCCAGAGTCTGTTTCCCAGCAGGCATCCTCTCAAGACTCAGGTACAGGAGTCTTGCGTTTAAGTGAACACAATTTTTCCATTATTGTTTTTTATTTTGCATCATTCTTTTTTATTTTGCATTATTATTTTTCAGAAATTCCATGATTTCAAAATTTCTAATGTAAAGTGTTGGCCAGATGCTGCCAGGGCTCCCTGTGCTTTCCCCCAGGGCTTCCAATCACCCACCTACCCACCCACCCTCCCGATGGAAGAAGAGTTTAATGGCCAAAACAGGCTCTTAATTGTGAAAACGTGCTCCAAATCTCCCTGAACTTCACTTACATCACATACAGGCTATTTGCATCCACTTCCCAAGGAACAACAATAAGTAAAACCTCTCTATCAGGACCAAACTCTGAGTGTCAGCATGTCCCAAAGTCAGCTCAGTGGGGCCCCTACTACTGAACTCTTCGTTCCAACACACCTGTGCTGAGAGCCTGTGACTCGATGCACCAGGGTTGAGGCAGATGAGACAGAAGCAGACAAAGTTTATATCCAAGCAGGAGACAGAAAACAAACAAAAGTAAAAGATCATGAAATGTGCTTTGCAGAGCATTTTAAAAGGTAATAAAGTAATACAGATGGCGACTGCAGCCATGAAATTAAAAGACGGCTACTCCTTGGAAGGAAAGTTATGACCAACCTAGACAGCATATTCAAAAGCAGAGACATTACTTTACCAACAAAGGTCCGTCTAGTCAAGGCTATGGTTTTTCCAGTGGTCATGTATGGATGTGAGAGTTGGACTGTGAAGAAAGCTGAGCGCTGAAGAATTGATGCTTTTGAACTGTGGTGTTGGAGAAGACTCTTGAGAGTCCCTTAGACTGCAAGGAGATCCAACCAGTCCATCCTAAAGGAAATCAGTCCTGGGTATTCAAGGACTGATATGGAAGCTGAAACTCCAATACTTTGGCCACCTGATGCGAAGAGCTGACTCATTTGAAAAGACCCTGATGCTGGGAAAGATTGAGGGCAGGAGGAGAAGGGGATGACAGAGGATGAGATGGTTGGATGGCATCACCGACTCAACGGACATGGGTTTGGGTGGACTCTGGGAGTTGGTGATGGACAGGGAGGTCTGGCGTGCTGCAGTTCATGGGGTCGCAAAGAGTCGGACATGACTGAGTGACTGAACTGAACTGAAAGTAAAACAGCAGAAGAGATATTTGACTGGGTGGTGGGGGAAGAAGGCCTTCGGAGAAAGTGACGTTTTTACTGAACATAAAGACGAGAAAGAAGCAGACATGTAAAAAAATCAGGAGGAAGAGCACGTAGGCAGAGGAATGAAGAGATATTCTGTGTAGCCAGAGAGGAGTGAAGCGGGGTAAAAGTGGAGGCAGTCAGGGATGGGGCAAGCACGGGTCTCAGAGGGTCTAACAGGTCTGTGTTAGGAGATTAGATTCTATTCTGTGTGAAATGGGAAGCCAGAAGTGAAGTGAAGTCGCTCAGTCATGTCCGACTCTTTGCAACCCCATGGACTATATAAAGTCCATGGAATTCTCTAGGCCAGAATACTGGAATGGGTAGCCTTTCCCTTCTCCAGGGGATCTTCCCAACCCAGGGATTGAACCCAGGTCTCCTGCATTGCAGGCAGATTCTTTACCAGCCAAGCCACAAGGGAAGCCAGAGGAGTGCTTAAACCAAAGAGTAGCAAGATATAATTTACGTTTTAAACAGACCCTTCGGGTTACTGGTTGTAAGTGGAGGGGATAGGACAAAAATAGCAGAGGGGCAAACCAGTGACAAGTCTCCTGGATCTACTTGTTTCCCACTTTTTAAACTGAAGTACAGTTGATTTACAATGTTATGTTAGCTTTAGGTATACAGCAAAGTGATTCAGTTATACATATTCACCTGTATATGCCTATATTCTTTTTTTCAATTCTTTCTCATTATACCTGCCAGACTCCTCTGTCCATGGGATTTCCCAGGCAAGAATACTGGAGTGGGTTGCCATTTCCTTCTCCATAGGATCTTCCTGGCCCAGGGATCAAACCCAGGTCTCCCACATTGCAGGTGGATTCTTTACCATCTGAGCCACCAGGGAAGCCCTATAGTTTATTACAAGATATTGAATATAGTTCCCTGTACTATGTAGCAAAATCTTGTCATTTATCTATTTTATACATAGTTGTGTGCATCTGTTAATCCCATGCTCCCAATTTATCCCTTCCCCTACCCTTCCACTTTGGTAACCATAAGTTTGTTTTCTATATCTGTGAGTCTATTTCTGTTTTGTAAATAAGTTCATTTGTAGTATTTTTTAGATTCCACATAAAAGTGGCATCATATAATACTTGTCTTCGTTACTTCACTTATATGATAATCTCCAGGTTGGATCTACTTTATTTTTATTTATTCATTTTTTGGCTGTGTCCGTACCATGTGGGATCTCAGTTCCCCAAACTGGGATCAATACCTATGTTCCCTGCATTGGAAGCGCAGAGTCTTAACCACTGGACCACCAGGGAAGTTCCTGGATCTACTTTAAATGAAGTATTTACAAGACTCGCCCATGGGTGAGATGGGCATAAGCATGTACTGAGGAGAAGAGGGGGATCTGGGTTTGCCCCACCGCACTGACATGAGGAAGATAGGGAGAGGAGCAGGAGCCGGTCTGGGCATGGAAATCCAGAATTCTATATTAGACACGGGGTGTGTGAGATGCCCTGTGGTGATAATGAAGAGGTAGCAGAGCAGCCAAGACTAGAAAGGATGGAGACACAGGCAGGGGAGATCGCAAGGGCTGGCAGGTGGGGCTATGGGATCAGAGAAGGGAGCCCTCCTGAGGCGGAGTTGGGGTACTGCAACCTTGAAATCAGGCTCACCGGGAGGAGCCGCCAGGAATGCGGAATCAGAAAAACTAGGACAAGGAGGGCCCCAGAAACTGGAAGAAGCGGGTGGCTGAACGAGTTGAATCTCAACTAGGACAGAAATTATCCCAGGATTTAGCGGTAGGGAGGTCACTGTAGCCTCGACAGGAACATCCTAGTGGGGTGTGGGATGTGAAGTGGATGTCTTACCACCTTTTTCAGTCTTTTCTCCAACTCTCCTCCTCCTGTTGCTGCTGCTGCTGCTAAGTCGCTTCAGTCGTGTCCGACTCTGTGCGACCCCATAGACGGCAGCCCACAGGCTCCCCCGTCCCTGGGATTCTCCAGGCAAGAACACTGGAGTGGGTTGCCATTTCCTTCTCCAATGCATGAAAGTGGAAAGTGAAAGTGAAGTTGCTCAGTCTGTCCGACTCTTAGCGACCTCATGGACTGCAGCCTACCAGGCTCCTCCGTCCATGGGAGGAGGACAAGAGTACTGGAGTGTGGTGCCATTGCCTTCTCCTCTCCTCCTCCTGAGGACCCCACGAACAGGCCAGAACACCGGGAGTCACCCCATACCCTCACTGCTCCCACTGCTCTACCCACTGACTCCACTGAAGCTCTGCATCTCCATCAGCTCTGAGGCCACACCACCTCTTTCCTGGACTTGCAGCCATCCCTCACTGACCCCCTTATCTCTAGGCTCCTCTCTCTAATCTGCCCCCAGCACGGCCTGAGTGATGGCCCTAAAATGCATGACTGACCCTGAGTCTCTAGTCCTGAAGTCTCCTGGATTCCCGTCATCCTCAGGATGATGGTCAGCTTCCATACTGTGACCTTGCCTCTTCGCCACCTTTTCATCTTCCCAGCTCCACTTCATCTGACCACCTCCTCCCTACCAAGGCCTTCAAAAGCTCTTTTTTACATGCTTTCCTGACTCATCCTGCCCCTCCTGCAGCTAAAGTGTCACCTCTCCAAGAAGCCTCCCATGACTACCCCCCACCCTCTGGGCACCGAGCGGCGGCTCACAGCCACTTGCCTGCTGCACCGGTTCAATGGTTAGCTCCATGTAGCGACTGATGGCTGCCATCCTCTGGAGCGGCTTGCAGTGTGGGAGTGTGGTGAGCGGCACCCAATCCAAGTTCTTTCAAAAGGAGACAGGAAGACAAAAAGGAAGAAGGAGACACTTCCTAAGAACAGGATTCCATTTTCTTCAAAAGAATCCCTACAGTATTTTTCTGTTTTTATGGCACATCTCACTTCCTATAAGATGTATCTTATCTGTCTCTTTGATGTCACAGAAGGTGGGTGGGTCTGAAACTTTGCTGCACAGTGGAACTACCTGGGCTTCTTAAAAAACAGCTAATGTTTAGCTTTTAACCCCAGACATTCCGATTTAACCAGTGTGGAACTGACCTGGAGAGTTTAAAAGCTCCCGGGATAATTATAAAGTTTGGCAAAGCTGGGAGACCACGTAGGTGGGTGCTAAACAAGTGCTTTTAGAAGAAGTGGTTCCAGGAGGACTTATTAAAACAATTGAGCTGTGTTTTGGTAGAGCTTGGCGGACCCTGGAATTTGCATTTCTAACAAGTTCTTGGGCGATGCTAGTCCAGGGACCACACTTTGAGAACCAGAGCTGTAAAAACTGCTGGAGACGGTGAAGGCTGTACTTACTCTCTTCAGAACGCTAAACACATGGGGCTCTCCCGAAATGTTCTATCCCTTTTGGAATATAATTTCACAACAGATTCTAGAATGGAATGAAAATAACATTCCATTAGAGCCTTCCTGGGAACTTGGATCTTTGGTCCAAGAACCTGTATCGCCCCTTCTAGCTCGGCCGTACCTACACACTATCTCCTGTTTCATTAGCTCAGTCAGATTATGCCGTTAAAGCTAGAACATTTGGAGGAGTGGACCTGGCTCACTCACAGAGAGTCTCATTTCCACTCTGAAAGAAATGAGAATAGTGAAGAGTCTTCATAGGAGACTAGATTTTTTTTTTTTTTCTGAAAAAATTATCTTAGAAAAGAGGGAGCTGCTTTCCGTTCAAGTCTTTACAAGCTCTCTTATTATCATGAGGCACTTGTTCAATTATTTGCACCCAAGGACTTCTGACAAAGACAAACTCCCTCAGTTAGCATAGTTCTCCTTACTTACAGGGGTCACCTGATTAAATCAGTAAAGACAAAGACAGACACATTTACAGATATGACATAATTGCAAAGGGTGGATCTTATTGTAAACAACACTTTAAAAATCAGCTTTTTAGCAATATCAACTTTTTAAAAAATTGTGTTATTGGTGGTGATGCTGTGGATGTCAAATTCATGCAAAAATAGGAACATAAGTTTTTATCAAATGAGGGCAAAAAGCACATTACTTCTAAACTCAAGTATTAATCTATATAGTAAGTGAATTTCAATATATGTGTAAATTACCAAATAGCATAAATGGACATTTGACTGTTTTATCTACATTGCTAAAAAATGTTTAAGTTCATGCAGCAATCAAAGAAAAAACTTTAAAAATATTTTGTACTTGGAAAAACAGAGGATCCTATTTTCTCAGGGCACTCAGTGTTGTGCATAACAGTAGTTCTTTAAAGTGACTGGCTCACACTGGAGGGACCCCCAGATTCCCAGGCTGGGCCCTGGCGAGGCTCTCCACCTCTGCCCATGCTGGGCACAGACACTGGTTGGCCCCATCCAGCTGGGAGACCTTGCCTCGGTCATTGCCTCCTGGTTTTCTTCCTCCTTCTCTGCACAGGTCAGAAGGGCTTGGGTGTCGGGGTTCTCTCCCGCTTCAGAGGCAAATCCCAAGACCTGCCTCATCTTGCTCTTCATCACGCAGGAAAGGAAAATGATCTGAGAAGTGGAAGTTAAGGTTCAAGGAAGCGGAGAACTTCAGTTGTCTGATGCTGCCTTCACCTTGGCACCCCGAAGGCTCCACCCTGGAGTGATGCCCTCACTCCCCAGAATCATCCTGCCAGGGTAGGCCCCAGAGCAGACACAAGATCATCTAAGGACAGACCCAGGTCCAATTCTCTCTGTCCCCCCAGGGCCCACCATGCAACCAGGTGCTCCAACAAGCACCTGGTGAATACTTTTTAAACCAAAGGACTGTGAAAACCATCTTCCTCGGCTTAGGAGGGATGGTACATGTAGTGGGTTGAACAGCGTCCTCTCCAGATTCACATCCACCCGGAACCTCAGAATGTGACTTTATTTGGAAACAGGGTCTTTGCTGATATCAAGAGTTAGTTAAGATGAGGTTGGCAGTAGACTAGGGCGGATAAGGTAAGTCCCACAAGAGGAACTTCAGAGGAAGAGAAGACAGGCAGAGATACACAAAAGGAAAAGGGCCACGTGACGATAGAGGCAGAAATGGGAATTATGCTGCCAGGAACCAAGGCACCCCAGGAGCCCACCTGAAGATGGAAAACGCAGGGCGAGACTCTCTCTTGGAACCTTTGGAGGGAGTGTGGTCCTGTCTGGACTTGGGGCTTCTGGTCTCCAAAGCTGAGAGAATAAATTCCTTTGGCTTAAGCCATTGAGTTTGTGGCAATGTGTTATGGCAACCTTGGCAGCCTCAAACAGTAGGTGAGAAAATCTTTTTCGGAACTGTTTATGCTAGATCCACAGGGTTTTTTTACACACTCCCTCGCCAGCAGAGGCTTACCCACTGTCAGCATCTCCACCCGCCACTGTCTGAGCTTAGCGTGCCCTTGAGGCCCTCACAGCAAGGTCACCGGGGTGTCAGCACATTGGGCAACATCCCCTTGGGGACAAGAAAGGGGAACAGCTTTTCTACCTGCTTCCCCACCCCAGGCTCCAGCACCAAATAGGACAGGAAGCGCAGGATCAGCTGTGCAGACCAAGTCAGCTCACAAAGCCCTTCCCAGCCCACAAGAAAGACAAGGCAAAGGTGAGAAAACAGATTCACAGAGGGTGGGGCCGACGCAGCAGGGAGCAGCATGGAGACAGGAGCTGGCTCTTCTCTGAGCCCAGGGCCAAGAAGTTCACATTCCCTCTCTGCAGTTTCACAGAGCTCCAGTCAAGAGATCCTTCTTATTTAAAAAAAAAAAAAAAAAAAAAAGGAAAAAAACACAGAATTGCACGCTGCAATTGTGTCTGCCTGCCCTAGGCTTCAAACCACCACCCAGGCCACTGAGAAAGAATTCTTTCTACCAAGCGGGTAGGAGGGCGTGGTGGGGCAGAGGGGAGACGAGACACAGGCAGTCCAGCTCCGGGACCCGGGGTGGATACAGACAGGTCCAGTGCTGCAGGGCCGAGCGAGGTCAGCAACCAGGGCGTGGCCCGCAGCAGGTACTCAGGCCGCCGGTCGTGGGCCACGACGGCCGAGGCGTAGAGGAGGCCAGCCAGGGCTGACAGGAGCCGGGTCCACAGGTGGATGGAGGGAAATGTCTTACCCTGGCACTGGGCAGAGAGAGGAAGGGGCTGGGCTGGGAGGAGCACTGCCGCCTCATCCAGCTCCCTTCGGTTGATTCTAAGACCCAGGCCCCTTGATGTGAGAGGTTGGAGGGCAAGCCCTCTGACCAAGGCCAGCCCCCAAAGGAGTTGTTTCCACTGGGCTTCAAGCTGCTTCCAGGAATTCCCTGGCAGTCTGGTGGACTGCACTCTTTCACGGCAGGGGACACAGGTTCGATCCCTGGTCAGGGACCTAGGATCCCACAAGCCATGAGCCAAGGCCAAAAAAATAGTTGCCCCCTTTGTTGGTGAACTCCTATTCATCCCTCAGAACCTGGCTTAAAATCAACTCTGGGAAACCATCCCTTACCGCCTCCACCCTTAGGGGAGCAAGTAATTCCTTCTTCTGGGTCCCTCACACCTGACATATCCCTCTACTGGAGTGCCTTTCACCCTGGTCACGACTCAGCTCCTTACACAGCTGTCTGCTCAGCAGACAGAGAGCTCCTCAGAGCAGGGCTGAGGGCCTCACCACCTCGGTGCCCTGGAACTCAGCACTGGGCAGGGGCCCGTGTATTTCAGTGGGCAGAGCATGAGGGAGATAGAATTATGGAGAGCCAAGCCCTGACCTTCTCTTCCTGGGCCACCAACTCTGAACCAGGCCAGATGGGAAAGTCAGGGAAATTAGAGATAACATTCTGGTAATTTTGAAGCCAAGGGGATATTTTTGGAGAATGAGTAATGAATATTGGTTTTTTAAAAAGGAAACATATGCAATATCTATATGTAAGTACCATTTACAGGTATAAAGTCACTTTCTATACACATTAAGTATATAAACACATATGTATTTCCAATTTATACAATTACATAGGTATTTAAATTAACACAGAATACATATACATATATGTGTGTGTTTACATATATACACATGTGTTTATATATATACACACGTGTTTACATATATACACATGTGTGCTTACATATATACACGTGTGTCTACATATATATACACATGTGTTTACATACACACACACACACACAAACACACATAAACTTAGTTTGCTCATTAGATGACTGTATTTGGAGACATGCAGTCCTTGCCTAAGGAATGGACAAAATTCAAGAGGAAAAGCATGTTTTGGTTGATCTTCCCCATTTTAATTTTAATCCTCAAAAGGACTGAATTCCCAGTGGTTGGATCTCTGCGCTTTCACTGCCAAGGGCCTGGGTTCAATCCCTGATCAGGGAATTAGGGTCTCACAAGCCATGCAGAGCAGCCAAGGAAAAGGAAACAAAAAAACATTCCTCAGGAGTGCTAGGTCCCCCTCTGCATCCCTTCTAACTTTGTTCCCAGGCCTCCCTGTCTCTGGCTCACTACCTGCTGGTGGTTCAGTGTGAAAAGTCCACCTGCCAGTACAGGAGCCGCAGGAGATGTGGGTTCGATCCCCGGGTTGGGAAGATACCCTGGAGATGGAAATGGCAACTCATTCCAGTATTCTTGCCTGGGAAATCGCATGGACAGAGGAGCCTGGCGGGCTACAGTCTATGGGGCTGCAGAGTCAGACAGGACTTAAGGACTAAACCACCACCACAACACCCCTGAACAGACAGCACCTAGCCGGGGAGGGTGACCCCCGAACGGCTAGCCCCAGAGGCTGCAGGTGGAGTGACAGCCCTTCCCTTGGCCCTTCCTACCTCACACAATGCAGGCAGCACCACTATAGCAAGAAACCTTTGGGGTCCTCCAGCCCATCCACCCCATTTTACAGGGAACATTGATGGCCAGAGGGGCAGTGACTTGCAGAGAGGGGCTCAGCCGGGGGAGCCCTCTGGTCTCACTCTGGTGCCAACCCATGCCTACCATCTGACTCAGCACTCAAGCTCTTGTCAGTGTCGGTACTAGGGCTCTGGCGGGCTAGAGGGCTCTGTTTGCCTGTGGCGCTGGGCACACAGCAGGTGCCTCAAGCATCGCTGCTTGAAGACTGGAACTGGCTTGGTGACTCAAGATGTGGCAGGAGCTTCTCCAGCACACTCGGGCCTGCCTAACAGTTCAGGACTGATGGTTGAGGGGACAACCCACCTGGTGGTTGCCAGGCAAATCTGTGCTGGGAGTTGGAAGTGGGCCATGCCTCAGCTGCTCCTGCAGCAGCAATGATTCCCCATGTTGTCAGCACAGTGCTCTGCTGATCAGAGCATGTTTCACACTCCTTGTCCCATTCAAGGACTTGCCCCTGGAAAAATGGGATCTTCTCCCATCAAAGCTACCCAGCTGGACTGCTCAGTGCTCGCACCAGGGGTAAGTTAGAAGCAGCCTCTGGGGGATCCAGGGTCTGAGGCCATGCTGGCTCAACTTCCATTGCACCCCAGTCCTGCTGGCTTTCTTCCTAATGAGGGAACCCTGCTGCTGCTGCTGCTAAGTCGCTTCAGTCGTGTCCGACTCTGTGCGACCCCATAGACGGCAGCCCACCAGGCTCCCCCATCCCTGGGATTCTCCAGGCAAGAACACTGGAGTAGGTTGCCATTTCCTTCTCCAATGCAGGAAAGTGAAAAGTGAAAGTGAAGTCACTCAGTCGTGTCCGGCTCTTA
Source organism: Bubalus bubalis (assembly GCF_019923935.1). Taxonomy (NCBI): domain Eukaryota; kingdom Metazoa; phylum Chordata; class Mammalia; order Artiodactyla; family Bovidae; genus Bubalus; species Bubalus bubalis. The sequence goes on along the minus strand of NC_059157.1, from coordinate 118,302,098 downwards.
GCGACCCCATGGACTGCAGCCTACCAGGCTCCTCCACCCATGGGATTTTCCAGGCAAGAGTACTGGAGTGGGGTGCCATTGCCTTCTCCGAATGAGGGAACCCTAGCCCTGGGCTTTTGTTCACTGGACCAGACACACTCAGGGCTGGCAGTCCCCCCTAGATTACCCAGCTCAGTCCCAATGCAATCTCCCTCTATCTTCCTGCCAAGGGGTCATCTGGCTTGAATGCCTCTAGTGATGAGGAGCTCACTACCTACTAAAGCAGGAATAACAATACCAATTGCTCTCAACATGCCAGCCACTGGGCAAAGTGTCTAACCCATGGAGCCTTTTTTCCCACTGAATGGGAAGTGGCCCTCCCAGTAACCTCCTGGTTATTGGTTTCGGTCTTGGTTCTGATCACTAAGACTGCAGAGAACAAGGCTACTCTTTCTGCCTCAAGACAGCCCTCCATTTCCTCTATCCATGAACTCCCTATTTTCTAGGCCAGATACAGCCACTCAGTAAGAAATGTCTCCTGGCACTAACCTGGGCAGATCCCAAATGTCTGGCACACAGTGAGAAGTAAAACTGAAAGGGCCACTGCTCTCTTGGTGCCCACCCTCTGCTGGGGAACCAGGCAGCCACTCAGCAAATAGCTAAAGGAGCTAATTTCAGGCTGTGATAAATGTGATCAAAAAAATGAAGTAGAGGGAGGGACTCAGAGGTGGGGCTGGCCTTAAGTATTTTAGGGGGGCTAGTGTTATGGGTTGGATTGAGTTTCCCCAAAAAGACATTGGAGTCCAACTCCCAGAGCTAGTAAATGTAGCCTTATTTAGAAGTAGGGTCTTTGTAGATGATCAGGTTAAGCTGAGGTTGTTAGGATGAGCCTTAATCCAAGATGACTATGTCCTTATGAAAAGGGGAAAGTCAGATACAGGAACGTATGGAGGAAAGGCCATGTGAAGACTACATGCATTGGTGTGTGTGCACGCATGCGTGCGCGTGCACACACACACACACATACGGAGAACACCACACAAATCCTGGAGTTGTGCTGCCACCAGGGAACTAGCAGAAGCTCAGAGAAGGGCCTGAAACAGATCCCTCTCTAGGGCCTTCAGAGGGAGCATGGCCCTGACACTTTGGGGTCGGGCCTCTGGCCGCCGAGACTTAAAGACAATACATTTCTGTTGTTCCAAGTCTGTGACATTTTGTTACTGCAGGCGAAGGAAACTTTTACAATACAGGTGGTCAGGGCACTGCAGCAATTCCTTCAAAGGTTGTCACGTGACACAGCTTCCCAGCCCCCACACCACCCTGAAGACCCATCCCAGGGGGGCTGAACTGAGCACAGTGCTCCCCACACTCACCTCCGTTGATCTGGAGATCGTACCTTTGCTGAGGAGGCCCGGTGCCCTGGGAGGTTTCAGGCTGCAGCTCTCAGAGTGCTTAACTAAGACCCCGTCATCCCCAAATCCTGTTCTCCTGGAACTGCTATTAAGTCACAGCGTTGGGACTTCCCTGGTGGTCCAGTGGCTAAGACTCTGCACTCCCAGTGCAGTGGGCCCCAGTTCAATCCCTGGTCAGGGAACTAGATCCCAAATGCTGCAACTAAGAGATTGCATGCCACAACTAAAGATCCCATGAGCCGCAACAAAGGTCAAAGGTCCTGAGTGCTGCGGTTAAGACCCGGCCCCACTGAATAAATAAATTAATATAAAGAAACACAGTGCTCTTGGGCAAGTGACTGTCTTAAGACTAAATGATGGGCTGGCACAATCTGGGGTCACGTAATATGTGGCTCTCTCGCAGGTGCCCTCTTGCCTTGGTGGCCTTTCCTGCACGCTCCTCTACCCCTAGGGCCTCCCCTCGCCTCTGCTTCCTCAGGCCCCACCCTGCCTTCCTGCCAGCCTGGGCACTCCAGCACCCAGTGGTGTCAACAGTTTCCACCCTCATTCATTTGCACAACGCAGAGGTTTCTCTCCCTCTTTTCCAAAACCCCAAACATTTGATTCTCTTTCTTAGAGCATTCGAACACCTTGTTTTCCATTTCTGTGTCTTCTTGAGACTGAGCTTGCCAAGGGCAAGCAGGACATCTCAAGTCATGTCTGTTTCCCCAAGGGGATTGGCCAACATAGGGCTTTACCCCAGACACTGGGAAAATATCTGCCAACAAGACACTCTCGAATATAAAGAGCCCAGGAGCTGAACAATCCTATCTTCCAAAATCTCAAACCTTTTCATTCCTTAATAGGATGCTTGTTCATCCAAACCCAGGGGCTCCTTCCTGAGAACCCGCTTCTCATTTGCTACAAGAAATGGAGTGAACACAGAGCCCTCCTGCTGTGAGACTCAGGATCCCTGGAGGCTGGGGCCAGCTGTCCCCTGCCCCGCACGCACATATACACAAACATACCCCACCCCATACATACACACACGGCCGGGCACACAGGGACACCACCTCTTCATCCCAGTGACCTGGAGCTGGGAGGATGGTCCCAGATGCCCTAAGACCTGCAGCAGTGACCCCACAGTCCCAGCCCCAGGCTCACGATTCTGGAGAGTGGGGGGATCCGGGAAACCCAGGAGCCCAAGGCTGCGATGCCACCCAGCAGGAAGCCGAGGATTTCTGTATTGTCCTGTGGGAACAGTGATACACTCAGCACCCTGGGAAGACACTCAGGCACCCTTGGCCCACCCTTTTCTGCTTTTAGGTGGTTCTTCCCAGCAAGGCCTAGATCTGGCCCCACCCCCAGGACACTGGTTGGGACTGTGTGGAGGGGAGGCACCCGCATTCCCCGACATCATACCACTCTCCCCCAGCCCGAGCAGGCCTGGCCTCACCTGCACCAGGATGCCCAGCAGCCTCCTCTGAGGCCCTCGGTCACGGCCTGAAGCCCATGGGATGGCGGCCCACAGAGCCCAGCCCGGGCCCAGGCTCAGTGGCAGGACCAGGGCAAACATGCTGGCCTGGAGCCGCCGCCTCCTCTTCCTCTCCCGGGAGCCCCGTCCTGCAACAGACACCAAGATCCTGCTCGGCTGCCAGGATCTGGAACCCGACAGACAGCTGCGTGGGAAGAACTGGTGTTGACCCCGGCCACGAGGCCAGGACGGGCTCCCACGTTGTTCCACAGGCCAGACCTTGCCCACTCTTGAAGGGCCTGTGGTCGTGCCCTCTCATTCCTCCCATCCCCCACGCCTGGTGCTCTTCCCCTTCTCAGCCTTTCACGTCGTTTTGTTTCAAGGCAGGTCTGCGTTATACTTTATCACATACATCTGCGTGCACACAGTGCTATTCATCCTAGACTGGAGCCCCCTAAGGGCAGGCACTGTGCCCAGGCAGCTCTAGAGTCTGCACAGAGCCCGGCACTGAGCAGAACCCGCACAAGCTTGGTGAATGCACCATGAGTGGGTGGAGTGGGGCCAAGGCATCAAAACTGTGAGCAGAAGCATCGACTTTGAAAGACTCCTTGAAATAGAAGACAGATCCTCCGCTGAACAATTCCAAAAAGAGCATTCCTCCTCTGGGCAGCATTGAGCCCAAGGACATCTTACATTACGCCCTGGTACAAGCATCTCCTTTTAAGATAAGGGTCCAAGCATGTTGCTGCCCCTTGTCAGAAACGTCTGATCCCACATATTCCCAGCCTACTCATCCCATCTCAGCCACCTCCAGCCCCTGCTTGGCCTGAGGCCGTGCAGGCCCGTTCCTGGACTCCATTTCCAGAAGTGGTGGGGCTTCACCTGAGCCCCTAGACTTGCACACTGAGTATCACCATCTGTCCCCTAAGCCCTGCCCCCTCCTTCTTCCCGACCTCTTCCCAGGCTGCTCTTTCATCTGGAGGGCCCTTTCGTGCGGTCCCAGTTCCAACATCACCTTCTCCCGACACCTGCAGACCCTCCTCTCCTCTGCTGCCCACCGTGCGCACACCCCTCACTAGCAGTGCTGACTACCTTTTAGGGCCCTGACTCCCTGCTCTGGCTGAGGCCGGGGAGCTCGCCCATTCATCTGTGCCTGGCGGGGGCCCAGCTCGGGCACGACAGGGAGAGGTGCTGATGAATGAAATGAGTGGGTGATGAAGTCAGGAACAGGTGGCAGCACACTCACCCGAATTAGACTTGAATTTGGAGCCACAGACTGGGAAGAGAACGGACACAAAGTTCACCAGGTCGACAGCTGCTAGGTAGGCACCAGTGAAGACCTGCGAGCAAAGGAAAGGTCTTGGTGTTCAAACCTCTTTCAACAACTGTAGTACCTCTCGTTCTGCATCTCCTCCACCACATATGTTCCACTGAAATAGGGTTTCCAGGGATACCTCCCACCCCATAAAGGTTGGTTATCACCTCCATTTGAGGAAATGGGGTTTTGCTCAAGTGACCAAAGCCATTATGAAAACGTTCATCATAGAGATGGGACAGGATCCCAGCCCACCACACTTTCCATTGTACGGCGTAGTCTTGTGCAACTTTGGCCCAGCCACTGACCTTCCCGGCGCCTCTGTTTCCTCATCTGTAAAGCAGGGATAATAACAGCAGTTTTCTCAGTGTGAAGTAGATGATATGAGCTGACACGTGGAAAGTTGCTGAGGCCAGTGATTGGAGGAAAGTAAGATGCACCTGCCGAAACTCGCACTCGCTACTGACGCTACAGTTGACACCTGAACAGCTCAGGGGTGGGGCGTCCACTTCCTTGCAGTGGAAATTCTGAGTGTCACTTTGCAGTAGGTCCTCTGTATCCTGTGTTCTGCATCCATAGATTCAACCACCCTTGGACCGTGGGGTGCCACAGTGTGTATTATTTGAAAAAATCCACGTATAAGTGAATGCACACAGTTCAAACCCGTATTGTTCAAGGGTCCACTGTATTTAGTGCTTAACCGCATGTGTTCTAGGGTTTGAGTCCTAACACTGCTACTTACAAGAGAGTGACCTTAGCAGGGTTATTTAACCTCTCTACACCTCTCCACACCACTTTTACAGCTCATGTGTAAAACACGGATGATGTGAGCACCCATAATTTAAGGATTAAGTGATTTAATATATGAAAAACCCTTACTATTTAATAAATATCAGCTATTATTATTGGACTTGAGCTGAACTTCATTATCTTTTATCAGCTAGTGAGGATTGCCTCCAAAACGAAAGGTGATTTGTTTCTGATAGAATGCTGCTCACAGCAGGGTCTGGAACTCTCCAAATCTGTGTCCGACCACCAGGCTGCCCTCCTTCACATCTCCCTGGGTGGCAAAAGGCCAGGACCAGCCCCCTGAAGTGGGGCCCACAGGTCCTTCTTCCTTGGGATATGTGTTTTGAGATAGGCCCCTTTCTACACAGATTTGTTTAAGGTCCCAGACTTTGGAAAAACTTGAAATGTTTCTCATTTGCTCCAAAGCCCACATCACCACCTGGGAAAGGATTCAGATACCTCTGCATGAGTGGGGACAGTGCCCAGGCTCTAAAAAACAGTTAACAGCAACCATCCTTTTTTTTTTTTTTTAAATTGGACATCTACTATGTGCCAGCTCCTGTTTTAAGTGCTGGGGAGACGGCACTGAATTAAAGTTGTTGCCCTTATGAAGCTGACATGCTAGTAAGGGTTAACATGCAATAAAGAATAGACATAATGAATAAAGTAAAGCAGATGGTATATTAAGGGGGAAATGAGCAGGATAAGGGGTCTGGAGCAGCTGTAGGAGACACAGGGCACAATTTTTAACAGATGGTCAGGAGGTCTTATTGAGAGGAGATTTTTGAGCAAAGACTTGAAGGAGGTAAGCAGTGAGTCACGTGGTTATTGGAGGAGCAGAAAGGCCAGCAGGGGCACAGACCCTAGGTCAAAGCTGCTTTGCGTGGGGAAGGAGCAAAGCAGAGGCCACAGTCACCTGTGGGCCCAACCCACCTGAATGGTGAGCTGTTTGGCCAGAATCGCCCCAATGGTGTCACACAGACTGATCAGGAGGCAGCACGCAGCCCACAACGCTGACTGGTCCCGTCCAGATTTCCTCCCACATCTCAGATACAGAAGCCTGAGGAGACAGACGGGAGTGTGGACAGAATACAGAGATGTAAGGTTGGGCTCCCAGAGCAGGTGTCTGAAAAAGGCAGTTGTGACTTGGTGTCCTTACGAATCACTTTCTTCCCCAGATATTCACCAGGTGTTTTTGACCTTAGTTTACAGATGCAAAAAGTAAAGGATGGAAAGGACTCTGAGCCTCTGACCAACAAGCCCACAGCAAGAGCCAGGCCTCACAAAAGGAGGAGTTTCTTTCCCCCTATCAATCTGGCTGCCTCAAATTCACGACCCACCTCTCAGTGCTGACAAATGAGCTGTCAGCTTTTCTTTTTTTGAAAGGAAACAGGAGAGTTATAAAAGTAATCCAATCATTGCAGTTTTACTGCAGAGCAGAGTTAATTGCCTAAATTAAAAAGGCAACTTGTTTCTTTGCAATTAACATGAAATCCTTCTAATCCATCTGTGCAGTGAGATGGCTCAGTTTCTGCCAGCTGCATCTGAGTTGATTTCATTTTGGGTGCACGCTCTTCGCACACCAGGGAAGACTCCTCAAAGATGCTGTGGCACTTTGGGTTGCCACTGCTGGCTTCTCTCTCCCTTACTGCTCACTTTCTACCCCCTCGTTCCCCCAGGAATAAGTGCAGGAAGGCAGGACAAGCTGGAAGGGGCAGACATCTCTTGGTCAGCATCATCAGTCGGATCTTGGAAATACTTTGTCTGAGATGTTTCCCTGCCAACATTTCTACAGGGAAACTGAGGCACAATTGCAGCTCTGGTTTCATTTCCTTTAACCACAGGGTAGGACTTACTCCACATCATTAGGACCATTTGGCCAGTTCTGAGCATCAGCCCTTGGGACAAATTGATGTGGACAGAAGACGACTGGGCTCCCAAACATTCCTGACTGGCCAGACAAAGCCCAGAGCTCCCAGTGGAAAGGTCAACTGTTAATTTTGAGTCCTGAAACTGAAGAACCGAGAGTGAAGACTCTACACTAGAAACTCTCCGAGTTGGACCCAAATTAGAAATAATTCATTTCAACCCTCCCATTTGAGAGAGGAGAAAACTGAGGGCTATGGTGAAAGGTGAGTTAATGGCAGGCCTTCCACTTTGCCTATGGAGGCCCTGCGTGTGCCCTGCTGCTCTTCAGCCACGTCTCCAGCTCTCAGGGGTCAGGGACCCTGGGTCGGCCCTGATCCAGCCCCTACACAGCTGAGGCAGGGTGGAAAGGCAGAGGCTCTGCTCTCGGCCCAGCCAGTGGGCATTCTCACAGAAGCTCCGTAACCTCTCCAAGTTTAGTTCACGGAGGGTAAGCTGTCTGATAACACCGATCTCAGAGGGTGGCGCTGATGAACATGTGAGACAATGCAGGTAAACTGCCTCCTTAGTTCCCATCCTCTGGTCTGGGTAGTCACCTCACAAGCCTGCCCCTTCCAGTAGGTCCTGGGGTTTCAGTTCTCCCCGTTCACTCAGGCAAGTTAGTTAACTTGTCAGAACCTCAGGCTTCCTCATTTAAAAGAGTCAGTGACAGTCCCTGCCTCACGGGGTGGTGGCAGCGATTGGTGAGTTAACGATGGCAGGACTAGGCCCTCAGCAAATGTTCCAAGTGTTTTCTTATTCATGGCCTGCAGACTCTCTCCAACAACGTCAGACCTGAAGTAAACAGGATTGAGTGCTGAAGGTGAGCAGGTGCCGGCCTCCCTGGTGGTGGTCCTTCTCTCCCTCCCCCTCCACCTAGGGAATACATGGTGGGGGGTATCATCCTTCAGACCTTGGGACAGGGTGGCAGAAGACCTAGAGGCCACCTTTAGCCAGACATCACCCTTAGAATCCAGGTTACGGTGATCACTCGGCCAGATCACTTCGGGTGTTGGCAAAGTCTGTAGCCAGAGTTATAGTATTACCTCTCCCCTTCTCAGCTAGGAGGGCCTTGGGTAAACTGAGGCCAGAAACATGGAGAGACAGGCCCATGTTCTCTGCCAAGGGTGGATGGCAGTGCGGGAGCAATAATAATGCTGTTTAATGAGCACTTAGGAAGAGCTCTACCAGCACTAACTCATTAGATCCTCCCAGCCGGTCCTAAGTGCTAACATTCCCATTTATGTAAGGAAAAGTGAGCCCCAGGGACTTTACACCTCGCCCAGCTCACAGGGCCAGTCAATGGGGAAAGGCTAACGAGAGAACCCAGGACTGGCGGCTTCCAGTCCACGGTCCCGCCCACCATACCACCCAGCCTTCTGTGGGCTCCCAGCCCAGCCTCCTCGTTCGTGGAATCCGGAAAGAAGGATCTGATTTCAGTCTACAGCAAAATGTTCCTTTCAACCCTGGAATTGTCTTGCCTCTCGGATCCTCCCTTTCTGCCCTCCTCCTTCTAGGTGCCCAAGAGCGAGTCAGCAGGGCCAGCGCCCCGTTCCCCCCGCGGCCGCCCCGGCCCCCATTACAGCGCGTGGACGGCGATCCAGCAGGAAGAGGAGCAGATCCACAGGCCGAAGGAGATGCAGACACGGTGGCGGGCGAAGCAGCGGTCCAGGTAGTCCCAGTCCCAGAGCGCGGGCTCCGGTGCGCGGCTGGAAGCCTCCCCCATGGCAAGCTCCATTCCGCCCAGTCTGGTGCCCGCGCCTTCGCGTGGCCAGGGACCCGCGTGCAGCCTCCCTTGCTGCCCGCGGCCCCGGCGCTGCCGCCCCGCACTCCCCCTTCTGTGTTCGGTTCTGCCGCACCCGGCCAGCCCGAGCACACAGTCGGCAGGCCGGAGATGGGCGCGCCCAGCTCCGCGATCCCGGGGGCGGGCGGCGGCGGTCAGGACTCCAGGGAAAAGTTTCCGGAACCGTGCGGCTCCCCACCCCTCCCGCTATTGTCGGGGGTCTGCGGGTGAGAGGCCGCCCCCCAGCGGCGGGAGCCCGGAGCAGCCTCGGCACAAAGGCTGCGCTCCCTGCCCCGCAGACAGCGGCGGCGCGGCTCCGCGGACCCCTTCGCTGTCACCCATCCCCCAAACCGGAGGCCAGGGCGGAATACAGTGACCTGCCAGCCCAGTGGGAGGCACCTTCATTACCCCACATTTCCTGAGCTAAACAATACACACTTCGCTCCCGGCGAGCCGCTTGGGCTCTGGTGATCCCGAGAGGTGTGAGATAGTTAAAATGGCACGATACAAAGGGTGCGGTGGGAGGCCAGGAAAGAGGAATCGCACGCGCTCCCCGTCATCCTCTCACCCTCTTTTCTGAGGCTGTGGCTGCACCCTGCGTCCCCACCATTTGCCCAAGCGGGGCTCTAGAAGTGAAGTCCTCCTAGGCGGCGACCCCCGCAGCCAGGGAGCCCCGTGATTTTTGCAATCTGCCCCCTTCCATTCAGACACACGGCCACTCAAGTACATGGGACTATTTTTCTTGAAAATAAACTATTATAATTTAAAATTTTCCTTGTTGATTTTTAATAACTTAAAGAAGGACTTGTCTGTATCATTTCTTTTTTTATTTTTAAAGATAGTTCTATGGAGATCCCATTCATATACCACAGAAAATTCACCCTTTTAAAGTGTACAAGTCAGTGGTTTTTAACATATCCACCGAGTTGCTGCAGCCACCATCATTATCGAATTTTAGAACATTTTCATTACCTGGCAAAAAACCTAGCACCCACTAGCGTTTAGTTACTCTTCGTCCCCCTCAAGCACTCCCAGCCCTCGGCAGCCTCTGTCTCTATGGATTTGTCTATGCTGGACATTCCTTATAAATGGAATCATCCAATAGATAACCTTTTTGTGACTGACTTCTTTCACTCAGCATGATGTTTTTAAGGTTCATCCGCATTGTGGCATGTATCAGAGTGTCATTTCTTTGTTATTTATTTATTTGACTGCACGGGTGGTTGCGGTACTCAGGAACTTCCATCTTTATTGAGGCATGCAGGGATTTAGTTCTCTGACAGGGATTGAAGTGGGGTCCCCTACCTTGGGAGTTCGGAGTCTTAGGGCCTGGACCACCAGAGAAGTCCCCATTTTTTTTCACGACTAAAAAATAATCCACTGTATGGGTGTACCACATTTTATTTATCTTTTCATCACTTGATGGACAATTGAGTTGTTTCCACTTTGGGGACATTATGAACGATGCTATTATGAACACTTGTGTACAAGTTTTTGTGTGGATACAGATTTTCAGTCTCTTGGGCATATACCTGGGTGTGAAATTGCTGGGTCCCCGGGTGGCTCTGTGTTTCAAGTTTTGAGGAACTACTGGACTGTTTACCAAAGTGGCTGTGCCATTTCACGGGTTCATTCATCTTTAAAAGTTACGATCACTCACAGGAGAAACGAACACTGTCAGTCTTGTGCTAAGAGCTGGGGACCACTGCTGAGAGAAACAGACATGGCTCCCACCTACCTTTACAGTTCAGCAGAAGAGAGAGATATTTGCTCAATAGGCAATTGAGCAAATAGAGATTAAATATATTATTAAACAAAAGGGGCCAAAATTCAAGTAAGTAAAATGATTAAGACGAAGTTGTATAAAATTAATGCCAACTAAGACAGTTGGTTCAGTGGTAAAAAATTCACCTGTGAATGAAGGAGATGCAGGTTTGATCCCTGGGTCAGGAAGATGCCTGGAGGAGGAAATGAAAATCCACTCCAGTACTCTTGCCTGGAGAATCCCATGGACAGAGGAGCCTGGCAGGCTACTGTCCGTGAGGTTGCAAAGTTGAATACAACTGAGCATGCATACATGCGAGACAAGATTAGAGGGGTAAATTAAAAGGAAAAATATATGTAACCCAAGTTTCTCATAGTCTATAAACAATAAATACCCTTAGTCAAATCTCTGCCTTCTGGTTCTTTTTTTTTTTCCTTCTTTTTGTTTTTGTCTTCTGGGTTTTTGTGGGTTCTTCTGGTGTTCTCCTCTGTGTTTGCAAATGGTCATCTCTGCCTTGATCTAATCACCCATGGGTGCTGACTGGTGGCCACCTAGATCCTGGGTTCCTCTGGTGCCTACAGCTCCCAGAGGCAGGTCTATCCCCAAATTATCTATCCCACTAGTTGTCTTGCTAAAGTGAGCACTGTTCAGTTTGGTGTCGCCCTTTCACCAGGCCCAAGATCACCTTATACTATCAGTTTTGTTTCGATCTGAAATTACCACTGTTTAACTTGATTCAGTCTTTATTATGGTTTCCTTCTCCCTCAGCCTCAGCATAAATCCTGGGGAAATGGACCTAATTTAAAAGTTGTTTCAGTAATTCTCTGGCGGTCCAGCGGTTAGCACTTAAGGGTTTAAGTCCTACAGTTGCCCTGCCTGAGCAGTTGAGGCCGTGTGGCCCACAGATTGTCAGTATCAGAATCGCTCTGGTTGCCCTTCAAAAAGCAGACCTACTAAATCTAACTCCCTGGGCATGTGTCCTTGGAATCCACATGGATTAGTGTCCTAGATCTGCTGAAACAAATCATCACAAATTTCGTGGTTTAAAGCAACAAAAATGCATTCCCTCACAGTCCTGGAGGCCCAAAGTCTGCAATCAGTGTCACAGGACTAAAATCAAGGTGTTTCCTGGGCTGCCTGCTTTATCCCCTAGTGGTATCTGGTATCTGGTGCCTGCCCTACTCCCTGGCACTTTAAGGGAGAAGCTCTTTCTTGTCCCCTCTCTTTCAGCATCTGGTGGCCGCAAACATTCCCTGCCTTGCGGCTGCATCACTCTGATCAGTCTCTACCTCCTGTCTTCATGTCTGTATTGCCTTTTCCTCTTCTATGTTTAATCTCCCTCTGCCTCTCTCTTATAAAAACATTGTGTTTGCGGCCTCCTCAAATAATCCACAATAATCTCCGTCTCAAGAGCCTTAACTAAATCACACCTGCAAAGACCCTTTCTTCATACAAGGTAACATTTACAGGCTCTAAGGATCAGGACTTGGTATCTTTGGGGGCCATTATCCAGCCAACTGCACTGTTTTATGCAAGTTTCCTGGGAGATGCTTATGAGAAACAGGGTTATGAGATGGCCTTTGCTTGGGGTGGAGAAACTGTGGGGAGCTGTTTCCAGTCACTGGATATCTGGGGACATGGGACATTGCAGTAGGAAAGTGTGGGTTTTCGATAATCTTGGACTGGGATTCACATTCTGCCTCCTTGCAGCTATGACTGGGTAAAGCGCTGATCCTTTTTGCACAGGAGTATTCTTACCTGTAAGCTGATAACAAGAGTACCTACCATAGAGTTACTATGATTATTAGAAATCCTACAGATAAAGCATCTGGCACATGCCAACTGTGGCAATTATTATTGTTACTGTCTTTCCCAGGAAGAGCCTCAGATATACTTAAAAACAAATGTGGTTCAGGGACTTCCCTGGTGGTCCAGTGGCTGGAGCTCTGTGCTCTGGTCTGGGAACTAGGTCCCACGTGCCGTAACTAAAGATCCCTCGCGCCACAACTAAGACCCAATGCAGCTAAATACATACATACATACACACATATATATATATTATATACAAATGTGGTTCAATGAAAATGTGAAAAGGAACGTCAACTAATGGAGACATAGCTCAGTTCTTAGTTCTCTTTTCTACCAAGTGCCAGGGGCATCTGTCTTCTGCCCCTGGGTCTCTGGAGTGAATTATCCACAGCTGAGAACTCCCACAGTTCAGTCCCACATAGCAACTGCCTTTGTAACATGTCTTGCATATCTTAATTGAGCACATCTACAACAAAACTGGATGATTTTCCTTTCCAAAGCTGCTCCACCGAGGTGGTCTTCCCTCACAGGTGATCGGGGATCTTGGTCCTGAGGGGTCCAGTGTCCACTCTACTCCTCTGTTAGGGACTTTCAAGCATGCTAAGTGTTGTCTTTCTACCAGGCTGTGAGTGCCTTGCCATGGTTTTGTTCGTATCTGTCTCTGCAACTCAGTGCTTGGCATATAGTAAGGAAAATACATAGAACGAAAATATTGATTTTTAAACAGGCCAGAGAGTGATATGTACGTAAGAACATACTGGAAATGCTCTAACAATACTTAGTATTGTGTGAGTACGCTAGGGAAGGCTTTCAAGAAAGGCATGAGCTGAGCTTTGGCGATCAGGTGCTCCTGATGGCAGGAAGGGCTGGCCTGTGGGCACAGGCAGCAGCAGATGCTGCAGCAGGTAGAACCATGTGAGAGGGGCAGTTGGTCCAGTCCCAAGGGAGCCAGGACTCCGTCCTGTAGGGGACACTTAGGATGATGAATTTTAACCAACTCCCTCCCTCCCAAATTCCAGTACCTTCCATAGGGCTCTCCACCTGATCCACCCTCAGGAAGTGAGTCAGTTCCTTTACCAGGGTCCTCCCAGGCCCAGGAGTGAATGTCTTCTGGCCATGGTCCAGAGTTTAACAAAAAGGAAAAGTTAACAAGGGAACCATAACACACGTCCTCCCCACACAGCTCGTAAGCACATCCTGTTGGCAGAGGCACTGCGGCCACTGGCATTGTCCTGAAGAAGGAAGGGCTGCAGCAGGCTGACTAGCCCTGCCGGAGCGGGCAGCCAATCGGACCATAAATCCCAGCTGCCTGTGAAGGGGGGTGGGGTTGGTGAGAGGGTGGGAGGTGGCTGTGGGCAGGTGAGCAGCTCAACAGCTTTCCTCTTCTGAGGACACACTGTCTCCTGTCAATGTTCTTGTAAAATGCATTATTTAGAGAAAGGGCTTGTGGCTACTCCTCAAACAGTAACATAAAAAAAAGTTCATCAATTTAATTTACCTGCTATGTAGACAGAAATTCTAAGATAATGCATTAAAAAAAAAATGTATGTTTATCTCTCTACTTGGCTACCCCAGGTCTTAGTTGCAGCACACAAGACCTTTGATCTTTGTTGCAGCGTGCAGGGTCTTTAGTTGAGGCATGTGGGATCTAGTTCCCTGATCCAGCATTGGGAGTGTGGAGTCTTAGCCACTGCATCACTCAGGAAGTCCCTAAAGAATGCATTTTGACATACTGGCCCCATTGTGGAAACACTGGAGATGAGATTGAAGTGATAGGATTGTTAAGGTCCTGAGTTCTATTTAGAACTTTGCCATCAACACACTGTACGATCTTGTTTTTAATAAAACATTAAAAAATTTTATTTAGGGTCTACCGAGTGGATCACAATAAACTGGAAAATTCGGAAAGAAATGGGAATACCAGACCACCTGACCTGCCTCTTGAGAAACCTATATGCAGGTCAGGAAGCAACAGTTAGAACTGGACATGGAACAACAGACTGGTTCCAAATAGGAAAAGGAGTACGTCAAGGCTGTATATTGTCACCCTGCTTATTTAACTTATATGCAGAGTACATAATGAGAAACGCTGGGCTGGAAGAAGCACAAGCTGGAATCAAGATTGCTGGAAGAAATATCAATAACCTCAGATATGCAGATGACACCACCCTTATGGCAGAAAGTGAAGAGGAACTAAAAAGCCTCTTGATGAAAGTGAAAGAGGAGAGTGAAAAAGTTGGCTTAAAGCTCAACATTCAGAAAACAAAGATCATGGCATCCAGTCCCATCACTTCATGGGAAATAGATGGGGAAACAGTGTCAGACTTTATTTTTTTGGGCTCCAAAAATCACTGCAGATGGTGACTGCAGCCATGAAATTAAAAGACACTTACTCCTTGGAAGGAAAGTTATGATCAACCTGGATAGCGTATTCAAAAGCAGAGACATTACTTTGCCAACAAACGTCTGTCTAGTCAAGGCTATGGTTTTTCCTGTGGTCACGTATGGATGTGAGAGTTGGACTGTGAACAAAGCTGAGCACCGAAGAATTGATGCTTTTGAACTGTGGTGTTGGAGAAGACTCTTGAGAGTCCCTTGGACTGCAAGGAGATCCAACCAGTCCATTCTGAAGATCAGCCCTGGGATTTCTTTGGAAGGAATGATGCTAAAGCTGAAACTCCAGTACTTTGGCCACTTCAAGCCAAGAGTTGACTCATCGGAAAAGACTCTGATGCTGGGAGGGATTGGGGGCAGGAGGAGAAGGGGACGACAGAGGATGAGATGGCTGGATGGCATCACCGACTCAATGGACGTGAGTCTGAGTGAACTCCGGGAGTTGGTGATGGACAGGGAGGCCTGGTGTACTGTGATTCATGGGGTTGCAAAGAGTTGGACATGACTGAGCGACTGAACTGAACCGAGTGAGCACTTTTTGCTAACATAATGCCTTAAAAAAAAAAAAAAAATCAATCATTTTGTTGTTGTTTTGGCCATGCCATGCATTATGTGAGATGTTGCCCCACAAAGGATAGAACTCATGGCCCCTGTAGAGGAATCGGAGTCTTAACCACAGGGCCAGGTAAGTCTTCATTTTTAAATTGCTCAAAATGGTTGTTGTTACCTTTTTATAACTGGAGACTTTTGAAAGCACTATCTTTCCTTTCTGTATGGCCTCTCACCCTCAACTAGTATACAGTACATTGAACACAACAGACAACAAATGGCTGTAAATGGTGGAAATTCAAAAATTTTCCTCACTTCTCCACAAAGACTGAAGAGGAGAAAGGGCTAATAAAACAAGGTAGCACTTGGATTTCTGGACTGCTATTAATTTTTCCCTGTGTATCCATGAAGAAAACATTGCTATTGGTTTCTTGACAAAAACTTTACTTCCTTCTAATTTCCTGAAAGTAAACAGATGACAGATGTATAGCAGGTTCTGCTTTAAAAGGATGGTATGTTCCCTGTAAGAAAAGACTTCAAAACAATAAAATGATACTGACTGCCCTTCGAAAATCTCAAAATACTAACCTCTACAAGGGTGGGCATACTATTTACAAATTTCAAGTTTGCTTAATAAGACATATTCCAGGCAGAAGCGAAAGTGAAGACAGAAATTCCCTTTCAGGATGTCCTAGTTGGGTTCCTCAGACTCTAAGCAAAGGTTCAGTTAGTTTATTTGGGAGGCAACTCCATGAAGCAGAAGTGAGGAAGCAGCGAAAGTGAGAAGGATAGGGAGAAGAGCAAGGAAAGGCGAGTTAACAAGACAGTTTAATCGCGGGCAAACAGGGCTCAGTTCCACTAAGGATCTTGTGAGAAACCAGAATGTGCGTGCTGCGTGACAGGAAGCTGGGGTACTTACCAGCCGGCCCCAACTCCTTACTGGTTGGGGGTTACTCTGGGGGGTTCAACCTCCTGCCCTTCCAAGCTGCCCTTTGTGTAGGCTGAGCAAGCTCCTGGGGTGCAGGAAAAGTCCTCAGGTGGGAAAGCAGGGAACACAGGGCTTGTGGCAAGCTGTCAGCCTGTACAGGAACCGGGCTGCAGGCAGGCGGATGCCATTTGACACTGAGGGCTGTGGAGTATGTGTGTATGTGTGTGGGGCGGGGCATCTGTAGACACATCCATCTCTTACACGCTGTACTTGCTAGAAAGCTGAGTCCGATACTATTGACAGTTGTTATCCACTCATGAACGTTTGACTTGTCAAAGGTACATCTCTAGAAATGCCCTCCTATTTATGCTTGATTTTCCACAAAGGTGCCCAAACAACTACATGGGAGAAGACTAACCTTTTCAATAAATGGTACTGGGTCTACTGGATATGCACATGTAAAAGAATTAAGCTGATCCATTTCCTGACTCACACTATGTACAAAAGTGAACTCTGGTCCAGAGACCTGAATTTAAGAGTTAAAACCCTAAAACTCTTCAGGAAAAAAATGAGTATATCCTAGTAATCTTGCATTTGGCAATACTTTGCTTCTAACACTTCTAACAAGCAACCAAAGAAAAAAGATAAATTTAGACTTCATCAAAATAGAAGAGTTGGTCAATGAGTATTTGTTAAATTGGTGAATAAAAATTTTTAAATTCCCCAGATAGAACACATTTTCAAATATACCAGATATATTATGGTCAGTTAAAGGTAAGTCTTCTTAACTGTGAATTCATGAACTTTGGGGTCTATGAATCTCTGGATACATTTTGCATATTTGTGTAGGTGGTAATGCACATTTTTCTGGAAAAAGTGTCCATAACTTCCATTAAATTTCCAAAACCATCTATGACACAAAAAAACACATGCTCCCCTCTCTGGGGTGGACACTCAAATCTTCAGTAGGTCATGCTCTCCACAGGCTTTAAAACTCACCCGTGTCAAACCCCGTTCTAAGATCTGATATGCCTTCTGCCGTATCAGGGGCGTAAGCTGGGTATGTGTGTGAGGTTAAGTATCACAAATATAATCATGTACTAAAAAATCCAGCCATGTTTCAGCAAATTAAAATCATTTAAAGAATGTGAAATGTCCAAATAGCAATAAATCTATATGAGCCAATAAAAAGCCACAAGTAGCAACTGAACTTTAATATCTTTCCCCAAAATTCCCAATTTATAAATTACTCTGCATTTGTGTATATATTTACACAAATATACATCATAAATTCCCTCATCATAAATTCAGCCTTTCACAGGAGCAGGGTTCTGGGAATCTGAGACAACTGCTAGTCTGAGCTGGTGCTCTCTAAGGAGCCCCTTGGTCTTAACAGCGGCTGCTGTGTGTGCATCACAAGGGTCCAGCCTGTAGCACCAGGATGCACAGCAAAGGTGCCAGTTTCGTTGCAGTCCAAGTTCACGTATCCAGGTGCTTATAGAGTCTGCGGCTTTTCTCTTTTTTATTTCTGTTGCCATGTTTTTTCCAGGGCTTCCCGGCCCCCCTCTCAGAGCTCACAGCAGCAGCTGTCGCCAAGCCACTCCCAGGCTTGTAGCCCATCACAGCCTGGACTCCTCTGGTCAGAGCTCTCACATTTTCCTAGGGAATAAGGCAAGATATTAATGGCGGTGTCAGCAGTCTCCTTCAGAGGATACGCACAGAATTGTTTGTGGAGAACTCCAGGATAGTGGACTTCCATTTCTCACTGCTCTTCTTTCTCTCCCCATTCCCGAAATAAGTTTCTCAGAGTTTTGTCTTCAATTCATTCTGCCTTCAACTTTTGTTTAGTCCCATGGCTTCAAACACCATCTATATCAATATTTGTAATACCAGCTATTTTCTGGAAATCTCTCTTGATATAAAAATTCTACTTGTGCAAGTCAGTTAGTCAGAAGCTGACTCTACATTCTTTATTGCGGCCAGTGGTATAAGAACCTGCTCAGCCCCCAAGATGACACACTCCGTCTTATCTGTCACAACAGTTAGGCACTGAGTTCCGTGGACTCCAGTCTCTAGAACTTTGTACATCCTCCCCTCTTATCCATCCCCACTGCTTTAACCCAATGAACCCAGGTGTTCATTGGCTTTTACTGGACCACTGCAAGACTCGTTGAGTCCAGAGTCCACACTTCTATCAGAGTTCTCTAATCTGTATCTCTCTAAGTCCTGTCCTCACAGATCTCTGAAGGCCCCTTGCAGACTGGGGAATCAAATCCATATTCCTTCCAATGGCACACAGGGTCACCTGCAACATGGGTTCGGTGCTGATAAAACCCACACTCCCATATCTTTTTGCCTCTGTTCATTTACTCCTACCTGGAAATTTCATCACTTCTTCCCACTGACACATTTTTATTTGTTTCTCAAAGCCTAGCTTAAATATCATTACCCTTCTGTAGTCTGGAAAGGATGTGGAGGTATTAGAACCCTCATAAATTGCTGGTGGGAATGTATTATGGTGTAGCCACTTTGGAAGATAGTCTGGCAGCTACTCAGAAGGTTAAACATAGAGCAATTTCAATGACCCAGCAATCTTACTCCAAAGTATACACCCAAGAGAAATGAAATACATGTAAACAGAAAAACCTTCACGTGAATGTACACAGCAGCTGTATTTATAATCCACAAAAAGTGGAAACAACCCAAATATCCATCAACTGACAAATGAATAAACAAAATGTGGTATATTCCATTTAATGGAATATTATTTGACAATAAAAAGCAAAAGAAGTACGGATATGTGAATGAACCCTGAAGCTGTTAGGCTTCGATAAAGAAGCCAGCCACAAAGGATCATACAGTACATGATCCCATTTATATGAAATGTCCAGAATAATCTATTTATAGAGAAAGTGGATGACTGGTTGGAAGTGGCTAGTGGAAGTGGGGAATGGGGAGTGAATGTTAATGGGTACAAGGTCTCCTTCTGGAGTGATAAAATGTTCTAAAATTAGATGGTGGTGACGGTTAACACAACTCTGTGAATATACCATAAACTATTAAATCATATATTTTAATAGGGTGAATTCAATGATATGCAAATGACATTTCAATAAAGCTGTTACTAAATAAAGCTGTTCAATAAAGTGTATTGGATCAGAAGTTAAAAGAAAAACTTAAAAAAACTCACCTGATGGAAAAAAGCTTTGTCCACTACATTTTCAATCTGATGTACCTTTTTATTCCTAACCACCTGCAGTTTTATTTCCCCACCATTCACTTTTTTCTCCAGGAGTCGCTGGTGTTGGTACTGAAAGGTCACAGGATCTCTGCCAGGAGGAGGATGACAGTACAGGAGTTTACCCTGCAGAGATAACACATGTGGTAACAGCACATCCTCAGAGCACCTGTGTGAGGTTCACAGAGGTGGCCTCTCCCCAGGGCACACTGATGGAACTTGCGTTCTTTTGACAGCCGAGATGAGTTCTGGTCACTGCAAACACCCAGACGACGATCCTTAGTGTTCTAGAGGCCTCACTCCTTCCATAGTCCTAACTTAGAATGTAACCTTTCTTCTCTGTGCCCCTCTTTATCTTGTTTAATGTATTCCTCAGTACAAGTACGTGATTATATTGGGTTGGCCAAAAAGCTGTTTGGGGTTTTTCTGTACCATCTTATGTAAATACCTGAACAAACTTTTTAGCCAATCCAAAACTTAATGTGGTAGGTGGGGGTTTAGTCACTCCGTTGTGAACAACTCTTTGCATCCCCATGGACTGTAGCCGACCAGAATCCTCTGTCCAAGGGATTTCCTAGGCAAGAATACTGGAGTGGGTTGCCATTTCCTTCTCCAGGGCAATCTGCTGACCCAGGGATTGAACCGCATCTCCTGCTTTGCAGGCAGTCTCCTGCACTGTAGGTGGATTCTTCCCTGACTGAGTCATCAGGGAAGCCCTATACTTAATGTATTTTCCGAAACAAAAGCCAGGATGCAGTTGGACAGTGTGGCTGCACTAATGGGGACTCTGGCCCTAATGCCGTTGTTCACTGGGCGCCAAGTTTCCTCTTCCTACCATGTGTTCTCTGAAGACTGTGCTGTGTTTTAACTCATTTCCCCCATCCTCTACCTAAACAGCATATTAAAAAGCAGATATCACTTTGCCGACAAAGGTCCGTCTAGTCAAAGCTATGGTTTTTCCAGTAGTCATGTATGGGTGTGAGAGCTGGATCATAAAGAAGGCTGAGCTTTGAAGAACTGATACTTTCGAACTGTGATGCTAGAGAAGATTCTTGAAGAGTTCCTTGGACAGCAGGGAGATCAAATCAGTCAATACTTAAGGAAACCAACCCTGAATATTCATTGGAAGGACTGTGCTGGAGTTGAAGCGTCAATACTTTGGTCACCTGATGTAAAGAACTGACTCATTGGAAAAGACCCTGATGCTGGGAAAGGGGGTGAAAGAGGATGAGATGGCTGGATAGCATCAGAGACTCAATGGACATGAGTTTGAGCAAACTCCAGGAGATGGTGAAGGACACGGAAACCTGGCGTGCTGCAGTCCATGGCGTTGCAAAGAGTCGGACACAACTGAGTGACTGAACACAACAACCACCCCATCCTTCACAGATTGACAAATGGCAAAGAATAATTAATAAATAATTCATCCATACAAGTATTCTATTAACTATTTTCTTCCTAAATTAAGAAAAAAAAGAACACGGCTGTCCTCTTTCACTTCTGTGCCCCAAAGCCCACTGTGACACACTGAGCAGAGGAGGGAATGAAGCGGCCCTCACAGCCGGCTATTACGAGCCTCCTGGAATACTTCTTGTGGAAAGAAGCAGCTTACCACTATTGCTAATAAAAACTACTGGGGCTAACTTTACACTAGGCACTGAGCTAAGTGGTGTTTGTGTATATGCGGGTGTCTGTCTCCAACTCATATACGCCATTCTCATTTATCTCCCATAATAATCTCATGAGATAGGTACTATGAACTCCTATTTTGCTGATAAGAAAAACCCAAAACTTACTATGTCCTCACTGTAACAGGAAAATAATAGCTCACAGACTTACATACTTTATCACCTTTACTGATAACAGATATTCAGAGATGTTCATGTATTTCGTATCATGTCAGTCCTTTCTATGTTTTATATGATGCTGGCTCCCCTGGATCAAGAGTATAATTCCAGTTATAAAACAGTATCAAAGAGAAAATATCTCCTTTATAACCCAGCTGGTTGCCATTACCCTAAACACAGGCAATGGAAAAAGACCTACGTACTTATCTTAGAGGAACAAGAGGCCAGGTTCACTTACGTTGACATAGTCCTTCAGGATGTAGCGCGCAGATCGAGGCTGGTCCGGCTGTCCACGTGCTGTCATGAATCCTCGCATACCTATGAGGGGAAATGAATTTTGTAAAACCTAAGTTAGAAGACACTGTAACAAAGAAACTTGAGGTTAATGGAAATCTAGCCTTTTCTATTACTACACTGCATTCTTATATTACCTTAAAAAAAAATCAATTAACAATGTAGAAAATATTTTGGTTAGCATTACAAATATATCTGATAATCCAGGACCGACTATACTGGTACATCTGATCTTTTGACAAACACCTAGCAACATGTTGTGACAGACACGTTCAGCCTCTCTCTACTCTACTTATTTCTTTGATCTCTTTGATTTTAAACACTGATCCAAGGAGACTACTTGTAGAATGCTACGTTGTCATTATAAGCAAAACCAAAAGTAACAGATCAAGTTTTCTTATTTAATGACATACCTACACTTTTTTCAGTTTCCCAAACATACAACAAAGATCCCTTTAATACTAATCCAATTAGAAGGGAGCAACAGAGCAGAGCTGATAATAACACAGGCTTTAGCGGACAGGTTCAAAACCCAGCTCCTCCTACTAGCCCTATGTTGTTGGGTCCTTTAGTTTAGAAGAAAGCAGTTACAACTATACACAAAGATACCTTTGAAGGAGGATGAAAATCTAAAAATAAAAAAAAAAATTATAGGAAAACAGCTTTTCCCAAGTAAAACACCAAACCCAACCAAACTAAAAACGGAACAAAACTGACTTCTATGGGGCTAAAGAAAATATACATCAGGAAAAACATTTGAAACATAGGTGGCAAAGAATTGCTACAAATCATTAAGACACAAATGATGCATAGAAAAAAGTGATTCTTAGAAGATAAAATGGTTAACAAATACATGAACAGATGATGGATTGTACTAGTATTTTAAGAATGTTTAGGCATGTGTTTTTACAAACTGGCTTTGTCCTCACTTTTTGATTTACCAGAGAGAATTAGATGAAAAATTTGAAAAGACTCATATTACTTTCAGTTTTATCTGGATATCAAACCAGATGGAAAGTCTGATACAAAGTCTACTTTTCCCCATCTTTCAGGCCAGCAGAAGGGAGAGATGGATTAGGAAAGAAACCTAGGTTCTCACTGAGGCTATGCCACTGACCAGACACCACCTTAGGCAAGTCATTTCATGCTCAGAGTTCAGATTACTTGTTGTAAGGAAAGGGAGAGGCGAGATGGGGAAATCCTTCAGACCCCTTCTTGTCCTATGCTTTTGTGACTATACTAGTCTTACCACAGTGCTTAGTATCCATCCTCTTTAAAATATCTCAACTAAGGCAACAATTCAAGGTCTGATTTAACTGTGGTTTATATCAAATCACCTTTCTCTGCCAGGAAACACTCAAATAACCTGAACTCTTTCCTGGCTGAGGGCAATTTCTTGAAAGGCAAGATACATATACATGGAAACTTTTTAACACTGGTATTTCTTTAGGTAGATACAGGTCTCTCCAGATTAAAGTTTGTGTTTAAGATGAGTAAATCACAGTCAATTGGAGAAATGACAAAGATAATTCTCATGTGTGTGTATGCTAAGTTGCTTCAGTCATGTCTGACTCTGTGCAACTCTATGGACTACAACCTGCTGGGCTCCTCTGTCCATGGGATTCTCCAGGCAAGAATACTGGAGTGGGTTGCCATGCCCGCCTCCAGGGGATCTTCCCAACTGAGGGACTGAATCCTCATCTCTCATGTCTTTTGCACTGGCAGGCAGGTTCTTTACCACTACCACCACCTGGAAAGTTTCTACATGGAACTCCCATGAAGAAAAGCCAACAGAGCCTCAGATCAGAACCCCTACGTCTACACTTGGGTCCAAGGCCTCCTACAGGGAAGGGCCTGAAACCACAAAAGCCTGGGAAGACACGTCTCCCAGGCACTGATTTCTACGATTAAAACCTGGGGAAGAGGCAAGGAATATAGCACACCTCCTTCTCTAACTCTAAAAAGCACCTAACATGAAATAAAATACCATTCAGGCAGCAGCCGGCTCCCCTTCCTTTACTGCCAGACCCCAAAACCACTACCAAGTCAGCTACCTGGAGGCTACTCCGCAGGAAAGACCAACAGGACCACAAAAATATCACCCTGAAAGATGACAAAATGCTAAGGGAAAATTCTGAATTTGTATCTTTGCAGGGTACTTCTATCAGTAATTATATTGTTATTTTTTTGTTCACATTTTAAAATAAATCACCACTTACATCCATAAGCCGTCAGCAGCTCTTCTGATGTTGGAGGTCGCTGGGGATCTTCATCCTCTCTAGGCTTTATGATGTCAATGCCATATGTAGCTTCTAAAACATGTCTTGGAATATTCTGGCAAACATAAGCTTGTCAAGGAATCTACTTCTCTGAACTGACCCTCCTCCTCCTCCCCATGGCATCTTCTAAGAACAGTGTATTTCAGCACCATGGTGACAAAAAACTTTCCACCTCTCCTAAGAAGTATGATTATTTTTAATTTTAAAAGACTTTCAGTCCCTCTTTTAAAAAAAGCCTTATGCACCAAATGTATGCACCTCCAAATGTATCCTTTAAAAATAT
Source organism: Bubalus bubalis (assembly GCF_019923935.1). Taxonomy (NCBI): domain Eukaryota; kingdom Metazoa; phylum Chordata; class Mammalia; order Artiodactyla; family Bovidae; genus Bubalus; species Bubalus bubalis. The sequence goes on along the minus strand of NC_059157.1, from coordinate 118,278,076 downwards.
TATCTCTGAAACAGACTTTAAGATGACAAATTTTTACCTAAATACACTACAGATTTGTGAGATAATCCTAATTCAGAGATAAATCACACAATCTTTGTTTCTAATCCTTACAATTATGTAAGAAGCGATTATTTTTCCCTCCCCTGTTTAATTACCCAGATTTTTCTGAAGCTCCAATATACACAGAACAACCACAATTTTGGCATAGCACCAAGGATATTAGTGATACAGGTGGGACATGGTCTCTCATCTGGTCAATTGGGAGGATTCCACTGCAAATCATCTCGGCTTTGGTAGAGACAAAGGAGGGCATCACCAGGCCTGGGCAGTCACACAGGCAGAGGCCAGGTTCTACATAGAGAGTCTGAAGGACAAGTAAGGGGGTTAGGCTGGGCACATGGCACAGGAAGGGGAAGAAGAGCAGCACACGAGCGGCAAAGAACTCCAGAAAATACTCAGAGGGAGGAACTGTCTGAGGAGTAAATGCAGAGGCTGATGCTGTGGAAATACCTGAAAATGCTTGGTGTGGCCAGGCGTAGCAGACACAGATACCTTCTTGTTGCCTAGGATGGTGTTGATTGTTGAACTCTTACCAACGTTTGGATAGCCCACCTAGAAGGGAGTCAGACGGAATGTCTACAGTAAAAGTTGGCAATCTTCACAGGATGCCAAAAACCCACCCTATCTAAAAAGCCTGCATCACAGGATGCCAGAAGCCTACCCTACCTAAAGGAAAGAACACTGGATCAGAGGGCAGAAGACAACCTTAAAAGTTTGCATTCTGGTATATCTTGTAAGTCACGAATCATGTAGGGATTAACTGGGAGACTGCAGAAGGTAACTAATACGAAGAGGGGTGTAACCAGTTTAAGCCTTGAGAAAGTTCATTCTTTGAGTTGGGCTTTGACTGTCACACATGGCCTGCTCCCACGACGCCCATGGGCAACAAGAAGTCTTCAGTGTTCCCTGTGACACCAGGGCCTGACTGGTCTCTGGGGTTCCAGTGCAGTGGGAATACAGACCCTCATGAATCAATTTTATGACATATCTCATCTTACCAGTCCAACAGTAAGTTGTCCATCCTTCACCTTCTTTCCAGAGTGCAGCTGCTTAAAGACCTCGAGCAATTCCTGCTTTGATACCAAGTGACTAAAATTGTGTATTTGCCTCCTTTGTGGGGTGTTCCTTCCTTGAGCCTCAGAATCCACAGTATGGCCCTCCTTGCAGTCCTGGCCACAGGCTTCCTCATCAGGGCTGCTGCTGTCTTCCAAACACGTCTGCCAGTCCTCCTCCTCCTCCTGACAGTCCTCATACTCGCTCTCATCTTCTTCACTACTGGCAGCTTCACCAAGTGAAAGATGTTCAGTCTCTTTGTGTAGAATTTCAGCTTCGTCGCAACTGGAGTTTTCAAACTGGGCTGTGATAGCTTCTCCAGTGTCTCTGTTTCCTTCTTCCTGATGAAATAACAGAAACCACATAAGTTCAGAAGTGTGTAACAACTGCACTTTTCACTCTGGTGAAAACACTCAGAGTTGGTTATCTAAGATGAACAGAGGACAAAAAACATTATGAAGAAGAGGAAAGGTGACAGACGAGATAACATGAGAATATAACTGAACTATCAACAGTGGTGCCCTCTAGAGGTGGACCTTCACATCACACATTTTTGTTACTTGAACTTTGAACAAATAACATCTATTATTTTTCTAACAGATAACTCTTGTCTAAGGCCATACTACCCTGAATACCTTGATCTTGTCTAATAGATAACTCTTTTATCTATTAAAAAGAGAGTAAGAATTTAGAAAAGCCTGTGTCAAGCTGATTTCCTTGGCAGTACTTTTGCAATGGACTGTAGAATAAAATAAAAGCATTCTCATTAACAGTAAAACAGTTAACATTCTCTTCTCTGCACAAAGCAAGATGGGTATGCTGCTGCTGCTGCTGCTAAGTCACTTCAGTCATGTCCAACTCTGTGCGACCCCATAGACGGCAGCCAACCAGGCTCCCCCGTCCCTGGGATTCTCCAGGCAAGAACACTGGAGTGGGTTGCCATTTCCTTCTCCAATGCATGAAAGTGAAAACTGAAAGTGAAGTCGATCAGTCATGTCCGACTCTTCGCAACCCCATGGACTGCAGCCTACCAGGCTCCTCCATCCATGGGATTTTCCAGGCAAGAGTACTGGAGTGGGGTGCCATTTTATAATTAATATATATTTGCATTTTCAAAGACAGTGATTTTCATAGTTAAGGAAACTCTTCTTTTATAACTGCCTTTAATAAATCATAGCACCACAGAGCACAGGTCCCTGTGTGTGAAATATGAGAGCAACAAAAGAATGCTGTGCATGGAAATTATTCACCAAACAATGATTTTTTTTTTTTTGAAACAGACTGGTAAAAATCATTTACAATTCATGGGTATATTAATCCTTCTGGATGAATTACAAGTTGGAATCAAGATTGCCAGGAGAAATAACAAACTCAAATATGCATATGATACCACTTTAATCACAGAAAGTGAAGAGGAACTGAAGAGCTTCTTGATGAGGGTAAAAGAGAAGAGTGAAAAAACTGGCTTAAAACTCAACATTCAAAAACTAAGATCATGTCATCTGGTCCCATCACTTCATGGCAAATAGATGCGGAAAAATGTAAACAGCGACAGACTTTATTTTCTTGGGTTCCAAAATAACTGCGACAGTGACTGCAGCCATAAAATTCAAAGATACTTGCTCCTTGAAAGAAAAGCTATGACTAACCTAGACAGTATATTAAAAAGAAGAGACATTACTTTGCCGACAAAGGTCTGTACAGTCAAAGCTATGGTTTTTTTTCCAGTAGTCATGTATGGATGTGAGAGTTAAACCATAAAGAAGGCTGAGCATCAAAGAATTGATGCTTTTGAACTGTGGTGTTGGAGAAGACTCTTGAGAGTCCCCTGGACAGCAAGGAGATCAAACCAGTCAGTACTCAAGGAAATCAGTCCTAAATATTCATTGGAAGGACTGATGCTGAAGCTAAAACTCCAATACCCTGGCCACCTGATATGAAGAACTGACATACTGGAAAAGGCCTTGATGCTGGGGAAGACAGAAGGCAGGAGAAGGGGACGACAGAGGATGAGATGGTTGGATGGCATTATCGACTTAATGGACATGAATTTGAGCAAACTCCAGGAGATAGTAAAGGACACGGAAGCCTGGCACGCTGCAGTCCATGAGACCACAAAGAATTGGACATGACTTAGCAACTTAACAACAATCATTCTGAATTCTTATGGATAATAAAGCAGAAATACAACAATTTACAGTATTACCAATTCTTATCAATAAGGATGAACTGATTTAGATTTAGAAATGATGCAAACCTATCATTTCCAAATAATCTACAGGAGAGGGCATGATGAACTCAGTTAAATAGGTATCCTACATTTTAGGGAAGAAACAAAGTCAGGGAGAAGAGGTATGATTTCACTGTCATTTCAGGCGACTCAAAAAGAAACTTGGAATTGGAAGCAATTTCTATAATGAATGTCAAGAAGTCACTGTGTACTATTCGGAATCATTTAAAAGTATGAAAGAGATAGAACACAAGAATGTGAACTGAACATGGGTATGTACTAGGAAAACTAAGGCTTGAAGCAGTTTAGGTTCAGGAAAAATGATAAAGGCAACAAAAGGACTTTGCAGTAGTTACATCAAAAATTGAAAGAAGGGACCAATTGAAAAAGTATATACAGGTCCCTTGCTAAGACTAGCCAGTGAGGCACTCTCCACCCCCTTCTAATGTCTATGTCAGAAGCTTTATCTGTCCCTTTTTCACTTTAATAAAACTCTGCTACACACACACCAAAAAAAAAAAAAAAAAAGAAAGAAAGAAGGGAAAAGTCCATCTTTTAGGGAACACAGTGCAATTTAACAAATGGTCAAGAGAAAACAAAAGTACTCAATTAAAAAAAAGTCTCATTAAAAAAAAAATAAGAATGGTTAAACCACCATGGCTGCTGCTGCTGCTAAGTCGCTTCAGTCGTGTCCAGCTCTGTGAGACCCCAGAGACGGCAGCCCACCAGGCTGCTCTGTCCCTGGGATTCTCCAGGCAAGAACACTGGAGTGGGTTGCCATTTCCTTCTCCAAAAAACCATGGAGAAAGAACCAAACTTCAGATAGGTGAAAAAATAGTGAATATCTATTTTTAATAAGTTCATGCTTGATATTCAAATGACAGATGTGATTAGATATGATATCACAACAGTAGCTGGTAACAAACTGGAAAATCGTGAACAGAGATTTTCGAAGGCTTAGGAAGAATAAATAGGGTTCAACTTCTAAAAAGGAAGAAAGAATATCTTCCATAAACCAAACACTGGTAATCCAGTCTGACAGGGAATCAATTCCACAAGTTAGCTGACAATCAGCAACAGGAGGCAGCAGATTCCCTGAGAACAGATCCTGCAAACAAATTCCATTTCCCTTGGGAATCTACTCCTTGATTGTCAGTTCAGGGAATAGCACAGATGTAAAAACTGATCCTTTCCCCATTTTTAACAGGGCCACTGGGTTGGTGTATCAGGGCTGAGTGATATATTGATAAATAATTATTCAGCACTGCAACTAGACACCAACTTCTAGGAAGGATTTGAAACAAGAGAAGCCATGGTGAAGAGGACAGCCTATGAAGCCAGATTGCCCAAGGATTACAAGCACTTACACTCTTTCTGGAGAAGATGAAATAAAATACAGAAAGTACTCAGAATAGCAGTGCCTGCTAAGAACAGGTTTTCTGTGGGTTAGCTTTTATTAACAACAGTAATAGCACAATAACTACTTTTATAGCCTTTCAAATACATCTTAAATGCTTGGTACACCTGTGCTTATTAAGTCCACGAAAGGTCGCATAACTCTGTCCTCGGCCCCAGACTACTCAACAGCGTTATCAATGAACATTAAGAATACACAGAAGGGCCAACACAAAATCTGCAGATGATTCAACGCTGGAAGAAGAGAAAAGCAAATGACACATCCAAAATGAATTCTACCTTGTCCGCAAACCACTAATATTTAGGAGTTACATGTCCTAAGCTGAGCTAAAAATAAAGTGAAAACCTTTCCCCACATGTAAAGATTGATGAGCTCTGCTTGGTAAAATCTTATCTTTTAAATAATGAGTTGGCCAAAAAGTTCATATAGATTTTTCCCTTAAGGTAGTACGGGAAAACCAGAACAAACTTTTTGGCCAACCCAATATTTGAGGGATATGGTTGTTCATAGGTTTAATGAGCCAAAAGCATAAGCTCCTTTGAAAGGAGGTGAATTAACAAAAACTCTGAATTCCTGGGAGTATCCTGATTACAAGAAATAAGAACACATGCCCTGAGCAAACCACATCTGAAAGACCATACTCGATCAGTGGCCACCCATTTTAGGTGCTCTCCTGACTCAGGAGGAGAGGCCCTCAGCGTGAGGAGTGTGCTGGAGGACAGGTCTATAGGGAGCAGCAAAGCAGAAAAATGTATCTTCTGCAGAAGAGAGAACACAGGGAGAAAGTAAGAGGCCTTAGATCAAAGTCAGGAGAGCTGAGCCTCATTGGACTGAATGAAGAACTTTCACCCTGGAGAGAAAAATAATGAGACATCTGGTATGTATGGCTGCAGACAGTATGTGACTGTCTGCCAGAGAGGTGGAGGGAAGAAGTCCTTCACAGAGGTAGAGCTCACTAACTTGTGAGCTCACCAACAAGAAGGGGTTGTATTCAGAGCACCCAGCTCAGGCCACTAACTAGTCAGCTGCTGCTGCTGCTAAGTCGCTTCAGTCATGTCCGACTCTGTGCGACCCCATAGACGGCAGTCCACCAGGCTCCCCCGTCCCTGGGATTCTCCAGGCAAGAACACTGGAGTGGGTTGCCATTTCCTTCTCCAATGCACGAAAAGTGAAAGTGAAGTCGCTCAGTCGTGTCAGACTCCTAGTGACCCCATGGACTGCAGCCTACCAGGCTCCTCCATCCATGGGATTTCCAGGCAAGAGTACTGGAGTGGGGTGCCATTGAACTAGTCAGCAATGGCTGATAAATAGAGGTGAGACAAAAGGAGGTGGACAAGACAAGATATGACTTTAAGTCTCTTTCAGCTCCAAGATGTTATTGCTAAGTTCTTTCCATAGCTGGTTATCATTAATTTTTATTAGAAAATAACTTAAACTGTTTCTATCAAAACTGGGTTAAAACACATGGTGTATCTTAATTTAGTATTACCTCATTTCTTTGTTTTCAAAATAAAGTCAAAAGAGATTCTAGTTGAGTCCAGAGAAGTTATTACATTCAGCTGTATCTGAATTGTGGTTTTGACTGCTCTTAAAAGTAACTGTGAAGTCATTAGGAAACATCCTATACAACTTTCTGCCTAACATTTAAAAAAATTGTGTGTCTTCAGAGAAAGCAACTTTGCGACTCACTTTTCTGTAAGTCATCATACTACCCTACTGCTGCTGCTGCTGCTGAGTCACTTCAGTTGTGTCCAACTCTGTGCGACCCCATAGACGGCAGCCCACCAGGCCTCTCCGTCCCTGGGATTCTCCAGGCAAAAACACTGGAGTAGGGTGCCATTTCCTTCTCCAATGCAGGAAAATGAAAGTGAAAGTGAAGTTGCTCAGTCATGTCTGACTATCCTACTAAAATAAAGCCCCACAAATCAACAATATGAAAAAACAAACAAAACGCACTTAACAGAAACCGAAACCTTCCTCCCTGAAGCCCAACCTGAAGAAGTCCCAGTTACCTTAGAGTTACCCATCAGCTTAATGGCTTCAGCCAAAGCTGACCAGAAGATGACCTTCACGTTTTCTTTTTCGAAGAATTCAGCCCAGGCACTCCGCTGCTTGGCAGTCAACAAGTCTGCCTTATTTATCAGAATAACATTCTCCTTGCTGTCATCAATGGTTTTCACATAACATTCCTAGGCAAGACAAGGATATTCAGATATTTCTCCAAATGGGGAAAAATTTGGCTAATTATACTGAAGACCCCCTTCTCCCAGTAGCTATTACTAAAAGGTCTTACGGTCCCCAGTTTTAAAAGTCCTAATACAAAAGATTTTTAATCATGGTACATTCTATGGATCCTTTCAGCAGGCTTTGAAAAGAAGTTAGGTCACATATACTTACAATCACATAAAAAACTAAAGGGTACATGCTGATGTATGGAAAAACCAAAACAATATTGTGCAGTAATTAGCCTCTAATTAAAATATATAAATTTAACTTAAAAACAAAACAAAAGGGTAAAAAAGAAATGCTTTCCTGCCCTGTTCTTATTTCTTTATACAGTTTCTTTTAAGCAAAAATAAAGAACTGCTGATTTGTCAGTCAGCAAGAACTATTTTCAAGCCAAATGATGACAGCCAATAATAATCTTACCTTTTATTACAAAAAATATTTTTGAAGTCTAAAAGGAAAATAAGACCCAGTGATTAAATTAACTCCCAAGCATAGCTTTCCATTAGGAAATACCCTAAAAATATTGAAAGCTGAATTAGTAAGAGTTTCCCTATTTTGAATTTTGCTATTCACCAGTACATTTTAAAATAATGGTTCTACTATGGTCCTCAAACAGAAGTAGGAATACTTCATGTGTGTTCAGTCTTATTAATTCAAAGCCTGTATCGCCTCATTTCTAGTGCTCCTCACACCTTAATGATGACCCCTGCAGTATTTTACAAACTTAGATCATTTGTAGAATACCACAGAAGGTAGTAACTATGGTGTGAGAAGAGAAAGCTTAGTAGGATGAAGGGACTAGGCATATGCCAAACTCAGCAAAATGCTACTTCATTTACTGTCTCTTCAAAAATGAGAAACATTGGCAGATGCCTCTGAACAAAGTGGCTTCTAAACTAAAACTTAGAAAGTTCAAGTGTTTGTGCATTCCTGCAGATGGAAACAACTGTCTGAAGAAAACATCTGTCTAAAGGGCACCACTATGCAAGCTCCTGGCCTTGGAAGGGGTGGGGGCCGGACAGGGTGCAAAGGCTGGCCCAGAGCCACCGCTGTCGGTCACACGGTTCTCCCACTGCTGCTCCAAGGACTTTAAGTTTGAATCTTGTCACGTTTTACTTACCAAATCCTCACACCTAAACAGGAGCGGATTTCGAGCATCTACTATCTGGACCACGATATCACTGAAAAACAAATGGGAGACGCCAATCACTGTGAAGTGAAAGGAAACAGTATTGAGAGCAGACATTCTCCATGTCAGGCACTGATATAGTTAACTTTCAATGGGCACAATTATCCCCAGTTTATATGTGAAGAAGCTGAAGCTTGGAACAGCTAAATGGTTTATTCAAAGTCACAAGGTACTAAGTGATGGAGCTTGAAGGGGAACTCAAGCACTCTGGACCAGAGATCATGCTGTAATCATAACATTTTCCTGCTCTCAATATGCTAAAATTTTTAACTATACCTTCTAGTCATCTCTCCTGGAAAGATTAAAGAGTTATTTCAAAGACTTCAACCCACGGTAAGGTCTACTGTATGCTCAGCACCCAGTCTACACTTGTGTTAAGGCCTCAAAAAGCCCTGATACATCACCCGATCACAGCTGCCACTATAACCCTCACTGAAACCCTTCTGACATGTAGCAGATCATCATCCACCAGTTTCAAGAATGTGCTTAAATGCAAAGATTCAAAACAGCAAAGTATCAACTGAAGTTGCCACGGTGAAGCAGGAAATGATGAATCCAACCCCTTTGATCACACAGAAGATGATGGAGCAATGTGAAAACTTTCTGCGCAGACCGCAAGTCCCTCGAACTCCTCACAAAGGTAGCGGGGACCAGCAGGCCAGCACTGTACAAATAAATACTGCACTTCTCTGGTAGGATCCTCCCTGCCCTCAGCCTCTGCGGCTAGGACACCGTGACCACCGCTGGGACGGGAACAAGCTGCACATGTGCCAGCACCTTCTAATAGTCTTCCCAATCCATGTCCGGTTCACTCTTCCTCAAGTAACTGCTATGCAACTATGCTGAACACCAAGGAAATGTGTTAAATCAAGGCTACCATTCAGGGTAGAGCTTTTGACAAATCTGGGTTTGCATTTTCCTTCAGAATAAATTCCCAGCATAATCTTGTGAGTAAAGGAACTCACAGACTTGCTAATTTCTGACAAGATGCTTAAAAAGTTCTCTAGTTAAGTGGGTCCTAGTATTTCCTTCTTTAAGGTAATAACTACTGCTTTCCAACTGTAAGGATTTAACAGTAAATGCAAAAACGACTGCAAAAAACAGACAAAGTCTAATGAACCAAAGTCCATAAACATTACGTCTACCTGCCAAACAGGCAGAGAGAATAACCAGCTTAGACACGCCAGTAAGAAGACAAGTTTAAGATGGCATGCTTTGTGTACTGAATTAAGATGCAGGGCAAAGTGCCAGTTACGTGCTGGGAAGGCTTGATGCAACGCAACGGAAATGCCCTGTCTGACCAGAAGCAGCATTCTGCCCTCCGTGCCTCAGTGGTTTCCTGCATTTCAATGAAATGTCATACACCAAATCCTTTCTGATAACTATTCTTGAACTTAAAGAGGCAGATGACACAGCTAGCCTGTTATCAAACAGGAGACATCTGCCGCTTTACAGAACATATCAGTAAATATTTCCTGTTAAGAGACACAGCAGGAGTCACTTTAATGATATTTTTATGTAATTCAGATCCACTTTCATGTGATAGAGCAACAGAACAAGTGATGCTGTAATCCAATTGAAGCTACAAGTTTCAACAGGTCCAGGCTTACTCTGGGGAAACAAACAGCTTATTTAGGGGCATAAAAAATAAGGGCCTTTCTGTTAAACATGGAAGAATTCATATGGTTACCTTTGTTCCCTCTCAAAACCTACAAAAATGAAAGTAAAGGCTGGAACTCATTAGGACAAAAAGAAAGAGCAACTTAGAAAGTTAGTCAATGAGAGGCAGGCCTGTTCACACTCCAGAGCTCCGAGAAAGCTCAGGATCAGAAGCATCAGATGCAGCTTTTGAGACAAGGGCAAGGTGTGGGGCTAAAATCACTCTGAACAGGGAGTGATTAGGTCCATTCCCTTGTTCCATTCAGCCAGGTGGCCACACTTCACCTCACAGCCCCTCAGCTCCCTATCCCAATGGCAGAAGCCAGGCTTTATTGTGGAGAAGATGAACCTGAGAGGCTCCAGAACTAAGACCTCAAGCATAGGAGAAGGTGGGAAAGAGATGCCATACTGAAGAGAGGAGGATTAACGTAAGTCAACATATACCCCAAATGGTGCAAAGGCCCAGCCCCCGTGTAGTATATTATCACCTTTACCCCATTCCTGGCAGACGAAAGTGCTTCTCTTTGAGAAACTGACTGATTCTAGGGAAAACACCCATAGATACGAACATCTTCGGGTACCCCAACCAAATAAAATTGATCTCTGCTTAGTCACCACACAGAGAAGTTCAGCTGGTGGCAAAATCACCCAAACAGAAGTTCGTCAATCAGCTTTGTAACACTTTGTTTTCTTAAATACGAACAGATGGCAAACATCACTGGATACCTGTGGAGAGCCTCTTACACAAGTCAGAAACCAGAATAAATAGGGAAAAAAAGAAATATGGAAAAAGACAGACAATATATGAAATAGGAGAAAATCTAGAATTAAAAAATAAACTAAGAGTGTGCAGATGGGGGCATTCCCTCAAGGTAGAAGTTTCAATATTTCACATTGTTATCAATTCTCTTTGGAAAATAAGAAAGTGCATTTTCAGCAATATACATCCTAACTGCATGAAGGAGAGATCAGTCCACGTCAGTCCCCAAAAGAACCATAATGGGTCTTCCTAAGCCCCATTCAAACCTAGGTCAATCTAAGGTCTGCATGGAGCCTGGCAATTAGCAGCAACCTTCCCCTTCCTTCCGGAGAAGGCAATGGCACCCCACTCCAGTACTCTTGCCTGGAAAATCCCATGGATGGAGGAGCCTGGAAGGCTGCAGCCCATGGGGTCGCTGAAGGTCGGACACAACTGAGCGACTTCACTTTCTCACTTTTTTTTTCACTTTCATGCATTGGAGAAGGAAACGGCAACCCACTCCAGTGTTCTTGCCTGGAGAATCCCAGGAACGGGGAAGCCTGGTGGGCTGCCGTCTATGGGGTCGCACAGAGTTGGACACGACTGAAGTGACTTAGCATAGCATCCCCTTCCTTTAGGCTTGGAGATTTGCCTTAATATTCTCACCTCCTCACATCCCAGCCCAAAGACCCTCTCTACCCAAGGGAGCAAGATGGGCTGGAGGCATGTAAATGACTTTTAAGAAAAAGAGATAATTCATGTTATCATAAAATTCATCCTTTTAAAGGTATACAATTTAGTGGTTTTTAATACAGCCACAAAGTTGTATAATTATCACCACTAATTCCAGAGCATTTTAATCACCCTAAAAAGAAATGTGACTTTTACCAATTTAATCCAAGCCCTTTTTCTTGGTAATAATGCTAAATGTGCTAATATTCTTTCCCAAGAATCCCAGTGAAAGCATCCTGTTTCCTAACGTTCTCACTGGGTGTATTTTATAGATTAAACACACACACCCCTGCTCCCCGAAGGCTTATTGTTAAAAGCATCATTTCAAATATAAGGTTAATTTAAGGGGTCCTTATAAATAACTCATACACTCTTTTGACAAAAATAAAAACCCTTTAGCAATAACAAAGAATGAGACTGAAGAAAGCTGATTCATCAATTTCTAACCATCAGGACATGGCAATGATCGAAAATCTCCCATTCTCAACTTACCAAAGTCATTCTCTTATTTTCAAATCCCAGTTGAAACAAATCACTTCTAAATTCCCCCAATACTAACTGTTCCTTTGGCTCTGACTTGGCCCGTGATCCTTCATCTGTAACACAGCAGGACTCACACTCCATCTTGTATTTTACTAGTATTTCGTCTACTTAGTGCAAGGATTGCATTTCATCTATCTGTGTGTCCCTGGTGTTTGACCCCTCCCCAAAACACATTTGCTCTCTGCAAGCAGACACCAATCCTTTTTCACACCTGTATTTTCCATGTTACTAGTATGAATTTGTATACATTTGCTGAAATAACTATAGGTGGTTCACAACTCATCTTACAGAAAACAATCATTAAGTTTATCAATGTGTTTTATTAATAACAACCCCCCCCATATTTTAAAAGAAATGTAGGACCACAGTTTCAGTTTTTATAATAATTCTCAGTAGCCCTTTGTATAGCTTGATCCTGTTCCCTTAACCCCTCCCTGGGCTCACAAACATATATAACATGCAAATCTAATACAACACCATCACCACATCCTTCTTACACCAGAAGAAAATGGTAATCTACCTTCTCTCAATCACTCTCCAGAGTTGGCGCCAAAAGTCCAAATTTCTTTCAAATGGTGTCAATATCAGGTTTTGTTCCTCTTCCAACCTGGTTTTAGAATGAGAAGTTTATCTTTCTGCTAGATTTTGATAGTTAGGTTTCAAGTGATATAAATACTCAAATTCATTGCATTAAAAAATAAGCATGCAAATATTAATTGTCAAATGATTTTTATATCCTTTCTGTTGAGTTAATATGTAAATCAAATTTAAATTTTCTACTTAAGCTTTTAAGTCCTAGAGGTTTATCCATCACACTGGAAGAAGGCTCCAGGGAGCAGCGATCAACTCCAGAGTGACAAATGGTGGGAGAAGGATATGAAAAGGAGAAAAGGCCAGGAATGCAGCAATGAACTTACAACCTTTGTGCAAGGAAACACATGCACAAAGCAATGTGGCTTGCACACACACGCTAATTTGCACTTATAAGATGAAATCTACCATTTCTCTTTAAAAGAATAAAACCTTAAAAATGCAAACAGCAATGCAAGGACATCAACATGCCTAACTTAAAAGTTCAAGAAAATTCTTCATGGAGGTGAACACTCACCAGACAAGCTGACGTCTCCATTCTAGAAAGTTATCTTTCTCTGCCTGTTTGAGTTCTTCTGGGCTAGTTTTTTGGTCCCACTTTGGTCTGAAACAATCATTAAAAAAAAAAAAAAAAAAATCCACATGAGTTACCAAAACAGAATAGGATAACTGGATTTAATAACGGCAGTTGAGAAAAGAAAGCAGAAAAAAGTGAACACCAAATAAAAAATTCTACATTTAGTGGTTTTGTTATGCCTTTTAATATACATTTTTACTCAACTCACCTCCTTGGTATACACAGGAACTGTTTGTTTTCTTCATGGAGTTTCTTAATTCTCTGGTTCTCCTCAAAAGATAGTAGTCCAGTTCTAGCCTCAGGAGGCACAAATTTAATATTAAGCTTCTCTATCCATAGGGGGGAAAAAAAAGTACTGCTATTTAAGAGGCGGTGAATTCATTACTTAGAATACTAAAAATATGAGCACCTAAAACAGAATTTAAGCTTTCTTGATTTACATAGATTCCCCTAACCTAAAAAAAAAGAAAAGATCTTTACTAAATGTTTCAAAAAGTCAACCACTTTTTCCAGTACTGATTTTTATAAAACTCCATATGCTAAATGCATTTCTTGGAACCAGAAACAACAGAAATGGGAAGCGATTGCAAATATTCATTACAACCAATCTCCTCATTGTACCCATGGAGAATAATTATAAGCCAAAGGGACTGAGGGGAAAAGCAAAGTTCAGCAAGGAGACACACTCCAATCAAACTGGTGAGCTACTACAAAGCTAGAATTTACATAAAACATTTATAAACATTCACAATTAAGCTGTACAAGAATTTAAAGGAATAAAAAAACACCCAGTATATGTATAAACCAGAGGCCTCTGCTCTAGGCTCTATCCCCCGAAGCTGCTCCAAGCCTCTCTACTGCACCTCTCCACACAGCCACCTAGTCTCCGGGGCAGGTGACTCCAGTGAGATAAGCACTTGGGAGCCAGCTACACTTCTTACCCAAATGCCAAGAGGAGGTCCTATTCAAGGATAACAGGTCATCCTCAGCAATGGTTCTCTTGATCTTTAGGCAAAGACGGCAATCCACTACCCTCATGCAAACATCAATACTGGACGGTCCAGTCACCATTCTCATCATGTCCTCCTCAACCACCAGTCAGAACACACACCCCTCTAACCCCATGCTTGATCATTTTTTGACATTAATTTCTCCTTCCAATGGAGACCTCCTACCCAATGTTCCCACTTAATATGGGAACTTACTCACCATAATGTTAACTGGTCTCTTCCCTGATGAGAGACTGAGTTTCTCGAATTTGACATGACAGATAACCACAGATGCTTTTTAGAGCTGAATTTTAAAACCGTGGCACATTTTGTACCTCCCTGTTGAATTCAACTGACCCTTCCGCACTGCTCCTGGGATATCTGCCTTTGGGTTAAAAACAGCTCCCTAAGAGTTTAGGAAGATTGGCAAAACACCCCCAAGTAGACTTACTTGTATCTAGTCAGCAAAGACAGAAATGCGTTGGAGGCACTCAGCAACAACTTACCAGCTACAAACTCTGTTCCTGCAAGTTCCGCAGTGGCAAGGAAGTCATCCAGGGAACTCTGTTCAGTCATGGACTGAAGATTAAGTCGACCCCAATCATAGCCATCGTTGAGCTCACTTGTGTGTAGCTATGAGTAAAACATACGAGGGTAAGACAGCTGCCTTCTTCTGCTCTTCACATCCAAATAAACGCTATGTTCTCAAAAAACCATTCTATGGCCTTGAGGGTGGTGTTAGCTCTTTTAGTCAACACTAGTAACAGTTAACATTTAAATGAGCACTTTCTTACCTCATAAGAGTTATTTTCCTTTTACTTTATTTAATTTTCAAAATCTTTTGAAATAAACTTCGTATCTCTATCAGGATTAAACTGGAGAGAATAAATTGCCTATAGTCATAAGCTAATAAGTGGCAGAGGTATTTGAATCTAAATCCATAAACCATATACTCTGGTTCTGGCAGCCACTGTTGGTCAACTTTTTTAGACAGACACCCACAGTGAGCAATACACTTCAGATAGTGACTTAAATGCTGTGAGATGCTGTGTACCATTCAGTATAGTAAAGTGAAAACAGAAGAATCCTGAAAGTTACCTTTATTACATTCCACACAACGTGGTTTTTTCCTTGAGTTTTATTCTGTGGGGTGAAAAGCTTGGCTAGTTGCCACTTACTGTTCTGATTCCAGACACACCTCAGTTTGATAAGATAAACACCATCCTAAGCTACATGCTCTGTACAGGTACAAATAAATGAAAAAAACTGAAGGTTAAAAGGCTAGGTGGTTTGCCCAAAGGCCACAGAATCAGCATAAATCAGGGAAAGGATTAGAATCCAGTTCTTTACTGAGAACTTTGTGAAATCTCAAACACTTCGAGGAATGAATGTCAAAATGACAATTACAAATCAATCAAACCACTTCATTCGCTCTTCAAGGATCCTAAAGCTATGACCGTTTCCAGGCCCAGGAAGCTACTAGGCCCGCCAAACTTTGGAGAAATGCTGTCCAGTTCTGAGTAATACCACTAGGGAATAAAAAAAAGTGAAGCACGAATCTGAGTTATTTTGTACTTCTGCTACCAACCAGCGGCTCTTGGAGGATCAATTCTTTAGAAAAATGAATACAACAAGAAGTAGTTTTTGCGTCATTCCTATGAGGAAACTTCCAAATGCTTCCACGGCCTACAGGATAAATATCAAACTTTTGCCCTTGTTTCTGCCCTGGTTTTTGCCCTGGTTTTCAAGATCCCACTCCGACCTCATCACATTAGCCTCCACCTATGGGCCCTGTGTCTTGCTAGGAGGGCCTGTTCACCCGTCTGGTCGATTCTAACGGTCTTGAGCATTTGCGCATTTCAGTATCCGAGAGGGGCTGGGGGTGGGCCTAGAACGGATCCCCGCCGTTACCGGGGAGCAACTGTATTCATCCCTAGAAACCCTACTTTGGCATCATTTCCTTTGGAATATTTCCCTGAGAACCCTGACCGTAAATTTCGCAGCGTTCAGACTCACAACTAGGCAGAAAGGCTGAGAAAGACGTTTTTACCCATGAGTCAGTGTGGCGGTGGCTACGGCTCCGTTGAACTTGCTGGCGGATAAGAGCCCGGCCAAGGGTTCCACCCTCTGGCGCTCTTCTCCGACCCATGCTTATCCAGAAGACGAACGAAAAGCAGCAAGCAAGAGTCACACCAGTTTGCCGGGTATTCAGGAGCGCGATCTCCGGAAGTGACGTGTAGGCGAGCCGAAGTGGTTAAGGCCCGAAATCGCAGGGACAGAATAACTTGCCTCAAATCTCCACTTATATATCTCACACTTGCCACTACGATAGAAAGTAAATGCAAAAAGTGGCCTCAGAGCTTAATTTTCAATATATATTCCTAACAATATCTCAAAGTTGGATAGGGCGACTAGATTACGCGAATGGTACCTTCTAAATTTGTGCGTCGACTTTTAGTGTTCGGGGTACAACTAGGAGATTCGGAAAAAAGTGGCCGGGCATATTTGCGGTAGCAGCCACGCCTCCGGTTAATTTCGTCAGGAGGAGGCGGTGACGTGCGTGTAGGGTGTTCCTGCAGCGCTAGGTGGCGTTGCTTTCTGGCGCTAATTTTCGGCCTAGTGTTGTAAGGTGTGGCTTTACTGCTGTCACGCCTGGCAACTAAACAGCTTTGTGTTTACTTGGTCTTCCCAAGCTGTGAATTGGTGAGAAGAGTTCCTGCGTGGATGGCAGTTTGGAATGGAAAGAGCTTGACAAGGTTGCAAGGAAAGCCAAAGGAATCTGACTTAAACGTTTTGTTTTGTTTTGTTTTGTTTTTTCAAATAGCTTTTTAAAAAGCGTTTAAAACTTCCAGCTAGAATTGTATTTAAATTTTCCTATAAATTAAAATAAAGTGAAAGCAGTGATCCCGGTCCACTCTTTGTGGCCTGACTTTTGCTTCTCACTTTATCTTTAGAGAAGTCGGATTAAAGTTATGAGGGTGTTGGGGGTTTTAACTCCATTCTCATTAATCAGAACACCTCATTGTTGTGATGCTCTGAGAGCAAGCAGCATGCCCAAATCATAGCTGAAATATATTCGGTCAGGCATCAAACCCAAGTCTCTTCAATATTTTATCAGTTCCTGGGGCGGATAAGAGGGGAGAATGAGGGTTGTTATTGTGTATTTTAGAACCCAGTTCTTCCCCAACTTTGATGTGCATGTGAACCCTCTAGGAATCTTGCTAACGTGCTGATTCTGACTGATAAGGTCTAGGGTCTGGCTGCACTGGGTTCTTCCAGGAGATGATGATGATGTTGGTCTGGCCCACAGGCCACTCTGAAGAGCAAGAGAAGTCCATTTCCTGCTGGTGCAGATGAAGACCCTGAAGAGCACTGGCTAGAAGTCAGTCACAGCAAGTCTGGGTCAGGAAGAGCTGGAACCATATCCCCCACCCATGTCTGCATTCCCTGGTAAGCCCTGCTGTGGGCTGTATCTCACTGCTGACTCTTAACTGAATTGGAGTGCACTTTGGGAAACGTGCAAAGGATTGCTGACAAACCATGTAGTAGTCGGCAAGGCTTTGGGAAGGTGGTGCTCACAGATCAGTGAAGGAAAGCATTAGAATGTGGTTTCTCCCATCTCTCAACTTAGAGATACCATATCTTTCAAAAAACCTGAGAAATTTCCATGGCAGTCTACTGATTAAGACTCCACCCTTCCACTGCAGGGGGCATGGGTTGGATCCCTGGTCAGGAATTAAGATGGTACATGCATTGAGGCATGACCACAATAACAACATACAATAAAATTGGGTTAAACAAACAAACAAACAACCCCCCCCCCCCAAACCTGAACATCAACTCCAGAACTAAGATGGAAGAGACAGTTTCTGGCATTCTCTTAGAGCTGAGTGGATAAAGAAAGAAAGAAAGAAAATGAATGTGCTCAGTCATGTCTGACTCTTTGCGACCCCATGGACTGTAGCCTACCAGGCCCCTCCGTCCATGGGATTTTCCAGGCAAGAGTACTGTGGTGGGCTGCCACATCCTTCTCTAGGGGACTTTCCTGACCCAGGGATTGAACCCAGATTTACTGTGTTTCAGGCAGGTGCTTTACCCTCTGAGCCACCAGGGCTCAGTGGAAAAAACTAACTCATAAAGCAAGATTCAGTGAACTTTATATTCTAGTGACAATAATAATCAAAGGATGTAAACAAACCTGCCACCTAGAGCTCAGTTAGAAACTTGGGACTTCACTTTCATTTCCTCTTCCAGATTTTGTCACCTTCAGTGATTTAAGGAAAACAAACACTTTTGGTTTCTATTGTCATTCTTCTCCTAGGCTTCAAAAAATCTGGATCAAATAAAGTGATAATTTAATCAAGATAGATAGGGCATCAAAAAGACACTGACATCGTAAAATGTCAACAACTACTCTTAGCTGACAAATAAGTAAGGCATAAAAAAAATCTACTCCCCCCTGAGATATTCCTCAAATCTACCACTGACAAAGAACTAAATCTCAGCTTTCTTATCTGGTTAATGAGGATAATAATAATTCCTGTCCTGCAGAGGTAGTAAATGAGATAATGCTGCAAGATCATTGCCTAGTATTTTGTGTTCATTTTCACAACTGAAAAATTTTTTTCCCCAACAACTGGATAATGCCGGTGAGATTCCAGATGTATAATTGGTTTATACTGAAGGATTATGAGGCTAGTTCAGTGAGAGGGCAAGGAGGAAGGGGAATTGAGGATGCTGATGAGACACGATTGTGGGATCTAGATTCAGAGGAACAAAATGAGATGGGGGCACAGGGAATGGTGATGGTGATGGTTAAGGGCGGAGAAGGTGTTGGTTGCTGCTCCTGAGTGAGGAAGTTGCAAAGATGAATCAGCCCAGCCCCTACCCTCTAACTACAAAAGCCATTCCACCCACACACTTCAGGGAACAACACAACCCAGCCAAACTCTCTTCATCACTTTGTCACGACAGTGGAAATGTTTGTGTCTGGAAGACTAGTCAGATCTTCCTAATACCCCATATAGCTGAGACCTGTTGAGGCCAAGATTCTCTAAATAGCTGACTCCTGGGGAATGTTGCATTGATTTGGAGCTTGGGAGCCTCCTATTCAGTTTCCAAATAGCAATACGGGGTGTTCCTCATTCTTGATTTACTGTGATTCAACAAATGCAATTCCAAGTCCCCCAAACCTACATGCAGGAATAAACCTTGGAGTAGCTTTCTGCTCTCCAGCTTTACACTCTTGTGCCTCTGAGCTCCACCTCTCTCTGGGGATGGAGAGGGGTGAGTGGGTGGGTTTCTGTTTTGGTTTTGTTTTCACCCCTCGGCCAACAATGTGTCAGTGGCAGAAAAATTATCCCAAGGCAAGCTTGCAACCCTGCCCTCCCTCTTTCCCATTCTCTACACCAACTTCTTCCACAAGGACATTAAAGCAATTTGCATAAGCCTGAGAGTTGTGAAAATAGAAGTCTGGCAGTCCCCATAGAGTCACTGAATCAGTAGGAAACTCCCTTCGATTATCTCTGATTCTCAATTTATCCCTGGTGAAAATGGGTGGATTCCTACACATAAGCAAGTTTCAATAGTTCAGCAGTGACTATACATGATAAATTTGAGTCACTTCAAACATTGCTTTCCTGCTTGTGCAAGTCACTGTGTGTTCAATGAAACATGTAAAAGACCTCTTGTTTTTTTTGGGTAGGCAACAAGATCCTATGTGTTCTGTATTTGAACCCATGAATTTTTCCCAACTCTTGGAGTTATATGTGGAATTTCTGGGGTTTTTTATTCACAGATGACTCTGAAAATTATTTTTTCCCTCACAACAGCAAATAAGAAAGGGCACTGTCTGTTTTCTGAACGTTTGGCAGTAGAAATTGAGATCCAGTAAAGTTCAGTGAAGTAATACAAAATAAAGAAGGCTCCTAGTAGAGTGAATATTCAGCAACTCTAAAATCTTCAGATGAAAAGTGCCAGGTTTCTTTCATTTGTTCATTAATTCATTCATTACTAGTCTCTGGGGTTCAGCAATGGACAAACTCCCTGCTCCCATGAGCTTATATTTTAGTGGTCATCAGTCCAACAGAGGGACTCATCCAAGGTTAAATAGCTCAAGTCAGTGGTGGGGTGATGAACTATACCACCAGTAACACCCTAATCCACAAGGAGGGCCTTCTGACCATTGGGATTTCACTGTTTGTCTCTAACTGTGGTCCCTCCCCTAAATCATTTTAATAGATACATCGATAATGTTAGCAGGTACACTTGGATGGCAAGGAAATGAGAAAAAGTTGGAGGAAGTGTGAATAGAGTCAGGAGAAAGTATATAGGGCCGTTTCTGTTTATCTGAAGGACTGTCATAGGGACAGGAGAGGATTGTTTTGACAAAGAAAGTGGAACTAGAACAAATAGGGAGAAACTACAGAGTTGCCATTTCAACCTGTGTGAGCCTTCTTACAATTGAAGTGGTTCAAAGATGGAATGACAGCTTTGAAAGGGAGTGAGCTCTCTGTCGCTGGAGGTGTTTAAGCAAAGGCTAAATAATCAAGCATCAGGATGTTCTCAAGTAGGCTCATGCTTCAAAGTGGGTGTTGGAATGGATAGTCACTAAGGTGCTCAATTAGGTAAGGTTCTTAGCTAATAGACTCCTTGCCCCTCCTGCTTATGCCACTCTTTGTTTCACTCCAATATCTGAAATAATAGTAGCACAATGATGATCTCAGAGAAGGTGCCTAGGCTGGCAATATCAGCATGGTACCTTCACTACATAACCCAGGAAGAAGAGTACATCCTGCCCTCTTTGTCATGTAAGGGTCAAGGGCATCATGAGCCAACGATCTAGCAAATGTGCTCATTATTATTTACAAGTACTACAAGCAGCCCTGGGATTTCTTTGGAAGGAATGATGCTAAAGCTGAAACTCCAGTACTTTGGCCACCTCATGCGAAGAGTTGACTCATTGGAAAAGACTCTGATGCTGGGAGGGATTGGGGGCAGGAGGAGAAGGGGACGAAAGAGGATGAGTTGGCTGGATGGCATCACTGACTCGATGGACGTGGGTCTGGGTGAACTCTGGGAGTTGGTGATGGACAGGGAGGCCTGGCGTGCTGCAATTCATGGGGTCGCGAAGAGTTGGACACGACTGAGCGACTGATCTGATCTGATCTGACAAGCACTTATTCATTGGAAGGGCTGATGATGAAGCTGAAACTCCAATATTTTGGCCACCTGATGCAAAGAGCTGACTCATTAGAAAAGACCCTGATGCTGGGAAAGATTGAAGGTAGGAGGAGAAGGGGACGACAGAGGGGAAATGGTTGAATGGCATCACCAACTCGATGGACGTGAGTTTGAGCAAGCTCTGGGAGTTGGTGATAGGGAGGCCTGGCATGCTGCTGTCCATGGGATTGCAAAGAGTCAGACGTGACTGAGAGACTGAACTGAACTGACTAGCACAAATGAAAATGTGTATTGAAGGCTCCAGTTTTAAAGATAACTATGCAGGCAGAGCAGTTTCTCTGTCCTCTGCCTTTTGAGGGAACAAACTTGGCATTCATTCCTTGACTCTGGTGGTGCTGATGAGAAAGGCTCACTTGCAAGGCTCAGAGTTTCACTTCTCTTGACTGCCTTCTTATGCCTTTGCATTTCTGCCAGGCCCTTCTCCAGGTGGTAAACATTCCAAGCAAGCAGTGCTTGAAAGGCGGGGCTTCAATGCAAGCAAAGTCAAAAAACCGTGAGAACATTTTTGGGGCCTTAGGACACAGGATGACCTCCAAAGTTTATAGACATCTAATCTGTCTATTTTCTTCTCCTATCCTTGCAATTTCCTACTATGGCCTTTGCTTTGAGTTGAATGCTGTCTTTCAAAAATAGAGATTCCAGTCTTAACCTGATATTATTTGAAAATAGGATCTTTGCAGATGTACTAAAGTGAAGACAGGGTTACATGTGATTAGAGTGGGCCCTACTGCAATGACAGATGTCCCTATAAGAAGACACAAATTTGGGCACACACAGAAAAGATACAAAATCGGGGGAGAACATCATCAGAGGAGGAAGGCAGAGACGGGGTGATGTGTCTACAAGCCAAGGAATGCCAGGGATTGCAGAAGCTAGGAAGAGGCAAGGAAGGATGCTATCTTCTACTAGCCTCAGGAGCTAAGAGAGAAAAAAAACTCTATTATTTTCAGCCATTCTGTTCATGGTAATTTGTTATGGCAGACTTAGAAAGCCAACATAGCTTCTTATGATCTTAGAACCAGAGGGGAATTTGCTCAGCTCACAAGCAGGAAGGAGAGGGGCCAGGAAGAGGCAGCATCTTGCTCTGGGACCCTCAATGAGTCAGAGCTGGGACATGGGTATCTGAGCTCTGACTCTGATCACAGCACATCCCTACTCAAAGGCCTCCAGTGACTCACCCAGCTTGCAAGATGCCTCTACCTGCTATTCAGGGTCCTCCAGACTCAGTCCCTGACCTGACTCAATGCAAAGAGCATAGCTTGGGAAAAAATATTTGCAAATGATGTGACCTACAAGGGCTTCATTTCCAAAACAGCTCATACAAACAGCTCATACAACTCAATGACAACAATAACAAAATCCAATTGAAAAAACGGGCCGAAGATCTAAGTAGACATTTCTCCAAAGAAGACATACAGATGGCCACCAGGCACATGAGAAGATGCTCAACATTGTCAATTATTAGAGAAATGCAGATCAAAACTACAATGAGATACCACCTCACATTGATTAGAATGGCCATCATCAAAGAAGCCTAAAAATAATAAATGGTGTGGAGAAAAAAGAACACTCCTGCATTTTTGGTGGGAATGTAAATTGGTGCAGCCACTATGTAAAATAGTATGGAGTTTCCTCCAAAAAACTAAAAATAGAATTGGCATATCATCTGCAATTCCACTATGTTCAAACAAAACTATAATTCAAAAAGATACATGCAATTCTATGTTCCTTGCAGCACTATTCATAGTAGCCAAGACATGGAAACAATTAACAGATGAATGGATAAAGAAAATGTGGTACACATATTCAATGGAATACTGCTGCTGCTGCTACTGCTAAGTCACTTCAGTCATGTCAGACTCTGTGAGACCCCCATAGACGGCAGCCCGCCAGGCTCCCCCGCCCCTGGGATTCTCCAGGCAAGAACACTGGAGTGGGTTACCATTTCCTTCTCCACTACTCAGCCATAAAAAGAATGATATAAAGTCATTTCTAGCAACATGGATGGACCTATAGATTATCATACTAAAGTCAGAAAAAGACAAATACCATATGATATCCCTTATAGGTGGAATCTAAAATATGACACCACTCTAACTCTTTTACATCCTGCTTTCATTTAAAAAAATTGATGTAACATAAAATTATCCTTGTTAAAGGGAATAATTGAGTGGTATTTAGTATATTCAAAATGTTATGCAACCACCACCTCTGTCAAGTTTCATAACATTTTCATCACCCCAAAGGAAACCCTGTATACCTTAAGCACTTGCTCCCTCTTCCTCCATCCCTCCAGCCCCTGGCAATGCCCAACCTGTGTTCTGTCATTAGGGTTTCACTTTAGCATAATGTTTTTGTAGATCTCCACTCTCACGGACCATGGTGATTAGAATGAGCCCATCTGGATAATTCAAGCTATTTTCCCTGGTTATTTTCAGTTGGTTAGCAACCTTAATTCCATTTACAATCTTCCTTTCCCTTTGCCATGTACTGTAACTTATTCATAGATTCTGGGGGTTAGGACATAGGCATCTTTGGCGGGGGTGAGATTGTTGGTGGTGGTTGTGGTTGTTGTTCAGTCGCTCAGTCGTGTCTGACTTTTTGCGACCCCGTGGACTGCAGCACACTAGGCTTCCCTGGTGTCCTTTGCCATCTCCTAGAACTTGTTCAAACTCATGTCCATGGAGTTAGTGATGCCATCCAGCCATCTCATCCTCTGTCATCCCCTTCTCCTCCTGCCTTCAATCTTTCCCAGCATCAGGGTTTTTCTAATGAGTTGACTCTTTGAATCAGGTGGCCAAAGTATTGGATCAGTCCTTCCAATGAATATTCAAAACTGATTTCCTTTAGGACTGACTGGTTTGATCTCTTTGCAGTCCAAGGGACTCTCAAGAGTCTTCTCCAACACCACAGTTGAAAAGCATCAATGCTTTGTGCTCAGCCTTCTTTATGTTGGTAGTGGTGGTGATTATTCTGCCTATTTAGGATGGTCAGAATGTGTCGAGGCACTGTCTGAACAACTGGAGGATTCTACTTACGTTCTGACTCCAGGAGCAGAGCACAGAGACGGTGGTAGTAATCCAGGGAAGGAGTGGATACAGTGCACAGAAATTGTGAACCTGATGCTCATCCAGAAGGTCTTGGATGAGGAGAAGGGCAAGGATAAGAGGTTAGGAAGGGGTTGATAGTGGGAAAAATTAAGTGGGGTAGGGCAGAGCTCCCTGCACTTGAGTATCTGTTTAATCATGAGAAGTTGAAGCACACATATTCCCAACCTCTAACTCCAGATATTCTGGTTTATGGGTGGGATCCAGGAATTTTCCCACAGAATTCTGATACAGCCAGGGGGTGAGTCTGCTCTGTGAAGAATGCTGATGTGATAGGAGTCAGGAATGAAGAGAGCTGGAAGAGTAAGAGGCTGTAATCTCACAGTAAGATTTTGAAGTTGGAGAGTCCTTGAACCCACTGGAGTCATTCCCACCTTGGGGACTTCACACTGGCTGTGAACTCTGCCTAGCATAAAGCTGTCCAAATGCATAGTTTTAAATGTTCCAGCAGCCACATTAAAGAAGTAAAGGGAAATGGGAAAAATTAATTTTAACAGCATATTCTACTAACTCAATGTAGCCAAAACATTATCATTTAATATATAATTACTATAAAATTATTGAATATTTTACAATACTATCTAGGTCTTTAAAATATTGAGTGTATTTCATGTTTGCATCGCATTTCAATTTGGACCCAGCACTTTTCAGGTGCTCATTAACAGCATTTGGCCCATGACTACCATTTTGGCCATCACAGGTTGGGATGCTCTCCCTCCATTTCTTTGTCTGGCTGGCTTCATTCCATCCAGGTATCTGCCCAGAGAGGCCTTCCGTGGCTATGTAGTCCAAACCAGCTACTTCCTCCTCCTGACATTGCTTTCTTTTCTTCAGAGACTCTTCACTAACTGATATTTTCTCAGGTGTTTGCTTGTTATCTGCCTCGCCACAGGATATAAATCCCATGAGGGCAAAGACCTGTCTGTCTGCTTTGGTGCAGTATCCCCAGCAATGACATCACATCTACAGTGGACTCTCGACAAATATGTGTTGAATGACTTTGAAGATCCCAGGTATGTCATTTGTCATGGCTGAAGCCAGTGTTCATTCAGTGGGATGTAGGGGGAGGGGGACCAACCAGGAAGAGCATTATGCGAGAAATAAGGTGGGAGAAAGCCAGCCCCAAAGCTTCATGCAAGCTAAAAGGCTTACTCTTTGATGTTATGTTAGAGGCTGGGTTTCTTTCCAGCTGTGACTTGGCTATGTGTTGGTTCAACTCTGGCTTATCTGCTTCTGTGAGAAAACGTTTCACCAAGTGTCACTCTTGCCTGGCACCAGTAGATGGGGCAGTGTCATAAAAAACAGTCTGTGGTCCATGCAGTTTCTAGCCATGCAGTTTCGGTCAGCCCTTGCCAGCTGACTTTGCTGAGGTCTATTCTGGAAATGTTCTACATCTCAGGTCTACATGGTGTGTGTCTTACACATTGGAGTGCTCATATTTGCCTAAATCTTCTCTGTCCTCCCAGGTTGAAAATAAGCTTACTAAGACGATAGCCCAGGAGCAGCTCTGTGAACCTGTGCATCTGGGACATTGGGTGTGCTGGAAAGCCTGGCCCGCCAGTGGAGTCCTCCCTGCTGCTGTGCACCACTGGTTTCTCTGCCCTTGCATGAAGCGCAAGGAGGTGCCTCTCGTGGAGGCTGAGACAAGCCCTAGCTCCCATCACCAGCGCCTCCACTTCCTCCCTAAACCCTTCTGATCCTTGGTTGTTGTTCATTGTTGTTCAGTCACTAAGTTGTGTCCGACTCTGCGACTCCACGGACTATAACATGCCAGGCTCCTCTGTCCTTCACTGTCTGCCAGAGTTTACTCAAATTCACGTCCATTCAATCGGTCGGTGATGCTATCTAATCATCTCATCCTCTTGCCACCCCCTTCTCCTTTTGCCTTCCATCTTTCCCAGCATCAGGGTCTTTTCCAATGAGTTGGCTTTTCGCATCAGGTGGCCAAAGTATTGGAGCCTATCAGCTTCAGCATCAATCCTTCATTAGAATATTCAGGGTTGATTTCCTTTAGGATTGACTGGTTTGATCCCTTTGCAATCCAAGGGACTCTCAAGAGTCTTCTCCAGCACCATAATTTGAAAGCATCAATTCTTCAGCACTCAGCTTTCTTTATGGTCCAATTCTCACATCAGTACATGACTACTGGAAAAACCATAGCTTTAACTATATGGACCTTTGTCAGCAAAGTGACGTCTCTGTTTTTTAATGTGCTGTCTAGGTTTGCCATAGATTTCCTTCCAATGAGCAAGTGTCTTTTAATTTTCATGGCTGCAGTCACCATCCACAGTGATTTTGGAGCCCAAGAAAATAAAATCTGTCACTGCTTCCACTTTTTCCCCTTCTATTTGCCATGAAGTGATGGGACTGGATGCCATGATCTTAGTTTTCAAATGTTGAGTTTTAAGGCAGCTTTTTCACTCTCCTCTTTCACACTCTTCAAGAGGCTCTTTAGTTTCTCTGTGCTTTCTGCCATCAATGTTGTATCATCTGCATATCTGAAGATATTTCTCCTGGCAATCTTGATTCCAGCTTGTGCTTCATCCAAGCTGGCATTTCACATGATGTACTCTGCATATACATTAAATAAGCAGGGTGACAATACACAGCCTTGTCGTAATCCTTGAACCTCTGAGTAATTTGGAAATGTTAACTGCTTGAACATGATGTCTGCTTTTGTAGAGTCTAGACTTTCAGATATGGACTAGCTAAAGGTCACTTGCTGCTGCTGCTGCTGCTAAGTCACTTCAGTCGTGTCCAACTCTGTGCGACTCCGCTGTCCCTGGGATTCTCCAGGCAAGAACACTGGAGTGGGTTGCCATCTCCTTCTCCAATGCATGAAAGTGAAACGTGAAAGTGAAGTCGCTCAGTTGTGTCTGACTCTAGCGACCCCATGGACTGCAGCCCACCAGGCTCCTGCGTCCATGGGATTCTCCAGGCAAAAGTGCAGGAGTGGGGTGCCATTGCCTTCTCCGAAAGGTCACTTAGCACAAGTTAATTTGGTGTGGTTTTTATAGGATTTTTTATTGTTTGGACCACTTAGTCTCTCTACTTCATTGCCACTATAAGATATTCCTGAAATGCAAGCAGAAGAGGAATTAACCTTGGTTTAAGTGGCTTATTACAGTCCTAACCAGCTCCTTCCAACACCTTGCCTCCATTAACCTATCAGTGCAGTTGAGGGGTAAGTCATTATAGCTCTGGTCTAATCACATTCTGGGCCCAGCCAGCCGTGAAAAGGCCATTCCTTCTCTCAGAGACTAGGAGAGCCCAGAAAGCATGATCAGCAGAATTCCTTGTTTGATCAGGAAATTTTCGTCTTTCACTTAAAAAAACTATTTAATTTATTTTATTTTGGCTGCCCTGGGTCTTTGCTGCTGGATGCAGGCTTTCTCTAGTTGCGGAGAGCAGGGGCTATTCTGTGGTTGCAGTGTGATCTTCTCATTGCTGGGGCTTCTCTTGTTGCAGAGCACAGGCTGAAGGGCATGTGGGCCTCATTAGTTGTGGCACATGGGCTTAGTTGTCCCATGGCATGTAGAATCTTCCTAGACAAGGGATCGAACCCATGTCCCCTGCACTGGCAGGTGGATTCTTAACCACTGAACCACCAGGAAAGTTCTCCTGTTTCATTGTTATTAAATGCCATCCTAAACTGCACACGTGCATGCATTATTATGTTCTATGTTTGCTATATCTGGAAAGCCCTTTAACTCTTTCCGGCTTGGTGACGTCTTGTTCATTTTAAACATAACCACCTCTGTGGAACCTTCTTTGATTTTCCTAGTCACAAAGAATCTTTTCTTCTCCAGCTTCTCAGAGTACTCTGGGATCTTCACAGGCCATTTGATCCACTCTGTCTTCTTGTTTACATGCATGTTTCATTCATTCATTCAACAATTAAGTGGTGCCAGGCACTGTGCAGACAGGGTGCTCTCATAGAATTTACGTTCCAGCAGAAGCCCAGAGTTGAGTGAACTTTATATCCTTCACTGGACTGGGGGTTTCTTGGAGACAGGAATTAGGTCTGTCGACTCCCAGTTCAGGGCCTGGTTCCAAAAGGTACTCAGGAAAGTTAGTTAAACTGAAATTCAGTACCAATGACTCTAGAAAATTGAGTCGTGGCTCAGCAGGTAAAGAATCTGCCTGCAATGCGGGAGACCTGGGTTCGATCCCTGGGTTGGGAAGATCCCTGGAGAAGGAAAAGGCTACCAACTCTAGTATTCTGGCCTGGAGAATTCCATGGACATACAGTCCATGGGGTCGCAAAGAGTCGGACACGACTGAGTGAATTTCACTTACTTTCAAAGAAAGGTTAAAAGTTAGCAAAAATAGAGGGCCAGAGAATCTCCAGGAGGGGTTACGGTTGTGCTGAGATCAGGACCTGGCATGGAAGCCACAGACACCCAGATCCCCAGAAGCCTGGGCCTGGAGAGTGGGAGGGTCTACTGTCCTCCTGTGGGATGAGCTTGGGTGTTCCATGCAGGGTTATCAGGACATTTATTACATATTCCAGCTACAAGTGGTTTTGCTTTGAGTGAGCAGACCATAGAGGAAAGCTGGTTGTTTCAAGGGCCCAGAAATGAGTTACTAACCAAGGGTCAAGCCGGACAGATGATTCAAGTGGCAGTGTCAAGCTGGCACAAGAGAAGAGAGTGATTAATGCTAAGCATTCTCATGGAGGGTGGGTGGGCATTATTTGAAACAAATAAAAGTCATTTGAATTTTTACTAGGAAATTTCATCCATAATGTGATAGTAATGTAATAAAACTAAATGACTGGCCTGCCAAAGTAAACTGAATTCTTAACCACACACAAGGATTATTTAGAAACTGTATATATCTCAGAAAAGTGCTCTCCCGCTTAGGCCCTGACAGAAGGCAGGGCCACTGCTAGGGGTTAGGAGCTTATTTATCAAATACACACTGTAGTCTTCACTCCAACCATCTTATTACCACTCATCTCTCTTTTCATTATCTGCTCTTTATCTGTGTAGAAGGGGTTCCAAGAGAGTGAAAGATGTTTTCTTTGCCCTTCTTTATTTTCTTTGACAGAATAAAATTCTGGGGAAAAAAATAGCACCCAGTCATTCTCAGAAAGCTGTCACACACAGAAAGAATTACTATTTCCCCAACCTTTTTGCACATTATAGTCTAAATCCCACCTTACACCGCCTCCCCCAGAAGTTTCGATGGAGACATACATTTATTCAGTGAGTTGCAATTCAGCCTGGGGGTGGAGTGTCAGAATTCAAGTTGCTTTTCCTGCGGGGTAACCCCAGGTCTTGGAGATTTCTGTAGATATAGGGGATATTGGTAAATTTGGGATGAAATTGCCAGACTGGATCGGTCTCCCTTTCCCCCCAACCAATGGCTGCAACCAGATCCCTTTAAGAGATCGGCAAACCGCCAGGCGTCCAAGCCTGAAACAGATCCTTGTCTCTGCTCCTCCCCTGTCCCCGTGCGGCGAATGGTTCGTGCCGGCCTATATTTACCCGAGATCTTCCTCTCGGAAGGCAAGGATGTGAGGCTGGCGAGGCAGCTACCGCTCGTAGCACCGGAGAGGGCGCGCTGCAAAGACTGGCAGCCGAGCCAGGGGATCCCGGGAGCCGAGTCAGACACCCTCCGGAGAAAAGAAATGAGGTAGCGACCGCCCCGGGAGCCGACCATGCGCACGCCTGGCCCTCGGAGCCCCGCGCTGCCCCCGCCGAGCCAGCCCTAACAGTGAGCCACGGAGCCCGAGTCCCCGGCGTCCTGCCTGTGGGAAGATGCAGTGAGCCACGGGGGGATTGCTGCGCGGGGCCCGCCGCGGCCATCCGACCCACCATCGGAGCGCACTTGGGGCAAGCAACTGCTTCTGGGACCCGTTCAACCGAGGGGCTCTCTGCCTCCAGCACCCCTTGGAGGTGGGGAGTACCGACCCCTGGGTACACTTGCGGTTGAGTTTCCGCGGTTTCTGGCCCTAGCGACTGTGTGTGTGAATGTGAGAGGGGGGGCTCTTTTCACCTTCGCCGAGGAGTTCCTGCGTATTCTCGCACCATCCCGGCTGCTTTTGCTGGGGGCTTCCTCATTTATTTGCATCTCTTTTTTTCTAAAGACGTTTTCCGCCCCACTCTTGTGCTGTCTTTCTCTCATTTTGCCTGCCTAAGACTCTTTGCCCTGATCCTGCTCAGGCTGGGATAAATCTGTGTGCTCCTTCCCTCCTCCCCCTTGCAGTTAAATCTTAAAAAAAAAAATTCGACCCCTACCTCTTGTGCTGGGTTCTCGAGCCTTATACACCCCTATTCCCCCGCCCCCACTCCGGACTGGGCCACTCCCAGCAGAGTTTTATTTTTCGGTCTTGCCCGGGCCGAGCCCGGCCGGGGCGGGTGGCTCAGCCGGGCTCTCAACCGGCGCTACGCCGCCGCCGCCCAGCTGCGCGGGGGCGCCCTCCGGAGATGCTGCCGTGGAAGAAGCACAAGTTCGAGCTGCTGGCCGAGGCGCCGCCACGGCAGGCGTCCAAGCCCAAGGGCTACGCGGTGAGCCTGCACTACTCGGCACTCAGCTCTCTAGCGAGGGCGTGCCCCGAAGGCGCGCTCAGCCGGGTGGGCAGCATGTTTCGCTCCAAGCGCAAAAAACTGCACATCACCAGCGAGGATCCCACTTATACTGTGCTCTACCTGGGCAATGCCACCACCATCCAGGCGCGCGGCGACGGCTGCACCGACCTAGCGGTGGGCAAGATCTGGAGCAAGAGTGAGGCGGGCCGTCAGGGCACCAAGATGAAGCTGACTGTGAGTGCGCAGGGTATCCGCATGGTGCACGCCGAGGAGCGCGCGCTGCGACGCCCTGGCCACCTGTACCTGCTGCACCGCGTTACCTACTGTGTGGCAGACGCGCGACTGCCCAAGGTCTTCGCCTGGGTGTACCGGCACGAGCTCAAGCACAAGGCGGTCATGCTGCGCTGTCACGCGGTACTCGTGTCGAAGCCCGAGAAGGCGCAGGCCATGGCCCTGCTGCTTTACCAGACGTCGGCCAACGCTCTGGCGGAATTTAAACGGCTCAAGCGGCGGGACGACGCGCGTCACCAGCAGCAGGAGCTGGTTGGCGCTCACACCATCCCGCTAGTGCCGCTGCGCAAGCTGCTCCTGCACGGACCCTGCTGCTACAAACCGCCGGTGGAGCGCAGCCGAAGTGCGCCCAAGCTCGGCTCCATCACCGAGGACCTGCTCGGCGAACAGCAGGAGCAGGAGCTGCAGGAGGAAGAGGAAGAGGAGCACGCGGAGGGTTGCCCCGAGGAGGAGGAGGACCGAGCCGGAGAAGGAGAGCCGGCAGAGCCAGAGGCCGAAGCGAAGCGGGCGCTGGTGGTGGCCATGCACTTCGAATGCGGGGACTTGCTGGACACGCTGGAGAGTGGCCACGAGGAGGCGCTGGGGGGCGGCGGGGTCTCGCCGGGCCCTGAGGCTGGGTCGTCGCCTCTGCTGCTGGGCAGCACCTCCGACATGAGGGCCGAGCTTTCGCAGCTTATTAACGACCTGGGCGAGCTCAGTTTTGGCAACGACGTGCGCAGCCTGCAGGCGGACTTGCGGGTGACGCGCCTGCTGTCGGGCGAGAGCACGGGTAGCGAGAGCTCCATCGAAGGAGGGGGCCCGGATGCCAACACTGCCACCGCCGGGGACTCATCCGGCCCCGCGGACTGCGCCAGCCCAGACGAGCCCCACTCGGGCTGAGCTCCCAGCAATGTCGTGTGCGCGCCCTTGGCGCCCGATCGTGATCCCCACGCGCCCCTCCACCACTTCCTTACCTCCCGACCTGCCCCAGGAAAGGGGAAATGGGACAGTTGAGGCCCAGACCCTCCCCCTCTACACCCATACTTATGGCTGTGTTTGAACCGGGGCTCAGATTGCAAGTGGAGATACGGGGGAGGGGAAACCATACAAGGAAGGGGAAAGAGGTCGCCATCTGGGGTCTGGGGAAGGGAAAGGCCGCTGGTGTTAGCAAAGCCCGGCGGGCTTCAAGTGCCTGCCGGCCAGTTTCCTGTTTGTGGGGCAGCTGGGGCCTGAGGAGGAGGGGTTAACTTCCTCCCCCACCGGCCATCTGGGAGGGCCTAGCGTTGTCATTGACATGGCAGTTTTTGGGTTTTTTTTTTTTGTAATTGATTTCACAGTGTTTGAGGCTTTAATGCCACCTCCTTGGACCCAGTCTTTTTGGTGCGGGAGCTTGGGTGGTTTACCTCAGACTCAGACCCTTGAAATTCTGCCAAATTCCTCAAATAACTAGTGGGGAAGGGAGAGGGGGAGAAAGAAAGTCGTATTTGTTTACAGTTATTGACATCTAATACCTAAAAAAGTTTTCCTTAAGAAACACACACACCTTGCTCCTGCTCAAAAGATCTCATTCCGTGATACTGTGTAAAATATTTTTGCACTGTTGTGAAGTATTTTTGACATCTTTTTGGTTTTCTTGTACATAACTGTGTTCTCAGAGTCCAATGTTTATATCTTTTGCTGTGCAAAAGGGACATGTAAAATGTTGTTCAGTTGTATATACAGAAATGTGTATAAAACATTTTGTTATTTTTTAAGAGTAGCACTGCTCTGGTTCTGTTTGCACGCCAGTGGGGAAGAGAATAAAGAGAAAAATTGAACAGAACAGGTGAGCATCCACAGCTGCTTCAGAAAATGCTTGGCCATGGGGGTGGGCGGGAAAGGGTGTGACCATGACTGGGATAGGGTTGGGAGGCTAGTCTTTGTCCTTCGAAGGACTTGGAGGTGATTGAGAAGGGGGAACCCGCTTTATGCGTAGTCTGGGGCCTTTCCTGTCCTCTGAAACTCTGGGTACTGCAGCTGGGCCCGGATTCTTCACTTATTCAGCTCTATAAGCATCAGCTGTTTCTGATCTCTTTGAGGGAATTCTTGGAGATGCCGGGTGAATTCTGTTCCTCACTGCCAGACCTGTGAGGTGATTCAGGGAGGGGTAACTTTCAAGGTCTTCTAGGGTTTTACCAGCTCCTGTGGTTCACCTTTTCCTTCCCAAACAGCTCAAGGAGCTGTAAAGATGAGAATTAGAGAACGAATGGAAGTCCCTATGAGGTTCTCTAAGGAGTGGGAGCATCTCTGTTTTTCCTGAGAGGAAAAGCAAGGAGAAAGGAAAGTTAAGTTCTAGTCATGGCTTGAATGAGCCACAGTGCAGGTGGGGTGGGGTGGGGAGCAGGTGGAAAAGCCCATTTTCTTTCCTTCTACAACCCAGCCTGACCCAGTGGGAGAGTGGTTTGGAGGTCAGGGCGGAGAAGGACTGCTAGAGCTTGGTCTGTGTGTGTGTCTTAGTGTTTTCATGCTTGCTCTGTGTTTGTTTCTGTTGTAAACTCCAAACAGATGTCTCTAGTTTGGCTGCACCCGATCAGCTGGAAGCTGTAATAAGATGCTGCCAAAACTGTGCCTTCTGCAAATTATTTTTTTCCCTTTGCCCCTGTGGGCCCTTTTTTCCTATGTTGCAGAAATTGATTGCTCTCTTGGCCTTCCCTGCTGTCCTGAGGCCCTTGGTTTTGTTTTCATTGTAAATGTGTTCTGAGCAGATAGACCCAGTGATCTTAAGGAGTCTAGAATTCACTGAAACCATAAAGGAAGGAGGGGTGGCGGGGTGGGGTGGAGAGAAGAGATTTTCTTCCTAATTAACAAGTTAATTGGTGATCCTTATTACAAAAGCAAGTGTGGGTGGGAATTTGAAAAATATTCAGAGTCACTTCTTGAGGGCCTTAGAACAAGGTCCATCTTTAGCTTTCTCTTTTATTATATTTTGATTTGGTTGAGAGTCCCTATCCCTTTTCCTGAATACCTCAGATACACATTACTGAATGATGTTTTCAAACCCCCAGGTAGAGAGAGGTCAGGAAAGTCAGCTATGTGGTCCATCACTAGTTTGCATGCTTAGATCTCACATTTCAAATTATTGCCATACACTGCCAGGTTCCTCTGCTATTTGAAACTGATAAGAGCCTTAATCAGGGTGAAGATCATTTGACAAATACTTGGAGGTGGGGCAGAGTCTACATGTCATCCTTCTTAATCTTAGTCTAGAGAGAATGCCATGGTGGCTTTTGTCTGTGATTAATGGGGTTACAATGATGGGTCAGAAAATTCAGACGAATGACATTCACACCAATACCATCAATAAATATAAGGCAACTATGTCTTTAAAGTCTGATTTTTCCTATTCTCTGATTTATAAATAGGGAAGGGGTGTTTAGAGGGTGAGGAAGCAGGAAGAAGAAAATAAACAGACTGCAGAAGAATCAGCTTCCTCTACTCACCCCACTGCGCCCTCCCTTTCCCTCTTTCCTCCCCTCTACTTTTTGGCTTTTATCCCCACTGCACCCCAGGGCTCTGGCTGTTGTAATTCTAGATGCAATAGGAAGGTGATACATGATTCACCTCTTCTTACATCTCAGTCTTCCAGGGATGATATCACGAGCGTAAGGAGAGATGTTTTGAATGAAAAAAACAAAAACCCGAAAACCAATTTACTCATAACACTCGGAGGGAAAAGTGGTGTGACACAAGTACAGTGAGGCAGAGGAGATACACGTTACACGTTATGGAACGCACCTGAGGTCTGGTTTATTCGTCAAACAGCTTGCAAGGTGAGGTTTATTCGTCAAACAGTCTTGCAAGGTGAGGCTCCTCTTTCTCCTTTACAAGCCGATGGTACTTTAAATGCAGTGAGACACTTGCCACATTCTTCGCCAGCGTGAGTAATCCTCCGTGTCCCACAAGGAGACATTGACTGCATGAAATACGGAGTGACTTCTGGTGGCAAGAGAGACGGTTGCAGGGGTGGCTGTATACATCCACAGAGGAGGTGTTCCTCCACCTCCCTCAGCCCAAGCATCCCGTATTTGCACAGTTTGTTGTGTGTGTTGAGGCAGAAGGAGGGAGGAGCAGGATGGTGTAGAAGAAACAATAGTATTATGTACCCTTTCAACTATTACAGTGTCAGACAAAACACCCACTCTGCACACACACATGCTCCCCCCTAAAGAAAACCTTCCCTCACACTGCCCCACAGTCAGCAGAAGAGTAGATTTTAAACAAATTAGAAAGGCTCTGTTATACTAAGCAAGCATGATGCCCTCTCAGGGACAGAGCTGCTTTTAAGAGTTCAGCTTGTGAAAGGAGAAAGATCTGGCTGGTAGAATCCACCCCTGGCACCACACTGGAGATTAGAAAACCTCATGGGAGTTGCCAAGGACCATGAGGAACATAATTCTATTACAAGCTCATTGCCCTCATTTCTACCAGGATTTAGTAATGGAATAAGCAGAACTTTTCTCTGTGTAGTATGCATCAGTAACCTGAATATTTGCTGGTCAGTGATGCATAACAGAGCTAGAAATGCGCACGGACAGCTGGGGCTCGGAGCCCCGTCTGACATGTGGGAAACTATTCAGGGCTTCAGGCATGCACGCAGGCCCCTGGGGCCATGGCACTCTGTATTCTCTGCATCAAGTTTTTCTATACTTGGCCACATCTGTCTCAAGGTAGTTTTTGATTTCCTCTTTGATTTCTTCCATTGGTTGTTTAGTACCATATTGTTTAGCCTCCACGTGTTTGTGTTTTTTGCAGTTTTTTTCCCCTTGTAGTTGATATCTAGTCTCATAATGTCGTGGTTGAAAAAGACACTTGATGTGATTTAAGTTTTCTTATATCTACCAAGGCTGGCTTTGTGACCCAGCACATAATCTATTTGTGAGAATGTTCCATGTGCTCAGCACATCTGGATCTGGCTTTATGGTTAGCTGGGGCCTTTCCTGCTTCTGTTGGCTCATCCATGTTCACAAAATGCCTGGGACCACCCCAATATCCCATCCATGCCCCCAGCTCTGGAGTGACCTAATTTGAACAGTCTTAAGTAACCATCATTTCAGTGGTTTGAATAGTTAGGTGGCCCTGGAGCTTGGCACTAATTCCATCACTTTTCTAGGACTGTTCGGTGACACCAGCAAAGGCCCCTGTTTCTAACCCCCAAGGAGAGGACCCCTAGTGACTACCTCCTTTCTGGTTTCTCCTCTTCATCTCTCTCCAATCCCAGTTCCTCCTGTAACACATCATTCAGGCGTCACCTATTACCCAGCTTTTACCTGACCCTAGCTTCATTTCTCTTCCTTTCCACAAACCTAGTTCAGAATTGAGTCACATAAATGAAAGGAAAGCCCAAACTTTAAAAGAAAAATAAGCCAAGCAGACAGTCATTCATCAGCACCAATCCTGCAATCCCAGGGCATGCTCTGGCCCTGCCCCCACTTAGAAATGAAGAAATGAGGCACAAAGGGGTGATGTCCTGCCCAGAGTCATACAAGGAAACACCATGACCGAGGGGTCCAAACTCCTAAACTCCTCTTTTCACATTCCTCCAGTTTTAATGGCTCATAACTAGGTTTTTAGCTTTGGGATCCAGAAACTGGCTGTTTCCCTCTTTCTAATGTATCCCTACATTTTACACATGGTAGATGCTGGATAATAAACTCGTGTGCCCTTCATCAACATGCCACTCCCACCTCCAAGTGTGCGTGAGTGTCTACTGGCCACATGATGCTGGAGGGAGAGGGGCCAGGTGTCTCTTCCTGGCAAGGACCCTGCTGCAGGGGTAGAGTGGCAGCCCCCAGAGGAACCTGGTCTCCACTTGCTTCACCTCTGAGATCTGGTCTGGCAAGGTCTTGCCCTAGAAAAGCAGGTGTAATTTGAGGGTGGGGGAGCTCTTTCCATGGTATCATGTTTATTGATCATCTGTATCATTCCTGGTTGGCTGAGTTCTCCAAGGACAGGCATGTAACTTTAGGCCTGTCTGATCCACCAAATTTAGCATAAAGCCCAACACTTAGTAGGTGCTCAGGAAATGCTAAGGAAGGAATAAAGGGGTGATTCCACTTCAGGATAGGAGAATAGGGCTGATAAAGTTCAAGGTCATCACTCAGATGGAGGAGTCAAGATTTTAAGGATATATGTTTGGAAAGGAGGGAAGGATTGGGATTCAGTTGACTTCTCCACTCTATATAAGGTAGATTCAGTTCTCAACTTTTTCCTTGAAACTTCCCTAATCTTCTAAGGGAGGGATGGTTGTGGTTAGAGAATGGTGGTTTACTTGTAATTGTCTTTGAATGGAATCGTGGACCAAATCTTTCCCTGTAACTTGAGCCAGGTAAAGGTTCACATAATGTGGTATGGCGGACGTCTGCAGGAAGAGTCTTGAATCTAGGCCTTGAAGTGATCTGGACTCTGGTTGCATTGAGCCAGTCAAGTCATTTTCTCTGTCTAGTCTCAGAATACTTGTAGATAAAATAGATGGGTGTCATTGCTGTTCAGTCACTACGTCATGTCTAGCTCTTTGTAACCCCATGGACTGCAGCATGCCAGGCTCCTCTGTCTTTCATTCTCTGCTGGAGTTAGCTCAAATTCATGTCCATTGAGTCTGTGATGCTTTCTAACCTCTCATCCTCTGCTGCCCCTTCTTTTTCCTTCAGTCTTTCCCAGTATCAGGGTCTTTTCCGATGAGCTAGCTCTTTGCATCAGGTGGCCAAAGTATTAGAACTTTAGCTTCAGCATCAGTCTTTCCAGTGAATATTCAGGGTTGATTTCCTTAAGGATTGACTGATTGATCTCCTTGCAGTTTGATAATTGCAAAACTAATGTTCTGAGTTAAAAAGGAACAAAGGTTAAAGTTAAGTGTGTTTCTGCTTTCCTCTATCTCCTAGTAGGTAAGAATAGAAGAAACATCTGCCTGTGGGCTAGAAACTGTCTGGAGCTCTGGAACACCTTTAGGTCTCACTGTGGCCTCGGCCATCACCACTGTTTAATTTGGAAGTGATGTTCCTCTTGGCCAAGGCAGAGCAGGAGTTGCCTGACAGACATCCCTTTCATTACCTCCAAACTTGGAGGCCATGCTGTGTCCTAAAATGCAGACTGATATTCTACCTAAGGGCCAGATTGTGCGTGCGTGGTTGCTAAGTCCTATCTGACTCCTTGGGACCCTGATGGACTGTAATCTGCCAGGCTTCTGTGTCCATGGAATTTTCCAGGCAAGAATACTGGAGAGATTTCCCATTTCCTTCTCCAAGGGATCTTCCCAACCCAGGGATCGAACCCATGTCTCTTGCGTCTCCTGCATTGGCAAGCAAATTCTTTACCACTGCTCCACCTAGCCAGGTTAGGGGACATAGAATAATGTGTCCAAGATCACTCAACAAGCTCGGCCAGAAGTCAGATCTCCTGATTCAAAGTCCTACACCCTCGTCCCCTGTATCTTTTTGTATTGGGATAAGTTAGTTTGCAAGCAACCCAGCTACTCTTCGAAGAAAGAGCCTCGACCTCTGATCAAAGACCATGAGGGAAACTTGAAGCACTGGAAGAAGTCTGGAAGTAAGAGGGAGTTGGCATCCTGGGGCATCTTCCTCACCATCTTGCTCTTCCCTGCTCCAGGACCCATCCCAATCACAGATACCTGTCCTAGGAGAATTTATTCTTTGTTGCCTGTTGGGGATTCTCCATCCCTTCTGTCCCAGGATTAGCCACCAATGAATGGTTCAGGAGGTCACCAGCTCACTCCCAAATCATCTACTCTTTCTGAGAGTCTGAGGGCCAGACTGAGCTAGTCAGTTCCTTCCTTTCACAGATGTGAACATTGAGCTCAGAGAGGGGAAAGGACTTGTTCAAGTGATGTGGGTAGCTTATCGCAGAGCCATGAGTAGAACTCAGGCTTCTAATTTCTCTCAATCTCTTTCCAAGATGCCACACTACTGCCTCTTAGAAGTCCTCAACAGGAACACAGGGGGCCTCTCTGCCTCAGGGACGTGGGCTGAATATGTGTGTGTGAAGTGCAGGGCCCGCCTCCCTTCCAGAAGTGCCCACATTCATGCTTCACCTTTTCAAGCTATTGTTCCTAAAGCCAACAGTGAGTCCCAAATTCTTTCCTAAGTTGCTTTTTCAGGAAACTGACATTTTAATAGGGGTCTCTTGGATTTTAAAGCTTTTGAGATATAAAAGGCTGAATAATAGAATTTCAGGCACTGTGTTGGAGGAGGCCACAGTGAGCAAGAAGAAATATTTTAGTGCATCACAGATGCACTCTCCTAACATCACAGATGTTCTGCAGTCTAAGCCATGTTCCTAAAGGTTGCACTTTTGCAGCTGAACTCATACACAGAGAAAGCGAGCTTTCCAAGATCACCTGAGTTCAGGAGGGAGGGTGAGTAGGGCCCCTGGGTCCTACTCTCAGTTCTGTGTGCTCAATCAGGGCTGGCGAATGATTCCCAGGTACCATTTAAAGATCTACAAGACCAAGAACTTCAGTTCCTTGTCCACAGCTGCTATCTGTCTTCTCCCAAGGTTTCCTTGGCAGGCAAACCTGTCTTAGTCCTTGCAGGCCAATACATTTCATCCTCAGCGTCCTTGATTCCCAGGGAAAATGCTCACACTACCTGATTTCCAATAGAGGAGCTCATCTCTTTAAAGGAGCACTGTGCGATTAGGTGCTCCTGTTTATGCTGCTTGCTCGAATGAGATATGGAGCCACACCAAGGTGTGTGGGGTTCTTCTCACATCAGTAACAGTTGCTGCTGATGAAGGAAGTTCACAGAGCCCATGGCTGGTCAGACCCTTTTGGAGGTGTTCACGCTGATGAACTCCAAAGAGACTTTAGTTTTATGTAGTACGTATCTCTGCTACTTCCTTCCTTTGACCCAGGTCTTAGAAGATGTCCAGTGTTAACTGACAAGTGTGAGATTGGGGGACTAAGATGGAGTGGCCACAGTATTCCTGTGGGTGAGACTGTGGGTATAGCTGAAAGAGAAGTGGACTTGAGACTTGGTTCTAGCCTTGATTTTCCCATACATCAGCTCTTTGACCTTGGGCAATTTCCTTTTGGGGGCCAGTTCTTTTTTGTGCAATGGAGATAGTGACAGCTAACCAAACCATCTCTCAGGTTGCTTTGAGGCTCCAAATCTAAATGTTGAACAAGTTGGTGCTCTTGATAAAGAGCAGTGGAGAAAAGGAGTGGTGGCTGCTGGAATATTCAGAATGAAATAACACAGTTGGGATGAGTGAGCCTTCATGGGGCTCCCCCAAAGAATAAATGTGTACCTGGGCAGGGACATTTTCCATGAAACATGTTCCAGAACCCAAGGAGGGAAAACAGGCAAATGAGGAAGTAATCTGTTAGGAAGAGGAAACAGTAGGTGGGGGTTTGATGGCATGGTTTCTGTGGAAATATTATGGGCTAATTTTCCATCTGAAGCTCAAGATATTCACCTAAGCTACATGGATCCATCTCCAGCCCAAACTCTTTCAGCAGCTATGGCAAAAGAGATGGCAACTGCCTGTGTTCTCTGGCTGGATTTTTGTTTGTTCTCTGTAAAGAGAGTCATTTTGTTGCATGTGGTGATCAGCCGAGATCAGTATTTCTAGTGTGATTACTGTTCTATACTCAGATCAACAGACATACACACTACCTCCCCCAAAATATTTACAGTCATTGACCTCTCTAATAGATGGCCCTGAAATGGACAGAGTTCTCCTTTCTAGAAATGTGGAAGCTCTAGGTTGTTTCTTGGGAGACATGCTATATAAATAGAGTATACACAGGAGTGCTTAGGATCTCTTGTCCTAATGCAGCTGGTGTGTGTGTGTGTGTG
Organism: Bubalus bubalis; assembly: GCF_019923935.1. Classification (NCBI taxonomy): domain Eukaryota; kingdom Metazoa; phylum Chordata; class Mammalia; order Artiodactyla; family Bovidae; genus Bubalus; species Bubalus bubalis. The sequence goes on along the minus strand of NC_059157.1, from coordinate 118,237,062 downwards.
TGTGTGTGTGCATGTTCCTGTGGGTATGCCTGGGACTATGCTCTAGGGCACAGCTGAGCTGTACTGTAAACTCAAACTGTTGTGCTTGGCGTAGTGGGAAAAGATCAGTGAAAACTCATAGCACAATGCGAGAGCTATGCTGATCCTCCCAGAGTTTAGCCAAGAAAAACTTCAAATCGCATCCCCCTTTCCTTTCTGTTGTACTGAGTCTTCTTTTTTGTTTCTTTTTAATCTTAAAGTGTCCTTAAACGAAGAGAAATCACCAGTTTCCTTGAGGAAGCCTCTGTATCTTGGGCGGCCATGATCCACAGAGGCCTCTACTGGGATGGCTTAGTTGCGGCTGGCAGGATCTTCATTGTGGCATGAGAACTGGTTCGCTTCAGACAGTTCCCATTTACACCAGTGTCTTCATGTAATTATAGTAGAGCCATCTTTCACTCTCAAAAGTGACCTAGTTTGGATGATAAATTATATGTTTCCCTACCTATTACCTAGATAATTTTGACCTTAACCTGTGCATGTCTTCATCCATTCATTCCCAATCTCTCCTTCACTGAAAAAAAATTTATAATGCACCTACTGTGTGCCAAGCACTATTCTGGTTGTGAGCGTGAGGTGGGTGAGTCTGAGGAGGGGATTGGGGTGGACCTAGGGAAACAAGAAGGCATCCCTGCTCTCATGGAGCTTGTAATCCAGTGGAAGAAACTAAAACATGTAATACCTGTGTGCTTAGTCGCTCAGTCATGTCCGACTCTTTGTGATCCCATGGACTGCAGCATGCCAGGCTCCTTTGTCCATGGGGATTCTCCAGGAAAGTATATTGGAGTGGGTTGCCATGCTGGAGTGGGTTGCCATGCCCTCCTCCAGGGGATCTTCCCAACCCAGAGATCGAACCCAGGTCTCCCGCATTGCAGGCAGATTCTTTACCAGCTGAGCCACCAGGGAAGCCCATTTAATATCTATACAACCTAAAAAGAAGTATGAACAGTCTATGTCCATATTGAGGGAACCCAGAGGAGGGGGCAGCCAACCCATCCCAACCCACTCAACGGAGGGAAGGATGGTCACAGAGGGCTTCACAAAAGAGATGATCATCCTTTTCAGCTACCATGGTGGTCTTCTGAAATGTTCTGACTAAGTTATAGAACTTTGACTTATCTAGATTCTGGGGAAAGTATAATCCTCCATAACTTTTTTTTAAGGGAGAGATTGGAGGATTTTTTTTTGAAGTTCTCACCAACCTTAGCCTCTCTGGGGAATTTATGCATTAAAAAAAATATTTATTTGGCTGAGCTGGGTCTTAGTTGTGGCAGGCAAGATCTTCATAGCAGCATGTGAATTCTTAGTTGTAGCATGTGGGATCTTATTCCCTGAGCAGGGACCCAACCTGGGATCCCTGCATTGGGAGCACAGAACTTTAACCACTGGACCACCAGGGAAATCCCTGGAGGATGTTTTTGAAAATTTCCTACTTGCAGCCTCTCTCAAGCCTCGTACTTCTAAATGCCATTTCAGAAGAATATTTAGGTTTTCTTTCTCATTGTTCCATTTACTGACCCATGAACTTGGCAACTGGAAGGAATAGAATATGTTGGGTATAATTAAATAAGGCAAGGAATGCTAACTGCTTTAACAAATCCCGTACTCTTACTGGGTTATCATAATGAGAGTTTGTTTCTCACCTATGCAATATTCAGTGTGAGTATTCATGATTGCAGTCATTCAGAGACCCAGGCTCTGTCTACATTGTGGCTCCACCATCTTTTAGACCAGGAGACATGGGCCAGGTTGGACCTGCTGGCTGTTTTTGGATATGAAGTTTAATTGGAACACAGTTATACTCATCCATTCACATATTGTCTATGGCTGCTTTGGACTACAATAGCAGAGTTGAGTAGTTGCAACAGACTGTATAGCCCACGAGTCTAAAATAAATTTGTCATTTGGTCCTTTACATAAAAATTTGCTGACCCCTACCCTGGAACTTCAGAATTTTCCCTGGATCATTTGTTTCCAGCTAGAGAATGACTTCCAGTGGACAGAGAAAAAGTGTGCATGATCATTGGAGGTTTTAATGGGTAGGTCTAGAAGTGACACACACACACAACTTCTCACCGTGTTGCACTGGCCAAAATTCAGTGCACTGTTACACATAACTGCAAGGGCAGCTGGGAAATGTAATCCAGCAGTGTGCTCAGAACGAAAGGGAAATGGACTTGGGGAAGAGACACAGTCTCTTTTGAGGAATTTTGAGGGGAACTATCCCCTCTCTGGGGGCTCAGTGAATTCCTGCAGCCTTTGGAACAGGCCTCTGTTTCTCCAGAGACAGCCCAGCCCCTGGATGACAGCTCTGATTCTTGAAAAGTTCCTCTAAGATCATCACACTGCCCCACGAGCTTGCAGAGAGTCCTCTAATTCTACCTTGGTCCCAGCAGGGACTAAGCTGCCTGCAGAGAGATGCCTGGATTCTTCTCCCCTACAAAGTCCTCAGCTCCTCCCACCAGGGACTCAGACACCTGGGGAAAGGTGCGGTGCTGCCTTCCCAGTGACAGTGAGACCTGGACAGATGCATGAGTGGCCACTGCATGCTCTGGGAAGGCCCTACGTGAATTCCACTGCACCCCAAGAGGGAGGTCCCACTGTCCCATGTCAGAAATGCCTCTACTATAAGTTACATTGACATACTGGCTTGAGGGAGGGCAGGAGAGGGGGACTTTATATGATACTGAACTGGCTGGATTTTTGTTAGCATGCTACGCTTATAATTTGTTGTGTGCATGCTCAGTCATGTCCAACTCTCTGCAACCCTATGGACCACAGCCCACTAGGTTCCTCTGTCCATGGAATTCTCCAGGCAAGAATACTGGAGTGGGTTGCCATTTCCTCCTCCAGGGGATCTTCCTGACCCAGGAATCAAACCTGTGCCTCTTGCATCTCCTGCATTGGCAGATGGATTCTTTACCACTGTGCCATCTGAGAAGCCCACATTTATAAGAAACTAATCTAATTTAAAAAATAAAGAATTGTATAGTGCATTTTGGAAATATTTTAATGCAAGATTGAACATCTAGCCCAACTTATTTATTTCCTTTTTGGTCACATGGCATGTGGAATCTTAGTTCCCCTACCAGGGATTGAATCCATGCCCCTGCAGTGGAAGCACAGAGTCTTAACCACTGGCCCACCAGAGAAGTCCCTCAGAGTAGTATTTTTTAAAAGGCTTAGGGTACCTGACAGAATTATCTGGGAAATTTACTGGTACGGGTGTTAATGGCATGTGGCATGACTTTATTATTTATTATTCTTTGGTAAGTGTAGGGATAAACTAGCAAATAGTTGAAATAAATATATCATTAGCAAGAAAAAATGATAAGAAAGGAAGGAAGGGAGGGGAAAAAAAGAAAACAAAGGCAATAAGCTGTTGGTTACCTTGGTCTTTTGTAGGTAACCGAACTCAGAGGATCCCAACTCAGAGGCCTGGGTTTGCACCTCATTCTTCGAAGTTCTCTGTGTGACATTGCACAAAGAGGTGCTATTGTCCAAGGTCTGATAAATTTATAAATAAGGGAAATTATGCTTCCTTATGGCATTGTGCAGTTCAAAGGAAATCACGAATATAGGCTACTTCTTATGGAAAAGCATGACACAAATGGTGAGGGATCTTCCTTGCTGACTTTCTGGACAGCTGGGTCCCAGGCAGGTTGGGAAGCATGCCTGAGACAGAGTCTGGCCACTCAGTGGCCGAGCCTGCTCCATCATTCTCTAGTTGCTTCTTAGAAGTTCTGTTTTCCCCCAAACTTCTTGAAGGTGGAGATCTATTTCCTCAGGACCTGCATTGCTAAAGGCTAGACTTTACATTGGAGTCTGTCCAAGGGGCTGTCCCCCTGGAATACCATCTGGTCAGTGACCCCTCAGCACTCCACCCCTCCATCCTTCTGGGGTGGTCGCCCTTCTGGGAGATGGTACCTTATGCCTTACAAACTATGCTCTTCTGATGCTCATAACCGCTCAAAAGAGGCAGGCAGAGCAGCATCAATAACTCAATTTTCAAGCAAGAGACCTAGGGAGGGACTAAAGAGTGGAATGGAGCAGAAAGGAAGGCCACCACAAGTTATTAGCACCTACTGTATGCAAGGCAAAGGACTGGGCACATCAAGTGCTTGCCTCTCATCGTAGTGGACTGAGTAACAGGTAGATCTGAGACTATGGTCCAGGTCTCCAGATTCTAAGGACTCTACATGCACAGAATGACATGGGGCAGGGGGATTATGAGCAAAGGATACTGGAGGCTGGCTGGGTAGACAGGCGGGAGAGTAATAGGGAGGGGCCAGTGGGGGTAAAGAGGGGAAGTTGGCAACTGGCAAGCATGAAGCTATGGGTGGGGTCCGGGCATAGTTTCCATTATGTGGCTGTCATCAAAGTGCCCAATAAATAAAGGTTTGCAATTACAGGGAGACAGGGGTTTGGGACTCTCCCAGCAGCAGGGCCCAGATGTTAATTAAGCCTAAGATAGGTTATTATCTCTCTCCATTGGATTGAACAGAGGGAAATTAATGCAGATGGCAGGTTGGGGACTTGCCCATGTGGCTGTTATATGTTATTATTTCTGGTTTTTTAAGAGGCACTCAACCTGGGGTTCTGGGGTGCAGCCGAAGGGAAGAAGCCACATTTACGTGCTAGTCACTGAGGACGTTTCCCGCTCCTCTCTCACAGTTCAGGAAGGGCCTGCCCAGGCGCACGGCATTTGCCCTGTGGCTTTCTGGTCACCTGACTTGTGTTCCCACAATGGGGCTGCCATAGAGCCAGAGAGCAGAGCATGGGGTACAGAGTGCTGGAAACTTCAGGCTGTTCCATCCTGAAGTCCTCAGTGCAGATAGGGAGAGAGGTTATTAAAATAGCCAACAACTGGCTCACCATGTTCACCCACCCTTCTGAACAGATGCTGGCTGTAGCATTGGCCTGGTGTGAGTCTTAGAGGGTTCTGTTTGGCCAGGTGCTGACTCTTTGATAGCTGGGTCTTGGACAGGTTTCTGTGTGTGGAGGGGGAGCGGGTTCTGAGAAAGGGCCCAGGGTCAGGGTGACCCGAGAAGTACTACTACAAAGAGGCTTGGGTCAATGGTTTTCTCTTAATGGAGAAATAATTCAGTGTTTTACTGCTCATACGTCTGTAGCCAGCAGAATATCAATTATGAGAAATGTACTTTTTTTTATCAGGTAGAGCAGTGTTGAAGAATCTGCCTGCCAGTGCAGGAGATGTGGGTTCAATCGCTGGTTAAGGAAGATCCCCTGGAGAAGGGAAAGGCTATCCACCCTGTATTCTTGCCTAGAGAATCCCATGGACAGAGGAGCCCGGTGGGCTACAGTCCATGGGGTTGCAAAGAGTCAGACACGAGTTAGTGACTGAGCACGTATGCACTTTTTTTATCTATAAATTAACAAGTATCAAAGATTTTATAATAAGAATATTTCACTACAAATAATAATATTTAATCCTTTCACAGTAACACCATTGGACTTTGCTTTCTTTCTTTAAAAAAAAAAATCGTTGTATTTGTTTGTTTATTAGCTGTGCTGGGTCTCAGTTGAGGCATATGGGATCTTTGATCGTTGCTGGGGCGAGTGGGGTCTCCCAGCTGTGGCACGTGGGATCTAGCTGGCCTATCCTTGAGTGAACCTGGACCCTCCACACCAGGAGCACAGAGTCCCAGCCACTAGACCACCAGCAAAGTCCCTGGACTTTGCTTTCATGCCTATTTTCTAATGGGCTGCCTTCCAGATACCAAGAGGATGTTTATGTTTGGCTGGTCAGTGGACTGGGAACCTTGCTAACACTTGCTTTTTGGGTATTGGGGAGAGCAAGTTTTTCTTTATTCCTCAGTGTCTTCCATCAACAGAGTTTTAACATTGTTGCAAGACAGACAGCATCTGTGGATAGGCCACTTGTGTCTATCCATCTTTGTAGACCAGGTAACTGTCTATTGATGAAACAGTGAGTTGCTTAGAGTCAACTTTTTTTTCTGAGCATCATTTGGAACCACTGAACAGAAACTGCACTCCTAGTATCACATGTGAGGTGGGGGTTACAGAGGAAGGGCCGGGGGAGAGGGAGACACAAGCAGGGGGGCAGCAGGAAAGCTGGGTCAGTTGCTATTCACACCCACAGGTGTTTATCAACAAGCACTTCTTGGCTAACCTATCGAGCAAAGGAAGAGGATCATTCTTTGGTCGGTGGCTCAGAAAAGTGGTCAGCCATCATTTTCAGGCAAAAACTGTGGAGCAGCATGGACTCCTTTTGATGTCCCTGGCTTCAATCCCTCCAGGAGTCCCAATTCTAAAGGACACCATAAAGATTTCTTAATTAGACTTTCACTGTGCTTGGAGACATAGGGATGTAGGCTGCTAGGCAGACTATGCCCATGATCTGGAAGATCAAAGTAAGACGTGGCTTACTTCTGAAACTTGACCTTGGTTTTCAAGGGCTGAATAATAATAATGGGATAATAATAAAAGATGGGAAATGTTTTGAAATACTATAGTGACCTAGTTATGTTCCATCTGGGAAAGGCGAACAGCCATGAGTTACTTTAATTCTCTTCAGCACATCTGTTAAAAGACTGATTGAACATTCAGGGCAAGCCTTAGAATAAGCAAGCTTGCCCAGATTGTAATGGCCAGTCCTTTGTGTAGATCTTGCAGAATAAAAAAGCCATAATGAAAATGATGAATACAGGCCTGGCCTCTAACTGTCCATAGCTCACCTAGGGGATGTCTGACTTATGAGTTTGCCCAACTACGTGATGAGTCTCCATTTAGGAGATCTTGAATGTACTCTCCCTGTTCTACTAAATTCACATTCACAGGATGACTACTATCGTGTTAATATTTTATTTAAGTCATCCAGGAATGTTTATAAAAGACATTTGGCACACATCAAATTTCACAAATAATAACTAATATTTTATAGTTCTAGCATACAGAAATATTTTTATATCCATTATCTCATTTGATCTTCACTAGGCCTCTGAGATGGGTAGGCGTTATGACCTTTTTATAGATGGTGTCTTCCCAGGTGGCTCAGTGGTAAAGAATCCGCCTGCCAATGCAGGAGACGTGGGTTCGGCCCCTGGGTCGGAAAGATGCCCTGGAGTAGGCAACCCACTCCAGTATTCTTGCCTGGAAAATTCCATGGACAGAGGAGCATGGCAGCTACAGTCCATGGGGTCACAAAGAGTTGGACACAACGGAGCGTGTACACACACACACACACACACACACACACACAGGAGGAGATGAAAGCACACAGAGAGGGAACTGGCTTAGAATCATAGTGTCAGAGATATTAGTGATCAGCTGGTCACTGATTTTCTTTTTTCAGATGGAAAAGCCAGCTGGAGGGAAGAGACTTGATGAATCTCTTAGTAATTGAAGCAGAGCTAACTTGTCAAAGTTGTTTTCTTGCAATTATTTTAAGAAAACTACCTGAAATCCAAGACACTGCCCACTGATTTGGGGCGTAAGCTTGCATGTGACTGGGGAAAGGGGAGTGGCTGCCCTCCAGCCTTGGGGCCAGGGCCTGGACCAGGGCCATTAACGTGTGGTGTGGCCCACTGGTTGTTTTGAGCAACTGTTCAATTTAAAACAACATAACAGACACAGAACCTAAGAGATGGGGTTTTAACTATGTGGAGTGGTCTATTTGGTCCTAGAAGAGAGATACAGAAAACAGATGGAGGCAGAGTCTTGGGAGCTTCAGCCACTATAGAAAGTTCTGGAAGGGCTCTTGGTCCTCACTCCCCTCCCTCTACATCCCCCACCTCCCTCAGCAACCTGTACCCCTTTATGCCAGGAGCCTTGCTAAGCTCTGGGGTCAGAGAAATCCTTAGCTCAGCACATTCCCACTGCATCACCCCACTGACTTCCTAGCACCACCCTCCCTCCTCCAGACCCAGACAGACTCTCCCATCACACAGGACACAGCGCCGGGCGCTGAAGAGCAGGAGGCTCATTCTAGGATCCTGCCCTCAAGGAGCTTGCGGTTTGGTGAGGGGAGGAAAGGAGGAGGCACACAGAACCAGCCATGACTCCCCAAAGTTCCCCCACTGAGCTCTCCCTAAAACACTATGTGGATACAAGGGGGGCAGCTGGAGGAAGAGGACAATGCTGATGAGCCCAGGAGGAGGAGGGGGCCTGTGACTGGGAGCAGGGCGTTCTAGGGTGTAGGAATATCAAGGGGAGACATGAAGAGTATGGTTGTTCATCAGGGAAGTGCCTTGGGATTCAGTGTGTGTGTGTGTGTGTGTGTGTGTGTGTGTGTGTGTGTGAAGATGGATCACTGGTCATAGAGAGCCTGTACACCCAACAATTCTGACCTTTCCATGGAAGACTATGAGTCTGAAGGATGGGAAGCATGGTGCTGAGAGAAGACACATAGGAGGTGGGAGGGAGGAGGGGCAGGCGTGAGGAGGGAGGGGACAGGGAAATTGTTGTTTAGTCGCTAAGTCGTGTCCAGCTCTTTGTGACCCCCACGGACTGTAGCACACCAGGCTTCCCTGTCCTTCATTATCTCCTGGAGTTTGCTCAGATTCGTATCCACCGAGTCGGTGATGCCATCCAACCATCTCATCCTCTGTCATCCCCTTCTCCTCCTCCCCTCAATCTTTCCCAGCATCAGGTTTTTGTTTTTGTTTTTTTCCAGTGAGTTGGCTCTTCACATCAGGAACAGGGAAGAAGCTCTCAAAATAGTCCAGGCAGGAGATGACAAAGACCTGGGCTGAGGGGGAGATGCTGAGCATGGGGGAGGGGAACAGGTTGCAGGAACATTTCAAAATAATCAGGAGGGTAAGAATAAGGGAGAGTGAGGTGTCCAAACTGCAGGGGAGCTGGCTGGCACTGGCTCAGGGGACCAGCTGTGTACATCCTTTCCCAACTCTACATCAGGAACATCCTATCGGGAGATTTAAGTCAACTGCCGGAGAAGCCTTAAGACCACAGAAATCAAAAAAGTCTGTGAACCAAGACCTTTCTCCTCAGAGAGCCAGTTGTTTAGGAACATTTGCACCGCTGCTGAGCTTTTCCTGCTGTGGGTGATGTGGAGGGCGGGGTCAGAGAAGTGGCCTTGGGAGGTTTCAGGGGCTTTTTTTTTTTTTTTTTTTAAATTTTATTTTTTAAACTTTACAAAATCAGGGGCTTTTGAGATAAGCCTTGGGCAGGGGATTTTTCTGGTCGGTAGGGTGTGAGGGAAGATACTTTCTGTGAACGCTCAGTGTGAGCAAAGCCCCTCCCCCTCTTCCTCTGGAGTGTCTAGGCACAGAGCTGGGAGCTTAAGAAATGCTTGGTGCACGATACTGGATGCTTGGGGCTGGTGCACTGGGATGACCCAGAGGGATGGAATGGGGAGGGAGGAGGGAGGAGGGTTCAGGATGGGGAACACATGTATACCTGTGGTGGATTCATTTTGATATTTGGCAAAACTAATACAATTATGTAAAGTTTAAAAATAAAATAAAATTTAAAAAAAAAAAAAAAAAGAAATGCTTGGTGGCCTTCTGCAGGCTACTGCTAGCAGTCTTCAAGGAGATTTTTATGAATTGGTAGAGAAGAGGCACCACTGAAATGTTTCTTAAATACTTACATGTATGAACTGGCCTATCTATGCCAGGAGTTCCTCTACACACAGAGCACTCCCTAAATCCAGCAGTAATAGTTCTTGAATTACCTTAAGAATGGCTCAGAAATTTTCCTGCATTATTTTTATCAGGGGAACACTAGAGAGTGTTCTAAAGACTTTCTCAAGATCATAGCTAGTTAATGACCTTCACCAGGATCAGCCCTTTAGAGACGGAAGTTGTATTAGTTACCTATAGATGCAGAGCACTCCCATCTTTTTAAAAAGCAGTTAAAAAACTAGCTCAAAACAACAATAAACATTTATTATTGCAGAGTTTTTTTGAGTCAGGAATTCAAGAGTGATTTCACTGTTGGGATTTGGCTTGGGGTCTGTGTTAGTCAAGGTCTTTCCGAGAAATAGAATGGATAATTTTATATACATTGTATATATATTATATAATTTATATATTGCATACTATATTAATGTATAGTATATATATTATAGTTTTATAATATACATTACATAAACTAGTGTATTATATATAAATTATATAAGTATATATATAACATATACATAAAATATATGTTAATATGTATAATTTTATCAGGAGAAATTGGCTCACATGCTAAGGATGCTAAGAAGCCCCATGATCTGTCTGCAGCCTGGCGTCTAGGAAAGCTGGTGATGTAATTCAGTCTGAGTTCAAAGGCGTGAGAGTCAGGGGAGTCAGTGGTGTAAATACAAGTTTGAGATCAGGAGAATCTGAGATAAGATATTACAGCTCAAGCAGCGAGGCAGGAGGAAGAGGAATGAATTCCTCCCTCTCTACATTCGTTCTATTCAGGCCCTCAGTGGACTGGATGATGCCCACCCACACTGGGGACAGCCATCAGCCATACCGAGTCTACAGATCCAAATGCCAATCTCATTCAGAAATACCTACACAGACACACCCAGAAATCATGTTTCATCTGGATGCCCCATGGCCAGTCAAATTGCCACAGGAAATCAACCATTATGGGTGTGCAACGTGTGTTCTGTCATGTCTGACTTTTGCAACCCCATGGACTGTAGTCCACCAGGCTCCTCTGTCCATGGGATTTCCCAGGCAAGAATACTGGAGTAGGTTGCCATTTCCTTCTCCAGGAGATCATCCCTACCCAGGGATCGAACCCATGTCTCCTGTGTCTCCTGCATTGCCAGGTGGATTCTTTAACACCTGGGAAGCTGTAAACCTCATGGGGGGTCTCTCATTAAATTACAGTAGAGATGTTGGCTGGGGCTACAGTTGCTGATGGGGCTGGAGGATCTGCTGGCATGGCAGTTCACACAGCGGGCACTTTCATGCTGGTGTGGGCAGGAAGCTGCAGTTCCTCATCCCGGCCTCTCTGTGGGTCAGCTGGAGCATCCACTCAACACAGCCGCTGATTCCTCCTGAGTGAGTAATCCAGACAGATCAAGGCAGAAACTCCAACGTCTTTTATGACTTAGCTTCAGAAGTCATCGTCATCATTCCCATAGTATCCTCGTGGTGAAGTGAGTGAATCTTCTTCAGTGTGGGAGGGGCTAACACAAGAGGCAGGACTCATCAGAGACCAGCTTGGATGTTGGTTACCACAGAAGCCAACACAGTAAATGAGTTAAACCCAGGAGTCTCTTGAAGTCAGAGGACACGGTTCTGCCATTTGAAAGGTAGGGATCCCATTAAAGATTCAACCTCCTTTATCTAAAAAGAGGGACTATTGGTCCTTCTTTGCTTGCTTTAATGGGTTGTGATGAGGACCAAGCTGCAAAGAACAGTACAGATGTTAGTTCTGGTGATTATTCCTAAACCACGTTTGTTTAAAAACAAAAAGCAAGGGAAGAGAAACTTACATCCTTGCTATGGATCCATCCTTGCTTGCATCCATGCTGGCTATTCAACAAAGCCTAGGGGTTCAGGCCTCCAGGGGAGGGAGCTGCAGTGTGGTGGGTACAAGGATGGGCTCTGGGGTGAGGCTTCCTGGGCTCACAGCTCAACTCCTCCTCTCACCAACAGTGTGACCTGGAGCCAGATACTCAGTTCCTTTGTGCCACAGCCTCCATACCTATTTCTGTGGAAATGATGACAGTACCTGCCTCAAAGGAACATTGTGGTAGTTAAATTAGATAATTCAGGTGAAACATTTAGAACAATGCCCCCTGACAATTTAGTGACTGCTTGATGTAAACCTAGCTTTAGCTCCAGAGTGGCCACAAAGTCTGGAAACGTAGCTATTATTTTATCATGCATTATAATGTCATATCCATAAACCATTTATTATATATGTGCCTGTGTCGCCCAACTTAGTGGCCAACTATATTATGCCCTCTAATCCTGATTGTCCAGGCAGTATACTCTGTCCTTTAGTTGTGCCTGTGATCCAGTTGGCAGATCTGGTTTAAGATTCTAATCTCTCATTAGAGGGGAGAAGACTATCATTATGCTTATTAATGTTGGCCCCACCTCTAAGCTTCCCCAGATATGGGGCTCTGTTAACACTGCTCTCCAGTGTGTTGCTCACCCTAGTGGGCCTCATCATTACATGAACACAGGACAGAGCAAGATACCCTGTGCTATTAAGTTGGTTTTGCAAACTGCAGTGGGCAACCACAAAATGGTGTAAAGATACACCTTACTTCAAAGAGGGCAGGGTACCAGACATCACATGAAAAGGGTTCCAGACAACCTGTGAATGTGCCCTGGGGAAGGAATGGTCTAGAGTGGGCAAGTTTAGAGTTCCAGAGATGTATCCCATCTTAACAAGATTGAACTTACAAAACTCTGAGCCTAGAAATTGGTAGTTTTGATGTTGATACTGCTGCTGCTGCTGCTAAGTTGCTTCAGTCGTGTCCAACTCTGTGCGACCCCATAGACAGCAGCCCACCAGGCTCCCCCATCCCTGGGAGTCTCCAGGCAAGAACACTGGAGTGGGTTGCCATTTTGTTCTCCAATGCATGAAAGTGAAAAGTGAAAGTGAAGTTGCTCAGTCGTGTCCAACTCTTCGAGACCCCATGGACTCCTACCAGGCTCCTCCGTCCATGGGATTTTCCAGGCAAGAGTACTGGAGTGGGGTGCCATTGCCTTCTCCAGGATGTTGATACAGCTTATGTTGATACAGCTTATGTTATAAAATGACTCTGCAAATAATATACCAGTTTCTGTAAATACCCAGCTGTTTGGTTTGTTTAAAATATTTTTTTGTTGTTAATTTTCTTTTTTAAAGGATTTGAGGATCTTTTTGGAGAACATCTATCATCTGGAAGGTTTTCCCAAAATGTGTTCTTGGAATAGTAATCCCATGGGGTGTTACATTAGGATGTTACATTGAATGTTACATTAGGAAAGGTTACAACGATCAGATGAGGTCAGTAAACATAGTTGAATGTTTTCTTTTTACAGTTCTTCTCAGAGCCATTAATAACTAAGATGCCTTATGAATCTTTATAAGACTGATACAATCATAAGATTTCCCCATATTTATTTGATCATAAACCCTTTTGGGGGGATATATTTCAGAAAAAGTATTTTTTTTAAATTTTATTTTATTTAACTTTACAATATTGTATTGGTTTTGCCATATATCAAAATGAATCTGCCACAGGTATACATGTGTTCCCCATCCTGAACCCTCCTCCCTCCCCATACCATCCCTCTGGGTCGTCCCAGTGCACCAGCCCCAAGCATCCAGTATCGTGCATCGAACCTGGACTGGTGACTCGTTTCATACATGATATTATACATGTTTCAATGCCATTCTCCCAAATCTCCCCACCCTCTCCCTCTCCCACAGAGTCCATAAGACTGATCTATACATCAGTGTCTCTTTTGCTGTCTCGTACACAAGGTTATTGTTACCATCTTTCTAAATTCCATATATATGCGTTAGTATACTGTATTGGTGTTTTTCTTTCTGGCTTACTTCATTCTGTATAATAGGCTTCAGTTTCATCCACCTCATTAGAACTGATTCAAATGTATTCTTTTTAATGGCTGAGTAATACTCCATTGTGTATATGTACCACAGCTTTCTTATCCATTCATCTGCTGATGGGCATCTAGGTTGCTTCCATGTCCTGGCTATTATAAACAGTGCTGCGATGAACATTGGGGTACACGTGTCTCTTTCCCTTCTGGTTTCCTCAGTGTGTATGCCCAGCAGTGGGATTGCTGGATCATAAGGCAGTTCTATTTTCAATTTTTTAAGGAATCTCTACACTGTTCCCCATAGTGGCTGTACTAGTTTGCATTCCCACCAACAGTGTAAGAGGGTTCCCTTTTCTCCACACCCTCTCCAGCATTTATTGCTTGTAGACTTTTGGATCGCAGCCATTCTGACTGGCGAGAAATGGTACCTCATAGTGGTTTTGATTTGCATTTCTCTGATAATGAGTGATGTTGAGCATCTTTTCATGTGTTTGTTAGCCATCTGTATGTCTTCTTTGGAGAAATGTCTATTTAGTTCTTTGGCCCATTTTTTGATTGGGTCATTTATTTTTCTGGAGTTGAGCTGTATGAGTTGCTTGTATATTTTTGAGATTAGTTGTTTGTCAGTTGCTTCATTTGCTATTATTTTCTCCCATTCTGAAGGCTGCCTTTTCACCTTGCTAATAGTTTCCTTTGTTGTGCAGAAGCTTTTAAGTTTAATTAGGTCCCATTTGTTTATTTTTGCTTTTATTTCCAATATTCTGGGAGCTGGGTCATAGAGGATCCTGCTGTGATGTATGTTGGAGAGTGTTTTGCCTGTTCTCCTCTAGGAGTTTTATAGTTTCTGGTCTTATGTTGAGATCTTTAATCCATTTTGAGTTTATTTTTGTGTATGGTGTTAGAAAGTGTTCTAGTTTCATTCTTTTACAAGTGGTTGACCAGTTTTCCCAGCACCACTTGTTAAAGAGATTGTCTTTAATCCATTGTATATTCTTACCTCCTTTGTCAAAGATAAGGTGTCCATATGTGCATGGATTTATCTCTGGGCTTTCTATTTTGTTCCATTGATCAATATTTCTGTCTTTGTGCCAGTACCATACTGTCTTGATAACTGTGGCTTTGTAATAGAACTTGAAGTCAGGTAGGTTGATTCCTCCAGTTCCATTCTTCTTTCTCAAGATAGCTTTGGCTATTCGAGGTTTTTTGTATTTCCATACAAATTGTGAAATTATTTGTTCTAGCTCTGTGAAGAATACCATTGGTAGCTTGATAGGGATTGCATTGAATCTATAAATTGCTTTGGGTAGTATACTCATTTTCACTATATTGATTCTTCCAATCCATGAACATGGTATATTTCTCCATCTATTAGTGTCCTCTTTGATTTCTTTCACCAGTGTTTTATAGTTTTCTATATATAGGTCTTTAGTTTCTTTGCTGCTGCTGCTGCTGCTAAGTCGCTTCAGTCGTGTCCAACTCTGTGCGATCCCATTGATGGAAGCCCACCAGGCTCCCCCATCCCTGGGATTCTCCAGGCAAGAACACTGGAGTAGGTTGCCATTTCCTTCTCCAATGCATGAAAGTGTAAAGTGAAAGGGAAGTCACTCAGTTGTGTCCGACTCTTAGCAATCCCATGGACTACAGCCTACCAGGCTTAGTTTCTTTATGTAGATATATTCCTAAGTATTTTATTCTTTTCGTTGCAATGGTGAATGGAATTGTTTCCTTAATTTCTCTTTCTATTTTCTCATTATTAGTGTATAGGAATGCAAGGGATTTCTGTGTGTTGATTTTATATCCTGCAACTTAACTATATTTATTGATTAGTTCTAGTAATTTTCTGGTGGAGTCTTTAGGGTTTTCTATGTAGAGGATCATGTCATCTGCAAACAGTGAGAGTTTTACTTCTTCTTTTCCAATTTGGATTCCTTTTATTTCTTTTTCTGCTCTGATTGCTGTGGCCAAAACTTCCAAAACTATGTTGAATAGTAATGGTGAAAGTGGGCACCCTTGTCTTGTTCCTGACTTTAGAGGAAATGCTTTCAATTTTTCACCATTGAGGATAATGTTTGCTGTGGGTTTGTCATATATAGCTTGTATTATGTTGAGATATGTTCCTTCTATTCCTGCTTTCTGGAGAGTTTTTACCATAAATGGATGTTGAATTTTGTCAAAGGTTTTCTCTGCATCTATTGAGATAATCATATGGTTTTTATTTTCAATTTGTTAATGTGGTGTATTACATTGATTGATGTGCAGATATTGAAGAATCCTTGCATCCCTGGAGTAAAGCCCACTTGGTCATGGTGTATGATCTTTTTAATGTGTTGTTGGATTCTGATTGCTAGAATTTTGTTAAGGATTTTTGCATCTATGTTCATCAGTGATATTGGCCTGTAGTTTTCTTTTTTTGTGGCATCTTTGTCAGGTTTTGGTATTAGGGTGATGGTGGCCTCATAGAATGAGTTTGGAAGTTTACCTTCCTCTGCAATTTTCTGGAAGAGTTTGAGTAGGATAGGTGTTAGCTCTTCTCTAAACAGAAAAAGTATGAAGTGGAATATAGATATGGGAAAACATAGACCTAATAATTGCAAGCCTACTGCTTTATCTGTGTGGTACATCCATATTGGATTATTTCTGGTGACATCATGCCCCTCTCTTGAGAACTGCTCACAGTCCCATTCATATGGTCCCCAGGGGATGGGTGTTTTCTGGACCAGAAGTGACACATCTCCTAGCCATAGGAGTGAGCACTAGACCTGGGCTGGGCCACTCAGTCCCTTTTCTGAAATCTTTGGATTTGGGACCAATAATCCTTTCCCAGGTGACTGAGGCTATAAGACATAAACTGTAAAGAGCTATTAGTTGTGTTTTCAATTATAGAAATATAGAGAGCTATTCTGTGGTGGGGTTTAATCGTACTAAAGGAAGAGAGAAAAGCATGGGAGATGGAGAGTCCAGGTGCATTTGATTCCTTGGTTCTTGTTCTGAACTACTTGTTCCACTCCCACTTTTGTGTGGTTTGGATAATGTCTCAGTTACACTCAAGGTGTACTCAGGTGTGGTTGTGGACCAGTGCTGGTTCCCAAACTGTGCATTACCAGTCCATGGTGAGGTAAATTCAGAAACTGAGTGTTTAATAACTTTTATAGTAATTGACATTGCTGAGATAGCAAGTGGCATTTTATTTCCCTAGTTACTAAAGCGTTGATCTATAATGGATTTTAATAGCAATAGTAAAAAACCTGACTCTTCAGCTCAGATGGTTTGAGAAACTCTGTCATATATGGTATTCCAGCAGGACTGCTACGTACAGTTGTGTAGGTAGTACACTGCACAACTCTAGGAAGTACCCTTTGTATAGATGGCAATGTGAATGATTCCACCCTGCCTGAGTTATACATTGCACAACCAGCCCAGCAGTTGACACAGCCCTTTGATCCCAGTATCCTTCCAACAAATTCCTTTTCTGTTTTACTTAAATTAGCCAGAATCTTTTTATTGTTGTTGCTTTCAACCTAAGGAAATTTAAATATTATGTCTTCTCCTGTCCCAGTGGCCTACTTCAAGTGTCTACTCTATATGAGACCTGGTTCTGTAGTTTGACTTTCCCATGGTATGATTCATCCATTTTGCCGTCTTGTTAGTTCTCATAGAAAGAAAGCAGCTTAGCACATACTGCTTGGGAGGACGCCAAACATTCTACTCCACCAAACTGGGCAGTCTGTGGCTGGGCACGCTAGCACTTAAAGATTCTCTTTCCTTCCACTTCTGAGCCCCAGTGGAACAAACTCTCACAATTACCGTGGGTGAAGGCAGGCCAGCTGAGCATTCTGAACACTTTTTCAGTGGGTTTGTAACATGGGTGTCTTTCTAGAACAGTTTTGTTATATATAAAGCTTTAAAAATGCCCTTTGCCTTTCTGAGAATTACACTCCTAAGATCCTCTCTTAAGGATCTGAAAGGTCATTAAAGACTTATGCCCAAAATGGCCACTGTGTTTTGATTGTAAACATAGAGCTTAAGAATAACCAGAATATCCAATATATAGTTGACCCTTGAACAAAACAGGTTTGAAAACAGGGCCCACATATACCAGATTTTTTTCCCAATAAATAAATAAGGAATATGGATATTCCTTATTTGTGGGCTTTAACATCTGCATATGTTAAATGCAGGGATTTAAGGAGGGCCATATGCACTCATTGCCAGAGAACACCTGGACCAGAGGCCCTGACAAGCACACACTGCCCAGCTCACAATAGGCACTCACATCTGAACTGAGAGCTGATATCCAGCAGTTCATTTTTCCATGAGTAGCATCTCTGGGTGAACTCCAGGAGTTGGTGATGGACAGGGAAGCCTGGCGTGCTGCGATTCATGGGGTTGCAAAGAGTCAGACATGACTGAGCGACTGAACTGAACTGAACTGAGCATCTCCTGATCTTATCCTCAGTGCCAGGAGTGCCTCTTTCTGGGGAAATACCCATGATAGCAAAGTATGCTCAAAGAGGCTCAAAAGAGGTTGAGTCATGAGAGGAAGACTATGCATTTCCCACCCCAACACCACCACTCCTGGGTACATGGCCTGGACAAACCCAGGCATTTGCACAAAAACTTATTATGCCATTGTTTGTAATACTAAAAAACTGGAACATTGGGGATAAAGTGGAAAAATTGCTTTCCATCCAAAGAAGAATGGATATATAAATTATAATATTTTCATATAATGAATACTTTATTATTCAGCATCAAAGTAAATGAATTAGTATTAACATAGGTGAAAACCTGATCAAGAATGTCAGCAAAAAACAAAGTACAGAGCAGTTTGATTCCATCTATATTGATATTACATTTCATATATTACTTATTATATAAAACATTATTAATATTATAGTTTATTAACTATATTCGGAGAAGGCAATGGCACCCCACTCCAGTACTCTTGCCTGGAGAATCCCATGGACGGAGGAGCCTGGTAGGCTGCAGTCTATGGGGTCGCTAAGAGTCAGACACGACAGAGCGACTTCACTTTCACTTTTCACTTTCATGCATTGGAGAAGGAAATGGCAACCCACTCCAGTGTTCTTGCCTGGAGAATCCCAGGGACGGGGGAGTCTGGTGGGCTGCCGTCTCTAGGGTCACACAGAGTCGGACACGACTGAGGCAACTTAGCAGCAGCAGCAACAACACTGTATTAATTATATTATTTATATTTATCATCCCATTAAGTTAAAACATGTGAAAATACCATTATTTATGGATGTTCACATGTAGTGAGAGTACAGTCTTGCATGAGAATAATAAACATCAAATTCCAGAGAGTGGTTTCCCTTGGGAATAGAAAAAGGAAAAAGAAATCAGGCAGTGGCATATGGAAGCTTCAAAGATATCAGTTTATATCTGTTTACATATAGTTTTACCTTTAAAAATGTATATCTGAAGCAAATATGGAGAAGAATGTTAGGATTTGACAAAGCCTGATGAGGTGCTCAAGTTATATCATTGTCTATACTCTTTTGCCTTTTGGAACTATTTCATAAAAAAGAAAGTAACAAATAGGAAGGGTACCAACCCAAGAGGTTCTGAGCATTAGATAGGTGGAAGCAACCAAGGAGAGAGGGTCTGTGCTCAGGATGCAAATCTAGACATGGTAACACCAGGCTCGGCGGGGAGGGCCATGGATGCCGCCCTGCCTGGTGCCGTCTCAGCTCTGCCCACCAACACGTGTGATGCCTCTGCAGAGCCTCTCTGATCTGCTATCTGCTGGGAATTACATGTCTCAGCACTTAGGTTCAGCCCCTGACTGCCTTTGTGCTGATGGGCTGCCTGCCTGCATGCACCTCCTTGGGTGGCTCCAGCCCTTATGCTTCTGGGGCTTGTGCAAGAACAGCACAAGTTCACACCCACCTCCTGCTAAGCGACAGGGGAATCTTGGAGGCCTGGGATTCTGGTTGTTTGATTTCCTGCAGGCTCTCCCAGGTGCTCAGACAGTGCATGGGTCTCCAACTTCCTGGTTTCAGGCACTTATTAATCTGTCCATCTCATCTTTTTTATTCTTCATAAAAATGGGTTCAGTCCAGGTCAGTGCCAACATTCCAGGAAAATCCAGTCTGGACCTCCTCATATGGTCTTGGAATATGGAGACCTACTTGCTCTGGAATCCCAGCTCTGCCAGCAAGCAGCTGGATGACTTTAGGCAAAGCATGTAATCTCTCTGAACCTCCCTTTCTTCCTCAGGGGAAATGGAGCATGGATGCTTGCCTCACCAGGTTGGCATGATGTCATGATTGCATAATGTCTCACTTTGTCAAGGCTCCAAGCATAGCATTTGCACAAGACACAGCACATTCATTTAACTTTTCCTAGGGTCAAATCTAGCAATTAATGTTGGCATGCCTTTCAAGTTCTGATCATTTCTTTCTTCCTGCCAAACTACTTTCCCCCTCTTCCTTCCTCTGCCATCTCTTCTCCCAACTCCCTTTCCCCAGGTTACCTCTTGGTGCTCAGGCTCCTACAGCACAGGCTGAACCCCAGCCTCCAGCTCTGGATAAGACTTTCCAACACTGATTCTCAACCTTGCAGAGCCTTAGGACCCCTAAGGAGCTAAAAGCCCCAAACACCAAAACAGTACAATAACAATCTCCCATTCAGTCCACAGCCCCACCACCTGGAGAATATGATTCACTTGGCCTGGGGCGGGGACAGGGGACAGGGGACAGGCGTTGTATTTTTTTCTCCTTCCCAACCCCACCCCCACTGGGCAGGTGATTCTAAGGTGCACTTGAGGAATCTGATGCCTGCAAGCACTACAACTTCCTTTCAGGCTCCCTCCATCCTTGGGATGCTCCCCAATTACCGTAACAATGGGGAAATCTACTATGTCTTCACTTTTTCCATTTCCCAAACTTTCTTTTAAACATTCAATAATTTTCGGGTTCTTCTCTTAACTTTGACCTTGAATAGCTTGTATGGTAGACAGAGCAGAAATAACCCTCAGACTACCCTGAAGGTTGAACTGGGTTTTCCTCCCAGAGCTAATAGGTACTTCTGTTCTGCTTGCCTTGTGACCCCGCTACCAGTCTGTGCATTGAGCTCACATTTCCTTTGCCACAGATATCTGGAATAAACAGCCAACATGGAACCCAGCTTATTCAAGCCCACTGTGAAGACTCTGAACACAAGTGACATTTCCTATTTATTTTTGGTTCATCTACTCCTAAGACACTTTGAGCAGCCCTGTGTTCTTGGCCCTTTCAGACATTGTGGGTTTGAGGGTCCTTCTGGAATATTCCACCTTCCCTGTATGGCTCCTCCTAGCTCACTGGACTTCCCAGACAGTAAGACTAGGCGGTTTTGTTCTCTCTGAGCCTGCTTCTCCAACTCTAAGCCCAGACCTCAGGCTAAAGGAGGATCCAAAGCCTGGAAAGTGGAAGTGAGTTAACCAAGGTCATGGCTGCGGCCACAGCAATTGAAAACAGTGTGGTTGTTGGGCCAGTGCTTGAAATTATTGGCTTTGCTTCCTACATGTCCAGAGGCTAGTGCTGGGGCATTGCATCTGGAGCCACAAACTTATAACAGCAGCATTTAGCTTTGAATGAGCAGCATGGCTAAAGTCTATCTTCCAACAAAATGAGATGGTCATGCCCTGGGAGGTTCCACAGGCCTTGGCTTAGAACTTGCTGTGGGAGTGAGGAGGAGGCTCACTTAAACACTCATATCAGGATGGGGATAAACAGAGAGAGAGGAATACCAAGGAGGATTGACTGAAATTTGAGGACAATACCTACAGGTTGAATATAACTAACTATATATTTTTAATATTTGGTCAGTCTCTCAATGGGTAGGTGGAATTTCATTCTTTACTGACCTATGCCTGTAAAACAACTTTTTGTAGAACATGGCTTATGCCATTTCCACCTCACAACGCCCCTGGTTGAGATCACCATCCTTGTAGTCTGAGACCAAAGAGGGCCTGCGTGTGGGCTGGGTAGTCAGAGGAGCTAGGACTGGCCATGGCTCCTTTCCCTACAGTATTCTTTCTCTGATTTTTCACCATTAGCTCATCAGTTTTCTAGGTTTCTAATTCACCATTGCATACCAGCCCAGTCCATTTCAAAGCAAGGATTTACCTGCTGGTAAGACTCTATTTTAGGAGAAGGCAATGGCAACCCACTCCAGTACTCTTGCCTGGAAAATCCCATGGATGGAGGAGCCTGGTAGGCTGCAGTCCATGGGGTTGCTAGGAGTTGGACACAACTGAGCGACTTCACTTTATTTTTTCATTTTCATGCATTGGAGAAGGAAATGGCAACCCACTCCAGTGTTCTTGCCTGGAGAATCCCAGGGACGGGGGAGCCTGGTGGGCTGCCGTCTATGGGGTCGCACAGAGTCGGACATGACTGAAGCGACTTAGCAGCAGCAGCAGCAAGACTTTATTTTATCCAGGTGATCTCCTAGCTCACAACGTGGAGGTATCAAAAACTATGTTGGGGAGAGAGGTTTTATCTCAGGTTCTGAACCCACTTTAGTTCCCAGGCCCACCCCTCCAGCCTTACACCACTATGGCAAGAAACACCAGCGAAGTAATTATTTCTCTGCACATTCGCTGAGTACCTTTCATGTGGTGTGTCCTGGAAAGGGTTCATGGGAAGACAGGGATGAATTCAGTAGGTTTCTATAGGAATGGCAGATGGGAGGTTCCAGTAGGCTCACTCTCCTTTCTATATCCAGGACAGGCATGACTAATCTATCAGTCATTCCTTCGCATTAAGTCTGATCATGACCTCTCAGGACTCTGATCCAGACATCCATGAATATTCAGTAGAATTGGTACTCAAGTTAATAAGAGCTAGAATTTCCTAAGCACTTACTATGTAATGGGTACCAAGCTCCATACACTATCATATTACTTCTGTACAATTCCAGGAAGCAGGAGGTGTCATTATCTTCTTTTTACAGATGAGCAAGCAGGCTTGCTTGAAGTTAAGTGTCTTGCCACCCCTCCCCAATTGTTCTAAGATTTGAACCTAGCCAGTCCAATTCCAGAGCTTGCATCCTTGTTCTTTTTACTATTATCTGTTTTCTAACCCCAAACTGCCTTTTTGGGTACAGAGCTGGTGACAACTTGTAGGTGAGAATAAGTTAGCATCTGCTGGCTGCTCTGCCAGTTCCCCTGATGTTTCATAGCCAATGATCATGAGCCTCATTTCACAGAAGGAAGCACATGTCAGCTGTGACATCTCAAAGGTGACAGCTCAAATAACAGGAAAAAATGGGAAAAGGAAGAGTGAATTCCCAAACCCAGATCTCTAGGTCAGCCCAGGAACCTCGAGGACTTTGGGGGTTTTCTAAATGCCTTTTCTCATTCCTCAAAGCCTAACACAGTTTAATTTTGCGAGTACATCTGGGGCGCGGGGCTGAAGAGCAGTACAAACAATAGATCTGGCTGAAACTTGCTTGGGTTTTATAAAAGAAGTTTCTGATGAAGCAGAAGCAACTGGTAGTAAGTGTTGTGCTGTGTGCTAAGTTGCTTCAGTTGTGTCCTACTCTTTGAGACCCTATGAACTGTATCCCACCTGGCTCCTCTGTCCATAGGATTCTCCAGGCAAGAATATTGGAGTGGGTTGCCATGCCTTCTTCAAGAGGATCTTCCTGACTCAGGGATTGAAGCTGAGTCTCCTGCATTGGCAGGTGGGTTCTTTACTACTAGCGATAGCAGGGTTAAATGATTATTTCATAGGAATTCCTATAAAGTCTCACTATCAGCCTGGGCTTCTGGAATGCAAAAGTAACAAGTCAAGAAACACCTGAAGTAACAAGCAAAATTGGCCTTGGAGTACAGAATGAAGCAGGGCAAAGGCTAATCGAGTTTTGCCAAGAGAATGCAGTGGTCATAGCAAACACCCTCTTCCAACAGCACAAGAGAAGACTCTACATATGAACATCACCAGATGGTCAACACCGAAATCAGATTGATTATATTCTTTGCAGCCAAAGATGGAGAAGCTCTATACAGTCAGCAAAAACAAGACTGTGGCTCAGATCATGAACTCCTTATTGCCAAATTCAGACTCAAATTGAAGAAAGTAGGGAAAACCACTAGACCATTCAGGTATGACCTACATCAAATCCCTTACAATTATACAGTGGAAGTGACATAGATTCAAGGGATTAGATCTGATAGACAGAGTGCCTGAAGAACTATGGACAGAGGTTCCTGACATTGTACAGGAGGCAGTGATCAAGACAATCCCCAGGAAAAAGAAATACAAAAAGGCAAAATTGTTGTCTGAGGAGGCCTTACAAATGGCTGTGAAAAGAAGAGAAGCTAAAGGCAAAGGAGAAAAGGAAAGACATACCAATTTGAATGCAGAGTTCCAAACAATAACAAGGAGAGATAAGAAAGCCTTCCTCAGTGATCAATGCAAAGAAATAGAGGAAAACAATAGAATGGGAAAGATTAGAGATCTCTTCAAGAAAATTAGAGATACGAAGGGAACATTTCATGCAAAGATGGGCTCCATAAAGGACAGAAATTGTATGGACCTAACAGAAGCAGAAGATATTAAGAAGAGGTGGCAGGAATACACAGAAGAACTATACAAAAAAGATTTTCATGACACAAATAATCAAGATGGTGTGACCACTCATCTAGAGCCAGACATCTGGAATGTGAAGTCAAGTGGGTTTTAGGAAGCATCACTACAAACAAAGCTGGTGGAGGTGATGGAATTCCAGTTGAGCTATTTCAAATCCTACAAGATGATGCTGTGAAAGTGCTGCACTCAAATTTGGAAAACTCAGCTGTGGCCACAGGACTGGAAGAGGTCAGTTTTCATTCCAATTCCAAAGAAAGGCAATGCCAAAGAATGCTCAAACTACCGCACAATTGCACTCATTTCACATGCTAGCAAAGTAAAGCTCAAAATTCTCCAAGCCAGGCTTCAATAGTACATGAACTGAGAACTTACAGATGTCCAAGCTGGATTTAGAAAAGGCAGAAGAACCAGAGATCAAATTGTCAATATCCATTGGATCATCAAAAAAGCAAGAGAGTTACAGAAAAACATCGACTCCTGCTTTATTGAAGATGCAAAAGACTTTAACTGTGTGAATCACAACAAACTGGAAAATTCTTAAAGAGATGGAAATACCAGACCACCTGACCTGCCTCCTGAGAACTCTGTATGCAGGTCAAGAAGCAGCAGTTAGAACTGGACATGGAACAACAGACTGGTTCCAAATCAGGAAAGGAGTATGTTAAGGCTGTATATTGTCACCCTGCTTATTTAGCTTATATGCAGAGTACATCATGAGAAATGCTGGGCTGGATGAAGCAAAGCTGGAATCAGGATTGCCAGGAGAAGTATCAATAACCTCAGATATGCAGATGATACCACGCTTATGGCAGAAAGCAAAGAAGAACTAAAGAGCCTCTTGGTGAAAGTGAAAAAGGAGAGTGAAAAAGTTGGCTTAAAAGTCAATATTCAGAAAACGAAGATCATGGCATCTAGTCCCATCACTTCATGGCAAATAGATGGGGAAACAATGGAAACAGTGTCAGATTTTATTTTGGGGGGCTCCAAAATCACTGCAGATGGTGACTGCAACCATGAAATTAAAAGACACTTACTCCTTGGAAGAAAAGTTATGATCAACCTAGACAGCATATTAAAAAGAAGAGATATTACTTTGCCAACAAAGGTCCATCTAGTCAAAGCTGTGGTTTTTCCAGTAGTCATGTATGGATGTGAGAGTTGGACTATAAAGGAAGCTCAGCACCAAAGAACTGATGCTTTTGAACTGTGGTGTTGGAGAAGACTCTTGAGAGTCCCTTGGACTGCAAGGAGATCCAGCCAGTCCATCCTAAAGGAAATCAGTCCTAAATATTCATTGGAAGGACTGATGGTGAAGCTGAAACTCCAATACTTTGATCACCTGATGTGAAAAATTGACTCATTTGAAAAGACCCTGATGCTGGGAAAGATTGAAGGCAGGAGGAGAAAGGGACAACAGAGGATGAGATGGTTGGATGACATTACTGACTCAATGGACATGAGTTTGAATAAACTCTGGGAGTTGGTGATGGACAGGGAAGCCTGGTGTGCTGCAGTCCGTGGGGTCGCAAAGAGAAGGACATGCAGGTCAGGAAGCAACAGTTAGAACTGGACATGGAACAACAGACTGGTTCCAAATAGGAAAAGGAGTACGTCAAGGCTGTATATTGTCACCCTGCTTATTTAACTTATGTGCAGACTACATCATGAGAAACGCTGGACTGAAAGAAGCACAAGCTGGAATCAAGATTGCCAGGAGAAATATCAATAACCTCAGATATGCAGATGACACCACCCTTATGGCAGAAAGTGAAGAGGAACTAAAAAGCCTCTTGATGAAAGTGAAAGAGGAGAGTGAAAAAGTTGGCTTAAAGCTCAACATTCAGAAAACAAAGATCATGGCATCTGGTCCCATCACTTCATGGGAAATAAATGGGGAAACAGTGGAAACAGTGTCAGACTTTTTTTGGGGGGGCTCCAAAATCACTGCAGATGGTGACTGCAGCCATGAAATTAAAAGACATTTACTCCTTGGAAGAAAAGTTATGACCAACCTAGATAGCATATTCAAAAGCAGAGACATTATTTTGCCAACAAAGGCCAATCTAGTCAAGGCTATGGTTTTTCCTGTGGTCATGTATGGATATGAGAGTTGGACTGTGAAGAAGGCTGAGTGCCGAAGAATTGATGCTTTTAAACTGTGGTGTTGGAGAAGACTCTTGAGAGTCCCTTGGATGCAAGGAGATCCAACCAGTCCATTCTGAAGGAGATCAGCCCTGGGATTTCTTTGGAGGGAATGATGCTAAAGCTGAAACTCCAGTACTTTGGCCACCTCATGCAAAGAGTTGTCTCATTGGAAAAGACTCTGATGCTGGGAGGGATTAGGGGCAGGAAGAGAAGGGGACGACAGAGGATGAGATGGCTGGATGGCGTCACTGACTCGATGGATGTGAGTCTGAGTGAACCCCGCTTGTTGGTGATGGACAGGGAGGCCTGGCGTGCTGCGATTCATGGGGTCGTGAAGAGTCAGACACGACTGAGCGACTGAACTGAACTGAAGTGACTGAACTGAACTGATCAGCCTGGGTTCCCCTTTGAGCTTCCTGGAGCCATCTAAATGAATAGTTACCACGTTAAATTGGAACAATAAAAGGAGTTCGCAATTCAGTTCCTGTTTGTATGTTCATTTGTTATACAGTCTATAAAGGTTCATTAGGAATAAAATGAGTTGATTACACTTTAAATATGACATATTTCTTATTTCTGAACAGGTATGGAACCAGCAAAATGGCTAAAAACGTAGAATGAAATCTGAAAAAAACCCACAAGCATAATTCCTGCTTTTTTCATCTCTCTGTGTTGAAAACACTTAAAGGCCAACCTAAACAGACAAACTGTGTTCCTTTAACTATGGGCTGATGGTTTTCTTTCTACTGCTCCAGGGAAGGAGTACGTCCATAGCTAGACGTACAGGTAGACTGCGATATATTTCTTCCACCTGCATCCTAGAAATGAAGACAAGAACAGCCACAAATAGTACTCGAGCTGTGCTGGGTTCAGTAGTGTCCCCTATTCGTGTTCTTCTAGAACCTGTGAATGTGATCTTTCTTGGAAATATGGCCTTTGCAGATGTAATCAAGTTAAACTGAGGTCACACCAGATGAGGGTGGGCCTTACATCCCATGACTGGTGTCCTTAGAAGGTGAGAGACACACAGAGATGCAGGGAGGAAGCCCATGTGATGACAGAGGCAGAGACTGAGGAGATGCAGAGGTGACCCAAGGATTGCCAGCACCCGGAAGCTAGGAAGAGGAAGGAAGGATTCTTCCCTAGTGCCTTCAGGGAAAGCCTGTCCCTGCTGATCCCTTGATTTTGTATTTCTAACCTCCACAACTGTGAGAGAATACACTTTGGTATGGTACCATAAACGGAACCTAGTTTATGGTACTTTGTTACAGCAGCCCTACAGAAGTAATAAATAAGGGAATTTGAGGTGGAGTTTGGACTGACATTCATTCTAAGCTTTCTTGCTCAGATACCCTTAGATTAAGGCCTTGATGTGGGTAAAGTGTTCTTCAGATGGTCTCCCATTTCATCAGGTGGTGAGAAGAAGGAACCCAGTGTATGACAGTTTCTGGAAGTCAAGAACAGGCAACAGGCAACATTTAGGAAGGCTTTTCTCTAGCTATCAATACCTGATTCCCATATCAACTGATTGGGGAACCTAGGTGGCGCTAGTGGTAAAAAACCTGAGATGTGGGTGGATCCCTGGGTAGGGAAGATCCCCTGGAGGAGCACGTGGAACCCACTCCAGTATTCTTGCCTGGAGAATCCTATGGACAGAGGAGCCTGGTGGGCCACAGTCCATAGGGTTGCAAGAGTCATATGACTGAAGTGACTTAGCACACACCATATCAACTGATAATGGGAGACCAGAATCCACTTTTATTTTACAGAGCACATGCTCTTCCTAGAAAACTGAGCTGACGAAAGCCAATAGTATTGGGAGGTCTGCTTCAGGCATGGGCACGGATTTATTGAGTGGCAAGGAGGGATACCTGTGAACACCCATTTAGAGAAGAGAGTCTGACATGGGTGTTTGACCTGGGCACACTGGAAGCACCCAGAAACTTAAAAATATCTTGATGCCTGGGTCTCCCTCCAGAGATTCTGATTTAACCAATCTGGGGTGGCGTTGGGCATTAGGATTTTTAAAAACTCCACTGGGTGATTCTGAAGTGCAGTTAGGGTGGAGAAGTACTAGCAGAAGTAACTGAGATTCCAGTCATTGAGGTGACACTGCCCAATGATTACAGTAAATTAAAGAAAATTAGTAAAAACATTAATCTATATATCAAAGAGAGAGAATAAGATAAAAAAGCAACATCTAGATTGAAATCAGCCTCTTTAGTTAGGTCCTCAAATATTTAAGCAATACAACAGCTACTTTGTAAAGAATGATCCCACAAGTGCAGCTCTGAGGTCAGTGGGGTGAGTTTGAATCATTTTGTTTGTTGGCACTCTCAGCACAATGCCTGGCACAGAGCAGGCTTCAAGAAACATCGGCCAGTGTCATCTCTTTAAGAACAAGAGAAAGCCATGGTTCAGATTTCCCTTGGCAGCTTCTTTCCTTCTCCAAAGAAATCTGGATTATCCAAATTATTCCCCAAAGCCTTCTTAATTCCTAAGAAGGCAAACCCAGTTCTTTTAATTAAAAAGTTAATTACCATTTATTGAAGTTCCTATATTCATGTTAGATGGGTTGAACTGATGATTCAGGAGAGTTAGGTATTCTTACGTGGTATGTGAGCACTTTATGAACACTGACTAATCCATCTACATACTTAGGACCATTTTAAGGGACTTTAAAGCTTCACACTTGAATTAATCATAGGAGATTATTGTGGGATAACTTTGTATGACATGTTGTTGATCATCTTTCTGATTTATCTCCTGCCAAGATCTTAATTAGAAACACAACTTCCAATTATTCTGTATTTATAACAAAATATAATCCACTTATTATTATTTTTGGCCCTGCTGTATGTGGGATCTTAGTTTCCCAACCAAGGATCAAACATGTGCCCCCCGTGGTGGAAGCACAGAGTCTTAACCATTGGACCACCAGGCAAGTCCCATAATCCAGTTATAGTATGACTTTCAGAAATATACCTTGGTAAAAGATTGGGACTTGCCCATCATCACATGATCTAGTAGGTGCTAAGCAGACAACTTAAGGGAGGGATGATTGTGGGGTGGAAATATTCGACTCTCTGGGGCTTCCCTGGTTGCTCTGTGTTGGAGACTCCACCAGTCATCGCAGGAGACACAGGTTTGATCTGTGGTCTGGGAAGATCCCACTTGTGGTAGAGCAACTAAGCCCGTGGACCACAACTACTGAGACTGTGCTCTCGAGCCCATGCTCTACAACAAGAGAGGCTACCACAATAAGAAGCCTGTGCACCACACCTAGAGAGTAGCCCTCACTTGCCACAACTAGAGAAAAGCCTGTACAGCAATGAAGACCCAGCACAGCCAAAAATAAATAAATAAAATAAAATAAAAATTACTTAACTCCCTGGAGGCGGATGGGTTTGAGTCTAACTTTCATGACATAGCATCACTGCCATCATCTCCTTCTGGTTTTGAGCATGCATGTGGTAACCCACTTCAGTATTCTTGCCTGGAGAATCCCATAAACAGAGGATTTTGGTGGGTTACATGAGGTTACAAAGAATCGGACATGACTGAGAGACTAACACTACAACTATGTAAATATGCAAGTATTGTACTTATTATAATATTATCTGTAAACATTATACTTAGCAAGGGAGATCAATAAACTTATTTGCCAAAACAGATAGATCCATTGGTAGTGACTACTTGGGTTACTGGGTTAAAACAGTTCTGAAGCCAAATCCACATTCAGAGGGAAAGAGTACCAAGCTAGATTAGCAAAGTCTTGGTGCACTCAAGAGGAGGGAACAGATGCATGAATGCCAAGCATTTACTACGATCATCTTAGACACTTTTTTGAAAGACAAGAGTCAATAGGCCTTATACTAGTCACAGAAAGTTCTTATTTTCTAAGCAACTATATGTCCGTGTTGGAAATTCAGTGTGTGGTATAAAGCTGTGTGACTTTTGGCAAAGTCACTAGTTGAGAAGTTCCCTAATAAGGTGAAGTATTTAGTATGAGGCCAACTAAGATCTGTACAATCCTTTCCATTTAAGGCTGTACACTCTCTATTAACAATTATTCTATTTTTATTCATTCATGATAAAGAACTTTGCTGTTTGTGAGGTGTTTAAGAATAAACATAGTGCAAGAGGCCACACTCTGTTTCAAAGAACAATGCTCAGTGCTCAATCTTGATGTGCAGGCTTGTACTCAGCAGTCTTAGAAAGCTGCACATGACATTTCTTCTCCTTCTTCTGTTATTTCCCATCATTCAGCATCACCGTGCTGAGTTTGGATGCATTGTACGAGAGAAGAGTCAGGATGACCATTCTGATCTGAGAAACTGAAAGGATGAAGCTGCCATTCCTGAGATAAGGATGACTGTGGGAGGATCAGGTTCTTTTTTTAAAAATGTATTTATTTTAATTGGAGGACAATCACTTCACAACACTGTGGTGGCCCCTGCCACACATCGGCACAAATCAGCCACGGGTGCACATGCGTCCCCCTGTCCTGAAACCCCCTCCCATCTCCCTCTCCACCCCATTCCTCTGAGTTGTCCCAGAGCACTAGCTTTGAGTGCCCTGCTTCATGCATCGAACAGGTTTTTGGGGAACAGATCATGAGTTCAGTTTTGGATATGTGAAATTTGATATGCCTATTAAATATCCAGGTAAGCAGTTGGATAGAAGTGTCTGGAAATCCAGAGGGGGGAATATGGGCCACAGATACCAATCTGGGAGTGAAATTTAAGAATTTGGAGCTGAAGGAGATCACCAGGGTAATGAGTTCAGAGAGGGAAGGTGGTCGAAAAGACTGAGCTTTGGGGTAACTTCAAGATAAAGAGGTCCAGAGATGAGGAGGAACTGACAAAGACTGAGAAAGAGTGGGATATAAAGCCAGCAAAGTGCTCTGGTAGCCAAGGAAAGAAAGTGCTTCAAGCAGGAGGAGTCATTAACTAGGTCACATGCTATTGATAAGCCATTAAGGCAAAGACTGGAGAACTGACCGTTGGATATAGCAGTGTGGAGGTCACTGTTGTGATGGAGTTCTGAAAGGATAGAAAGTGGAAGCTGCAAGCATTAACAATGTTTTTAGGAGTTGTGCCAAAAAGAGGAGGAAGTGAAGTGTTTGCTGGAGAGGGAAATGAAGGTCAAGAGCATCATTTTTCGGGGGATGGGAGAAATGACTGCACATCTATGTGCTAGTGTCGAAGGCCCAATAGAGAGAACAGGTTGGTGATGCAGGGGAGAGGGGGGTAAGGCTGGAGCCATGTTCTCGAGTAGGTGTGAAGGGAAGGGGTTATGTGTAAGTGTGGAGAAGCTGATCTTTGCCTGGAGAGGACAGTTTATACACAAAACAGGAAGAGAAAGGTTGATGTGATGGAAGGTACTTTTGCAAGGTCTCAGTGGCTTAAAGACCGGATTGTGCCTGACATCACAGAGTCCATTAAGCTCCGCCTGGGCTGCAGGTTGTCTCCCCCTCCTCAGCCACTCTTGGCCCTTTTTAATCCCCCTCTCCAGTCTGCAGTGACACATGGTGGTTGTCTCTGCTTGGACTGCTCTTCAAGACCCAGTTAAGACATCACCTCCTCTGTCCCTCTGGGTTCCCATATTTATCAGCTCAAATCTGCAGCATAGTTCTTTATTACACTGTAGTTTTGTGTTCACTCATCTTTCTTCTCTCAAAGCCATGATCTTGGCAGGAAATGCTTTTTCTTCTTATTTGTCTCTGTATAAAGTCACCTCTACCCATCTCTCCCCTAGGGGATGCCTGGCACAGAGGAGGAGATAACAATTGGAGATCCTGGAGACTGCAAAGGGTTCTATGCATACTTTTAATGTAAACTTTTCATTGAACTATAACACATACATAAATATATATACACATACACACAAATGATAATTGTTTAGCTCTGTGTATTTTCAAAGCAAACCTATCTTTATCAATAAACACAGCCTTACCAGCACTCCAGAAACTTCCTTCACACATTCTTTTTATGCAAAGATAACCACTATCTTGACTTCTAACATTATATCATGGATTTGTTTTGCCTGCTTTTGAATTTCATACATATGGAATCAAATCTCATGTACTATTGTGTTTCTGACTTCTTTTACTCAACAATTTATTTCCGTGGACAATACACTGTGTGTGTATAGCAGTAGTTGTCCATTGTCGTGGCTATGTAGCATTCCATTGTGTGAATATACCGCAATTATTGACCCATTTCCTAGTCTACTGATGCTGGAAATTTGGGGTATTTCTGAATTTTACAAGTAGCTCTGCAAAGAATGTTCTTGCACACATGGTTGAACATGTGTACACTTTCCTGTGGGATATACACCTAAGAATGGGATGACTGGGTCACATATTCAATTGCTATATTTGAAATATATGTTCAACAAGCCCGGAAGCAGAGTTCTAGACCTTGGAACCACACAGTCCTAGTCTCCGCAGTCTTCTGGCCTCTGAGATGGTTGGTCCAGCCCCTTCTTTTTCACACAAGAAGCCTGAGACTAAGGCTATAAATGTGACTTGTCCCAGTCTCCTCATTTCCCAGCCAGTATGAATCATGACTCAGGTTGGTCAATTACCTCTTAGTATTCACATGAGGGAACTCTCCTCTCTGACCCAGGAATGATCACACACTATTGCAATATGTCTAACAAAACTCTTGCTCATTAAATATTTGTCAAGCGCTGGGCACACTGTGTCATATGTTTATGTGTGCCAAGTGTTTATATTATATACGATCTCTAATCCTTACAACAATCCTTCAAGACGAGCTTAGAAAGGGGATGGACAACTCACTCAGGTTTCTACAGGACGTGGCAAAGGAGGGGTTTGAGCTCTGCTTATAACTCCTTGGGAGACAGAGGAGCGAATGCCTTCTAATGAAGATATTGCTGCTTGGGAACAGGGATACATTTTCTTTCCTTCAGGAATAAGGCTCTTCCTGAGTATAGCTAGTCTAGTTTTCTATCACAGATTGTGTGGCTCAAAGAAGGTAACACAACAGGCATGCACTTAATGTATGCTCAGCTTTCCCTGTAAGGGACTGCTGACAGCCATGTGAGGATAAACATCTCATTCAAAATTTACAGAGAAGGAGCCCTTGCTCCACCTGCTCTCCCTAGGAGCCTCTAGAAGAGGGAAGCTTGATGTTCAGAGGCTAACTGAATCCAGTTCAGAGGAGCTAGAACATGGGCCTCATTATTCCAAGAATCTTTATAGATGACTCCTTGTTCCTGTCCTATATCCAATAGGATATTGCAAAAAAGATAATAAAAAGATAAATGACAATCTTTAACATGAATTAGGTACTTACATTGTGCATTACATTACTGACTGATTGCTCTTACATGAATGATTTCATTTAGTCCTCCCAACAACACTTTGAGATAAGAACTTTATTATCCCCAGTTTACAGATGAGGAGATAGATGCTTAGAAAGATGAAGTAACTTACCTAATTGGTTGTTGTTGTTATTTAGTTGCTAAGTCGTATCCAACTCTTTTGCAACACCATGGACTGTAGCCTGCCAGGCTCCTCTGTCCATGGGATTTCCCAGGCAAGAATACTGGAGTGGGTTGCCATTTCTTTCTCCAGGGGAACTTCCCCACCCAGGGATCGAACCTTTGACTCCTGCATTGGCAGGCAGATACCTAAGAGCATACATTAAATGAATGAGCTGGGGCTTTACTGTGGGCCTACACAGCAGTGGTGCTCTGTTCCTGTTGGGTGAATTGATGCACAGGTGCACACAAAAAATGTTTGTTTACTAATTAATAGCTCCCTCTGATTAAGATTTTTGTTATTATTTCTTGTTTTTTTTTTTTTTTTTTCCAGTCATTTATCTGGGAATGTTCATAGTCTTATCACAACCACCACAAGCTGACAAAGTGAATCCTGTGTTTGTGAGAACAATTCTCCCCTACCCTCCACCTTGGAAAGGGAGAGGATTTTTTTTCTTACTGAAATCAGCTTAAATAATCTACTTAGTTAAGAAAGAGATGGGGGAGGGCAGGGAGAGCAGTTCTGGGAGTATCTAGGTGTTGAGGAGATTGGAGATGGCAGTGTGGGTGGTACCATGCAGCCATGGAGTTTGGTTTAGCTTCTAACTGGTCCCTGTCTCTTTGACTGACCCTCCTTCAGCATCTTCTCCTCTATTAATAGGGTTTCATGATAGCAGATGGGTGGGGTAAGTGTGTTTGTGTGCTATTATTTTTACAATTTTTGAAAAATATTAAGAGGATTGGCACTGTTTTGAAATTAACTGGTGCTGTTAGGGCATTAATTTTTTGTTTTGTTATTATTTTATAAATAGAACAAATTTTATGAAAAGAACACTTCAGGTTTTCAGTGTTCACCTCCTCTGTTTTACCAATGGAAACTCAATGTATCAGCAAGTGATCCATCTCTGTGGGGATACAGATTTCCTGCTCATTCTAGTCTCTCTGCACTTTGCATTGACTAAAAAGTCCCTGCTAGATCTGCAGAATTAGCAGGTGACTGGGCCACATGCCGAGGAAGACTGCTGTTTTACTTAAGTTCACTGAAAGGGGAGTGTAGAGGGCACCTGAAGTCTGCTGGCTTCTCTCTCTTCTCCCATACTGCCTCCACCTGACTGAATGATCTGGAGTGAGTGTGCAGGTGGAGGAGGGAGAGAGCTAGAAAGAGAAGAAAGGGAAGAAGAAGAGGGAGGGACAGGGGAGGAGGAGGAAGAGGAAGGACAGGGGAGCGGAGGGAAGTGAAGGAGGGGGAAGGAGAGGCAAGGGCAGGGAAGGGAGGAAGGGGGAAGGAGCGGGGAGCAAGAGGAAATGGAGGGAGAGGAGGGAAAGGAGGGGGAAGAAGGGAAGGGGCAGGAGAGACTGCATATTCTGGGGCTTCTGTCCCAAGGCGGGCTGTAACACAGAGCCAAGAACTTTCAGTCTGTTAAAACTGTCTCCCATTCTGCCAATACCTAAAATGGTAGAAGTGGGGGAAAAAAAATCCTTCGGGTGGAAAAATGCTGACTAAACCATTTCCCAAAGCCACATTCTAAGAGATAACCCTGGGAACAAACACTTGAACATTTTTCTTTCTTGTGCCCTATGCTTCTTTTCCCTCTAAAAATCTCATTTTACCACTGGGGACATGAATCAAGTTGGTGATGGAGTCATTTCAGATGGCAGGTAAAAGCCAGTGCACGGCTGAACTGCCTGACCTGTGCAAGACTCCACACATGGCAAAGCTATTACAGGCTGTCAGGAACAATTCAGACTTGAGAGATGGAGATAGGCAGTGTTTGGTGTGTGTTGGGAGGAGACTAGATGTGGCACTGCCATAGATTTGCTGCCATCCCCACGGTGAAATTTTGCAGCAGAGATTTCCAGCCTATTTGGATGAGAAGCTGTTCTTCGTTTTCCCTAGTGTGCGGTGCAGATGTTAAGAAATTCACTTACTCCTCTGATTAAAATCTAAATGGCTATCACTTTCACGACAATGTGGAGAACTCCACCACTTTGGGGCTATTTTAATTTTCCTTTGTGTTCAGGGTTTTTATACAAGTTGCTTAGAACATGTTAATTTAGAAAAGCTTTTTGAGCCAAATAAGATGGAACTCACCTTAAAATGCCTGGGGAGTATTTAGATAAGACACTGATCCTCTGAAGTGTGGATTGTTACAGGGCAGGTGCGGTATTCAATTTGTGCCCTACAGGATGCTGACAACCTAGGACCCGGCCAAGAGGCTACAATCTTACTCTTAAGCTTATTTGATGTGCACTAATGCCAGGTGGAGCAGTGGTAAATTATCCGCCTGCCAGTGCCAGAGACGCAGATTCCATCCCTGGGTCGGGAAGACCTCCTGGAGTAGGAAATGGCAACCCACTCTTGTATTCTTTCCTGGAAAATTCCATGGACAGAGGAGCCTGATGGGCTACAGCCCATGGGAGGTCACAAAGAGCTGGATAGGACTGAGCACACAGCCCACAATGCAAAGAAAGTGCCCTTGCAGTGACCCTGGGGTGACTTCACCAGAAGAGCCATCCTCCACAGGCAACTTGCAATGGTTTCTCATGCAATGCTCATAGCAAAGAGAACTTCCAAGCAGGAACACAGCTGTGAACTTCAAGTTCTCAGGCTCTGAGTCACTAGGAAGTTCTTGACCGCAGGTGTCAGCCCCAGAGGCTGGGGTCCCTGGCAGTCTGGCAGACTGCTTGGAAGGTAAATTCAGCAAGAGTGAACGCCCATGTGATGAATTCCCTACAAAGAACCTGTTTCACTGGTGCCTGAAATGTGTTATACGGGAAGTACAAATTTCAAGAGCCTCTGAATTGTTGGGGAAAAATGTCTTGTTCAGGAAGTGACTGGAATCAGATTCCTATCTGATCCTTTTGAATTACTGGATTTTCTCTCTGCTGCATTTAAATGATGTTTGGGAATAAACTGTGTAAATATGAGACACAGGCTGCTGCTGTGAAAACAGAGTGGGAATAATGATTACCTTGTGTTCTGAGTGAAAGAAAGTTACACAGATATTCTAATTCTAGAGAGTGAGAGTTGGACTGTGAAGAAAGCTGAGCACCGAAGAAGTGATGCTTTTGAACTGTGGTGTTGGAGAAGACTCTTGAGAGTCCTTGGACTGCAAGGAGATCCAACAAGTCCATTCTGAAGGAGATCAGCCCTGGGATTTCTTTGGAGGGAATGATGCTAAAGCTGAAACTCCAGTACTTTGGCCACCTCATGAGAAGAGTTGACTCATTGGAAAAGACTCTGATGCTGGGAGGGATTGGGGGCAGGACGAAAAGGGGACAACAGAGGATGAGATGGCTGGATGGCATCACCAATTCGATGGACGTGAGTTTGAGTGAACTCCAGAAGATGGTGATGGACAGGGAGGCCTGGCGTGCTGCGATTCATGGGGTCGCAAAGAGTTGGGCACGACTGAGCGACTGAACTCAACTGAAAGGATGGAAATTAGAAGGAATGAAAATTAAATAGAGAAGAAATATATCCTAGGGCAGAAAAGGAATCCCCAAAACTAAGGTGCCCAAGATGTCCTTATTTATTCTTTAATAGAACATCAATAATTGTACATGATCTATTTTAAAGACTTGCCTGTGTTAAATGGTTAACCTATAGACTGCACATCATGCCTTTTGGACATGCTGTGGTGCTTCATGCCCATTTCCTGTCCCTCTCGAGGGGAAATGGAAAGTTTACATCACTGGTTTAAGTAATGGAACCCAGAACTAAAGTGCGGATGACAAAATATCCCCTTGGCTCTGGTTGTGAAGGCCACTTTCAAGCACAAATGTTCCAACAACAGAAGGAGCAGGAGATTTTGTTTCTTTGAGGAGATTTATTCTCACCTCCCCGTCTACCATGTCACTGTTAATTCCAAAGTCTGTCTGGAGCCAGAGGGGTCTGAAATCAGTTACACTCAACAAAAAACCACAGACCGAGTCCAGCGGACCCTGGGAACCAAACAGCCCGAACTCATCAGTATCATCCTAAGGATTCTGAGTCCCAAGACGGGAAATGATTTGCCTAAGCTCATAGGATTGATTGGTAGGGAAAGGGTTTAAAATACCATCATATTTGCATTAAAAAAAACCTCTCTCTGGATATACCCAGGAGTGGAATTGCTGAATCATATTGTAGTTCCATTTTTAGTTTTCTGAGGCACCTCCTACTGTTTTTCCATAGTGGTGGTGGTAGTGGTGTTTAGTCACTAAGTTGTGTCTGATTCTTTGCGACCCCATGGACTATAGCCCACCAGGCTTCTCCATCCGTGAAATTTCCCAGGTAGGAATACTGGAATGGGTTGCCATGTCCTTCTCCACGGGATCTTCCCAACCCAGGGATTGAAACTACATCTCTTATGTCTTCTGCATTGACAGATGGATTCTTTTCCCGCTGAGCAACCAGGGAATCCCTTTCCATAGTGGCTACACCATATGTCCAAAGAAAACAGAAACATTAATTTGAAAAGATACATGCACCCCAATATTCAAAGCAGCATTATTTACAACAGTCAAGATATGGAAGTAATTTCAATTTAAATATTTATCAACAAATGAATGGATAAGGAAGATGTGATGCACACAGACACCATGGAATACTACTCAGCCATAAAAAAGAATGAAATTCTGCCATTTGCAACAACATGAATGGACCTATGCTTGGTGAAGTCAGATAAAAACACTGTACATTATCATGTATATGTGAAATCTAAAAAATAAAACAAAACAGAAACAGATTCACAGATTTAGAGATCAAGCTAGAGGTTACCAGTGGGGAAAGGGGAGAAGGACAATGTAGTGATCAAGGATTAAGAAAAACTGCTATGCATAGAAAAATACTTCCAGGTGGAGCTAGTGGTAAAGAACCCACCTGCCAATGCAGGAGAGAAAAGAGATGTGGGTTCCATCCTGTTGGGAAGGTCCCCTGGAGGAGGGCATGGCTACCCACTCCAGTATTTTTGCTTGGAGAATCCCGTGGACAGCCCATAAGGTTGCAAATAGTCAAACACGACTGAAGGGACTTAGTGTGCATGCATAGAAAAATAAGCTACAAGGACATACTGTACAGCAAGGGAACTTAGCCAATATTTTATAATAACTTTAAATGGAGTATAGCTTAGAAAAATATTGAATCATGATGTTGTACACTTGAAACTAATGTAATGCTGTAAATTAACTATACCCAGATTAAAAAAAAAAAGATTTGTCTGGTGCCTGCAGATCTGAGACCATCAAGGACACTGGGCTCTAGAAGAGCCGTAAGAGTAGCTTCAGCCAGAGTGATATCAGTAGTATCACTAGTGGACATGGAGAGGAATGGGCAGGTTTGAGAGAAGATGTCTCCTTTGCCGACCATCTTGGTCAATTGATGTTTCAACATATGAAGAAATCGTTGAATTGGAAAGCTGGCCTAGGAAGGTGAGTTGAGGGATCTAGTGAGCCACGGCTGCGCAATGCACAGAGGCCTCCTTCCTTCTTTACTCAGGAAAGCCCCAGAACCTTGTTCCTCCCGCACCATAACCATTTCTTTTATCTGTAGCTTTTAAAGCACTTTGCAAAAATGCTCCAGCATAAGCAGGGTGTGACAGACAGCTTGGCCTGCTATTAAGTGTCTTGAAAAATCACTGATTTTACTGTAATTGCAAACTTGGAGGCAACCCAGGTGGATACAAGGTTATTGGTGGTGGTAGTTTCACCCAAAGTGAAGAGGATTCGAAGAAAACACTGGTTTGGGAAGATGGTCTTAATCCTTCTTATTGCAAACATGTTAAAGGACAATAGCCCCCTTGTTCCTGAAATACTTCCAACTCTGACCTGCTCAGACTGAGAAATTTTGCTGCCCATTCAGGTTTTAGTATAATTTTTCTAATCAATTATTAGGCACTTATCATGCTGTGTGCTGTGGAGTCTGGGCCGGGGCACGGGTGGGGAAGGCAGTCAGAGCACAGTGCTGGGTCCGGATCTGCCGCCGGGTCTGCAGGGCCTGCCAGGAAAGTCCAGTGTACATTTTTCATTCCTGAAGCCTGAGCTATGCTTGACCTGGTTGACCAGTGCCTGGAGCAGGTCTAGAAAGGGAGTTCAGTAGCTCAGTCGTGTCTGACTCTTTGGGACCCCATGGACTGCAGCACGCCAGGCCTCTCTGTCCATCACCAACTCCCACAGTTTACTCAAACTCATGTCCATTGACGCGGTGAAGCCATCCAACCATCTCATCCTCTGTCATCTCCCTCTCCTCCCGCCTTCAATCTTTCCCAGCATCAGGGTCTTTTCAAATGAGTCAATTCTTCACATCAGGTGGCCAAACTACTGGAGTTTCAGATTCAGCATTAGTCCTTCCAATGAATATTTAGGACTGATTTCCTTTAGGATGGACTGGTTGGATCTCCTTGCAGTCCAAGGGACTCTCAAGAGTCTCCTCCAACACCACAGTTCAAAAGCAACAATTCTTTGGTACTCAGCTTTATAGTCCAACTCTCACATCCATACATGACTAGTGGAAAAACCACAGCTTTAACTAGATGGACCTTTGTTGGCAATGTAATGTCTCTGCTTTTTAATATGCTATCTAGGTTGGTCATAACTTTTCTTCCAAGGAGTAAGTGTCTTTTAATTTCATGGTTGCAGTCACCATCTGCAGTGATTTAGGAGCCCCCCAAAATAAAGTCTGTCACTGTTTATACTGTTTCCTCATCTATTTGCCATGAAGTGATGGGACCAGATGCCATGATCTTAGTTTTCTGAATGTTGAGTTTGAGACATTACTTTGCCAACAAAGGTCCATCTAGTCAAGGCTATGGTTTTTCCTGTAGTCATGTATGGATGTGAGAGTTGGACTGTGAAGAAGGCTGAGCGCCAAAGAATTGATGCTTTTGAACTGTGGTGTTGGAGAAGACTCTTGAGAGTCCCTTGGACTGCAAGGAGATCCAACCAGTCCATTCTGAAGGAGATCAGCCCTGGGATTTCTTTGGAAGGAATGATGCTAAAGCTGAAGCTCCAGTACTTTGGCCACCTCATGCGAAGAGTTGACTCATTGGAAAAGACTCTGATGCTGGGAGGGATTGGGGACAGGAGGAGAAGGGGATGACAGAGGATGAGATGGCTGGATGGCATCACTGACTCTATGGACGTGAGTCTGAGTGAACTCCGGGAGTTGGTGATGGACAGGGAGGCCTGGCGTGCTGCAATTCATGGGGTCACAAAAGTCGGACATGACTGAGCGACTGAACTGAACTGAAGCCAACTTTTTCACTCTCCTCTTTCACTTTCATCAAGAGGCTCTTTAGTTCTTCTTTGCTTTTGGCCATAAGGATGGTGTCATCTGCATATCTGAAGTTATTGATATTTCTCCTGGCAATCTTGATTCCAGCTTGTGCTTCATCCAGCCCAGCATTTCTCATGATGTACTCTGCATATAAGTTAAATGAGCAGGGTGACAATATACAGCTTTGTTGTACTCCTTTCCCGATTTGGAACCAGTCTGTTGTTTCATGTCCAGTTCTAACTGTTGTTTCTTGACCTGCATACAGGTTTCTCAAGAGACAGGTCAGGTGGCCTGGTGTTCCCATCTCTTGAAGAATTTTCCACAGTTTGTTGTGATCCACACAGTCAAAGGCTTTGGCATAGTCAATAAAGCAGAAGTTGAAAGGGAAGTTCCCCATTATTGTCATTAAAGGCCTAGACACCACAGGTAAAACCACTGTGACCTGATCAATTTCAGATTCACTCAAAGCTGTTCTCTTGAAGTCACCATCCTCTTGCATCAGTCAGTGGAGGAAAATATTTGATGATGAACCAACTATCATTAGAAGAGTTTTTTATTCTTTGGGCAATTATGTTGTGGCTTCTGAAACAGCTAAAGAATCTGCCAAATCACCTGTGATTGTAGACAGGTGTTGGCACAGCACAGCCACCTATGCCATAGCCATCGAGGTGAGTGGGGGCCTCCAACACCTGCCCCCCCATCAGTCTTTATACCAGTGACCCAGGGATCTGCTCAAACCTGACCCGGTCCTGCTGCTCACCGTGAGCCCCAAGGAGAGGATGCAGAGGATTGAGGGCCCAGGCATGTAGAGGAGCAGAGAGGAGGCCGAGCTGGAGGTGAACAGCATATTTTGTCAAAAGGTAGACGTGTGCTACCAGTGGATGGAGAACCCTGGCTGCCACATGGTGGATGCCAGCCCGTCGTGAGAAAAGGTCCTCCAGATGGTAAGTGTAATCCAAAATAACTGCAATTAATTATAGTCACCCCAGGCCAGGTGACACATTTTACTAAATTTGATGCTGTTTGATACATCTAAACCTTGACTGGATGGTTCACTTTTCCCTAAATTGTTGTTCTCCTGACCAAAGGACCCGTCAAGACCGAGTCTGGGCACATCTCAGGGAGAGACTGTGGCTGCCATCTAAGTATAACAAATGTGTCCTAGGAATAGATTCTGAACTATAACTCCACCGAGTCCTTCCAAGGTTTGTCTCCTCTGGAAAGCACGAGGTGGATAGAAGCGACCAAGAAGGTCCGTGGAAGGTCCTCCAGCTTCCCCCGTGTCTGTGTAGGCTCCCGGCTGAGAGGTTATGTTCCCAGAGTCAGCTGCCTCCCAGCCTAGCCACACTCCGTCTTTGTGAGCTCAGCCCTGAGCCCTAGAACTGAGGAATCCCGAAGAACACTTCTGTGTGTCCCAGCTGTCAGAGCTCACCTTGTGGTAGGGGACTCTGAGCAAGAAGTGTCTGGCTTGTCTGAGGCTTATGGCCCTGAACTGCTCCTCTTGGTTAAGCACTTCAAAGTCAAATGCAGAGGAGGCCACACTGAGATGCCCTGAATACAAACACACCAAGAGTCCTTGGAGTCTATTCTGCCGATTTACATTCCTCTCCTTTCCTCCAAGAAACAGGAGTTTTCTGCACTAAGCTAGATGCATTAAGGGCTTCCCAAGTGGCGCTAGTGGTAAAGAACCTGTCTGCCAATGCGGGAGACTTAAGAGACATTGGTTCGATCCCTGGGTGGGAAAGATTCCCTGGAGGAGAGCATGGCAACTCACTCCTGCATTCTTGCCTGGAGAATCCCATGAACAGAGGAGCCTGGTGGGCTACAGTTCACAAGAGTTGGACACGACTGAAGCGACTTAGCACACTTAGCACATGCTGTGCTAAACTGCCTCAGTCGTGTCTGACTCTTTGTGACTGCGTGGGATTCTCCAGGCAAGAATGCAGGAGTGGGTTGCCATGCTCTCCTCCAGGGGATCTTCCCCACCCAGGGATCAAACCCGAGTCTCTTATGTATTCTTCATTGGCAGATGGGTTCTTTACCACTAGTGCGACCAGGGAAGCCCTAGTCATTTATTATATGCTTCCTCTAATAATGTAGTAACTAAGAATTATTGAGCATTTATTCTCTGCCAGGTACCACTCTAAGCCATTTACATACAGTAACTCTGAGGGGAGGGTGGTACCCTCTTACTGACAGGAAAACTGAAGCTCAGAGAGGCAGGCTGGTTGTTTAGCCAAGGTTCCAAGCACTACA
This sequence comes from Bubalus bubalis, assembly GCF_019923935.1. Taxonomy (NCBI): domain Eukaryota; kingdom Metazoa; phylum Chordata; class Mammalia; order Artiodactyla; family Bovidae; genus Bubalus; species Bubalus bubalis. The sequence continues at coordinate 118,193,740 of NC_059157.1, read as the reverse complement.
GTGCTGGGCGCTTCATTGGATGCTATGGAGAGAAAGGCGTCACCAGGTATTTTCAAAGTAATATTCACCCAACCTAGGAAGCTTCCTTGCAATGATGAGGCTGAAGAGTTTCCTTTCTGTCCTTTCCTTATTCCCTCTGATTTTCCCATTTTATCCCAGCTTTTGCTGTTACTTGGAATTTCGCCTTGCCACAGATCCCAGCTTTCCCCTTCTGACCCTACCTCTTTCCATGCTCCCTCCTTCCTCCACCTATGCACAGCAGAGGTCCCTCCTCTGTGTCACCCTAGTGACCAAGTTGTGGGGGCCTGAGGGGAGGCAGAAGGGTGTGTAGATTCCACACAGATGCTGTCTCCCCAGGTGATGGCCCCATAGTGTTGACTTCATTGTTATGTTGCCGTGGATTTTCAGGAGGGGACATCTCCATAGGCTCTGGTTGGGGCAGGACTCAGGAAATGAATGCTGGCATCCTTAGGGTGAATGAGGGAGGCCTGACAAGACCCCACCCTCTGCTGGACCTTCCCAGAGCCTGAGACTCTCTGCTCAGGCCCTGCCTCTTGCTTACTCTGGGTCATTCCTTGTTTGAAGGCTGGGGTGGCTCTGTGGGTTCTGGCTCTTAAGAGGAATTGGGGCAGGGGTCTGCTCTGAGGACAGGCTGGAGCTCCTCACTAGATCTGGAGGTAGGCCTGATGCGCTTCCTGGAAGGAGTGACCCCTGCCGAGGACGGGGGACCCTGGAGGGTTCCTAATCAGTCCTGCTGCTCTCTCTCTCTCCCCTTAAGCTCATCCTCCAGGGTCTGGAGGTGTCTGCACTTCAACACCAAGGTCCCTCTGGACCCCTCCCAGGCACTTCTGGTCAGTGAGGTGGGATGAGTCCAGTGGCATGTCTTCCTAAGCAGGAAGACTGTCTCATTACAGGCCTGACCTCCATGTCAAAGACCTCTTGAGTGGGAGAGGAATCGTTTCCTGGGCAGGGGCTTGTCAGGATCCCCCACTACGATGCTTGCTGTGCTTAGCTCTGGGCATGAAAAACTGGCATTTGATCCAGGCCACCAGCCTGGCTGAAGGTGTGAGCCTTAGGTACACCCCTTTCTTGGGAAGGGAGTCCTTCTTCCTCAACCCAATTCCATGTATTAAATTCCACCTTAACCTGTTGACTGAAAACTCAAATCCCACCTCTTTGTAAAGACTCATTCCCAAATTCTGAGGATCTAGAGATCTGGAAGATTGCTATCCCTCCACTGACCACTAGCACTGCCCTGCCCTGGATCCGGAGCTCATGGGAAGTAGGAGTTGTGTCCTTGGTCTCTGCTCGGCTCTCAGAAGGCGCTTGATCAAATTTCTTCATTCTTGTTTTTGTTTGGGGAACATTTTCTGCTTGGCCCCCAGCCTCGTTTTTAGGGCCCAAACAATTAGAATTGCAAGAGCCTCTGGTTCACCTGCCTCTTTGGCTCTGGCAGGAAACTGGGCTTTGTGGAGCAGCCGGTACCCAGGCAGCTCTGCATCCTCCTGTCCTTGACCCTGGGTGAATGCCCCGCCTCTGCCCGGGCTTTGCTACCCCACTGCGGTCTTTCTGCTCTGGCTTCTGGTCCTGCTGCTCTGGCTACAGTTTCCGCTCTTTCTGCTTTGCTCTCTGCTTTTCCTGCTTCTGCCGCTACGCCGCTGTCTTCCTTCTACTACCCCTCCTTCCTCCGTTTCTCCTTCTCCATCTACTCCTCCTTTCTTTTCTTCCTCTTCCTGTTTCTCTCACTTCTGCTTCTGCTCTTTTTCTGCTTGGGCGGCTCCTGCTTCTTATGCTTTCCTTCCCCTTTTGCTTTTCCTTCTTTCTCCTCTGACAACTTTTTCAGCAGCTGTGGCTTTGGCTTGAGCTTCTACTTTTGGGACTTAGGCTCTTCCCACTTCTGTTCCTTCTCCTGCTGCTTCTACTCTGGAGACTTCTCCTTCTCTCTCCTCCTCCCTCCCTCCCTCATCTTCTGTCTCTTTCTCTGCTTCTTTCATTTCTGCTTTTACTTCTTCTGCTGCTTAAGCATCTACTCCTATTTCTTCTATTTCTGCATTGGCAACCGCTTCTGCTTTTTTCCCCTACAATTGCTGCTGCTTCCTGTTCTGCTTCTTCTCCTTCTCTTCTTCTTTCTCCTTCTTCCTCTTCTTCCGCTGCTTCTGCTTTTTCTGCTTATCTTTTTCCGCTCTTCCTCCCTCTCCTGTTCCTTCTCTTCCTCCCTCTCCCCGCTCCTCCAGCTCCTCCTCCACTTCCTTCATTCCATCTCTTCCTCCTGTGCCTCCTCCTCCTCTAACTCCTTCTTCCCTTACATATTCTCCTCCTGTTCAGTTTTGAATGTGCCAAGTGTATGGTGCCTATGAGACATTCTTTCTTTAGAGTTTCCTAGTGCTCTTTAAGAGCTCCAAATTTCTTGCAGACTTGGAACTGGTTAGTCAGCCTCCAGTATAGTCTCTTTGTGCATGTGTGCTAAGTCGCTTCAGTAGTGTCTGACTCTTTGTGACCCTATGGACTGTAGCCCAACCAGGCTCCTCTGTCCATGGGATTTTCCAGACAAGAATACTGAAGTGGGTTGCCAGGCCCTCCTCCAGGGGGTCTTCCTGACCCAGGGATTGAACCCTTGTCTCCTGTGTCTCCTGCATTGCAGGCAGATTCTTTACAGTTGGACCACTGGGGAAGCCCCACAGTCTCTTTAGTAAGTGACAAATATTAACAAGAAGTTCTCACAAAGAGACAGTGCTCTATAATTCAGTTCAGTTCAGTTCAGTCACTCAGTCGTGTCCAACTCTTTGTGACCCCATGAACCACATCACGCCGGACCTCCCTATCCATCACCAACTTCCAGAGTCCACCCAAACTCATGTCCATTGAGTTGGTGATACCATCTAACTATCTCATCCTCTGTCATCCCCTTCTCCTCCTGTCTTCAATCTTTCCCAGCATAAGGGTCTTTTCAAATGAGTCAGTTCTTCACATCAGGTGGCCAAAATATTGGAGTTTCAGTTTCAACATCAGTCCTTCCAATGAACACCCAGGACTGATCTCCTTTAGGGTGGAATGGTTGGATCTCCTTGCAGTCCAAGGGACTCTCAAGAGTCTTCTCCAACACCACAGTTCCAAAGCATCAATTCTCTGGTGCTCAGCTTTCTTTATAGTCCAACTCTCACATCTATACATGACTACTAGAAAAACCATAGCCTTGACTAGATGAACCTTTGTTGACAAAGTAATGTCTGCTTTTTAATATGCTGTCTAGATTGGTCATAACTTTCCTCCCAAGGAGTAAACATCTTTTAATTTCATGGCTGCAGTCACGATCTGCAGTGATTTTGGAGCCCCAAAAAATAAAGTTAGCCACTGTTTCCCCATCTATTTGTCATGAAGTGATGGGACCGGATGCTCTATAATTAACTCAATATTTAAAAACTCATTAGTTTGTTTGATGCTTATAATACTCAAAATGAGTAGAACAGGGGAACCAAGGCTCAGAAAGTTTCCATACTTCCCCAAGCCACATAGAAAGTCACAGAGCTTTGATAAGAACTTAAGGCTTCACTCTCCACCAGGGTTTACTGTAGGGTCTAGTATTTTTGTTTGCTTGTTTGTTTTATTTTCAAAAAATTATTATTTTGTGCTCTGCGGGTCTTTGTTGTTGAGGAGGCTTCTCTAGTTGCAGTGCATTCTTATTGCGGTGGCTTCTCTTGTTTCAGAGCATGGGCTTTAGGGAATGCGGGTTTCAGTAGTTGTGGCACAGGGCTCAGAAGTTGTGGCTCCCAGGCTCTAAAGCACAGGCTCAGCAGTTGTGGCACACGAGCTTAGTTGCTCTGTAGCTCTATAGGAGCTTTCCTGATCAGGGATGGAACCTGTGTCTCCAGCTTTGACAGGCAGATTCTTTACCACTGAACCACCAGGGAAGCCCCTGCTTATTTGTTTTTAAATAGACTTTACTTTTTAGATAAGTTTAACATGCTTGTGCTCAGTTGTGTCTGAATCTTTGTGACCCCGTGTACTGTAGCCCTCCAGGCTCCTCTGCCCATGGGATCTTCCAGGCAAGAATATTGGAGTGGGTTGCCATGCCCTTCCTGACCCAGGATCGAGCCCCCTGTCTCCTGAGTCTTCTGCATTGCAGGCAGATTCTTTACCACTGAACCATTGGGGAAGCCCAGGTAAGTTTAAGGTTCATAGCAAAATTGAGTGGGAAGTACAGAGAGTTCTTACAGACCAGGCCTTATATTTTAACAAAATTTAAAAAGTCCTTTTGTATCCAGGATTTCACTTGTTTAAGAAACATGTAGAGAGAATATCAGCCCAGAGAGACAAGGGATTTGGCCATGGTCACATAGCAAGGTAGTGACATCTAACTGGGGTGAGGGTCCCAGCATCTTGTCCAAGGTCTGGGAAGGGGCTGGTGTCATTCAGAAAAGCAGTGGGGTGGTGAGTGATAGTGGTTGGCATCAGGTCAGCTTTTCTTCAATATGTCACCAGCCTCTCTCACTCAGGTCCTGGCATGGGAGACACATCCAGATCTGGTTCTACAAGCCCTCCTATCCTTAAGGAAAATTCTGCTGCTGCTAAGTCACTTCAGTCGTGTCCGACTCTGTGCAACATAGAAGGCAGCCCACCAGGCTCCTCCGTCCATGGGATTTTCCAGGCAAGAGTACTGGAGTGGGGTGCCATTGCCCTCTCCAAGGAAAATTCTGGTGACTCCAATTCAGGGCATAAAACCAATAAGCACAGGAGTAGCTTTTCAAGAAAGATTCAGTTGAGAAGTTGAAAGTGCTACAAGGCCACAGGACAATTAAGAGTGTGCTGGGCTCCGAACTCTGAGCAGATGTCATTCTGGTTGGGAGCCAGGCTCTGGGAATAGGAACTCTGGCCCTTCTGTACCAGTCCTGGCAGGGCCTCACTAGGCAGCTGGTCTCCAGCCAGTACCTCCCTTCCCTTGCATGGAAATGGAATTTGGCAAAATTCACACCTCACCTTTTGAGAATGAGTAGGAGTGGCCCCCACATATGGGAAGTAATAAATTATCCATCAGCCCCATGAGGGCAGGCCTAGCCTGCTTTTACCAATCATTGTATCCTGTTAAAGAGAAAATGATTCAGTGATATCTGTTAGAGAATAATCAGGCAGTCTTTCTTCAGGGAGACCAACATGATAGGCAAAGGTACTATTCAAAAGAATAATTTTGCAATGGGGAGAGAGATTGGCCTCAGTTCTAAATATGTCATGGGTGAGGGAGAGTTTATAACTGGCGAATGGGGTGGGGATCAATATATAGAATTATTAAGAGGAAATATTGGGGATAAGTGGGGTTCTGGCCAAACTGCCTCAACAGGATTCTTGCTAAAGGCAGACCAGGCTCATCAGATATCAGCTGGGAGGTGGTGGAGGATAAATACAATTCTGATCACCAATTCTAATGGGTGGTGTCCTCTCTGCCTCCACCCAAGCAATTCTCTGACAGCAGCTGGCTGTCCTACAATTCAACTCAGTTCTGACACCATCTGCCTGGAGAGAGCATCAGATTCCACAGGTTAAGGGCTCAGTCCCACAAGACTGCCCTTGACTTCAGATGTCAATCACCTGGGCTTGTGATTGGCTGGCTGTAAATCAGAGGTTCCCCCATCCCTCCTTCGCTAGAGTGGCTCACAGAACTCAGAGAAACATATTACTGCATTACTGGTTTATTATGAAAGGATGTAATTCAGGGAGAGCCAAATGGCAGAGGTGCATAAGCAGGGTGTGGGGAAGGGGAGCAGAGCTCCCACATTCTCTCCAGGCACCCCCTCCACCCAGCACCAACCAGGAAGCTCTCTGAACCCCGGCCTCTGGGATTTTTAGGGAGTCTTCATAGGCATGATTGATTTCACCAGTGGCCACTGGTGATTGATTCAGTGTCCGGCCCTTCTCCCCTGGTTCTCACCCTTTAGTTACATGATCTGTACCCCTAGCAATCAGCCCCCATCCTTAGGTAATTCAAAAAGTCAACACATTAACATCAACTCAGGTATGGTTGAAAGGGGTTTGTTATGAATATTATGATACCCTTATATCTCATCATTTTGGAAGTTCCAAGGGTTTTATGTGCTCTGTGACAGAAATGGTGAGCAAGACCAAATATATATTTCCAATTGTAAGTCATAATATCACAATGATAGACATTAGACATTTAGAATGATCAGACATGAAGGATGAGTGAAAATGTTAGTCACTCAGTCATGTCTGACTCTTTGTGACCACATGGACTGTAGCCCTCCAGATTCCTCTGTCCATGGAATTCTCCAGGCAAGAATACTGGTGTGGGTGGCCATTCCCTTCTCCAGGGGATCTTCCCAACCCGGGGATTGAACCCGGGTCTCCTGAGTTGCAGGCAGATTCTTTACTGTCTGAGGCACCAATGAAGGATGAGGGACTCTAGCTAAACTGACTTAGCAGGATTCTTGCTAAAATTAGACAATGCAGAGACAAACAAGGAAGTTAAGGAGACAATCTTTGTCAATCCTCAGGGCTAAAACCAGTACTGAGCAGATAACAGGTACTTAAAAGTATTTGTTTATTGCTACCTCCATGCCAAAGCCAAGGAAGGAGGTTTCACTACTCCCTAACATTTCCAACTCCAGCATTTTTATGTTTGTAGGACTCCTGGTGGGTTCTGATTTTAAGAGCCTGGTATCTGGGGTGGGAGTGGAGCATCAAGAATAACAGGGTAACAGCTTCCCCAGTCAGGCTCGAGTTTAGGGGTTGGCCAGAGGATAAAGGAAAGGAGGTAGCTTCAAAGGGGAAGGGGAAGCTGGCCAAGCCTTGGGCTTACGGCAAGGAAGGAAAGGAGACCTCAGAGAGCCCTTTGGACATGGGAAGAGGGCCTAAGGCTGTAGAGGTAAAAGGGCTGGTGGAAGCAATCTTGTCATTTAGCCATTCACCAAACATGAGCATGCCTCCTCTTTGTGATGAATTCCATAGGAAAGTATTGCATCCCTGTGGAGAGAAAAGGCTCCTCCTGTGTCACTTCTTTTCAGGAAGTCCTTTGAAAGCATGGCTTTACCATCCAAGTGTGCAAGTGCCAAAGGCACAGCATGCCACTGTTGCAGTGCCCCCCCTGAAAAGAGCAATCTTTGGGGCTCCACCAGGACCACATCTCCCTACTAATAAGAACCAGCTCCCAGGCACACTGGTCACCGCTGCGGTGTGGTGAAGAGGAAGGGCGTGGCTGCTCAGAGGTGGGAACCTCCAGAGGAGGTGGCAGGGGCTGCACTTGGAAGGGGAGGGTGGAGCTGGCTGTGGGGAGGGCAGCATCATCAAGGCGAGGAGGCAGCAGTGCCATGTGTGGACTGGCCCTCCCCTTGGACTTGAGTGGGAAGCGGCAGCCGCGGTTGGGAATCTCAGCCTGGGACATCAGGTATTTCTGTGTCCTTCCTTTTGATGTTTTCTGACTTTGAGGGGAGAGATTGAGTTAATCATGCTCTCTAGTTCATGACACATGGTCATCATTGCTCCTGACAAATTCCCTCTCTGTTTCAGTGATTTAGTTCCATTTTCCCATCCATAAGCCATTTGCTCTAATATGCTTGATATCTTTTGTTCTGTTTGTACATGTTCTTATATAAGGTGCATGGTTGTTGAGTTGTGAAAAAAACACATTATTCTAACATATGTAAATGAGTTGGATTTTCCCTGTCTCATTCCGCTTCTGATGTTTTATTTGGCACTATGGTTTTAAGATCCATCCATCCCTCCACGTGTGCCTCTGGACATAGCACTGCATGAAGCCCACCCACTACATTCTGCTTCTCTGTCCCCCAGGGGTGGATGAGAGATGCTGTTGGGCATGCTGGTGTCTTCACAGGGTTACCACAAACTCGTCAGTCAACAAGAAACCTGTGAGCTCAGTGGGCTGTGTCCAGCCAGAGCGGAAGTGGCTGTGACTTCAGTTCCCCAGGGACCTGCAAGGCTGCTTGCTGGCTATCCATGTTCACAGTAACCATGTAATGTGGCGACACACGGGACAAATATTAGGTCTCTCCTGGCTTTGCAAAGACAATGTGTTCTTTATGCAAAAGAGGAAGTTTAGGAAGCAAAGCCAGGATGTCTGTTTTCCTGAAAGTCGCCTGTGAGTAAACATGGCCTTTGATTTGATGTGGGGACAGGATTGGGGGAGGGGATTGAAATTGGAAAATTGTGTGTGTGTGTGTGTGTGTGTGAGAGAGAGAGAGAGGGTGACTGGGCCAGAGAGGAGGGTGGAAGAGGGAAAGGGCATGGTTAGGGAGGCCTATCTTCCTCCCTCTTACCTAGCCAATCTCACCATGACTTAGAGATAACCTGGGGCTGGTTTCCGAGTAAAGCTCTTCTAATGGAAGAGCTTGCAGAGTAAGCTGTTGTTCTTACTTTAACAGGGTTGGCTCCTGTCTGTGCTTCCTGTATTTCAGGAGAATTTGGTTTTGATTTGAGGAAATAACTACATGCATGTACAGTCCAGAGGGTTTATTTATCCTGCATCAGTATGTCTGTTCTTCTGATGCTGCACAGGGACTTGGGCAACCTGAGGTTCTGTTTTGTTTCTCAAATCCTTCTTTCAGGCTGGCCAGGGTGGCCCTGACTACAGGCTGGATGTGGTAAGAGAGGGTGGGGGAATCATGGGGAGCAGTCATGGGATTCCAGGCATTTCCTCCTCCAGTTCTAGGATCTAAGAGTGAAGGCTAGATTGAACACATCAGAATTCCTGGGAACCCCCAATTTACCTTGATTGACTAATTCCTTCCACGCAAGACACATTGCTCAGACAACTCTGTCAGTGAAAGGATTAGAGTGGTTCCACAGTTGTTCTGATGCACAGGGCAGGGGCGTATTGATATCAAGCATTAGAGATTCATGGAGCCTTGGGCTTGCTGTTCCTAGAAGGGTTATTCCCATTTTTTCACCACTGCACCACATTTAGTATAGTGCCTGGCACAGACCTTATTTTGGCCCATAAGACCCTGTGCCTTTGGGTAATTTCCATTTTTCCCATTGCTCAAGATGCTCCAGCTCAGTTGGCATTTCTGGAACTCTAACGTAACCAGACTGTCGCAGTCCTGACTCAGGGCCTTGGCGCCTGCTGTAGCTGCTTCCTGGGACTCTTTACCCCTCAGATCTCTAAATGACTGGCTCCTTGTCATCATTATGGTCCCAGCTCTAGCACCAGCTTTTCAGGGAAGCCTTCCCTGACAATCCCAGCTAAAGGGCCCGCTCTTTACCTCCCTGACCTGGCCATTCTCTATCCCCTGACTCTGCTGTGTTTTCTTGATAGCAGTTGCCATTGTGTCAAATTGTCTTATTTATATAATCATTTTTAACACTTATTGCCATCTCTCCCTCTGGACTACACACTCGGTGAAAGCAGGGGTGTTACCTGGCCTGCCACTGTTTCCCCAGGGCTGATGCCACGCTTCATGTACAGTATGTGCTAGCTAACTAAGCATTTGACAAATCAGTCAATGAATGGATGTGAATGAATGAATAAGCCAGCTGAGTGGGAAGCAGTGCAATGGAAAAGAATCAGGACCAGGGAAAGGAAACACTTAGCGGGAAGTCCTTGCTCTTTTCACAGGAGCCATTGATTCTGCAAAAGCCCCTTCACCTCTGTGAGTGGTAGCTTCCTCATCAGAAAATTGGAGATGACAGTACATTCACTCTGTGCCTCACCAGACTGTGAGGGGAGGATGCAAGAGCTTCTACTGGTGTAAAGCCCCGCCCACTGGTAGAGGTTGCAGAGGTGCTCAGTGGGGACACACATCTCCAGCTGGGATGTAGAGGAGCTGCATGGTTTGGCTGCCTTGCGTGTTTCTGTTTTTTTATTGAGCAGCCAGGGAGAGTTTCCTGGGCACCATTAGATGCCCAGAACTCCCAGTGACTGGGGTCTGCACAGGAGGTGGGGCCTGATCTCTGATTTAATTGGCAACAGTGAGCAATGCTGGCCAACTCTATTAGTCATAAGTCTAATGAGCGGAAATGGAGCAAGTCTGAATAAAATCCATTAACAATAGCCATATTTACACTTCTATTGTCATATACACCATTTGTTGGTTTAAAAGAAGCTGATTTTAATTTATTAGAGTCATATTCCTGTCTGAGAGAGAGACACAGAATCTGCATTTTAAAGGCATGTGTGCATGATCACAGCTGAAGAGGACCATGCCTGAACTTGGTGGGTGTTTTTCAGAACCAGTCATTCTCAGAATGGTAGAATTTTTACTAATTCTAGGAAAGAAGTAGCTTCACTCTAGAGCAGTAGAGAAGACTCCAGGAACTATGTTTGCTAAGAGTCTTCTTTCTCCATTTTAACTGTTGTTTTAATACACCAGGATCCTGAATCCTTGGGGAGACAGGACAAGAAGAATCATAAGGAGGAGAGTGAGCAGGCCAGGCTCCAGCCTCACAGGCTGAGATGAGTATGGCATTTTCTGGGTACTGCAAGGAGGTTGGCCTGAGAGGAAATGGGAGATGCTGTTGGGAGGATATGGCAGACGCACAGAGTGCCAACTTGAGGAATGTTGTGGTACATTGTACTTTTCAAAGATTGCTGTCACTTGTCCAGCTTGCATGCTCGTCAGAAAATGTGACCTTGACCCCATGTACCCTCTCCTCTTGAGCCTGGAAAAGCCTGCCTTAACCCCTACAGTGTGGCAGAAGGGATGTCATGTGAATGCCAAGGCTATGTCACAAAAATTCCAAGCACCTCCAGTTTTCTCTCTTGGGGCGTTTTCTCTCAGAACCCCATCACTATGCTCTGCAGAGGCCCAAACTCACGTGGAGAAGCCATGCACAGGTGTTCTGGCAACCACCCAGCTGAAGGGCTCACTGATGGCCAGCATCCATCACTAGACATATTGGTGAAGATGACTCTGGATACTTCCAACTGCTGAGTAACACCTCCCACCCCCATCTTCACGTGTTCTCAGATAAAGTCTCAGATACTCTGGAGCAGAGATAAACGACTCTGGCCAATCCTTGTTGAAATTCCTACATGAGTGTGTGTGTGCTAAGTTGCTTTAGTCGTGTCTGACCCTTCATGACCCTATGGACTACAGCCTGCCGGGCTTGTCTGTCCATGGAATTCTCCAGGCAAGAATACTGGATTGGGTAGCCATGTCTTCATGGCTTCAGAGGATCTTCTCAACCCAGGGATTGAACCTGCATCTTCTGCAACTCCTGCATTGAAGGCAGATTCTTTACCACTGAGCCACCAGGGAAGCCCTGAAATTCCTAACTCTCACTCTATGTAATATACTGGTTATTTCATGCCATCCCCCAGATGGTCTCAGGGGGTGGTTTGTTGTACAGCAGAGTCATTGGAACAAATCCACACTTCAGTGAGAAGCCATTAAAGGATGAAATAGAGAGACATGCTCAGGGAGTCCCAGGAATCATCACTGAGGTCATCTCTGTTTTCATGGATAAACACAGGCAGGTGGTATCAAGATTGCCATCTCTCTTTACAGGTAAGGAAACCCAGATGCAGATTCTCGCCATCTCAAGGCTCTACAATGAGTAAGTGGCAGATCAAGCCAGTAGGCCCCACACCCAGCAAAGCAGCATCTAAACCCACCTGCTGCATTCACCTCAGCCCTTCCTTGTCTCCTGCCTCCCTGGTAGATGAGGAAGCTGGCCAGAATCCTGATGCCCTGTTCAAAGTCCCTGGAGCTCGAGAACAACACCCAGTGACTCAGAATTCATCCTGCTGGGCACCCAGAGGACTTCCAGGGACATGAACTTCTCTGTTGACTACAGTTAGCCTGGTGTCTTAGGCCCACCGTGACGGTGATCATGTCATAGTTTGTCTAGGCTAACTCCTCATTATACCTGTGGGCAGGACCAGAGTCTAGCCATTCTTGAAGGCCCATCCCACCTGCCACCCCCTCAATAAAGCCTTCCCTGACGTCCCCACCATGAGTAGCTCATCACCCTCCTCTTGAGCTCCAATAGCGCTTTGTTCCTATATCTACTGGAGTACATTTCCTATATATGAACAAATTCCATTCCAAGAGCATGTTCATAAGTCCAACCAAGTTAGTCTAATACGATCAGTATATAGTACTGTACTGTAATAGGTTTATAATACTTTGCATACAAATAATACATAACAAACACAAAAAATAAACATTTTTAATCACCAGTACAGTACCTTGAAAAGTACAGTATTATAGTACGACAGCTGGCATCCAGGAGCTGGCATTGAGTGAACAGGCGAGAAGAGCTACTGACTGGAGGAGAGTCAGTGGGAGATGGTTGAGCTGAAGGATTGTCAGTAAGAGGAGACAGAGGGCAAGCTGCAATTTCACTGATGCCTGATGTTGATAGAATGCTCGTTTGCATCTTTGAAAGTTCACAGCTTGAAAGTTTGTTTATAGGGGACCTACTATATATTACATGGCAGTATCTTTGCTTACTTGTCCAGAGATTAGTGCTGTCCACTGGGTATTTAGCTGGCCTCTTGCTAGAACACTTACATATGGTCTTTACATGTCATCTCTCCTCATTAGCAATAACAAATAAATATTTATGAACCAGAAACACATCTGCAATTTCAACCAACTAGTGGGAGAATGTAAGTATGTCTGAGGGGAGAGGAGCAGGGCAGGTGAGTAGGTTTGGAGGTGAAGAGAGAGGGAGGGAAGTGGGCGTTCAAACTAGATGACTTCTTAGTCCCGAATTCTTCTGGAATGTTTCACATGATCTACCCAATAGCAGGCTCTCTGTCAATGCATCCTGACAGAAAGTTTTGTGCCCAGCACAGGGCTAAGTCAGGGCTATATGCAACAGACCTGGCCAGAGCCAAGTGTGCCCAGGACGACCTGAAGAGGCCGGGTGGGTCTCTGCTCGTGGTTCCAGTGCTGATTTGCCTACAGGCCAGAAGGCCTATGGCAAATCTCAGCCAGACCACTCACTTCAGTGAACATCGATGAGCATCTACCTACTACTGTTTGCTGCCAGGTAGCAGCAAGGCGGAGAAGGCAATGGCAACCCACTCCAGTACTCTTGCCTGGAAAATCCCATGGATGGAGGAGCCTGGTAGGCTACAGTCCGTGGGGTCGCTAAGAGTCAGACACGACTGAGCGACTTCACTTTCACTTTTCACTCTCATGCATTGGAGGAGGAAATGGCAACCCACCCCAGTGTTCTTGCCTGGAGAATCCCAGGGACGGCAGGCCTGGTGGGCTGCCATCTATGGGGTTGCACTGAGTCGGACACGACTGAAGCGACTTAGCAGCAGCAGTAGCAGCAGCAGCAGGGTACAAAGGAGTAAGAACCAGTCTCCCTACAGGAGCCTACACATAACTTGGGAACATTTTTAAAATTGATTTTTGGTTGTGCTGGGTCTTTGTTGCTGTGTGCAGGCTTCCCCTAGCTGCAGAGATCGGGGGTCGCTTTTTGCTGTGGTGTATGTCACAGTGGCTTCTCTTCTTGCCAAACATGGGCTCTAGGTGCAAGGGCTTCAGTAGTTTTGGCACACGGGCTTAGTTGCCCTGTGGCATGTGGAATCTTCCCTGACCAGGGATCAAACCCACGCCCCCTGCATTGGCAGGCAGAATCTTAACCCCTGGACTGCCATAGAAGTCTCAATAACTTGGAAATTTTTGTAACGTCTCTTTGGCTTATTTTTTTTTAATCTGTAAACATTGAGCAAATGTGAAAACATTTTGGCTGGTGGGCATGTGGCACACCATGTATTCTGGTTGAAACCAAATGTTCTCACCCCTCCCCCTCAGACCCTCATTCCACATATTTCCCTTTCTCAGGAGGGCGGCCAAGCAGCAGATCTTTGGGAAATCAAGAATTGTTAGGACAGTCGCCAAGCCTGGCTGGCAACATTAAAAGCACTAAAAACAAGTGAGCTTCCAGAATGAAGGAATTAAGAAGAAAGGGTCTGAATTCAGAAGAAAGGGCCTGAATTCAGAAGGTGATGAAGGAAAACTGTAACAACTAGTCAGATTCCTTACTAAACTCTTATTTTTTTTTTTTTCTCGAGAAGCTCAAATCACTTGCCAGGTCACTCTAGGGCATGGCGCTTCTTCCCAGCTTCTGCGATGGTCAATGGTCAGCCCAATGAGGGCAAGGGACTTGACCACAGCGGCCAGTAGCTTCAGGGACAGTGGAAAGAGCTCTGGGAAGAGCAGAGAAGGGAGGAACCTGTGTGGGGGCCCCATCTTTGGATAATTCACTTTCTTGTCATAGTCTTTGCTTTCCATAACATGAGGGGGCCAGCCACAGGCGTCAGCCTGGCCCTGCTCCCTCCCCCTGCCTCTGAGCCTGCCACCTTCCCTCCCCAGCCCCCAGGCTCCCATGGACACCCCTCCCCACTCTGCTGTCTCCTCTACTCCTCTTCCAAAACAGAGCCTCACTGTGAGTCATCCCTCTTCTCAGGCCACAGCTGACCCTTCCCCTCCCCAAATGCTTCTTCCTCTGGCTCTTGGCAAGTCTTTCCTTCCTATGCATCCTGAATACCAGAGCCCAAAGGCACTTTAGGTGTAGGGTACTTTAGTGCCATCCTAACTGGCTGCTCCATCCGGATCTTTTTCCATATTAAGCTTGGGCTCACCTCAAGCCAACTAAGGCAGATGTCCAGTGTCTTCTAAAAGCTCCCCTGGTTGCTCAAAGGTGCATCCAGGGCTGAGAACTAAAGGTGGCCAGAACTCAGTCCATGTGGCTCAAATGACCTCCTCCTTTCCTAGAAACACACTCGTGGCCCTTCCAAAACCACTTCCTGGCATCTCCTGGGTTTGGCTTACTTTGGTCTCTTTTTATTCCTTTTCTTTTTAAAAATTTTGCACCTGAAGTCCAGAGGGCTGAGTTAATGCTATTCTCAGTTCTTGGTGTGTTCATATTTGGAGGAAAGGAAATTATCTTCAGGTCCCTCTCCATTCCCTTTCTTTACCCAGAGAGCACCATTTTTGTTTTATTTTATTTATTGCTTGTTTTGTTTTCTTTTTTTTTTTAATTTTGGCTTGTGTTTTGAGACCACCATTTTAATGTGCTTATGTTTATCTTTCTACTTGAATATGTTCTGGCAAAAGGTGTATTCTTTTGCAAAGATGTGCTTTTACTTGTGTAAGTCACATGTTAACATGGCTTGTTCTGTATCAGCGACTTGTCTTCCTGACACTCCACACTTGCATTTTCACACAGGCCAACCAGCCTATTCGCGGGTTTCTTCCCTGAACTCACCATTCCCCTTTCTGAGAGAGATGAGACAGGTCAGCCTCCAGGCCCAGAAATGTTGTGGGGTATGTACCTGTCCTCCCATCCATTAGCCCCATACTGGGAGTCCAACAGAGAGGCGGGTGGAGGAGCGCCCTGTTTGCCACCTATCGCTGGGCTCGACCTCCACCCAGGACAGAGGCACTGGATTCAGAGTCCTAGGAGGCTGCGGTCTGTGTGTTAGCATCTGACAAACTGCTGACCTGCCCACCTTGTCCCGTTGGCCCTGGTTTCACAACTGCTGATGTGGCGTCCCAAGTTCCTGGTCACTACGTCTATTATCAGATCTCGCAACAGCCCCAGAGCACCATTCTGCACACCCTGAGCACCCTGGGGGGCTGCTGATCAGCTCACTTGTGCACACACAGGGACAGGCAGTAGCCTGGTGCCCTGATCCGCAGGTGATCCCTGTCCTCCACCCTAAGGGTTGGAGCCGACGGGATCTCTTCACAGCAGAGCCTGGTGCTGAGACCCGGTGCTGAGCTGTGTTTCCGACCATCTGACTTGATCTTGAAAGGACTGCATTTTCCGGCCACTTGCTGGTGGATTCCAGCTTGGGGCGTGTTTCCTGGAGCTGGCTGTCTTATTAACCCCAAACTGCTAGCTTTGGCATCCAGCTGGATAGGTTTTATGATCAACAGAGCAAACAGTCACACTGAGCTGGAGCAAATGGATTATCCTTGGTCTTTTTATGCAAAAACAAAACCACAATGTTTCTGAGTTTGTGTTTGGAGCAATGCATCTGGGCAGAAGGGCGGTGTGTTAGAGGCCGCCCAAGCTCCTTTTCCTCTTGCAGGGAGGAAGCTGAGGCCACAGGGACTTGCTCAGGGTGATAGAATTAGCACAAGAGCCCCCAGTAGAACCCAGGTGTCCCAAACCCCAGACTGATTTCTCCATGCACCGGCCTCTGCTCTGTATTTGATCACTCCCAGGGTGTGTGTCTGGAGAAGGCAATGGCACCCCACTCCAGTACTCTTGCCTGGAAAATCCCATGGACGAAGGAGCCTGGTAGGCTGCAGTCCATGGGGTCGCTAAGAGTCGGACACGACTGGGTGGCTTCACTTTCACTTTTCACTTTCATGCATTGGAGAAGGAATTGGCAACCCACTCCAGTGTTCTTGCCTGGAGAATCCCAGGGACGGGGGAGCCTGGTGGGCTGCTGTCTGTGGGGTCACACAGAGTCGGATACGACTGAAGCAACTTAGCAGCAGCAGCAGCAGCAGGGTGTGTGTCCTCATCAGTGTGATGATCGGATGCTTTGCAGGACAGCTGCAGCCTTCTCTTCTGTGCTGACCAGTTGAGCACAGGTCACAGAGAGTGGACCATCCTGCCCTGTGCTTTTGTCCTGGCCTTGCCTGGGATGAGCTGTATGAATTAGGACATGTGATTTCAATTTTTGAGCTTCAGTTTCTAACACCAGGAAAAAGGGATAACAATAGCTATAACATTTGCATCAAGAATCTTAAAATATTTATACCTTTTAACCCAGTGATCTGATTCTAGGCACTTAACCTGTAAAAGCAACTGGAAATGTATTAAAAAAAAGCTTTATGCTCAAAAATGTCCATTGCCATCACATATTATGTCTACGCAGACCTTTTTTGATAGCATGGGGAAATGTTCATGTTATGCTGAGTGTAAATTTTTTTTTTTTAAAGAAGAAGTAAACCAAAAGTGATGGGTTGCTCAGAGGGTGGGCTTATGAATAATTTTTTCCTTATTCTTTTCTGTACTTTCCAAAAATTTTTGTAATAGATATGCATGACTTGTATAAGCAGGAAAAAAAATTCTTATATCATTAAGCATCAATAATGAAAGAAAAACATTTAAATACCTAACCTGATCTATCTTCTTCTAAGAATTTTCTTCAACGTCTATTATCAGATCTCACAGCAACCCCCAGAGTTAAGAATGACTCTTTACAAACAAGGATGCTGGGCAGGGAGGTGAAGGGACTCTTCCTACCTGTGACTGGGAACCAGCAAGGGAGCCGAGCTCCTGGCTTGGGTGACAGAGCCCCCATGGTCACTGTGCCCTGCCCCTCAGAGCCACAGTGCAAAACTGATCAAGGAGAGATGCAGGGTAACTGTTAGGCGCTTTTTGAGGTATCTGAGTAGGGCAGATGGCTTCCCACTTGAGACAGCCAAAGGGGAGCCTGAGGTTCTTGACCCCCTTTTCTCCAGCTAAAGCAGAGGAAGGGGAGATGCAGGGATCCCCACAGAGAGGCTGCCTGGGGTCTGGATGACTTGTCCCGGGGCTGTGTCTTTGAGCTCATAGGTGGGAAGTGAGCGGCATCAGCTGTGGGGATTGGGGTGTGTGGAGAGGGTCATGGGTGACAGGAGTCAGACAGAAAACTCCACACTGGCACCACTACACAGCCTCAGTCTAGAAGGTAATAGCAGCCTGCTTGTCTGAGCCACCAGGGGTGGCTTTGCCAGGGGCAGTGGTGCCAGCAAGGGGCAGAAAGTCCACCAAAGGTCCCTGGTGTTTCCATCTGCCTTAACGCCTGCTTCCCATGCATTCTATCCTTCCTTGGAACCTCAGCAGCTTCCCCGGAGAGGATGCAGGCCTGGTGGCCCCGAATTAGGAGAGCTCAGGCAGAAGATCAGATGTTGTCTCTGAAGCTCCCACAGAGGCTGGCAGGAGGGGGAAGGCAGGTGACCTGGGCTCATGGACTCACCTGCAGCCAGAGCTCAGGGTCCGGTGTTGGGAAGGGTGTGCCTCTCCCTCCAGAACCGGGGAAGAGGACAGAGTTTGGGATTTTGAATGCTCGCTTGAGTAGTGTCTCGGCAATGCACCCTGTCCAGAGAGCACAATTTTGCAGTAGCCCCATCTGTCTCACTATCTCTGGATAAGGTTTGCATTCTCTGGAGCCCCTATCAGAGCTCCTCCAATATGTGGGTGGTGGCTGTTGATGCCATTGGTGAGGGTGGGAAGGTATTCCCTGGTAAGAGTAGGGAAGATACAGGGTAAAACCTTTTCATGCAGTCCATTTGGCTGGAGTGTAGGGGAGGAGGGCGAGTTGTGGGGAGGAATTCCTAAAAGGGAGGAAGGTCAGGTGATGGAAGGTCTGAGACCCTCCCTGGCACTATCAACCTCTGCTGCCTACCTGAGCTTATGAGGGCAGAATAAGATTCTGGCTAAGGGCATGCAGTGAACACTACGGCAGGGCATCATACAAGAGAGGGGCTTGGGGCTGACTCAGCTGTTTGCTGAGATGTGACCATCTTTACTTCCAAACCAACCTGCTCCTGGATGCCTGGCAGTGCAGAGTACTTGCCAGTGGCTCTCAAGTGGAAGATGCAACAGAATCACCTGGGAACTTATTTAAAATGCAAGTTGCAGAGCCCTTCTCTGAGAGTCTGCTTCAAGTCTGGGGTGATGCCTAGAAGTAAGCACTTTAACAATTTCCCCCAAGTGATTCTGATGCATGTAGTTCATGGACCATATTTGTGGATCACTCAGCTGACAGGTTAATCTGACTTGGCCGTAGCCAAATATAACTACACAGGGTCCAGACTATATCATTGGACCATTGCCATCTTATCTCTGGCCCAGAAATTCAACTGAGACATCTCTACTACGGGCACTAAGGTGTTTCTCCCTCTCTCTCAGGTACAGTTGAGAAGTCCTGTCAAGCATTTCTGCAAGTCCTCATGGAAAACAGTCCATGTCTTAACAATGCTCAATTTGGGGGACCCAAAATATATATAAGTCCTTCCTGCTATGGGTCACCTGGAACACCAGTGCTCCATGATACTACAAATATCCCTTAACTCTTTCCAAAAACTCTTAATTATAATAAGGCTGTGGAATTAATGAAAATATCCATTTTCTTTGCTTCTGGTGGAAATAAATCTACTTAGTATGGTGACATTGGGTTGAATGCATTGCAGTAAACATTTATTGTGTTAGACTGGGCTGACAAGAAATTTACATGTTTACATTAATTAGTATATGGGCAAATGAATTACTAATTAATGCACTCAAGCAGGCAATATTGTTCAAAACACATGTTCAGTAAGGGAAGCTCAGTTGGTAAAGAATTCACCTGCAATGCAGGAGACCTTGGTTTGATTCCTGGGTTGGGAAGATCTGCTGGAGAAGGGATAGGCTTCCCACTCCAGTATTCATGGGCTTCCCTAGTGGCTCAGACAGTAAAGAATCCTCCTGCAACGTGGGAGACCTGGGTTCGATCCCTGGGTCGGGAAGATCCCTTGGCGGAGGGCATGGCAACCCACTCCAGCATTCTTGCCTTGAGAATCCCCAAGGACAAAAGGAGCCTGGTGGGCTGTAGTCCATGGGGTAGCAAAGAGTGGGACACAACTGAGTGACTAAGAAAAAAAAACAAAACAAAACAAAACAAAACAAAAAACTGGGGGAGGGGCAGAAGTGAAATAGTGACATTTAAAAGAAGAGGTTTGAAACCTTGCTCTGGATATCTAGCTCCTTGTATGTTACCAAGAGAAGGTTGTTTTAAAAATATAAGTGGTTTTACTCACCTTTTCTCCTCTTCTGCTACAAGTGACAACTGAAGCCTCCCAGAAAACCGTCTGTTCCTTGGACATGTTTCAGGGATGTTAATTTCATTCAGCCCAGGGCTGCAGGAAAAATGGATTGCTTGTAGGAGAAAGTGTCCACTTCCCATAGCTGCATCTAGGGAGGGCTGAGGGTTGGCCCCTGCTGCCCTCCAGCTTTTCTCCTGTTCACATGGGCCAGGCCCATGTGTATCTTCCAGGATCCCTAATTTTACCTGATATACGGGAAACGTAAGTAGCTACATTTAAGGCTCAAACATTAGTAGAGGACTCTTGTACTGCCTAAGGATGAGTGATTCATGTATTCCACCTGCTGGAGTGGACCAGGAGTCAAAAGCTCATTAGAGTTTGCTGCTGCAGCTAAGTCGCTTCAGTCATATCCAACTCTGTGCGACCCCATAGACAGTAGCCCATCAGGCTCCTCCATCCCTGGGATTTTCCAGGCAAGGATACTGGAGTGGGTTGCCATTTCCTTCTCCAATGCATGCGTGCATGATTAAGCACATTTTTTACTGACAGGAAGTGCAGACTTCTGGTGCTCAGTACCAAGATTCTTTTGGGTTTGGGGTACATTGTAAAGGCACTCCTTCTCTTCTTCCTTGGAGATCTCAATATCTCCTCACTTTCATGAGCTTCCCATGGTGGGCGTCAGAATCACCCCTAGAGATTCTGATTGAGTTCATCTAGGCCAGGCATCTGCAAGGAGATTCAACCAGTCCATCCTAAAGGAAATCAGTCCTGAATGTTCATTGGAAGGACTGATGCTGAAGCTGAAACTCCAGTACTTTGGCCACCTGATGCGAAGAGGTGACTCATTTGAAAAGACCCTGATGCTGGGAAAGATTGAAGGCAGGAGGAGAAGGGGATGACAGAGGATAAGATGGTTAGATGTCATCACCGACTCAATGGACATGAGTTTGAGTCAACTCTGGGAGTTGGTGATGGACAGGGAGTCCTGGCGTGGTGCAGTCCATGGGGTCGCAAAGAGTCGGACACGACTGAGCGACTGAACTGAACTGAGCTGAACTGAGGCCAGCATTTTCCTTTTTGAAATCCTCCATAAGTGACTCTGGGGCTTCCCTGGTGGCTCAGATGGTAAAGAATCTCCCTGTAATGCAGGAGACCTGGGTTCAATCTCTGGGTTGGGAAGATCCCCTGGAGGAGGGAATGGCTACCCACTCCAGTATTCTTGCCTGGAGAATCCCATGGACAGAGAAACCTGGTGGGCTACAGTCCATGAGCCAACAAAGAGTCGGACATGACTGAGCAGCTAACACTTTCACTATAGGTGACTCTGAATCACTTCAAAGTCTGAGAACCACTGACTATATAGGTGGATGATTCTCAAGTTGACACTTTGCAGCTTTCTGCCTTCTGGGGTGTCTGCATCTGGTATGTCTAACAGGCATTTCAAACTGGAAGAAGTGGAAGAATTGTGGGAGTCACTCAGCAGCTGCCTTAACTTGTTCCTTTCTTTCTTTCTTCCAAAATATATCTCAGGTCTATCACCTTCTATACGGAATATCCTGCCCTTTGTAAACAAAGTCTAACTGGATAGAGAAGCCATTTCTCTGATTCACAAGATTCCCCTTGAGAATTTCTAACCATTGCTCCAACCACAGTGACCTGGGTAAGGGCTTGTTATTCTCCCTACATGAACACATGCTTCTTCCTTGACTTTGCTCCAGCAGAGACAAAACTGGACTCTTTGGCAAGATTGGTTTCACCTAAGACTCAGCAATATCAAGAAGGAAGTAAACACAGGGCATAATATAACACAAGGTACCCTGGTATTCAAGGTGGAATTTCTCTTGGAAGCCTGTAGATCCTGCCTCATCCTGGCTCCTCTTCTGTGTCCCTATGGTGGGCATTATCTCAACCCTAGCCAAGCAGAGAATGTACCCATTTCCCTTGACTCTTCAAGTCTCTACTCAGGCAGCCAGAGCAAGGTTCTCCTCCTAAGTATGTGCTCAATTTCTGCTTCTTGTCAGGGCACTCATCTCTTTCTCAGATGACTGGTGTTGGAAATAACCACTCCCTTCAGAGGGGGCCAGGTCTTCTCGGGGCTATGGTCTCATAGACTTCAGCACTGCCACCAAACCAAAATAAGATACAGTGACCTTGATGTTCAGAAGGAATATGCATCACCCCTCTGGCCAGCACCAGTGCCTTAGCTCTGGCCCTTATCAGCTCTTGCCAGTACGGAGAAGGCTTCCATTGTATTTTTGACCACAGTCTTCCCCATTGTTGCAGGTCCACAATCCTAAACTACAGAATATCATAATCTATGGGTTCTCAAACTGTTGAGTCTCAGGACTCTTTTACATTGTTAAAAATTACTAAAGACCCCAAAGATATTTTGTTTATGTGAGTTATAGCTATCAGAATTTACTATGTTGGAAATTTAAATGGAGTTTAAAAATATTTGTTTACTAATTCCCTGGTGGCTCAGTGGTAAAGAATCTGCCTGCCAAAGCAGGAGATACTGGTTTGATCCCTGGGTTGGGAAGATCCCCTGGAAAAGAAAATGGCAACCCATTCCAGAATTCTTGCCTGGGAAATCCCATGGACAGAGGAGCCCGACAGGCTACAGTCCATGAGGTTGCAAAAGAGACATGACTTAGCAACTAAACAACAACTTATTTTAAAATAGCAATAATAAACATGTCAAATAACATTTAAAAATATAAGGTAATCATTATATTAGAAAAGAGCCTGATGCACGCAAAGATTGAAGGCAGGACGAGAAGGGGACAACAGAGGACAAGATGATTGGATGGCATCACGGACTCAATGGACATGAATTTGAGCAAGCTCTGGGAGATAGTGAAGGACAGGGAAGCCTGATATTCTGCAGTCCATGAGTTGAAAAGAGTTGGACGTGACTGAGTGACTGAACAACAACAGAGTAATAATATTTCTTCAAACAATAACAAAATGTACTGAGAATAATGACATTGTTATAATTTTGCAAGTTGCTTTAATATTTGGCTTAATAGTTTAAGCTAGAGTCTGTGATGGAGAAGGCAATGGCACCCCACTCCAGTACTCTTGCCTGGAAAATCCCATGGGCGGAGGAGCCTGGTAGGCTGCAGTCCATGGGGTCGCTGGGAGTCGGACACGACTGGGTGGCTTCACTTTCACTTTTCACTTTCATGCATTGGAGAAGGCAATGGCAACCCACTCCAGTGTTCTTGCCTGGAGAATCCCAGGGACGGGGCAGCCTCGTGGGCTGCCGTCTGTGGGGTCGCACAGAGTCGGACACGACTGAAGTGACTTAGCAGCAGCAGCAGCAGCGTCTGTGATGCTATGTTGTTTCGCGCCATGCTGTGCTACGAAGTAAATGAGGAAAATCTGGCCTTATGCATATAAGTAGTAGAAAAGGGAGGAGTATTTTCATGGTCTTCTTAGATAATGATGGGTATTCTTTTTTTAAACTCAAGAAGTGGTAGTTTCTTAAATGTCCTTGCAATGTGAAATCTGAAACTATTATCATGAACATTTTGCACTCTTACATTAAATCCCATTCCTTTGTTTTTTGGATGTGTCTTTTTCTAACACCAGGCATTGGTCATTTGACACATATTGGCTCACTGAGTTACATACATTTTCTAAATATTGACACATTTCATTACCCACTGTTTAAAAATCACATTCATTAATATCACTATTAGAATATCATTGGAAAAGTCATGATGTATTGGGAAGTTATCATACTTGCAGACAGACACAGTGTTTTCAAAATTCGAATTCTCACTTGAAAGCTCAGATTTTGTCATTGGCAACAAATACTGTTGGTTATTTTCTTTGCAGTAACAGACTCACCAGATTCATTTTTAGAAAATATCTACCAAAACTCAAGTCTGAATAACCATAGTTTGTCTGTCAGCTGTTCCTTTCAAGTTAAAACATGTTTTCTGAAGAAGTAATTAGTACAGCTCACTATTCAGTCACTAAGTGATTTTCCTGGAGATAAGCATTGTACTTCCGTGTACGGTAGAAGTGTTTATATATGCACTTAACAGTTCGTCACACAGAATACTAAAACAGCATGTTACTCAGGGGTTGAGATTTAATAAAGTTAGTACTTTTACTGTTTCGTCAAGGACCATCATAAGTGAAACTGGCTTTTAAAACATTTATTTATTTATTTTACCATGAGTGTAAGACATGAAGGATACAGTGATTCTCCACATGGTATAGTGTTTCTATCATGATTGTGCTAAGGGAGCAGTAGTTTTACTCACTGTTGCTTTTGTGCCATTTCTGCAAATATCAGCACAGGAAAGAAAGCCAAATAACTCCTTTGTACCACGATGAAAATAGTTTTGACCTCATGGAACCCCTCAAAGGGTAGTGGAAACACCAGAGACTCCTAGAACACACTTCGAGAATTGCAATCCTAACTCTGATCAACTCGCAACAATTCCCCTTTCCTATAGGCTAAAGACTGGCTAGACCAGGAGTGGCATGAATTGCAATCTTCCTTCTTTTCTTCTCCAGGCTCTGTCCATAAAGACTTGACTTTTAAGGAAGAGCAGCAGAGAGCCCACGAGAACTCTCTGTGGGGGAGAACTTCATGAGATGCTGGCAAGCCTAGCTGGTGAGTGATGCATTCAGGGGAGGTTGCTGGTGGGAAAGTTGATATCGGCTAGACATCAAGTGCCCCCAGGGCACCTGAGCCTTAAGAAGTTTTTGTGTCAAGTCTGGTGTGCTTTGCTTGAATTCCAAGGCTGTGTAAACTGCTAGTTCCA
Source organism: Bubalus bubalis (assembly GCF_019923935.1). Lineage (NCBI taxonomy): Eukaryota > Metazoa > Chordata > Mammalia > Artiodactyla > Bovidae > Bubalus > Bubalus bubalis. The sequence goes on along the minus strand of NC_059157.1, from coordinate 118,169,220 downwards.
ACAATGATCTCATTACAACTGAGTGATTGAGTGAGGCAGGTGTCCTCCAAGGAGATCATTGGGTTTAAAGTGACTGTCTAATTAAACTGCACAGCAGCACCCTGCAGCTGGCAGGAAGGAAAAGCAATTTGGTTTTTGCAGATGGGAAACGGCATTTACAGAGGTAAATTGAATTGGCAACAGGAGTGGAGTGAATCAGCTTCATGGATTCAGAGACTTTTAGGGGTAGAAGTGAAGTTAGAAGTCAACTAGATAAGTTGAGTTGGAAGTAGTGGAAAGATTACTCAGGGTTCCAGCAAAGCTATTCCTACATGTGAGTCCATTAGGCAATCTAATAAAAGTGGCTCCATATCCCTTTCCACATCTCTTAGTGTCCCTTAGTGGGACAGCCTCCCCCAAAAGGAAGCCAGTTACTCAATGGATCTTTGGTCTATTGATAATGTTTTGAGTGAGGTTGGCAGAAAGACTGTAAGTCATAGTCTATTATTCAGGTGACCTTGTGGGTAGCCTTAGCAGCTGGGAGGGGTCCAAGAATTTTCAGTTATTATTCTAGAACCAGCAAATGACCTGGGTTTGGTAAAGATCCCGTGTGGCTGGGCTGTGACCTCTCACAGACATCCACCTTCTTCTGTAGACAAACACACTCTTTATTGTACATTATTTCAACTGATTCCTATGACAACCCTGTGAGACAGGTGAGCGCTGGCGTTTTCCCTCCATTTTACAGATGAGTCCCAGGGTAGATACCTGACTTGTCTAGATCACATTAGTAAGTAGAGAGCAAGATTGAACTCAAGGCTCCAAGGTCAAAGTCCTGGGCTCTATCCAAAAGCCTGTGCTCCTTCCCCTGAGCGGTGTTCCTCAGATTGTGGTCCTCAGGGAAGTGCAGTCTGGTCAATCCCAAAAGAGATGCATTGTATCTTAGCAACACACACACCATACTTTTCTCAGCTTGGCCAGTCTGGCATGGTTTCCTCACAAACACAGCAAAGCATATTGATACACTGGGAGATGCCCTAGGACTGGGGGCCAATGACATGTCAAACAGGACCATTCTTTTATCCATCAGGGTAGTAGGGACCCTCCAGAGAGGCGTTGCTGTAACTAAAGTTCTAGGGATTCCTGTGGCTGAAAGCAGGCCTTGTAGTGGATGGGGAGTGGACACTGCTTCACGCTGGATCAGCTCACTTTGACAGTTTCGGTGGGATGGGTGTGACATTTCCAGTGTGACTGGGTGCAAGACCCTACAATTGCTTGTCTGTAGGCTCACACCATCTCACAATGTGATGCCCCACAGCTGTTCCAGCAGCACCACATGCACTATCCTGCATGTTTTCCACTGTAAGGAGAAACACGGAGGTGCTGGCATTCAAGCGTGGTTCTCAAGCACTTGTGAAGAGGTCTTCTGGCGGCTTCTAGGCCAGAAGGCTGACTTCTCCAGGCAGCACTGTGCTGCTGTGTCACATGGAGAGCCCGTATGTATGACCTGAGCTCAGAAGCCAGACTGCCTGGGTTGGAATCCTGCCTGCTTACCTGTCTGTGCCTCCTTTTCTCTTCCTCATAATGGGGTGATAACTGTACTGTCTTAGCTTGGGCCATTATAACCAAATTCCATAAACTTGGTAGCTTGTAAACAGCAGCAGTTTATTTCTCACACTTTCTAGAGGCTGGGAAATCCAAGATCACAGTGCTGGCAGAGTCAGTGTCTGGTGAAAACCACTTCCTGATACATAGATAGCTGTCTTCTTGCTGTGTCTTCAGATGGTAGAGGGGCCAGAGAGCTCTCTGTCTTATAAAGGCACTAATCCCAATCATGAGGGCTCCACCCTCCCGGCCTAATCACCTCCCAAATGCCCCAGCTCCTAATACCATTACCTTGGAGGTTAGGATTTCAGCATATGAATTCTAGGTGTGGGGTGGAGACCTCAAACTGTCACACCATAGCAAGTCCTTACCTCATAGCACTGTCATGAAAAATAAATGAATTTAAATTGTATTAAAAGCAGTTAGGAGAGCGCCTGGCACATATGGTGACACAGGCCTCTGCATAATCTTTCCCCCCATTCTCAGGATCAGCATATGCAAGAGCTGGAAGGGGCCCTGGATAGTCCACCTCACAGTTGCAGACATTGAAGTCCTGAGAGGAAGAGTAGTTTGCCTGTAGTCACACCCTCTGGCTGGGGGCTGGCTCTGTAGGGCGGAAGGAGAGAAAGGATGAGGGTGGGGTGGGCCGTACAGGCAGCACAGGGGTTCTCCAGCTTCTTTAGGGACCATAGTGACTAAGGGGCTCCCTCCCTTGGGGCAGAGCAAGGCAGCAAGATCACTTGTGAGCTCGTGGTCACCCTGGACTCCTTCTGTCAATGTGCCTGCTGTCCCTTCATTCTCTTTTCTGTTACCCTATGATAATGGTCTGTCACCTGATCTCTCTTTTCTTTCTGGATTAAGCTGATGAGGTTTTCCTTACCCCAGGTTCTCCTGCTGATGGGTCTCTTCCTTTTACATATTCAATTCTTGGGAATGCTTTTTGTCTTTGAAATCTTTGTTCTACTTTCTTCTCCTGTTATATTTTCTGCAGAGTTTGCCTGAGACTCCCATTGTGGAAATTAATGTTCTTCACCTGGCTAATTGTATTTTCTTCCATTACTTGAGCATCTAAAATGCATCATGTGGCAATCATTTCCCCAAGATTTCTGATAGGCAGGAAAATCCTAGTTTAAAAAACAAGCCATCATATTTTTAATTCAACAGTTATCTGTTTAGGACATGATTTATTTTCCTGAGTTATGAGCATTTGCTCAGTTTCATTTACTTTATCAGTCCAATAACCAGAAAGGCAGTGCAGTGATCACAGCAACCTGGAATGGATAGGAAAAACTCAAGCCTTGGGAGACTTTTTCTTATCTGCTGCAGTGGTTGGTACAGGGTAAGCATACTCAGTTAATACTTCTTGAAATCATCCTATTCCTCATTGTACCCCAGTTTTTTGTCATGTCACTTTTCTTCCTGATTTAAACAAATAGAGAAACTGTTGCCCCAAAGAAGTACAGGAATCATTTTTGATCTTTCCCTCTTTCTAATGCTCCTGTCTAACCAACCCCATTCCTGTCCATTCTATCTTCAAAATACCTGTTTAAACTACAATAAGGTGTCACCTGACACCAGTCAGAATAACTATCGTTAAAAAGCCTATAAATAATAAATGCTGGAGAGGGTATGGAGAAAAAAGAACCCTCCTATATGATCAGTGGGAATGTAAATTATGGCAACCAGTATGGAAAACAGTATGGAGATTTTTCAAAAGCCTAAAAACAGAGCTATCATATAATAGAGCAAAACAATGAAAACTCTAATTTGAAAAGATGCATCTACTCCAATGTTTATAGCAGTGCTATTCACAATAGCCAAGACAAGGAAGTAACCTGAATGTCCATTGACAGATAAATGGATAAAGATGTGTCATATATACATAATGGAATATTGCTCAGCCATAAAAAGAATGAAATAATGTCATTTGCAGCAACATGGATGGACCTAGAGATTATCATACTAAGTAAAGTAAGTCAGGCAGAGAAAAACAAATATATAATGTCACTTCTAGTTAAATAATACAATATATACAAAAGTATTTTTAAAAAATAATACAAAGCAACTTATTTCCAAATCAGAAACAGACTCACAGACATAGGAGAAAAACTTATGGTTGCCAAAGGGGAATGAGGATGGGGAGGGATAAATTTGGATTGTGGGATTAATAGATACACACTGCTATATATAAAACAAACCAAAAGGATTTACTATATTGCACAGGGAGCTGTATTCAATATCTCGTGACAACCTACAGTGGAAAATAATATGAAGCCGTATACCTGAAATTAATACAATATTTTAAGCCAACTATAGTTTAATAAATTAAATTAATTTAAAAATAAAAGTTAGAAAACCAACAAAATACCTGTATTTTCTCCTTGCATCCTGTTCCACTCCCTCCATCTCCTTCTTTCTGGACCGCTGCAATAGTCAGTCCGTTCTTACTCCCTCTACTCCTGCTTCTTCCAATCTATTTCTCACAGAACAGCCAGACTGTTTTAAAAACCTAAACTCCATGATGCCTCTACCCTAACTTCCATTGCCCTCCAAATGTAATCTAAGCTCCATCCTGGGCTCTCCCAGGCCCTGTGGAATCTGGGCTCCCCCCCCTCCCCTCTCTTCATCTCTTGTCTCTGCTCCCTCCAGCCTTAGGCACACTGTCCTCTTCTTTCAATTCCTTCAATGCCAAATCCTTCCTGGCCTTAGGTCATTGCAGAGCTCTTCCTTCAGCCCAGAATGCCCTTCCCCAAGGGTTTCACGTGACTGAATCCTGCTTATCTTTTAGGTAGCAGCTTAAATAGCACCTTCTCCAAGAGGATGTCCAATCTAAAGTGGGCCTTCCCTGTTATTCTCTCGAGTCTGCAGTCCTTTTTCTTCAGGGCACTTGCGTTTTCTTTGTCTATTGCCTCTCCTCTCCACTAGACTATAGGATCCATGAGAGCAGGAACCATACATGCTTTATCCACTACTGTCCAACCATATCCCAGCCCAGGGTCTGACACATGGCAGACACTAAGTCCATTAAATGAAGTTTTTTAAGAGAGGATGAATGGATGCGTGAATGAACGAGGCGTCCTTGAATCCTTTCCATTGTATCCTCCTAAGCAAGGTGGTATGCCTTTTAAATAATATATTTGCTCCCCCTCCCTCCTTCCCTAATTTAATTCTCTCCATTTGTACTCATTTGTTGAATATTTTCTATGTGTCTGCACTAATTTCCCATCACAGTAACATCTCATTTATTTAATAAACATCATCTCACACCCCTTTCTACTTACAACTCAGTTGAGATGCCAGAAAGAAACAAGACAACCTCTGCAAGAAACCTCACATTAGGATACATTTTAATATCTTCCCACACTTACAGGCACAAAGATCTGCTCCTTAAACCTAGGACTAATCAGATGGATCTCTTTTGTTGGTAGGAAATGGTACTGCTGAACACCAGTAAATGACGGCTAGCTTTTCCTACAGATGATCCCAAGAGAGGAAATTTAAGTCAAAACTCAAACAAACATAGAATTCTTCCTTTGATACATTCATAAATCACAGTTTCAACCATGCGCGCGTGCGCGCGCGCACACACACACACACCTGCTTCCTCTGTCTCACTCACTCACAACCACCATCAGACACAGTGTGTCTCCTCCAGTGAGGGGCATGCACTGCACTTTCCTTGGCGTCCTGCTAGGAGCACTGGATGCCCAAAAGGGTCCATTTCAGGAAGTCTTCCTTTTAAGACCCAGGAATGCAGGAAGTTTAGGATTCCTTCAGCTCCTCTTGGGTTGCTTGTCCAGAAGCCTGGACCTCCAGAAGCTTAGAAGACATCTCATTAGCTCAAAGATGAATCCCTTCAGCACCGAGGGACTGTCCTGCCTTGTCAAGAGAGTTCAGACCTGCCCCTCCAAGGACCCTTTTTCCACAAGTGTCATTAGGTCAAAGTCAGTATTTGACCTTATCAAACCTGTACATATGGAGTATTTTCTCTATTAGATTATTATTCTTTATTTATTCATTCACATTTAGTGTGGCACCCCACTCCAGTACTTTTGCCTAGAAAATCCCATGGACTGAGGAGCCTGGAAGGCTGCAGTCCATGGGGTCGCTAGAGTTGGACACGACTGAGCGACTTCACTTTCACTTTCCACTTTCATGCATTGGAGAAGGAAATGGCAACCCACTCCAGTGTTCTTGCCTGGAGAATCCCGGGGACGGGAAGCCTGGTGGGCTGCCGTCTATGGGGTCAGAGTTGAACACAACTAAAGCGACGCAGAAGCAGCAGCAGCAGTGTGCCAGACAGGCAATATGGTGGGAGTACGGACGTCAGGAGCATAGTGTCCTCCCGTCTCCACCCTCAGAGTGCTGTGCTGCCCAGGAATTTCCTGTTTCTAAGAACAGCCCTTTCTTTCTTAAATAGCCTATCAGGTGGGTGCCCTTAAGGATCCTTAACCTCAGCTCTGTCAAGTTCTTATCATCTGTTTACAATATGTTCACCTCTCTCAAAAACACCCTGCCCTGATTTATAGCTATCTTGTTACATTATTTGTTTTTTCTGACTCAACTGGAACTGCCTGCCAGGTCCCTTCTCCTTCATCTCCACCCTACTTCTGATGAAGGGTTGAAATGTGGGTTTAGCCTAAGGCTTGTCCTTTGGCCACTACAGAAGTTTTTCAGGATGGGAAACAGACAACTGTTAAAACTCATTCTTAGGATTTTCCCTAGAAAGGGGTCTTATATATTAATTCCTAAGGGAAAATTTATATGCATAAATATGTTATATATATATAATGTATATACAGTCCATAGAGTCACAAAAGAGTTGGACATGACTTAGTGACCAAACAACGATTCTCTCTATGTATATCTGAGAGTTCTCCCCATTTCGTTGCAATCTCATTACTTGTTATCTCCATAGAAGACTTCCTGACGATTAGTCTGGGAGTGAAATTAATTATGGCAAATAGATGCGGAAACAATGCTTCATGCAAATAGACAGGAAAACAATGGAAACAGTGACAGACTTTATTTTTTTGGGCTCCAAAATCACTGAAGATGGTGACTGCAGCCATGAAATTAAAAGACGCTTACTCCTTGGAAGGAAAGTTATGACCAACCTAGATAGCATATTAAAAGGCAGAGATATTACTTTGCCAACAAAGGTCCATGTAGTCAAAGTTATGGTTTTTCCAGTAGTCGTGTATGCATGTGAGAGTTGGACTATAAAAAAGCTGAGTGCCGAAGAATTGATGCTTTTGAACTGTGGTGTTGGAGAAGACTCTTGAGAGTCCTTTGGACAGCAAGGAGATCCAACCAGTCCATCCTAAAGGAAATCAGTTGTGAATATTCATTGGGAGGACTGATGCTGAAGCTGAAACTCCAATACTTTGGCCACCTGATGCAAAGAACTGACTCATTTGAAAGGACCCTGATGCTGGGAAAAATTGAAGGCAGGAGGAAAAGGGGATGACAGAGGATGAGAGGGTTGGATGGCATTACTGACTCAATGGACATGAGTTTGTGTAGGCTCCAGGAGTTGGGGATTAATCATGAAACTGAAACTTGAATTGAAATTAGAACTTGACAGAGCTGAGGTTAACCTAATCAAAACCTGAACTGAAATTAATCATGTAGATTTTCAGGCATGCAGAGGCCCCAGGCTTCCCTGGTGGCTCAGATGGTAAAGAATCTGTCTGCAATGCAGGAGACCTGGGTTTGATCCCTGGGTTGGGAAGATCCCTTGGAGGAGGGGATGGCAATCCATGCCAGTATTCTTGCCTGGAGAATCTCCATGGACAGAAGAGCCTGGTGGGCTACAGTCCATGGGGTTGCAAAGAGTCAGACATACCACGAAGTAATAAGCACAGCACACAGCAGCAGGGCTCCCAGGGTCCAAGGCCTGAAGGAAGTGAGACCAGGTCTGTGGCCAGAACTCACCATGAGATGGCTTGCCCATTTTTCTGTGTTAGACTTCTAAGAGAACCTATAAACCTGTCTTTTAAATGTCACTGGCAAGGAATTATGGGGCTTCTTTTGTGAACACAGATTTTAAATAACTCATCACAGCGTTTTGACTCTTTCTTCTAAATATTTCTTAGTTATATCTACTTCTCTCCACCCTCTACCACCATCACCTGCTGCCCAGATACTGTATGGCTTCCCAACCAGCCTTCTTGACTCCCCTCTGGTTCTCCTTTGATTCATTCTCCATACAGCACACAGAACCATTTTTAAACCACAGATCAGAGTGAGTCACCATTTTCCCTTTATGGCTTCCCTAGACCTCTAGATCGGAGAAGGCAATGGCACCCCACTCTAGTACTCTTGCCTGGAAAATCCTGTGGATGGAGGAGCCTGATGGGCTACAGTCCTTGGGGTTGCTAAGAGTTGGACACGACTGAGCGGCTTCACTTTCACTTTCATGCATTGGAGAAGGAATTGGCAACCCACTCCAGTGTTCTTGCCTGGAGAATCCCAGGGATGGGGGAGCCTGGTGGGCTGCTGTCTCTGGGGTCACAGAGTTGAACACGACTGAAGCGACTTAGCAGCAGCAGCAGCAGCAGCAGACCTCCAGATTAAATCCAAGCCACTTTAACCTGGTCCATAGAATCCTCCCATTTTGACACCTGTTGACATCTAGTTACATCCTTATTCCTTAACACTTGTTCCCTTGTATTAATGCTCCAACTACTCAGATCCTACGCTTGTGCTTGCTTCTGGTCTTTCAACATGCTGCACTACTGCTTGGAGCTCCCAACCCTCCCCTTTTATTTCCTAGTTAATCTTGAAGACCCTGTTCAGATACCACCTAAAGGTACCAGAGCAGAACACTCAATTCCTTCCAACACCACTACCTCTTTCCCAGCAACTAGACTAGAAGGCCGTGCTACTGCTCCCAGAGGTTTACTATAGACACGACAACTGCCTGCTTAGTTGTCTGCTCCTCTTACCAGAGTGTAAGAACCTGAGGCCTGGACTGTCTGCTATTCATTACTGTATTCTCCATGGCCAGCCCAGTAGTTCCCAGCATATAGAAAGAACTCAGTAAGTGTTTGTTCAATTAATTTATTCAAAAACAGATTCTCTGGGATAGATAAATCCTACTTCTTGATGTCAGGAATGATCTTGATAAAGAAGGTGACGCAGTAAGAAAAATTCTAGGCAGGAAGTCATGGGTCTTGAATACCTTGTAAACTCAGGCAAGTCACTTCTCTCAGCACAGAACTTCAGCTTTCCTCCATATAAGGAATCTCCTGGAATCCAAATCTCAGAGATCCTTGTCAACTTTTCATGGCCCACAGTGCTGCTTCCTACCTGTTTCCTTTAAGAATTACTTTGACTTATCTCTGTGCTGCCCATCAGGGATGTCAGAAGTCCATCATGTCCAGAAGGACCCTCCTAAAAATCCATGAATAGCATTAAGGACAAACTTAGAAACAAGGGCTGCTTTGGCCACAACAGGACTTAGTCCTTGAAGCCCAGTTGTCATCACTTCTTGCTGGCTTCTCTCTGAGACTGAAGTGCCCTGGCCTTTATTACCTCCTAATTGGCATCCTGAGGCTTCTCTCTGAAGACTCTGCTATCTTTCCCCTGCAGAGCTGGACTATTTGCTGAATACCAGAGATTGGGAGTGAATGTTTGGCTCACAATCAGGGCTTGAGAAGCATTGGAAGAGGTGTGAGATTCCATGAATGGGCATAAAGTATCTAGAAAGCTGGTGGAACCCTCAGAGCTCAGGACCTTGGAGCCACAGAATCCTGTGCTGGAGTGGAGGACTGTAGGTGGAAGGCTCAAAATTATTGTAAGGGGTCCACAATCCATTTATGAATTAAGCATCGTCTGTGACTAAGTAAGTACTATGTCTTGCAAGCATACATAGTTTTTCAAATGTACAACAGAGCTGCCATCGTGACTAGCAAAACAAAAGTTCCTTTAAAAGGTAGCTCTAAATTCATGCCAGATGTTTCATGCTTTCCTCACTCAATGGCTTCTACAAGAAATATACAAGACTCCCAGTTACAGAAATGCCAGCTCCAGGAAAGGCGAATCCCAGTCTGTTTTGTGGCTGTACTCCTAGCATCTTGCTCAAGGCCAAGTGTATTAGATGCTTAATAGTCAGGATTCAGGGAATCTTTTCTTTTTTTTCACTTTAAAAAAACAGACCTTTGTTTGAAAAGGTTAGGAACCACTGGCTGGCTAGTCAGAATAATGAATGAAATGATATTTATGTGTTTCATAAAGATTTTTGCAACTTAAAAATTGAATTGCTTTCACACGGCATTTGGCCCTAAAAAGTGATCTTGTGAGGGAAGTGAACTCAGGGTAGAAGAGGCTGCCTGCAGTGCGCTGAAAACAGTGAGTGAGGAAACTGGGTCTTCAACTTGTGTTGGGGGATTGTAGCAATTTGCAGAGAAGACCATCTCTGCTCTGTTCCTCTGGTCACTGGAGTGGCTCAGATGTGTGGCATCTACGTAAGATAAGGCCCTAAAAGAAGACTACCATTTTGTCAAGTCAGTTTAGGTACCATGTAAGAATCACAGTGACAGTTCAGAGTTTTTGTGATGAAGAGCTCTTGTAGGAAGATGAAGGAGCTGGGGAAGTTGCCTGAGAAATTACAGGCTAGAGGTGCTCCTTCTGCATCTCTATCTCCCTTTCTTCTACCATTAAATGGAAATATAATAGAAAGTGAAAGTGTTAGTTGCTCATTTTTTTTCCTTTTTTTAAAAAAAAATTATTTATTTTAATTGGAGGCTAATTACTTTACAATATTGTATTGGTTTTGCCATACATCGACATGAATCTGCCACGGGTGTACATGTGTTCCCCATCCTGAACCCCCCTCCCACCTCCCTCCCCATACCATCCCTCTGGGTCATCCCAGTGCACCAGCTCCGAGCATCCTGTATCATGCATCAAACCTGAACTGGCGATTCAATTCACATATGATAATATACATGTTTCAATGCCATTCTCCCAAATCATCCCTCCCTCGCCCTCTCCCACAGAGTCCAAAAGACTCTATACATCTATGTCTCTTTTATGTATATACTATACATCTGTGTCTCTTTTGCTGTCTCTCATAGAGGGTTATCGTTACCATCTTTCTAAATTCCATATATATGCGTTAGTATACTGTATTGGTGTTTTTCTTTCTGGCTTACTTCACTCTGTATAATAGGCTCCAGTTTCATCCACCTCATTAGAACTGATTCAAATGCATTCTTTTTAATGGCTGAGTAATACTCCATTGTATATATGTACCACAGCTTTCTTATCCATTCGTCTTTTGATGGACATCTAGGTTGCTTCCATGTCCTGGCTATTATAAACAGTGCTGCGATGAACATTGGGGTACACGTGTCTCTTTCAATTCTGGTTTCCTTGGTGTATATGCCCTAGTTGCTAATTTGTGTCTGACTCTTTGCAACCCCATTGACTGTAGCCCTCCAGGCTCCTCTGTCCATGGAATTCTCCAGGCAAGAATACTGGAGTGGGTTGCCATTCCCTTTTCCAGGGGATCTTTCTGACCCAGGGATCAAACCCAGGTCTCCTGCATTGCAGGTGGACTTCTTACTGTTTGAGCCACCAAGGAAGCCCCTAGGAATATAATAGGGGGAATGCAAAAAGAAGGTTAGTCTTTGTTAAGTGATTTACAGTTTGTATTTTTGGGCCTTTGGATTGAGATGTAAGCTTTAAGGATCTGGAAAGATGGTCGAAATACGAAGGTTCTCAATGTGATGTGGATCCGAATGTGGTCCTGGTACTCACTGATAGGGAGACTTTGGGTAAGTAAAGCAGCTTCTCACCTCAGTGTCTGATCTGTACGATGGGCTTATTCCGCACTTTGTCCTACCAGCCAGCCCGAAACCCTCCAGGCAGAACTGTGATTTGTGTAATCTCCAGAGAACCAAGGCTAAGATTAAACTTTCTCATGAGTAATTATTCAGATATTGTGGGGGTGGGGCATCCCTGTGGCTGGAACCTAGCTTCCCCCACCTTGTTTTTATTTTTACACCCCGAAGTCCAAAACCAGCTGTCTGAATCACTTGCAAACAGAGCCAAAACAATTTTCATGCGTCACAGGAGGCCATGGGCTCCAGCCACGCCTCAGGATGATGTACTAAAAATATCTTCCCAGAGCTATTTTTAAGGCCCTGCAGGCTGCTAACCACAGGTGGAGAGAGAACTCCTCACACGCATGCAAAGAGTACCAAGATTACAGCCATGTGGGCCCTGGGGTCTATTAAGAAGCTGGACTTAAAATCCTACATCCTTCTCTCTGGCCACGGGATGGCTCACCGTGCAAGCCCACACTGCAAGTACAGCCTCGCCCCTCTCCCGGGAAGCTGCCAGGCAGACCGGGCCACCGTGACATCAGTTGTGTGCAACCTTTCCATGCTGGGCGTTCTTGGAACCACTGGCACACAGGCTTCTGCCAAGCGAGGACACCGGATGCTCATCCCTCATGTTTTGAACAGTCATTTATAATTTTCAAAGCATGTTCACATCCATTACCTTGTCATCATCCATTACCTCATGGCACTCCTGCTAAATGGGTATTATTATTCCCATTCCGTGGACTAGGAAAATGAATAAAAATCTGTGCTCTTGTAACATCCCTGTTAGGCTAAGGCATGCAAAACAAATCCTCGGGTATCTGGAGGTGGGATGACCTCAGAGATCAAGACAGGCACTCAGCATTTCCTTCTGTCTCCCTCCTCGTGGGCATAGTGGTGAGGATCCCCTTCCTCCTGTCTCCACAGTGGCCGCACCCACCTCCCCTGATTCAGACTGCTCACCGTTCACTCAGGCATTCATTCATTCATTCGTTTGGTAAACATTTCTGAGCACTCAGGCCAGAACCTCCCTTTGCTAGGCTCAGAGATAAGCAATGTCATCCCTGCCTTGGGGAGGTGATAGTGAAAGGACACAATCCACAGTGCACGGTGGGCACAGGGCGGCGGGAGATGTCAAAAGAAGCTTCAGGAAGGAGGTCATTCCTGTAGGCATCTGAAGGCTGAGTAGGAGATAGAAAGACAGTGATCCAGACAGAAGGAGGAGCCTGGGCCAGGCAGGCGGCACTACAGGGAGTGTGTGAGAAGGGAAGGCAGGTCAGGGTGGGCGCAGGCAGGAGGCAGGGGCCGAGAGGCTAGACTGGCAGCAGGGTCCGAGAGGAGGCACAGGGGCTGCCAGGAGGGCATCAGGAGTCACTGGAGGTTTTCAGCAGAGGAAGGCCTAATCACATGTGGGTTTCAGAAGCATCCCAGTGCTGGCTGTGTGTGGAGGACTGGAGGGCAGTGAGGCTGAGGAGAAGGACAGACGAAGGTTGTTAAAATAGAACAGTTGTGACAGGATAGGGGCCTGGGCAGAGGTAGGTAGAGTCAGAAAAGATGAAAAGCAGGATCTAATTCTGTAAGTACTTATAAGTAATTAAAATGTAGGCTAAAAACTAGTCATAGGGCTTAGTGACCCATTGGATGTATGGGGACAGGAGAAAAGGGTCGGGCTTGGGTGACTAGGGGCAGGTTGGTGCCTTTCAGGGAGTGGGGGACCCTTCAGAATAGGCCCTGGCATCGGTGTACTTTAAAAGGCCCCTGGCGCTCCTTGTGATGCATAGCCAGGCTTGGGAACATGGTTGTGGAGGTGTGGTGGTGGAGCAGAGACGGCCTGGATGCATGGCAGATGGTCTGGCTGCTGGTGTATGGTGTACACGGGGGGCCAATGAGGACAGAGAGCCCAGAGTCAGCTTGGCCTCCAGAGAGGAGACCTCAGGAGAGAGCATTGTCTCACCTGCCCAAAGAGGGCGAGTACTAGGAAGGAGGCCCCAGGAACAGCCATCCGATGCTCCAGAGAGCCAGGCAGTGTGAGGGCTGGAGGGTGTGGAGGGGCTGACCTGGGCCAGAGCAGACTTGCAAAGCGAGGTGCAGAACCAGATCGGACCAGACTCAGGGGGAGAGGAGGCAGGGAGTGGAGACCGCCAGAGGTGGGCGATTCAGTTAAGAAACGTGTCTCTGAAAGGAAGCAGAAAGGAAAGGAAAGACCATGTGCTCAGTCATGTCCGACCCTTTGAGCCCCATGACTGTAGCCCTCCAGGCTCCTCTGCCCATGGAATTTTCCAGGCAAGAACACCGGAGTGGGTTGCCAGTTCCTACTCCTGGGGATCTTTCCTACCAGGGATCTTACCCGTATCTCTTGCATCCCCTGCATTGGCAGGCAGATTCTTTACCACTAGCGCCACCTAGGAAGCAGAGGGAAGAGCTAAAAGGAAACGGAGGAAGCACAATCAAAAAGATCTGAGGTCTTCTGTCCCAGGGATAAGGAGGCCAGGGGGATAGTTCACAACTCCCTGAATGAGAGGGGAGAGTGAATAGAGGCTGGGTCCCTGAGGAAGCTTAGGGCGCAGTGGAAGGACCCTAGGAGGAGGGATGCACCCATCTGGCGTGTCACCCGCCTCCATAGAGCCTGGCCCCTCCCTGTACTAGCCCCACAAAGTGTACTGACAGGGGGCAGATGCTGCAGCTTCCCTACTCCTCCCGGCCCACCTCTAGGCTCAATCACTCATGTGCTTCTCCCGCTGCCTTGATGCAGATGACTCCCAGCCTCTTCAGACCACTCCTTGACCCCAGAATGTTTATAATCAGCTGTGAAGTAGGCTGGGAATGGCTTGAAAGGAGGGACTCAAAGTTTGCCTAAAATGTTTGGTAATAACTTTTGTTGTATAAATGCATGCATGCACACGTGCATAAATACGTAAAAAGCACTGACATCATTACGTATACCTGTATGTTACACACGTATGCCTAATCGTGCCTGCTCACCGCGGGCAGGCACATTGCCCCACACTGGGCACACACATTCTCCATGATCTCCCCACAGGACTCTGCTTGGCCTCTCTCTCTGACACACTCCCCCAGTCCTGGAAAGAAGCTCTCTGTGGACACGGGGCCTGGCCTGTTCACATTTCCTGGGTACATCTGCTGCTGTTTAGAAAACATTGCAGGTCATTTTTGAATTCTGGAATGTGAGTGCTTCCGACATATGGTTAAAGGGAAGGAAGTTTGCTATCACATTATGGAATTTATGCTCCATGACGCTCACTCTTTCTTTCAGTAGAAAATGGCTTCTGGGAAGATAACAGGAAGAGGCATTTTCCCAGTGCTCATCCACGTTCCCAGTTTGCTCAAGAAGCATATGGGAGGAACAGTGACTTGACTTCAATTTGCAGTTTTATTTCCTAGTTTATAAGAGCTGTGGAAGAATGCCCAGCAAAGCAGGCAGTCTAATATATTTTTTAAGCTTCCAACACTAATTTTTTTTCAGCTAACAAATGTTAGGGCATATTGCAAAAAAATTTTTTTAATCCAAATTCAGTGTATTTAAAAAAATTTATTCAAAGGTTTTTTTTTTTTTTTAAATATACAAACTGCTCTCTTTAAGCTAGAAAGCTTCTTAACTCTAGGCAAAAATAGTAAGCACACGGATGACATGCTATTGGGGGATAATGGATTTTTTTTAACCTTGTATGAGGACTTTGGTAGAGAAAAGAGATACTGTTCCTCTTGTCTGTGACGGACAGTGAGAAGGAGCCACGTCTTTGATAACCACCCCCACACATACATATACCACACACAACACACACACACACACACCCTCTCCCCCCTCCCCACCTGCCACACACACAGCACTCACACTGTACAATGGCATGTAAAATATATAAACTTGAGCCAGGTCAGTGTGAGGCTGAATTTCTTAGTGAGTTAGAGTCACTGGCTCAGGATGCATTGGTGCTACTGAGGTCATTTGAGTCTCCCACTCCATCCTGGCCCCTTGTTTTTGTGACCGGTTACTGGCCAGCTGCCTTGCAATAACATTTGTTCCCAGATCCCCAGGTGGCCATTTTCCTTCCTGTAACCCTGACTGCCTGAGTTATCAGGCAGGATTCTCCCCCTTGGAATAAGAGGATGGAAGCCTGATGCAGTTAACATTTTCTGTCTCTGAAGGACCTCTGGGAACAGATGTCCCTAGCACTGTGAGATCTTCCTGGCATTTTTCTTTCTTTTTCTTTTTTACAACATAGTGATTTGATATTGCTATACACCTCAAAATATTGTTGTTAAGTCATGCCAACAGTTAATCAGTCGCCCAGTCATGTCCGATTCTTTGCGACCCATGGACTGCAGCACGCCATACTTCCCTGTCCTTCACCATCTCCCGAAGTTTGCCCAAGTTCATGTCCATTGCATTGGTGATGCCATCCAGCCATCTCATCTTCTGATGCCCTCTTCTCCTTCTGCCTTCAATCTTTCCCAGCATCAGGGACTTTTCCAATGAGTCAGCTCTTCACATCAGATAACCAAAATATTGGAGTTTCAGCTTCAGCCTCAGTCCTTCCAACAAATATTCAGAGTTGATTTCCCTTAAGATTGACTGGTTTGATCTTCTATAAAAGGACATCAAAATGATCACCACACTAAATCTAGTTATGACTTCTCACCATATGAAAATAGTACATAATTATTGACTATACTTTTCCATGTCAATGGTTTCCTGGTGTGCTGAGCAATGGCGTCCTTTAGGACTCAGAGACTGTGTGTTTGCATGGAGATGGGTGGATAAAAATGGTGGGGACAGGGGCCAGGCTGACAGAAGGAGGACAGAATCCCAAGGGGACAGTGGCTTGGCAGTCATCAAAAGGAGAGGAAAACAAGATGAAGGCCCAGGCTTGTCTGAGGACGCAAAGACAGGGAGCCTGGGGGAGTTCAGAGTGACTACAGTGGAGGGAGGGAAGGAAGAAGGAAGAAAAGAAGGAAGGAAGGGGTAGCCACACAGGATCTTTCTAGTTCCTACCTGACTTCCTGTCTGGGATGTGCTGGGGATGATCTATCAGAACACAGGCTCTCCTGACACTCACTATATCCTATGGCTGTGGCCCTTGCCTGGGGACGCAGGACCTGTAGATGGAGCGTCACCAGGGGCCCATTCTTCATGAAGATGATGTCACCACCACTCACTCGAGATGGGTGCTTATTAATAATGGCAGTTTCATCAGATTCCTAACATATCCCTGGTGGGGGAATACCCAGCTCGTATTTTGTTCATGCTTGAAATGAGGTTCCATCAGGAGCAGCTGGAGGAAGACAGAACCTGAAGCAGAGAAGATGAAGGGGAGGCATGGGAACTGCCTTCAAGTATCTGAATGGGGATCCTATGTGTGGACGAGGGGCTGGCTTACTCCTTCAGAGCCCTGCAGGGGAGAAGGTAGCGTGTTTCAAGTCACTGAAAGCAAGGATCATGGTGTGGGCTGCTTTGGGAGGTGGTGAGTTCCTTGTGCTGGGAGATTCAAGCAGAGGCAAAATTTGTCAGGAGTGTCCCATAGTGATCCTTGTCAATCTGCCCTTTGTGATCATTCCTGCAGGGGGAGAGTGAAAGCTTGGTCCAACCTCCTATCTCCTTGGTGGGGAATCATTCAAGACTGCCCAAGCCTCAGAAGGCTAAACAGTCTTGGCTGTCCTCCTCTGATGAGGGAGCCTG
The DNA here is from genome assembly GCF_019923935.1 of Bubalus bubalis. Lineage (NCBI taxonomy): Eukaryota > Metazoa > Chordata > Mammalia > Artiodactyla > Bovidae > Bubalus > Bubalus bubalis. Next base: position 118,152,105 of record NC_059157.1, on the reverse strand, counting down.
TCTCTGTCTGGCTGATGACCTTAGCTCACCCAAAGTGACCAGGACCCTCACCATGGCTGAGTCACAGCCCCATGTCCTGACTTTGACCATATGAAAAAGATAAATAGCTTTATTTTACTCATGAGGAATGTGGGGCTAACAGAGGTTATATAACTAGCTAGTAAGTGGATGTCTGGCCATGTCAAATTTTTAAAGACATTCTTAGGTTAGATGGGTAATATAAATAACCGCTTCACTTAATTTAATCTATTTGTAAACCAAGTTTTTTTTTTTTAAATACATTCCTCAAAATGATGCTTAGTGCAACATGATTTCATCCCTAGTCCCCACCCACAGCATTTTTGGTTTCCTACATTCTTCTCTTTCATCACAGGACACGTCAATGCAGGATTACCAAACTCTGAGGAGCTGTAATACCTGATAATTGCTTGTTTGATTTTGTAATCCATCCTCCCACCTCTTCCTAAAATGACTTTCTGGAGGAAATGGAGACATGCAGGTGCACGTGCAAGCCAAACAAATTAAAATGCATTTTGTTTCCAAACATCCTGTGAGATATGGAGGAACAACACGATGTTCTAGGTGTTGGGGGTCGGGAATCTGGGAGTAATGCAAATTAGACAGGAGTGAAAGGAGATCAGTCCTGGGTGTTCATTGGAAGGACTGATGCTAAAGCTGAAACTCCAATACTTTGGCCGCCTCATGCGAAGAGTTGACTCATTGGAAAAGACTCTGATGCTGGGAGGGATTGGGGGCAGGAGGAGAAGGGGGCGACAGAGGATGAGATGGCTGGATGGCATCACTGACTCGATGCACATGAGTCTGGGTGAACTCCGGGAGTTGGTGATGGACAGGGAAGCCTGGCGTGCTGCGATTCATGGGGTCGCAAAGAGTCGGACACGACTGAGCGACTGAACTGAACTGAACTGAGCTGAGGTGTCAGGAGAGGCTGTGGCGATGAGTCACCAGCTAACTGCAGTCAGTCTCCCTCTTGGACGTCAGCGCTCCCAAGGATAAAACCAGAAGAGCGATAGTTGGGTGTGCAGGTCATAGCCATAATCTTTGGTTTAAATATAGAAGTGCTCTGAATGTGACTTGGGAGGTGGCAGTATCCACTTCCCACGCACCTAGGGATGTGTCCCAGGGAGGCTGACACCTGCTCGGTGGGAAATTCCCACCATTGTTTTTCATAATAACCCAGCTCTCCAAGGAAGATCCTGGCTCCACATAAGCTTTCAGAAAAGGCTTTCAAAAAGTCAAGAATTCTCTGTCCCTTCCCTCCTAGTATCAGGACTCTGTCTATGTCATCCTTGGGGGAAAAACCATGACACACTGATCCAAGAGGTAGGCAGGGATTGTTTCCTGAAGAGAAAGAAAATTAGATGGGAGTGGCATGTGGTTGGAGAAAATGAAATCTTGTTCAAGCAGCACATGGAGTTGGGGGTGTAGCTCTGTTCCCGGCAATTTACTGTGCTTTGATCCCAAATGGAGGAGGATAGCTTAAGGTGGTATAAAACACAGGCACTGAGGGGAAGATGTGTTTCATTCCCAAAGAGATTATTTTATGGGAAATTCACCCTTAAGAAAATGCAGGGCATTTCCATCTCCTGAGGCCCTTAAAATGTAGCCAAAGTATGTACTGTGCTGGAAACCCAGGAGAAAAAGCTCCTTCCCCCACCCTGGCTAACAAGGTGTGTGAAGAAGGACACAGAGAGGTGTCATAGTCGGTGCTTTCTTTCCCATCTCAAAATAAATAGATAAATAGATTATTTGGCTTGTTGTTCATTTGTTTTTTTGGGTTGTTCTGCATTATAAAAAGAAGGGAGGAAGGAAATGTAGGAAAAAATTAAATGACTAGGGGGGACTAGAGAAACAGATCTATATGGTTATAAATATGCCCTCAAGTTTTTACAAAAGCAGAGAGAAAGGTGATATCAATGAAGATCTCACTATTAAGCCTGAGGAAGAGAAAAGGCAGAGAAAGAAGACAAGAGAAGGAAAAATAGAAGGAAGGAAAATAAGGGAGGAAGAAAAGTGGGCAAGAAGAGAAGGAGTGGGAGGAAGAAAGATGGTAATCAGAAAGTAAATAATTCATTTTTAAATCACAGAATTAGCTTAATTAAAAATATAGTGTAACATCTATATATCAGGTTTTATTCTTCCACTCTTTTTCTGGAAAAACTGATCAGTGTAATTCAGAATTTTTCAGCACGTGATCCTAGCTCTTAAGTGTCACTCCTGTTACTGTTAAATCTTTAAGGAACAAGCATCTCTCCTGGACTCTACTGGTATGTGAATTGAGGATAAAGTAAATGAAGAGTACTCTGTCCCTGAAACAGACTGGAGAAAATGCACTCACCATCCTGAGTTAAGAGTGAGGAAGCTGATGTTCTGCTGGGAGAGTGAAGTGAAAGAAACTGGAAAACCAGCTTGGGCCATAATACACCAGTGTCCATGGCATGCAGAAACCCAAGACCAAGAAATTAACATCAAAAACAGCTCAAGACTTCTCTGGTGGTCCAGTGATTGAGACTCCATACCTTTGATGCAGAAAGCATTCGATCCCTGGTTGAAGAACTAAGTCCCACATGCCAAATGGCATGGCCAACCCCCCACTGCCACCCCCTACCCCCACAAAAAAAAACACCCCAGCTCAGAGCCAGTGAAACCCAATGGCTCTAGCAGAGGTGAATACAGAACCACCCTGGAGACCTCTTCATAAACCAAGGCACGTGGAATGTTCCCAGACGACAGCGCCTGCTGAAGATGGGGTTACAGTTAAAACAATCAAAACCAGACAACAACATAACAAAATGGACCTCAATTTTGGAGTATCAGTGGCCATAATGAATGAGGGAATAACCAGTGAGACTAGTTTATTGCCAGGGGAATGTTGCTATAACATGGATGATCAGAGCCCCTTCATTGAAAGACTCCCAGATGCCAAGTTCTCGAGGTCTGTTCTTGGCATCTGTTCAACTTCTCTGGAGAGGCAGAATCTAGCTCCCTTCTGGATGGCACACGGTTGGCAGGTGAAAGTCATAGCATATGTTCCACTGAATCTTCTTGCGTTCAGGTCATGTGTCACCCCCACTATCCTCCACTGAACCTAGGGACCTGAAGCTTGAAATCTATTATGTTACATTTATTTAGAGATTTAAATATATTCAAACATCCATTCTCCGGCTGGCACTGGTACAGAAGGGCTGGGAGTGGGAGGGTGTGAGCCCTTGACTATGTGGTGGAATGGGGCTGGGTGAGTGGGGCGGGTAAGTAACATAATGTTCAACCTGCAGACAGACTTTAAAATGACCTTTTTTGTTTCCATTCCTCTGTCATTGGACATTTGGGTTGCTTCCATGTCTTGGCTATTGTAAATGGTGTTACAGTGAACGCTGGGGTACATGTATCCTTTCAGATCATTTTCTTCTCCAGATATATGCCCAGGAATAGGATTTCAGGGTCGTATGGTGGAAGAAGTGGTACATATAGATGATGGAATGTTACTCAGTCATTAAAGAGAATGAAATAATGCCATTTGTAGGAACATGGATGGACCTAGAGACTATCATACTGAATGGACTAAATCACAGAGAAGAAGACACAGTGTATGATATCCCTTATATGTGAACTCTAAAAAGAAATGATATGAATGAACTTGAAAAACTGAAGGAGACTCACAGGCTTAGAGAACAATCTTATGATTGCGCGGGTGAAGGATGGGGGGAAGGGAGAGTTAGGGAGTGTGGGACCAACACGTACACGCTGTTATATTTAAGATGGATAACCACTGTCTAGCACATGGAACTCTGCTCAACGTCATGTGGCAGGCTTGATGGGAGGGGAGTTAGAGGGAGAATGGATACATGTCTATGTCCCTTCTCTGTGTGCCTGAAACTGTCACAACATTGTTAATCGGCTATAACCCAGCACAAAATAAAAAGGTAAAAACAAACAAACAAAAAAAAACAAAACAAAAAAATGACACTCCTCTTTTTATGTTTAAGCCACACTCTGAGAGGGCTTCCGTCTATGGGGTCTCACAGAGTCGGACACGACTGAAGCGACTTAGCAGCAGCAGCAGCAGCTGTCCTCTTCAAGTTGGCATTTCAGGTCCCGGAGTTGGCTCCAGGCTGTGTGAACAGGAACTCTGTGGTCCCATGTACCCAGAGCATGGTCAAGAAAGGGGCCTGTGGGCTCCTGCTGGACCCTCACCCTGGGGCTGTTGGGAGACTTGCACGGGGGCATCTAGGGCAGGTGGAAGGGAAGAGACTTGCACTGCCTGATGTCAGGGAGATGCTGCCCCTAACTAACTCTCTGTTAAGTAGAAGATTATGAACAACTCACATTCTATCTGTCATTCTTTACCTCTTGAGCCGGATCTGCCCATCCATCCAGAGATTCCATCAAGTAGCGTTGGAGAGCTCCACCCCATCTGTCTCACCCCTGACCACCCCGACCCCCCAAATCTGCTAGAGTCCATGCGTGAAGAGTAGTAGTAAGCTAACAGCTTCTTTGCCTTGCCTGGCTGAATGCTTCCTGGAAAGAAGAGGCGAGAGCTCTGGGTTCACTGCTGATAATGAAACCTGACAGCCAACGTCAGGGAAGATTACTCTGGATTCCTCACTTGGCTTCTGATTCCCAGTCCCAGGTTCCTACTAATCAAAGGCAATGGTGTCAAGTGACAGTGTCTCAGGACAGATGGGAGCTGCAGGGAGAGGCAGAGACTTCTGCTCTCTGCAGGCTCCTTGGACCTTTCACGATGGGGAAGAGCAGCGGGCCAGGAGTCACAAAGCTGGGGTCCCAGAGCCAAATTTCCTTCTTCCCAGGGGTGACCTTGGAATAGATAAGTTGTAAAACACAGCAACTCTGGAGTTGTCTAAACTTGGGCTTGAATCCTGGCTCTGCCACGTACCAGCTGCGTGACCTTGGACAGGCTACTTCACCTTTCTAACCTCACTGTACTAATTATCCAAGTGGGGATAACAGCATCCCCAGTCACAAGGCTGTGGTGAGGATGAGATTAGATGATGATGCTCATAAGGGGCTTAAGACAGCGTCTGGCACTTAGGAAACACTCTATTAAGGGTTCTGATAATGATGAAAATGACGGTAATAATAGAACAGATACTTAGAGCTCCAAGAAACATCAGAAGTTAGTTCCCCTCTCCTTGACTCAGTTTTCTCACCTGTAAAATGGAAACGATGCTGCAATCATTTCCTCATCTACCTTGTTTGTTGTTTTGAGTTAAGGAAACTGAGGCCATGGTTCCCAGGTGCAGACGTATGGAGTCAGTCTATGACAAAGTTTTTACCAACCTGTGAAGAAATAAGAAAAATAATAACAGGGAATGTTTTATTCCCAACTTTTAAAGACTATCTTTTATTCTTAATTAATTTACTCCCAATTTAAAAATATTATCCTTTATTCTAATATGCTATTTCTGTTCGTGTGTATATGTGTTGAAACATCCCTTCTCTGATGAAAGTGTGCTGCTAATGGTTACTAGTTTGCCTTTAATGACCTTACTCAGCAAAATAAAAGTTGTTGACTCTATTTTGGTTCCTTCTTTGTGGAAATCTTACTGGTCTGTGAAATCAAGTCTATAAAGAAACCACAAAGATAAGGAATTTTAAAGAATCTGATAATTGTAAGGATCTGTATGGTGATAACAAAAATAACACACCACATGCTGAGTTCCTTTTTGGTATTCCAGGCATTACTGAGGACAGTTACGCATCTGCTATGGCCTTTCAGTGGTCTGGTGAGCTAGGTGTCACTTAACCCCTAGTGACTTGGAGATACTGTGACTTGGAGAGCATGAAAAGCTGGGCTTTCTGTTCAGTGGGGATTGCGATACCCATGTTGGTCTGGCCCCAAGCCTCACAGTTTCTCCTGAACCTCACTGAAGTATTACTGTGGAGAAGGCCCTGAAGCAGCCACCGAGACATCACCCCTGTAAAAAGCAACCATTCCAAGGTCTTATGGGCAAATCACTTAACCTCTCTCTGCCTCTAGTGTCCAACTGAAAAATTAAGTAGAAATCAGGGTCATGCTGAAAACAGATGGAGAGTCAAGCTGGGTTGTCCTGGGAAATAAAATTAATACAAAGAGCCATTCTCTGTGATTCTCTATGATTCGGTGCCCTTTGATAATATATGAAGTTGTGAGGCATCCCAGCCAGGTAACTGACAGGATGCTGTCTGGATTCAGAGACACCGTTGGATGGCCTCTTTTTCACTTTGCCCTTTTGGTCCTGCTGCTCCCCTCCCCCAGCTGCTCAGAGTCTTTCTTCCTCACAGATTTGGTGGTGTTCTCCATTCCAGGGCCCTCTTGAAGCTGGATGATGGGAGACCCCTACACCCACTCCTCACACTTAGCATGTGTGATGCTGTGCATCATGCAGTTCTTCTTATTCTCTGGGCTACTCTGGGAGGAGGTTTTGTTAACTTTGTTTTACAGATGGAGAAACTGAGGCTTGTTGTGCGGCTAGGAGTCACACAACCTGCAAGGGGCAGAAAGAAGGATTCTCATCCAGCTGAGGCCACCTGGCTTTGTGCCTCCTGTTCCATCACTGAAGTACTCCCTGAAGTTGGAGGAAAGAGATCTTACAACCTTAACAGCTCCCAGTCCCCTATCACATAAAGGGAGTTCTCTCTGGACCCCAAAACATTCACCTTGAACCCACTATGGACTGGACCATTCGCTGTAGGGCCAATTCCAGCCCAACAACTGCTACCTGATCTTTATATCCCAAGAACGGACTTGAAGCAGTGCTTATCTGACACACGGTCAATCTGTTGGCACTGATACTTCAGTTCTAAACCACCCTTTCTCTTTGAATTTGAAGCTAAATGCTTCATAGTTCTCTCTTCAGCCTTTATTAACAAATTCACTCTTATGAAGACAATGTAACAAATTCCATGTGATCATTCCATTTTTTTGTTGTTGCTGCATCAGCAACATAGATGCTGATGATGCTGTTGAGCATCTATGGCTTGACAATAAGAGGATTGTCCATTTTTTATCTTTTTCACTATTAGTTAAAAATGCTCCCCAATGATACAGGTACCTGATGAAAAATAAGAGTATATATGAGCTTATAAAAGAAAAACAATAGGCAAAGCCTTTTTTCCACTTCTCTCCATTTATTTCCTCAACCCAAAGACAATCATGTATGCCCCCTGAGGTCTGGGAAGGTGAGTATTGTTTTTAATTAGTTTCCTAGTAGTTACCTCCATGCTTCTCACTGAACAGCTTATATGAGTAATTCTTCAATCATTAACTTTAAACATTATTTGTTGCCTCGACAGATGGAGATTTGCTCACTGACTTCCTCTGCCACCCCACTGGTCCCCTGCAACATACCCGAAGCACTAGATACAGTCCTCTACTGGTAAGTTTAACGAATGTGTTTGAATCTGTATTGATTCTCTTCTAGTGTGGCTGGTAAGGTTATTACAACATCCCATCTCTTTCTATCCCTTCCATCAGTCATCCCATATCAGCTGTCCTCTTGTTTCTGAATTCTCAAGGTTGATCACAGTAGCATTCTGGCCTGTAACTGTGAAACATTTTCCATATTCAGTCTAATGTGGCTTCAACTTAGGATCATGGTTTTTTTCCACTGGGGCAGCTGCCCTCAGCCTCCTGAACATTCATCTTGGATTTCTTGTTATTGTGCAGATCAATTAATACCCTTGTTTGCTGCTTATATAATCCCCTTAAAACAGCTATTTTCAATTAATGATAGCTCCACAGCTCTGTGGGGTAAGCCTCTTAACTGTCACTCCATCTTTGTCACTCATTAAGAAAATTACACTTCCCTTGCTGCTGATGGTCTGACATGCCATCAGCTGGTCTCTGTTACATTAAGTTTCTATTATTCCCACGCTTCTACCAGGGAGCCCATTCCTATACCAGCATCTCCTACCATCAGCCCTGGCCCGAGAGGACCACTGGGCTTCTCAGTGATGTTGATGCTCATCACCACTCCTATCACCTTGGCAAGTGGAGGGTCTGGCAGACTCTCTTACAGAACAGTCAACTGGTGGGCTTTCTGGTCTCATATAGTATGGCCTCTCTGGCATGGCTGAGCCCTTCCTCCATGAAGCTTTAGAATTTCCACTTCACTTTTTTTTCTGGGTCTCTAAGACAAAGCACACAACATATTAGCACCACCTCCTGGGGTCCTTGCCAGGGTGTTAAGTCTGGCGTCACTGCAGAGTGCTTCCATTGCAATAAATTCTTCCTTCACCAACTTTACGTTCTGTCCCTGTTGATCTGGAATCCAGTCCTAGGGCAGGTTCTCTAGGCTTCTGTTGGGACATGTTGGGGAGGCTGTGTGCTTCCTTTGTTATATTGTCCTATTCTCCCCTTAATAGGCCCCACGCTTCCCCAACCCAGGGTTTGTGTGTTTGGGGATATGAATTAACCCTCAATTTTGGTCTGGTGACCTGGACGGGAAGTGGGACTAGATCCTGGGGTAGAAGAAAAGAACCAGGGACTTGTTCTCTTGCAAAGCAGAGGTTCCTGTATTTTTAAGCAAAGGAGGGTAGTAGCCTTCAAGTAGGGAGGAGTGGTTGCTTCAGCAGGTGCAGGAAGTTCATGATTCTCAGGTATGTTGGCCCAGATGTCCCAGTCCTGTGTCAAGGTCTCATTCCTTCCCAACCATGACAACTATGACATTGTAGTATTGTTGAGGTCAAGAATTCCACCATCTCTGAAGCTCAGCTGCCCTTAAGATTAAGCTCTGAGCCTGCTCCTAAGCTATTTCTGCCCTGCAGATGCAGGAGATGAAAATTCTTTACATGCTGCCAAGAAGCCCTCTCGCTCTCATACTTTGCCTTAAATTGGTAATTAGTCATTCTCAGTCTTTCCTTATATTTCTCCAATGCAGGCATGGCTCTTTGGGACAGCCCTTTGATCCCAGTCCTCATATTTAAGGGGCTGACTTCCTTAGCCCCTTAAACACCAGGGAGACCATACCTGCTAGCACATCCCTTCCACCAGTCCTCTATCCCGTTTCACCACCAGGGACAGTCTTAGCAACTCAACTGTCACAGCATGCCAGGGGCTCCCCAAATCCACACGTCAGCCAGCAGGCAGGGGATCTGGCCCCACATTCTCATTTTAGAGTCAACTTCCTCAGGCAACTTGTGGTATCAACTGTTTTAGGTTGGGTTCCCCAGGAAATACACTCTGACATGAAGAGCTGTGAGTAGGTTAATGGAGAGTTCTTGCAGCAAGAACACCATGAGGGATGAAGGAAGCTGATTAGGCAGAAGGAGACACTGAAGGGCAATGAGTCACAACAAAGGCTTCAGCCAATCCCACGGTGAGCTCTGGGGCTAGAGCGGCCATTCAGATTTGTTCCAAACGGAGGCAAAGAGGCTAGGCCTTCATGTCCCTATGTCATCCAGCCTTCAGTGGGTGTTATCCTTGAGAAGGTGGCATAACCTTCTTCCAGCTGAGGGCAATGCCAGAGTCATCCGCAATGGGAAGATGAATGTCTTGGTCCAGATGGGAGGAATTTGGATGGTATACTACAGCATCTACTACAGCCCCAAATGACTCAGTTTACACCTGTTGTCCTGAAATAATCATTAGTAATGTGCTTTTCCCTCTCAAAGGTGTACCCATTTGGATGATAAATTTTATTGTCATTCTACTTATGCCACAGCCGTACCTCCCACTATTCTGAGTGTGAAGGACATTGCACAAGTAGACCCTCCCACCCTGTCACCTTAGAGCAATTAGCACCTCTGTGCTAATTGGCCCCGTAGGGGCTGTCTTTCAGCGAAGGAAGACTCTTGGAAGAAGACATAGGTTCTGATGCCATCGTTCCTGCGACCCTGAGTGTAAGCCAAGCAACAGTTTGTATCTGAATGGGGTGTGGGGTGGGGACATGCTCCAGCTCACCTTTGGCCTTATCCTACGTGACCAACAATCCATTGCTCTGTCTTCATTCTCTGCTGGCTGTGCAAGGCCTTAAGGGCTCCATCTGTGAGGCTGGAGAGGCAAAGAAGTGTCAGTGAACACAGCTTCCTTCTCCTGACTTCTTGAGGCACTGACTGCCACCTTCGCCCCCATCCTCACCCCGACACAGGAGCTGTCTTTCTTGTGAGGACAGATCGAAGCTTCCCTCCTGGGTGGCTGTGCCTGGGTGACCCTCAGGCTCCCCCTGAGCTGACCTGTGATGTTTGAGCAGGAAAGGTCAACCAGAGTGATCCTGAAGTACTCAGTACATGAAAGAGTAACCAGTGACTTATAGGCTAAGCAGCCATTTCCTGAGCGTTGTCCTTTACTCTGATGCCAACCAAGCCAAGACTCCGAATCCAGGGCACTCCCCTTCTTTCTCTGAGAAGCCTGCTGAGATTCTCACTCCCACCCTGTGGACAATCAATGCTGGCTGAGAAACCATTTCTGTGAGAGCCATTTTCACCCTGATCCCCGAGCGTGGGCCCAGCTTTCTGGCTGTGCTCAGACCCCTCGGTGCCTTGATCTGGGGCTCTGAGAACTTGCCATCTGCTCCTGCACAGCGATGCATCAGGGAGAAATGCAGAGAGCCACAGCCCACCCACTGCAGCGGTCACTGAGCAGCCTCCTCTGACCTCTCCCTTCCTTCCCAGATGATGAAAAGAGGTCGGCAGGCAGTAGTGATTTTTCTCAGGGGTCCTTCTCTGACCTAGATTTTTTTTTTTCTTAGGATAATTTGAGACTGCATTTCTTTTTCACTTTCTGGACATTATAGATTTTTAATGGCATGAAAGCAGAGTAATGCTGGCAGGCAGGCCTCTGCACCTGCAGAACGAGGGAGTGGTCTGCCCCTTTCTGTCCCTGTTGCCAACTTCCTCAGGCTTAAAGCTTGGTTCCTAAAGTCTGTATCCTTGAATAAGCAAACAGTGTTATAAATAATACCTTGTTGCTTTTTGTTATTTTTTAAATGGAAAGTGAACAGTCACATCTTGATGCCACGTTGGTTAACGAGACACTGCATACATAAGGAGAGGAGAGAAGCGAAGTCACTTTCAATGTCATTGCTGGATGTGCTGAGAGCCTTCTGTGGACCAGGCACTGAGCTCAGTGCTTTTGTGCCTGGTCCTAACCACAACCTGATGGGGGAAACTGGACATAGCCTGTGAGTCTCCATTTTCAGATAAAGAAGGGGAGACACAGAAGGGGGTTGTACGCACCTGCAGGCAGGGACTGTTTTTGTACATCTTGGCATCTTCTGTAGCATCTGGCAGGATCCCCTGCATATAATGAGGGCTTTAAATATTTGTTGAAAGAGTGAAATTGCCCAAGATCACAGAGCTAGTTTAGTCTCTGAGTTCCTAATCAAATGTTCTCTCCACTAGTCCAAGCTCTTTTTGTCTGAGTGAACCGAAGGTTTTGACAATACTAAATGAGCAGATTTTAGTAACTTCAAAACTCCAAAGAAAAAGAAGCCAGAAGCATGAAAAAAAATAAATGTTTTAAATAAAAATGAGCAGTTTCCAGAAATTTATGGTATTACTTACTTACCCCCTGATTGCCTCACCCACTGCATCTTAAATGGAACAAATGGGGCCAACCAGGTGAAGGAATGCTATATATATATATTTAATGGTTCTGGCTCAATATTTATTTTATGAAATTAAAAAAAAAAAAAAAACTTGTATCTCTGAAGATTGTGGGCATGTTCACAATTGCCAAGAGTCCTCTGAATCATCCAAAGGCTGACTTTTCTTCACCGATATCACCATTGCAGAGTTCAGAGGGTGCTTCATCCACTGGGAAATTACATACTAAGAGAAATGATCCATTTTCATGCTTTTCATTTATTAAGTTATAGAGACAATAAGAGCATTATTTGTCTGAAAAATACAGTAAAAATACCTGCAATCTTATTTCATTATCACAATGACCACTGCACTCTTTTCATGGAGGGATGCTCTGTTTTTTACAGAAAAGTCCATTTGCTTGGTGGTCCTCCAGTCCCTGTACACCGGGTGAGGATGGGTGGCGGCCGTCCAGCCCACATCCCCTGCCCTTGTCCCCACCCCGCTGAGCACTTCCTCACTGGCCCCGCCCCCGGCCCTCAGAGGTGTCTGGAGAGAGGTGCCCTCGTGTCCACCGCCACGTGCGGTGGATTGAATCCATGAATCAGGCTTCAGGCCGTGGGAGCTAATGCGATAACTGCTCAGCCTGGAGCTGCTGGAGCATATTACACTCATCAGTCACCGCTCCCGCAGCACACCGCCTTCCTAGTCGCCCGAGTGAAAGCCGGGGCTGCTCCTGGGGCTGACAAATGTTAGCTGAGTTTTAACTACTTTTTTGTCTCTCACTTTACAAGATGTGGATTATTTAAATAAGCCTGGGCCTCTTGCCTTCTCAGACCTTTAAAGTGCTGGGCGTCTACCACTCCAGTGAAAGGTTGCGCTCTCTTTGTCTTATCTCCTCTGTCCTGGGAGGTACTGAGCTCAGGACAGCCTCCCCACCTCCCGGCTGTCAGCTCTCTCCTGCCCCTGCAAGGGCATTGAGGAGCAGGCTGCGAGGTTCAGGGGAAGGGTAACACATCCGCTCCTCACTACAAGAGGAACCCTGAACAAATTACTTCCTTGCTCAGGGTCTTGGCATCCACATCCACGCGATCACCTGTAATCATCCCATATGTGCGTCCGGGGAGTTTCACTGACAGAGCCCTTTGGCTTTCACTGTATGTCTCAATGTTATTATCAGCCTCGGAGGGCACTATCATTATGCTTATTTACTCAGTTAATTAATATCCTCATTTAGGGAGTGCTTATATGTTCCATGCATTAATCTAAGCATTCAGTTCAGTTTAGTCGCTCAGTCGTGTCTGACTCTTTGCGACCCCATGAATCGCAGCATGCCAGGCCTCCCTGTCCATCACCAACTCCCGGAGTTTACCCAAACTCATGTCCATCGAGTTGGTGATGCCATCCAGCCATCTCATCCTCTGTTGTCCCCATCTCCTCCTGCCCCCAATCCCTCCCAGCATCAAGGTCTTTTCCAATGAGTCAACTCTTTGCATGAGGTGGCCGAAGTATTGGAGTTTCAGCTTCATCATCAGTCCTTCCAATGAATATCCAGAACTGATCTCCTTTAGGATGAACTGGTTGGATCTCCTTGCAGTCCAAGGGACTCTCAAGAGTCTTCTCCAACACTACAGTTCAAAAGCATCAATTCTTCAGGGCTCAGCTTTCTTCACAGTCCAACTCTCACATCCATACATGACCACTGGAAAAACCATAGCCTTGACTAGACGGACCTTTCTAGGCATTACCACTCAATAAATTGTTTTATCATTATATCCTCTCCTTCAAGAGGATTTTATTAGTCTCATTTCAAGGACACTGAAGCTCAGAGACACTAAGTGACTTGCTCAAAGTAAACAGTTTTGTGTTCACAACCAGTGTGAGCTCTCTACTACCTCTCAGGGCAATGCCTAGGCTCAGGAGGAAACCAGGGCTAAAACTATAAGGGACTTTGTTGCCCCGGTGTGCCATCTAGTCCTGAAGTTTGGAGTGGGGTGGGGAGAGGGAACTCTTTCTAATATCAAAAGATCAGAAGAGTTTCAAATAAGAGGAGCCCCAGCCCTTCATAAACTCTGAAGCAAAACGGTCCAGATGCATTTAATGCAAGTGGTGCCCACTCCCCACTGCCTGTGCTCTTTGGCAAAAGTCAGCCTGGCTTCATGAAAGAAGGAGGTCTGGGCTGGGATGTGTTGGGAATGAGATAAGTGTCAAAGGCTAATGTGTCTGATTTTGAATCCTAGCTTCAGCCTTGAGCTGAAATCACTTACACTTTGGGGGCTTCAATTTCCTTATCTTAAAACAGAGGAAACATTACTTGTTTTTGCAGGGTTTGTGTATGCCATAGAGACAGTGACAATGGGTTGGTGGTCATTAAATGGTGCTGATGCAGGGGGAGGTAGTGGGGTTGGCAGCAACTATTATTAATCTTCCCCAGCTGATTCAAACTCATTTCCCCTTACATTGTTCCATCCGAAGATAAACAATAAGATCAAGACAATTTGAAGAACTGAACAAAAATAATTGCAACAGATTGTCTTGAAGTAAAACCTTCTAATAGCTCTGCTAGATTTGAAGGCCATATCCCATCATTACAAACATGATAATTAAAATTTGGTAGAACAAAATATTTCAAATCTAAATGCTGACTCCTTCACTCACTTTATAAAACAAAGAGGAAGCCCACATGTGTGGGGTACGTATTGATAAAGGATGCAGCCACCTTTTCCCACCCTTGTGACAGTACCTGTCTTTCAGATCCTGCACAGGCTGATGAGGACAACAGGCAAAATCCATATCAAATATTCAAAACAGAGAAACTCAAACCACACCGTCTGATTCACTTCCTGTACTTGGTGTAACCCAATCTGAAATGGCACCCTCCAAATTGTAACAAAATTGGACTTATTCCCTATATTTTCCCACTCAAAACAAATAATTCAGAAGTCCCCCAGACTTTGATCCTACTTCTTGTTACTTTAGCTTGTTTGTCATTTGTCCTTTCTCTCAGTTCCATGCACATTCAGCTACCTCTGAAGGTCTGCTCTGCTCCAAGGCACTGTGCCGAGAGACAGGAGCTCCTGTTAGTTAGCACCTGCCGCACTCACACTCTGCTTAATGCTCTGCCTGTCTTACCTCTCGGGACCTCATTCCTCGACTGCAAGGGACTTGTCAGCAAACAGAAAAGGTGAAACTGCAGAGACCACCACACCCAGATTATAGTTTAGATGCCACAAGAAGGGCCAGTGCAGAAGGAGAAGAATTTAATTCCAACCAGAAGAAAGAAGACAATGCCAGCTAGGAGGCAGCAGTTGACCTGGTGCTTAAAGAAGGAGTAGAATTTCAAGATGGTAAATTGGGAAGAGAATCTGGCCATTGTGGACAGAGTATTTTGCCAAAATATAAGGATTCTTTAGAGTCCAAGTAAGGCTTCCCTGGTGGCTCAGTGGTAAAGAATCTGACTGTGAAGCAGGAGACCTGGGTTTGATCCCTGGGTCAGGAAGATCCCCTGGAGAAGGAAATGGCAACCCACTCCAGTATTCTTGCCTGGAAAATCCTATGGAGAGAGGAGCCTGGTGGGCTACAGTCCATGGGGTTGCAGAGTCATACTCGACTTAGTGACTAAACAACAATGGAGACCAAGTAACCCATGTAGCTGGGTCTTACTTACTGAGAGGGAGAAGAATCAGGGTGGGGATGACTGGTCCCTGTGTTTGCAGTCCCTGCCATGACTGTAGGTCAGGGGGATGACTAGCAGCAGAGTTTCATCTTCTTGAATTGACAAATTCAGCTTCACTGGTGCAACAAGTTCTGAGGGCCCAGTGGTGCAACACAGGTCTGAAGGGGGTTTGATGCCAGGTGCAAACATCTGGACTGTTTGGGAGCAGTTCTGATTGTGTTGGTTTTGGCCCCATCTGTTTGGTCAGACCAAGGCTAGGGGGAAAACAGAGAAGTGGCTATCATGCCCATAACATGAGGCTTTTAAGAGCTCCTGGTGAATTATGTGTCTATTAGCTAAGTGGCCCTGGGGCTTTATGACTTGCTCTTTTTGTAAATCAAAAATAATAACAATAAGAGCTCACCATCTTCTCATCCTGCTGGAGAGACCGAGTGCTTCATCCGTCATTACACAATTATAGCTGCTCCCCAGACAACTGCATTCCAAGCCCCAGGATACAGAAGTAGATAGAAAATTTGTGCTCCCATCCTGACCCATCTAGCCCCTGGACCTGGCCAACAAGTAGCAACCAAATCCCTTTCTTATTGGCTGGTTGGCAATCACTCCAGTTTAGGAGGGAAGGGGATTATTTTAGCGCAGGAACACTTCAGGAGGCCAAGATGACCCCACCTGGGAGAGGTTCCTGATAACATATCCAGATGGCAGTCTTCCCCAATCCAGTCTGCTCCACCCTTTCATCTGTGCCCTTCCTGGGCCTGGAGGTGTTGCCAGCTGGCTGGGACAGCAGATAGGGGATGTGGAGGTGAGAATGCCTTTTGAACAGCAAGAGAACAGAGCTTTTCTCTGGGACAGTTCACCCTGCTCTGGACAGCCTCATGCTGTATCACAGACAAAAAGCGTGTGACTGCTGAATCACCTCAACTGCAAGGCAAGATAAAAATTTCCAGACAATATTTTTCTCCAAAGGGTGAAATACATGAGATAGGAAGAAACCAGTCATTCCCAGACCATCATGATGACAGACCCTGAAGACATTGCTGCACAAGGAGAAGGAATCCAAGGAGTTTGTTTTTACAAAGCAACTCAGGTTTCATGTGAGAAATCTGTATTGAATATGTCAATATCCCCCACAAATGCCCTGATCCAAACCCAAGAGTCAAGAACCCTGAGTTGTCATCACACAGAAACCTGGTCCCCTCAAGTGAAGTCTCATCTCTTATTCCTTGATGTTGGTTTCGCTTTTCTCTGTCTTCTTTTTCTTATTATAGCCTTGGTTCCTGACATACTCTCATGAATGGCCCCTTCTTAAATTAATCAGTCAACTACCCTCTATTTATGATATAGTTAACACTGACGAACCACATCAAAGAATCAGACCATCAACAGTAATATATATCTGCCTATGTGTTTCTCCTCCGTCCACTCCCTCCTCCTCCCCCTACCTAAGGCAACCACTTGTCTATTATTATCTTGATGTTTGAAAGTTTTATTATATATACAATTTTGTTTATTTTTATTATAGGTGTAGTTTTTTTCTTACAACAGTAAACAATATTCTTCTGGATCTTAATTTTTCACTCAGTATTTTATACATGTCTGTTTAGTACATAATATATATACACTATATTATAGCAAGTAGTTGGAGAAGGCAATGGCAACCCACTCCAGTACTCTTGCCTGGAAAATCCCATGGACGGAGGAGCCTGGTGGGCTGCAGTCCATGGGGTCGCTAAGAGTCGGACACGACTGAGCGACTTCACTTTCACTTTTCACTTTCATGCATTGGAGAAGGAAATGGCAACCCACTCCAGTGTTCTTGCCTGGAGAATCCCAGGGACGGGGGAGCCTGGTGGGCTGCCATCTGTGGGGTCGCACAGAGTTGGACACGACTGAAGCGACTTAGCAGCAGCAGTAGCATAGCATGTAGTAATAATTCATTCATTTTTACTACCAATTGTATGACAGTGCCACAGTATATAAATTCAATATTATGCCAAAGGATATTTGTTGTTTCTGCTTATTGTGTCATAATTGCTGTGTGAGTTTCTTGGAATAGGTGTGAAAGTGTTTTTCTTTTGTATATACCTAGTCGTTTGGGTTACAGGGTATATGAACGCGCAACTTTATAATACTAAACTCCTGTTAAAACATAGCACCGATTTCTATTTCTACCAGGAGAGTATAAGAGTTAATGCACAAATTTTCCCACACTTGGTTTCATAAACTTCTTAATTTTGCCATCAAATGAGTGCACACAGTAGTGGGAATTAACTGCTACAACTTTTTGGAAAAATTAATGTGGAAACACTGAAATTTTAAATGGACTTTCTTTTTAACATAGGAGTACTACTTTTGAGCATGTTTTCTTTAAAAAGTTGTTAAAATAAGTGTATAAGAGTAAATTTACACTATCTTTTGTATTAGGAAAGGCTTGAAACAATCTCAATCTCCATCCATAGTTAATTGGTTAGCTTAATTATGGGAAACCCATACATGGATTAAAATGCAACCATTAAAAACAAAACTGAGTTAGATATGTGTGCACTG
Organism: Bubalus bubalis; assembly: GCF_019923935.1. Lineage (NCBI taxonomy): Eukaryota > Metazoa > Chordata > Mammalia > Artiodactyla > Bovidae > Bubalus > Bubalus bubalis. The sequence continues at coordinate 118,134,338 of NC_059157.1, read as the reverse complement.
ACTTGGAAAATGTTTGCAGAATTTAAGTAAACAAAGCAAGTTATAGAGTAACGTATATGATAAGATGTTAGCTTCTCTAAAGGGGGGATAGGTGCTATAATTGTTTGTATTTGTGTAAGCAAAAGGAAAGGTGTGGAAAATACACATTGGCTGTCAATGTTGATTACCTTAGGAGAGTGGGACTGGAGTAGGGGAGACAGGCGGATGAGGTGGCAGAGCTGGGACTGTAATTCTGGTCCTTTCTGTAGTATTTGATCTGGCTTCAGTCTATCCTTGCACATGTCACCCTGTGCTTCACTTTGTTCAGTGTCTCTGAATTCCTGCATTATAAAATCCAAATTCCATATTGTGCATTCAATGCCCATCAAGAGCTGGCCCTAGCCTGCTGCATCTCCTACTCACTTATGTACACAGTATGTTCCAGCCAATTACACTTGACTCCTCTAAACATTCCTTGGGCTTTTCTACCCATTACCTTTGCTCATCCTCTCTACCTGGAAACTCTACCCCAGCCCTGCTTTCTTTCCATCACTGTCTAAAAATCTTGTCTCTTCTTCAAGATCCAACCAGAAGGCTGGAGCAAATGTAGTGCCTCTCAGAAACAAACAGCTGAGTGCCCAGGCTTGGAAGGGTGGAACCATCGTAGGTCCTGGTGCCTCGGTAGCTAAGGTCACTGTCTTTCTCTCCAGGGCACAGCCTATGGACAACCCTACTCCAAGCAAATTTGATCTGTATGTGTCTCAAGACTCAAAATCCAGGAGAGAGAATCCTATGGACTCAGCTTAGGTTGAGTATCCAAATAATACTGTTCATCTTCACCCATACTCTGAACCAGTACAGAATAAGACAAGGGAATAAGGCCAATGGAGACCAAAATATCATGTGCATCATGGATAAGTCTTTTATTAGAGAATGTGATGTGAGCAAGTATGCTCTCCCATATAGACCCTGAAGAGTCTTCTCCTGGAGAATAACTACTCTTGAGAGTGTCAGAACTCGGCTTCCCTGCTGCTGCTAAGTCGCTTTAGTCGTGTCCGACTCTGTGTGACCCCATAGATGGCAGCCCACCAGGCTCCTCTGTCCCTCGGATTCTCCAGGCAAGAATACTGGAGTGGGTTGCCATTTTCTTCTCCAATGCAAGCATGCACGTTAAGTCGCTTCATCGTGTCCGACTCTGTGTGACCCTATGGACAGCACCCCACCAGGTTCCTCCATCCACAGGATTCTCTAGGCAAGAATACTGGAGTGGGTTGTCATTTCCTTCCCCACAGCTTCCCTAGAGTGGTGATTTGTAGCCCAAGAGGTTGGAGCAAAGCACAATTATTGCTGATAGCAGAAAAGTGACCAAAAGATTGAAATGGAAACAAAAAGGAAACCTGAGAGGATGGGGAGGAATTAAACCAGATGGATTGAGTTTAAGGAGAGTTCCAGCTATGAGGTTCTAGACTTTTCTAATGTGAGGTCTTACCTGGTAGATGATGAACATGGGCAATGTAAAAAATATTTCTAAATCTCATATTCCTCATCTTTAAATTGATATTTTAAATGTCCACCTCAGCAGGGTTATTGTGAAATAAATACTATATGTACAAAATGAGGCAGCCTGAACGAAGGGGTCCCATTCAGGACATACATGGTCTCTTTTCTACTGCCTCATGTTCTTGTTTCCTTGTTCAAAATTCTCATTCCCAAAGAATGATAAGTTCTAAGTATTTTCAACAAAACATGCACTCGGATGGCTCAGAAATAGAGGAGCAGACTTGCTTCCCCTGTGGAGGGGCAGGGAAGGCTCCTTACACTTCCAAGTTCACCACCTGGGTCCTGCGGGCACAGAAGAAGCACCTGTGATGAAAAGTGAGGGGCGATAAAGAGAAGTATCATCTGTTCTCACTTACATGTGATACAGATAAGTGTTTTGTGTTAAAAATGATATACACGAACTCATTTACAAAGCAGAAATAGACTCGCTGACATAGAATACAAACTTATGGTTACCAAAGGGTACAAGAGGTGGGGAGGGATAAATTAGTCTGGAATTAGCAGATACACACTATTATGCATTAGACTGATAAAGAACCTACTGTATAGCAAAGGGAACTATATTCAATATATTGTAATAAGCTATAACAGAAAAGAATCTGAAAGGTATATACTAAAAAGACAGAATCACTTTGCTGTACACCAGAAACCAACACAACATTGTAAATCAACTATACTTCAATAAACAAACAAACAAACAAAAATAAAGTGTTAAGAAACTAAGGGGTAATAAAGGGGTGTGTGTGGGGTGGGGTGCCGTGACTAACACAATGACCTGAAGAGAGGATGGGCCAGGACTCTGAGAGGTCAGCCGAGTGCAGAGCCTGCCCTGGGTCAGGGTCCTTTTGTCTCATCTCCACCCCGGAATGGCTCCTGGGGGCCCCCTTTGCTCCCTGGGCCCCAGTCTTGAGGATGGCTGGATGGGGAAAGAAAATATTTGATAGTCACTGGCGTAGTCTCTCTCCACCCTGGCCTGAGGTCCCTCTAATGAAAATAAAAGGGAGCTACCTCTCTTGAGGCCTGGCTGGCTGTGGCATCACAGTGCTGGCTCCAGTCACGACGCCAGCTGCCCTGCTGAAACGACTCTCTTCAGAAATGTTCCTGAGAGAAGCGATTTCCATGCCCACGTGAAGCACATTTGTTCTCTCGTGCAGCAGGAAGGGGCCATTTAGCGAATGACTTCTTTCTCTCACCACTAGGTGCCCGGGGAGAGTTAATTCATTTCACAGAGGTAAGCGATTTACTCCTGTAGGTTCAGGACAAGCCGTGCCAGGACTCTAAAGCTCTGGAAAATTCCCCAAGTCTCCCCCGAAATGGTTGCTATTGCTCAGCACACTGAGCAGAACCCTGCAGGGTTCTTTGGCTGGTTGTTTGTTCCCGCAGAGCACTCATGAAACACCTTCTGTGTACAGAATCCTGCTTGCGGCCCCTGGGAGATGTGGGAGGCAGGTGTGTCCATCCTTTTGAAGACTCACAGATGAGCCCGGGAGACAGAGCAGGTCCCAGACTCAGGGCCGGGAGACCTTCCACAAGGCCCTGGGCCAGCACCGTTATCCTCTGTTTCTCCAGCTGAGAGATGAGGGGACTCCGTCATTTATCCATGCAGATCCCCCTTCTCTGCCTTCTGAGAGGCTACACAGAACATGACGGTGATTCCTGTGCATGATGGGAGGGTGAGGCGACTACCTGGCTCCCACAAAGCCAGTCCCTCCCTGCTCCTTGGTACACACCAAGTATGTTTCCTTTCTGTACCTTTGCTTCCTGTACCTGTGATGCCCCCCTCCCCACTTGGCTGCTCCCAGCCCCTCTTCCCTGAAGCTTCTCCTGGCTCCAGTGCGTTTTGACTTAGCAAGACTTTTAAGGTCTTCAGGGCTTTGAGTTCTAATTAGAGCTTTGTGTCTTTGGGATCCCTTATTTTCAGACAGCAAGCAGTTGGGTAAGGTCGGTTCTTAGGTTACAGAACTAACAACCCCTGGTTCTACCTCCTTCATTTCACAGATGAGGATGCTGAAGAGGAGACAGTGACCTCCCCAAGGTAATTCAGGGATCAAGAGACTGGACTCAGGTCTGCTGTTGACCAGGCTGAGGTTATTTCTAGTCCTTTTATGTAATTATTTTATTCATGCATACATTTAACAAATAGTTATTAGATTCCTCTTTGCCAGGCCCTAACTAGGTGATTGCAGCTATAAAATTAAAAGACGCTTACTCTTTGGAAGGAATGTTATGACCAACCTAGATAGCATATTCAAAAGCAGAGACATTACTTTGCCAACAAAGGTCCGTCTGGTCAAGGCTATGGTTTTTCCAGTGGTCATGTATGGATGGGAGAGTTGGACTGTGAAGAAAGCTGAGCGCCAGATAATTGGTGCTTCTGAACTGTGGTGTTGGAGAAGACTCTTGAGAGTCCCTTGGACTGTAAGGAGATCCAACCAGTCCATTCTAAAGGAGCTCAGCCCTGGGTGTTCTTTGGAAGGAATGATGCTAAAGCTGAAACTCCAGTACTTTGGCTACCTCATTGAAGAGTTGACTCATTGGAAAAGACTCTAATGCTGGGAGGGATTGGGGGCAGGAGGAGAAGGGGACGACAGAGGATGAGATGGCTGGATGGCCATCGATGGACATGAGTTTGAGTGAACTCCGGGAGTTGGTGATGGACAGGGAGGCCTGGTGTGCTGCAATTCATGGGGTCCCAAAGAGTCGGACATGACTGAGTGACTGAACTGAACTGAACTGAACTAGGTACCAGACCATAGAAAGATGAAAAGGGCCTTCAAAGTTTGACAGGTGAGACAAACCTGCAAACATGTCATTCTGGGTGATGTCCTAAGTGGTACCAGATTCAAGGCTGCCCAGAGCACCATGGGAGCCCAGAATAGGGAGACTGATCCTGGCTTGAGAAGACTTCAGAGAGGAGGTGACAGTGGAAGGGACTGAAGGGTGTGTCCTAGCTGACTGGGAAGAAGATGTGGGGGATTCTCATCCCATGAGAAAGGGGTGTGTGAGTGAAGAAGGATCAGGAGAGCATGCAGGCTCGGCGACTCTGTACACTGGCAGTGGGAGATAGGTAAATCATGAATTAGCATTGACGAGAGCCAAGTTATGGGCCATGGCCGCAGTCTGTGTTGATGTAACTTTCCTCCAGATTCTTCCAGCACCTTCACATTTCCTCGGACAATTGTGCCTCCCTTGCATCTGCTTTTGTAGCCTTCCTGGGTGGTTCTCACGAAGTCTATGAGTCTGTCCACATGGTCAACTCTGAGAAGGTAGAAGTCCCATTAGACAATGAGGACTGAGCTGGCTGGACCTGCCCCTGGCAGAACTCCACTTCCTCAGAGACAGGGTAAGATGTATCGTGAGGACAGGGTCCACAGAAATGGCCACCCACAGGGCACTCTGGGTCATCTAGGGAGGTCCTAGCAAAAGATGGTGAGTAAGTCCAACCTCAGGGGGTCAGGGGTGGTTCATATACAGACACCCAGGCTGCCACCAGAGAGTCTGAGGTAGGGGTGATCTGCCAGAGGCCAGCTTTGACCAAGGACCCGAAATCCAAATCTCTCCCCCAGAACTTGCCCTTGGTCCTCAGACTCACCATCTGTCTCACTTCCTTGAAGTTCCCACAGATACCCACAAACCACCACATCCAAACAAAACTCATTAGTTTTCTTCCACATCCTCTGACTTTCCCTGGGGACCTGCCTTAAGGAAGAACACCTAATAGTCACCCTAGATCTTTCATCATTTCTGCCTCTGAAATGTCTGTCAGCTCTCCCCACTCCCCGAGTGCCCCTTCCACAACCTCCTGTGTGAATTTGTATCCTCTTTCATGTGGAAACTAGCCAGCAGATCCTAACTAATTTGGTAACATACAGTTTCTTCCCTCCAATCTATTTCCAGTTGGAATCAGTTTTAAAAAGTGCAAACTATATCTCTGAACTTACTAACCCTCAGTGACCCCAAGTGGAGCCCCAGTGCCTGGTTGTGGCCAGCAGAATGTCGCAGGATTGGACCCATGCTCATCTCCAAACAGCAGGAGCCCAAGTGTGGTCTCCTGTGGTCCGCTGGGCTTCTAGGGCCACGCTGACTTAGTGATGCCCTGTGTGGCATGAACCCTGACAGATGGTTTTCTCTTTTGTAAGGCCAGTGCATGACTTATGCTTCGATTGCCAAGGCATCCATTGCAGAGGTGTACTCCTCAATGGATAAAGAGCCAGGCCGCCCCCCTTGGAGTTCCTCTGTTTAAAAAATCTTTGGTTGATTTAGTTAAGTGACCATTGGACCACTTCCCCCACCCCCACTTTCTCCCTGTGTTTTTAATTCCTGCTCTTAGGTTTTAAATTCACCAATAGTGACCTCATGAACCTCTAGACTCCCCCCACCCCCACCTCTGCCCCAATAGAAGAAGAATCCTGAACCAGCATGTTCTTTCTATTTCTCTGTCTCTCTCTCTCCCTACCCCATCTCCTCCTATCTTGCAGCCTCACTATGTGGCCCAGGGCATGCCATGTACCCTCCAGGACCTGTGAGTAATAACCCTTGTCTGCTTCAAAGTTTCCTGATGCGTGTGTCTAATGGCATCTTGCAATCATAATAAGAACCACCGGGGCCAGTCCAGGCACAATGTTGGTTCCGAAAGGAGGACCTGAGCCCAGGTGAGTGTCCCCCAGCATTTCTAGCTGATAGCACCACTATGGGTAGGCTGAGACTGTCACAAATCAACCTGCATCTTCCTCTGAGGTCCCACTTTACCTACCCCAGGGATACTGAATGGTCCACTCCCTGTACAGCCTCCAGGCCCTGGAGGAGCAGAGTGCTGGCACTCAGGGCAGGCCAGTCCTGCCCAGGCCCAGCAGACAGCCTGTTGCTTCCCAGCTGAAGGGCCAGTGCTGGGCTGCTTGAGCAGCCAGGCAGCATGCTAAGAGGAAGTCATATATCCTGAATCCCTGAAATTAGCTCAGCGTTCCCAGAATGGAGCATCTCACCTTGATCGATGAAGGGGATAGACTAAAAACTTATAAGCTATCTTTCTTTCTCTACATAATGTCTGAGACATAGTAACCATTTTCATGGTTTCGACTGAGCAATAGATATTTATTATGCAATACTGCTTGAAATAGTCGTTCTGTTCCACCCTTCATCTCTATGTTCTGGCCTTTCCCCATCATTTTTGAGAATATATGAAAAACAGAGCAAGTGTGCTTTTAAGTTATATTAAGAAATTTAATTCATGGTGAGAAAACCCTTTGTCATACACGAATTGAACATTATGAGTGCACAAATCTTTATCCATCGGAGTTCTGAGTTGCAAGGCACAGAAATGGACTCCAAAAATAGAAAATAAGTTCATTCTAATGGTATCAGAATTGCCCCAAAGGCTTGAGAAGCAAGACATAAAGGAGAAGGGGAGGGGGGTGAAAGGAGGATGGAGAGGAGGTGAGGGTCGGGGGGAGAAGGCAGAGGGGAAGGGTGAGCAGAAGAGAAGCAGCCAGACTCACACTAAAATCATGCTACTGAGCTAGCCCGGGGAAGGCACTGCTGCCCTACTGCTAACCTGCAGACATAACGGGCGGCACGGGGCATTGCACATGGTGCACTTGATGTGACCACCTCCGAAGTCACTAGCGGGAATTCTCGCTGACTCCTTGAGATCATCTAAGGACAAGACATCTGAGGGCCACGTTGCCTGAGACGTCTGAGGGCCATGACCTGAAAGCCATCTTTGAATTCTTCCTCTCTCTCATGTCTACAGCTAATCCGAGATTGATTTCAGCTCACTCCACTTTCCTAAATTGCCCACTTTCCTCAAATCTATCTCCTCCCTCCCTGCTTGTCCTATACAATGTTTGGTTTTCAATCAAAAATTTCCAGTGATACCAGGAGGTAAGAGTGAATGATGGAAACCAAGAGAAAAAAAATGCATAAACAGATCCAAAGCATACCCAGATACTGGAGTCATCAGACATGGTCTTTAAGTCAGAGAGACCATGACTCCCTGTATTTGTTAAGATTAGGTTTGGCTGAATATTACAAAACCCTCAAGTAGAAATAATTGTAACAACATGAAAATTTCTTTATTTCTGACCCAAAAGACAAGGTGACCCACAGGGTCAGCAGTTCTTTCTACTCCATCAGAAAAGTTTGGGTTTTCATCATCAAAGTGACTTTGTAGTCCAAAAGGATTGCTGGAACTCCAACTATTCACGTCCAAGTTGCAAACCAAAAGAAGACAAAATGCAGAAGGGAAAATGGGGTCTCATCTGGCTAACTCTTCTCCCTTTCAGCAGCTTTCCTAGAAGTTCCTTACAACACTCTGCTTATGTCTCTTTGTCAAAACTTATTCGTATGACTGCCTTCCACTTTGTGGGAAACTGAGGAATTTGGTGTTTTGGTTTGGAAATTAATAGGGCAACCCACTCCAGTGTTCTTGCCTGGAGAATCCCAGGGGTGGGGGAGCCTGGTGGGCTGCCGTCTATGGGGTCGCACAGAATCGGACACGACTGAAGCGACTTAGCAGCAGCAGCAGCTAAACAGCCAAGCTCAGTAAAAAAAGAAGGAAGATGAGAATAAACACTGTAACTGGGTAACTAGCCATCTCTATTATAATGAGTCGGCCAAAATTTCTTTCGGGATTTTTTGTAAGACTCTATGGAAAAATTCAAATGAACTTTTTGGCCAACCCAATACATTCCTACTGAAAGACCTTCTATAACTCCTCACTGCCAGGCATGTAAAGACCTTTACAGTTTGACCCCTACCTCTCATTCTACTTCTATCTCTTACCCCTTTATCCAGACACTTCATTCTCTCACCACCTCTAGTCACAGCCACTTCAGAAACACCCAGTTGCAAGCCATCAGACCCTTGCTTCTGCTCACGTGTTGGCCTGGAATGCTCTCTCTCTCTGACAAGTCTGTCTCATTTTCGAATCTTAATTCAAAGGTCATCTCTTTTGTGTTACCTTTTCCAGCTCTCCTAGTCAGAATCACAGCCTTGCTCCTGGTTCCCACAGCCCATGGTGGTACCTGCATTACTGCATTTGTGTTGACTTGTAATGATTGATCTTCAGGTCATCGCTATAAATTATGAGCTTCTCCGAATCAGAAACACAATTTATTCTTCACTTTTATTCCCCTAGTGTTTGTTATGTGGTCAGTGCTCTATCAACTTTTGCTGAATGGATAAGGAAGAGGGTAAAGGATAAAAGATACAGTTAGTCAGTTAATAAATCTCCCATGCTGTCTCTTTCTAACTTATATAATTCCAATTGCAGACAACTCAGAGGTGATTTCACAAGTTTTTGTGTGCCAGAACTGTGTTGTTTGGTACATCATGTGAAATAAATATGCTGAGCTGGGAAGTTAGTTTGTTATTTTTTATACATATTATTTGATATGATGGTTAAAAAAATCAACTTGAGCATCACAATTAGTAGTAACAGGGAGTTATATCTAACTCAGCAGGATAAATCAAGCATCCCCTTTGTGCTTAACAACATGAAAGATATTGTGTGAAATTGCCATCACTCCCTCTTCATACAAATATATACACGCACATACCCAAAAAAGAGTTCACAGTTATTGCCTTGTAGGAGGATGACACCCTGTAAAAATAGAATAATTAGGTGACAGGTTACAATTAGTGTCATAATAAATTGTACCTGTTCATTATCAAATGATATCTGTTACCGTAAATATTTAGAGAAAGAGGAGAAAGATATATGCAAGAGTGGTAAGAAAGGCGTTTGAGCTGGTCTCTAACGGCACAGCAGGATTAAGCAGGACAGTAACTATCAGAGCATAAAATACAGGCTATGGGTGGGAGGGGAAATGATTTTAGGGAGATCCATGCACCACACTGAATAGCGCTAAATCGCAGAACAAAGAGATTTTGCCCTTTTTCATTCTCTTTGATCTTTTAAATTTACATTAAGGAAAGTTTCCGTGGATGCATTTTTCACAGATAGTAACATTCCTTTGAACAAACATGGGCCAATTCTCAAGCCTAGATCTTGGCAGACAACAATATTTAGCTCAAATTTAATGACATTCTTTTGAGGTTTTCTGTATTCATTTGTACAGGCATCTTCCATTTACAGTAAGTGATAATGGTTTTCCAGCATATATTTTTACTTTTAAAATCAACTAATTTAAATATAAAGGAAAGCCAGTTTAAAGAAAACTAGTAAGTAAATAAAAGTACAAGTGGTATATGGCTATGGAAAAAATGATAAAAATGTACTTAAAGGACTGATGTTTGGGAAATGTGATGACAGTGGGAGTGGAGAGAAGAGACTTCCCACCATGATGAAAGCTGCTCAAGCAGAGGGCTCTCGGAGAGCAGGGCAGAGCCTGGATGGGGATGGAGAGGCAGCAGGGCAGGCTGGATGCTTTGCTTTCAGGAGGCTGTGTGGAGGACTTTCCCCCAGGCTAACATGTCTTACCAAGTGTAGAGGAGATCACGTGCCTCTCATCGTGCCCCAATGCCATTCTGGACCCACATCCCTCACCCCTCTGCCTGCATCAGGATGCACTCTGAGGACAGCATTAGCGAGGGGTTGGAGAGGGGTGTGGGGACATGGACCACGGAGAAGCCTGGCTAGGGGAAAAGAGAGAACAAGTGGCACACCCAGAAGATCAGCACTTTTCAATACTTCAGCCTGGAATAAGAGCTGCCACTGCACATGAGGCCACAGTCTCTGGGGCCCTGCGTTCTCTCTCCCAACTACCCACGGAGGGCCGTGTCTTTGGGGAGCATGGCCTGTGTGGCTCTGGTCTGGTGCCTTCTTGAGGCCCAGCCTAGGGGAACCAGTGGTGTTGATGCACACGCCTTTGTTCAGAGCCGTGGTCCTCCGCCCCTACTCTACTTCCTGTCTTCATCTCTGTCCTCTCTTTGTATGTGGCTGGAGTACTGCTGTTCCCATCTCTTTTGCTCTGAGGGCAGGAAATCTAGGGCAGCCCTCAACGTCTCACAGATGAGAAAAGCGATAAAGCTGGGGAGAAAAGGGAAGGAGACTGTTCTGAATAGGTAATCGACATGACATTTCCGAGGCCTGCTGTGTCTCTGGCTGCTCTGACCCATGGTACCAAGTGAAGCAACTCAGGGTGTAGGCTCTCCTTCTCAGCATCCAAAGCCATCAATCTAGACCCTGCTGGCAGCACCGACTTCCCTTGAAAAACATTTTAAAAAGAAAAGGTCAGAACCATTTGTTTCTCTGTGTGAATGAATTCAGAAAGCCCTGGATGATTGTCCCTGGAAGACTCAGCATGAACCCAGATGCTCCAAACCTTCCAGAACAAGCTTCCTAGGCAAAGGGATACTTTCCAAGGCAAACTCCCCAGATCTGAGCCCATTGGTTAGAGTTAGTCCCTGGAGTCACCTGCATCTAGTCACAGAGCAGCACAGTATGTGGCAGCATGACATCGACAGGTGGATTGCTGGAGTGTGAATCTTGGCCTTTTTACCCACTAGCTGTGTGACCTTGGGTTTAATTACTTAAAGTCTCTGAACCTTTCTCATACGTAAATCCGATCAAGTGAATAATAATAAGCACTGTCTCATAGAGTTCTTGTGAAAATCAGTTGGAATAATAAATGTAGAATGCTTAGTGCAGTGCCTGACATATAGTAAGTGGTTAATAAAAATTGGTCATAATGACCATAATAGATGAAATAGTCCTGAAGCCCAGTTGTTTCAGTTATCAATGTGCAACTCAAAAACAATCATTTAAAACAAAAATAATTATTTCTCATGATTCTAAAGGTTGCTTGGTCTCACCTGTTTGATCTTATCTCAGATTCTTCAGGCAGTTGCAGTCAGGTGGCAGCTGAGGGACTAAAGTCATCTGAAGACTTGACTAAGAACATTCAAAATAGCTTCTTTGCTTGCATGCTTTTTCTTCAGCTGAGATGGCTTGAACAGCTGGGAGTTAGCTGGGCATCTCACTCTCCTCATGTAGCCTCTTTATGTTTTTAGATTGGGCTTCCTCACAGCATGGAAATCTCAGAGAAGTCGGATTTCATATATGGCAGCTGACTTCTTCCAGAACAAACATTCTAAGAGATCAAGAAGCTGGAAGACTTCTTATGACCTACTTTCAGAAGTCACGCAGCATCGTTTCTGCCACATTCGTTTGGTCACATGCACATGCCTGGATTCAGCGTGGGCCAACCACTGAGAGTGGTTCACTGGGGCCATCTTGGAGACTAACTACAAAGAAACCATCAGTTTCTTCTAATGCAGTATTGAAAAGAGCTCTGGATTTTGTCTTTTAATTTATTTATTTTTAATTGAAGAATAATTGCTTTACAATATTGGTTTGATTTCTGCCACACATCAACATGAATTAGCCACAGGTATATATATGTCCCCTCTTCTTGACCCCACCCCCTCTCTGTTTCCCACCCCTCCAGGTTGTTACAGAGCCCCAGTTTGAGTTCCCTAAGTCACAGAGCAAATTCCCATTGGCTATCTATTTTACATATGGTAGTATTTATGTTTCCATGATACTCTCTAGAGCTCTGGATTTTTGAATTGGAGACTTGAGTTCAAGGCTTTAGGTAGGTTACTACTACCTTCAAAGTCCCCATTTTCTTATCTGTAAAAGGGAGGTAATGATATACACCTCCTGGGTTGTAATGGAGAACAAATGTCATTACACATGGTCAGCTCCTAGCGCTGTGCTTCACACACAGAGATGCAACCAAGTTTCCTTCCCCATTTAGAGCAGGAAGAGATCCTCACCACCAACACTGTTAGTGCTCCTCTTTGTAGGGGCCATCCCACAGTGAGAATACAATCACCCCCTTATTTCTAGCTGTGTGTGTGCATGCACATACACACCAGGAAGTTTAGTTTAGCTCATTACCTGCCAGGTTCATAGTTGACACTGAATAAATAATGTATAATTCAGAAAAAGAGTTGTCAACTCATGCTGCTATGCCAAAGTCCTTCTGAATGAATTTTCTGCTAAGTCTAGAGTGAGTTATTTTTAAATTTAAGAAAAAAAGTGTTTAAGCCACCTGATCTAAGAGATCTCAGAAATGCTTTCATTTTCTCTTGACTTCTATTTTTTGAAAGCTGCTGGGAAGCAGCACACATACTCGTTGGGGATTTACCATGAATTACCAAGCAGCTGGAAGGAGCTCAAGGTGACAAATGACTGACAGTGGTTCTTAATGCTGCACTCAGGGTGGCATCTGAGAAAGCCACTTAACCTCTCAGGGGCTGTTCCATCCCTTCTGTGAGGCTCTGGGCCAGCCTGGTAGCCCGGGACGTCAGATAACTCAGCAGATGCTTTTCTTGACCTCAGGCGCCTTGAGTGGTGGGGAAACTGAGAAGTTAGTTGCACCCATACCCTCCCTGTCCAAGCTCTCCCGACTCCAAAGAAACTCTTCTTTACCAACACCTGCTGTCCCTGAGAACATGGGGGGCATTTACTTCTTGGGCAAGGAGGAGTGATGTTCTATCTACAGATAGATGTTCTATCTACCTGTGGGATGTTTGTCAAAGGAAGAGAGCACTGAGAACACAGGACAGAGGCCCTCTTTAAGGAGGAATCAGTGAGCATTGGTCATCCTCCTTTGGGATGGCTTTGTGGATCAAGCTCTGACCCAGAAGTTGCTTTGGTTCTACTTTTGCTTGGCCATGAGCTCTCTTGTCAGATCCTCCATCTCATGGGTTCAGTTTCCAGAACATGCTGGTGGATCCTATATCTCATGCTCAATCCCATGTTTTGAGTTTCAGCCCCATACATTCCACTACCTGCCAAACAGTCTCCTCTGGACATACCTCACCTAACCTGCCCAAAGCCCATGGCCCATCCTCTAAAATGCTCCACAGACCTGGGTGGTAGCCTCTATTCAACAACCAAGACAGGAACTGTGAACCCCATCTTTCTCCCAGTTCATATCCAACCAGTCACTATGCCCATCAGTTCTCTTTCAGAGCTCTCTTTGGATGAAATGTTTAGCCTTCATCTTCCCCACTACCCTGCAACTGCAAAGCCCAGCCCCTATCATATCTCACCTGGACTATAGGAGAGCTTCCTACTGGACCCTTCCTCTCCACATCTCTGCCCTAGCCAGCACCAGACTCCTTCTTCCTGGGACAAAATCCTGATATAGGAATAGAATACTACAAGACCTCTGTTTAGCTGTGCATCCTGATATCCATAGCATATTACTTCCCTACCCTGGGTCTTTTGTGCTTTCAAAAGCAAATAAAGGAATTGGATAAATTTAACTTTTCCAGAAACTCCTTCCTACTCCAAGATCCTGTGATTTGCCTGAGGAACTTTCTGCAGAGGATTTAAAATAGCTTATCTGACCACAAGCTTCAGTAAGCCTCCTGATATCTAAAGAGGGAAAATCACTAACATCTCCTAAGTGCAAATTAATGTCATTGATCTCAATCCAGTCCAGCTCGGCAGAAGGCAATACATTTGGTGGGGGGGGGAGAGGCAGGAAAGAGTGTTTTGGAAAGAAAAGACTGGAAGATATCCTATAGGAACAGCTGATCTTTCAGACAGGGCAGGGAGCAGTCAGAGGCCTCTGTAGACAAAAAAGAGCTGCACTCCTTGGCATTTGGGTGTTAGGAGAGTGGAGTTAACACCCACTCTGAGAACATGGAGCTGGTAGGGATTCATAGAGTAGAGGGCAGGCTCTGCTGTGACCTGGAGTCCGTTACTCCCTGTCTCTGCTCTACTTCTCCATGGCCAGATACTTTTGCTGATCTCTAGACTGATACTAAGTCATCTCAAGGGAAGTGGGTGAACCTTACAGGGTCCTAGGGTCTGTTGATGTTCCTGTTTCTTCTAAAGCCTTAGTTTGAACCCAGAAAATTTACAAAAGAAAAAGTGTGGAAGAAAAGAGCTGCAGTGGTTAATTTTATGTGTCTGTCAGCTTGGCTGGGCCATGGTGCCCAGCTCTTCAGTCAGACGGTATTCTGGATGTTTCCTGTGAAGGTGTTTTTGGATGAGATGAACATTTAAATTGGTGGACTTTGAGTAAAGCACGTGGCCCTCTATAATGTGGGTGGGCCTCATCCAATCAGTTGAAGGCCTGAGTAAAACAAAGACTGACCTCCTCTGAGCAAAAGGAATTATACCAGTGGAATGCCTTTGGACTCAAACTGCAGCTACCTGCAGATTTACTAAGCCTCTAAAAGCAGGAGGGGGGATTCCTTAAAGTAAATAAATAAATGAATATGTATATGGTGGTGGTGGTTTAATCACTAAATTGTGTCTGACCCTTTGCGACCCTATGGACTATAGCCCACTAGGTTCACTGGTCCATCGGATTTCCCAGGCAAGAATACTGGAGTGGGTTGCCATTTCATTCTCCAGGGGATATTCCTGACCCAGGGATCGAATCTGGGTCTCCTGCTTGGCAGGTGGATTCTTTACCACTGGGCCACTGGGGAAGTCCAAATATGTATATATATCCCATTAATTCTGATTCTCTGGAAAACCCTGACTAAGACAGGAGCTATCTCTATTCCATAGAGGAGAAGGGTAGGTCTTAAAATTGTAAAAGCATCACAGATTCTGCTAAGGTTATCAAAAGATTCTGAATCCACCATCCTTCCCAAATGACTTCTAGGCTGCTCCCTACAGGGACCATGAGAGGGTACACAACTCTCTGTGGAATCCAGGATCCCCCTGCTCTACAGAAGCCTTCTGCCCAGAGCTAAGAACCATAGGTAAAGTCCCAGAATGCCTGGAGTGGGGGCAGAGACATCTGTCCAGAACACTTAATTTGGTAATAATTGACTAGATCAGACATTGTATGTATTTTCCCCACATCATATGATTTAGTCATCAAACCCTAGGAAGCAGGTACTATTAATATCTATATTTCACAGAAGAGAAACCAAAAGCAGCATGAAGTTAAATTACTCCTTTCCCTGGCCTTGACATTGTCTTCTTCCTTGTGGGTACTGGGAAGCTCTACATGTTAGCTTGCTAACTGGGGCCAACTCTATGAGCTGGATGGCATTACCCATATCATAAGACCCAGACAGGTCAAGCAGTTTCATAAGGTCACACAACTAAAAGTGTGACCTTATCATGACCAGAGTCAAGATTCAATCTCAAGCCCTTCTGACCATGTCCCCAGCTCTCCCAGCCAGCCATACCGTTCCTACCCATAGTTCTTGCAAAGGGACTCCAGCTATCCCTGCTGTTTACAAGGCTACTGACCCTCCAGGTCACATTTCAGTATAATTATTACCATGAGTCACCATGATCTCGATGGTAATTACACCTCTGTTTTTATAACACTGTGCAGGTCGTCCAGGACTTCAACATACTTACCTCACTGTGCATCGTAAGCCAGGGCGGTACATAATCTCTATCCTCCAGTCCACAGGGGCTGGTTGAGGCCAAGGGGGTAGGACAGAAGCTGACATTTACCAAGAACATGCTGCACTTCAGGGCAGTGTGTGGGGCTCTAACATGCTTTGCCTAATTTATTTCTCTCCGCAATCCTGTGAGGTACGTGCCTCCGTTCGACAGACTAGGAAACTAAACACACGGAATATCCACTGCCAGGTGAGATCATAGAGGGAAGAGATTTGTCCACAGGGTGTGGAGATGCTTTGCACTGTCCCACTCCCTGTCACTCCCAGGGTGACATTGAGTTTCCATCGACTTCATTCATCTTCTTTTTAAGAATGAGCTCCTGAGTCTCCCCTCCCAAATTCCAATTCCTAACGTGGGTCATCTCAGCTTATTGTTGAGAAGGAAACATTGAGAAGGAATTGATACTCAAGAAGAGCAAAGAGATTGCCAGCCTCTTCCTGGTATTATAGCTCTGTAGAGAAGAACCACTTTCATCCCAAACAGCCTTGGATCTCCATTGCTGAATCAGAAGCCACGTGACTGTGTGATCTGGAGATGAAGAGACTGTGTGAGGTTATCTCCCTGCTTCTCACTCCTACCCCAGCCTCGCTCAGTCCCCATGCCATAAACCCAGGGTCATTCATGACTCACCTTATCCATTCCCCACACATCAAGTCCAGTACGGACCTGGCCAAGTGTACCTGCAAGACTCTCCTAGAAGCCACAGCCCCACCCGGGACCATCATGTCACCCCAGGATCATGCCAACAACTTGACTCAACTCCACTCCACATAGTCTTGTTCTTTGCAAGCACCTGCTTCCTCTGCCCTCTGGCTTGCAATGCTGGTCACTCTCTAAACTTGTCCACACCCAAACTCCACCGCCTCTACTCTGACCCTTCTGCCTGACCATTCACCTCAAAATTAATTCAGCGTCTGCCTTCTTCATTAAACTGAAGCCCTTGTAAGAACAGGAGCCACATCTCTCTTATTTACTAGGATGTCTCCTTACACAGTGCCTGGTACATAGAGAAGGCTCGGTACACATTTGTTGAGGGAATGGATGTCTGAATGAGTGAACAGTGTTATGGCAAGTACTTTAATGTCCTGGGCTTTTTTGCCTTCTGCTTCTGAAACTCACAATGAGCTTGCCAATGTCCCTAGCTTGCCCAGGTCCCTAGGGGAGTGAGATCCAGGACTGGTATGTGGTGTGGCTTGCTCTCTGTCATGGGCCAAGTTCAGCCAACTGACTCTCAGTCTGTTTCACTACTCAAGCTCCCACAGTGTCTTGTGGCTTAGCCCTCCTCCCCACCCCCTCTGCCTTGCGAAGAGTCCAGTTTGCCCCCTTGCTTGTACACCTCTCCCAGCACCTGCCCTTTCTCACCTCTGAGCCACACCTCACACCCATGTCTGCATGGCCTTGTCCAGATCCCCCTCCTGGGGCCACACTAGGCTCTAATCACTCCTTCTCTCTCAGATCTGACCTTCTTTGAGACCAGAATAAGCTAAGGAGATAAACTCATGGCTGAGAGCTCCCAACATCAGTGCCACCAATCCTTCTTTCCCTGATGGGCTGCTTCCCGGATGGATGGAGGGAAACAAAAACGCATCTCTATGTTAGCCTCTAGCACTTCAGTTCTCTGCTGTGGAGTCCAACTCCAGTGCTTAAATCTGGAAACACACAAGGAAGGTAATGTTCCTGTTTTATCAGTTCAGTTCAGTCATTCAGTCATGTCCGACTCTTTGTGACCCCATGGACTGCAGCACACCAGGCTTCCCTGTCCATCACCAACTCCCACAGTTTACTCAAACTCATGTCCATTGAGTCGGTGATGCCATCCAACCATCTCATCCTCTGTCATCCCTTTCTCCTTCTGCCTTCAATCTTTTCCAGCATCAGGGTCTTTTCCAATAAGTCAGTTCTTCACATCAGGTGGCCAAAGTATTGGCATTTCAGCTTCAGCATCAGTCCTTCCAATGAATATTCAGGACTGATTTCCTTTAGGGTGGACTGGTTGGATCTCCTTGCAGTCCAAGGGACTCTCAAGAGTCTTCTCCAACACCACAGTTCAAAAGCATCAATTCTTTGGCGCTTAGCTTTCTTTATAGTCCAACTCTCATGTCCATACATGACTACTGGAAAAACCATAACTTTGACTAGATGGACCTTTGATGGCAAAGTAATGTCTCTGCTTTTTAATATACTGTCTAGGTTGGTCATAGCTTTTCTTCCAAGGAGCTTTTCTTTTAATTTCATGGCTGCAGCCATCATGTGCAGTGATTTTGGAGCCCAAGAAAATAAAGTCTGTCATGAATGTTTTCCTGTTTTTTGGGAAAGAGCAAAAGGCTGAGGTCAATATGACCATCCTAGGCCCTAGTTTCTGGGCTTGGCTCTCCAGCCATGGTTGCTGAGGGATAGTCAGCACTCTGATCACTGACTCTCCTGGAGTCTCTTTAGAAAATATTTATTCTTACTATATTTGTCTGTTTCAGGTCTTAATTGTGGCATGAGATATCTTTGATCTTAGTTGTGGCACGTGGGATCCAGTTTACTGACCATGAATGGAACCCAGGCCCCTGCGCTGGGAGCTTGGAGCCCAGTCATTGGACCACCAGGGAAGTCCCGTCTCCTGGATGCTTGGTCCATGCAAATCCAAGTCTTGGATTAAGGCCAAGATTCTGTGTCCTATTTTCTTCCTCCAGCCAATAACTATTAAAAAAATTGAAGTATGGTTAATTTACAATGTTGTATTAGAGCCAGACATCCTGGAATGTGAAGTCAAATGGGCCTTAGAAAGCATCACTACGAACAAAGCTAGTGGAGGTGATGGAATTCCAGTTGAGCTATTCCACATCCTGAAAGATGATGCTGTGAAAGTGCTGCACTCAATATGCCAGCAAATTTGGAAAACTCAGCAGTGGCCACAGGACTGGAAAAGGTCAGTTTTCATTCCAGTCCCAAAGAAAGGCAATGCCAAAGAATGCTCAAACTACCACACAATTGCACTCATCTCACACGCTAGTAAAGTAATGCTCAAAATTCTCCAAGCCAGGCTTCAGCAATATGTGAACTGTGAACTTCCTGATGTTCAAGCTGGTTTTAGAAAAGGCAGAGGAACCAGAGATCAAATTGCCAACATCCGCTGGATCATCGAAAAGGCAAGAGAGTTCCAGAAAAACATCTATTTCTGCTTTATTGACTATGCCAAAGCCTTTGACTGTGTGGATCACAATAACTGTGGGAAATTCTGAAAGAGATGGGAATACCAGACCACCTGATCTGCCTCTTGAGAAATCTGTATGCAGGTCAGGAAGCAACAGTTAGAACTGGACATGGAACAATAGACTTGTTCCAAATAGGAAAAGGAGTTCGTCAAGGCTGTATATTGTCACCCTGATTATTTAACTTATATGTAGAGTACATCATGAGAAATGCTGGACTGGAAGAAACACAAACTGGAATTAAGATTGCCAGGAGAAATATCAATAACCTCAGATATGCAGATGAGACCACCCTTATGGCAGAAAGTGAAGAGGAACTCAAAAGCCTCTTGATGAAAGTGAAAGTGGAGAGTGAAAAAGTTGGCTTAAAGCTCAACATTCAGAAAACCAAGATCATGGCATCCGGTCCCACCACTTCATGGGAAATAGATGGGGAAACAGTGGAAACAGTGTCAGACTTTATTTTTCTGGGCTCCAAAATCACTGCAGATGGTGACTGCAGCCATGAAATTAAAAGACGCTTACTCCTTGGAAGGAAAGTTATGACCAACCTAGATAGCATGTTCAAAAGCAGAGACATTCCTTTGCCAACAAAGGTTCGTCTAGTCAAGGCTATGGTTTTTCCTGTGGTCATGTATGGATGTGAGAGTTGGACTGTGAAGAAAGCTGAGCACCAAAAATTGATGCTTTTGAACTGTGGTGTTGGAGAAGACTCTTGAGAGCCCCTTGGACTGCAAGGAGATCCAACCAGTCCATTCTGAAGGAGATCAGCCCTAGGATTTCTTTGGAAGGAATGATGCTAAAGCTGAAACTCCAGCACTTTGGCCACCTCATGCTAAGAGTTGACTCATTGGAAAAGACTCTGATGCTGGGAGGGATTGGGGGCAGGAGGAGAAGGGGACGACAGAGGATGAGATGACTGGATGGCATCACTGACTCGATGGACGTGAGTCTCAGTGAACTCCGGGAGTTGGTGATGGACAGGGAGGCCTGGCGTGCTGCGATTCATGGGGTCGCAAAGAGTCGGACATGACTGAGCGACTGATCTGATCTGATCTGATTAGCTTCAATTGTACAGCAAAGTGATTCAGTTACACACACACACACACACACACATGCATATAAAGGATCTTTTTCAGATTCTTTTCCATTATAGATTGTTACAAGGCATTAGATATAGATCCCTGTACTATAAGTAGATCCTTGTTGTTTATCTCTTTTATATATAGTAGCATGTATATGTTAATCTCAAACTCTTTATTATCTCCTCCCCTCCCCACTACTCCACTATCCCCTCTGGTAACCATACTTTTGTATTTTATGTCTGTGAGTCTATTTCTGTTTTGTAAATAAATTCATTTATATGATTTTTTAGATTCCACATATAGATGATATCTTATGGTATTTGTCTGTCTTTGTCTGACTTACTGCACTTAATATAATAATCTCTAGGTCCATCCATGCTGCAAATGGCTTGTCCTATTTTCTGACAAAGACAGAGGTGAGGTCCCTAGCAGCAAAGCCTTTTGCTTCTGCTAAGTCTCTTAAACAACACAAAAATTCTGCAATTGTCCTCCAGAAAAAAGAGAAACTATAAGAACAGATTCTTCTCAGAACAGTCCTTAGTTATGCCAGTAAACTGGGAGTTACTGGAGTCAACTTCATCAAAAAGCATGCATTAAGTGTCCTTGGCATATACTGCCCTCAAAAAACTCTCTTGGGGGATTAATGGGAGAAGGAACACCGACAGTTTAGGTTTTGCACACTTTGTTTTACAAGAATGTTTATTTTTATAATTGAAAACAGAAAACATATTTTCCTCCAAATGCCTTCTCTTCAGGCATGGAATTAGAACAGGAGGATTTCAAGGGGCTCTAGGGCCCTTGGAGATCATCTAGCCCAGTCCCCTCCTTGATGGAGGAGGCAACAGGTTTGACAAAGGGGAGGCAGTTGCCCAAGGCCACCCAGCTCAAGATCATACATCAGGAGGGGTCTTTGGAATCCATTTCCACACACAGACATTTTAAAAAATAATTACTCCACAGATAATCCAATGGAAAATGGACTGCTGCAGAGTGTGTGGCCTGAAATTTCTTCAAGAAGTAAAAGGCAAATTAACATTTGCTAAATGTTAAAGGCTAAAAAACTTAATGTGACCATTCTGCGGGTTGGGCTTGTTAAAGCTCAGAACTGAGTGAAAAAACACTAAGAGAACATGGTAAAAGAAGCCCCTGGGACTGAAAAGCACTCTTTTCCTATCTACATGTCTCCTAATATTTCTGTAGTCCTTTATCTGTATATTAGGAGAGAGAGAAACCAGCTGAGTGAAAAGAGCTTGGGGAGGCAGGGTTTTGGGTGACGGTGGAGCAGGTCAGGCAATTCAGTGGCTCCTTTCTCAAGTGCCGTGGGGTTGGGGAGGGGGAAACCTGAGTTGCAAGAAGATGGGAAAACCTGGAGAGAGATGGCCCCAGAAGCCCTTCGGGAATCGTGGGAGAAGCTTCCTCACAGTCCATGATGAGAGGACTTGGGAGGTCAGAGGACTGAAAGGTGATGGTCCCATATGAGCTAGGAGGTCCCATATGACGCTTCGTCCATCAGGAAGATGAGGGTCCTTCTTTTCCCATTGCTCGCTGCTGTAGAAGCACCAAAAGCAATGTGCTATTAAGAAAACACTTAGGTTATTCTTACTGCAGTAGGGAAGAGTTCTGTTTCAACAGAGTCTCAGGAGGGTCCAGGAGGAAGCTGGACAAGGTCACGATACTGGGATTTTGAAATACGGTTTAAGCTGAGCGACTCTTTGAACTGGGTGGGGGTGGGAGTGCAAGGCAGTGCTGAATTAGGATTGGGTAAGGCTCCTGACATAATAATTTAGGACTGGTGGTCACAGCAAAGCAAGGATTTTGAGGCAAGGGGTTCAAAAAGGTGTAAACAATCATTTGATGCTTTCTATTAATGAGTGGATAAGTCTTTCAGGAAGTTCTTGGAATGAACAATAAAGTTATTTGCAACTTTTATCTTGCTGAGAAAGAGTTTTCTAGAATAGTTAATGGAGAGTTTTCTAAAATGGCTCATAAAGTTGTGCCGATGAAGATAGCAGAGTGACTAACACAGACCATCATCTGTATGGGTATTGATGGTTTCCATTCTCACTAGGAAGACCATCCTGGTCTTGCTCAGTTCTCGGCAACCAACTTGAAGGGACATTAACAAGTTGGGGCCTGTCCCAAAGTCAATGACCAGGACAGTGAAGCAATGTCCTTTGGAAAATGACCAGAAGAACTGGGGTACTCAGCCTGGAGAAATGGAGTTCAGGACCTGCCCCACAGCAAAGGTTTAACGTGGGGATGAGGCAGTTGTCCTGTTCTCTAGGGGCCTGGAAGGCAGAATTAGGACAAAAGGATGAGAGATACAGAAGCAGGCCTCAGTACAGCTTAAGAAACAACTTTCTAAGAATTAGGAGGGATGTGCTATCTCACAGGGTGCCCAGTTCTAGGCCAGAAGATCACTCAGATAGGGAATGCTGACATTGCTGCAGAGGCCATTCTTAGATTTACTTATGGCTTCTCCTCTCTCTTTCTTTTCTTTTTTTTAAAAAAGTACTACTTATAGTTTAAAATCAGGCTCAAATATTCTCTCCCTTCATGAAGCTGCTTGATCTCTCCCTAGTTAAAAAGGGTCAATAATTCATTGCCTGTACTATTTCCATGGTATTATCATCATCTGCCTACCATTATTAAGAGGCTCTGCCTCTGGATTGCTGGGTGGCTTTGAGCAGGGCCTGTCCTCTCTCTCAGTCTTGGTTTTCTCATCTATAGGATGATGGACTTAGTAGTTTGAACCAGCCTTGGATGTAGAGGCTCTTGGTGACCTGAAAAGACTGCAAAAACCGAGATGCAGATAGACATGGAAGCTGCCCTCTAAGGGCTACAGAGAAGTCTTGGGAAAGAGGCTGATGACTTATTGCTTCTGATTCCAGAAGGCAGAAATCAGTCTCCATCATGGGGTTAGTTTCCGGGATCCAACTTCAGTTTGGTATCAGAGAAGACATTCTAATAATAGTCTCCGCTTGAGGTAGGAATGTAGTGAGGGTTCCGTTCTGGAGGTGTTCTAGTAGAGGCCTGTGAAGGGAGCGTGGGCTAGCCTGTCAGTTAGGAGGCTTAAGCCTGCAACTAAAAGAATCACAGATTAAAGGTCATTTGGACAATAAAGAATTTGCTATCTAGCCTGGTAAGAGGTTCTGTTATCTAACATAATAGGGTAGACGATACAGCATATCAAGGGAGTCAGGCATCTGGGACAGCGTCTCTGGGCTTCTCTTGGATTTCCCCTCAAGGTCTAAGATGGCAGCACAGTTGGGTGTAACACTTTCTCATACAAATACACCTACATAGAGGAAGGAGTCAGTACTGAGTTTCTTTTTGGAATGGAGAAAATGTTCCCAGAAGCCCTCACAGGCTTCCCTTTACACCTCACTGGTGAGGTGGGGTCACATCGTGGGCCTCCTCCAGTCCTTGGCAAAAAGAATTAGCTTAATTAGCTTAAATTGATCAGTGTGCCTGGGGAGTGTCCATGAAATACACGGGCACTCAGTATCTGGACAAAATTGGGGTGCTATCGGCTAGGAAGAAGGGGGAGTCATAGGGTGGGCAAAGCCCACAGGCTGCTGTAGCAGGGATTCCTGAGCGGACAACTCCTGAGGTGACTGCCAACTCTTTGATTCTATTTCCAGGCTTCTTTCCAGCTTGAGAATCCTAATTTTTAAGTAGCCACTTCTTTTTCGAAAACTGCTTTTTTCCCCTGACTTTCTTATGACCCAGTTTTCCTCTCCCACTCTCTGTCTCGGAGGCTACAATTAGGCTCTGGTGACACATTTGGCATGGGAATGCTGTGAGCACAGTTCTGATGGGCTGGGTGTGGGCCCAGACAGTAAATGCAGGCAGCTAATTGCAGTTTTAGTCTCTCTCTCAACTTCCCTGCAAAAAAAAAAAAAAAAAAAAAAAAAACCAACATATAAATAAGAGGTGACTGAGAAGCAAAGTATGATCTGAGGAGATGTGGGCTGCAGAGGACACACCCTCTTCGGTTCTCCTCTGAACCAGATCCTTCACGGCCCCAGGAGGGACAGACATTTCAGAGGCCAAAATGGGGTAGAGATGTGCTTGGCGGGTTGCTGTTATCTGTGTGGGACTCCTGAGATAATCTGATATAACCAGGGTTATCCTCAACTAAGCCAAACCAGCAGCCGGAAGCTGAAGTCTACGTAGTGTCCAGCCCTGAAGGCCAGGCTGTGGAAAGGGCATGCTCAGGCCTTTAACATCTCTGTGTGAGACAGAGACCTGAATGAGGACGCTTCCAAAACGGGAAAGGAGAGGTTAGATTCTGGGCAAGCAAAACATGAAAGGCTGACGTCCATCGCATGGTTTCAGAGGCTTGGCTCTTCTAGCCTCCTGGCCACTGCCCTTCGCCCTCAGCCCAGGCACTCCCAGACCCTGCTTCCTGTTCTCCTGCTGAGACCTTGATCTATGGGGCACGCCAGCCACCTGCATTTGCCAAACAGCAGGCAGGGGAGGAGGGAGGCTGAACACTCCAACTACTGTAATTTCTCATCAGTTTCATGATTTTGCATCTGAACCCACCACACGTGACAAAAGGGGAAGACGGCAGAATGGAGTTGCAGGTGCGCTGTGGGGAAGTGAGGACTGGCTCAGACTGGCTGTGTTGATAATGCTATGCTGCCGATGGGCATCGGTTAGGGACCATCTACACCCACAGCCAGTCTGAAGCCTCGAAGGTTCCAGACCCTGTGCTAAGTGCCAGTGAGGTGACCGAGAGCACTAAGGCTGGGATCTGTCCTCAGGGAAGTCACAGACTGCCCGCCGGGAGGGAAGGCGAACACGGAAACACTCATGACAAAGTCAGGCTGCGTGGACTCTGGTAAGGCAGGACAACATCCTATGGAATCACTAAAGCACCAGATTTAATCATTTCTCGTTTCTTTCTATAAGCCCAGACCAATATTAAACTTCTCACATGGTGATTTCATTTAAACTTTACTCAAAACTTTATCATCAGTCAATATTATTTACAAGTAAAATCCAGGTGGTGCAGTGTAAAGAGTCTACCTGCCAATGCAGGAGATGAAAGAGACTCAGGTTCAATCCCTGGGTTGGGAAGATCTCCTGGAGAAGGAAATGGCAACCCACTCCAGTATTCTTGCCTAGGAAATTCCATGGCAGAGGAGCCTGGCAGGCTACAATCTATGGGGTCACAAAGCATTGGCCACTCCTGAGAGCACGCACACACACACACGAACACACACACAATATTATTTCCAAGTGAGCAAACTGAGGCCCAGTGGGAAGAATTTGGACCAAGAGTCTCTAATTTGAGAACTTGCAGCCTTAACCATTATACCAAACTACCTCTAGGGTCAGGCATGTAAACAATGCTCAAATGGATTTGTTAAATACCTGAATAAGTGAATGAATGAATGAAATACTAAAGAACAATTTAAGCAAAGCCAGGTTGGAGAAAAGTTAGAGTTCTGGTTGGGATGGCTAAAGGAAGTTTCATGAAATCCTCGTTAGGCTCAGATCCATAGAGTGGCCTGGGAGTCTGGGAGAAGGGCACGTATGACAGACAGATGCTGACGTGGCCCCATGGTGCCCTCCCCCTGAGGGCACCATGATGTTCATGCCCATGCAATCAACCTTGCCATGAGTGTGGGCGGGACTGGCTACTCACCAGCAGACTACGCCAAGGTGACAGAGGTCATTTCCATGATGATAAGATTGTAAGACCACCTTGCTCATCTTACTAGAAGATTGCTGGTTAGGGAGAAGTAAGCAGTCCTTTAGGGGAAGCCTATGTGGCAAGGAACTGAGGGCAGGTTCTGGCCAACAACCAGCTAGGAATGGGAAAAGCCTTTGGCCAACAAGAAACTGAGGCTCTTGGTCCAACCACCCACAAGGACCTGAGTCCTACCAACAACCATCTAAGTAAGCTGGAAAGTGGATCCTTCTCCCACTGAGCCTCAGAAATGATGAGATAATAAATGTGTGAAGCCACTAAGTCTGTGGTAGTACTGCTATGTTAATAAATTACCAGCAGAGCAACACTGGCAGAGAAAAGAGCAGAGCAAAGGCCTGGAGGTGGGATATTAGGAAATTTCTGCTTGTTCTGTGTGGCAGGAGCAAATACAGGATTTCTTTCTTTTTTTTTTTTAATTTTTTTTAATTGGAGGAAAATTGCTTTACAATGTTATGTTGGTTTCTGCTGTACAGCTACATGGATCAGTTATAATTATATATATATATCCCTTCCCTCTTGAGCCTCCCTCTGCCCGCCCCCCCCATCCCATCCATCTGAGTCATCCCAGAGCACAGGAGGGGCTCTCTGTGTTATATGGCAGCTTCCCACTTGCTCCTTATTTACACATGGCAGTGTACATATGTCAGTGCTGTTCTCTCGGTTCATCCCACCCTCTCCTTCCCCTGCTGTGTCCACAGTCCATTCTCTATGTCTGCGTCTTCTTTTCTTCTCTGCAAATAGGTTCGTCAGTACCACTTTTCTAGATTCCATATATATTTTTTAATATGTGATATTTGTTTTCTCTTTCTAACTTACTTCACTCTGTATCACAGACTCTAGGTTCATCTACTTCACTACCACTGAGTCAAATTTGTTTCTTTTAATGGCTGAGTAATATTCCAATGAATATATGTACCACATCTTCTTCATAGGAGGTGGGTTTTCCAAGACAGAATGGGTTGTCTGGGGTGTTCTGTAGGAAAGGATTTTCCAGGGCTAGTAGATACTGGGAGGGACTCTATGAGGAGTGAATAGCTTTAAATCATAGAATGGTTGATGAATGTCCACACATACGTCTTGTCCACATTTCCTGGGCTCCCCAAAGGGGCTCCAGCTAAGAACCTGAGGCAGGTAACCCCAAATCTCACTCTGGAGGACCCAATTAAGTCTGTGACAGAGTGGAGGTCAGTGGCTAGGGCCCTCAGGGAATAAGGACACATCTGAGTTGTGTGGTTCCCTCAGTCTCTCTCTATCTTCCCAGCACCCAGCCCAGGATGGAACTCTCAGTGAGACCCAAAGGGGACACCTGGAACCCTCACAGCCAAATGGCCCAGCCTCACCAGCAGTGATGTCACCTCACTCCCAGCCAATGCAGGGGCAGCCAATGCAGGGGCAGCCAATGGGGATTTGGATGTGCTATGTGCTTGTAAGAACATGCTAAATAGTGGACTTAAAATTCAAGAGTCTGTAGATGGATTGTGAGCATGTGTGCTAAATCAATTCAGTCGTGTCCAGTTCTTTGTGACCCTAAGGACTGTAGCCTTCCAGGCTCCTCTCTCCATGGGATTCACCAGGCAAGAATACTGGAGTGGGTAGCCATTCCCTTCTCCAGGGGATCTTCCCAACCCAGGGATCGAACCTGAGCCTCCTGCATTGCAGGCAGATTCTTTACCGCGGAGCCACTGGGGAAACCCTGTGGATGACTTAAGTGCTCCCAGATTGAGCTTATCATTTGAAAAGGCTGTTCAGTGAAGACCCCTCAGTGCTGACTCCCTCCCCTTGTAATATATTAGTTGAATAATTCAAAAGCCCCCATCTCAGTGAGGTGTCTGGGAGATAGCAGGTCAAGGAAATCTGGCTGGCACGGTGATGTTGTGAGATCTTTAGCTTCCATGAGGAGGAAGGTGCTGAGGTGAAAACGTTTCTTGTTTAGTTGGGCTTCAGGGAATAAAAGAACTGCCATGTGTCTCATTTTCAGCCAAATGACTACTGGGAGAGTGATCAGAATAGTCATCATTGGCTCACTGGTGCCTGATGGGCCTGGAATGTTCTGGAGAGGAGGGGACAGGGGATCAGGTCAGAATGGAGAGGAAAGATGGGAGTGCATCAGCCCTGAAAGCATCGTATCCCAGAAGGAATTTTAAATGAGCAGTCCCTGGGATCAGAAATGACAAGGGAGTCTGGCCAGCACTCAGAGGAATAAAACCAAGGGAAAACCAAGACCACATTCCAACCGTTCCAGCCACTGTCCCTGGTTACAGAAAGAAAAGCGACTTTAAAGGCATTCCAGAGAGAAGAATTTCATTCATTCAACTGATACCTCCAGACCCTCTTAGGACCAGATGCTGAGTTGGGCACAGGGTGTGTATGTGTGTGTGTGTGAAATGCCCTCCAGGAGTGCCAGAGCCACTGGGGGAGGGGTGGGCAAACAGTGCTGGGCTCTCAGGGATCTGCCCACAGGCTGAAGCACGGAGTGGGGAGGGGAGGCTGCAGGATGAGGAGCCCTAGAGCGGCAGGTGGTCACCAGGTCACCAAGCAGACAAGGGAGGGAGGCCGTGGTGGGTGCAAGCCAACCTGCTGCAATGCAGGAAGCATGGTTCAGGGCCAGACTTCATTCCAATTTGTAATTTTGATAAAAGCCAAGAAAAGCTCTCCAGCTCCTGCCTGAAGCTGCTGTCTACTCCAAGGGAAGTGGTGTGAAACAGGGACATAGATGCCCAAGAAACAGCCCCTGACTCTCCCAGGCATGCCTTCATTTCAGGGACTCCCTCCCACAAGTTCTGGCAGTGCCCCTCTATCACGGGGCCTCACTTTGGAGATTTCCTGATGAAAGGAAGTGCTGTTGGCCTTTGGTGGGAGTGGGTCCTGTTGTCTTGCCCACCCTCATCTGTCCCTCAAGGCCCTCCCATTGCCCGAGATGAGGTCTGAAATCTCACTCTGGTGTTCACTGCCCTCCATGCACTGGCTGCCAGCTTCCTGCCCCAGGGCCATCTCCCACCACCCCTGGTATGGACCTTTACTCCAGAGCCACCAAATCCCTGGGGAAAGGAATATGCCCCTTCCATCCGGGCTGACATCTCCCTCCTCCCCTCCATTTCCACACATCTAAATACTCCCCATCCTTCAGACTCAGCTAGCGTAAACCTCTCCTCTGATCCATTCCCACTTTTGACTGGGAAGGCCTGCGAGACTAAAATCCCATCGTCCTACATGCAGCCACACCTCTCTTGGGGCACTTAGCATTTGCTCCCCTAAAGTATGGCAATTTGTATCTATTTATGTGCCTATAAGACTGTGGACACTGGAATCAATCAAACCCTTACTGCACCGCTTAATAAGTAGCTATGTGACTGTATAGTAGTGTTACTATGTACTTCTTACCTAGATGGGTGGAGCTTGGAAGGACATTATCCTCTTAGTGGTGAGAAGTGTTTGATTTCAGATTCTCTAGGGAAGAATTAACCACAACACAGCCCAGCTTGCAAGATCTGACCATCAGTTTTCTCCAAGCACATTCTTCAACCTTACCAAGACTTGGTTTCTGAAAATCATGGGAATGATAGAGTAATGACCTTAGAGAACCTTTGAGGTTTACATTAGACAATGACTGCAAATGACTTAGCACAACATCTAAGCAATCTTTTAGTTTAGTCAACCAATATTTATGTAGCAGGCACTTGAGACATAGTTACTGCTATAGGAGACTAAGTTACTGCTCCAAATAACCTACATTCTTAAAAGCTCATACAATCAGTGAGTAAATAATCTGACATAAGATACTGACATGTGCTTTGAAGAAAGTAATTAGGATAAGGAATAGAGAGTTCTAGGGTAAGGAGGGGTGATCTAGTTTAGAAAAGACTTGAATTAAAAGGAAGAGCCAACCATGAGAGACCTGGGGAAAGTTCATTCCTAGTAGAGAACAGCAGGGATAAGCCTGAGCTAATTATGCTTAATCCAATCATCAGTTCCTTGACTCTCTTTGTGCCACAGAACACATCTTCTGAGATAGGAGAACTTGAGGAGATGGACCTGATTTTCACTCCAGTCAGGCCTTCAACTTTCAGAGAGTTGGTCCTCACCGTCCAGGAAGGCATAACCATGGATGATTATGGTTATGGTCACTACTTATCAGAGAAGACTGAAGACTTACCTACTGTTACAAATCCTGCCTCACCTGCCTCAGTGCTCTGCCTTAGTGCTCTGCCTTCTCTGGTCTCAGGGGAAGGTGTTGTTTCTACATCATGTGCACACAGAGTCAAAGAGAAGAGGGAGAGTTCTGGTGAGTGAGAAGGGTGTCCCATGTGGACATGCCTTGGGCTTTTGGAAGTTGCCCACAAAGATCTCTCTTCCCTAACTCTCTTATGGTATTTCTCAACCAGATGCTGTATTGCCCTTCACCCCACCCTAGGAATTGTTGGAATGGGAGGGGACATTTTTGATTATCACGATGACTGGGAAGGTATTGTTGGCAGTTATAGGGCAGGTGTCAGGGATGCTAATCATTCTATGATACACAGGACAATCCCATTCAGTAAAGAAGTGTTCTGTCTAAGAGATAAGAGCAGGCATGAATTCCTCACTATCCCCTCAAATGTTACCAAGTCCCTTTCTTCCTTATCTGGATTCTATATCATTGTGTCTTCAGGAAAAATCAAACCTCAGTCTCCCAAAGTCCCCACTATGTGTCTTGCAGATGTGATAGCCTCAGGTGTGGAGCCTTTTGTCTCCAAGCAATTACTGCTGCGCCCCTGAGACAGGAGGGGCAGCACCCCCAGAAGGAAGGGGCAGCTTGGCTCTTGTGTCTGGGCTGCTAGAGAAAAATAGTGGTAAGACTTGCAAGCCAGCTTGTGCTATGGTTTGTTTTTCCCTGGAGTATCTAAAATAAAACACTTTTCACTGCTGAGTAGATAAATATCCTTTCAAGCCCCACCGTTCCTGATGAGAAACAAATATTACCTCTACTAACACCGTGGCCATCACGCTCTGACTTACATTACAGAGCTTCCTATATGAACCTGACAACAGAGGTCCAAATGCTTCTCCGTTAGAGGCCGTGGCAATGCTGGTGGCAGATGTAGATTCTGTTTGCTCTGCCATTTATCATCATCAACAACAACAACAATGATTACTATGAAGGCCTTGCACAGAGCCCAAAGCTTGGAGTGGCATCTCACTGGAGGGTCTTGACTGCATGGGTGATGGTTAGGAAAAGAAGGCTCAAGGCTGTGCCCCCACTAACCAAGGTCCTTGGGAAATGGACTTTCAGATTTACTTAACAAGTGGCCTAATGCTTGATGAGAATACTTGAGAAAAATGCTCTTGAGAGGAGGAAAGGTGCCAGGGGACACTGGAAGGGCTCATTTTTCATTCTTTAACTTGGGCAGTTGGCAGGAAAGGGGGTGATGACTATTCCCTATAGAAAGCAGTGCTCCAGATGGCTCCCGAGGGCCAGCCTGGGAAAGTTGCTTCCTGGCAGCCTCCTTCACCAGCATGACTTACCAAATGTCCAAGCCCAAAGCAGCACTTGTGGGACCCTTACAGCAAGAGTTCCATCCCACTCTTCCTAAACTAGAAGTGTCTGTTTGCCAAAACATTCAGCACATCCTACTTGTGCACAGAAGAGGTGTGTGAATCAGGATCTTTTCAGGAAACAGGAAGACCCTCAAATGGGGTAATGGGGCAGAGACGAAGGTATGGGCAGGGCTAAGGAAGGTTGAAGGACCCCAGGGTTGGCAGCATCAGGGAGGAGTTACCACCCTGGCCTGAAGGTCATGGGAAGGAGCAATTGCCAGAACCCTGAAAGTGAGCCGTGGCTATAGGGCAGAGCCATGGATAGAGGTTTCAGACAAACCAGATAGCCCAGCAGGGGGAGAACCTAGGGGATAAATACCCCTGCCTCAACCTCCTCTTGCTGCTGGAAGGTAAGGAGCCTGGGGACTTATTGATACAGCACTGATATGTCAGCCTCCTGGCCTAGAGCAGGAGGGACAGTTCAGGGAACTTCTACAAACCACTCCAAAATTAGTGCCTTAAGGTAATAACCACTAATTTAGCCCTTGATTCTCTTGAATAGTAATTTACAATTTAAGCTGGGCTCAGTTAGGTGGTTCTTCTGGTCTGATCTGTGCCAGAATTAGCTGATCTCACCCAGATTCATTCATGTGTCTGCTTTCAATTGGTGGCTTGATCATGATCCATCAGTTTACCATGATCTTGTCTGAGGCAGTCAGAAAGATCCAGGGATCCTTAGTCAGCCTGGATTTCTCACCCTCCAGGTTACTAGCCCACTAGCCTGAGCTCGTGTACAAAGGGCCAAAGAGCCAAAGAGGAGCTAGTGGGCAAACTCTGGAATGCAAGCCCTTTGCAGCCCTTTGCTCATGCTGCATTTGCCTCTGCACTTTTGGCCCAAACGAGTTACACAGTCCTCCTGATTCAAGGAGCAGAAAAATAGATTCCACCTCCTGAGGGGAGGGGAAGAAAGAGTAGCTATTTTTTTGCAACCTGCCGTGGTCTATGCTCCAGCCACAATAACTTACATTCCTTCCATGAGCAAAATATGCTCACCTGTATCCCAGGACCTCTCAATCTGGATCCCTCAAAATGGGTTTGTTACTGCAGCAGCTGGCTTTTGCTGTATAACAAATCACCCCCAGCACTTAGAAGCTGAAAACAACCATTGTTTCTTTTATTTTTTTTAGCTTTTTCTATTTGTGATATGTTTATTTTAAGGTGCCCAGGAGATATACAAGTGGAGAATTCTGAGCCAGATTAAAACCCTATAAGACCTCAGGCATTGAAAAAATGATATCTAGTGCCCTAGTTCTAACAATCAAAGTGAAAAACAATACAAAACCATACAAAATATATAAGAAAGGCCAAAGATGTTTTGCTTTTTCTGAAAATGACCACTTTTGTACTTATTAAAAATTACCAAAAATGAAGATTTTTTAAAAATTATATTATATATACATATATGTGTGTGTATATATATATATATATATATATATGAATCATGAGCTAAATAAACATGAGCTAAATAAACAGACTTTATAAATATATATATAACTATATATAAATGTATAAAGCTTGTGTGGCAGTTTGGCCTGTGCTCAGCTGGGCAGTTCTGCTCACCTGTGCTTCTGTGGTCAGTGCTCTTCCACAGGGCCCCATATCTTCCTGTCTGCCCATCCTCATGGTGGTAGGAGTCCAAGAGTAGCAGGAGAGGAAAAGCCCCAAGGGGCAATCACTTTTCAAGCCTCTGTGCACAACTCTAACATCCACTGGGCAAGCCAGTCACATGGCTGAGCTCAGAATCAGAACGGGAAACAGTGAAAGGTACATGGCAAGGGAGCATGGATCCAGGGAGGGGAATAACTGATGATTGTTTCTGTAATTAATCTACCACAGTGGAGGGGAGACTGGATCTGGAGAGACAAATCGAGAATATGCAGTTCCCAGGTCTAAAATTTCTAATTCAGAGTTCAGGCCTCTTGAGACAGGGTCCCACTTATTAATATCTTTCAGTATCAACTCCCTTTATTCCCCCACTGTACCCCGCACATCTGCCAAAATGGCATCTTCACAGTTTCAAGTACCTGCCCTGGCTTTTTCATCTTCCTGCTGCTGTTCTCTGGATCACCGCCATCTTTACCTGACCAAGTCCTCTACATCATTCTTAACCAAATTCAAAGCCACCTTCTCCCAGATGTCATTCCCAATTCTCATCCCCATTTCCCTGCACCCCACCCCACTTTCAAAAAAGAAAAAAAAAAAAGGTGTCAAATAGAAGAGCCTCATCCTTACCTTTCATGCTGACACACACGATAGCTGACATGGTGCCTATGATAACTGCCAGGAGCACGATCATCACCAGGCTGGATGTGACTCTGAATTCCTGCCTAAAATCTCTAGAGCTCTCTGTGTGCCTCTTTTCAGGCATTATTTGTCTGGAACGGTGGATGAGAGCTTCTTTCTTGGACAGTGAGCCATTAGAACACTGGGTCCTTGTGTGACCCATTCTTTGTCTGCCCTACAGTACCCAGCCTAGACTGGATGTCCTCTTGACCTGGGGAGGTCAGTTCTAGACAATTCAAAGTTTGCAGAAACAGATAGTGCAACACAGCCAAGAAACACCCTTCAGAGAACTCCTGGCCAGGAAGCCAGTGCCTCCAAGAAACAGGTTCTAGAAACAGCAAAGAACCCAGAAGAGCAGGAGTTGGGACACTGAATGAGGGGGCAGGGCTTCAGTCATGACAGAAGACACATCTGGGACCAGATGTCAAAGTCACAAGGGGATTGTCTGATTCATCCAAGGAAGAACTTCCTTTAAGAGAACAGTCCAGACTTGGGATGGGCCAGTGAGAAAACGTGTGAGCCCCTGCAACCAGCAGTACATGGATCTTCTGGTTAATTTCTGAGACAGAGTTTTGCTTGGGGGAGGGGATGGGGGTGTCTTAGTCTATTTGCATTTCAGGATTGCACGTTAATCATTCCTCCATGAGACTCACGCTCCACCTTGGCATGCAGGAGCTCACTAATGAAGGGGAACAGCCGGCGGTTCTGTTTGTGGGGCGAGCCCAGATGAGCCTGGCAGCCGGCCCGTTCCCTGAGAGCCTGGGTACCAGCACATTGTGTACTGTGGGCAAGCTGGCATGTGTGGTTAGGTTGGGGGTGGAAGGTGTGGGAAGGAGAGGGCATTGACTGGGGCAAGTATTAGTCTGAAGGAATTCTAAACTGTTAGGGGGGCCATTCCAGTGAATTTCTTAACACACACACATGCTCACCCACATGCATAGCTGAACACACCTAAGGGATGGGGCACCCTTCCTCCTGGCAGAATCCATGAGCTTAGTGTTGCAGGGATTCTCCCCTCAAGTGGGTGGAGGGATGGAGACAGCCCTGTTGGCCTGGTGCCCTTGACCATCCCAACTCCCCTGGGGTCTAAATGGGAAACCATGCCTCCCAGAGGAGACATGACCTCCCTCAATGCCAGAACGTGCCAGGATGAGAACCGTGTCTCCTGCTGTTGGCTAGAGTGCCGGGAGAGGTGGAAGGGAAGCAGCATTCACATCGCTGGAAGGTGGCTCCCAGGTGACACCACTGCCTACAGGCCAACAGTGAGCCAAGGACCCCTCCCCAGGAGCTCTTCTGCCCCCTCCCAGTAATGTCCCTGGGAATAAAATGCCTCCCAGAGACCAAGCACCTTATCAATGTGTCTATCCCTGTACGTGCTACAAGGCCATCTCAGAAGCCATCTCCGCCTCTCATTGTCCCATAAATCACCTCCACTCTAACCCAGATGTGAATTCATGCCCTTTCAGGAACTTTGCACAGCTCCATGGCCCTGGTCAGACTGCTTCTGGAATTTGACTAAATGTGTCTTTACCATCTTGATGCCCCTGGACCATGACCTTCTAAGACTCGTGTTGTTTCTTCTCCCCTCTCCTCGCCTTGGCGCCCAGCCCAGGACCTGACTCAGAGGCAGCATTCGATAGATGCAGGATGTATTTATGTTTTCATTTCGCCTTCCCCTACCAGATGACGAGACCATCCTGCCTCCTGGCCAACCAGCACCTTGCCTTCCCAATAAAGCAGACAGCCCTCACTCTATCCTTCCCACTGATTTTGGATGAACAAGAACAGTCCCTGGGCCTCCCTGTTGGCAAACTTCCTGGCTGCTCACCACTGTCTCAGGTACTCCCCAGGTTGGAGGCTCTTTTCTGAAGCCCAGGAGGCTGTCAGTGGACAGGGTGGTATTTGATGGACACTCTTCCACCTGCAAAGCCCTGTGGACAGCTCTAACACCACAGTGCCCGCAGCAACCACCACCTGACACCCTGGTACTGGCTGCAAGCATCTTCCTCTTTGCCACCAAGAGTGCCAACTCCTATGACCTGGGCTTCTCTGAGGGCCGTCTGAGGCTAGAGAGGCCTCTCTCATACCATACATCTCCTCTGAGGATATAAGAATTGGAATTACCAGCTGAAACCAGTCACCCTTTTCTGCCTACAAGGAAGAATCTAGTTCATGCCAGGATAGCCTAGACTTCCAAGAACCTGGCCCTTCACGTCATCGTGGTTACAAGTTTTAATGTATGAATTTGCCACAGGGTAGGGGAGCTGCTGCAAACATTCAGTCTATAGCAGAGCCAATAGCTGTGGTTAACAGGTTAAGAAGCTGGAATTTCTACTAAAAAAAGTTGGAGATAGTATGTGATTGGCATGAGGGCTCCCAGGGGCAGACAACCTGTTGTCTTTCTACATCTTATGATACTTGGTTACCAACACAGCACCTGTTGCAAATAATCTTGTACCAGAGATGTCAGTATTCATGTTAATGAGTCACATTCAAGTCCCCTGCAGTCTCCTTCCTCTAATGCCCCTGGACCCTTCATGAAGCCCTACCCACCCACCTCCTCTCCATTACCTCCTCTGCTGGTCCTGGTTCACAGAGTCCACTGACAGATGAGTTTGGTTCTGGACTTAAAGGGGACAGTTTCAGACACATGTCTTGCAAAGTGAAAAGTAGGTATCTGGATACCTGGAAGAAACAAAACCTACTAAAACCTACCTTATATTCCTACTTACCTACCCATTCAGGAGAGAAAATGTATATAGACTAAAGAGACTTGCATCGACCCCCCTTTTCTCCACTCAAAAATCCTATCCATCACTCAACACACATTTCAAACACCACCTCCCTATGAAGCATGTCTGATCCCCAACCAGTCAGAACACTCTGTCCTGAAAGCCCCCCACTTTGTGCTTTTGCTCTGGCACTTGCAATCTACTGCATTACTCATGACCAGACTGCAGGTCCTGGAGGGCAGGGGTGGGTAGGGATTCATCTCTGCCTCACGTGAGCCCACCCAGCCCCACATCCACAGCCAGGGCCTGGCCAAGAAGAGGAGGTAAGCTGGGTAAATTGAGTGGCATAGGAAAAAAGGAGGCATAGTCAGGAGCGCAACTTGGCTCCTCTGGATTTGGGGTTAACTTTCCAAGAAGCCATTCTCTGAACTCTGAGCCAGGGAAGCTGGTGTCTACCTGACCCTCACCTTCCTTTCCTGCAATGGCAAGAACACAGCTGACTCTCCCGTCCTCTTGTAGCTGTCTCCTGTCCTCTGTGGCCCTGCCATGTCCTCTTGTAGCCCTGCCAAGATGTCCTGTAGCTCACCACATGGCTCTTGAGGAGGCTTCTCCTTGTATTTATGAAGATAGAGTTGGGCAAGATGGCGGTAAATTGCAGATGTGTGCAGCTGGAGGAGGGCTCTTATCCAGGCTGCAGTCCCTTTTGGGATATGCCTGTCAGGGAGGCTGCTGGTAGAACAACTTCACTAATGAGGAGCTAGCACAACCTTGTTCTTGGACAGCTGAACCTGGAGGACATTTTCCTTAGATTCACATGCACCCTCTGAGCCCAACTCCACCCTGGGGGCTGCACAGAGCAAATCTCCCTCTTCCCCAAAACAGCCTTCCAAGGTTTGAGGACAGCTCTCTGGTCCTCCCAAGTCTTCTTTCTTCAGACTAAACATCCTCAGCTCATACACTGTTTTCACTTGTCCCCTCAAAGCTATTATTTTTAAGTGCTCTTGAAAGAACATTCTCTTCAAGGTGAACCAGAAATGAGCAGTCATGTTGATACTGACCTGACCCCAGGCTGCTTCTCAGCAAGAATAAATACTTTCACGTTTCTCCAGTGGTGCAGAAATCATTGGCAAGAGTTGCATTCGTGCATACACACACTTTCTCAATGGTGCCACACATGGAGATTGTGAGGGTTTGAAGAGAGTGTGTGGTTTCTGGTTTGATAGAAAAACACAAGGTCAGCCCCC
This sequence comes from Bubalus bubalis, assembly GCF_019923935.1. NCBI lineage: Eukaryota > Metazoa > Chordata > Mammalia > Artiodactyla > Bovidae > Bubalus > Bubalus bubalis. The sequence goes on along the minus strand of NC_059157.1, from coordinate 118,096,597 downwards.
AGTTCAGTTTTTTTTTTTCTTTTCCTATAAATGTGTGTGTGTGTGTGTGTGTGTGTGGTGTGTGTGTGTGTGTGTGTGTGTGTGTGTTTAGTTGCTCAGTAGTGTCCGACTCTTTGCAACCCTATGGACTGTAGCCAGCCAGGCTGCTCTGTCCATGGGATTTCCCAGGCAAGAATACTGGAGTGGGTTATCATTCCCTTCTCCAGGGGATCTTCCCAACCCAGGGATCAAACCCAGGTCTCCTGCATTGCAGGCAGATTCTTTACTGGTTAAGCCACCAGGGAAACACCTTCTTTATATATAGATGAGTTCAAAACAAGGAGATTCAGTAACTCAACTGAAAACTTTCCTTTGAGAACATTGCCAACAAAGTTAATAGACCATCTCAACAAGGTAACAGACCATCTCAGTGGCAAAAAGGGGAAATGGATGGTGGGGAAATTCCCAAAGGATTCTTGAAGAGGTTTTATTGTAATAAAGAACTTCTTAATCGTATTTTCCAGAAGTCTCCCTTCAGAGAACACTAGAAAATGTTAGTAGACAAGATATTTTACAAATGAATTGTGAGGAATTCACTAGAATCCTTCTTTCCTCCTTCTGTTCCCCTCCTTCCCACCTTCCTTTCTTCTTCCTCTACCTCATTACACAATGTGTTTGAAATAACACATACTTTTTTGGTCCTTTTTTTTTTTTTTAAATAATACTGCTGAATTACTCATTGCTTCATATGAGTAAGCTAATGTTTGGAGTTCAAAATCTTCTTGAGATAAAAAGGCTGAGCCACGGCCGAACCTGTAGTAATGAAGTCTAACCTGTAATCAAATTAAATATCACAGCATTAATTTCACTCCATAAGTTCACTGCTACTCCGTTCTATTGCTTTTTAAAATTGGTACAAAATCCTTCCTCAAAGTGAATTTTATGTGGACACACCATGTAGAGAGACATGTCCACATAAAGGCCTTTCATCATCTTTTTAATGAAAACAGTAAGCAAAAAACAACAACAACAACAACAAAAAAACCAAATTAAGTTCTAAGAGTCTTCATGACAACCTCTTAAATCCGATCGCTGGTAACTTTGAAAGGGTAATAAGCAACAGATGACAGCAGCTCGGTTTTGCTTGTTTCTCAGTCTGGGGACATGCTGGAGTGAGAACATGTGCTGAGATCAGACCAACCTGGAAGAATTTCTAGTGTAGAAAATAGAACATCTTCTCTCCTTCCTACAACATCATAGCACCAGAACTGTCCTCAGCCTCATCCTACACCCTTACATCACCTGAAAGAGGAAGGCAGTTTTGCTACTTGTTTAAGGCTTGAAGTAAGCATGATTCATCCCAATAAACCACTACATGTCAAAAGTACAAATCCCAGTCTCTGAGAGTCTGAGGAGAAGGTAGGGAAGGAGAGTCAAGGAAGACTTATGTGTTTACTCCTCCTAAGTTCTTTCCTGAGACGCCAGGGTCCTCTCGCCTGACCACCAGCCTGAAAGAGCCTCCCCTCCCCCTAAGGCAGGGCTCAGAAGCAGGTCCATCCCTCCAGTTGTTCAGCAGCCCTGGTCCCTGTACTTGGAGGGGTGGAGGGGCATGGGGCATTCCATCCTCCTCCTCTTTTCTGAACCCTGTAAAGTCCAATATGAAGTATCTGTCATGACTGATATCCCAGGAGATCTCTGAAGATACCGATGGAGAGATTTTCTTTCAAGTTCATGTATCCTGGGTGGCCTCCGCTGGTGGGGTTGCCCCCAGCCCCACTCTACCAAAGAGAACCCTACTTAGAAGGCAGCTCCTGGAGAGCCTGACCCCATCCTTCAGTGAGTAATTCCCCTCAATTCAATCAACATGAAACGTTTGGACCAATCCCTGTGCCAGACCCTGAGGAATTAATCAGTAGTAAAAAGTGTTAAGACATTCAGTTCAGTTCAGTTCAGTCGCTCAGTCATGTCCGACTCCTTGTGACCCCATGAATCGCAGCACGCCAGGTCTCCCTGTCCATCACCAACTCCCATAATTCATGCTCAAAAGCCAACATGGATAAGCTGGGGCAGTCTTGTTCAAAATTTTGAAGAGCAAAGAAAAGAGGTCATTTGCAATCAAAGATAAATGATGTATGAAGCTGACTTGGTTAAAAGCCAAGGGATAGAATCTTTTCCTGGGTGGGAGGTGCAGTGATGGGAAGGAACTGCTTCTGGGTACAAAGTGGAGAGGTGGGGACCTGGCCTGCTGGGGAGGAGGGGCATGGGCCTCGGCCTCTGTGGGCTGGAGCTTGTCCAGGCTGTGGGTGGACAGCTGGAGAAGCAGAGAGCGGCTGCCGGAGAGGGGTGTCTGAGAGGTCAGCTGAAGTCCTGGCCTTCTAGAGCTAGAGCCTCCGTGTTTGCAGTTAGACTTCTAGGGGCTTTCAGCACATTTCTGAGACAAGGCAGGGCTGATTTAAAGGAAGTAGGAGGTAGCTCAAGAGAGGAAGCAAGAGGACAAAATACACAGAGAGGACTTGCTGAGGAAAGCAAAGGATGCTCGTGATGAGGGATGCTTCTTAGATTACAGAGCAACAGCCTCGGGAGCCAGAGGACAAGGGCTGGATCTCACCGGCAGGGACCCCTCTTCACCACCTTCCCCCAGGCCTCTCAATTCCAACCACCCATGGAGAGCAGAAGGCTCATCTTTAATCTGTACCAATTTTTCTGACAAACTCAATTTGAAAATTCAACTCAACTGCAATCAAAAAAGTAAGCCAACCAGAAAATCACTTGCTTCCCTTGGAGCAATGAGGGCCCCCAGCAACCCCAAAGGAACCAGAAAGTTTGCAGGCTTCCCTCAGGGCCCAGGGGCTCTGCTTCTCTGTCCTCAGCATGAACTAGGGCCTGGCCCACCCCAGAGGGCTCCCTCCCAGCTCCCACCATTTCCCAAGGTGCTTTTGGGAAGGCAGCAGCTTGTAGAGGAAGAACTCTGGACTGGAGTCAGGAGGTCCGGGTTCTAGCCCTATCTCTGCTACTACCAGTTGGGAGGCCCTGAACAAGTCACTCTTCCTCCGGGAGTTGTAGTTTTCTCACCCTTAAAAGGGAGGAGGAGCAGAAAATAATCCCCCCTGTGCCCACTTGACAGGGTGATTATGAGCTTAAGAAAGATAATGGATGTGAAGGCTGGTTTTGAACATTACAGGGGGCACTGAGCAGATGCTTCTCTCTCAGTGTAATGGTGATGATGGTGATGATGATAATGGTAGCTGAGCTACTTTTTATGCACAGCTCCAATAAATGTCATACCAAGAGATGAATTTCTGATTTAATGGCTTAAATTTATCTGTCTCGTTCACCCCTGGGTTCTCATCCTGTCTCGAAGGGTCATTTCTAGCTCTGTGAGAGAGAATTTGGGTAGAATGTCTTAGATCATCCTTCTCCCTCTGCCAAGTATTCTACACCTCCTAGATGCGCCCCCTTGAGCAACTGGAAATCAGAGCATCAGTATCTACACTGAAGCCAGGCTCTCTCTGGTGTCACCTGGAAGAAGGTGTGAGTGGGATGATGCTCAAAGACTTTCCCAGGCCTCAGGCTCTAAATCCAGCTGATTCTTCTCCTGATACCTCTCGATGGCCACTTTTACTCAAACCAGAAAAAAAGGACATAAAGAGAGGGCTGGGGGAGTCAGGAATACATGTAGGAGATTATGATTGTGTGTGTGTGTGTGTCTGTGTGTGTGTGTACACGTGTGCACCTGGTGGGTCCACTTTTGTTATTGGAATTGGAATTGAATTTACAATTGTAATTGTAATTCTGGTTTCACTACCTGCCTATCTGACAAAGGATAAGATGACTGGATGGCATCACAGACTCAATGGACATGAGTTTGAGCAAACTCCAGGAGATAGTGAAGGACAGGGAAGCCTGGTGTGCTGCAGTCCAAGGGGTCACAAAAAGTCGGACACGACTTAGCAACTGGACGATAACAACCTGCTTCTCCTCATACTGTATCCACTAGCTAAAAGTTTTCTCTAGGATATATAGAAATGCACATTATTTTGTAGAGTAGAAAATGGAGGCAATCATGATTAAAGTGAATTTCCGGCGTTTTTTGAGAGATGGTCTGGGAAAGTAAGGATCAGAATCTTGCACATGCCTTTTTCTGAGCACACAGGTGAGCCCCTGCTCTTTTCTGAAGTGAGTGAAGTGACTGGGCAGCCTGATCCTTGAAGCGGATAGAGGAAGTAGGGGGAAGTGGGAGGAAGCTGGGATCCTTAGCCCATCTTAGAACCTCAGAGCTGAGAGGTTCTGGGTTTTGCTGCCTCTGAGTGCTTTACTACCAAATACACTTTCAAAAGATATTCTTCATCCTTGCTTCATATTTAGAAAAACTTTGTAAACTCTAGTGAGGTATCACCTCACACCTGTCAGAATGGCCACTATCAAAGTGTCTATAAATAATAAACACTGGAGAGGGTAGAGAAAAGGGAACCCTCCTGCACTGTCGGTGGGAATTTAAATTGGTGCAGTCACTAAGGAAAACAGTATGAAGGCCCTTTAAAAAAGAACTAAAAATAGAACTATTGTATGGTCTAGCAATTCCACTCCTTGGCATATATCTGCAAAAGATGAAAACTCTAATTTGAAAAGATACATGCACATCTCATGAACAACATGTTCATGTTGGCACTATTTACAATAACCAAGACATGGAAGCAATCTAAATGTCTATCAACAGAGGAATGGGTAAAGAAGATGTAGTATATATATCCAATGGAATATTACTCAGCCATTAAAAATGAAGTATTGCCATTTGCACCAGCACGGGATGGACCTAGATATTATCATAATTAAGAAAGTTAGGTAGAGAAAGATAAATATTATATGATATCACTTATATATGGAATCTAAAAATAATACAAATCAATTTATTTACAAAATAGAAACAGACTTACAGACATAAAAAACAAACTTACAGTTGCCAAAAAGGGAAAAGGAGGGGCAGGGATAAAATAATATTCTGGCATTCTTTTCTGGGGTAGTATTGACACATATAGACTATTGATACTATGCATAAAATAGATAACTAATGAGACCATTCTGTATAGCACGAGGAATGCTCCTTAATGCACCATGGTGACCTGAATGGGAAGAAAGACCAAAAGGGAGGGGATGCATGTAAGTGTATGGCTGAATCATTTTGCTATACATAGAAACTAACAGAACAATGTAAAGCAACTGTACTCCAATAAAAAGTAATTAACAATATGGCATTAATAAATGCACAGATATATAAGAAAGATTTACTGTATAAAATAGGACACTATATTCAGTATCTTGTCACAACCTATATTTGAAAGAATCTGAAGTTATACACCTAAAACTAGCACAATGTTATACATCAGTTCAGTTCACTTCAGTCGCTCAGTTGTGCCAGACTCTTTGTGACCCCATGAATCTCAGCACGCCAGGCCCCCCGTCCATCACCAAGTCCTAGAGTCCACCCAAACCCATATCCATCGAGTTGATGATGCCAACCAACCATCTCATCCTCTGTCGTCCCCTTCGCCTCCTGCCCTCAATCTTTCCCAGCATCAGGGTCTTTTCCAATGAGTCAGCTCTTCACATCAGGTGGCCAAAGTATTGGAGTTTCAGCTTCAACATCAGTCCTTCCAAGGAACACCCAGGACCGATCTCTTTTAGGATGGACTGGTTGGATCTCCTTGCAGTCCAAGGGACTCTCAAGAGTCTTCTCCAACACCACAGTTCAAAAGCATCAATTCTTCTGTGCTCAGCTTTCTTTATAGTCCAACTCTCACGTCCATACATGAATACTGGAAAAACCATAGCCTTGACTAAATGGACCTTTGCTGGCAAAGTAATGTCTCCACTTTTTAATATGCTGTCTAGGTTGGTCATAACTTTCCTTCCAAAGAGTAAGCATCTTTTAATTTCATGGCTGCGATCACCATCTGCAGTGATTTTGGAGCCCAGAAAAATAAAGTCTGACACTGTTTCCACTGTTTCCCCATCTATTTGCCATGAAGTGATGGGACCGGATGCCATGATCTTAGTTTTCTGAATGTTGAGCTTTAAGCCAACTTTTTCACTCTCCTCTTTCACTTTCATCAAGAGGCTCTTTAGTTCTTTTTCACTTTCTGCCATAAGGGTGGTATCATCTGCATATCTGAGGTTATTGGTATTTCTCCCAGCAATCTTGATTCCAGCTTGTGCTTCCTGCAGCCCAGCGTTTCTCATGACATACTCTGCATATAAGTTAAATAAGCAAGGTGACAATATACAGCCTTGACCTACTCCTTTGCCTATTTGGAACCAGTCTGTTGTTCCATGTCCAGTTCTAACTGTTGCTTCCTGACCTGCATACAGGTTTCTCAAGAGGCAGGTCAGGTGGTCTGGTATGCGCATCCCTTGAAGAATTTTCCACAGTTTGTTGTGACCCACACAGTCAAAGGCTTTGGCATAGTCAATAAAGCAGAAATAGATGTTTTTCTGGAACTCTCTTGTTTTTTCGATGATCCAACAGATGTTGGCAATTTGATCTCTGGTTCCTCTGCCATTTCTAAATCCAGATTGAACATCTGGAAGTTCACAGTTCATGTATTGCTGAAGCCTGGCTTGGAGAATTTTGAGCATTACTTTACTAGCATGTGAGATGAGTGAAATTGTGTGGTAGTTTGAGCATTCTTTGGCATTGCCTTTCTTAGGGTTTGGAATGAAAACTGACCTTTTCCAGTCCTGTGGCCACTGCTGAGTTTTTCAAATTTGCTGGCATATTGAGTGCAGCACTTTCACAGCATTATCTTTCAGGATTTGAAATAGCTCAACTGGAATTCCATCACCTCCACTAGCTTTGTTCATAGTGATGCTTCCTAAGGCCCACTTGACTTCACATTCCAGGATGTCTGGCTCTAGGTGAGTGATCACACCATTGTGATTATCTGGGTTGTGAAGATCTTTTTTGTGCAGTTCTTCTGTGTATTCTTGCCACCTCTTCTTAATATCTTCTACTTCTGTTAGGTCCCTACCATTTCTGTCCTTTATTGAGCCCATCTTTGCATGAAATATTCCCTTGGTATCTCTAATTTTCTTGAAGAGATCTCTAGTCTTTCCCATTCTATTGTTTTCCTCTATTTCTTTGCATTGATCACTGAGGAAGGCTTTCTTACCTCTTCTTGCTATTCTTTGGAACTCTGCATTCAAATGGGTATATCTTCCTTTTCTCCTTTGCTTTTCGCTTTCCGTCTTTTCACAGCTATTTGTAAAGCCTCCTCAGACAGCCATTTTGCTTTTTTGCATTTCTTTTTCTTGGGGATGGTCTTGATCCCTGTCTCCTGTACAATGTCATGAACCTCTGTCCATAGTTCATCAGGCACTCTGTCTATCAATTCTAGTCCCTTAAATCTATTTCTCACTTCCACTGTATAGTCATAAGGGATTTGATTTAGGCCATATCTGAATGGTCTAGTGGTTTTCTCCACTTTCTTCAATTTCAGTCTGAATTTGGCAATAAGGAGTTCATGATCTGAGCCACAGTCAGCTCCTGGTCTTATTTTTGCTGACTGTACAGAGCTTCTCCATCTTTGGCTGCAAAGAATATAATCAATCTGATTTCGGTGTCGACCATCTGGTGATGTCCATGTGTAGAGTCTTCTCTTGTGTTGTTTAAAGAGGGTGTTTGCTATGACCAAATCGGTTAGAGTTAAATAAAAATAGAAAGATTTTATATATTAAGGAAACAAAATAAAATACATTGTGTTAACATAAATATATTTCCCTAATATTTATTAATGAAATATGTGACTGCTATTAGGGGTCTCTTATCATCACAGGAATCAAAATACATGTAATCTATACAATGTTATTCAAAAGCAATGGAATTTGGTTCTTTAGTCAAATCAGCCCTTTTATGGGAAAAGTAAATCTCCATAAAGCCTTTCAAAATTACAGATATACACTATATTAGAGAAATTCTGGTAGATTAGGAACCCAAAAGTTAGAGCTTCTGAACTAGACCAACTCTCATTTTACAGATGGGAAAGTGTAGTCAGAGGGAGGAAGTGACTTGTCCAACGTCATACAAGGGAGTTTGGTGGCAGATCTGGGACTAGAAACAGGTCTCCCAACCCAAGTCCTAGATCCTTTCTTCAGTACGTGGACCCCCTTTCAGTTCTTAAGCTGGAAAGCAGAAGTGCATAGAACCAAACTCAGCTTTCTGGACCCACTGATGTTTCTGCAGTGTGTGTGTGTGTGTGTGTGTGTGTGTGTGTATGTGTGTGTTCAGTTGCTCAGTCGTGTCCAGCTCTTTGCGACCCCATGGACTGTAACCCATCAGGCGCCTCTGTCCATAGGATTTCCCAGGCAAGAATATGGAATGTGTTGCCATTTCCTTCTCCAGGGGATCTTCTCAACCCAACCCAGGGATCAAACCCACATCTCTTGGGTCTCTTGCTTTGGCAGGTGGTTTCTTCACCACTAAGCCACCTGGGAAACCTGATGCTTCTACAGATCCAGACTCAAGTAGAATGGAGAGTGACAGCTCATCACACCTGCTACAGAATTCAAGTTATGTCAAGTAATGTAACACCCAGCTCACAAGTGATCGAGCCTCTGCCTTTCAGGTGACTCATCTTGGCAGTAGAATGGCCCCAGACAAGGTCACAGTGACATCCCCAAGCCTGCTTGTGCTGTTTGCCCCCATCTCATGTTTAGCTAGGAAATGCAAAGCCCAGTCCTTTTGACAGCCAACAGGCAGATATCCTTAGGGCCCCCAGCTCTCGCTGGACTCACTGGGACTTCACTGGCAGGGGCAACTACCCTGGGCAGGGCTTCTAATTGAAGGGGGTGACAGAGGATGAAATGGTCAGATGGCATCATTGACTCGATGGACAAGAGTTTGAGCAAACTCAGGGAGATGGTGAAAGACAGGGAAGCCTGGCGTAATGCAGTCCATGGGGTCACAAAGAGTTGGACACGACTTAGAGACTAAACAACAACGAGAAGGCAGTGAAAAATGGGAAGTGATGCATTTTCAGTTCAGGCTTGATCCTATTTACTGTTGAAATTATGGCACCATGATTTGCTGCCTTTTTTTTTTTTTCCCCCGAGAGGGGCCAGGTAATGGGAATGTCATTTCTTTATCATTGAGAGTTAACATTCCTTTGGCTAAAGCACTGGGGACTGTTTTATAGAACACGTGCTCCTTCATCTCAGGGTGCTCTTTAGTAGTGATGAAAAGTCTGTCAGTCCCAACTCTAACTTTACAGATGCTTGTGCTTCTTCTGAAGAAAGCAGAACCTTTCAAAAGACTCTAGCATTTTAATATGGGGCTCCAGGTAAAATTTCCAGATAAACCTTTCTTTGTTCATTGTGTACAGGCAGCAGCCCTCATTCTTTCAATCAGCTATCATTCAGTGATGTTGCTAGAGGTCCAGGCTCTGGACCTGGGAATGAGCCAGGGAGTGAGTAGACAGACAAATGAGTGTCACTTCCCCCTGCCCCCATCAGGGGACACTTCCACCTTTATCAGTCTTTTGGTGACACTGGCAATTATTAAATGTCTGCTTCCCTGTTAGAATGTAAGTCCATGCATAGCTGTAAAGTTTTTGTCTTATTTATCACTCTGAGCCCAGCTCTTGGTGCAGCTCCAGGCACATCTATATTTGTTAAATGGAGGATGGTTGGTTGGTTTGATGGAAGGATGGATTGGCAAGTAAATGAACAAGTGAGAGAGAGTGGGTTTTACTAAATATTTTTTTTTCATTTCCTCACATATTTATTTCTAGGTATATTTTCACTTTCCTGCATTCATTTATCTCTAGCTTATCTTATTCTAGAAAGGATTTAGAGCATCTTCATCAATTGTGAAAGTTTTACTTTAGGGGCCCAAAACAAGCATTTCAGAATGTATCTCCATATCCTTCATTCATCACAATTCAGAATTGGACATTTTCTGAACACCTGCCTCAGGCAAGGTGTGTCCTAGAGTAATTACAAAGCAAGATTCTTGCCCTACAAATGTTTCACGTGTGGTGGTGTAAGAGGTACAAGCCCAGGTGATAACAGTTCTGGGAGAAAGAAGGGATTCATCACCACTAAGGTGGTGGAAGCAAAGGAGATGGAGGGGCATTTGCCTGAACAGAACCATGATTTACTTTTTGTTTATCCTACAGTGCTGGTCATTTGGCAATTGCTCAATACTTTTCAAAGAGATTTTATTAACCTATAGGCAAGTTAAGGGCCACATAAGACAAAGATTTATTTTCTTAGCGTCCATACAAACCAACTACTTCAATTTCCCATTTCACCGAAAGGTAGAGTGCAGAAGTGAACACATTTTGAGGATTCTTTTGACTCCTTTTATTGTACACCTTAATAAGCACCAATACATCTGTTAGGTTGTGGACTGGGCACTAAATCATGTTAAAGAGATGACAGCCCAGTGCAGAGAACTAAACAGGGGTCAAGATATAGTGTAACAAACAGCGACTGAGTTCCACGCTTGCAATGTTTCGAAACAAAAAGGAGGGCTGTTTAACCTGGGCCAGGGGCTTCAAGGAAGCTTCTCGGGAAACCACTGGGACTTAGACAAGAGAAAAAGGAGGTGAAGAGGATGTTCCAGAAAGACAAGACTCCTTTGAACAATGATCTGGGGACATAAAAGGGCACGTGTTTGGGAAATTATGAGCCATTCTGTCTTGCTGTGGCGTCGAGGGCATGGCGGATGGGGAATTACAAAGAAATTCCCAGGTGAAGTCAGAAATGGCTTCTTCCAACACTCAGGCTTTGCCGATCACTGAAGTTCTTCCCTTAGGATAAGTGCCCTCCTGTGGCGCTCCTTAGCTCCCTCTGCCCTTAGTCTTAGCTTGGGCCTCTGCTCCCCGGTTTGCCAGGAGACCCAGGCATTTGTAAATTGCACCTGTGGATACAACTTGAACTCTTTTCCCAGAAGCCATGTTAACCCCCATATCTCCTATCAGTTCTAAAATTCTCTGTCTTGGGCTGGGACCCCATTATGACATATGAATTTGCTGCTGAGGGCATGCAGTCCAGGCAAATCCTTCCAGGGCATGGCTCACTGGAGGCCAGCAGTCATGGATGGAGAGGGGACCAGAAAGGGAGCTGGCCCTCTGCAAGGAGTGCCGGGGCTCCTTCTCAGCACCCCATCTCCCCCACCCCCCGCCAACTCCAGGAGAGAGAGCAGAGGAGGAATCTGCTGGCTCTGACAACAATGATCAATCCTTGGAGGCTTCCAGCTACTTATCAGTGAGTCTGTGAGGCACGTGGCCCATTTGTTCCCTAGAGCAGGTGGAATCATGTTTCTTGTGGGCACCGAGGCCTGGCATGCAGCCACGGGCTGTGGAGGCAATGCGACACCAAACCCTGCCCTTGTGATGCCCAGGTGGTAAAGACAGAACGGGAAAGACAAGCTCCTGCGACTCTCAGGGGAGTCCCAAGGCTACTGTCTGGAGGGAGATGAACCTCTTGATTCCTGTCACACAGACAGCCACAAAGTCTGAGGCCTAGAAAGGGCAAAGCCGTGTTCGCAGGGGCTTTGTTTACATCCTCTGGGAAGGTGGGGGAAGGGCGCAGGGGAGACCAGCAGGGCAGATGGGTGGTGGGGTAGGGGGGCCTGCCTAGGAGTGGGAGCCCAGTGTCCTCTTGGCATCTGATCCTGGTGCCCCCTCCCTGAAAGCCCACCTTCCAGCCTGTGGTGCTGCGCCTTTCCCTTCTGAAGTTCCCCTGAAGCTAGTTTTCTTCACTTTCTTCAGTAATGGGCTCTGCCAGGTCACACTGAGATAATCAGAAATGGCTTTCCTACCTTCACAGAAGGGCTGATGCAATGCTATGGAATGGCTTTGGTATCTTTGGGATGCAGAGTTTTTAAAAGATTTACACGGCCAAATCTATTAATCTTTTCTTTTATTATAACTGCCTTGGTGTCAGGCTAAGAGACACTTGCCCTATCTCAAGATGATTTAACAATTTCAGTGTTAACTTCCAGTAATGTTTTATTTCACTCTTGAAACCATTTGGAAGTAATATTGGTCCAAAAATGAGGTAGGGTGGAATGTTATTTTTTTCCTAAACTGCCTTTGGCTGCAGGTCTGCTGGGTGAACTTATCCTTTCTTCACTCACTTGAAATGTCACCTTTGTAACAAAAAAGAACATTCGTATGTATTCTTGACATTATTATTTTGCTCCACTGATCTGTTTTTGCTTTTAGAATCTTTCGGTTTGGAAGGAGTTGTGAAATCAAAGCCGACAGAACTAATTTAATTCATTGGGAGTCTTTGCCAGGCTTGACAAAAGAAATATCACCAGCTGTCAGTAGTGACTGGGGCACAACTCGAGAGTCCTCCCCTCTCCACTGATGGTTGTTCACCAGAAAGCTTGAAGAGCAGTGCCAAAAACGTCTGGAAAAGGGTCAGAAGGCCAGGATTGGAAGGACATGTAGAAATCATCTTCTGCTGCCAGGGTTTTCCTTCCCAGCTATGGAAACTAAGGCCCAGAGAGGCTAAGCAAGACCCCACATGTAGGGACTAGTGGACACTGGATGGGAACTTGGGGCTGTGTGCAAAAGTGCTTGTCCTGGACAGCTCCCTTAGCCTTTCCTGCCTGCTGCCTACCACCCTCACTCAAAGGCTCACCTTCTCACCTCTCACCTGGCCAGTAACTTTTGCATCAGTGTTCCTCCCTCCTGTCTCCAATTCCCCCGTCTGATTGACAGAACATCTCTGGATGGCTATTGTATCACTCCTCTTTTGAAAATCCTGGGCCAGTGGCTCCTCAGTGAAGTTAAACAGAGCCTGATGCTTGAGACTTCTACACTCTGGCACCCAGCTGGATTCTCTCTTGTTTTCCCCTGCTCCAACCAGATAGGACTCCTTGTTACGCCCTGTATTTTCCTCCATCAACCCCTAATTGCCTCTCCCAGGCTGCTTCCTCAATCGTACTCACTCCTCAAAGCCTGGTCCAAAGGTTAACAAAGTTGTTCACTTTCCAGAAATGTTAAGTGAGCTGCCCAAATTGGTCTTCCTCTGTGATGTCCAAGACTGAGGATGTCTCTCCTTCTGCCAGGTGCCTCTCTAGTGTGTAATGATCTCTGCCTTGCTGTCCAGTTATTCCCTAAAATGTGTGCTCCACGGGGGCAGAGATGGTGGCTTTCACATCTGCATCTTCCATGGTCCCTCACTTAGTAGGTGCTAAGTGATACGTGGCAGGTATATACAGGACATAAATAATACAGGACCAAAAGATAAGTGAAATATTTCTTTCCCTACCATTCTCAGAACCTTTAGTAGCTCTCAAGAGTGAGAATGGAATGTGCCCCTAGATTACTCAATGACTGAATAAGCTCACTGAAGCACTAGAGATGATTTTGGAGGAATTATGAAAGGAGCTGGCATACAGAAATGCACATGCAGTCTTATTTTTAAAAAGACGGTGAAGATGTACTCGGAAATCTACTGGTAAAAAGTCTGACGTCCATTTGAACAAAGTTGTAGAGTATATTGTTAAAAGGCTGGGCACTCAGCACAGGTGTGTGAAGAATATGTGATGCTGCTAATGTTTATGCTGTCACTTCTGTTATCTCCTTTAATTTCCACAACTCCATGAGGACAAGTTTGTGCTATTATTATGCTCATTTTCTAGATGAGAAAACTGAGATTCAGAAAGGTTAAGCTGCCCAAAATTGTACAACCAACAAGTAGGATTTGAATCTAGGACTTTCTCTTTCTAAAGCTGGTGCTCCTTGCATTATACCATGCTGCTTTTGACATGGGCTTCTCATTCTTCCTGGATCAAGGAAGGACCAGTCCTGTGCTGGTCCAAGCCAAGCCACTGATGCCTGAAACACTGGTCTCAGAGGAACCAGGCAGGCAGAGTAAGAGTCCCATCTACCATCTTCTGCTGTCTCTCAGGTCACCCACCCTGGGCATTCTGATTCTCCTGGAGAGAGCAGGTAATTGTGGGAACCTCATATTGGTGGTTCCATCGATGTAATGAGATAATGTAGAGGAAGCAATGGAGAAGGCAATGGCACCCCACTCCAGTACTCTTGCCTGGAAAATCCCATGGAAGGAGGAGCCTGGAAGGCTGCAGTCCATGGGGTCACTGAGGGTCGGACACGACTGAGCGACTTCACTTTCACTTTTCACTTTCATGCATTGAAGAAGGAAATGGCAACCCACTCCAGTGTTCTTGCCTGGAGAATCCCAGGGACGGGGGAGCCTGGTGGGCTGCTGTCTATGGGGTTGCACAGAGTCGGACACGACTGAAGCAACTTAGCAGCAGCAGCAGCGGAGGAAGCAAGCAGCACTGAGTCTGTCACTTAGGATCTGCTCAACCCATGCCAGTTTCATCACCTTTAGGCACCAGACCTAGGAGGAACTTGCCAAAGTGAAACATGTTCACACTGAAAAGGAGCATCTCAGGAAACTTGTACTCAAGGAGCATCACCTAGACATGTTGGGCCTAGAGTCTGGAGCCCACAGCACTGGAGCTGTGAAACATGGTCACCCATGTCCCTGGAATCCAGCAGCTCCTTCCAAAGTCTCTTGGGCCTTCAGGCTTCCCAGAACCCACTTTTTCCCTGAACACTGTTATGGTTTTTTTTCTGGGAAATTTGAGGCAACATAACAAAGGTCTGGAAGAAAATCATTTGCGATTACTGATTTAATAACATTAATAAAACTCTGTAAATTAAAAAAAAATTGGCATCCAACCGGACAGTCTCTCTCCTATTGTTGTTCATGCACACTTCATGTGTGTTGATGCATTTGGGGGTTTTTTACCTTGAAACATAGAAATCTGGGTCTAGCCTTCCTGAACTCACTTTGGCAGGACCGAGAGGCCCAGCACTCATTCTCTAAGTGGACCCTTTGCTCTATTCATAGCCACAAGGGGCCCCACTTCTTGCCAAGTCCTCATGCAAGCACCAAGTCACACAAGGACTGGGGGAGAAAATATAGGAGAATCACCTCCAACCCCTCCTCTCTCTTGGTGAGCCTCCTCTGAGCATGCATCAGAATGAAACATCACACATGCCTTCCTTCTCCTCACCACCACTTCTTGTCCCAGAGTACCAAATGGAGTATATTCCATCCTTAAGAGACACAGCCATTGTCTCTTCAGTAGGGAGAGGCTTTCAGCCCAGAAGCTGCTTCTGGGGAGCTCTATAAGCTACCCAACTAAGCAGACACCAATCTCCATAATGTCACTGGAGTCCTCCCCAGCCTGTCCTTAATACGCACTCATGCATACCCATCCCATTAAACTGTGCTTGGTGTCTTCCAGATAACAGGGCTTCTTGCACTACACAGCTAATACTCTCACTGCCAAATTTAATTATCTCAGTAACTCAAGCTCACATTAAAAGCGAGAGATGGGTCCACTTCATCCTCATCATGAATTAGTCATCTTTCCCTCTGAAGAGGGCTTCTCCAAAAACACTCACTTGAAGGTATCTGTGCTGAATTAACCATCTTTGTCTTAGGCTCCTGCCTCTCGGGAGTGCTGTGGGCTTCTGTTTAGAATAGATGAAATCATCCACCTTCCTCCTTCGTCCCCTCCCCCTCTCTCAGTTCAAGGTGGGTCTCTGGCCAGGAAAACCATGTATCCCACACAAGCGCCTCCTAGAAATGAGGAGGCAGCTATGATAAGGGATGGGCTTTTTCTTCTGAGAGCGACTCAATCACTGACAGCTGTGTAACTCAGGTAAGTCACATTCTCTCTGAACCTCCATTCTTCATATGCAAAATGGGAAGCCCTCCCTACCTCACTGTGTTGTTCTGGGTACCAAAAGAGGAGAAAAAGTCACAGAAGTGCTTCAAAAACTGAACTCTCATAAAATGCCATTCATTTCTGTTGAATGATTTCTGGAGTGTAAGCAGACTACCTAGGAATGCTAGGAGCTACCAGGTTTCTACTTAAAACACTGAAAAAAAAATACTACCCCTCAGCAAATCTGAGTCCTGGAAGAGGAAAAAAAAAAATTCTATCAGAAAAATTAGAGTAAAGAAAATAACAGTATTAATAACCATGATGATCATGATAATAGCTGCTATTTACTGAGTGTTTTCTATGGGGCAGGCATCATCCCAAGCATGTGGTAGATGTTTAACTTGTGCATGCCCCACTCGAGCTCTTTTGGAGCTGGTTGGTACAGGCTTGGGAGGTGATTGTTAAATATCCAGGAATTTTCTGAGCCATCATTAAATTGTTCATAAGTGAAAACTGACAGCAGTGAGAATATGTATACCAGAGAAATTGGCAAATGTTACAACTAGGGCTTTTTGTTTATCTTTTTATTTATTGAGACAGTTTACCAGGATTTATATACTTTCCATCTTTTACAGTTGCGAAATAGAGGTCCACAGAGATTAGATGAAGATAACACAATAATCCTTCGATGTTGAAACATTCCACCTGGGTTGCTGCTTCTCCACCTTCTCCTTCTAAACTCCCATTTGCTTTTTTATTTTCATCCACAATCATTTCTTCAGTAACAATAGCTACAATAAAAACCTGTTTCTCAGATTTCCTATGGGTCGGACCCTTGGCTAGGAAGCTTGAAGCTTTGGATACCTGGCTTCTAGCCTCTACAGATAATGGGGAAAACAAAACAAGACCTGTCGACAGGTAGTTCTCAACCCTGGCTGCACATCTGAATCCCTCTTCAGAGAAAAAGTTCTTCCTCCTGAAAAGAACTCAATCAAATCATGGAAAGGCCACAGCAGCGAAAGAGCACATGGTCTGCTCAGTTTACAAAGCTTTCAGAATTACCTGTCAAAAAGGCATCTGAGGAGCACTGCAAAGTTCTGTGAAAACTGAAGCCCAGAGAGGTAGCGACAGGTAGTGGATTAGTGCCAGAGCCGAGCGGTGAATCCCAGTGGGGGCTCCGCCCAGCCCCCCAACACTCTCTCCTCCTGCACAGCCTGAGGTTCGACAGCCATCTTTCCTGAGCCCTGGTGTGTATCCACTTTATCTATTTTTTTCTGTCTCTTCCCTCTTTCATTTCTCAAAGATTTAAAAACACGGGACACAGGTCCTGGCATTGAATTAGCGCTCAATAAATACTGGTTTGGGGTGGATAGGTGAGTGAGTGGTTGCATTCCTCACCGTTCTGGGCTTGGAGGCTACAGGAATGAAGGAGTTGTGGTTTCAGCCTCAAGAGGCTCAAAGTCTAGGATCTGGTTAGAGGCATGGTAGGGTGGAGGAGAAAGTGTGTGATTGCACAGGGACATATATGCATCAGAAACCTGGATCTGCATGGAGTGTGGGCAGGGGGCTTGAACAGCCTGAGCCCCAGCTTCCTCACCTGTATTGAAGGTATTAATACCCTCAGCTTGCTGTAACGACATCATGCATAAAATCATCTAGGAAGTCTTCCACCACATAGTAGGGATGCAATATTGTTATTCATACCTTAGACCAAGAGTTGGAAAGGAAAAGAGCCAAGAAGAGAGAGATCTAAAGCCAAGCTTCATGTCAGGTGGTTGTCCACCTCAAGAAGAAATCTAAATTATTCTGTAACATCTTTGTGGCATTTCTTCCTGCTTCACCAAGTCTGTTCCTAGCCCGGACATGCCAGGGCTGGATGACCAAAGACAAGTTCACTGCTCAGCTGCTAGAAATGGCTCAGACATTCCTACATACCCGAGACTCCTGGCCCAGACTTAGAAAATGAAACTCTCTCTCAGCACTGGCTCCCATGTTTCTTCCTCAAACAGGTTCTCAGCAAATGTTTGTTGAACAAAATTATCTTTTAAGTAAACACACACACAAACACACACACATTCTCTTCACCCTCACTTCCCTTCCAAAAACATACTCTCCTAAGATGAAAACACCCAGTTTAATGCATAATAATTTCTGGGTTTTCTTGGGGTACTTTCAGCTGCTGCAATGGTTAAGTGGGGATTTGCCAGTGGGTTGTCCCCCACCAACACACAGACGCACACAATATTTTATTACCGTACTCTGGATTTTGTTGTCATTGTTATTTGTTTGTTTACTGCCACTGCCATAACATGAACCACAATTTGGTAAAAACATGTTTATGTGTTTATAGTGTGTTTTCTATTATTAGATGGTAAACTTCTCAAGGGCAGAGGTCTTGTCTGCTTTATTCACCAATTAATCTCCAAGCCATGTGCAGAGGTTGACACTTGGAAGCAGGCAGATGAGCGAATGGGTGAATGGAATGGATGGAGGGATGGATGAATGGGTGACCAGTCTCAGTTGCTTAGAAGTGGACTAAATGTATTTCCTGAGCTTCCCTCTGAGCTGTGTACACAGTTGCTCTCCAGAGGGTCTGGCTGGGTTCCGGCCCTGGCCTCTAATACAGCTGCTCAGTCCAGGGGCTGTGGGAGATGCCTGAAGAAAAAGAAAGAAATTCTAGGTTTCCTGATGTCAGTTTATTGAGTAGACTAACCTCAATGGGGACCAGCAGGAAACAGCTTCATTTTTCTCCCGCGGCTGCCTTCAAACATGCCCTTTCGATCTCCTTTCCCCTCCTTGATAGCATCTCACACAGAAACCTCAGCTTGTTGGTCACTTTCAGTTTTATGAATGGTCTCATGTTCAGGTATTAAAAAGTTCAGGCCAGTCTAAATCAAAACTTGAAACTCACATCAAATAAAATAATCCTTCTGCCCCCTGTCTTAGGTTTAACTCATGATTTGAGAACCTATAATGGGAAACAGCAGGGGGCTGTTCTCTCACTTTTCCTCCACAGGTTCCTTCCTACTGGCAGCTCCTCCAGGTTGGGGGCCGGGGAGAGCCAGAGAAAAAGTGGCAAGGCCTCGCGTGATGGTTTATGCTATTTGAATCTGGCTGCTGGTGCCCTCTGTCGAGGTGACCACCGACCAACTCCTGTCTGTTGGTGGGACACGTTTAGGTGTATTTGGAGATGTCCTTCCTTCTCCCTCCCTCCACACGGAGGCCCTCACACTGCACTCACTGTCCCTGCCCCTAGCAACGTGCTCTCTGAATGACCTCTGACAAAACTCCCTTCTGTAAATCTCTAGCTTTTTAGCGCTGGAATCCCCTCAGCTCCACAGGTCACTCTCTGGGAAGATATTCCTCACATACCTCATACTGGCCCATCCCTCTGGCCTGTGGCTGTGGGGACTCAAGTCGGCGCAGGTTGCTCCACCACAGTCTCTTTCTTCATCCAGTTCCACAGGGGGCTCCAGCCAGCCTGTCCTCACACATCCCTGGGTGAGTGGTGGGCTCCAGTTGGTATGTGCATCTTGGCATGCTCTTTAGTTTCTCTCTAGAAACTTCTCTCACAGTGCCTTCCTGTGATATGGTTACCTCAGGAGTACAGCAGGCCTCAGGCCAGAGGGTGGGTTCCCTAATCCCCTTTCTTGGGGACACTACTCATTTTGTTCGTAGTCCTCTTAAAGTCCCTTACTTGGCTTGGGGTAAGGTAAGTGGCTCCCTTTCCATTCACAGGGAGCAGAGGAGAAAGTAAAAGACCTCTCTACTTTTATGAATTTTCTGACGTCAGTGAACTTCTTAAAAATGTCTGACTTATCTAGGCTGGGGCGGTGGGCAGGGGTTGATGGATTCTGTCAGAGTCCCACCTGAACATATTTAGCAGCTTTCTTTAGATGAAAGTGTCTTTATTTCACACTCTCTTTGTGTATATAATTGGTAAACAAACAAAATGTGTTGGGAAGAGACAATTTTTTTTTCTTTTTACTGATAGGTGCTCTTTAAAAAAAGTTGGAAACTGCTGGTCTATATTGAAATTGCAAAAAGATAGTTTGTGACATGAAGAACCAGATTTGGCAAAAAAATTTTTTTGAAAACACATTCATGAATTAGCCAATGATTTAATGCCACAGACGTGTAACCATGACATGAGAATCTTTACAATTTGAAATATATACATACATACATATATATATATTTTTTTCTGAAATGAAGAGAGCAGAATGTACTGGCCTTGACATCTAATGAAAAGTTCCTAATAAATGCTCACTCCATAGATATATGATTTCTAAATATCTCCAAGGTTAATCTAAAAGCTGTTCACATCTTATTTCAGATTTCAGGTAACTAGACCAAGCAGGCTTTGGCACCAACTTACATATACTTGATTTAGCTTATAAATGTACAGGCTAAATAGATGCTCCCTGGTGGGAAGCAAAGTAGAAAATATCAGCGATCAAGCCAAACTGAGAAGCCCTTCTCAGCAGGGATATGGTATACAATTGTCACCTGAGGAGGGCTGCCCCAGAGGCAGGAGGCCAAGGCAAATGTCTTGGTAAGTCAGAGCACAAACATAGGCATGACATTAAAAGCGTTTAAAGACGATACCAAGTTTTGTTCTGGAAATAGCTGCCTATAGTATAAACTATTGTGAATTAAGTGTTACAGCCTAAGTGAGGGGCTTTTGAAAGGGAGAGCATTTATCTTATTACCCCCTGCCCCAGCAGAGGACCTGGTACAATACGCTTCTATCTGTGGGTGGACCAAATACACGAACAATACACCAGGGAGGTGTTCACCCCAGATGGAGCAATGCCCTCCATGCAGGTTGTGGAAGATCAGACCATTTTAGTACATTTCCCCTGATAAACATTTAGCCCAATCTCAAAAATCAAAAATGATGACATTCACAGCTTCCTAAAACACAAATAAACCATTGACATTTCTATAGACAGAAGTCAAGACCCAGGAAATTTATTTCCAATCTAGTCTCTCCAGCTTCAGCAAGAGCCTTAACTCTACTTGCTGACGGGAAGTGCCAAGAAGACATTTTTAATCAACAAGATCACATAACTCGAATCAAGTTGATGTGTGAAATGTCTGATGTTTATTTTATCTGTGCTTTGCATTGAGTTAAAACTTTGCTGCCAGAGACCTGAGCCAAGCAGTCTTCTTTCACAGCTGTGTCTCTACAAAGCAATTTCACAAAGACAGGATGTTGTCCTAAAAAAAAGAGGCTTTTGGGTCTGCTGGACAGGCCAGCAGCTGGTGGAGTGTCACAAACAAACCAGAAAAGTATGTTCAGGGATGCCAGCTCACTAGGGAGGCTGGGGCTACAGCTTCAAAGGCAGAGCAGCAGTGAATAGGGGGAGGGAAATGGCAGTAAATAATGTGAGCAGGTTGTTGATTTCATACAGGGCCCAGGAAGCAAAGGCTGGAAATAGTAAGAGTCTTGGGGCAGGAGCTGCCTGATGCTGGGAGCATAGAGGAATGCAAAGTCAGCCCAGAGTGGAGACTGGTCTTTACTGGGTCTCACAGAAACGTGGAAATAACTGAGCACAGACAACAAATTTGTTTCCCAGATCTGAAAAAAATCCCATTTGACTTAGTTGTGCTAACATCAGGAATATGGTGGTAGTCATGGTAACAGTAATTGCTGTTGTTCAGTCACTCAGTCCTGTCCAACTCTTTTGCAACCCCATGAACTATAGCCCTCCAGGCTCCTCTTCCGTGAGATTTTCTAGGCAAGAATACTGGAGTGGATTATCATTTCCTTCTCCAGGAGATTTTCCTGACCCACGGATTGAACACAATGCCTTGCATCTCCTGCATTGCAGGCAGTTTTTTACCACTGAACCACTGGGGAAGGCCCCACACCCCATGTCCCAAATAATCTATATAGAGGCTAATTTACTCAACATTATTTTAGGTGGGGGGAAAGGTTGATAATAAACACCATGAAGATCCTTCCATGTGTTGGTTTGGATAATACAGTATATCATACACTGGAATACGAGGCACCGATTGAAAAGAATGAGGGTGATTTTTAATGAGATCTTATGGTTGGTTTCTAAGATATGTTACTTTACAAAGTAAGATTATAAAGAATGTGTACAAAGAGTGTGTAGAACACACTTTCAGTGAAAGAGTAAGAAAGCGGAGTGAGAATATAGTAATTAACAGATATTTATTGAGCCTTCATTCCCAGGTGCTATACTAAGTGCTTTTCATGCATTCTCCCATCATCATGCTTTTTGGGAGACTCTGAGATGAAAGGTTTCATTATTCTCAAATACAGGGGAGGAAACTGAGACTCTGAGGTAGGAAGTAACTCACCTTAAATCCACAGCCAGGGCATGAAAGTTAACATGTGACTTTAGTTCATCTAGCTTGAAAGCATGTTCTATAAACCATGTTTTTTTTCAACTCCCCAATTTAAAAAAAAAAAAAAGAAAAGAAATGCTGCAGTGAAGTGGGAAAAGAATGGCCCCTCCAATTAAATGGTCTGGGTCAACCAGATTTCATATAAGAGGTATTTTAACCCCTACCTCTCATCATACACATAGATTATGCCCAGTTCAATGGCACCCCACTCCAGTACTCTTGCCTGGAAAATCCCATAGATGGAGGAGCCTGGTGGGCTACAGTCCATGGGGTCACTTGGGGTTAGACATGACTGAGCGACTGCCCTTTCACTTTTCACTTTCATGCATTGGAGAAGGAAATGGCAACCCACTTCAGTGTTCTTGCCTGGAGAATCCCAGGGACAGGGGAGCCTGGTGGGCTGCCATCTCTGGGGTCGCACAGAGTCAGACACAACTGAAGCGACTTAGCAGCAGTAGCAGTGAGTTATAGATCAATAAAGCTTTTAGAAGAAAACCCAGGAGAACATCTTCAGGCCCTCAGAGTGGGTAACAGGCCCTTACACAGGGCAAAAAATCATAACCATTAGTAATAAAGTTGATAAATCGGATAACTCTCATCCCTCAGTATCCATGGGGGATGGTTCTAGAACATGCCATAAAGGCCAAAATCTGCAGATGCTGAAGTCCCACAGGCAGCCCTTCACAGCCTCGGATTCCACTTCCCAGGATTCAATCAACCGTGGATTGTAAACGTAGTACTACCTGTGTAAGTATTGAAAAGAACTCCGTGTACAAGTGGACCCATATAGCTCAAACTTATGTTGTTTAAGGGTCAATTGCAGATTAAAATTAAGAACTTCTACTCGTGAAAAGACACTATTGAGAAAGTAAAAAGGCAGCCCACAAGATGGAAGAAAATATTTGTGATACATATTGAAGTAATATCCAGAATATATAAAGAACTTTTGCAAATTGATAAGAAAAGGAGAAAAAATCCAGAAGAAAATAAGCAAAAGACTTAAATAGACACTTCACAAAAAAGAATATCCAAATGACCAGCAAGCTTATGAAAAATGACAAAAGTTGTCAGTTATCAGGAAAATTCAAATTAAAACCAATATGCATGCTAACAACATATCCAACAGAATGACCAAATTTTAAAAGATGGGAAATGCCTAGTATCAGCAAGGATGCGAAGCAACCAGAACTCTCATAAGCTGCCAGTAGTGAAATTGGTTCGTGAACATTGGAAAACATTTTGGTAGTATTTACTACAGATAAATATATACATACTGTATATATAACTTCACTCCTAGTACAGATCCAACAGAAATGTGTATATGTGTTCACTGAAAGACACGCATGAGAATATTCATAGCAATGCTATTCATAACACATGAAAGCAAAAAACAACCCAAATGCTCATAACAATAGAATGGAAAAATAAATGACAGTATATTCATAACATAACAATGGGAATAATGAACTGCTACCACATAAAACAATCTAAGGATCAATTCTACAAATGTTGTATTGAATGACAATAATCAGACACAGATGAATATATTATGTATGTTTCCATTTTTGAAAGAAAGAAAATAGACAAAATTCTTCTATGCTATTAGAAGTCAGATTAATGGTTACCTGGAGAAGGCCATAGGAACTGGACTGGGTACCAGGGAGACTGGACTTCTCAGGTATTGTGACATTCTGTCTATTGATCCATGTGCTGGCTGCAAAGGTGTATTCATGCGGTGAAAATGTATTGGGATATGCACTCATTGAATCATCTGGCTATGCCATACCAAACCACCACCATATCCAGTGCAGGCAGTAGGCATGTACTTCGCACTGGCTGGTGGTGGGCAGAGTTCTGGGTTGTGCTGGGCTGGCCTTGGCTGTAAACTGTTAGATGAGGACAGGGCTCTCCCCACATCTGTCTTCTGTTAACTGGCCACTCTCTGAGGCGTGTTCTTTTAAAGTGAAAGGCGGGATCACAAGAGGGGTGAAAGAAAATACACAGGTCTCCTAAGGTCTAGGCTAGGAACTAGTGTTCTTTGCTGCTCACATTCCATTGGCCAAAGTACATCACGTGGCCAAGCCCAGCATCAATGGGGAAATAGGCTCGTCTCATGCAAATCAATGAGAGGAGTGAATATTTAGTGAATAATAATCTCATTCAGAAGACGTATCATATTTATCATAGGTGCAGTTTTCTGTATGAATTTCATGTTTCAAAATAGTTTTTTCTAAGGAAACAAAGAAGGCGTAGAAACAGCTGTTCTCCCCTGTCCTCATCCCTCACTCCTCTTGGCCCTTAATGGGGAAGGGATGTGCTTATGAAAATTCTCCATATAAGCACAGTGAAAAAAGGAAGGAAGGACATGCGCTTCCCTAGCACACAATGCACTTCCTGTCTGCTGGGCCCAGAGAAATGTGATCAGCCCCCTGCCAGTTCATCGCTTCCTGTGGATGCAGCTCAAAGACCACCCAGCTTCCCTAGTTCCTGCTCCTCACCATCAGTGGCCCCCTTTTATAGTCAGATTGCTTAACAAAGGCAGAATCTTTTTCAACCAGAAAGAAGGAGCTGAATATTTATTTACTGTTTTTTTTTTTAAGGAGAAAATCAAACAAAAATTTAATAACATGTATACATGGGGGAGTGGAGGAGGGCATGGCAACCCACTCCAGTACTCTTGCCTGGAGAATCCCATGGGCAAAGGAACCTGGCAGGCTACAGTCCATAGGGTCACACAGAGTCAGAAATGACTGGAGTGACTTACAGATACATGGGAGAGACCCAGAAAAACTGAGTAGTACATCAGAATAGCTGAATCCCTCACCTTAAATACCATCTTCAGCTAAAGACAGAAGAGGATATTAGGAAACAAGTGAATATAACAAAAAGGGAGCAGACTCACACAGAAAACAAACCAGTGGCCACCAGTGAAGAGAGGGAAGGAAGAGGGGCAATACAGGGGTAGGGGAGTAAGAGCTAAGAACCATTAGGTACGAAACAAACTACAAGGAGAGATCATACAACACGGGAACTATAGTCAACATTCTATAATAACCGTAAATGAAGTATAACCTTTAAAAATTATGAATCACTATATTGGAGGGACTGATGTTGAAGCTGAAACTCCAACATTTTGGCCACCTGATGCAAAGAGCTGACTCATCTGAAAAGACCCTGATGTTGGGAAAGATTGAAGGCAGGAGGAGAAGGGGATGACAGAGGATGAGATGGTTAGATGGCATCACTGACTCAATGGACATGAGTTTGGGTAACCTCCGGGAGTTGGTGATGGACAGGAAAGCCTGGCATGCTGTGGTTCATGGGGTCGCAAAGAGCTGGACACAACTGAGTGACTGAACTGAACTGATATTGTACACTTGCAACCTACACAACATTGTACAGTAATCATGTGTCTTTTTTTTTTTTTTTAAGATGATGGGTGGTCTGCCTGAGCCAGCGAATGGAAGTGGGTGCCACTTACTGATGTGGGGGAAGACTGATGGAGAGAACAGTTTTGAGTATCAAGATCTCTGACTGTGTAAGTTGTGAGATATCGGTGAGACAGCCAAATGAAGATGGAATGGCTATGGTAGACTAGACTCAGCACAAATCCCATTTGGAGATCAAGTATGGGAGCCAGTGACTTACAAGCAAGTGTGAGCTTACTTACCACCTTAGACCATTGGGATGTTATAATAAGAATACCATAGGCTGGGTGGCTTACACAACACTCGATTTTTTACCCTCTGGAGTCCAGGAAGTCCAAGATCAAGGCACCAGTGGAGTAGGGGTCTAGTGAGGACCTGCTTCCTAGATCATAGATAGTTGTCTTCTCACTAAGTCCTCACGTGGTGAAAGGGGCAAGAAGTCTCTCTGGTGTCCCTTTTATAAGGTCACTAATCTCATTCACAAAGGCGCCACTCTCATGACCTAGTCCAGTTCAGTTCAGTCACTCAGTCGTGTCCAATTCTTTGCGACCCTATGGACTGCAGCAAGCCAGGCCTCCCTGTCCATCGCCAACTCCAGGAGTTGACTCAAACTCATGTCCATTGAGTCGGTGATGCCATCCAACCATCTCATCCTCTGTCATCCCCTTCTCCTCCTGCCTTCAATCTTTCCCAGCATCAGGGTCTTTTCAAATGAGTCAGTTCTTCACATCAGGTAGCCAAAGTATTGGAGTTTCAGCTTCAGCATCAGTCCTTCCAATGAATATTCACAATTGATTTCCTTTAGGATGGACTGATTGGAGAAGGCAATGGCAACCCACTCCAGTGTTCTTGCCTGGAGAATTCCAGGGACGGAGGAGCCTGGTGGGCTGCCGTCTATGGGGTCACACAGAGTCGGACACAACTGAAGTGACTTAGCAGCAGCAGCAGCAGCAGCAGGATGGACTGGTTAGATCTCCTTGCAGTCCAAGGGACTCTCAAGAGTCTTCTCCAACACCACAGTTCAAAAGCATCAACTCTTTGTCGCTCAGCTTTCTTTATACTCCAACTCTCACATCCACACATGACTACTGGAAAAACCATAGCTTTGTTTTTCTTTTAATATAAATTTATTTATTTTAATTGGAGGCTAATTACAATACAAATGCAATAATTGTATTGGTTTTGCCATACATCAACATGAATCCGCCACGGGTATACACATGTTCTCCATCCTGAACCCCCCTCCCTCCTCCCTCCCCATACCATCCCTCTGGGTCATCCTTTGTTGGCAAAGTAATGTCTCTGCTTTTTAATATGCTGTCTAGGTTGGTCATAACTTTTCTTCCAAGGAGCAAGCGTCTTTTAATTTCATGGCTGCAGTCACCATCTGCAGTGATTTTGGAGCCCCCCCCAAATAAAATCTGTCACTGTTTCCACTGTTTCCCCATCTCTTTGCCATGAAGTCATGGGGCCAGATGCCATGATCTAAGCACCTCTCAAAGGCCCAACCATCTCATACCATCAAACTGGGAGTTAGGATTTCAATAAAGGAATTTGAGGGAACACAAACATTCAGTCTACAACATTTACACTTAGAACACTTTAGGAGAAAGGTAGCTCAGGGAGAGCGGGAGGGGAGGGGTGAGGAGTGGGCTCCACAATGGCTAGAAGGTCACTGCCACTTAGAGTAAGGAAGACAAAGAGGGGCCAGCAAAGCACTCTGCCAAGGAAGACCAGGGGAGAGAGGGGCCATTTCAAGAAGGTGGGATGCCCATCTGGTCCAGTATTGCCCAGATGAGGATGGAAGCATCAAGCTATACTGATAAGTGAAGAGCGAGACACGCAAGCCTCTGTAGAGTATATTATCATTGGTGTTTTAGAAAAGTGTGTGTGGGAGAGAGAATGTTTTAGCTGATCTGCAGGTTTACTGTGTAATAGCTCTGGAAGAACCTGGTAACAAGGGCTACTTCCAGAACGGCGAACTAGAGTGGGGTGGGCTGGAAGGTTTTTCACTGTGGATCATACCTTTTAGTTGCCTTTACGATCTTGTGTGATGTGACTATATTACTACTCAAAACTACAATGAAAAAGAAAGAAAAGAGCCCCCCTTCATAGAGTTGCTGTGAGAACAGCAATGCATTTGTGATGTGTGTGGCATGAAGACTGAATGAGATGATGCACGGGAAACTGCTCAGCTCAGCCCTTAGCCCTGAGGTTGTGCTTCTACAGGAAACAGCAGAGAGAGCCTCGGCTTCTGTGTTTGCTTCCTCTGTCTTCTGATGTGACACAGAGACACAAACTGGGTGGCTTAAAACGACGAGTGTATTCTTCTCTCCGCCCCGTCCCCCATCCACCCACCCCTATTCTCTCCTGAAGGCTCTAGGGCAGGGGTCCCCAACCCCTGGTCTGCAGCCTGTTTGGAACTGGGTCGCACAGCAGGAGATGAGCAGTAGGTGAGAGAGCAAGCAAAGCTTCATCTGCCCTTTCCATTCCTCCCCATCGCCAATATTACTGCCTGAATTATCCCCCCTCCTGTCTATGGAAAAATTGTCTTTCACAAAACCAGTCCCTTGTGCTGAAAAGGTCAGGGACTGCAGCTTGAGGGAAGCCTCTTCCTGTCTCTTCCAGCTTGGTTGGTGGTGTCAGTCTTGGTGCATCCTTGGCTTGCAGCCGCATCACCCAGCCCCCCACCCTCTCCACCATCACTGGCAGCCTTCCCTGCATGTCTGTCTCCACATGGCCTTCTAATAAGGGCACCATGGGATTTAGGCCCCAGTCTAATACAGTATGACCTCAGCTTAAGAATATCTGCAAAGACCCAATTTTCAAATAAGGTCGTGTTCACAGGTACTGGGTGGACATGAATTATTTGGGGGGTGGGCACTATTCAACCCAGCATAGTCTGGCAGGTCAGATTCTCACAGCCACAAACCTATCTCTCAGTCAGAGAGGTAGGTCAGTCACCTCTGTGCCTGGGCCTTGTCTGGATCGCGTCTGTAAAATGAAAGGGTGCATGGTGGCATCCAGCCCCTGAACCCTCTTGAGTAAGTGCAGCGAGACCAGGACTGAGGGCCAGACCCACGCATTTCACGTTGCCTTGTGTGAGGGCATGTCTGTGGCTGTCCTGGCAGATGCCCTTGGGACAGCAAGCGGCGAAGATTTCTGAAGTGATGGGTTCCCAGGCTTGACCTTTATGAAAGTTGAATTCCGGGTGAGTCACAGCTGGGAATTATAATAAACAAACCCGGTCCTGCCCAGCCCCTTTGTCACCTAATTCATGGACACCTCCAAACTCGCATTCATTTTGAAAGATGTGTCAGAACAAACTGGCTTTGGCACTGTAGATTCCAAGGGACAGCTGAGGTCATGAACTAAGCCAAGGTGTGCTGAGGCCACCCCCAGGAGCGGCCAGGTGGGCAGGGCTGGGGGTGCAGCAGGAGGAGCTTCAGATAGGACTGGGGAGAACTTGCCCCTGCATTTTTCCAGGGCTTCAACCAACGTCCCGGTAGGTAATATAATTGCAGTTAAAACAACAATGATGTGATCCTCCTTTTACACAGATCTTAGCTTCTCACAAAAGGTTGTTGCATCTGTTATTTGATTTGATTTGATTCTCAAGAGTCCTGAGTGGGTGGAAACTTTGATCTCAGCTTTACAGATGGGGAAATTGAAGCTCAGAGGGATAATGGACTTGCGCAAGACAGTGCTCCTCCTCAGGCTCTTGGAACATCCCTTTGGACCCAGCACATCCAGGGTCTCCCCAGTGCTGCCTTCAGGGGGGCTCATCTGGGACAGTGGTCTTGAGAATCACCAGCTAAACCTCCAACCCCAGCATCCCCTGCCAAGTCGCCATCAAAACATTAGGTAATAATTTTTCATATGAACATCTTGATTCTTCATTCTCATATAAAGTGTGAGGACATACATTTTTATGTGTGTGTGTTAGTCACTTTGTCGTGTCCAACTCTATGTGATCCCATGGACTGAAGCCCACCAGACTCCTCTGTCCATGGGATTCTCCAGGCAAGAATGCTCGAGTGGGTAGCCATTTCCTTCTCCAGGGGATCTTCCCCAACCAGGGATCGAACCGGGTTCTCCTGCATTGTAGGCAGACTCCTTACCATCTGGGCCACCAGGGAAGCCCCATACAGATTATTTATAAGATGTTGCTATTTTTTAATGATTTACAACATACAATACAAATAAAAGCAGAGTGCTTACTACGCAAGCACAGGTTCAAGATAAGTCTAAAAACCCCCCTTTCTGCAGCTATGCCATTCCTGATGGCCCTTCTGTGGGCTGTCCTGACCCATAGGAGACACACATGGAAGGCAAGCTCTGATTCTTTCTGTGGGGGAAGGTTGCCCCTGATTTCAGAACACAGATTTCAGAAAACAGCCTCACTCCTCCAAGATGAAATTAAGCGATGGGTCCTGCTGAGGACACTGCCCTGCGAGAGACCCTGCCTTGGGTGGGGCAGGGATTGGTTGGACTCCACTGCAGGGCTGCTTTCCAGAGAGGGAGGAGGTTTGGGTATTTGGCCAATTGGGCAAATTAAGACAACTGCATGGCTCTTAGACTAGTGTTTGGGGTTTGCTTTGGGTTATGCTTTAAAC
This sequence comes from Bubalus bubalis, assembly GCF_019923935.1. NCBI lineage: Eukaryota > Metazoa > Chordata > Mammalia > Artiodactyla > Bovidae > Bubalus > Bubalus bubalis. The sequence goes on along the minus strand of NC_059157.1, from coordinate 118,066,466 downwards.
ACAGAACAGGCATCAATTCATCTTGGGGGAGAGGTATTTAATTGTTACAGGACAGATGGACGCTGAGTCTGATTGTCCTTGAGCTGCAACTAAAACTTCAGCCTCAAGTCTGTGGCATTCGGGCTTCAGCCAGCTGCTCAACCATAAGAAATCACAGGATGGAGAATGCCTGGGTATCAGAGAAAGGCCTGGGAGGAAGGAAACTGAGGCAAGGCCAAGGACTCACCCAAGTTGCCACAGTTTGTACAAGGAGATTAAACTGTGTGGGAGCAGATACCATGTCTGTCCATGACACAATTTGTCCCCAGCATCCACCAAGGTGCCAGGCAGAGACTGGGTGTCCATGAGGCAAAGTAGGATGGGGAGAGATGAGCATCAGGGCGAGAACACAGGCCTCTGGTTATCTGGACCAGTGCTCAAGGATCTGTGTCACCATTCTGAGCTTGACAGAGAGAAGCAAGGAGAGTGCAGTAAAGGATATATGAGAAGCCTGGGGAAGTCAAGACCAAGGCAACAAGGTGTAAGCAGACATTTCAGAAAGAGAAGGAAAGCATCGGGCAAATCTGAGAGGTCAGGGATTCCAAATGGGGCCACTTTACTGAGTCGGGGTGCTGGTCTGTTCAGGGCCTGACTGATAATGATGGTGACTCAGATGGTGGAAAAAAAGCGACAAATCTGGTCCCCACACACACTTGACATAGCTTCTGAGTGTCAGATCTTCCCATCTTCTCTGCTGGAGTCCTGTGTGAGGAGTGAAGGAGGGGAGCTGGGAAGGATGAGAGGGTAGGCACTCACCTTCCCAGAAGAGGGGAAACAGCAGCCACCTGCAGACCTGCTCAGCCTGTGACCTTTTGCATTCACTTTCTCTTTTGCCCCTGAGACAGCCCTGTGTGACCCCATTCTACATGTGAGGAAAATGAGTCCTTCTGAGCTCTTCTCACATAGCATTTAGTTTTGTTGATAAACCAAAGTAAGAAGGATTTCTAGAGTGTTTTAATTTAATAAATACTGGTTTCTTAGTAACTCCAAGGAGAGATCTTCTAATGGGCTTTGCTGATACTGATTGGGGTTGGAAATATTTGAGATCAGAGAAATCTCAGCAGCCTCAGCTCAGTCGCTATTTTATTGAGCATTTACTATGTGCCAAGCACTATCTCTCTACTTTTATTGTCACATTTACCCCTTGCTCACCTAAGAGGCAGAGAAGGCGATGACATCCCACTCCAGTACTCTTGCCTGGAAAATCCCATGGATGGAGGAGCCTGGTAGGCTGCAGTCCATGGGGTCGCTAAGAGTCTGACACGACCGAGCGACTTCCCTTTCACTTTTCACTTTCGTGCGTTGGAGAAGGAAATGGCAACCCACTCCAGTGTTCTTGCCTGGAGAATCCCAAGGACGGGGGAGCCTGGTAGGCTGCCGTCTCTGGGGTCGCACAGAGTTGGACACGACTGAAGTGACTTAGCAGCAGCAGCACCTAAGAGGAAGGTACTATTATCACCTCTAGTTTATAGATGATGAAACCAGTGACTTGAATTACTTTGCCCAAGGTCATCCAATAATAAACAGTGGCTGCAGGATATTTTTATGATATTTCCTTGCCTATGCATGAGACTAACCTATGCCAAATATTGGATCTTTGTGGAGAATAAAAGAAAGGGACCTTGAAGTGACATCATCTGCTAGTGGGGAGGGAGAAGGAGAAGCAGGAAGAGCAGAGAAGAATCAAGAAGGTTATTTTTTGGACAGTAGCTAGGTAAATAAAATCACAGGTTTAAAAACCAAATTTAAACTTCAAAAACTCTGCGTCTAGTTTGTGATCTCTTGAGAACCATATCCCACATCATCAAATGCCCATATATGTAGAGCTGTAGTTTAGGGTGTGCTTGTGGGTTCATAGGCATGGATAACCAAGGGTACATGGCGGAGATGGGATCTGCCACTTCTGCCTGTTCCTGGGTCTAGTGAAGTGAAAGATACTCAGGTTCTGGTTGTCCAGGAGGGAGCACAGGTAGAAATGCTGAATGTTGGGATGCTGGGGTTTGAGCAGCCTCAGCCTCTGGTGCCAGTGAGAGAGGTAGTTCCCCATGGCTTCCAGAGGCCCCGGGGAGGGGAACAGATAAAGTGCTGATAAAGTACACAGCAGCACTTCCCTGGTGGCTCAGTGGCAAAGAACTCACTTGCCAATGCAGGAGATGCATTCAATTCCTGGGTTGGGAAGATCCCCTAGAGAAGGAAATAGCAACCCACACCAGTATTCTTGCCTGGGAAATCCCATGGGCAGAGGAGCCTGGTGGGCTATAGTCCATGGGGTCTCAAAAGAGTCAGACATGACTGAGCAGCTAAACTACAACAACAAAAAGTACATAGCACTCCTGGAGAGACGGGTCCTACTTATCTTTGCATTTCCAAGGCCTGGGACATGGGGGACATCTGGTCACACCGGTAGGACCTGTTATCTTCCTCCTGTCTGGACATTATCTCCTTCTAAACATTCTAGGAATAAAGCTGATTTCAGAGGAAAGCTTGGCAGTAACCAAAGGCAAGTCCTGGTCCTTGGCTTCTTACCCCCTCTGACCAGCCCCCATTGAGAGGTGGCAACCTGATGCCCTTCTGCTGTCCCCTCCCACAGACCATCACCACACTCCATCCCTCAGGGAAGCCAGGACTGAAGGACAGAGTCATCTCCAGAGCTCTGTTTCTAGCCATAGACACTAGAGGCCATGACAAGGGAGCTGGCGTAGCCAGGACCCTGCCTCGTTTCTGCACCCAGCAAGCCCTGTCCCAGTGTGAGGCCTTCTCCACCGCACCTCCACCCGCTGCAGCCTAAATGGGCTCAACAGCTCAGAGAGTGAGGATCAGCTGGTCTGGGGCCACCGCAGCTGATCAGGTCCAGCTGTTTCCTTGACTTCCAGCTCCTTCCAGACTGGCTGGGTTGTGAGTGGCTGGAGGGAGAGGGGCACCAGTTAGGGGAAGGTGCTGAGAAGAAGGAGGCCCAGCTCTGCTCTCCCTTCTGCTAACTTATTGGCTCAGGGCTTTTCCAGCTGCTGAAACATTTTTCACCTTGACAGAACCCAGATGGTCAAAATTCGTCCAAGAAAAATGCAAGTAACTAGTGGTAGAGCCAGCTTTCTGCTCTCTGCTTTCATCATCCCCAAGTCAGAGAGGGGCAGGAAATCTTCTGAAAGGCCACGAGTTAACATACGCCTCTGAGGAGATTCGATTTTGCTTCCTTGCTTTTGCCTATTTGCTACCTGCTCCCTTTCTATCGATTTTTACTTGTCTCCTAAGTTGAATTATATTTTTCTATAGTCCTTAGTTCCCATATTAAAACTCTTGGGTGTTGATGTATGGCAAAGACCATCACAATACTGTAAAGTAATTATCCTCCAATTAAAATAAATAAGTAATAAAAAATAACTCTTGGAAAAAAAACCAGTGAACTAATTGTTTCCCTTTGCTGTGCGTGTGTGTTTCAATATTCATAAGCAACTTGGCTGAAGACAGACACTTGGTAACAGAAACACAAGAACTTTCCAGAGAAACCCCGAAAAGTGAAAGTGAAAGTTGCTCAGTTGTGTCTAGCTCTTTGTGACCCCATGGACTATACAGTCCTTGGAATTCTCCAGGCCAGAATACTGGAGTGGGTAGACTTTCCCTTTTCCAGGGGATCTTCCCAACCCAGGGATTGAACTGAGGTCTCCCGCATTGTGGGTGGATTCTTTACCAGCATTGTGGGTGGATTCTTTACCAGCTGAGCCACCAGGGAAGCCCAAGAATATTGGAGTGGTTAGCCTATCCCTTCTTCAGTGGATCTTCCCAACCCAGAAATTGAATCAGGGTCTCCTGCATTGCAGGCAGATACTTTACCAGCTGAGCTGTCAGGGAAGCCCCGAAGGGGATTGGTAAAAGTGCAAGTGAGAGGGACCCAGCCCCTGTCTCCTGCCCAAGCCAACTTGCCCAGCACCTTTCCCTGGGGTTTGTGAGGCTGAGCCCTTCTACCTCCATCCTACCTGCAAACAGATGAAGGCAGGGGACCTGGGACCTGGATCCATGAACACCCAAATCTCCAATGTGGCACACAAGGTACTTCTTAACCCAGTTCCAATCGCCTCCTTCAGCCTCATCTCTGGATCCTGCAGACCCCTCCCACTCAGTTTCACACCCCACCCCTTCCACCCCTTATGCCTTGGCCATACCTATCTACCTTCCATACCTCTTTCCTTGCCATCCTTTCTCTGCCTTTGTGTGTTAGTTGCTCAGTCACGTGGGGCACTTTGCAACCCCATGGACTATAGCCTGCCAGGCTCCTCTGTCCTTGGGATTCTCCAGGAAAGAATACTGGAGTGGGTAACCATTCCCTCTCCAGGGGATCTTCCCAACCCAGGGATCGAACCTGGGTCTTCTGCATTACAAGCCAATTCTTTACCAACTAGTCACCAGGGAAGCCCTAACCAGCTCCTAAAATTCATTCCAGTTCCTACTCAGTGTCCAGCTCCTCGGTACTCTTCACCAGATCTTTCTTCCCCAGGAAAAGGCAGTCCCTCCCACCCCATCCTGGTGCTCCTCAGCTCTTGGTAAACATCTTTATCACGACACTCAATGCCCCTCATTGTAACTACATGCATGCCTCTCTCTCCCTACTTGTCTTTGATTTCCATGATGTACAGAAACAGTTTGTTGAACTCTACAACGAGTTTATTTTCTTGATAGTATATCAAAGAAAGTTGGAGCTGATGCAGTGAGGCACTTTCGGATCCACATACCAAATCGATTTTTCCAAGAACTTTGTCAAATTCCACACGAGGGGTGGAGTCCTTAACTTCATTTTTAAATTAAGGAGCAGCTTTAAAAGCAGTAAGTCATGCCGTTGTCTTATTAGTCATTTGCAGCTCAAAATCATTGTAATCAATCCTGTGAATCTTGGAAAGTTTCACATGATATCAGCTTGTTGCTGAAACTGGGATGGGCTGAGAGGCATCCTTGGCTGAAGGTTCTGGGTGCTGCTGGTCAAGTCAGGGGCCGGAAGGAACACTTCAGAGAAGAAGAAAACAATTCTACTGTTGTAGAATTATTATTTTCACTTTCTGTTTGCTTGTTTAGACTTTCCGTACTCCACAAGTATCACTTTTGTAAAAAGGAAAAGCAATACATTTTTAAAGTACAAAACAACAAGCAATTAGGTTGATGAAAACCATAAAAGCTCCATGAGAAGAAGGGGAGGAAACCTGAGACATTGACCATAGACACTCTGCCCCTGAGACCTGCAGCTTGAGCCCTGGACAAGAGGCCTGATTGCCGTCACGCCTAAATCACAAGGTTAGACTCCTGGGGTGGGGAGGCAACAAGAGAAACTCAGGAGCCCCTCCTTTGGCCAGCATCACATGCTCCTGTTCTCACTGCTCAGCCAGCCACAAATGTCCCCATGGGAGCACCAGAAAATCACACAAAATCATGCTGTTTGGGGTCTCGGCCCAGCTCTGGCACGTACAGCTCTAGGATCTTAGACAAGTGGCTGCTCCCAGGTTTCCTCACCTCTTTGGGGGTCGTGTATCTGCCTCCCAGGACATCTGTGTCAAGGGCTATAAATTACATGGCCAGTGCATGAGCATCAGGTGTTACTGGAATTCCTGTTGGTTCTAGAAGGAGGTGGGACTGAGGCCCGGATGAGCAAGGTGTTTACAGGTTCACAATGTTTTGTGAGCTGAAAAATAGTTGAATCTCCACAACTGTATAGGAGGCACTATTATCATTATTCAGCAGTTACAAATGCTAAAACCAGGCACCAAAAAGTGAAGCACATCACCAGACTTGTCGCAGTTAGGAGCAGAGGGGCTGGAATCTGAACCAGGGCCACTGACAGCGGAGCCTGTGTTAGTAATCCATGTTGCCTTTGTTTAGTGGTTCAGTCATGGCCAACTGTTTTGTGACACCAGGAACTATAGACCACCAGGCTACTCTGTCCATGAGATTCTCCAGGCCAGAACACTGCAGTGGGTTGCCATTTCCTGCTCCAGGGAATCTTCCTGACCCAGGGATCTAACCTGCATCTTTTATATTGGCAGGCCTAATCGTCACCACTGAACCACCTGGGAAGCCATGGCCTGTACTTAAACACACACACACATGTGCACACAGGCGTATACACACACACACACACGTGCACGCACATGCACCTCCTTTGTATTCCAAACACACCCCCCAGATTCTACACGAGTTCTGCAGTTTCAATCCTGAATTTTGTTTCTTTGAAACCTAATTGACCTAAGAAACTGCTAACGATTCATTTAATACTGTTTATATTATTTTGATTCCTCCCCATGACCATGTATTGTAAGAATTAATAAAAAGACATATTACTCCTCTTTGGTAGAACTGTGCTTCAAAATAAAAGTCTTAAAATTTAATGGAAATTAAAAAATCCTTTGCCAATCACAGGTTTTGGAACCTTATTTATCTAATGCCCTGGCTGGTGGGGATATTTCCAATTCACTTTGGAATCAAGCCTAGGTTTCCTGATTTCCCCACCTCCAGCTTTCAGCCTCTGCGGCCAAAGCCAACCCAGCCCCTTCCTGTGGTTTCCAGTTCAGCCTGTGGTTTCCAGCTCAGCTGCCTGGTGGAGGGAGGAGGGGGGAAGAGAAGGAGGGAGGAGGGCTGAGGGGAGGAGTGGGGAGGGGAAAGGGGAAGGGGAGAGGAGAGGGAGGATGGCAGTGTTGGGCCCCAACCAGGGGAAGCTGAGCCTGGGCCCTTCCAGAAGGGCCCCCCATGCTTGCTGAAAGCAGGGTCAGGTCATAGCCAAGTCCTCCAACACCTAGATATGGAGGCCTGGGCAAAGCGAAAATACACAAAGAGGTCAAGATATGAGGGGTGGCAGGCTCACAAAAGGGCAAGTGAGCTCTGGATGACCCCATTGGGAGGACTCGGGCACCGGTCGGACAGGCAGGGATGGGGGCCCTGAATCTCTGGCCTCAGTGCCTCCAGTAGCGTCCCATCTGCTTTCCTTCCAGGGTCCAGAGGAGTCTGAGGGGAGGGGCCCACGAGCCTGGCCCCACCCTGCCTGAACCTGGGTGCAGGCTGACTTCTGCAGGCAGCTTTAATTAAGTTTCTGGAGAAACACAAACACACTCTCATGCACTATTCCTGCAGTGCAGAAGGAGGAACGGGAGGTAGCTATGTTTACCCACTTAGCAATGTCATTTTAATTTCTCAAAAACACTCCCTGACAGACCCACGCTGAGCCCTACCCAGGAAGCCCAGCCTGGCTAATAGACCAGGTCGAGGGCAGCTGGAGCCTGTCAGAGTGACTTGCTGGTGGAGGATTCATTAACCAGCCATCTTCTGTCTCCTGAGACCTTAGAACTGGGATGGTCTGTATACAATGTGCTGAGTGTGGAGAGTAATCCCTATGAAGCCATCACGGACCACAGAATCCCTCCAATAGAAAGGGACCACAGCCCCCGTGGAATATTTTCTTTGCTGCCTCTTCTGCAAACAGGCAGTCAGAGTATTTGGCTTTCTTCTCTGGCTACCTTCAGGTCATTATCAGGACTGGGCTTAGTCACTGATGCTATAAATGTTTTCCCTGGCTGGAGAAAACTCCCTCATGTTAACCAGGAAGCAATGAATGAGAAGCCTTTCTGCTCCTGCATTAGATGCTGCACAAGAATAAAGCAAGCACTGAAATACTATCTCTTTGAAACCTCAGGGGTCTAAATATTTACCAAGAGTGTGACTGACATTCTCTCCTTCGGCACAGCCAGCATTCACTGGGTGTTGGGAATAGGAATGGTGCCTATGCAGGCCCTTTGGAGAAGGGGAGGCCTCCTCCAGGGAAAACAGTGGTCCTCCTCACCCCTCAGCCCCAGCTTTCAAATGGAAGTCCCAGCTCCCAGCGATCTTAGACTTTCCATCCCCCTATCCTTGATGTAACTTGGAGACAGACTCTTCGGCTACACATCCTACACAGAGCTTGCGACTGTTTACATGAGACTTCTCAGAGTTTTCCAAATGCACAGGCTGTTTCTCATGACTTGGGTCTATACTCATTGCTCTACCTGGCATGCCCTTTCCAGAAGAAGGTCCTTATTGGTAGCTTTAGGTACACTTCTGGGTCAAAGATGATGAAAAAACTTCATCTGGGATGCCAGTTTTGGAATGACCACATCCAAGCTGTGAGGTGATTTGATGGATTAAGTCATTTTTCCTTTTCCACCTTGTATCATGAATATATGAATAGCTTGTTCCCCTTCCCCTGCTAATCCCTAGGTTCCTTAGGTAGTGACTGTATCCCCAGGTAGTGACTGTATCCTCTGGATACAAAGGATATTGCTCCTTGCTTGAAGTCAGTGCTGTCAAGGTGGCTGAACTGAATTTCTTTCTTGGGGGCAGCCACCTGAAGGTAGACAGCTTGGATACTCCTCATAACCAGTGTATTTTGAAAGAGGGCTGGTGGATTCTGCATTCCTGCCCTGGGGAAGAAGCTTCTTCTGGGCAGGTATCAGGGCTAACAGGGACAAAGGGCAACTTTCTGGCTTGGGAGAGCTGGTGGTAGGGCCAGACAAAATAGAAAAACCCAATTAAGTTGAACGTGAGCATATCCCAAATATGGTATGAGACATGTTGTTGCTATTATTATTGTTGTTGTTCAGTTGCTCAGTTGTGTCTGATTCTTTGTGACCCCATGGACTGCAGCACTCCAGGCTTCTCTGTCTTTCACCATCTCCTGGAGTTGGCTCACATTTCATGTCCATTGAGTTGGTGATGCCATCCAACCATCTAATCTTCTGTCTGGTGCCCCCTTCTCCTGATACTTATGCTAAAAAAGTGCCCATTGTTTATCTGAAATTCAGATTTAACTCAGCGTCCTGTATTTTTATTTGCTAAATTTGGCAACTCTAGATGGGCGTGCCAGAGAGAAGCTTCTGGAGATCATCTCCACAGGTTTTCTAGGCCCATTTCTGTCCATTAACCTGTGTCTGTAGGGAGGAATAGCTGGGGAAGCGGTGGCGGGGTGGGGGCAAGGATGAGCCCAGTAAAGCTGACACCCTTCTGTGGTTGTTCACAACTCCCAAGCCTCCTGGTGCTTGCAGATGAGGCTGTCTGATGTTCTACCTCCAGGACCCTCCTGGGCCCAGCTTACTGTAACAGCCAGCTTCAGTGAGACCCAGGCAGGGGGAGCTGTGCATAGGCACTTCAGGAAGCCCCCAGATGGCTTTTTAATGTGTTCAGCTATTCACCCCTTCATTAGAGGGGACCAAGTCTGTCTTGTTCATCATTGGATGCCCAGTGCCTTGCACAGTACTTGACATGAAGTAGATGCGTAATAAGCATTTACTGAATAAATACGAGTTTGGTGCTGCTGGGCTTTCTTCACCTATGATTATCCTTACCTCACCCACAGTGATATAAATGTGGAAAAGAGGAATTGGCTTCCAGCCTTTCCTTTACAGAAGTCATCACTAATTTCCATTACCCAACAAACTGTCCAAGTGCATTAGGCTGATTTGGATTTAAAATCAATTAGTAAATCTTCAGGGAACCCAGCTACTAGAAAAAGCAGTATAAAACTGCATCTCCTTAAGTTAATTTATTTCCATTTAAAGGGTAATTAATACTTTTCATTTTTTTAAATTTTATTTTATTTTTAAACTTTACATAATTGTATTAGTTTTGCCAAATATCAAAATGAATCCACCACAGGTATACATGTGTTCCCCATCCTGAACCCTCCTCCCTCCTCCCTCCCCATACCATCCCTCTGGGTCGTCCCAGTGCACCAGCCCCAAGCATCCAGTATCATGCATTGAACCTGGACTGGATGTGAGTTTAGAAAACAGGGAGAAGTGTCAGGGAAGAGGAAGAGCCCATCCAATCTCAGGACCTCAGGAAGACTGAGTTATTACAGGCACACCGAGTTACACCTGTTTTGTGGCACCTGCCTTCTTTCTTCCCTCTCCACTCACAGTTGCTGGACACCTTTCTTTTCCTCAGTTTTCTCTTTTTCTTTCCTTGCCAAAAACTCTGATGGAGGATACAGCCTAATCCTGGATTCTGAGGTGTGACCAAAAGTAGCTCCAGATTTGGAGACTAGGGGAATGGAGAGGGTACCAGCCAGAACTTAGTTGCGAACAACAGAAACTGATTCTGGTTCCCTAAGAAGAAACAAAATTTATATATTTTTAGACCTCACTGAATCAATGAAAGGACTGGAAAACCAGTCTTAGAAAATAGGTGGGACCAAGAGAGGCTGGTCACACCAGTAGAGCAGCCTGGTCAGGTTGAAGTGAAAGCAACTCAATGACTGGCTACGGTGGCAGTGCCCTCCTCCACTCCTGCTGTGAATAATCTCTAGCCTTGTCTCACTCTCAGGAACCAAAATCCCTTGCAGATGGTGTGAATGACCATGTCTAAGTCATGGAAGCATGCCCCAGTCACGAGGGGGCAAGTGTGGGAACATCTAGCCCCCTTCAGACTCACATTTATTGGAATTTTTTCCAAATAGGATAAGGGATCAGATAATAGGAAAGCCAGTGAGAAAGAGAGAGAGAAAGAGAGTGCAAATGATCCCTCTGGTGGCATTAAAGTGGAGACAGCAGGAGGGACAGCAGGTTTGTAGGATAGGACATTGAGTTCAGTGAACAGACTGAGTGTGAGATGCTCACGGGCACCCAGGTGGAGCTGTAGGGAGAGGGTGACAGTGAAGATGCTGATCTGGGAACTATCTTCAAAGAGATGACAGGCTACTGGAATAGCATCTTTCCCTGGGCCATGGTGGCTTCTCCAGCCATCCTTGCATTCCACATCTTTTTTTTTTATTCTTTTTTATTTTTTAACTTTACAATACTGTATTGGTTTTGCCATATATCAAAATGAATCCACCACAGGTATACATGTGTTCCCCATCCTGAGCCCTCCTCCCTCCTCCCTCCCCATACCATCCCTCTGGGTCGTTCCAGTGCACCAGCCCCAAGCATCCAGTATCCTGCATCAAACCTGGACTGGCGACTCATTTCATATATGGTATTATACATGTTTCAGTGCCATTCTCCCAAATCATCTCACCCTCTCCCTCTCCCACAGAGTCCAAAAGACTGTTCTATACATCAGTGTCTCTTTTGCTGTCTCGTATACAGGGTTATTGTTACCATCTTTCTAAAATCCATATATATGCGTTAGTATACTGTATTGGTGTTTTTCTTTCTGGCTTACTTCACTCTGTATAATACGCTCCAGTTTCATCCACCTCATTAGAACTGATTCAAATGTATTCTTTTTAATGGCTGAGTAATACTCCATTGTGTATATGTACCACAGCTTTCTTATCCATTCATCTGCTGATGAACATCTAGGTTGCTTCCATGTCCTGACTATTATAAACAGTGCTGCGATGAATAGTGGGGTACACGTGCCTCTTTCAATTCTGGTTTCCTCAGTGTGTATGCCCAGCAGTGGGATTGCTGGATCATAAGGCAGTTCTATTTCCAGTTTTTTAAGGAATTGCCACACTGTTCTCCATAGTGGCTGTACTAGTTTGCATTCCCACCAACAGTGTAAGAGGGTTCCCTTTTCTCCACATCCTCTCCAGCATTTATTGCTTGTAGATTTTTGGATAGCAGCCATTCTGACTGGCATGTAATGGTACCTCATAGTGGTTTTGATTTGCATTTCTCTGATAATGAGTGATGTTGAGCATCTTTTCATGTGTTTGTTAGCCATCTGTATGTCTTCTTCGGAGAAATGTCTATTTAGTTCTTTGGCCCATTTTTTGATTGGGTCATTTATTTTTCTGGAATCTTTAATAACTGAGTTCTTTGGAGAAGCCCAGGACATGAAGGCAAGAGTCCTGTAGAAGATTATGGTTTGGCTGTGTCCTCTTTTCCCAGAAGTCCCAGCTTCTGGCTTGAGTGTCTGATCATGAGAAATGACTAGCAAATAGAAGAAGCTAATCTGGCTGGGACCAGAATGTAAGGACAGCTTTGATGACAGCTGATGGGAAATAATCTAGAAGAATCGCTCCTCCTTTTAGGGATCCAAAGCCTTAATTTCCAGGTTCAACTCAAGCAGGAAAAACCTCAAGGATAGCCCCGGAGTTCTGGAATTTCAGAACCCTGAAGCCTGTGCCGGGAGATTTCAGTTCAGTTCAGTCACTCAGTCATGTCCGACTCTTTGCGACCCCATGAATCACAGCACACCAGGCCTCCCTGTCCATCACCAACTCCCGGAGTTCACTCAGACTCATGTCCATCAAGTCCGTGATGCCATCCAGCCATTTCATCCTCTGTTGTCCCCTTCTCCTCCTGCTCCCAATCCCTCCCAGCATCAGGGTCTTTTCCAATGAGTCAACTCTTCACATGAGGTGGCCAAAGTATTGGAGTTTCAGCTTTAGCATCAGTCCTTCCAATGAACACCCAGGACTGAACTCCTTTACGATGGACTGGTTGGACGTTCTTGCAGTCCAAGGGACTCTCAAGAGTCTTCTCCAACACCACAGTTCAAAAGCATCAATTCTTTGGTGCTCAGCTTTCTTTATAGTCCAACTCTCACATCCATACATGACCACTGGAAAACCATAGCCTTGACTAGATGGACCTTTGTTGACAAAGAAATGTCTCTGCTTTTCAATATGCTATCTAGGTTGGTCATAACTTTCCTTCCAAAGAGTAAGCATCTTTTAATTTCATGGCTGCAGTCACCATCTGCAGTGATTTTGGAGCCCCCAGAAATAAAGTCTGACACTGTTTCCACTGTTTCCCCATCTATTTCCCATGAAGTGATGGGACCGGATGCCATGATCTTCATTTTCTGAATGTTGAACTTTAAGCCAACTTTTTCACTCTCCTCTTTCACTTTCATCAAGCATCAAGAGGCTTTTTAGTTCCTCTTCACTTTCTGCCATAAGGGCGGTGTCATCTGCATATCTGAGGTTATTGATATTTCTCCTGGCAATCTTGATTCCAGCTTGTGCTTCCTCCAGCCCAGCATTTCTCATGATGTACTCTGCATATAAGTTAACTAATCAGGGTGACAATATACAGCCTTGAAGTACTCCTTTTCCTATTTGGAACCAGTCTGTTGTTCCATGTCCAGTTCTAACTGTTGCTTCCTGACCTGCATACAGATTTCTCAAGAGGCAGGTCAGGTGGTCTGGTATTCCCATCTCTTGAAGAATTTTCCACAGTTTGTTGTGATCCACACAGTCAAAGGCTTTGGCATAGTCAATAAAGCAGAAATAGATGTTTTTCTGGAACTCTCTTGCTTGTTCAATGATCCAGCGGATGTTGGCAATTTGATCTATGGTTCCTCTGCCTTTTCTAAATCCAGCTTGAACATCTGGAAGTTCACAGTTCACATATTGCTGAAGCCTGGCTTGGAGAATTTTGAGCATCCTTTACTAGCATGTGAGATGAGTGCAATTGTGCGGTAGTTTGAGCATTCTTTGGCATTGCCTTTCTTTGGGATTGGAATGAAAACTGACCTTTTTCAGTCCTATGGCCACTGCTGAGTTTTCCAAATTTGCTGGCATATTGAGTGCAGCACTTTCACAGCATCATCTTTCAGGATTTGAAATAGCTCAACTGGAATGCCATCACCTCCACTAGCTTTGTCCGTAGTGTTGCTTTCTAAGGCCCACTTGACTTCCCATTCCAGGATGTCTGGCTCTAGGTGAGTGATCACACCATCATGATTATCTGGGTCGTGAAGCTCTTTTTTGTACAGTTCTTCTGTGTATTCTTGCCACCTTTTCTTAATATCTTCTGCTTCTGTTAGGTTCTTTCCATTTCTGTCCTTTATTGAGCCCATCTTTGCATGAAATATTCCCTTGGTATCTCTAATTTTCTTGAAGAGATCTCTACTCTTTCCTGTTCTGTTGTTTTCCTCTATTTCTTTGCATTGATCACTGAGGAAGGCTTTCTTATCTCTCCTTGCTGTTCTTTGGAACTCTGCATTCAAATGGGAATATCTTTCCTTTTCTCTGCTTTTCGCTTCTCTTCTTTTCACAGCTATTTGTAAAGCCTCCCCAGACAGCCATTTTGCTTTTTTGCATTTCTTTTCCATGGGGATGGTCTTGATCCCTGTCTCCTGTACAATGTCACAAACCTCCGTCCATAGTTCATCAGGCACTCTGTCTATCAAATCTAGTCCCTTAAATCTATTTCTCACTTCCACTGTATAATCATAAGGGATTTGATTTAGGTCATACCTGAATGGTCTAGTGGTTTTCCCTACTTTCTTTAATTTCAGTCTGAACTTGGCAATAAGGAGTTCATGGTACAAGACACAGTCAACTCCCAGTCTTGTTTTTGCTGACTGTATAGAGCTTCTCCATCTTTGGCTGCAAAGAATATAATCAACCTGATTTCGGTGTCGACCATCTGGTGATGTCCATGTATAGAGTCTTCTCCTGTGTTGTTGGAAGAGGGTGTTTGCTATGACCAGTGCGTTCTCTTGGCAAAACTCTATTAGCCTTTGCCCTACTTCATTCCATACTCCAAGGCCAAATTTGCCTGTTACTCCAGGTGTTTCTTGACTTCCTACTTTTGCATTCCAGTCCCGCATAATGAAAAGGACATCTCTTTTGGGTGTTAGTTCTAAAAGGTCTTGTAGGTCTTCATAGAACCATTCAACTTCAGCTTCTTCAGCATAACTGGTTGGGGCATAGGCTTGGATTACCATGATATTGAATGGTTTGCCTTGGAAATGAACAGAGATCATTCTGTTGTTTTTGAGGTTGCATCCAAGTACTGCATTTCGGACTCTTTTGTTGACCATGATGGCTCCTCCATTTCTTCTAAGGGATTCCTGCCCACAGTAGTAGATATAATAGTCATCTGAGTTAAATTCACCCATTCCAGAGTCCATTTTAGTTCACTGATTCCTAGAATGTCAACGTTCACACTTGCCATCTCCTGTTTGACCACTTCCAATTTGCCTTGATTCATGGACCTGACATTCCAGTTTCCTATGCTTTATTGCTCTTTACAGCATCAGACCTTACTTCTATCACCAGTCACATCCACAACTGGATATTGTTTTTGCTTTGGCTCCATCCATTCATTCTTTCTGGAGTTATTTCTCCACTGATCTCCAGTAGCATATTGGGCACCTACTGACCTGGGGAGTTCCTCTTTCAGTATCCTATCATTTTGCCTTTTCATACTGTTCATGGGGTTCTCAAGGCAAGAATACTGAAGTAGTTTGCCATTCCCTTCTTCAGTGGACCACATTCTGTCAGACCTCTCCACCATGACCCGCCCTTCTTGGGTTGCCCCAGGGGCATGGCTTAGTTTCACTGAGTTAGACAAGACTGTGGTCCATGTGGTCAGATTGGCTAGTTTTCTGTGATTATGGTTTCAGTGTGTCTGCCCTCTGATGCCCTCTCACAAAACCTATGGTCTTACTTAGGTTTCTCTTACCTTGGAGGTGGGGTATCTCTTCACAGCTGCTCCAGCAAAGCGCAGCTGTTGCTCCTTACCTTGGACGAGGGGTATCTCCTCATGGCTGCCCCTCCTGGCCTCGAACGTGGAGTAGCTCCTCTCAGCCCTCCTGTGCCCTCCAGGAGACTTAGGAATCATATAGTCCAACCCTTTATTTCACACAGTAGGGCCCATGGCTTAGAGGATCCCACAAACTTCAGCATCCTTTCAAGTTCTCTTAGCCTTTCACCTACACCTCCACCCCATCCTGCCAACTCTGCCACCCACCTGAGAGGAAGGGAGGCCTCGCGTAGGATGCAGCTGGGTGGGACGCCTCCTCTTCCCCTGGAGGCGGTGACGTCCGTCACTCCTAGGAGATGATTAAAATGCTGCTATTGTTAAATTTTGGCGAGTAGATTCTGATATTCTCCCACAGGGCTGGTCATGAGTCACTACAGCACATCCTCAGGAAGAAACTGGCTGGACTCCCGATACGGCCAGATCCTGCTGTGAACTTGGGACCCAGTGAACTCGGGTGTGAACTTCAGGCTCTCATGGCTGCTCCTATCACCAGCTGGGGGCTGGACATCAAGGCGAAACCCACTTTTGGTGTTGGCACCACAGAATGCTCAGTTCATAGAGCACAAGAGCCTGGGTGAAGTCCCTGCTACGACAATGGTGAGAGCTAAATGAGGAAGTGGGAGGGGGGCAGGGGAGTTGGGCAGCAGATGCCTGTGTGGAGGGGCTGTTCAGTAAAAGCATTTCCCTTTTTTCCTCTTAAAGTAGGTGGTCCTTGAGCTGTACCTTAAAGATGACCAAGTCCCTTCCTCATTCCAAGTAGGCAGTAAAAAGACAGGGAACAAACTTGGGGGGAAGGGATAGGGTCAGTTTCTGAAATTTCAGAGTCAAAACCTTACATTTTATTTGTTTTTTTTGCCGTATCAGGTCTTAGCTGCAGCATGCAGGATCGTTCACTGTGCTACATGGGCTTCTCTAGTTGTGGTATACAGGCTCAGTTGCCCCAAGGCATGTGGCATCTTGTTTCCCCAGCCAGGGATCAACCCACATCCCTTGAACTGGAAGGGGAATTCTTAACCACTGGACCACCAGAGAAGTCCCATAGCCTTACATTTTTGATGATTCACCTACTAAATATGGGTATCTATGCAGGAGAAACATTCACCTAAAGTGAAGGGAAGAGGCATGAACAACAGCAATCCAGGTTGAATTAAGAAGGTAAACATCTTCATGGCATGGGAAGAGAATCCAGAAGTGAGTAAATGAAGGAATGACCGTAACGTGGTCTGGCTGCAGTATTCATTGGCTGTGCCATCATCCGGAAAGGAAAGGAATGTGGCATTGCTCATGCTCTCCCCCTCGCTTCCTACACCTCTTTCCTGATGCATGTCCAAGCCTCCCATCCTTTGTCATGGCTCAAACGCACATCCTCTAGTAGTAATTCACCAGCTCAAAAAATTCACTTTTTCCTCTGTCCTTCCAAAGACCACACCTGCACTCTCAAAGGCCCTTATTTTCTTTCCAGGTCAGCTGATGGTCATTGGTGTGTGTGTCTTGCCTCTGTGTGCCCTCAAGGGCCCAGGACCTAAAGCAGCCCCTTATATAGGGTGTTAGGGATTCTTGACCCTCCAAGCACAGTAAACACACATTTGGTCACCATATTTGGCCCCACCCTATATCACCCCCTCTCATGATAATTCTCTGCTAATTGAAACTGATAGTCACTCAGTTGTGTCCCACTCTTTGCATCCCCATGGACTGTAGCCCACAGGGCTCCTCTGTCCATGGGGATTCTCTAGGCAACAATACTAGAGTGGGTTGCTATTTCCTTCTGCAGCGGATCTTCCCAACTCAGAAATCAAACCTATGTCTCCTGTACTGGAAGCGATTTTTTTTTACCATCTGAGTCACTAGGGAAGCCCTTCTCTGCTAAACCTGCTTATTATAAAAAATAACAAAATTTTTCTTTTAGGGGATAATCCACAGCATTAAAACTCCAATAACTTTCAGAGTCATCTACAGAAAAAGTCCTCTTCAAACTAGAACTTCAAAAGAACTGATAAAAGCAATTAAAAATAATGGAGTTATATATTCCACTTACTTCTGAAGGTTCATTTCACTGCACTTCATTTTCTACTTTTTCTTTACTAGGACCCAAGTACATGGGGAAAAACCCAAATTTTTGTTTGATAGGAGACGCTGAAAACAATGAAATAAGCTCTTTTCAAGAGTAAACTTTAGGCACCTGGATGCTAAGTGATATGTTTTTTCCTATCTGTACAGATATTAAACTCATTCTTCCTGAACCTATTTTCACGATTGAAACAGAAACTATAAATCAAAATTTCTATAGAATTCTTAAAAAACATTTTTCTGCCAAAGAATGTGGCTTGTATACTGGCAGTATTTGGAGTTGGTATGTTTTCAGCTACAAGCAGCTGAAGACTCCAACTCACACTGGCTTAAGGAATAAGGATAGTTATCATTTCTTCTAACTGTAAGTTCAGAGGAAGGGGAAGCCCAAGCTTGGATCAACCAGCAGCTCAATAAAGCAAATTGTTTTCTTCTTCTATTCTGCAGTTCTCAATTTCGGTTGGATCCAAGACTGCCTTGCTTGGAGGCTGAGGCAGCCCCAGGTATAGCACCCAGAAACAGATACTGAGAGAACTGACAGAAGCTATCTCTTCCTTGTATTTTTCTTTTCAGAAGCAAGAAAAGTTCTTCCAGCAGACTCCTGGCAGACTTCCAGCCAATGCTTTTGCTGTACTTGCGTATATGTGTGCATGCTAAATCGCTTCAGTTGTGCCTGACTATTTGTGACCCCATGGACTGTAGCCTGCCAGGCTCCTCTGCCCATGGGATTCTCCAGGCAAGAATACTGCAGTGGGTAGCCACCTCCTTCTCCAGAGCTTCACAACCCAGGAACTGAACCCACATCTCTTTCATCTGCTGCATTGGCAGGCGGGGTCTCTACCACTAGAGCCACCTGGGAAGCCCTACTTCCTAAAGTATGCCTATTCCTAAAGCAATGTCTGGCTTAAACCAGTCCTGCTGGGGATCACCACCCTGGTCACCACAAAGAGACAACAGTCATTTTCCAAGCTCCTTTACTGAAACGAGTGCCATGTCTCCACCCAGAAACCAAACTTTTACTAGCCCGTTGAAATAAAAATCTTTTAAAGATTAGAAACCAGAAATTTCAAAAAGGTGGGTCTGCATTTGCTCCTGACTGATGATAAACTGTCTGTCTCTCCCAGGGAGTCACCTTGCTTTCCAGAAAAATAATGGTTCCTGAAAACTGTGAAACATGAATTTGCCAACCTAATATTATTTTAAATGCTACAGAGCGGCTTGCTATTGAGAACTATTCGGTGAAATTTTTTTTAATGAAAAATGACCAGAATTCCAGGATAAATGATGGGTGGAATGTACAGATTGCTCCCCTCTATCTCCAAACATCACTTGAAAAATCACAAGTTAAACAAAGGCATAACCTCATAAGGACAAAGAGCGTGGTAAAGGAATCATCAACAACAATATTTCAGAGTCTGGAAACCTGATAAGTGGTATTGGGCATAGCAGACCCTAGGAAGTTGAATTAGAAAGCAGCCTATGGGCGGCCAAGAGATATTCTGATTTTATATCAAAGAACTCTCAAAAGGCTCAAGAATTGGTGACTCCTGGTACCACTGGAAGTGAGGGTAACAGAGAGCTAAAATGTGAGGATTGGTTAAAACCTGTATAAGGGATGTTTAGATCCATTATGGTTAGATTCCTTTGCTTCACATAGTAGGGACTTCCCTGCACAGAAAACTGGGACTGATTCTCAATAAATGATAAAAGAGAGAGTCTGCATTGAAGGTCCATACTAAGGACAGAGGTGTCATATAGAAAACAGAGCTATTAAATGGATGCTTACATGCAATCTGTTGAGATCATTAACTCTCTTCTCCTATCCAGTATCTTGAAAGCTGGAAATTCGATTATATCGTCCAGGCAGGAGAAGAGTATTATTTACTGGGGCAACTGACTAGCTCAAGAGAAAAGATAAGATGATATTGCCATTAGGGGTCCCTAGCCAGATAACTTTGCACTGAAAATCACGGTGGACAGGGCCCTTGTCCCATGAAGCTTCCAATCTGCTGCTAAGGCCCCACTTATAAACAGCAGTGATCACCAGACATGGGCGGAAAGTCTCTAATATAAAAGACGCCTGAACAAACAGAAAGAAAAAAGAAACTTGGATGGCAGAAACAATGCAAAGAGAATAAAACTTTAAAGAATCTATCATAATAGCCTTGCAGGGATAAGACATTGCATTCTGTGAAACAGGATATTGTGAGAACCCATTGCAAATTAAAAATATGAAAACTCAATAGAAAGATTAGAAAATTAAGGTGAAAAAATATCCCAAAAAGTAGAGTAAAAAAAAAAACAAAGCATGACAAATAAGGAAGAAATTCTTAAGAAAAAAGTTAAGGAAAAATTGTGGAGATTCAATATCTAAATAATAAGAGTTTCAGAAAGAAAATAGAAGAGAAGAAACCATTGAATAAACAGTTTAAGAAATTTTCCTATAAATGAAAGAAATTTCTAAATGAAAAATGCCCAGTAAAATGGGTATATAGTCTCTTTCTGGATGTGTATATTGTCTCTCCATTTGGACTGGTTTGTTGTTGTAGTTCAGTCGCTCAGTCATGTCTGACTCTTTGCAACCCCATGGACTGCACCATGCCAGGCTTCCCTGTCCTTCACCATGTCTTGGAGCTTGCTCAAACTCATGTCCATTGAGTCAGTGATGTCATTCAACCATCTTGTCCTCTGTCGTCCCCTTCTCCTCCTGCC
This sequence comes from Bubalus bubalis, assembly GCF_019923935.1. Classification (NCBI taxonomy): domain Eukaryota; kingdom Metazoa; phylum Chordata; class Mammalia; order Artiodactyla; family Bovidae; genus Bubalus; species Bubalus bubalis. Next base: position 118,046,193 of record NC_059157.1, on the reverse strand, counting down.
TTCTGTCTTTCCCAGGACCAGGGTCATTTCTAATGAGCCAGCTCTTCACATCAAGTGGCCAAAGTATTGGAACTTTAGCTTCAGCATAAGTCCTTCCAATGAATATTCAGGACTGATTTCCTTTAGGATTGACTGGTTTGATCTCCTTGCTGTCCAATAGACCCTCAAGAGTCTTCTCCAGCACCACAGTTTAAAAGCATCAATTCTTTGGCACTCTGGCTTCTTTACAGTCCAATTCTCACATGCACACATGACTACTGGAAAAACCATAGCTTTGACTATGCAGAGCTTTGTCAGGAGAGTAATGTCTCTGCTCTCTAATGTTGTCTAGGTTTGTCATAGCTTTTCTTCCAAGGAGCAAGCATCTTTTAATTTCAGGGCTACAGTCACCATCTGCAGTGATTTTGGACCCCAAGAAAATAAAGTCTGTTACTGTTTCCATTGTTTCCCCATCTATTTGCCATGAAGTGATGGGACTGGATACCATAATCTTAGTTTTTTTAATGTTGAGTTTTAATCCTTTAATTCATTATATAAGACTCAGCTAAGGATCCTCTTCTTCAGAATCTTTCCCCGACTATACTTCTACCCTGGGAGGATGAAGGGCCACCCTTCTGGCCTTCCACTCCTTCTTCTGGTGATGGATCCCACCTGTTTGGCCTTGAGAATAGGGAAGTAATACACATTGGACCCCAGTGGTGCAGCGTTAAAGAACCCTGCTGCCAACTTAGGAGACACAGTTTTGATTCCTGGGTTAGGAAGATCCCCTGGAGTTGGAAATGACAACACACTCCAGTATTCTTGCCTGGAAAATTCAATGGACAGAAGAGCCTGGCTGTCTACAGTTCTTGGGATCATAAAAAGTTGGACAGGACTGAACTTTTAAGCATGCATGCACATAAGTGGACCAATCAAAACATCCCACATTCCCCCAAACAAGCCAGTCAGAACCCTCCCCTGGAGTTTTTCTAACTGGAACTGATAGAGGATAGTCCCTTAATTCCCTAAAAGTGAGTTTCTAGGGACCAGGTTCCCAAATAGTGGGGATAATGTCATTTGAAAGAAGTAAATCAACATCCAGAGAGAAGCAGAAATGAGAGATGTGGATAGAGACAGAGAATAGCATTTACCGTTAGCTGCAGCAGGGCAAAAAAAGGCTATTTGTGGCGTAAATGTTTTTTAAAGATAATAAAGTAGACATGACTAAGAGACATTTTCAGCAAATGTATACTGCATTTGAAACGTTTCCTGTTAGTAATGAAAAAAACAGAATCAATGAAATTAGTCCCTTGAAATTAAAATTAAATATTCAGCTGAAAGTTTAAACTATATTTAATAGTATCTGAGCCAGTAACGGGTTAACTATAAAATGGTTTGGATTTTTTGCAAACATACACACAAATATTTTAGATGAATAATGGTAAAATTTTTTTTCACCATTTAAAGTATGGAAATTATGAAGAAAAAAGATACCAATTGTGAGAGATCTTCAGTAAAGCTGCCACACCATCGTTCATAGAACTCAAGACTTTTTAATAACATCAAAAATCAATTGATTCAATATTTTGAAATTGCAAGTCCTTTCCTTTAGCTTTGGATGAGTCACATAATATAAAAGATTCTACTCAATTAATATTTATATATAATTTATAGAAAAAGATGTCCAAATTTATGAAGAAATGTCCATTTATAGCCAACAAAACTGAACTCTTGGCATTGACATTTCTGGATCATTGATATCTGTCAAATAAGAATTTCCATTAGAAATGAGAAAATAGTTTCTAACATGCTGGATAGTGCTTCAACTACATTAAAATTAAAAATCCATATTTTATTAGAATTCTAAAATAAGAGGCTGATGTTTTCCTCTGTGAAAGTATTTTTTTCTCAGCTTTTGAAGAAGAATTATGTCAAGTGTCAAGGATATAATTGTTTTAATCTTTCAGTATACATATATAAATTATTGCCAGTTTATAGAAATGCTGAAAACAAAGACAATAAGTTTAGTAATATTGTTTTTTTTTTTTAACCAATGCTTGTGGGTTCAATGGAAATTTCTTTTTACAAAGATTTGTTCTAATTCAAGATTTTCTTGAAATAAGAATGTGTGTGTGTGTTAGTCGTTCATTCATGTCTGACTGTTTGCGACCCCAGAGAAGCCTGCCAGGTTTCTCTGACCATGGGATTTTCCAGGCAAGAATACTGGAGTGGGTTGCCATTTCCTGCTCCAAGAAATGAGAATAATGTTTGCTAAATACTAAATAATCACAGACAGAATACTACCCTATCATACTGGACATGAATGAGCAAAATTTGAAGTTCCTAGGAAAGAAAAGCATTTTTTTTTTTTTTTGGTGACCTAGCTAAATAAGTATGAAAGTTTATGATGAAACTGAAGCTATTTATAATAAAAAATCAACCATAATGTCTTGTACATTTTCTAACATGAATTGATATGCAGAAAATTTTAATTGTAATAGCATCCTTTAAATTTGCTGCTAAGCTCAATTCCAGAAAAATAAATGACCCAATCAAAAAATGGGCCAAAGAACTAAACAGACATTTCTCCAAAAAAGACATACAGATAGCTAACAAACACCTGAAAAGATGTTCAACATCACTCATTATCAGAGAAATGCAAATCAAAACCACAATGAGGTACCATCTCACACTGATTAGAATGGCTGCTATCCAAAAGTCTACAAACAATAAATGCTGGAGAGGGTGTGGAGAGAAGGGAATCCTCTTACACTGTTGGTGGGAATGCAAACTAGTACAGCCACTATGGAGAACAGTGTGGAGATTCCTTAAAAAACTGGAAATAGAACTGCCTTATGACCCAGCAATCCCACTGCTGGGCATACACACAGAGGAAACCAGAACTGAAAGAGACACGTGTACCGCAACATTCATCGCAGCACTGTTTACAATAGCCAGGACATGGAAGCAACCTAGATGTCCATCGGCAGATGTATGAATAAGAAAGCTGTGGTACATATACACAATGGAGTATTACTCAGCTATTAAAAAGAATGTATTTGAATCAGTTCTAATGAGATGGATGAACCTGGAGCCTATTATACAGAGCAAAGTAAGTCAGAAAGAAAAACACCAATACAGTATATTAATGCATATATATGGAATTTAGAAAGATGGTAACTGTAACCCTGTACATGAGACAGCAAAAGAGACGCAGATGTAAAGAACAGACTTTTGGACTCTGTAAGAGAAGGCGAGGGTGGGATGATTTGAGAGAATAGCACTGAAACGTGTATATTATCATATGTGAAACAGATCCCAGTCCATGTTTGATGCATGAGACAGGGTGCTCAGGGCTGTTGCACTGGGATGACCCTGAGGGATGGGATGGGGAGGGAGGCGGGAGGGTCAGGATGGGGAACACATGTACACCCATGGCTGATTCATGTGAATGTATGGCAAAAACCACCACAATATTATAAAGCAAAAGCAATGGCACCCCACTCCAGTACTCTTGCCTGGAAAATCCATGGACGGAGGAGCCTGGAAGGCTGCAGTCCATGGGGTCTCTAGGAGTCGGACACAACTGAGCGACTTCACTTTCACTTTTCACTTTCATGCACTGGAGAAGGAAATGGCAACCCACTCCAGTGTTCTTGCCTGGAGAATCCCAGGGACGGGGGAACCTGGTGGGCTGCCGTCTATGGGGTCGCACAGAGTCGGACACGACTGAAGCGACTTAGCATAGCATAGCATAGCATAGCCTCCAATTAAAATAAATTTAAAGAATTTGCTGCTAAAATACAATAAAATTTGAAGAATGCTTTGTTGATATCAGCAAGTAGAGAAATGCTTTTCAATTTATGCCATGTCTTTGAACTCTATGCTAATGATACTTAGTTGACTCAAGAGTTAGTTAATTTACTGAATTTGAACAGAAAAAGTATTGAAACTAATATACTTTCGTGTCTCAAAGTTAAATTGACTCTTCTGAAAAAGATGAAGCAGTTTTGGTGACATGAATATAAATAGCAAAGAAAAATTACTTTTTAGTATTCTATTCAGTTACCGGAAAACTTTTAAGTTGTTTGAAACAACTTGAGCATGTGAATTTACTTTTTCAACTATAAATCTATGTAAATTATAGATAAGATATTTTCAGTGAAAATTTAGTGCCCACATTAACACGTACTGTAAAAAACACACTCATGACTTGTTTTTTAAAAAAGGATATAAAATATCTCCTTAATAATTTTATATTGCATACATGCTAAAATTATAATATTTTGGATATATTGTGTTAAATATATTATTAAAATTAATCTCATCTGTTTTTTTTCTTTAATGTGGTAACCAGAAAATTTAAATTTACATCTGTGTTTCATGTTCTATTTCTCTTGGGAAAAAATCATACATTCCTTCAACAGGATTTGTGTCTTAAAAGATACAGTATATATTCCTACATGTTGTATGCCAGAGATTGTTAAAGGCTTTACAAACACCTAACCTCAAAACAACTCTATGAGCTAAGTTAACTAATTAGGAAAAAAGAGGCTCAGAGATAAGTAATTTGCACAAGGTCACACAGCTAGTAAGTAGTATGTGAAAGTTAGTTGCTCAGTCATGTCCGACTCTTTGAGACCCTATGGACTGTAGCCCATCAGTCTCCTCTGTCCGTGGAATTCTCTAGGCAAGAATATTGGAGTGGGTAGCCATTCCCTTCTCCAAGGGGTCTTCCCAACCAAGGGATTGAATCCTGGTCTTCTGCATTGCAATCAGATTCTTTAGCAATGAACCACAGGAAGTAAGTAGTATAAACAGACTTTATAATCAAGGTCTGTTACATCCTCAAACTGGAGCCCTTAATCACAACGGTGGCACTTACCATATGTTCAATATCAGTGTTTCCATGCAGGAATCCCTTCCCTGCATTTCTTTGGAAATTTGGAATTTACATTTCCAATCCTGAAAACCAAGAAAAATCCGTCAAGAAATTGAAGAAAAGGATTATAATTCTTCTGTGAGAATTAAAGATTAATAGAGACATTACTTGTCAAAGGTATCCACTGACATCAAATCAAAGGCAAGAGCAGGAAACACTGGCCTGTGGAGTTGAAGGCTAAGGTTGGCATTTCTGCGAACTGAGACAGGAGCCTGTAGAAGAGATATCATAGTCTCACTGGTCAGCATTGCTTGTTATAAATGTGTGTTTCTGGACACATCTGCTGCTTATGACGAATCACTGCTCCAAACACAATAAATATTAACGTTTCTATGTATAGTAAGCATTAATATGAACTAGTTTTGGAAGCAAAATAATTCCTTAATTTGGCAATTTCCACACAGATTCTGTGAGGTGCTATTATTTTTGCTAGGAAACCCAGCACTATTCAAATACTACCCGATGATATTCACTGGTGTTCCTCAGTGTTTGAATATTTGCTATAAGCAATGCTTTAAAATTTTACCAAGGTATATGTTATATATATAATATGTATATATATGTGTATATATATATACACACACATACATATAATCAAGTACAAGTATTTTACAAAGGCTACCGAACTTAATATTTATTTATTAAACAGAATTTTTAGATATCCATCATAATGAATAGAGTATGGAGAATATTGCAAAGTATTTTTATAATAACTTATGATTTTGGTAATTACTGTGGGGCCCCAGAAATTCCAATTTTTCATTCCCAGTTCCCAAAGATTGTCTTTCAGGAATTTGGAAATAGCAATAGAACCCAAGGCATCTTAGGCCTTTAAGACTGTTAAAAGAAAGAAAAAGAAAGTGATGGTTAGGATCCAGAACACTGGGATCTTTCTCTCATGGAAGAGGGAAGCAGGAGAGAACTGGATACAAAGACAAATAAATATTTAGCTGTGGAATAAGTCAGACAGAGAAAGACAAATACCTCCTGGTATAACTTACATGTGGAATCCAAAGTCAAATCCATAGGAACAGAGAGTGGAAAAGTGGTTGCTGGGGGCTGTGGGGTGGAGGAAACAGGAAGAGATGGGTCAAAGGGTACAAACTTCCAGCTAGAAGATGAGTAAGCTCTAATGCACAACATGGGGATTATTGTTGTTAACTCTGTATTATGTAATTGAAATTTGCTAGAAGAGTAGAATTTGTCTTCACACACACACACACACTAAAGATAAATATGTGAGGTGACAAATGTGTTAATTAACTAAATGAGGGGAATCCTGTCACAATTTGTACGTTTATCAAATCATCATCAAGTACATTTTTAATATTCCACAATTTTTGGTCAATTATACCTCAATAAGGCTGATAAATGCTTATTCAATAGTAAAACTTCCCTTTCACTTCTGAAAAAAAAATCTATAACTCTTGTTAGGAAGTTTCAATGTTTCCATGGAATGGTCTCTGTTTTCCACTGAAGTAAAGGTAGGGGTCATGTGTTGGGAGAGAGGCAGAAGAGGCAGCAAAGGGTTAGCTTTTAAAAGGTTTAAATTGCCCTTGAGTGGGATGAGCATTGTCTTGGGGATACCCAGCGAGGGGTTCGTGGATGCCTTTCTCAGCTGAAGCCCCCAGCACTCACTAGAGAAGGGAGATAAGGCAGGCTCCCAGTGCTCTGGACCCCAGAGATTTTCTCTGTAGACATAGAGTTGCCCACAAGCAAGCATGTGGGCGCACACACACACACACACTCTTATACACACACCCAGAACTGCTGAACTGCTATGCAATGTCCCCCTGAGGGTGGTGCGAGCTAGCACAGAGTAGGAGGCCAGCATTACCAAGAACACCGGGAAAGAAGTCACCACAAACAGTATGTGAGAGGGAGTGGGAGGGGAATACAGTCTAGGAAAGAGGGCACTTTAGATAACCGGATCTAGAGGCAGAAACGACTGCCTTTGCAACCCCTCACCTCACCCTACCTTTTACCACTTCCCAACAAAACCATGCTTGTCAGCTTTTGGAGGAACCCAAACCCGGCCCCTTCTTCTCAATGAACTAAGAATCAGATGACCTGGTTTCGAACCTCCGCTGGGCCACTAGCTCAGTAAGTGGTGCTTGGCTTCTCTGGGGTCCAGTATTCCAGGCGTCTGGTGTGCTGGTGAGTGAGGCTTGGGGGCAGGACATCATTTTGCTTGTCTCTAGTGCTATGTTGTAGAGAAGGCAATGGCATCCCACTCCAGTACTCTTGCCTGGAAAATCCCATGGGCGAAGGAGCCTGGTGGGCTGCAGTCCATGGGGTGGCAAAGAGTCAGACACGACTGAGCGACTTCACTTTCACTTTTCACTTTCATGCATTGGAGAAGGCAATGGCAACCCACTCCATTGTTCTTGCCTGGAGAATCCCAGGGACGGGGGAGCCTGGTGGGCTGCCGTCTATGGGGTCGCACAGAGTCGGACCCGACTGAAGCAACTTAGTAGCAGCAGCAGCAACAGTGCTATGTTGGCTTTTTATTGCAAGCAGCAGAGACCCACACAGGTTATCTCAATTGATGAAGGCTGTTGCAGGAGTGCAGTAGCAACGAGGGAGGCAAGAGTCACAGAGGAACCCAGACATGGCCGTAGCTGGATCTGTGGAACCTGGCACAGAGCGCCGCACCGGGGGGCATGTGCAGAGTCCAGGAAGCCCATTGTGTGTTAACTGTCTACCTGTAGCAGCTCTGGGGCTCCACTCTTACCTGTGCTGGCTTCTGTCTCTCTGCTTCTCCTTGGATGCCTGCTTGCTTCTGCCCCTCATGGACCATTCAGAGAAAACCCATTTGGCTCAGCTAATCACTCATCTACCTTGTTTGGATTAACCTTTTGGGCTAAGCTGCCTCATAGAACAGCTCCTCAACCCACGATCTGCTGCCCTCAGGTCAGGTGCCCACACCAACCCTCAGCCACGACAGAATGTGGCCCCTGGAGATAAGTCTTCTTCCCCACAGCATCTATGAGACCTCAGGTACCCTGCTACCCAGGGTTCCCAGGGTTCCCCAGGGTGCCACTTAAGGAGGTTAACTTCCCCCAACCCCAGCCTCCACCTCCTAGTAACATTTAATTGTGTATCTGCTGGTGCCAGACTTGGAATGGGCTGGTTCACATCACCCCATGTAGTTCTCTCCACAACTCCCCAAGTTAGAGTCCCTTCATTTCAGAGACATAAACTGAGACCTTGTTAGTAAAGGTCACCAGGATGTGAGTGGCAGAACCAGAATTAAAACATTAAAACATCAGATCAGATCAGATCAGTCGCTCAGTCGGGTCTGACTCTTTGTGACCCCATGAATCGCAGCACGCCAGGCCTCCCTGTCCATCACCAACTCCCGGAGTTCACTCAGACTCATGTCCATTGAGTCAGTGATGCCATCCAGCCATCTCATCCTCTGTCATCCCCTTCTCCTCTTGCCCCCAATCCCTCCCAGCATCAGAGTCTTTTCCAATGAGTCAACTCTTCTCATGAGGTGGCCAAAGTACTGGAGTTTCAGCTTTAGCATCATTCCTTCCAAAGAAATCCCAGGGCTGATCTCCTTCAGAATGGACTGGTTGGATCTCCTTGCAGTCCAAGGGACTCTCGAGAGTCTTCTCCAACACCACAGTTCAAAAGCATCAATTCTTCAGCACTCAGCCTTCTTCACAGTCCAACTTTCACATCAATACATGACCACAGGAAAAACCACAGCCTTGACTAGCCGGACCTTTGTTGGCAAAGTAATGTCTCTGCTTTTGAATATGCTATCTAGGTGGGTCATAACTTTCCTTCCAAGGAGTAAACACCTTTTAATTTCATGGCTGCAGTCACCATCTGTAGTGATTTTGGAGCCCAGAAAAATAAAGTCTGACCCTGTTTCCCCGTCTATTTCCCATGAAGTGGTGGGACCAGAGGCCATGATCTTCGTTTTCTGAATGTTGAGCTTTAAGCCAACTTTTTCACTCTCCACTTTCACTTTCATCATTAAAACATAGTCCTACTTAATTCTAAGACCTATTTTCTTTCTCTTCTGTTGTTGTTCATTTTCGTTTGCAATCTTTCTAGTCAATTTCTCTGTGAGAGCCTACATCCCAAATAATATAATCATTTATTCAAGAGAAGGGCAGCCAGGGCATGACTCTGACAGGAACCATGCCAATCGACTGCCTTCCCCAGGCAGAAGGGCTAGGGCTCTCCAGCCAGCCCTCCCTCCTAGGAGAGCCTGGCCCGGCATCAAGAGGGGCCATGGCAGCAACCCCACCACACATGCCCTCAGTACATCCTCCCCAGGCCAGCTGGGGCAGCAGAGGAGCAGTCTGGAAATCAATTAAAACAGACCAATTATTCTCAGACTGTAGTTTAAACCATATCAGAAAAATTCCCTATAAATAAAATTGGGTAGCAACCCTGGAAAACCAGTACTAGTAATTAAATCAATTGATGGGGGTAATTATTTTTCCATAAAACTTGGTTACTTCCCATCTCCAATAAATCTACCCATGATAACTCTGTAATATATATTCACCGCACACAAAACCAGGAGTCATTATCAAAGTGCGCTACGAACATGCGCTGAGCTTCGTGCCTTCACCAAAGACCTCGAATGGGGCATGGTTTCCTGCAGCCCCTGAGCCATCACCCAGGCCTCACAGACACCAGGCTGGCTCTCCAGCTGGGGTCTGAAGTTGCGGCACAGGATAATGCAAACCTTTCAACACTTCTGGTTTTTGCTAAGAACCTGCTAGTATCAGGGAAGGACAGCCTAATAAGATGGCGCCAGAGAGCACCGTGGAGACCATTACAGGAGTTAGACAAATCAGGCGCACTCCTCTTGCTTCCCCTGGCCCTCTAAGCCAGGTTTCCCTGACTCCAGATCAGTGCTGTGTCCAGATCTGAGGGTCAGATGAGGTCCCCCAGGCAACAGGTATTTGAGACCTAAGAGCCGCTGACCACATGAGAAAGGAAGACAGTTTCTTGTCCTCTCTCTCTCCAAATGGGAACCACTGGGACTCTGGCTCCTAGAACAGCTGCTCAGCTGCCTCATTTTCTGCTTGGATATAATTGCACTGTGTGAGCTTTACACTCTTGTGCTTCCCTTCTCCATCTGTGCCTGAATTGGCAATTCAGAGGAGCAGTCCCCCTTCCTAACTGGAAGCCAGAAAGGTCCTTTCTCTGAGCTCCATGGGGAGCCCAGCTGCTTCCTTGGGGTCAGAAGAGGACTGGAAGGATCCCCAAAGCCCCCATCAGACTCTCCTAGAGCTGCCAGAGAATCACACCGATGTTTGTCAGGTTGGAGGAGGAGGGGGACAGGAGCAGACATTTCTGTATTTATTATTTAGCATCAGTTTAAAAGGTTGACAAGTCCCAAACACAGACACATCATATTGACTTCCAAAACTCAAGTGTCTGTTCGAGTATGAGTTAGCACTGTCAGCTGGACCACCTCAGGCCATTTCCACTCAGAGGTGAATGCTTATTCTTTCAGAGGAAGTTCTCCTGGTCTTTGGTCTTATTCTGAATAAATCCCTTATCCCTAAAGACACTCACGGTCACCTCCTTCACCTCCTGGGTCAGGGGAACACAGCATTATTTGAAGTAGGATACAATAGGAAAAGGAGTACCTCAAGGCTGTATATTGTCACCCTGCTTATTTAACTTATATACAGAGTACATCATGAGAAACGCTGGGCTGGAGGAAGCACAAGCTGGAATCAAGATTGCCAGGAGAAATATCAATAACCTCAGATATGCAGATGACACCACCCTAATGGCAGAAAGTGAAGAAGAACCAAAGAGCCTCTTGATGAAAGTGAAAGAGGAGAGTGAAAAAGTTGGCTTAAAGCTCAACATTCAGAAAACTAAGAACATGGCATCTGGTCCTGACACTTCATGGCAAATAGGTGGGGAAACAGTGGAAACAGTGGCTGACTTTATTTTGGGGGCTCCAAAATCACTGCAGATGGTGATTGCAGCCATGAAATTAAAAGATGCTTACTCCTTGGAAGGAAAGTTATGACCAACCTAGACAGCATATTAAAAAGCAGAGACATTACTTTGTCAACAAAGGTCTGTCTAGTCAAGGCTATGGTTTTTGCAGTAGTCATGTATGAATGTGAGAGTTGGACTATAAAGAAATCTGAGCACGAAAGAATTGATGTTTTTGAACTGTGGTGTTGGAGAAGACCCTTGAGAGTCCCTTGGACTGCAAGGATATCCAACCATTCCATCCTAAAGGAGATAAGTCCTGGGTGTTCATTGGAAGAACTGATGTTGAAGCTGAAACTCCAGTACTTTGGCCACCTGATGTGAAGAACTGAGTCATTTGAAAAGACCCTGATGCTGGGAAAGATTGAGGGCAGGAGGAAAAGGGGACAACAGAGGATGAGATGGTTGGATGCCATCACTGACTCAATGGACATGAATTTGAGTGAACTCCGGGAGTTGGTGATGGACAGGGAGGCCTGGTGTGCTGCAGTTCATGGGGTTTCAAAGAGTCGGACACACCTGAGTGACTGAACTGAACTGAACAGGGAATGTTTCTTCCCATATGACATCCCGATTCTAGACAGACTGTGGCTGTGGTCACCCTCGGGCCTTTCTCTATAACAGCGTGGTGACTTGCAGTGACCTTACCTACTCAAGGGGAAAATCCACACAGCTGTATCCCTAACAGTTCTTCCCACTGCTCTCCATTTAATTGTCCCACTTATGGGATTTTTACAGGATCAGATATAATAATAAAAGAAGCAATAATGAAACAAGGGCAGAAAAATTGAAGGTGATGGGGGATGAGATTATTATGATTGAAAACAGGTTAGGAGGACCTACAGTAGTTGTGCATGCAGGAAGATAGTAATAGAGTTCAGCTTAGGTGGTCAAGGAAGATAAATGTCACTTGAGACAAAATTCATCAAAATGTTCAGAGTTTGGTATATGATCCATATCTTGTTAATTATTCCATATGGGATGTTTTAAAGGCTAATATCCACTGTTTTCCATAGAGATATCCATTTGATTGAACACTATTTGTTAAAAAAGACTTTTATTTTCCCCATTGAACTGCCTTTACTCCTTTGTAGACTATCAAATAATCATACACATGTAGTTCTCTTTGTTTTCTCTGAATTCTCTATTTTTTTGCATTGATTTCCATGCATAACTTTTCACAAATTTGACACTGCCTTTATTATAATGCTTTATGGTTAGTTTTTCAATTGGATGGTGTAAAAAAGCCCTCCAACTTAAAAAAAAAAATTGATTTGGTTTTTCTAGGTCCTTTGTATTTCCAAATAAATTCTAGAATCAACTTGCCAATATGTGTTTTTAAAAAGTTCACTTGAATTTCTATTTGTTGCTGTTGTTCTGTTGCTCAGTCATGTCTGACTCCTTGTGACCCCATGGATTGCAGCACTCTAGGCTTCCTGGTCCTTCACCATCTTCCCAAGCTTGCTCAAACTCACATCCATTGAGTGAGTGATGCCATCCAACCATCTCATCCTCTGTCATCCTCTTCTCCTCCTGCCTTAAATCTTTCCCAGCTCAGGGTCTTTTCTAAGGAGTCGGCTTTTCGCATCATAGCCCAAGTATTGAAGCTTCAGCTTTAACATCAGTCCTTCCAACGAATATTCAGGATTGATTTCCTTTAGGAGATCACTAGAGAAGGGAATGGCAAACCACTTCAGCATTCTTGCCTTTAGAACCCCATGAACAATGTGAATTTTGATTGAGATTGTGATAAATCTGTGTCAGGGAGAATAGCCATCTTAACAACACTGAGTCTTCTAATTCTTGAACATGGTATATCTCTCCATCTCTCCATTTATTTAGTCTTCAATTTCTCTCATCAGTTTTTAATTTTCCTTGTAAAGGTCTTGGACATATACAGTTAGATAAACACCTAAGTGATTTATGTTATGGGGGGGCCTATCAAAATTTCCCTGTTTCCCCTAGTATTAACATCTTTCGTTAGAATTGTCTAGTTCTCCTTCTAATTATGTCCATTTTTTTCTCAGTACATTTTGAAGTCCTCTTACTGGATGCATGCACATTTATAGTGGTTATATCTTCCTGTGAAATCATGAAACACATGCTGAAGTGTTTCTTTCTGTGTTGTGATATTCTTCATCTTAAAGTGTATTTTATCTGATATTAATACAGCCACTACAACATTTTATGCTTTCTATTTGCATGATTTTTTATCCTTTTTTATTCAATCTATCTGTGTCATTATATTTAAAGCTCATCTCTTATAGAGATCATGTAATTGGGTCTCTTTAAAAAATTCATTCCAATAATCTCTGCCTCTTAATTGGGATGTTCAGTTCATTTCTGTCTTATCAATGACAGAATGGTATCAATTATCAATGTCATTATTGACATGCTTGAATTTAGATCAGCGTCTGTTCTTTGTCTCTTATTTGTATCATCTGATCTTTGTTCTTCTTTCTGCCACTTTTTGGGTTAACTGAATATTCTCTAGAATTGCATTTTAGTTATTCTGTTGAATTTTTAGTTACAGGTCTTTGCATTGTCTTTAAGTGGTTGATCTGGATATTTCAATGATAATCCTTAGCTTTTAACATTCTCCTTAGAGTAAATATTAAGCCATTTCATGTAAAAACATAAGAACCTTCTAATTCTATATTCATTTTAATGTATATCTTACATGCTATCTTTTAACTCATATCTTTTAACTATAGCATTTTAACTTATAATGTTTATGCTACTTCTGATAAGTATTACTTTACATAACTGTAAAATTAAGAGAAAATTAAGAAATTAAGAGAAAAAAGATAACTTTAAAAGTATACACCCACAAAGTTACCATTTATTCCCTTCTTTGTTGGGGGAGTGGGTACACCATGTGACTTGAAGAATCTGGTTCCCCAGATCTGCAGAATCCCTGGTTCCCCAACCAGGGGTCGAACCTGGGTCGCCACTGTCAAAGTGCAAGTCCTAACAAATGGACTTTCAGGGAATTCCCCAAAATTACCATTTCTGATACTCTTTTTATCTTCTTGAAGATCTGATCTTCCAGCTGGTATTATTTTCCTTTAGTCCTTTAGTATTGCTTGGAGTGCAGATTTGCTAGTAATAAATTATCCTAGTTTTCCTTTATCTGAAAATAGCTTTATTTTTTTCCTCTATCCTTGAAGGATATTTTTACTGGATATGGAATTCTGGGTTGATAATTTTTACTTTCCACATTTTACTTTTTTAAATTTTAGAATAATATTTTATTTATAGAAAAGCCATAAAGATAGTGTAGAGAGTTTTCATAAACCCCACACCCAGTTTCTTTTATTATTAACATCTTCCATAGTATTGTATACTTGAATTCATATTTTCTGGAAGACATGGTGGAGAATATGTATAATTTCTTCTTTAAATGTTTGGTTGAGTCCACTAGTAAAATCTTACAGCCCTGATGCTTTTGGGGGAGAAGGTTATTAGTGTTTTACTCAATTTCCTTAATAGATACAGGCCTACTTGGACTATCTATTTCTTCTTGTATGAGTTTTAGTAGCCTGTGTCTTTCAAGGAATCAGTTCATTTCATCTAAGTTGTTAAATTGGTGGACACAGGGTAGTTCATAATATTCCTTTATTATCTTTTAATGTCTATAGGATCAGCAGATGGGCCTTCTTTTATTTCTAATAGTGGTAATTTGTATCTTTCTCTTTTTCTCCTGGTTAGTCTTCCTAGAGTTTTATAGGTCTTACTGATCTTTTTTTTAAAAAAATGGACCTTGAGTTTATTGATTTTTCTCTATTTTTTCCATGCTTTTAATTTTATTGATTTCTGCTCTAATTTTTATTATTTTCCTCCTCTTGCTTTAGGTTTAAATTCTTTTTCTTTCTCTAGTTTCCTAAAGTAGAAGTTTAGATTACTGATTTTAAATCTTTCTTTTCTAATATATGCATTCAATGCTATAAATTTTCCTATAAACACTGCTTTCACTGCATCCTGAAAATTTTGATCAGTTGTATTTTTATTTTTGTTTAGCTAAAAATATTTCTCTTGAGACTTTTTCTTTGACCCATGTGTTATTCAGAGGTGTTTTGCTTAATCTCCAAATATTTGGAGATTTTCCAGCTTTCTATTATTGATTTTTAGTTTAATACTTTTGTAGTCTGAGAATATGCTTTATATGATTTATATTTCCTTAAATTTATTAACATGTGTTTTATGGCCCAGGATATGATCTATCTTCATGAATGTTCCTGTAAGCTTCAGAAGAATATGTATTCTGCTGTTTGGGGATGGAGTATTTTAGAAATGTCAATAAGATCAAGTTGATTGATAATGGCATTCAGTTCAACTATATTCTTACTGATTTTCTGTCTGCTTGATTTATCAATTCCTGAAAGAGGTGTATTGAAGTCTCCAACTATACTAGTAAATTTTGTCTACTTCTCCTTGAGTTATATCTGGTTTTGACTCACATATTTCATATTTGTCGTTAGATGCATATCCATTTAGAATTGTTATATCTTCTTGGAAAATTGGTCCCTTTATCATTCTGTAACGTCCTTCTTTATCTTTAATGATTTTCTTCATTCTGAAGTGAGTTTTTTTGAAATTAATATAGTCATTCCAGGTTTTTTCCTGATTTGTTTTAGCATAGTATTTCTTCCTCCTCCTCCTCATGCTTAATGTATCCAAGTCTCTATATTTAAAGTAGGTTTCTTGTAGGTAGTACATAGTTGTGTTGTTCTTTTATTCAGTCTGACAATATGTTTTTTAATTGGTATATTTAGACCATTCATGTGTAAAGCAATTATTGACATAATTGGATTAATACTTACCATATTTGTAATGCTTTTCTGTTCATTAACATTTATTCTTTGTTTTATAATTTCCCTCTCCTCTTCTGCCTTTTCTGGTTGTAAGTGAATATTTAACATGATTTCATCTTTTCTCCTCTCTTAGCATAACAAATATACTTTATTAAAAATTTTAGTGTTTGCCCTAGAGTTTGTAACACATATGTTAAAACTCACCTAAGTATATTTTTAAATAACACTATTGAACGCGATTGAGTGACTGATCTGATCTGATCTGATACCACATTACTTGCCGTGTAGGTACCTTGTAACAGTGTTTCCAGCTCTCATTTTACGTATTAATAAGCTATGTTCACCCAATACATTGTTACTACTTCTTAAGAAAATAGTTATCTTTTCTGTCAATTAAGAATAAGAAGAATTAAATATTTTATTTTACCTTTATTTACTTTTTCTCCAAACTCTTTCACTACATAGTTAAAAACCATTTTTAAAAAGGGGGCTCACCCTATGGCATCTCTTTTTGCTAAATGTTGATTCCCCTCCAGTTTCTGTCTGTCCTTAAATGCCTTCAGCTAGTTGTGTTTTTATTTTCTTCAGAGTTTATCATTGTTGTCTTCAGGAGGGTTGGTTCAATACATGCTACTCCATTACTGTAAGATGAGCACCTTCTTGGGGCTATTACGTTCATTTTTATATGAAGTATTGGTTTGTAATTTTTCTTCCTTGATCACTCTTGCCAATCAAGATCATGCAGACTTCATGGATAAAAAGAGTTTACCCATCACTATCAAATATAGATTTGGATCTTTTTAAAAAATTATCCTAATTAAATTTTCCTTCTATGTGTCCTTATTCCATCAATATTTATTCAGATTCTACTATATGCTACCATGGGTGAGGCACTGGGAAGAAGATGAATAAACTCTATTCCCTACTCCTAAAGAGCCCCAAGTCTAGTGGCAGTGACATAATCAGATCTCACATTTGTCTAGCCCAAAGTCTTTTTACACATGACATCATGCTCAGTCCCCACAGGAAGCCTGTGAAATCTATGTGGCAGCTATTGCAGTCTCTGCCTAACAGACTCCCTCTAACCCCCTCCAACCTCTAGCCACCATTACATCAGGATTTCATTGCTGTGACTAACCTGGAGCCATAGAAAGCCGGTAATGGATATAGAAGAAAGAGAAATTTTGGTTGTGTTGCGTCTCTGAGATTGGGGAATAAGTTGTTACCAAAGCGTAACTGGGACAGATATAATTATATCTTTGAGGTGTCCCTCAGGACCACCCACAGCAGATGTTATTATATCCCCTAAAGAGTCATCCAGTTTCTATGAAAATTCATCTGGTTTCTTTTACCTGATGCATTAACAGACAGACATAAATATGATTTTATTTCTGGAGCTAATTATTCTGAAATTCAGAGAGGTGAAGGAGTTGCTTCAAATCACACAGCTTGTAAATCAAAGAGTTGGGCCTTGAATGTAGCTCTCCTAACTTCCAGTCCAGTCTTTTCCTACATTATAATCACCCTCATTTTGAAACTCCTCTATTTTGTTAGTGTATTTTTAGCTATATTTAAGGTTGTGTCGCTAAGAGTTGGACACGACTGAGAGACTTTCCTTTCACTTTTCACCTTCATTCATTGGAGAAGGACATGGCAACCCACTCCAGTGTTCTTGCCTGGAGAATCCCAAGGACGGGGGAGCCTGGTGGGCTTCCGTCTCTGGGATCGCACAGAGTTGGACATGACTGAAGCGACTTAGCAGCAGCAGCAGCAGCAGCAGCAAGGTTGTGTCATGTTTATGAGATTAATTGGAAAGATGAGCTGTATTTTGATCCAGTCATTTGTGTTGTCTAAGAGGAGAAAACAAGTATGTGTATGACCCTTAAAAGAGGTTCTCTCTGACAGTTCCTGCCCAGAGAGACACAGGAGAAGTCAGCACAGGCTCCCTCAGGGCTGGCCGACTGGCCCAGCTTAATCAGAGAACATCTCTGAACCAGTGAGAGGAAGGAGGACCTTTCATCCAATGAGAGTCGTAGAGTCATTGTGGACAAGCAACCAGCTGGTCATCAATGGTAGGCAGCTGTATAAACGGACTAGTGCCTTTCTGCCTGAGAAGTGCTTTGGATGACTCTGAAACCCTGTCAGGAAACTAAAGGGAAGAGAAGAGATAAAGTGGACTGTTATATTAGCCAGTAGCTAAAAGCATTTTTTTAAGTTATTATTATTTAGAATGTTCTCTCAACATACGCTTTCCAACTGAAATGTATAGTAGCCACAGAGGAGAAATCTGGCTGACATGACCCTAACTGAACAATCAGATTTAACATACCCTATAATGGGACAGGCACCTTGTGCTGTCCCGTCAAGAGATACAATGGAAGTAAACAACATTTATGTACTGTTCCTGTTGAAAATGCTTAACATAAATCATGTAGAGACAATCAGAAACATTCAAAACATCCAAGTCTGTGAAACAGCTTACCTAGACTCCTCAAAAACATCAGTGTCACAAAAGATATTCTTTAAAGTTGTGGGGACTATTCCAATTGAAAATAGACTAAAAAGACACGGCAACTAAAGGGAGTGTACGATTCCCAATTGTATCCTAGAAATTTTAAATCCAGTTATCATGGCTACTGGGAAAACTTGAATAGGGACTATATATCTGATCACAGTTTTGCATCCTTGTTAAGTTTCCTTAGAGTGACTGTGGTTTTGTAGGAGAATGTTCTATTTTTATTCGCATGGCATTGAAGAGTGAAGAATCATAGTGTCTGTGACATACTCTCACATGGTTAAACTACCTTAAAGTGTATACGTACTAACATATATACATATTTTAATATACAAATGTATGTGTGCGTGCGTGCAGAGGGACAGAGACAAAGCTCATATGACACAACATTAAAGCTGGTGAATCTAGCTGAAGGATATGTGGGTGTTCAATGCAGCAGTCTGAATTTTCTTTTCTTGAAGCATTACAGAAAAGTACTCAGATCATAAGTCTATTTGCAAATTTTTCTGTAGGATTGAAAATATTAAAATAAGACTTTGCAGGGGGAAAGTAGCAGTCAGAGTAAGTTATCTACCCTAAAAAGAGGAGTTACATATACTGTTTGAAAAACAGGTTATATATACTTTGAGTTAGTTGCACCTGCCTAAGTGGACAGACCCTAAAACTAACGTTACTGCTGACCGGTGTGACCTTGACTTGGTGCAGATTTCCCAGGTGGAAGTAGATTCCTTAGGAATAAATTAAGGCTTCTGAGCACTTGCCACAAATCTCCAACTCTCTACTAAGTGACACAGTCTCCTTGTGCCTTGTGAGATCTTCGTACCATGGCCATAGAATTTTACTTGGGGGTGGGAAGGGGTTAAACCTAGAATTATTTACAGGCTAGGAGATTTTCCAAACCAGGGATAAACCTGTCCCTCTATTACCCCACCGCCTTTCTCGTGAAGACACTGCTAAAACTGCAGAGTCAAGGAAGCTCCAGGGAGGAAAACCCCAAAGCAGCCCTGACTCCATCCTTCTGAGGATCCACATGATTAGAAGTGTGGCCTCAGGTGATTGGATCTGGGGCCAGGTGACAGGAAAGGGCTCCAAGTAGATCCACCCTGTCCCCCCAAGCTCCTCCTGAAGGGGGGGGGAAACTTGGGTGTGGAGTCAGGACCCTTAGTGCCCCATACAAGTTTGGAGTCCTCATCCCGCACCTTTTAAGTGGTGGTTAAAGCATAAGACCACAGAGGAGCCTCAGCGTCTTCTCAAGCAGAACCTGTTGATTTGTCCTTCTTTCCACTCTTCAGCCCATTCCAGGGCCCTGCAGGCTGAGAATTCCTGGTGTTACCAGGTGGGAAGTCCTGAGAGGGACAGAACTTTCTGCGTACTTGGCTGTGGGGGTGGCTAAAGTGATTAGTTGGAACATTACAAACAGATGTCGTCCTATTTGTCTTCCAAGCCAGTAAAGCGAGTTTCTGTGCAGCTGGGGTCAAAGGCGTTTTCAAAGTCAAAGAAATGTTAACAACTTCTTCCTCATGTGTAAAACCTACACCCAAACACGCCTGCCAGACACAAGGACGCAAGTTCACATTCTCACCTCCCCTTCTCCCCGTCCATCCTGTTCCCCCACACTCTGACCCGCCAAGGAGAGGGCAGGCGGAAGGGCTGGTGGTGAACCAGGGCAAGACACAGGAAGGTGCATCTTAAAGAACCCTAAACCTTGGTCCAGTGACGTGGTTTCTCTCCACGACATTCCCTTCCCTTGCCTCTACTTCCCCTCAATGGAGTAATACTAGGGGCTCAGCACCGCACAGGAAGCTTTGGGTCTAAAAAACATTTCTTCTCTGGCTTCAAAGAAGGCTGAACGCTCTTTCACAAAGTGATCCAAGAGTAAGGATTATTCATTTCCCTGAATTCATCAGGTTTTGCAATAGGTCCCTGAGCCAGGACGCGTGGTTTAAGTGAAATCACACATACTCAAAGTATGTTTGTGTAGCCCAGTTTCATCTGGAAAAGCCAGTGACTGTTACACAAAGATTTTTTTTTTTAATTCCAAAGTAGTGAGGTATTTGAAGCACAGTAGCCCAGGGATATGAATTATGCTCTCAACTTTGCCATTTTAATTGCTTATTTTATTTATCTTTATCGTGATAAATATAAACCTACCCCAACAAAGAAGAGGATCCAACAGCCCATGCTGGACAAAGAAAATTGAGGAATTTTTCTCATGGCAACAGTTTTTATTGCCGAGAACTCATTATTGCTGCGGACTGGTTTGGTGTTTATCATGGGAAGAACACCAACCCAAAATACAATGTTGTCGAAAACTTTATCCACTTGTATTGCAGCCAAATAGCACAGGAGGCACTAGTTTCTCCCGCCCTGCTGCTAGCATCATGGTTTCGTTTTAGGACCAGGCACGGTATCTAGAAATAAACATCAACACCCTGCTTGATGTTTTGCCATAGCTTGGCTTGGCACCGTAATAGCAGGATTAATTCCAAGGGCAGGCCCCTTTCCTAAGAACACCGCCTATATTTCAACAGCCGGTCTCACTGGACTACACCTGTGGAGAGAGAACCACAGCCAAAACCACTTCGTGATAGAGAAAAGTACCCAGAGTTTGCTGTGTCGAAATCAGGAAAGCACTGTGGTGTGAACAAGACTCATTTGCAGATAGACCAACAACAAACTCTACATCCTTTTTCTAGAGGGACATGGAAAATGGCTCCATTAAAAGACTATATTCGACATTCTCGAAATAATTGAGCTTCCTGATGGCATTCTTCTCGCAGATGGAGAGGAAACTTGACTCAGCCTAGCTTTGTGGACACAGAGAGTCCTGAGGCACGTGCCAAAGGCAGGAGAGCTGGGGCTGGGGTGGTGTGGTGGGTAATCCCAGCCTCCCTCCCCCCCACCAGCCTGCAGTGCGAAGGTCAGGGGCAGAGAGGAAAAGAGTGGGAAAACTTGGATGAGGACTAATTGGAAGCCAAGGTCGTTGCTCTGATTCAGTCACTCCTTCCTGGAAAGAGAGCGTTTCTGTGCTTAGCCTCGTGGCCTCATATTTCCAGGAAGTTGCTGGCTCTCCAGCTCTCTCCAGGGCTTGCTTATTTACCAGGTTTCTAAGCTCAGGGACAGAAAGATGTGAAGAAATTACTCAAGTGGGACACAAAGGGAAACCAAAGGCACAGCAAAAGGCTTCTAGAATGCTGCTCACACACATCTTCCCATGGAAATTAGAATCAATTTTTATTGCCTACAACAACTAAAAAGCATATTTCATGAACTTTCAGACTATTCCCCCCACCCCCAAAGAATGTCATTTGGAGAATGCTCAGAATGATAAAGTGAAGGGAGGAAGGCAACTTTAAAACTTCTAGAACACTTAATTTAATCCTTTGCAAGCCCATCTCAAAATATAATCAAATGTATACAAGATCTTTGTGAAAGTTATTGAGAGAGGACAAAGTCTGTGCAAGGCAACTTTCACAGTCTTCTCCTGCCTGTTGTTGGGTTCATCTGCTCGAGTCAGGCTTTATTTTATTTTTAAATGTTTATTTATTCATTTGGCCATCCCAGGTTCTAACTTGCGGCATTTGGGATCTTTAGTTGCAGTATGTGGGATCTCATTTCCTGACCAAGGATTGAACCCAGGCTCCCTGCATTGGGAGTAAAGAGTCTTAGCCACTGGACCACCAGGAAAGTCCCCAGGCTTTATTTTAATGCAGTGCTTTGTTATCACCGGCATGTGGTCATGGATCTGTGAAGGGATGCATGTGAGGACAGCAAGGAGGAAGCGATCTGGAGGGCCAGGGAGCGGGAGGGTCTACATGGTGCACTCGATGAAGCTGGGCAAGGGCGAGGTCTCAGAGACAGAAGATGTTGTCTGGTGAGAGGCCTTTCTGAAGGCCTTCAACTAACCTTCCAGGACCTCCCCTGTGGACAAAGAGGCAATTTGTACCATGTTTTGCCCCTAAGGATCCAGCTAGGACCAAAAGGAAACAGAGTTTTGTTCTTAATACCAGGTGTCTCAGGAGGAAGTGAAGCCCCTGACCTTGGCATATGTCCAGCCAACGCTAGCTGGCTATGGTGGGAAAGCCGTGGAAGGGGCTCTGCGTTGTGTAGATGCCAGAACCAGATCAGAGAGTCTGTGGTAAGTATTGACTCAGAGAAAGGCATGGCAGTAAAAGGATATTTCCCCAAGGAAGGAAGTTTCTGGTATCAGCATTTCAAGTAAGTTCTCAGCAAAGGCTCATTTTGAAAAGTCAGAGCAAATAAGCAGCATAACTTCCCAAGGGTAAAGACTTACTCATCCTTGTGCTCCTCTCTAGAGAGTGGCACAGTGTTTAATAAAGGATGAATGAATGAATGAATATTGATCCGATCTGTAAGAATGATGGTGGTGTGTGGGGGGCGGGGTGGGCGGTGGGTGGAATGTAGCCCAGGCATAGGGGACAAGCAGAGGAGTAAGTGGAAGAAGCCTAGGTAAGTATGTTGGGACAAGACTGTGAAGGCTTTTAAATTCCAGAGAGAAGAATTTGCACTTCATATGGCAAACAAGCACATGTCCTAGCCAAAGCCTAGGAAATGGCCCGCTCTCCCTCCCCAGTCTCCCTAGCTTACACTTTTGGGTATCTTCCTGTGCACACCCCAAGTCTCACCTTCTCACGTTCTAAATCTCCCAAGTGTGTGCTTGGTGCTGTGTGTGCTTAGTCATGGCCAACTCTTTGTGTCCCCAGGAACCATAGCCCACCAGGCTCCTCTGTCCATGGAATTTCCTAGGCAAGAATACTGGAGTGGGGTGCCATTTCCTCCTCCAGGGGATCTTTCTGACCCAGAGATTGAACCTGTGTCTCTTGCGTCTTCTGAACTGGCAGGTGGATTCTTTACTAGTCACACTCCAAGTATCTTCTAGCTCAGGATGGTTGGGAATTGTTTCTGTGGAGTCCCTTCAAGACTCAGTCCTTGCTGGAATCAACTGATCAGTCCCATTGTCCATCCAGTCTCTCTAAGACTGTGGCAGAGACAGCAAACATCACCAAAAATTGAAGTTCCCTATCTAGAGCATAGAATGGATGCTACAAAGCAAATTCTCTGTCAAAGACTATATTTCTCAGCCTCTCTTACATCTATGAGGGGACAATGTGACTAATTGTCATCAACAAGGGTAATAATAGAACCAAAAAATTTGATTTCTGTGTTGTTATGGTTAAGAAGTAGAAGTGTCTCCTCCATGGTCTCTTTAATCATCCACCAGCTGAGTAAGAGGCTCTGGCAGTGGGAAGAGTTCAAAATAAAAAAGAAGGGCTCATGGAAGCCTGCCCACGAATGCCTGCATTGGACTTTGAATGTCTATTGCATTAGGGCTCTGAAATCTTCAAGCTGTTCATCACAGGAGTTGTATTATCCCAATACACACAGGGACCCAGTTGGAATCACTTAGAGCCCCAAGGATGGACTCATAATCAAGAAGCACTGAAAAGGGCCTGGCACAAAGAAGGATCTCCATAAACACTTGGTGGATGAATAAATCAAAATTCTCTGGGTTCTCAACACTTTAGAACAGGCTCTGGGTAAAAGACATGCTTTCCTCTCTGAGGGATAAGACCTCAAATTACACCCTAGCTTTGGAAAAGGGCGGGCTTCCCTAGTAGGTCAGACAGTAAAGAATCTGCCTGCAATACAGGAGACTTGGGTTCAATCCCTGGGTAGGGAAGATTCCCCTGGAGAAGGGAATGGCTACGCACTCCAGTATTCTTGCCTGGAGAGTTCCATGGACTGAGCAGCCTGACTGGCTACAGTCCATGGGGTTGCAAACAGTCAGACACAACTGAGCAACTAACACTTTCACTTCCACTTTGGAGAAGAGCATGAGTGAGGGATGAGGGAGGGTGAGTATAAATGGATACAGATATAAGAGTCTGAGGCAAAAAAAAAAAAAAAGTCTGAGGCACAAAAGTTTCAAGTATGATTCTGCAATGCTCTTGGTCCAACCTGGAGCACCTTCTCTTTGCCAATAACTCCAGCTGCATCACTGGTCCCCTGGCTGCCAGCTGCAGAGCCCAGTTCCCTCCATGAACACTGAGTGATGCCCACTTCATGCCAACCACTGAGGGCACATCAATAATAGACATGGTCCCTGCCCATGGAACTTGAGGATGAGGGGTAGGGGAGCAGAGCATAAACTCTAGAGGGGCTGAGACTGCTGAGTTGTGCTGAGAAGATGAAAAGAACATTAGTTCCACCATAAAACAACAAAAAGCCAGTCTAACTTCAAGATTATAACTTTTCATGAATCCATCAAAGAGCTGAGTTTTCAGATCAGCCATGTAGCCTGAAACCTACAAAAAGATGGGGCCTTCAGAGAAGAGATGTCAAGGGCACTCATTCATCTGTGGCATGGATGGAAGACACAACAGGTGTAAGAATTCAGCTACAATTTCAATCAACTCACTGGAGATTGAGTGTGGGCTAGTCCGGATGTTGCAGACCCAAAAAAACTGCAGACTCAAGAGGAGTTCTCGTCTAGACTCTTCTCCAGGAACCTGTCCCAGGTGCTCTCAAGAAAGTTGGGTCAGGAGAGAGAGTAGGAGAAAGGCCCCTCAGTGGTGCAGTCATGGAGGTAGGGGAGCTGATGATACAGGAAGAAAACAGAAAGCCAGTTCAGAACCTTCTGCCCTGAGGTTAAGCCACTGGCAGAGAAAGGCAAGTCTTGTCATGCCAGGGAATCCGTTATAAGTTGGGGGAGGGTATAAGATGAAAACCTCTGCTTCTGAGGGGCAGGAAACATCCTACGTCTAAAGGATTAGAGGTCTCCTGTGCCCCCACACACCCCCATGGGGCTGGGAGTGGGGCAGGAAATCTCTTTAGTTCAAGAACAGCATAAACTATGTGGCCTGCACCAACCTGATGAATCTCTTTCCAAATTGCCAGAATGGCATTAACGGCATCCCAGCCCTTTGGCAGAGCTGCTCTGCCTGCAGCCCAGCAGCACCAGCCTCGTGTGCAAAGTGACGTGGGGCTTTGGTGAAAGGCTCTCTCCAAGGCAATCAGAGGAGGCAGAAGGGAGATTCAGTGTTCTGCAGCAACTTTCTCCTGAAAGGCAGCCCCATCAGATGGCAGCAGAAAAGTCAACAGCAAAAGGCAATCTGACTTCCGGGCAACGTGAAGAATTCTTTAGCCAAATGGCTTCCAGGCTAATCAGACACCCCCACCTTCCAGCTTGGCAGATTGTGTTTGAGAAAGCAGATGGAAATACAGAAGCTCTGCCATCTTCACCTCTGCCTTCTCTGGGAGGGGACAGGAGAGCTTTGACAAGTGCTGGGGCTGCTGTGAAACTGAAGTCAGCACTGAGAAGCTCAAGCCCCCAAAGTCTGTCTCTCCACAATTGAGCAATTCTCAGTTAAATTTCAAGTTTTAGCTTTGATTTAACGGAATTCTTAACCTTAGGGAAAATTAATTTGAAATAATGGCGGAAAAGTTCTTTCCATTGTTTTCAATAAGATCACGTTAACTTCTTTTCCAGCTTAACAGTAATTTCTTGCTTCATCTTTTTTAAACCTTTTGGGAGCTCTGTGCTTGTAAATGAAATATTAGGCATCTCCAACTTCTTATGATCTCACCTGGAGATGATATGAGTCAGGAAATAAAACAAATTACTCTCCTTATGAGAATAACAGGTACCCTTCAAGCCTCCAGACCATAACTATGCATGTGAAATGGCTGCAGCAGAACCGGCTAGATGTGCGGACAAGCAGCAAATTATTGATTAAACCAGATTTCTGTCATTTGATGACACATTTTCTTCTAATTTTCCTACTTGCTTGGAGCAAACCTCAGCATTTTACATGAACTCAAAGCCTACCGTGAATCTTTAAATCCTTAATAATAAATTCTAATCAATTTCTTTCACAGAAGAAAACCCAACGCTCTTAATATCTATGAAGCTGGGCATGCACTGCAAGACTACCAGAAGCAGCTGAGAACATGGGCTTTGAATTCAGACAAGCCTAGGTTCAAGTCCTGGCTCAGCCATTAATTGACTGCTGTGATTTTTGGACAAATCTTGAATCTTGGTCACCTCACTTGGCAAATAAAGAATTCCCATCTTACAAGCCCCTGTGCTGTGCTTAGTCGTGTCCGACTATTTTCGACCCCATGGACTGTAGCCCACCAGGCTCCTCTGTCCATGGGGATTCTCCAAGGCAAGAATACTGAAGGGGGTTGCCATGCCCTCCTCCAGGGGATCTTCCCAACCTAGGGATCAAACCCAGGTCTCCCGCATTGCAGGCAGATTCTTTACCATCTGAGCCACCAGGGAAGCCCAAGAATGCTGGAGTGGGTAGCCTACCCTTTCTCTAGGGGATCTTCCCCACCCAGGAATCGAACCAGGATCTCCTGCGTTACAGGCAGATTCTTTACCAGCTGAGCTATCAGGGAAGCCCTTCAAGCATCTAATAGCAGCTAAATGAAATAATGCAGCTGCAAGCATTCATCAGTGCTCCTGGACAGAATAAATGCTCAACTGCTGTCAGCTGTCATTAGAAGGAGAGAGGAACTACCACCAATAATGCTTCTTAGGGGGCCTGCATCCATCTCCATAAAATAAGGCAGTCAGACCAGCTCATCTCCAAGGACCCCTCAGAGCTGACACATATGACCTGACTGCTGAGCCCCTGGCTTGGAATTCACTGAGCAGGTGATCCTAGTTCTCAAATTCTGATTTTCATGGTAGGGGGTTTCTGCTGGAGCAGTTAGGGTCTGGCTGTGAAAACACTGGAAAGCTGCCACCTCCATCTGAGCTGGCCTAGAGATGTAGGGAGTTCTCTATCAGTGAAGGCATCCAAGGAGAAGCTTGACAACCACTTGCTGGGAAGAGGACAGAAAACAGAACAGGAGTCAAACTCCATGAAGTTTGGGATCACCTCTGACACAGAGCTCCAATAATTCTCCAGTCATCAGTCTTTGCTATTAGAACCAAGTGGTCACCTAGAAAAGCTTCGAGTCAGTCAGCCTGTGTCTATTTGTCCATTCAGGCTTAGGGAAACATTTCTACCCACCAAACCCAAATCTGAGTCCCAGGGGCAGGAGGATGGTGGTGGACCAGATCAGATCTTTTCCAAATGAACCACTGTCTGTCGCTGGTGTGCTGGCTGCCTCACCCAGGAATTCAAAATGGAATTCCAGGGACACTGGAAAAAGGAGCCAGCAGCTGGGTTTGATAGAAGCTGAATAAAGCCATGAAATGCTGGGTAAAAGCCACAGAGGGCTGGGAGCTTCAACCACAAAAGTGAGTCTCTCTCCTGAGAAATGCTAAGACTTGAACTTGCTTATTTTATTGCCTAATTCGGTTACTTATAAGTAATGGAACACCAAGTCCTGGGAGGCAAGGAGGAACGCCCACTGACACCGTCCGCCGCTCCAGCCAAGGCCTCGGTTATCAGTGCGCCAGCCCGCAGGCCCTGACTCTGGCTGCGGCCCTGCCATCACATTTTACTTCTCCACCGTGGCCCCTGGGAAAAATCTCAGCACCTCTGGACTCTGGTACCTGCCCCTGCCCACAATGCCTTTATGCAATTATGTTCTGTCCCTCACTCCTCCAAGCTCTCTGCAAAATTCCCTTCATGAAGTCTCACTTCAATTACTTACCAATATCACCTCCTTTCTATTGATGAGAAGGCAGGCCCAGGAGGCTGAGGTGACTTGTTCAGGGCTGCACATGTGTTTTTCCCAGCTGCCATCAGTGGAGTTTTGAATACTGGGCAGAAACAGCAGAATAAATACTGACTTTGGCATCGATAGTCCTAGGTTCAAATCCTACTTATTAACTGTGTGATCTTAGACACATTACTTAACCTCTCTGTGCCTCTGATTTTCTGATTATTAAATGGTGATGAAAAGAGAAATGAATTGACAATATTGCAGACAGGATTAAAATGAGATGATGGAGTGCAGAACTTAGCGCCTGGGCATGGAAGGCTATCAGTATCTTGGGTGCCTGCATCACTCAGATGCCCTGGGAACTGGCAGGGGAAAGAAGGACTTTACAAGAGGAAAAGATGAAGAGCCCTGTCCCCCAGCTTCATCCTCTAGGCTAGCTGCTCCCCCTCCTCAGTGCTGCTCCCTGCTCTCCCATCAGACTTCAGAAGGGTAGTTTGAGGTCCAGCATCTGCCCACAATGAAGATTTTCAATCAAAAAGGAAAGCAAAGGAGGCTGAAAGTGGAAGTTTAGAGCTGCTAGTCCCCCAGAGAAGCAACAGTAAAAGACTTCCTATGATGGCTGCCTTCCTGACAAATGCCTTTGGCTTCTGTAGCTCCTGCCTCTGCCAAGAGCCAGCCTTGGCCTGGGTGATACATTTTCCCTGAAAAATGACCTGAGCATAGCCTTTCCAGGGATTAATAATGACTGCTGGGGAGGGTTGACAGCCCAGCCAACACTGCATATCACCCCCAAATCTGCCCGCTTGCAGGCAAGAAAGTCTCCATCTTCTCTGGGAGTAGGACTTCAAGACTGCAGGGCAGGACTTCTGTAACTGTCCTAAGCAAGTTTCTTGAATTTCAGGAGATCTCTGGGCCCACTGGACCCCCAGTGGTCACCCCAACAATAGCTGGTTGTTGGGATGGCCTAGACACTGTGCTGGTTCTGGGTGCAGGGGAGTTGGAGGGAGAGCTAAGATGCGTGATGATACAGGCTTCTGGTTCTCAGAAATCAACCCAGAGGCTGATCAGACAAGTGCACGAGTAGCCATGAGACAGGCCAGGGGGTTAGCAACGTCATTGAGAGCTGAGAAATGGGAAACGTCCCTTCTAACTCTAGAGATCCATCACAGAAGGTCTTGTGGAGAAAGCGAATTGGGGCTGGTAGAACTGGACCATGCTGGGATAGACCGGAAAGGGTCTCCAGGTTGCAGGAGCAATGGGGCAGGAATAGGCTGCAAAGGAGGACGTGGTCCAGCTTGCCTGAGAAGTAGGTGCCTGAAGGGAGTTTGAGAGAGATGATGTTCCACCCGAAGAGCCTGAATGCCAGGCTAAAGCCTGAGGCTCCGCAGCAGCTCATAGGGAGGAACTGGAGGTTGGGCTGCCCTGGATCACAGGAGTACAGGCCATCTGTGGATTCCGGTGAATTCAAGTCTTGATAACAGTCCTGAGTTACTAGGTGCTATCAGGTGACATGGGGTGAGCACACTGTTACCAGTGGGAGCAAATAGGCCTGTGGGAACCTGGGATTCTTGTGTGAAGCCAGGGTATGTATTCCTCCCCCCATCCCATCATGGTACCTTCCCACCCCTCCAAGGTGAAGGGGGCCCTGCTTGTCTCCACCCAGTTAGGGACAGCTGCACCTGGTGGCATCCCCGGAGGGCTCAGAGCAAAAAGGACAAGCTCCGACCTGCTCCCTCCCTTCCCCAGTCAAGGGAAAAGTAATCTGTGCTTTTTCACCCAGCTCCAGTGACTG
The DNA here is from genome assembly GCF_019923935.1 of Bubalus bubalis. Lineage (NCBI taxonomy): Eukaryota > Metazoa > Chordata > Mammalia > Artiodactyla > Bovidae > Bubalus > Bubalus bubalis. Next base: position 118,016,515 of record NC_059157.1, on the reverse strand, counting down.
ACTGACTTGTATAGGCCTCTGTGGCAGACAGCACCCTTGTGTCCTCAGCCACAGGTGCAAATGCTTAGTAACAGAAGGTTCTCATTTGCAGCAGGACCAGGTCAACGCTGGTGCCTCTCTCTCCAGCATCCCTGGGACTCTGGTGCTCTGTCTAAACCCGAGGCGGAGGTGGTGGGAGACAGGCGCCTGTCGGTGGTCAGAGCATCTGCTCACGGCAGAAGCTGCTCTGGGCTTGGTTAAGCAAAGCCTTTTCCCAGATGGCATCATTTGGTCACCATTTGCAAGAGCAGCCTCTAAAGAGCACGCTGCTTCGGCTCTGCCTGCAGCACGCCTGGCAAAAATTGACACCAGCCTGCAGACAGTATCTACCGCAGGCCAGAAGGGCTGAGGCTACACAAACCACTTGAAACATGGCTCATAACTGTGCAGTCCTTGAGAGTTCCCTGTGCCCAAGCTCACAAGGGCAGGGCAGGATGCCCTGGGGTCAGCAAAGGCCCCAATAAGTGGGTAGGTCTAACTGGGATGTGATAATTAGTTTAATTCAATTCAAGGATTTATTGAGTGCCTGCAAGAACTGGATCCTCCACTGAGCTTAGAGATAACCAGAAGCAGATCCTGCCTTCACAGGGTCATGGTTAATAGTTTAGGAGAAAGAGTGGCAAAGAGGATGACGACAAAGGCTTTTGTGCCCATGCTATCTCCTCTGTCTGAAATTCACTCATCTCTTCACCTAATTATCTCTTAATGCTCTTCCTTCAGCTTTCAGCTCTTTGGGATTTCCTTGGTGAAGTCTTCCCTGCCCTTCACTCAGGCAAATCCCCTGATCATGTACCCACATTGCCCCATGTTCTGCTCCTCAGCAGCAATTGACACTGTTGAAATCTTTATTATCTCTGTGATTATTTTATTAACATTGTGTCAGCAAGACTGGGAGGTCCGTTTCCTTCATCACTGTATGCTGAGTGCTTATCACTCTGCCTGAAATGTAAATAAATATTTCTTAGATATAAAAGCACTACTATTTCTCAAATTAATGTAAATGCTGTGGTAATACAAATTCTTTTGAGAGTGTTAGAGCTTTGTGTAGCTTTTTGTAAATATGTATATTCTAATAAACTGATACTAAAAATAAAACTGATCTTGGTGAGGCAGCAGTGAGCAGGGGCATGAAGTGCATGAGATCTTTATTCCCTGCCCAGGAATTAAACCTGGGATAAAAACCAGGAATCCTAGCCACTAGAGCAGCAAAGGCTAGAGGCTAGAAGCTTTTGTCCCTAGCTCTTTGCCCCGAGTGAAAAATGCATTTATCACGGAGGCAGAAACTGTAAATGCAGGTACAAAGTTTATTACTTGAGACATAACACAACAAATTATGTTGTGTTTGTCCTGTGAAATGGGAAGGACAGGACACAGAGAAATGGTTTGTTTAGCTAAGATACAAGGCGGAGATGCACATCAGGAGAGAAAGGGTGTGGGTGTCCCCTCTGATGAGGAGGAGCGCAGTAAAAGGTAGTTAAGTCATTTATATAGGTCAGCTCTTCTTGGTCTTTGTCTTCCTTCAGGTCAATTATCTGGTTTCTTTTTCCAGGCTTGAGCTACCCTGGAACCCTTCCCTGGGTGTGTACGCACCTCTCAGCCAAGATGGATCTCAAAGTGAAGGCTTTTGGGAGGAGCAAGAATTATTATGGCTGGAGTTATCCCTTGACTTATGACCCACAAGGATTCTTTCTGTGCATGTGTAGTCTCTTCCTTGTCCCAAAAAGTCAGGGGAGGAGGGAGTGGAGGTTCCTTAATCCTTTACTCAAATAGGGTTTTGCCCCTCTTTGTTCTTGCCATGACTATTACCTTGACTATTGCCATGACTATTACGTTAAGGTGTTTACAAGAGACAAACACTGGCTATTTACCCTGTTTCTGTTGTTAATTCCATTTCGGAGGACAAACAGGAGGCTGATTGTAAATGCCTTAACTGGAGCCCACCTATCTCGTCTCAGGAAATGCTAACAGTTGTAAGTATCCAGCCTGAAGCCCACTTCTTCATGCCCCATGAAATGTAAACAGGAGGCCCATTGTAAATGTCTAATCTGGAGCCCATCTATCTCCTGCATCAGAGCTGCAATCACAAGGGGACGGGCCGCAAACTGGAGATGGTAGAAGACCCTAGCGCAGGGACAAGCCGCCCATGTGCCTGTGGTCCCATAGAGAGGGAAGAGTTTGGTGCAAAATTACCTATTCTCTGCCTGACTACACTTTTCCTCTGGTCTGTCTGTATTCCCATCTCTCTGCCTCATTTCTGTTTGCCCAGTCTTCTCTTTCCCCTAGTTTGGACTTGAGGACAACCAGAACCGCACTCACTGGGTTATCAACATTGTTCTAATGAACCGGCACCATTGGCATAAAGTACCCATTTGACCCCCACTTGAGCCCGATCATCCTTGTATCAATAGATTTGGGCTGGAGTCACTCTTTTACCCTCTTTCTTTGTTCTGGGCTAGAACAGTAAAACAGGGAAGACTCAACATGGTTTACTGACCAGTCTCTTCATTTGAAAGGAACAGAGCAATTGTAGCCAGGGAGGGGGTTGAATTGTTAGGTTACTCCCAGTGCAGAGTATGGGGTCTCCTGACTCCCCTCCTGGCTTCTCTCAGTTCTACCTGAAAAGACACTTCTCAAACCCTCATTGAATTTCAGTTTCCACAGTACTCAGGGTCTCTGGTCTATTTAATTTGGGACTTTGTGCAAGTTTCCATCTGAAGAAATAAATACCTGTTTACTGTCATTCTTCTCATTTGAGTATGTTACTGTTTTGACAGCAGTTGGGGAAGAAAACTCCGACCCCACAACTGTCTTTGCACTTACACAGCCTTTTAATTCTCCTGTACACTTTCCCCATAATCCACCATGTAACTTTCCCTCTGGAGGGGAATTTGGTCCTGTCAGGTCCTGCTTTCAATCTTGGATGTCCCATTTTTATCATTTGCAGAAAAGGCAGAGAATGATCTGACTCCTTGATTGAGATCAAATGAGTGGGCATTTCAGGATTGCAGGTGGTGGTAGGAGAAGAGCTGGAGGAAGGAAGGGTGGAAGAGAAAGAATCAAGCAGAACAGAGAGGGGTCCACACTAGAGCGGGTCCATCACTCTAGGTCTCAGGCCAGCAAGCCAGGATCTGCAGGGCTCTCCGGCGGCCTGGGCTGTGAGGAGTAGGGGGCTTTTGGGCCAGATGACTGGCACAGGGTCCATGCTTCCCTGGAACCCCAGCAAGGCTGGGAAGATATGTGAGGAGCAGCGCTGGTCTAAGGGGATAGGGGAGTTGGCCTGAAATCCGGGTGGAAACTCTCACTCTAACCACTTCTCGCCTCCCATGCCCTCACTTTCCATAATTTCTCATTCATCTATTTTCTCACATGCCTTTTGGTTTTCTAGTCTCTCTCTCATCAATCACCTCTTCTATTTATTTCAACTCCATCTATAACTTATATTTATCCCTTTTTCTCTCTTGACATCCATCTCTATTTATGGGTCTTTGGTGCTGAAATCCAAACAGATAACAAATGGCCTCAATTCAGAGCAGAGGCCTGCCGAGTTTCTTCTTGGCCTCTGAGGTGACCTCTAACAGGGCCCATGTCCTATCTATTTGTATTGTCTCATCTCAGCATCTCAGTGGCATTTGATTTTTCACGGTGAATTTGTCTTGTTTCCTCTGTTTCCTTGTGAGTATCCTAAGAAACAGGCCACAGCCTCTGGAGTACACTTTCCTCGTAGTCCCTGCTGCAGTGCGGGTCATCAAATGGGTGTGGAGAGCTTGCTCTCCACACGCACCCCTCCCCCTATGCACAGGGGCTTCCAGCTTTCAGTGCCCAGTGGAATCCCTTCAGCTTGATGATGGCACAGCCAAAGGAGACCCGAGCAGTCTTTCAGTTCAGCTCAGTTCAGTCGCTCAGTCCTGTCTGACTCTTTGCAACCCCATGAATCGCAGCACGCCAGGCCTCTCTGTCCATCACCAACTCCCGGAGTTCACTCAAACTCATGTCCATCAGGTTGGTGATGCCATCCAGCCATCTCATCTTCTATCATCCCCTTCTCCTTCTGTCCCCAATCCCTTCCAGCATTAGGGTCTTTTCCAATGAGTCAACTCTTCACATGAGGAGGTCAAAGTACTGGAGTTTCAGCTTTAGCATCAGTCCTTCCAAAGAACACCCAGGACTGATCTCCTTTAAAATGGACTGATTGGATCTCCTTGCAGTCCAAGGGACTCTCAAGAGTCTTCTCCAACACCACAGTTCAAAAGTATCAATTCTTCAGTGCTCAGCTTTCTTCACAGTCCAACTCACATTCATACATGACCACAGGAAAAACCATAGCCTTGACTAGATGGACCTTTGTTGGCAAAGTAATGTCTTTGCTTTTTAATGTGCTATCTAGGTTGGTCATAACTTTCCTTCCAAGGAGTAAGTGTCTTTTAATTTCATAGCTGCAATCACCATCTGCAGTGATTTTGGAGCCCAAAAAAATAAAGTCAGCCACTGTTTCCCCATCTATCTGCCATGAAGTGATGGGACCAGATGCCATGATCTTTGTTTTCTGAATGTTGAGCTTTAAGTCAACTTTTTCACTCTCCTCTTTACTTTCATCAAGAGGCTTTTGAGTTCCTCTTCACTTTCTGCCATAAGGGTGGTGTCATCTGCATATCTGAGGTTATTGATATTTCTCCTGGCAATCTTAATTCCAGCTTGTGCTTCTTCCAGCCCAGCGTTTCTCAGTCTTTACCCTCTATCAATATCCATTGTTTACCTCAAATAAATATACTCTAAGTAAAAAGAACATCTATTTGGCAAGTATCAGTTCAGTTCAGTTGCGTCCGACTCTTTGCGACCCCATTTACTGCAGCATGCCAGGCTTCCCTGTCCATCACCAACTCCCGGAGTTTACTCTAACTCAAGTCCATCAAATCGGTGATGCCATCCAACTGTCTCATCCTCTGTCATCCCCTTCTCCTGCCTTCACCCTTTCCCAGCATCAGGGTCTTTTCCAATGAGTCCGTTCTTCGTATCAGGTGGCCAAAGTATTGGAGTTTCAGCTTCAACATCAGTCCTTCCAATAAATATTCAGGACTGATTTCCTTTAGGATGGACTGGTTGGATCTCCTTGGTTTCCAAGGGACTCTCAAGAGTCTTCTCCAACACCACGGTTCAAAAGCATCCATACATGACTACTGGAAAAATCATAGTTTTGACTAGATGAATCTTTGTTGGCAAAGTAATGTCTCTGCTTTTTAATATGCTGTCGAGTTTGGTCATAGCTTTTCTTTCAAGGAGCAAGCGTCTTTTAATTTCATTGACAAGTATCAGTTTGAGACAAATCACTGGACATTCACGATGGTTTTCCACCCCAAGTCTTTCCAACATAGAAATTCTGGACAGGCCTCTGGTCTAGGAATTGCCTCCCCTCCCCCACCCCCACCCCCCCCCATACTTCTATTAGTCACGCTATTTATGTATTCACCAAAAAAAAAAAAAAAAAAAAAAAAACACAATCTGAGTTATGATTAAGTGTCAGGCACTTAGCTAGGAGCTGGTAAAACAGAGATGACCATACAGGCCTTGTCCTCAAGGAGGGGATGGCCTAGCAAAGCAGAATGACAGGGGCACAGACACATTTCAGTAGACATTCATTTAAACATGTATTTTAGTGAGCACACACTGTGTGTCTGGGACTGTGACAGGTGCTGGGGTGACAGCAGGGAACAACAGAATATTACATTAATAGGAAAGAACCCTGGTACTACTTACCATGTAAACCAATTGATGTGGGCGTAGGGAGCATTCCTCTTTATTGAAAACATTTGTGAGCTATTTTGTTTAACAAACACTTAGTATGTGTATGATGCTATTTTGCATTTCTAGCCTAATGATTATTCTAGACCATCACCTAATTTCAATATGTAATGCTTGCTGATTTTATTACATATAATTAACCAATGTGCTTTGAATCATGAGTTTTTAATATGCTCTACATTTGTTAGTCCTTAGAAATCTTGAAGAAGAAACTCTCATGTTTATATAATACGATGATGTGGGAATAAGTATCCTGCAAATAGAAGAGAGGTGGATGAAAAGACTATTCCTCTGTCTTGGTCCAGGGGGCTCTTGCTGGGTCCTGTCCTTTGGAGATGCTAGAATAAACCTCATTAGTCCAGCAGGCCTCCATCCAGGAAGATTAAGGGGGGGACCAGAAAGACCCCTGGTGGATGAGATGTCCAGTCTCTTCCCTCCTCATGCTCATTCTTGACGTCTCCTGACAAAATGACTGACCTGGACAAGTCTAGGTGCCAAGCTCCCACCTGTCCCCACACAGAGGAGGGCTGTCAGAAGTCTTCCTGGAGTATCTGCCTGATGAGGAGGAAGCAGCGCCTGTCTCCCTCACCCTCGTTGATCTGGGTCAACCCCAGCTGCTCTGAGCTCAGATCAACCCCAGCTGATCAGAGCTCAACTATGTGAGAACAGCCTTTCTTTCTGCGCCAGAAAAGCAGCCCCACGGGGGTCAGTTTGCTGTGTCCCATGTGGGTGTGCACCCTGTGGTGGTGGTTGGGCTTTCTTTAGCCTCTCTCTTTCTCTCTCTCAGATAGTTTGGTTTGGATTCTCATGACACTCACAATCAATATACCCCCTGATTCTCAGGGCAGCCAAGAGAGCCACACAGGAAGAAGGATGAGCTACACCACGCTGGATGGGGAAGGGAGCTGAGGTTGGCCTTGGACCCTCGTCACAGGTGGTTTAGTTGTTAAGTCATGTCTGATTCTTGGGACCCTATGGACTGTAGCCCACCAGGCTCTTCTGTCCTTGGGATATCCCAGGCAAAAACACTAGAATGGGTCACCATTTCCTTCTCCAGGGGATCTTCCTGATGCAGGGATCGAGCCCACATCTCCTGTAGCAGGTGGATTCTTTACCACTGAGCTACCTGGGAAGCCCTTTGGAACTCAGCTGCTCACAGTTAAATTCTTTAGAAGGGAAAAAAACATCACATCATCTACTCATCTATGATGTTTGCTCTAAGGCAGAGCGTGTGGGGTGTAGGTATCTGGCTCTGTGGCAGGTCATGTCCTTGCAAGGACTGTGGCGTGATGATGTGGAAGCTGCCTTTATAAATGGCTCGTGGTCATGGCCCTGGGAGAGCACAGCGTCTGCCTGGGTGTCTGGGGTGAAGAATCCATCAGGGCTGTGCCATGACGCCCATGGCTGAGAATGCGCCATCACGTCATGGCCCTGGGTACCCTCCACGCTGCCTGCTGAGCGGCTGGCCAGAAGGTCACTGGCTGAGCTGGAAATCTGCATGTCCCAGGGGTGCTGAGTGGGAAAGCTGCTATATGCTGGCTTGCCCCTTTGGGGACTGCTAGTAGCCAAGAGATTCAGAGGTCTTAGTTCACAGTAATTTTCCCAGCCTCCTAACGGTCCTATGAAGGGGTATTCTAGATCATGTTGTCTCTCTCCTGGCAGCCGGCGCTCTCTCCTGTTTGATCCCTGACTCACAGTGTGACCCAGATAATCCTCAGCATCCAGCTGGCAAAGTGGAAAAGAGGGCACCCTACCCTTGACCTTGTGGTCCCCACAGTAGGAACGGAATGGAGGGCTCAGGACTTGGAATCCCCAGCTTTTGGACAAGACTCTGGGCTCAGTACACAGGTCCAATCTCTGCTCCCAAAGATTCCCAGAGGAATCTCAGGATGGAGGGATCTCATGGGGATCTGGTTTGTTCTCTCTCACAAGCCGTCCAGTGCCCTCTCTAATGACATCTGCCATTTATTCAATGCTTACTAAATGCCAGGCACTGTGCTGGCTGGTTCTAGGAAGTGTTTCACTTGTAACGACATGATAAGCTAGCAATTATTAATCCTGCTTTCAGAGGAGGGAAATAGGGACTCAGAGAGGTTAAGGTATTTGCCGTGCTCACTGCCACACTGTCACTAAAAAGCATTGACAGGTGTTAGGCTCCATAGCTATCTGATGCCAAATTCCATGTTCTTTCTTTTTGTGTGTGCTATCTCTCTATGCAGTTCCCCCAAATATTGGTCTGGAATACAAACTAACAGTTTAGTTATATGGCTCTTTTTAGTTCTTCCAGTGGATTCTCTCATCACTATCAGTAATCTGCTTTAAAATCTGTGTTGATTTCTCCACATCTATCTTTCAATTTTATTATATATATATTTTAATAATTTCAAGGTCTATAACATTTGTACTCTGTGCTTTAAGTATAAGTGTTCCACATGTTGTTGAGAAGGTAATTCTAAAGGTTGACAACCAACATTAAACTAGAGAACTTCCAAAAACTGCCTGGACGTGGGAACCCCAGGTAACGCTGGTGTGCATTTAAGGTTGAGAATAATTAGAATAGACAATCTCAAAGGTTTTGCTTTTGTAACTGTGGTTCATGAACCAAGAGTATCAGCATCACCTGGGAACTTGTTAAAACTGCAGAATCTTGGGACTCTTCCCAGACGTTCTGAATCAGAATCTGCATTTAAACAAGATCGGCAGTGATTTAAAATTAAAGTTTGAGGAGAACTGCTTTATGTGTGACCCTAAGGCAGAGTGTTGTATTTGGGTGTGACTCAAGAGTCTAACTGGAGAAGGCAATGGCACCCTACTCCAGTGCTCTTGCCTGGAAAATCCCATGATGGAGGAGCCTGGCAGGCTGCAGTCCATGGGGTCGCTAGGAGTCAGACACGACTGAGCGACTTCACTTTGACTTTTCACTTTCATGCATTGGAGAAGGAAATGGCAACCCATTCCAGTGTTCTTGCCTGGAGAATCGCAGGGACGGGGGAGCCTGGTGGGCTGCCGTCTATGGGGTCGCACAGAGTTGGACACGACTGAAGCGACTTAGCAGCAGCAGCAGCAAGAGCAAGAGTCTAACACATTGAACTTGAAGCCCAACTCTGTCACTTAACTAATTCATGAGCACATTAATGTTAGAGCAATGTGGCTTTAGAGCATTTAGCATAGTGCCTGGCTGGTGGCAGAAGTTGAAGAAATGTTATTCCCTTCCTCATTTACTTCTTCAAATAGTCTTTCCCAGGTTTGAGATTCTTTGGCAGGAATGTTTCTCCTATGCCTCTCCATTTCTCTCCTGTCTGTAAAGCATCTTATTAATCACACTCTTTGATCTTTCCCTTCTCTGGTCCTATCAGAGCTGCACCATCAAGTCACTCTCCCTAGTACTGTCTTAAATGATGGTTCCTGGTCTCCCTTGTAAAATTTAATAGCAAAATGCTTTTGATATGCAAGCTTCTTTGAAGTCAACCCAATCTATATTCCAAAGTTAAAAAGCTGTTCTGCACCATGGCTCGCTCTTATGTGAACCTGGAGTGTCAGTTGAAAAGACAGCTGCACTCTCTGCTTTACTAGTTCCATTTTCCCTGGTTCCATTTGGAGTTTTCTGGGGAAACATGGGAAATTGTCAGGAGATGAGGACCCCACATCCTGTGGTTAGGATTCATGTCAAGGGCACTTTTTATTATTCACCACCAACTTTATGGAGTTCATGACACTCCACAGGACTTTCTAATTTTTCTTCACTATTCAACCCCCACCATCACCACCCAAAGCTTAGGTTAGAAGTAGGGATGTCTGTCTGTTCCACAAACAAGGAAACAAATGCAGAGAGGCTGGGACAATTTCCAGAGAACACACACACACAGTCTTGATCCTACATCTTCTTAACCAGATGCAGTGTCCCAAGAAAACTAGAGGAAATCCTGCCTCCAGTAGCTGCTAACTATCAAATCTGGAGTTAATTAACCAGCCAGCATCCCTTCCCCAAAGACTCAGGCACTTTAGAAATCACCATCTGTAGTTGGTTAAAGCAAACTATCAGGCGCCCCCCACCCCCGCCCCAGAAAAAGCTATTACTCTCTCCCCCCATCTCTCTCTCTCCCCCTCTGCTCTCCTCCTCGCACTACCTCAGGGACATGCCCTTTCTCAACCCATGCACCTGAGAGCTTGGCTCATAGAGGGGGAACCAGAGCCCTAGGATGCTGAAAAGGTTTATGCACATGTATGCTCATCTCAGGCCTGCTCTCTGTTTACCTCTGTCTCTGTTTGTCTTTCTCTTGTATACACACAGAGGAATACCCTAGAACTTCTCTCGGTGGCTCTTGGGTGGGACTAGAGGGCTTCCCTATTGGCAGAAGTGAAATTACAAGATGCCATTGCACCGCTGTATTGGAGCCATGTTCTTAAGACTTACATGGTCATACACATCTCCCGGGAGAGTCTCGTTAAATAAACGTCAGATTCTGATTCAGTAGGTCTGGGTGGGATCTGAGATTCTGCATTTTGAATAAGCTCCCTGGTAATGCTGAAGCTTCAGGTCTATGAACCACACTTTTCATGGCAAGAGATCTAAATGACTGCCCCATCTTCTGGGGGGTCTTAGGGGACTATTGGACCAGGCAGAAGTAGACAGGGATGGAGGGTCTGCAGGGGTGCTCCCTGCTGAGGATGGACACCCAGGGGGCCTGTGTCCTCTCATGATTCTGCCACTATGTCTAACTGGTCAATTTCAAAGATAGTTACTCAAGGAATGGTATTAATCTTATTCATTCAATAGACCACATCAGTGAGTCAAAGGAAAAACCACATGCACATATCAATGTGTATTATTAAGATATTTGATAAAATTCACATCAATTCCTGAAAAAGAAAAAAAATTCCCTTTATATGATAAAGATACCTTTCTTCAACCAGCTTCTCGCATAATACTTAAAGCCAAGACCCTTAGAAACAATCTTATTAAATCAAGGCCAAGAATGTCAACTATTGTCAGTACTAATTAACATTCATTTAAAATTGGGGGCCAAGGCATACGAACGAGAGATTAGAAGTGCAGCTATAGAAAAGAGACAGTTACCATAATTTGCAGATTGTGTAATTGTTGACTCAGAAATCCACGATTCAGCTGAAAATTTTTAACATTAATAAGAAGGCTCAAAAATGTGATGCGTGTAAAGAAAACACAAAAAATCATAATTTTCATACATACATTGCCAACAATCAGGAACTACTTGGAGGAAAGTTCCTTTCCGTATGACAACAAACATGAGAAATATGTAGAAACCAACTTAATAATGAATGTGCAAGCCATCAGTAAAACATAAAACATCACAAAGAGCTGTAAATGACTTGGATACATGGTGAAACATGCCCTGGTCCTCAATGAGAAGATTAAATATTCCTTCACTGTTGATCATATCTAGGGTGAAGCATAAAAACGCTGACACGAAGTGCTGAATGTATGTGTAGCTTGTTGGTGGAGGGCTTCACTGTAAGGTAATCTGGCCAGGATACTTCATGCAAAGTTCCTGATTTGTTATCTTTAGGGATTTGCTGTTGGCCAGGCCCTGGAGAAGATTTACCAGCCTCCAGCCTAGAGTGTATTCACTTGGCTGCCCATGTTCTGGAAGCTGGGTGTCTCAACAGACATCATCTAATAGATCAGATGGTAAAGAATATGCCTGCCATGGAGGAGACCCAGATTCGATCCCTGGGTTGGGAAAATCCCCTGGAGAAGGCAATGGCAACCCATTCCAGTATTCTTGCCTGAAGAATCCCATGGACAGAGGAGCCTGGCGGGCTACAGTCCATGTGGTCACAAAGAGTCAGACACAACTGGGTGACTAACACTATCCTACACTAAACTTTACAAACTCCTCCTGTTTTCAGTTCAGCACCCTTGCCATCATCAGGGCTAGGGTGCCTCAATCCAGCACCCTCTGTGTCACCCTTTCCTGAGGTAGGACAGCAGTCTCAGAAAGGGTACAGAATATGTCTCTGCATGGAGTGGCAGGAGATGGTCTTAGGATCTATCTGCTTTTTAAATCAACTTGCAACCAGTCCTCCTCTTTTGAATGCTACTTTGCTCTCACTTACAGACCAGGTGCCCTGTTCCAGATTATCACACAGAAACAACCCCAAATTGGGTTGTTTTGCAAATTTCCCCACTTCTGACTTAGTATTCACTTCTAATGTATCTGCTTCTAACTGCTGCTCAGCTTCCAAATTTTGTTGCTGTTGTTTCCTCTCCTTGTTGTTTATGAATTTTTGCTTAAAAAAAAAAATCCCATATGTCATTTTGAATATTACCAGATAGCAATCAACTCAGGAGCCCAGATAGAAGAAAAAAAAACCCAGCTATTGACTGCATATCAGTTCAGTTCAGTTCAGTTCAGTCGCTCAGTCGTGTCCGAATGCCTATGACCCCATGAATTGCAGCACGCCAGGCCTGTTGGAGAAGTGGAATAGGGAAAAGAGCAACTCAGGGAGGGATACGCGTCCCGCGGAGGACAAACAGAGAGAGAGATCTGGAACTGGACAGAGGCTAAAGGCCTTGCAGGCGGTAGAGGTGAAGGGGTTGGAGAGATGTGCAGTCGCTGAAAACTCCTTCTGGGTTTACGTGCCCGAGCCACCTGGAAGGTGTACCGACGCTCACCGAGCGGGCACTCCCCGCGCTTGCCGCGGAGGTAGAGGGAGACTTTGTGGAGACGCGGGGCTGGGAAAGTCAAACTTTCCGGGGCGCCCCACGAAGAGTGGGAGCGAGGTGGTGCCGCCCCTCCGGGACGCGCGTCGGGTGCCCTCTGTCACCGCACGCCGCCCCGCCTGGGGCCCAGGGAAGAGCGGGCCCGCCCAGGACCTCCCCAGGAGAATCTGGGAGAAGTAGTGAAGGAACCAGAAAGAGCCCTGGAGCACTGTCTACCCAACTTTGCTGGAGGGCAGCACTTCTTTGAATACCTCCTCGTGGTTTCTCTCAGAAAAAAGCACTCAGGGGAAGATTATGAGCCCAGGATCATCTACCAGTTTCCCAAGCGAGAGAACTTGCTTCGGGGTCAACAAGAGGAGGAGGAGCGGCTGCTCGGAGCCATCCCCTTGTTTTGCTTCCCAGATGGGAACGAGCGGGCCCCACTCACTGAGTGTCCCAGGGAGACCTTCTCGTTCGTTCTGACCAATGTGGACGGGAGCAGGAAGATTGGATACTGCAGGCGCCTCTTGCCCGACGGCCGTGGTCCTCGCCTCCCCAGGGTGTACTGCATCATCAGCTGCATCGGCTGCTTCGGCTTGTTCTCCAAGATCCTGGATGAAGTGGAAAAGAGGCATCAAATCTCCATGGCCATCATCTACCCATTCATGCAGGGCCTCCGAGAGGCAGCTTTCCCCGCTCCTGGGAAGACTGTCACCCTCAAGAGCTTCATTCCTAGTGGCACTGAGTTACAGGCTTTAAAGGTGAAGATGGCTTTGACATGCCACGCTGATTACAGGTGGATATGCGTGACATCTTTGAAGGTAAACGAGACAGATTATGAATGGGAAAAGATTAAAAATCATATCTCAGGTGTTTGAAATAGTTCTGATATTGGCCTGGACTTAGGGAAACTTCATAATCAAATACAGACCTTGGAACACTCTCGACTGGATTTTACCGCCGCTGGAGCAGCTAATGACTTTTTTCACACCTTCTCTAACTTAATTTCTGGAAAAAACATTCTGTCTAATCTTCTCATAATCATTCTTCCTTGTATTGTCAGGATTCTTCGGCAGAGCATTCGGAAGCTCTCGACTGAGCTGCATCTGGCTGTTTTAAGAAATAAAAAAGGGGGAGATGTTGGGGGCCGGCATGAGGCACTCCGCCCATGGCAAAGGTCATGAGGAAGGAGGCTCGACATACGCAAAGGCGGGATCGAGCCTCAGGAGTCCCCCTGGAAATCCTCGAGCATCTACCCCCATAACCAGAGCCTGCCTACTTTACTACTTTGTGCTCTCACCTACACCTCTGACTTTACGGGGGGCTGTCCCCCACCACCTCTTTCGGAGAAGGAGTTAACTTAAAGCTCCAGTTGATAAAAACCCCTGGGCGTGACAAGAGTGTTTTAACCTACAAACTCCTCTGAAGGTTCTCTAGCCTGCCTGACAGGCTTGTCCGGCCACATGTGATTGCTCACAGCCTCCCAACTGTGAGAGGCACGAGATGCTTTAAACCTTCTAAAAACAGGTTCTTTAGAAAAGTTAGAAAATTATTAGTATAAGTATAATGGGCTGATTAGAAATCATATTGGTGAAGGGTTTTTCATTTGTTGAGCCAATGTTTACTGCTAAGTCTCCACATCCCCTGCCCTTATACACATTAATGAATATATAGAAGAAATAAGTATTAACCTTTGATATAATCACGTTAGACCTTAGGCTAAGTAAATTCTTTCCTTAACTAAAACCCACTACACCCTCACCCTATAGGAATGTAACTTTATTTGGGTGGCATCTGTTTTAAGAATAATCACCCCTGGAGAAATAAGTGTCCTGGTTGACTGACCGCTGTCACAAGGAGAGGGTCGTAAATTGTCAGCAGGCCCCCTGGCCAGAAGATGATGTAACACCCCTAAGACCTCTGTATACATTTGTATGAAGCACCTGACTTTGATAAAAGTCAGGACTGCTGACCCCACGTGACTTTTGCATAACACCTCAGTGTATAAAAGTAGACCATGGAAAATAAAGAATTGGGATCAGTTCCTCGAAAGACTGGTCTCCCCATGTCTCTCTCTCTCTCACTCTGGTTGAGTCTCCATCTGGAGCGCGGAACCCACCATGCTTACTAATTATGCCTGGGCTTCTAAGATCCGACCGGGGAGGCCTCAGTGTCTCCTCTCCTTCGGGAGAACGGAAGGACGCCTGCAGCCTACGTAAGTGGTGCAAGCTTCTTGTCTTGAAGTTTTATTGGTCCCCCGCGTAAACCAAGCTACTCAGCCTCTTTTCTCCACTGAATTTTCCTACTGAGCTATCCTTATTCCATTACTCTTTATATCCTTAATTAACGTTTAATTAAGCAGTTGTTCCCCGACCCTCGCCTAGCCGTCTCTCCTTCGAATACCCTGGATCAGCTGGGGCTGGACCCCGGCACCTGTCTATCGCCAACTCCCGGAGTTCACTCAGACTCATGTCCATCGAGTCAGTGATGCCATCCAGCCATCTCATCCTCCGTCGTCCCCTTCTCCTGCCCCCAATCCCTCCAGCGTCAGAGTCTTTTCCAATGAGTCAACTCTTTGCATGAGGTGGCCAAAGTACTGGAGTTTCAGCTTCAGCATCATTCCCTCCAAGGAAGTCCCAGGGCTGATCTCCTTCAGAATGGACTGGCTGGGTCTCCTTGACTGCATATGTTACAGTGCAAATCCATTTCCAAGAAAATGGCAGGAGATCTGAGAAGAGCACCCAGTTTAGGGCATAAGGGAGTGCGGCGTGGGATTCCTTTCTCTTAAAACATCTTTTTAGAAATAAACTGGTTTATCTCATTCGTGTAGCAACTTAATGCTAAGTATCAGAAGCCTTGAAAGGATTCAAACTTTTAAACTCAGTAATCCCACCATCTGAATCTATCCTAACAAACGATTGAAAATCTGAAGAGGTGCAAACTATTAGGTATAAAATAAGCTGCAAGGATATATTGTAGAATTTGGGGAATATAGCCAATATTTTATAATAACTATAAATGGGGTATAACCATTACAAACTGTGAATCACTATATTGCACACCTGTAATTTATATAATATTGTACAACTATACTACAATTAAAATAATAATAATGATAAATAAAATAAAAGCTTGAGTAAACTTTACAAAGATGTTCATCAAACCCTATTTATGATCATGAAAAAGTAGAGATGATTTAAATGCTCAACAGCAGGGGAATGTTCAAGGCGCTTACAGAACATCCACTGGGTGAAATACATGATACAGTCATTTAAAAAAAGGTTTGTTGAGAGTAATAATGGAAAATATTTACACTACACAAAAAAATCAAGATAAAATCAAATATGATTGTTTTCAAAAATACATAAAATAAAAAAATTTAAACTTTTTCCAGGAAAGGAGTGAAAAGAAATATCCCAAAATGTTAACACTGGGTAAAGCTCCACTTTTCTGCTTCTTTCTACTTTTCTATAATGAGCAACTATTTTCTTTAGTAACAGCTTTATTGAGATATAATTCACCTACCACAGAATTCACTCATTAGAAGTATACAACTTGATGATTTTTAGCTATTCACTGGTATGTATACTCAACAACACAGTCAAGTTTAGGACATTTTCATCATATAAAAAAAAAATGTTGCACACTTAAGCTATCACTCTCCAACCCCGACTTTCAGGCCTAAGCAGCCAGAAATCTGCTACTTCTGTATAGATTTGCCTATTCTGGACTGGAATCAATATAATGTGTGGTCTTTTGTGACTGGCTTCTTTCATTTAACATACTGTTTTTAAGGTACATCCAAGTTGTAACATGAATCAGCACTTCATTTCTTTTTATGGCTGAATACTAGTCCATGTATAGATGTATCTTATTTTTCTTATCCATTCAACAGTTGAAAGACATCTGGATTGTTTCTACCTTTTGACTACTATGAATAACAATGCTATAAACATTCATATACAAGTTTTCACATGGACATATGTTTTCATTCCTCTTGGGTATGTACCTAAGGAATAGAATAGCTGGGTCCAAGGCAATGGCACCCCACTCCAGTACTCTTGCCTGGAGAATCCATGGATGGAGGAGCCTGGTAGGCTGCAGTCCATGGGGTCGCTAAGAGTCGGACACGACTGAATGACTTCACTTTCACTTTTCACTTTCATGCATTGGAGAAGGAAATGGCAACCCACTCCAGTGTTCTTGCCTGGAGAATCCCAGGGACAGGAAAGCCTGGTGGGCTGCCGTCTCTGGGGTCGCACAGAGTCGGACACGACTGAAGTGACTTAGCAGCAGCAGCAGCAGCATAGTAACCCTGTGTGTAACCACTTGAGGAAATGTCAGTCCATTTTCCAAAATGACTGCCCAATTTTACATTCCCACTAGTAATGTATCAGAGTTCCAGTTTCTCCACATTCTCACCAACACTTGGTATTACCTGTCGTTTTAATTATAGTCATCCCAGTGAGCTCAAATTCGTGGCTTAGATTTTCTTTTTCCTAATGGCTAATTACATTGACCATCTTTTCGTGCTTATTGGCCATTTGGATATCTTTTAGCGGGGGGATGTCTGTTTAGGTCCTTTGCCTACTTTTGCTTTGTATTGTCTTCTTATTCTTAAGCTGCATTTCCCCCTGCTTTGATGTTATTTTCCACTCGACATTTTTTGTAGACATTCCTTTGATCTCTCAACAAATCAGTTATCCTAGGTCAAATTTCCACATGCTTTCCAGGTATTTTTCCTTTAAAACCTCATTCTCCAGGCAGGAACTAACTGTGGAGGACATTTGTCCGGTAATTGCTGTTGTTTTGACGGCCTGGCATCTGGAACACTTCCCCCATGCTTGTGAATTTACCACCTTATGAGTCACAATAGGAAGCAGAGCCCTCCTCCACTGTGGAGCCAAGAAGGCTAGATTCGTGTTTTTCCAGCCTCCCTTGTAGCAAGGACAGGAGTACATGATTTGGACTCAGCCAATCAGATTCAAGTGTCCCAGACATGAGCCAGGATCTGATGATGAAAAACAATAGGGTCAACAGAAAAGCATTCTGGTGATGGCAGAATCTGTGGCTGTGATCAGTGCTGGGGAAGGGGAGGCGGCAGTAGAAGTGCAGCCAACAGTCGTGCATGCTCAGCACCCTGGGGCGGTGACAGTGCTGGGCCAGGAGGGATGCCAGCTGAAGCTCTGTGTTTCCCAGCAGATGTGACAAGAGCATCTTCCCCAGCCTGGTTCTGGGCTGCAGTTTGGCTGTGAAACTGAGCACTGCTAGTCTTCTCTGTTCTGGCCTACTTTTTAAGCTCAGAAGTCTCTTTTTTGGATTAAATTAACAAAATGGCTTTCCACGGTTGCAACAAAGAAGCTTGATTAATAACTACTAAACACTGAGTGTGAAGGCCATGGATTAACAGCTCAGCATCTCAGGTCTGGCCAGGACACAAGTGGCCCCATTCATCCAGATAGCACCATGAATCTCCCCCTCAAGGGCCTTGAATCTTCTCCAATTCCTCAGACACAGTAATCTAATAAAACCCTTGCTTAGCCCATTACTGCACACCATAAGCCTGTGTTGTCCAAGCTCTTAGATTCTTTACACTGAAGCAACTCCCTATCCCCAGCTGGGAAAAGCCTCCTTACCCAGAAAAAATATTTATAAAACTTCTAACCACTGCCAACACTCACTAAGAAAAAATGTCAACAATGATTAAGCATGTCTTATTCTGTACTCAAGTGGTTGTATGAATTGGCAGGCAAAACTGTAACTAATAGTCAAATCAATCAATGAATATGTATTTTGTTTTTAGAAATGCACCAGTTTAGCAAATGCTCTAGAACTGACAAACCATCCTCTTTTACCCAACAACTGCACCCCAGCCACCCCACTCCTGTACACATAGCTAACATTTTGTGATCATTTGCAAAATGAACAAACAGGACACAATTTTTTTGCATCCACTATCGAGATTCTAACAAGGCCTGAGTGTGACTATGTCCTCTGGAGATGCACCATAAAATTGGATTTTGCTTGCTCCAGGACCCCCACTCATCCTACCCCCCTCACAGGTGCTCTCAGGGCCCCTCTTAGCAGGCTAGCAGTTGGCACAACTCCACACATTTTCTTCCAAGATCAGTTGCTATAAATGGGTGCCTCTGTCTCACTCACCTCCTTTTCACTCTGGCCCTTTCTGGCACCTGGTCATCTTGCCCAGATTCAGGTCCTCAACACCTTTGCAAATAATCTCCCAAGCATCCCCTGGGAGTCTTAAGCATCAACCCTTTTCTTCCTGAGAAGGAAAAAGACTCTCAAGGCTTCTAAACCCTTCAAAGTGGCTCCAATGATCATCACCAAAATGTCTTCTGCAATAAATTTGTCCAACAATATTCTCTGGAAGTTAAACAACAAATTCACTTCAGCCAAGCTGACACTGTGCACATTCACCCTGGCAGCTGCAATAACACCAGGATCATTCAGGGCCTGGGTCCCAGTTCCACTCTCTAAACACAGAGTCTGCTCTCATCCCAAGGACTCTGACTCAAACTCCAGCCCTCCCATCTCCATCCAAAAGGTGAGCCTAGGTCACCCCAGCAGATGCCAGTTCACAGAAGGCTAAGCAACCGATTCACTGGGAGCCAATTCACAGAACTCAACTTGCCAAGCAAACCTTTCACCAAATTCTTCTAATTTGACTTATTGGAATGTTCAATGGGAATATTGAGCATCACTCATGGGAATGTTAGATTTTAGTAACTGATGATAAGGACATAGAAAAGCATATTCCAATGGCAACAATCAAATATCAGCTTTTCTGTTGGGATTTTTTAGTAGTCACAGACATTTTGGATGATGTTTATGTTAACATCAACTTCTTTCAAACACTCTTAAACTTAAATTTGAATTACCATCCACTGGATGGATCCATCTCTAGAACCGGTCAGAGCCTCAAGGTACCCAGAACATATGTCCTCATGCCTCATCTCTATGGGTCTGCCTTTTCAGCACCTGTGCCCCCTGGCTCTGTCAAGGTGGAGGGGTGGCTTGGCAACAGTTGTCCAATATTGCTGGCTCTGGTAGGGCCCAGCGGTCTTCACTGACGGGAAAGAAAACTCAAGATGCTGGGCCATAGCTGGGCCCTGCCTACCAGCTGGTAGAGCTAGTGCCTCCCCTTTAGGGGAACAGGGGTTGAAGGGTATGGCAACTTACAAGACCCTTCCCTTGCCACCTTCCACTGGAGGCTGGAACTAGTCCATACAGTAAATCTCCTACATACAAACGAGTTCCTATTTCTGAGAGCACATTCATAAGTCCAATTTGTTCTTAAGTCTGAAAAAGTTAGCCTAGGTACTCAACTAACACAATCAGCTATATAGTACTGTACTGGAATAGGTTTATAATACTTTTCACACAAATAATACATAAAAAACAAATACATACCAAAATGAAGAAAACATTTTTAATCTTACAGTGCAGTACCTTGCAAAGTGCAGTAGTACCGTACAACAGCTGGCTTACAGGGGCTAGCATGAGTGAACAGGCAAGAAGAGTCACTGACTGGAGGAGGGAGAGGAGGTGGAAGAGGGTAGAGCTGAAGGATCGCCAGCAATACGAGACAGAGGACAAACTGCAATTTCCTTCACGCCTGAGGCTGATGGAACACAAGTTCCCATCTTTGAAAGTTCTCAACTTGAAAATTCATATGTAGGGGACTTACTGCACTTCCTTTCCCAGCTGCCCTTTCATCCAGGGGCGGCCATGCGACCAGCCCTGCTCTCAGTAGATAACCACACAGAGATCTACGAAGGGGGTTCTGCATAGTGATATTCAGGAGCTGGTGGCAGTGAGAGCATCCTCCGTGGATACAGAAAGAAGGCGGAGTGCATTGTCTGCAGAGAATTTAAAATGCTGATAGCACTGAGTAAAGGTCAGTCTGCCTTTTCCTTTCACCAGACACTGGCGATTTTGAACAATGTCAGTGATGTAACACTCTCACAGCTGGGGCAGATCACTCGTCTTACCACCCCCACATCCTTCTCCAACCTGGAAGGGCTCCTGAATGACTAGAGGAGATGAATCCATACACACATGAAGGGCAGCACTGAAGTACACGTCAGGTTGTGCCAATCACTCAGGTCCACATTCAGGGAGAGTGCAGACTTCCCCTTCAGTCAGCCACGTCTTTATTAAAGCAGCCTCATCAGTGAGCATGGGCTTCCCTGGTGGCTCAGACGGTAAAGACTCTGCCTGCAATGAGGGAGACCTGGCTGGGAAGATCCCCTGGAGACAGGAAGAGCTACCCACTCAAGTATCCTTGCCTGGGAAACCCCATGGACAGAGGATACTGGAAGACTACAGTCCATGGAGTCTCAAAAAGTCGGACATGACCAAGCAACTAACACTTCACTTTGTAAGTGAGTGCAGTGACCTGGGTCCCAGTGTCGTTTCCTGAGAGCATCAGCGCTTCAGACATTCAGGGCCTGATGTCCTCTTCTCCTGGTTGTGTTACAGGAGCAGCTAAGAGAAGGAGCCTCTGTGCCAGATGCTGGCTGGTGCCTGCCGTGCCTTCATCCTTACCTCTTTCTTACCCATGTGCGCTCTCCTGCTCCAGGGTCAGGATCCAGAAAGTCTGAAGGATGCTGTCCCGAGGCTCCCCCAGCAAGCCCCACCTGCCTTGAAGTAGGGAGGCCCAGTGGGACAAGTCCTAAACTAGAACTTGGGAGACTTGAGCTCTATTGGCCTACTATACTGGTCTACTGGTCAGCTGTGTGACCTTGGATAGGTTTCTCTCCTTTTTTGAGCCTCATTTCCCTGGAAATAAAATCAGAGGGCCATACTGGATCATCTCTAGCAGGTTCTTCACATTCTAAGATTCTCCCCCTTACCCCTACCCACTTTTCCCCTCTCTCTCATATGTCGCTGTGTGTTTTACGGTTGTGTTGTTCAGTCACTAAGTTGTGTCTAACTCTGTGACCCCATGGGCTGCAGCACGCCAGGTTTCCCTACCCTTCACTATCTCTCAGAGTTTGCTCAAACTCATGTCCGTTGAGTTGGTGACACTATCTAACCATCTCATCCTCTGCCTTCCTCCTCTCCTTTTGCCTTCAATTTCTCCCAGCATCAAGGTCTCTTCAAGTAAGTTGGCTCTTCACATCAGGTGCCCAAAATATTGGTGATTCAGTTTCAGCATCAGTTCTTCCAATGAATATTCAGGGTTGATTTCCTTTAGGACTGACTGGTTTGATCTCCTTTAGTTCAAGGGACTCTCAAGAGTCTTCTCTAGCACCACGATTCAAAAGCATCAACTCTTTGGCACTCAGCCTTCTTTATGATCCAACTCTCACATCCATACATGACTACTGGAAAAACCATAGCTTTGACTGTATGAGCCTTTGTTGGCAAAGTGATGTCTCCGCTTTTTAATACACTGTCTAGGTTTGTCACAGCTTTCCTTCCAAGGAGCAAGTGTCTTTTAATTTCATGGCTGCAGTCACCATCTGCAGTGATTTTGGAGCCCAAGAAAAAAATCTGTCTCTGCTTCCACTCTTTCCCATTCTATTGCTATGAAGTGATAGGACCACATGCCACTATCTTAGTTTTTCTAATGTCAAGTTTTAAGTCAGCGTTTCATTCTCTTCTTTCACTCTCATCAAGAGGCTCTTTAGTTTCTCTTCACTTTCTTCCATTAGAGTAGTATCATCTGCATATCTGAGATTGTTGATATTTCTCCTGGAAATCTTGATTCCAGCTTGTGCTTCATCCAGCTTGGCATGTCACATGATGTACTTTGCATAGAAGTTAAATAAGTAGGGTGACAATACACAGCCTTGTTGTATTTCTTTCCCAATTTGGAACCAGTCAGTTGTTCCATGTAAGGTTCTAACTGTTGCTTCTTGACCTGCATACAGGTTTATCAGGAGACAGGTAAAGTGGTCTGTTAGAGTCGGACACGACTGAGCGACTTCACTTTCACTTTTCACTTTCATGCATTGGAGAAGGAAATGGGAACCCACTCCAGTGTTCTTGCCTGGAGAATCCCAGGGACAGGAAGCCTGGTTGGCTGCCGTCTATGGGGTCGCACAGAGTCGGACACGACTAAAGCGACGCAGCAGCAGCAGCAGCAGCAGTTCCATCTCTTCAAGAATTTTCCACAGTTAGCTCTGATCCACTTAGTCAAAGGCTTCACATAGTCAATGACGCAAAAGTAAATCTGTGTGTTTTATAAAAGCCATAATGTTGCTTTGCTCTAAAAATTTAACCATGCTCTAAAAAATTTGAAGAAATGATATATTAGTTATATACTTTCTAATGATTTTTAAAAAATGATTCCATTTATCTTTACATGAGGCTTGGAAAGCACATCTTCAGTGACATAGACAAAGATTTGTAACTTTCTAACCACTTCACTCTTAATCAGTTTTGGATTTTAGTAGCCTTAGCAAATTTCATGAGCCAATGTGGATAATTAAAACAGAAGTTATACAACCTCTTGGAGTTATTTTCAGTGACATGGCTCCTAATTTTGCCAAATGCAATGCCATTATTTGCTCAAATTGCTGAGCACCTTGCATGCACTTGAAGCAGATGTTAGTGCTGATGCCTCGTGGACACTGAGTCGAGCTTAGGGGCTTGTTTGGGCACTGAGCACAGATGGGTGCTGCACCACTCCAGGGCAATCTGGTCCTCACCAGCTGCAGGAAGCACCCTACCCATGCGTTCACTTTAAGGACATCAGAGGCAGAACCCTGGGGAAGAGGGGAAGACAAATACCCAGCACCTAGACTGAGAGAGCAGAGCAATCCTGGCCACCCAGGATGGTCCATGATGCTTACTTGGAAAATGCATTATTTTTTCTGGGTACTGAGGTCCATCAGGGGACTTCATGTCCAGCAGTGCAGTAGCCTGAAACAGGCATGATGGGGCACCTGACTTCCAGTCAAGGGAGTGATATGAGCTGGTGTGGTGAGTCCCCTTCCTGCTCCAAACCCATGGACCTGCTAGGTAAAATACTGAAAATTAAATCTAAAACCAAGATTAGAAGCTAAATAAATCTGTGGATGTTTGAGTGAAGAGGAGATTCGGTGGATGACCAGTGGGCAAACCCATCTAACCAAATGCCTTAGAGGCTGAGTTGTTGTTTCTGTGTGTGTGTTTGATTTATCAACAATTACATTGAATTGAATATGCAATCTTGTGTCTTTTTAAAATTTAAATAAGGTATAATTTACATGCAGTAAAATTCATCTTAAATATACAGTACTATGAGTTTTGACAAATGTGTTCAGTTAGGTAACCACTATGCCAGTCAAGCATAAGTCAGTTTCATCACCCATTAAACTCCCCTCTCCCCTTTGCAGTTAATCTGTTCCACCACCTCTTGTCTCTGGCAACCACTGATATGTCTCTGCCCCAATATTTTTGCCTTTTACAGAATTCTATATAAATGGAATCATACAGTCTTTAGAGAGGCTGTAATTTTAATTCTCATCTATGGAGGGATATAAAAGCTGCAGTCTTGCCAATAGCAGAGATATTGGAACTAAACTGCTTAAATGAAGCCGGGAGTCAAGAAAGGGCTTCTTTACTTGGAACTGGGATTAGAAGAAATATTCTGCTTGCTGACCCAAATATTAGGCACAAAAGTGGGCCACTTGACTTGAACTGTGATGAAAATACTCACCCATGAGATAGCTAAACCTCTAGTCTGTGTGTTATATGTGGACAGGTATTCTCATATAATCAGTATGATATGAACGTCCTGAGCCTAGAAACTCACATAAAATCTGGTCCAGAAACTATTTATCCCTTAGACATGGCAGTGGCAATTTCAATATCATACCACAAAAACATTTCCACAATTGAAGCATATAAAGGACCCCCACATAAAATGATTTCTCACCCGCAAAACTGCCAACTTTGCAAGCAAGTCTATGAGGAATAATCAGCAGATACATTAAACAAACACAAGTGAGAAACTTTAATATAATAAAAATTATATAGAAGTCTGAAGGGATCTTTAAAATAGGTATGCTTGTAGAATGTAAAGAAATTTTAAAATGATTAGATTTATAAGGCAAAAAAAAACACACCCAGATTATTATAAAAGATAAATACAGGGATTGAGACAGGTACCAAATAGAAAATTACAGAATTGAACAATATAATACATAATTTTAAAAAATCAACGATCAGATTAAACAATTACTAGATACAATTGAAGAAGGAATTTGTGAATAGGACAACAGAGCTAACAAAATCACAGAGCTATAAAATGAGAGAGGATTGAAGAGATGTAGAGTAGAGGTTGAGAAGCCACAATATATATCTCTAATAAGAGTTTCAAAAGTAAAGAATACACAGACTAGAAAAAAGATGCTATTTAAAGAAATAATGGCTAAGGTTTCTCCAGAAATTAGGAAAGACATATGGCCTTACATTGAATAATTACACTAAACCCCAAGCAGGATAAATAAACATGTTATCTACAAAGAAAAAAATAAAAAATGCTAATTTAGTGAAATTATAGACACTTAAATGATAATGGTTACCAGATAAGCAACAGAGTATCCATCATCATAGACACCATAAAACAATGAATTATATCTTCAAAGTGCTAAGAAAAAAACATCATCAGGGGATTCTAGTGTGGAATATTTCTCTTTCCTTTCTCAACATGTTTGGATTTAAGGCTATCAGTGTACTTACGGGTATACAAATGTTCATTTATTTTACAATTTTTCATATATTTTAGCATGTCCCTTTGATAAAATGACCAAAGAGAATCATTCCTAGGAGGGGTAGAATTTGGTGAAATGGAGCTTACTAAATCCAGATACCTTGGGGCTGTGAGTTACTCCTAGAATTCTATACCCAATTTAATGTCATTTAAGAGTGAGGCAAAATAGAGAAAATCATCTCAGAAAAAGGAATGGCTAAAAACATTAGTTTCAAAGGTAAGGGTAAGCAAAGAAATCATTACGATCTAAATAAGTATTGAATCATCATCATCAGTTTGAGAAGGTTTAAAAACATGGGAACATCAAAATGCTAGAAATAGTAACATGAACCGCAGTTGGGGAGATAAAATTATAGTGAATAAAATCTCTAATTTTATCCAAGAGGAGGACAAAGATATTGATTAACCTCAGGTTTTGTTAGAAAAATATAAAGTGAAGTATGTATATTAAAAACTAGGGGATGCCCCTGGTGATGCAGTGGATAAGAATCCACCTGCCAAAGCAGGGGACACAGGCTTGATCCCTGGTCAGGGAAGATCTCACAGGCCTCAGAGCAACTAAGCCCGTGCACCACAGCTACCGAGCCCGCACTCTGGAGCCCGTGCTGCACGACAAAAGAAGCCACCACAATGAGACGCGCACCATAATGACGAGTAGCCCCTGCTCAACACAACTATAGAAAGCCCCTACAAAGCAACAAAGACCCAGCACAGTCTAAACTAAATAAAGTATATTTTAAAAAATAGGAAAAGTCTAAAGGCCAGAAACAAAATATATAACTATAAATCATTAGAGGGCAAATGAGAGAAGAAAAACCAATCAGTCTCACAAAAAGCAGGGAAAAGGTAAGCAAAGAAATGATATATGGAAAATCCAAAACATTTTAGATATTAAGTCCAAATAATCACAGTAATCACACAAAACAGAAGAGTTAACACTGCCTATTAAAAGATGGACATTCAGACTACATTTTAAATATCCAAATAAATGCAGTTTATAAGAAGTACACCAAACATCAGTTGGAAAATAGTTCAACAGTAAAAGATATGCCAAAGAGAAAGCTGTAGTTACAAGTTATTGAAAAACCCACTTAAATTAGTTGACAACAAAGTAGATTTACTAGCTCAGATAAATGGAACCTCCAGAGGCAGGATTAGAGTAGGTGATTCAGCAACAATGCCATCAAGGATTCAGTATCTTCCCATCTCTGCTCTCTTCCATAGTATCAGCTTCACACTGAGGCTGACATCCCTCTGGGAGTAAAATGGCTGCAAGATTTCTAGCCTTCATCTCACATATCCCATCAGGAAAACCCAACACATTTATAAAGAACAACAACAAGAGGTAAGGGACATGATTTAACCAACAGGCTCTAAAGACAGAGTTGTAATCATGAAAATAGGATGGTATTTGTACAGCAATGAAAAAATAGGTTAAACTAATTGACTGGAGAGCCTAGAAACTACATCTGTATGATGTTGGGACAATAATTTCTATTGTAAAAGAATAAAATTAGGTTTCTGTCCTATAATATGTACCAAAATATATTTAGATGAATGAAAATCTAAATATTTTAAATATCATCACAAAAAGTAACAAATTAGAAATTATTTGAAATATATAATGGCAAAACAGTAGTTTCCAGAGTACATGAAGACCTTCTACAACTCAACGAGAAAGACAGTCAGCCCAACAGAAAGCAAGGTAAGAGATATGAAGGGGTAATCACAGAAGGGGAAACTCAATGAACATCTGAAAAGATGCTCAACTTCCCAAGCATTCATGGAAGAACAAATGAAAACACCATGATACCGTTTCATTCCCCTTGCTTTGGAAAAAATTCAAAGGTCTAATACTCATCTTTTCGAGGATGTGAGGGAATAGGAACATATATGCTGCATGTCAAGGGATAAATTAGCAAGGCTATTTGGAGGACAGCTCTGCAGTTTTTATTTAAATTGAAAAATACACATATTATATGACAGATCCCCCAAACCCTACATTGAGTAAAAAAAAAAAGCGAAGGAGCTAGAAAGATGTATAAATCAATATAATTTCTTTATATCATTACAAATTTTTTAAAATAAGACATTACATTGCTTATGGACACATACATATGTTATAAACATTTTTGAGGTGGACAAGAAGGAACCTATCAAATTTACGACAATAATTTCCTCAGGAAGGGAAAGGAAGGAAATCGGATTGGATAAAAGTGAGAGTCCATTTCATCAGAGGTTTTTCTCCTTAAATCTCCCTGTTGGAGTAGTCTGAGACTGGAGGCTTCCAATTTGACATGACTAGCTCCTTTCGCTTCTCTGACCCGCTTTTCCCACTCTTCCTAGTTCCTCTTGGGAGAACTTCCCTAATAAACCTGGTGCACACGAAGCCTCAGCCAGGGTCTGCATACAAGGAGCCTGTCCTAGGACAGTGACCAGGGACATCAAAGTCTCTCCCCTACGCTCTAGCCTTTCCCTTTTTGTTAAACTGAAAAGTGGCCTCCCAAAGATGATGATCCCTGGAACCTGTGAATGTTATTTATGTGGGTAAAAAAGAAAAGATTCTTTGCAGATGTGACTAAATTAAGGTTCACCTCCACTGCATCACATCCCTCTTTTTAAGTGGGAGGTAGAGGGAGTTTTGACCACACACATATGGAGAAGGCCAGGCAAAGACAGATCATATAGAGAGATATGAAGAGGCCAGCCTCGAAGACTGCAATGAGGGAGCCACAAACCAAGGAATGCTGGCAGCCAAGGAAAAGGCAAGGAGCAGATTCTTTCCTAGAGCCTCCAGAAGGGAGCACGGCCCTGCTGACACCTTGATTTCGGACTTGTACATCAGAACTGTGACTGGGTGTTAAAAGCCACACAGATTATTGTAAGTTGTTACAGCAGCCACAGGAAATGTACTACTATTAATAAAAATTATACTCCATCACTGCTTATCAAGTACCAGGCCCTGTGCTTAAACTTCTCATCCTAATTATCTAATTTAAGCTTCACATAACTTTCTGGGATAGTTAATTTGCAGATGAGAAAACTAAGGCTTCAAGAGGAGAACTGACTTGCCCCGGGTGACATGAAGTCAGGATTCAGGCACGAGCAGGCTGACTTCTGAGTCATCACTCATTACAGGTACTGTGCACCATCTTTCAAGTTGAGGGGGCCCAGCATGGATGATTATTAAGCAGGGAAGGAAAGGCATGTCCACCCCCTGCTTTGTGTCTGGATCGCAGGAACAAGGTCAGCAGCCTGGATTCAGAAACCTCTCCACCCACCAGCCCCACTGCCCAGTTCCAAAGAAGGGCCCTCCAGAGAGTGGCCAATCAGCAAACCTGTCCACCAGCACTAAGCATGGCAGGTAGACACGCAGCCGAGCAGATAGAGGGAGACAGATGCTGACTGTGCTGAGGAGCTGCTCTGGAAAATGTCGGTCTCTAT
Organism: Bubalus bubalis; assembly: GCF_019923935.1. Lineage (NCBI taxonomy): Eukaryota > Metazoa > Chordata > Mammalia > Artiodactyla > Bovidae > Bubalus > Bubalus bubalis. Next base: position 117,987,827 of record NC_059157.1, on the reverse strand, counting down.
CCCAGCCCCAGTGTTTCAAAGTCGCCAGGCACTGGAATCTTCCCCAAGAGTGGCTCATTCCAAAAAAGAAAAGAAAGGAAAAGAACAGCCCAAACCATTCCTCATCTGGGGGCTCCATTTAACAAAGGAAACTGCAATTCCTAAGGAAGCAGGTGCTCTCTGGCTGGGATGATGCCAAGTGGATCTCGGAAGCCCCATCAGTCCTCGGGAGCAGTTAGCCTCCCTTTGGGACACCTGGCTCATTGCTGATCTCTCCTTTGACTGAGAAAGCGGGCTCTGTACTTTGATCCCCTCCACCTGCCTGCCAGGGTCCCTCTCTGGGAAATGTCAAGTCTGCCACCACTTATGCCCCTTCCTCAGCTCACAGCCATGACCTAGGCCACACCGCCATGGCAGGCCCTCCTAACACTCATGTAGCCTTGACTGTGGTCTCCAGACACACCCCCTATATCCTCTGGGCACAATACCACCAGAGAAAAATCTTGAAAGAACTCAAGATTAGTGAGGGAGATAAACTTGTACACAGAAACCTATAAGGGCTATAATGGAGCTAAAGCTACCATTTATTATGGGAGTGTTTTCTCTGTATTGGGCACTGGCCCATTCCCATTTCCCACATGGCCCTGTCAAGTCTTTGAGGGTCCTTTACCCCCATGGGCCCTGTCCCTCCCCCTGCTGTCCTGCCCTACAGCAGCTGGAGGCTAGGAGGCTCAGGTCTTCACCTGAGAAGTCTGGCTCAAATGTTCAGCAGATATGGAATTCACTGGGAGCCAGGAGATGGTTCTCACCTGTCCTGCTTCCTCAGGGTTGATGGAGAGCCCCTCTTCCACCTCAGCTTCTCCCCTCTCCTCACCATGGGGCCCTGCTTCATCCTGTAGAGATCCCAGGAGCCCTGCCCAGCAAGTCCCAGTTGTCTTGGATATTTGCTTTTCCCTTAGTTAAACAGATCTCTGTCTTGCTGATACTGACTGCATCTCAAAGTCTAATTATGATGCTGAATTATCACTCCTTTTAAGAACCGGGATAGGGGAGGGGAACTGGAGGAAGGGGAGATATACATGGATGGAGAGGACCAAGACTTTCCTCTTGCTTCTTGGTGCTGAGAATAAAGGACTGAAGGGGGAGTTCTGGGGAAACTGGGGCTCAGAATGGTCCAATAACCTGCCCAAAGCCACATATCTAACTCATGGTGAGGCGGGGACCCTACTTCTGACTTTATTAGAAAGTAGGTGAGAATGAGAAATTGGTGGGGCGGGTGTGGGTGGGGGAGGTGGGCACATCAACCAGGCTGGGCAGAGCCTACCCCAAGCTGCTCAAGGTGGGGGTTTAACTCACTCCCTCCCTGGCCCATGCAGGACTCCAGGGAGAACCTAGAATCACACCCAGGGTTAAGACAGGCAGGAACTCTCGAGGCTGGGCAGGGCGGGCTGCAGAGTTGCCTCAGGACCCACTTACCCTGGCCTCCTGCCATACACTTACTAGGGCCAGCTCAGCCCAGGCAGCGTTCCAGGCCCTGAGAAGGACACAGATACATCAGGCATGCCCCTGACCTCTAGGAGTTCACAGCCTCCTGAGGGACACAGATTGCTACTCTGGAAGCCACACCACCGAGAACTCCTGCAATAAGACACCGGGGTCAGTTGTCAAGTCACTGTTCTGGGGCCGAGCCAGGATTCCGCGCCCTCCCTCACTTGGCTTTGCCGGCTGGCGCTGTGTAAGCTATGGCGATAGGGGGCGTAAGAAGGCGCCTACGGGCTGGAGGCGGAGAGCCGGCTTACTCTTTCCTGTTTGTTCCCCGTCTGCTTCCTGCAGGCTTCCTGTTTCCGTGAACACCATCCCACCGCTATTCTTCCCCCGGTCCCAGCCAAGGCCAAACTGGAACAGCAGCTGACTCCAGTTTGCAGCTTTTCCAGCTCCTGCAGAACCCGTTTCACCCCACCCTGACTGCCAAAAGACAATGTTAACAGCCAGCCGGCGCCCCTACTGGGGAGGTCTGGTCCCAAGCACGCGGCCCTCCTTCCTCCCAAGTATGAGTTCCAGCTCTGTAGAGCTACTCCTCCTTGCTTTGCTCCTTCAGCCAGGGGAATGGTGGCTGATTCCTGAAGTTGCCACCTCTGTCCTCCTTGGGGGGAAGGGGGGCAGGGTCTCCTTTTTCAGTTATCTAGTTAATTTTATACCCAACGGTTCTGTCTGTCATGTTCTCTCTGTACTTGTTACAATATCTCCGGTGTGTGTGTGCGTGCTTGCTGTGCTCAGTCATGTCCCGGCTTTTTGTGACCTCATGGACTGTGCAGCCTGTCAGGTTCCTCTGTCCATGGAATTTTCCAGGCAACAATACTGGAATGGGTTGCCTATTTCCTCCTCCAGGGGAACTCCGGGACTCAGGGATCAAACCTGCATCCTTTACAGTCTCCTGCATTGGCACGGGGATTCTTTACCATTGCTCAACCTGGATAATGGGTTCCTATTGTTTTGATCTCTCACAATATCCCTCTGACCCCACTCTGATAACAGTATCCCCTCATTTACAAAACTGCGTCTCTCTCTCTCACACACACACACACACACAACTTGTTCCATGGGATTTGACTGCCAGTGGCTACAACCCTGCTGCCCTAATCTGGCCTGGATATGGTGTTGGTCCCAGAGGTGGGCATGTGGCCTAAGCCAGCCAATTAGAGCCTCTCCTGAGACATGTGTACACTGAAGTTCTTTCTTCTAGGGCCACTAACAGGAGTGGTTTCAGCTGGGTTGTCTGCAGCCATGCCTCTCCTCTTCCCCCACTCCCATGCCAAATATTTCTATTTGTAATAGAAAAAAAAAAAAAGACAAATTACAAAGAGAGAAAAGTGATTGGGCACTGTTGAAAGAAAGCTGACATCATTGAGCCTGCAATCCAGACACCTCATGTCCATTTTACCCCTGTCTTTCCCAGTTTCCTGAGTCCAAAATTCCACTTTGTATTAAAGCAAGTGTGAGTTGGGTTTCTGTCACGTTCTACTGAAAGAGCCCTGACTAATATGGCTGAGGCAAAGCTCCTCAGAACTGAGTTGTCTAGAATCAGGGTGAGTCAGGACCTTGTTTGGTCGAATTCCTCACCAGGTACAGCAAACCCTGTGCAACATCTCCACCACCCAACAGCCCTGGAGACACTGGAAGACGGCTTGCCTGTCCCTCTGGACAGAAGCCAAGAAGCTCAGGCGAATAAAACTAACCGAGCACAAAAAGGTCTAATGGAGATTCTGTTTATGAAGTGCCTAGTTGTTCAGTCAACCATAGCTGAGCCAGGACCCAGCTAAAGAAGCAAAATCTAAGAGGAATTCAAGTAACAAAAGAGTCACGAATACAGTCCAACTTCCACCCCAAGGTCCCGAGCATAATTCTGCCCTATACTGTTTTTCTCCCTCCCGGATTTGTGGAAAAAATATGTAGACAATATGTGTAATGTAATTCTATGGTTATATAAGTATTCCTTCTTTCTCTTTGTGCATGCCAAGTCGCTTCAGTTGTTTCCAACTCTTTGCCACCCTATGGGCTGTAGCCCGCCAGCCTCCTCTGTCCATGGGATTCTCCAGGCAAGATACTGGAGTGGGTTGCCATGCCCTCCTCTAGGGGGCTCTTCTCAACCCAGGGATCAAAATCGGGTCTTCTGCATTGCAGACAGATTCTTTACCAACTGAGCCACCAGGGAAGCCCTCTTTTTGGGAATGTTGGGCTTCAAAGCTTGCTGAGATCAAAACAATTCTAATCCAGAAACTTTTCTCCTTCCTGTAGGACTGGGTCACAGGGACCTTAAAGACCATGTAGTCCACCACTATGCCTCCTCACTCCCATCCCCAGAGAAGGAAACAGAGCCTCATCACTGAATCACACACCTAGTGACCCTCTAGGTCAGAAACAGTGCTCAGGCCTCCTCTCATAATGTCAGGGGTCTGACTGAACAGAAACCTCACAAAACTCAGAGGCTTTGCAGCCACCACCTCTCAGTGTCAGTCTGACAGGGTTTCCTGCAAGGTCCTTCTAGGAGGAACAGGGCAGCTGAGGACCCTGGGAGCAGTAGGCCTCCAAGGCCATCCTCTCCAGCTGTGGTCATTTGTATGGGGTTTCCCAAGAATAGAAGCTTCTTCCAGCTATATTTGCAAATTTCTTCTCTGCACTAGATATTCAAACAAAAACACAGCTAAATGGCACCAATTTGCTAACTCCAGCTTGAACCCCACAGGCCATATGATAATAGGAAAGAGCCCTGAGCCAGCAGCCGAAACTCAGGCTCTAGGTGGACAATTTGGGGTGAGTCATTTAGCGTCCCTGGGCTTGTGCTTCCGTATTTGACACACAGTGGGAAAAGGCATACCTCCTACCCTTGCTGCTTCCTTGGGTGATGGTCTCCAGCTCTCTCATCCTCAGGCACTGTCCTGACCCTGCCAGCCCCTGAGTCAGTGCCCCCTTCCCCAGGGATTAGTGGAACAGTGCCCATCACAGGGCTCAGGGTTTCTAGGAGTGTTGGAGGTGGGGGGCATTGCTGCATGGGATTCACTTGAGAGACCTGTGGGCAGCAATCATACACCTTCACTCCTGTTTTCTGAATCATAGAAAATGTAGCTCTTGGGTTTTCCCAGTCAGCACGGCATCTGCAATCACCTTGCTGACTACACGTAAGAGTCAGGAGATCAGGGTAGATCGCCAAGGTCTTGAGAAGCAGACTTTCATCCTTGCTCTGCTGTGACTTCCCTTCATGGCTAGACTCACCTTTGCTTGTGTCTCAGTTACAAACCTGAGAATCATAAAACCACAGCAGATCAGAGCTAGGAGGAGAGCTCTGATTTTAGCCTCCTTTGTCCCAATTCATCTCATAGGTGAGGACTGGGAAGCCAGAGGGGAGAGGATGCTCTTTACAATACCTAGAAACTGCAAATTTATTTCATCAACCTATGAAAAGTATTTCTCACACAAACTTGTCATACCAATCCTTACTGTTAAATCTATCAACCCAGTCAGACTTACTTTCTATCTGAAAAGTGATGGGCACGTCAAGGAATACCATACAATCTACTGGAAAATAAATTTGGGGAGAAATCTCATAAGATAATGTTCTAAAAATAGTCAAGCCAAGATTTACATGATTTGACCCAATAACTTAATCTATTTTATAAGTTATAAAAACAAAATCATAGCTTAATTAGTCATTACTGATTACTTAATTTGTAAATTTTATAAATAATTTTTGTCATGTGAAGCCTAAATTACTAGTTTTTTAGTAAGTTAGGAGTTTGATAAAAAGCAACATTTTTCTTTGAACTCTGGTGTTGGTTTGGGGAATGAGTTAAAGAAATAATTCCATTCACTTCATTGCACATTGTGATCAAATTGTTCTATGTATTCAATTAAAAAGAAAAGATAAACTCCACTAAAAAATAATTGACCCACAGTTGGCATACTTTAAATGAGAGGTAGAAAATCTGAACATTTTACAAGATGAAATAAGGTGAATATTGGCTGCACCTGGAATAAATAATTTATAATGTGATTTGATAAAAGTAACCAAACTTCTTTATTGAATAATGCACACAAATATGAAAGACATCACATAAAAATTTTATCTGTATTTTTTTTCAGTGTCTCTTGAAATACATGACCATCCTGAAAACATTAGAGTTACATTCAGAGAATGTTAAAATGTTACACTCAGAGAAGAGTTAAAATTCTTAAACAAAAATTGTTATTACTTCCACCACTGCACTCTTCTACAAATCTGGATTCAGAATATCCCAGTCTGAGCCCCAGTTCCCATTTCTAATGCTAGGCTTCACTCTTTAACAGAAATGTGTGTAGGAGTTGGAAAGACTTTGTGCCCAGAGTGTTTGGGGCAGCTTGATTAACCCTTGAAAGACGCCTCCATTATGTTTGTAGACTGGGAGGTGGGGGCACATGGGACTTTCTTATGGTAGGGGAAGGGTTAGCAGGAAGCCAGGTGCTTCCCAGGGAGATCAGCTTTAGGAAAGAGTACCATGGGAGGCTGAGCATCTGGACATTAAGTCTTTTCAAACCTGCAGTGCTCGAGACTCTGTGGCAGTGTCTCCTATGTGTGGGGGTTCGCATCCTTCACTTTGAATGCCACTGCCCTAGGACTTGGGCATCCAAGAGACCATCTAAGTTTCCCTGGAGTAGCCCTACCTATGTTTCTGGGTCCAGCTGCCCCTGTGACCCCTTCAGTTCAGTTCAGTTCAGTCGCTCAGTCGTGTCCAACTCTTTGCAACCCCATGAATCACAGCACTTGCTCACAACTTTCTCCCCCCACCCTTTGCTCCAGACTGGAGGAAGCTGACAGGTGTTCAGGATCACACAACCTGGAGAAAACCTCCCTGGACCCAAGAGTTTGGGTGGTAAAGGCTGCTGGAGAGCAGGAGTCAGTTCCCATCTTCAGGACCTGCCCTAAGGAAGGATACTGGGTAGGAATTCCCCTTTCTCAGCTCCACTGGATGCCCGGGAATTCTTTAATTACAGTCTTCCTTGGGGAGAAGGGGATGGGGAAGAGTGCTTTATTCCCGTGGCAGTGGAAAATCTACATTGTTTGACTTTTCTGCTTCCGTGGCAGCATCTTGGAGAGTGCCAGCCTAGGCTGCACGACAGCATCTGTGTGGCTGAGGGGAAGTGCCAAGACACTGAGGTCAGCACAGCTGGACTCCAGCCTTGGCTCTGCTGCTCGTTGGCTGTGTGACTCGGAACAAGTCACGTAGCCTCTCGAGCCCTATTTTCCTTATGTCCAAAATGTGTATGTTGATATCTAACCCATGGAGTTTGGGGAGGATTAACTAGCTTAGGATTAAGTACCTAACACTGCCTGCAGACAGGAGGTACCCTGTGATATCAGTCTACACTGTCGTCTCCCACTTTTCAGCTCAGGGTCAGCATGCTCCCTCCTGCCTTTTCTGGGACAAGTCCAGGAAGCTGCTACTCAATTTCTCTACCTCTCACCCTCAAATTCTAAAAGACAGTGTCGACTGTCTGGGTTCCCTGTTTCTCAAGCAGCCCTGGTCCAGCTCCTGCCTCCACCTGCAAAGCCTTCCTCATATTTCACAGTCAGTGTCCCTCCCCGCCGAGCCTGGACCACTGGGTGTCACACACACACACACACACACACACACACGCATGCGCAGACACACACCCCAGGGGCTGCCTCCTTTGGGGGCTGAAGCCAAAGTCAGAGAGAAATGCAAAGTACAAGGGAAAAGCCTGGAGTCCATTTTCTACATTCTTCCAGGATCCATGAACTTCAGGGTAATTAGACAGATATGAAATGAATATGGGTTCTTTTTAATCCTAGGTCTACTTAATTGCCTCAGTTGGGAGAGCCATTAATAAATGATTAATGGAAATAGCTTTTGTAAAAATTGAATTATCTCAAATGTGTTGCAACCTGCTGCCCTTTAGAGAATTTAGAACTATTAATAGCTTCCAGTTGACTGTCTTCTTTTACACAGCAGATAATGCCCCAGGCAGAAAGACTCTCTCCCCAGAGTCAAGCATTTGGCTCATTGTCTGAGGGAAAAACTAAGATCAAGGTTAAATAACTGGTTCAAAGTTCCAAAAGCAGCCCATGTGTCAGCCAGGATGGGAGTTTGAGGGCCAGGGCTTCCTGCCCAGTAAGAGCCAGGCTGGTACCCAGTCATTCAAAACACCTCTCCCACTACCATAGGGATTTAATGGAAGCCAACAAAATGCCAGACAAGTTGGGGGGTGGGGGGACAGGAAGTTCAAATGTAGTAGTGGTTATCTTCAGGTGAGATCATAGTATATATGTGTGTGTTAAGTCACTTTAGGTGTGCCTGACTCTCTGTGACCCTATGGACTATAGCCCACCAGGTTCCTCTGTCCATGGGATTCTCCAGGCAAGTATACTGGAGTGGGTTGCCATGCCCTCCTCCGGGGGATCTTCCCAACCCTCATCTCTTATGTCTCCAACATTGGCAGGTGGGTTCTTTACTGCTAGCACCACCTAGGAAGGCTGAGATCATAGAGGAGCCTCACATCTGTTTTACTGTGCTACCTTTCTCCATCAAGACTGCATTAGTTTTGAAATTAGGGGGAGAAAAGTTATGTCAAAGAATCTTGCACAGAGCATCTCAAAGCACACCTGATTATAAAAAGGCAGACAGACTGAACATAGATAATATGCTCACACCTCTCTCCTTCTCAGAATGAAAAGTACTGGGGCCTAAGGTGGGCAGAGATCATGGGGAGCCCCATCACAGCAAGACCAGGACAGACCTCAAGAGAGTAGAGTCCTGTGGAGTTCTGTAGCCTCTAGGGATACCCAGCCAGCTTGTCCATGATCTCCAGGCCATCCACAGACACGTGCATTTTCAAAGCCAAGACCAAGGACATGAAATGTCTCCCAAATATTGGTTAAATTTCTGACCAAGAGGAGGAACTGATAAATGGAATATTGCCCACATATCAGTAAACAAAGGATGCCCTAGTCATCCATGATTGCAGCCACTGCTAACAGTGAGCTGGTGAGCCCTGCGGGAACTCAGGAAGGAAGTGATTTCAGTGAACCCAAACGCTTTCGTCTTGCCATACATACAGAAGCACTAAATTCCTTAACTTGAAATTTCTAGTTTTCTTTAATTAACAGTAATCTGTTTGTTCCTGCTACCTACCCTTTGTTGGAAAACTCCGATATATCCTAGCTCTCCCCTCTGCCTCCTTGGAGCAGTTCTCTCAGGTTACTTGAGAGGCTGCCTCCCAGGCTTGTAGTCCTAAAAGTTCCTGCTGAATAAAACATAACTCTTAAAGAAAAAAGCAAGGGACCAAGGAAAGCATTATTGACCAAATGTAAAGAGCATGCTAGCTTCTAGGCATGAAGAAATCTTGACTGTTCAAGCTTCAAAGTTTAGAATTTCACCTCAGATGGCAAAGTTAAGAGATTAGGGAACTGCTTTTCTGCTATAAAGAGCTAAATCACCTGTGTCTCCAGGATTTACTCTTTCCTTGAATGCGTGTTCAGTCACTTAGCCACATCTGACCCTTTTGTGACCACATGGACTGTAGCCTGCCGGGCTCCTCTGTCCATTGGGATTCTCCAGGCAAGAATACTGGAGTGGGTTGCCATTTCCACCACCAGGGGATCTTCCTTACCCAGGGAGAGAACCTACATCTCCTGCATTGCAGGTGGATTCTTTACCGCTGAGCCACCTGAGGAAGCCCTTACTCTTTTCTTGCAGTTACATTAATATAAGGTCCAGTTTCCATTCTCTAAAATGTAATCCTGCAAATTCAGAGTGAGAAAGTGGATTTGTGGTTACCTAGGGGTGGTGGTGGGAATGGGGATGAACTGTTAATAGTGAAAGGGATCTTTTTGAAAATGTTATAAAACTGATATATGGTAATGGTTATGCCACTTGATAGAGTTACTAAAGATTATTGAATTTTATACCTGAAATGGCTCAATTTTATGATATGTAAAGTTACCTCAATGAAGCTGATTAAAAAATGGTTTTTTTTAATCAAAGGGCAATGCCAAAGAATGTTCAACTGCTGCTGCTGCTGCTAAGTCGCTTCAGTCGTGTCCAACTCTGTGCGACCCCAGAGACGGCAGCCCACCAGGCTCCCCCGTCCCTGGGATTCTCCAGGCAAGAACACTGGAGTGGGTTTCCATTTCCTTCTCCAATGCATGAAAGTGAAAAGTGAAAATGAAGTCGCTCAGTCGTGTCCGACTCTTCGCGACCCCATGGACTGCAGCCTATCAGGCTCCTCCATCCATGGGATTTTCCAGGCAAGAGTACTGAAGTGGGTTGCCATTGCCTTCTCCAAAGAATGTTCAAACTACTGCACAATTGCACTCATTTCATATGCTAGCAAAGTAATGCTCAAAATTCCCCAAGCCAGGCTTCAACAATAAGTGAACCGAGAACTTCCAGATCTTCAAGCTGGATTTAGAAAAGACAGAAGAACCAGAGATCAAATTGCCTACATCTGCTAGATCATAGAAAAAGCAAGAGAATTCCATAAAAATATCTACTTCTGCTTCATTGACTATGCTAAAACCTTTGCCTGTGTGGATCACAGCAGACTGTGGGAAATTCTCAAACAGATAGAAATACCAGACAATCTTACCTGCCTCTTGTGAAACCTGTATGCAGGTCAAGAAGCAACAGTTAGAACCAGACATGGAACAACAGACTGGTTCCAAATAGCAAAAGGAGTACGTCAAGGCTGTATATACTGTCACCCTGCTTGTTTAACTTATATGCAGAGTACATCATGTGAAATGCTGGGCTGGATGAAGCACAAGCTGGAATCAAGATTGCTGGGAGAAATATCAATAACCTCAGATGTGCAGATGATACAACCCTTATGGCAGAAAGTGAAGAGGAACTAAAGAGCCTCTTGATGAAAGTGAAAGACTGAAAAAGCTGGCTTAAAACTCAGCATTCAAAAAACTAAGATCATGGCATCTGGTACCATCACTTTATGGCAAATAGATGGGGAAACAATGGAAATGGTGACAGACTTTGTTTTCTTGGGCTCCAAAATCACTGCCACCAGAAATTAAAAGATGCTTGCTCCTTGAAAGAAAAGTTATGACAAACCTAGACAGCATATTAAAAAGCAGAGATGTTTCTTTGCTGACAAAGGTCCGTCTAGTCAAAGCTATGGTTTTTCCAGTAGTCATGTATGGATGTGAGAGTTGGATCATAAAGAAGGCTGAGTGCCAAAGAGGTGGTGCTGTTGAATTGTGGTGCTAGAGAAGACTCTTGAGAGTCCCTTGAACTAAAGGAGATCAAACCAGTCAGTCCTAAAGGAAATCAACCTGAATATTCATTGGAAGGACTGATGCTGAAGCTGAAGCTCTAATACTTTGGCCACCTGATGCAAAAAGCTGACTTATTGGGAAAGACCCTGATGCTGGGAAAGATTGAAGGCAGGAGGAGAAGGGGATGACAGAGGATGAGATGGCTGGATGGCATCACTGACTCAGTGGACATGAGTTTGAGCAAGCTCCGGGAGATAGAGATGGACAGGGAAGCCTTGTGTGCTGCGGCCCATGAGGTCAAAAAGGGTTGGAGTGACTGAGTGGCTGAACAACAACAGTGTTGATGTACCCTGCTTCCTGAAAACTCCCCAGCCGCCTTCACTGCACAGAACCAAAATCATTCCTTGCTCAGAACTCCTGCAGCCCCTCCTTGGGCTCACTCCCATGTTGTGCTTTAAACTGTGGTATTTGTGGCTGTGCCTGTATCTCCTGTCCAGATCAGGCCTCATCATCTCTGACTGCCTCACATCTCTGCCTCCAGGCCACCAGGTCCTGCATGTCAGAGAAACAGTAAACCCATCTGCAGTGAACGAATGGAGGAAGAGAGAGGACCCTACAGGCTCAGTACTTCTGGGGCCCCAGGAACTGAACTGGTGCCCAAGCCCATTCCCACAGACCTGTCACTTATATCCCAAGCCACGCCATCCCAGGCCCAGTGGGACGGACAGGGTCACTTGCCTTGTGACCCCAAAATTCAGAGACACTGCTACCTCCAGGCATAGAAGGAAGTAACCTGGACAAAGCTGGGTATATTAAGATTCATCACCTAGTTATTTAATAATACTGAACACCTAGAAATGTAAACAATAAATAGGGTGTTGCTTAAATAAAATACCACCATAGGATGGATGGGCTTCCCAGGTGGCTCAGTGGTAAAAAGCAGGAGACACAGGAGACATGACTTTGATTCCAGTGTTGGGAATATCCCCTGGAGGAGGAAATGGCAACCTACTCCAGTATTCTTGCCTGGAGAATCCCCATGGAAAGAGGAGCCTGGTGGGCTACATTCCATGGGGTCACAAAGAGTTGAACACAACTGAGCGACTAAGCACAGCACAGCATACTATATATAACATGCTGCAGCTTATATCCTTTTAGAGCCATCTGTGTTGAAATAAACATATTTGTTTCATTCACTTAACTGTTGCATAATAATCCATTGTGTAATATGTCACAATATTTTTCTCCAGTCCACTGATGGTCTTCAATTTTTCCCTAATTTTTACTATAATAAATGAGACATCAATGGGCATGCTTTCTTGTGCACATAAGCAAGAATTTAACTAGAACAATGGTTCTCAAAGTATTGTCCTTTTCCCATAATCATAGCCATCACATCCTGAGCCCATCTGCCCAGGAACAATCCTTACCCAAGAGTTAATGACAGGGAAAGTTCCTCTCCCCAGCCTAGCCCCAGGCCTAATTTAAGAGATTAAGTACAAAAAATTTGTTACCAAGTCCAGAGTTTGACTCATTCAGTCATTTTATTCATCAACCAAAAAGAAACATGTGTTGCATTAGCCAGGTGCCAGACACTGGGCTTGGCACAATGATGAGTAAGAACCATCACTTGACCTGACCTCAGGGACCACACAGTTTCTTGGAAGAGAAATATTAAACAATTGCACAAATTAATGTAAACTGAAACAATCACAAGTGCCAAGAGGGAGAAGTCTATGGTATAATGAGAACTGGTCAGGAGGTCAGAGAAGTCTTCCCAAGGATGCAATGACTCAGTCGAGAACTGGAAGAATTAAAAGAAAGCTTTCTAGGATCACCCAGCATTCCCAGATCCTCAAAGCCCACCCCAGCCTTTCATACACAGCTCTGATTACCCAGTGAGAGCTGAGAGAATGTGACTGCCTGGAGCTGGGACCCCAGACACCAGCCCAGGCTCACTTAAATCTCTTGTCTGAATACCCTTGCCCTGGCCTCCTAGTCCAAGAGGCTCTTGGGGTCTTGTGTCTGCCTCAGTAAAAGGAGAAAGACCGAATTTCATCAGTTACCATCAAAAATCAGTGAAGCCCAGAAAGATTCTACTGCCCAAAGACCAGAGACCTCAGAGACAGTCCTAGAGAACCTGGGTGGAAGATTGTCTATTAGCTGGATTTTTAGGCAGACGTGATCTAATTTGTGCTGTGAAGAAAGGAGAGCGGAATCATTTTTCCCCTAACACAGACTCTCCCACCTCTCAAGGGAGAGATCTCCGTCCCCATGAATTTATGGTAATACCACTCTTCACAGTTTACAAGTGATGCAGGACTGATTCACTGGCGCCTGGGGGCCAGCAGAGGAAACTGTCACCCTCATCTGTCTGTCAAATTCTCAAGGAATGTTATATAATTGTCTTTCCCTCTCCATCCCACCCCAACCACACGCCCACCCCCCAACCCAAGAAATAGTGAAAGGAGCATCCACTGCTTTGTTTTCTAAACAACACAGACAGCTTTCTTCATGATCTTATTTAATACAACTTATTTGTTATATGCCAACCTTCTCCTGCCTCCCATCACCCCACCCCCCAATCCCCTCCCCCATCCCCATCCCGTGATACAGAAGATTACACCTTCCTTTGGCTTTGGAGATGGAGTGTTTGGGGCTTATTAACCTCACTGGTGTTGCCAAGAGAATCCATAGGGGTACGCCAGAGCAGCAAGATGGCAGAAGGAGATGCCTGGGGGAGGGGCGCCTTGCCCTGATGGGTGGGAAGGTAGTCAGCAGGTGGCGAGCCTACTGGCTGGATGAGCTGGGGAGGGGCAGGGCCTTTGAATCTCTGTCAGGGCAGGGCTGGCCTGGACAGGGGCCAAAGGCAGAAGTAGGAAAGTTGCCTCATATACAGGTTGCCTCCCTGTATATGAGCACTTGATGGGCTTTGTGCTTATTGGCATTTCTTGCTGCATCTGTTTATTTAACCAAAACATCCTGATCACAATGGCCATCCAAGCTTGTTGATATTGGAATTCTGCATTCATGCAACTCAGGCTTCAGCCCTCCATCCACCAGCTGTGGCGGGTGTTAATTAAAACAGTGGGTGAGGAGAGCCCAGTTAATATTCTGGGGGAGGGGGAGGGCTTCTTTTTCCAAAGGGTTAGGGTTTCAGCTGGAAAGTTGCCTGGTTTGCTTTTCAGAGTTCCAAATTTGCGGTGCACTGCCGTGCACAGCGCCTTCTACTGGCTTCCCGAGCGTGCCCGAACACTGAGGTGCGTGCAGGTACTTGCAGTCGCATACATGGGACGTGCGCGTGCGTGAGTGCTCTTGTGCTTGGGCGTGCGGGCACGTGCACACGCACATCTGCGTCAGGTCCCAGCACCAAAACACAGACAGGCCTTCAACCCGTGTGCTTGGCGGCTCTTCAAGCTCAGGTGTTCTTTGTTGCATTCAAAAGCACGAGGGAAGCTGAACCCCACCCCCCTCACGTGGATCACTTGAGATTGCACGAGAGAGCGACGTGGAGTTTGTGCCGCCGTCCTTGTGATTATTACTAGGACGCTGTGATGTCCCTTGTGAGAACGCTGTCCAGTGGGCTAGGACTACCTCACTGTGATTGTCGCCAGCTCCTTCCAGAAGGGCTCAGGTCACTCCTCCCAGTTATTTCCTTATTTGTCTCATTCTGAACGGGCAGCTCAGGATCATGGCAGGCGGGGCAACTCCCAGCGGGAAGATTTTACTTGAAACGTGATGAAGTGGAGCTGCCCCCACTCTGGAGCTGTCCAAGGACACGGGGTGAGGGGGGTGCCCTAAAAGAAAGAGCCCAGTCCTGGGCATTGTGAGCTGTGGGGTCTGGAACCTGACCTACTGTATAATCTTGAAAGATCCCCCCTCCCCCACCCCACACCCTATCTTGGGACTTGTTTTCTTATTTGCAAAGTGAAGGGATTGAATTGTGTCCTTTCTAAGATTCCTTCTATCCAGCAAGCTCTAGGGCTGGTCCACAAAATGGAACTAGTCTGATGCTTTGGGTGAGAATCACAGATTCCTAAAAATGTCAAAGCTGGAAAGGACCTTAGCCTAACTCCTAGCCTAACCCCACAATTCCTGGAAGTCAGTTACTTGTTAAGTATGTCAAAGCAGAGTAGACAGAACACCTATTTGTGGAGAGGTTAGGGCCATTCTGGCCCCTTGGTGAGGTCTTGACTGCATTTTATTTCATTTCTGCATTTCATTTCATTTCAGCTCACATTCCGGAGAAGGCGATGGCTCCCCACTCCAGTACTCTTGCCTGGAGAATCCCATGGACGGAGGAGCCTGGTCAGCTGCAGTCCATGGGGTCGCTGAGGGTCGGACCCTACTGAGCGACTTCACTTTCACTTTTCACTTTCATGCATTGGAGAAGGAAATGGCAACCCACTCCAGTGTTCTTGCCTGGAGAATCCCAGGGATGGGGGAGCCTGGTGGGCTGCCGTCTATGGGGTCGCACAGAGTTGGACACGACTGAAGCGACTTAGCAGCAGCAGCAGCTCCCATTCCCTCAGTTTTGGTCAGGACTTGGCTCAGGCCTCAGCCCCTTCCCAGACTTTCATTCCATCTTTGGTCCTTTCCCCCCAGCACCAGGCATACATTCTTATCATAGTATCTGAAATCCTCGGAGGTCTTCTTATGCCCAGCGTGGTACTCACCAGCAGTAGGATCACCTGGGAGCTTGATAGAAAGGCAGACCATCAGGCCCCATGTGGACCTACGAGCCAGAGCCCCAGGTGGTTTACTGGCTTAAGAGTTGCTCTCTGAGGGATGCCTACTCCCTTCTGTGTCTGTTCTGTTCACTGGTCTGTCTCACAAGCTAAACAGTAATTTATGGGTAGGACCCATGGTTCCTTCATTTTTTCATCCTGGGGCTCAAAATGGTCTCTGATGAGAAAGAGGTGCTCAACGGTACTGGAGAGAAAATTATAGTGAGGCTGGGCAGGTGTTTGGAAGGCAGTGAAGTTGGTACTAAATCTCAAAGGGAAGGCCTGGCATGGCTGGACAGAAAAAAGTGGGGATCTTGGAAATAGCTCCCTTGTCCAGAGTCAGGGGTTAAGGATTCACCTGGTTGGAAGGGAGGGTTTGGTATGGAAAAGCATGAGAAGAGTTGGAAAGAAGAGAAGGTAGGGAAGAAAGAATGTCAAGGACCTGAAAAACAGAAGGCTGGATCAGGATCCATCTACTCATCTCACATCAACCTCCTCCAAATTAATTTCCTTTTGTTCACTTAACTTTGAACCTAGATGAGCATAAAGCTTGGAAATGAGATTGTGGGTCAGAAAGACTGGCTTCAAATCCTAGATTCAACACACACACACCCATGCTGTGTGATCTTAGGCAAACCGCTGCACCTCTCTATGCATCAGTTTCCCCATCTCTCAAATTGGGATCATGTTCAGTTAAAAAAAAACCCCCACAAGTTCAAAAAATGTTTTAATAAAATGGGAATCACAGAAGGATCTTCCTCAAAGGGTCCCCCTAAGTACTGAATGAGATGATACAATGCATCGACACAGTGCCTGGCATGAAGAAAGGGCTGGATAGATGTAAGACGAATACCAGTAAAAGAATAAACTCAGCACTAGCTTGCTTGTCCGGCCTGAGAGTTTGGCACCAGCTCAGTCTGCATGTTCTACACCTGGTCTCTTGCATCAAAGGCTACAGCTTTCTCTTCCACTCACCCTCTAGGCTTACTCAAACACTCCCCTTTCCCCGAGAGCCTCAGATTTGTATCTATCAGGAGGGTTTTTCCTCTAATCTCCAGGAGTCCTCACTTTCCGGAGGAGAAGACTGTGCCATGCGCTCACCTTTTTATGATAGTAGGCCAGGAGTGACTTTTGGCCGAGGAGCAGTACATGGCATGGCTTTGCCCAGGCCCAAAGCCCAGTTGATGGCTCCCAAGCCCCTCCACCCAAATGCCATTTCCTTCATGTTGATAACTGGCAAGAATGCTGGAGCACGTTTGATTCGTGGGAGTAGAGAAAGCGTGGCAGCACCAGCCAGGGGTTTCCTGGGTGCCTCCCATTGTGTCCAGGATTCTGTAGGAGGACCACCCACCTACAGGTCATGCAGTTGGTACACACTGAAGTCTGCATGAGTAGCGCCCCTTCCCCCACGTTGGGCAGTGCACAACCTAAGCACCTGTGCACAGTGCTCCGCCCCCCCCAAGCCCCACAGCAACTCACACTGTGTTCCTTGTGAATAATTTAAGAGCCTGAGGAACAGCTGTGCAAGTGTTGAGCACATGCAGTTCAAAGTGGTTCCAGATCTGCCCTTTTGAAATAGTCCCTGCCATTTCACGTGGTATTCTGGGAAAAAGACTACTGATCTCCACCCA
Organism: Bubalus bubalis; assembly: GCF_019923935.1. Classification (NCBI taxonomy): domain Eukaryota; kingdom Metazoa; phylum Chordata; class Mammalia; order Artiodactyla; family Bovidae; genus Bubalus; species Bubalus bubalis. The sequence continues at coordinate 117,970,710 of NC_059157.1, read as the reverse complement.
AGTCATCTAGGAGCAGGGAGAGTTGGGGCAAAGGACACAGCACAAGATGTTCTCAAATATGCAACCAGCCTGTTCCTTTCTGGGAGCCCTGCCCCAGGCTTCAGATTGCAGGTGGTCTGCTATCAGCCGAGCACAGGGGAAACCCTCTCTGAGTCGCTTGTGTCCAGAGGTGTGAGCGCAGGTGCTGAGAAGAGAACCCAATGCTGAAGGCAACTGCACACCATTCCATCAGCACCCGCCAGTGGTTTTGGTACCCTTTGTTCCAAACAAACTGACAAATAAGCCCTGCACCTCGACGGAGCCTTCTCTGAGATAATGACCCCCATCCCTCCACTCTCTCTGTCTAATGAGGCACTACTCACATTTGAATCTGTATGGTGGTGGGGAAATGGTGGCCCATTTCTTCTTAATAACGTTACTGAAAAATACCAATAATTATATAATGACTACAGAAAAATGACATTTAAGTGAATGAAGAGAGGAAAGATTTTTATTACATTTCCTCAGTGAATATTAATTACTGGTTATAAAAGCACCTCCCTGACTCACAAAATGACCACCTTTTGTCCTTGTGAGAAGAGATGAGATGTGCACTCATTCGTGTAGGTCAGGTAGCCTGAGATATTTGGGGTAAGTGCTGTGATGTGTTCAGTCATGTCCAACTCTTTGTGACCCCATAGACTGTATATTTGTCAGTGGAATTTTCCAAGCAAGAATACTGGAATGGGTTGCCATTTTCTACTCAAGAAGATCTCTCCAACCCATGGATCAGACCTGTGTCTACTGAACTGGCAGGTGAATTCTTCACCTACTGAGCCACCTGGGAAGCCCCATATTTGGGGTAAACTACCCTCCTTATTCCTCACACATTACACTGCTCCAACCTGAGTCAGCTGACAGGGATGAGCCCTGTCCCCATATGCCCTGGAAGCTGCATCTGGTGGGGGAGAGGTGAGCATGGGGAAGAGTCTAGGTATGTGGATCCCTCTGTACCTCTGCACACAGCACCCACCCCATCTTGGGGAGAAGACTCACATCTTTCCAAGCCAGAGCCAATGCTGCCTCCTCTGTGGAGTCTTCCTGATAGCCCAAACTGTGCTCTGATCCATTTCTAAAAGGAAGGAGTGGGACCTCAGTGTGCTTCTGCCTCCTGGGCTACAGCTAGAGTGTCTCCCCTTGTGATCAGCTGTGTCCTGGTGACTGCATTCTGGGCGATGGAATGGGGGAGGAAGAGGTGAGCGCCACTGCCAAGCCGGGTACATAGCAGTGTCCCTGAGCCGTATGTGCTCTCATTCCCTCCGCACTCAGAGACCCCTGGGCAGTGAGGAGGGAGGACATGGGGACCCTGAATGGGAAAAGCAAAGAGCCCCAGCCTGCATTAGACAGTGCCATAGTAAGAAACTTGCATCATAAGGAAGAACTTGAACTGGGGGGGAGGTCATTTGTTACATCCAGCCCAGCGTTTCTCATGATGTGCTCTGCATGTAAGTTAAATAAGCAGGGTGACAATATACAGCCTTGACATACTCCTTTTCCTGTTTGGAACCAGTCTGTTGTTCCATGTCCAGTTCTAACTGTTGCTTCCTGAACTGCATACAGGTTTCTCAAGAGGCAGGTCAGGTGGTTAGGTATTCCCATCTCTTTCAGAGTTTTCCATAGTTTATTGTGATCCACAGAGTCAAAGGCTTTGGCATAGTCAATAAAGCAGAAATAGATGTTTTTCTGGAACTCTCTTGCTTTTTTGATGATCCAGCGGACGTTGGCAGTTTGATCTCTGGTTCCTCTGCCTTTTCTAAAACCAGCTTGAACATCTGGAAGTTCACGGTTCATGTATTGATGAAGCCTGGCTTGGAGAATTTTGAGCATTACTTTACTAGCATGTAAGATGAGTGCAATTGTGTGGTAGTTTGAGCATTCTTTGACATTGCCTTTCTTTGGGACTGGAATGAAAACTGACCTTTTCCAGTCCTGCTGGATGATGCACAATCTGGAATCAAGATTGCCAGGAGAAATATCAATAACCTCAGATATGCAGATGACACCACCCTTATGGCAGAAAGTGAAGAGGAACTAAAAAGCCGCTTGATGAAAGTGAAAGAGGAGAGTGAAAAAGTTGGCTTAAAGCTCAACATGCAGAAAACGAAGATCATGGCATCCAGTCCCATCACTTCATGGCAAATATATGGGGAAACAGTGGCTGACGTTAATTTTTGGGCTCCAAAATCACTGCAGATGGTGATTGCAGCCATGAAATTAAAAGACACTTACTCCTTGGAAAGAAAAAGGTCTGTCTACTCAAGGCTATGGTTTTTCCCAGTGGTCATGTATGGATGTGAGAGTTGGACTATAAAGAAAGCTGAGAGCAAAAGAATTGATACTTTTGAACTGTGGTGTTGGAGAAGACTCTTGAGCAACCCTTGGACTGCAAGGAGATCCAACCAGTCCATCCTAAAGGAGATCGGTCCTGGGTGTTCATTGGAGGGACTGATGTTGAAGCTGAAACTCCAATACTTTGGCCACCTGATGCAAAGAGCTGACTCATTTGAAAAGGCCCTGATGCTGGGAAAAATTGAAGGCAGGAGGAGAAGGGGACAACAGAGGATGAGATGGTTGGATGGCATCACCAACTCAATGGACACGAGTTTGGGTGTACTCCGGGAGTTGGTGATGGACAGGGAGGCCTGGTGTGCTGCAGTTCATGGGGTTGCAAAGAGTCGGACATGACTGAGCAACTGAATTGACCATTTGTTACAACAGTGCAGCTCTCCTCACTGATCACAGTAGAGCTCTGAGGCTCGGAGCAAGTCCAGCTCTCCATGGGGACTGCCTCTCTGAGGTCCAGCGAGTTGGCAAAATCCCCTCTTCCTAATTTCCCAACTGCAACATCTCTTTCCTCATTTTCTCCCAGCCTGATGCCCTCTGCCTGCTCCTTACTGGCTCTGGATTCCCTCATACTCAGGTCTTGGTGAATCCATGGCCTCAGGTAAGCTCCTGTTTCAGAAAAGTTGCTAGACAAGGTGATGTTTAACTCCAAGGCAGAAAGCTCTGAGCGTGGACTCTCAGGCCTGTAAGACAGGTTGTTGAGGGGATAACTTAGGGAAATAGGTCATTCTAGGCCCTCTCAGATCACCCCAACCTCAGGCTCAAGGGGGTCAGACTCAAAGACCTCTAGGGCTGCTTCTGCCCCCAGATCACTGCATCTTGTTGCCAGTCACTCGTGTGCTGCGTCCTCTTCCAGCCCCCTTCGCCCCTGTGGCTTCCCAGACCATGGCTCCTCCAAGCCTCTACCATCCAGTAGCACTGGTCCTGTGTGTGGTGAGGCTCAGGTAAGCTTTGGCAGGCAACTACCACCACCCACGCCACCAGAGGAGCCACAGCCGGTCACCAAACACTGCACTGAGGCACGTCATGGGTCTGTGTTGTCTTCCTGCCCCAAGGGGCTTTGCCTGCACCTCCTGGGTACACTGCCAGATGCAATGCCCACAAAGTGGGGTAGGGGTAGCATCCTCTCCTGCGGCCTTACCTGCTGCTGGCTCTCCATGGAGCAGAGCATCTAATCCAGCCCAGCCCTCGCCACACAGCTTCAGTTGCCAAATGAGGCAGGGGGAGAAAAACTGCAGTTCCTGGAGTATTCTCATCAGAAACACAAGAGTGCTGTGCTTCAGAGCCAGGGTTCTGGAGTCAGACAGACATGTGTTAAATCCCAGCCCCACCACTTAACCTTTGGCAAGTTCCATTAGCTTTCAGAACCTGTTTCCTTCATCTGCACCGTGGGCATAGTAACCGTACCTCCATCATGATAGTGGTGTGGGGATTCAATGATTTCATGCATCTGAAGGGCTTAGACTGATGCGGGCATACAGTAAACACCAGTCATGACTACAATTAGGATCGCTCATCCACCCATTTCTCTGTCTACTATTTATTTTGATTTTCAACTGGCCTGAAAGACTGGCAGAGGGACTATCCCATTTTGCATTGAAGGCAAATAGGCTTAGAGAAACTTTGTGACTGTCCAAGATTATGGACGCAGGCAGTGGCTGAGACTGCATCAGAGGCTGGTCTCAGCCCCGAGCCCACTGCCCTTGCCCCTCACTGCCACCTGTGTGTGTTGCAGCAGTTTTAGATGCCCTCATCTGGGAAGGTTCTCTCGTTCTCTCAGCAACGCGTGAGACTCTGGAGGGCAGGAATCTCATCTTGCAGGTCTGAGGACCTCCCCGCCTCCCCTGAGGTCAGAGGACTAGACTGCTGGGTCAGTCAATGGGGCAGCTTGGTAGCTTCACGCCGGCCTCGGCTTTCTCGTTTGCCTCTCCTTGGGAGGCCCCCAGGACATTCTGAGCTTCCAACCCCCTTGTTTCTTGCTGCGTGTCTCCCAAGGGCCAAGGGCCAGAGAGGGTGGTGTGCAGCCTCTGGGCTCCACCTGCCTGCCCACCTCCCAGCGGGGAGCAATGCACAGTCTGAACCATGGTGCTGCCAAAGCCAATGCAGAGCAAAGAGGCCTCTGCCAGCTCCCAGCATGGCAAGGACTGCTAGGGTTCCCTGGGCAAGAGACCGGTCCCCTGCCTTGCCAAATGTGGGGCCCATCACCTTCTCTCATGTTAGAATCAGTCAGACAGGACTGGCCCCTAAGAGCCTGGATGAAACACTCCAGCTCTGTGTGGTCACACCACATAGGAGGGGCTCAGGGACTGCAAACATCCTCTGGTCCGGGCTAAGACCATGGTCACCAGAGGGCCTCTGTCTCCCCAGCTCTCCCTGACATTCTGTTTTCAAGGTCATCATCGTGTCTCCAGCTTCACTTACCCCTTTGTTATTAAAGACGAGTAAAAGAAGCAAAAATATACAAAGAATGGTTTGGGCAGCTCTAAATAGTTCTGACCCACATCCAACTATCAGCTCCCTCAAAGCATTTGTGAAAGGATCATAGAATCTTAGAGTCCTTGTGAAAAACCTAAAAAAGTCACAAAGAAGCTAATTTTGCCCTCATCCATCATTTACCTGTGGCCTAATATTCAGGTCTAAAGCTTTGACTGCTAAAACTTCACTTATGAAAAAATCTTTTACTCTACAGACCTTTCCTTCATAACACTTGACATATATGGCTAATTGAATCTAAAAACCAGATGCTAGGACTTCCCTAGTGACCCAGTGGTTAAGAATTTATTTGCCACAGGTTCGATCCCTAGTCTGGGGAGATTCCATGTACTGCAGAGCAACTAACCCCATGCACCACAAGTGCTGAGGCCACACACCATGACGACTGGAGCATGCATGCCCAGAGCCCGTGCCCTGCAAAAGGAGAAGCCTCTGCACTGAAAAGCCTAAGCGCAGCACAGCTAGAGAGTAGCCCTCTCTTGCCACAAATAGAAAAAACCTGCACACAGCAACATAGACCCAGCACAGCCAATAAATAAATAAAAAAAGTTTTTTAAGCAGATGCTAAAAATTAGATAGGAAAACAGAGGAACTGGAGGAGCCAAAGCAATTTTGGGAAAGGGTAAAGTTGGAGGATGTACTGCCTTCATCCTCCTACAGCAAATGACTCACTAAAATCAAGTGTAGTTTTAGTGAAAGGAGCGAGACTCAGATCAATGGACAGAGTAGAGTACACATGTAGAGTCACTGAATTTTGATGAGGGTGCCAAGGTGATTCATAACACTCACCACTATCGTCATTCAAAATGATGTGTCTGCATTTTAGTTAATGCCCGTCTCCCCTCCTAGGCTGCGTGCCCAGGCAGGAGAAAGACTGTCTTGCTTGTTTGCAACTGTGCCTTCAGTACTTAATACAATGCCTGGCACAAACTTGAAGCTTAGCAAGAAGACTGGCAGGAGAGTAGGCTTGATGCTTTGGACATGAATAGGTTCTTTCTCCAAACTCAGACTTCTGTCAACATCCATGTAGCTATTGGTAGTGGTGTTTTTTTTTAACACATACAAGATGTTGCATCATGTTTCATTCATTTTACAGCTCTCTTTACTTCCAAAATGCAGGTTTTCCAGTTACAAAGATATGAATACCAAAAGCAAGCAAGTCTTTGTACTATCTGCTCTGGCAGGAAGGTTTGCATTGTGGAGATGGCAGATCCTCACTTCAGCTCCACAGTTTATCAGCCCCAAGTCCCTTGCAGCTCCTTCTGTCAGCTCATTGTGATCTGTGTGAGGATATCTCCTGTCCTGTGTAAGGACACTTGTTATTGATTTACAGTCTCCCCAGATAATCTAGGATGATCTCATTCCAAGAACCTTAATTTAATTACATCTGTAAAGACTCATTTTTCCACATAAGGTCACATTCACAGGTTTTCAGCATTAGGACGTGGATGTCTCTCTTCAGACATCACCATTTCAGTTCCCTACACACATCCAGCCCCTACCTCACATGCAAGATCAGCAACTCATAACTGTGAGCTGGGCTGCTGTGTAGGTGTGTTAGCTAACAATTGTCTTCCACCAAATACACTTCACAAGCATTATTTAATCCTCAAAGAGATCTGGGAGGTAAGTTCAGTTCAGTCGCTCAGTCTTGTCCAACTCTTTGCAACCCCATGAACCGCAGCACGCCAGGCCTCTCTGTCCATCACCAACTCCTGGAGTCTACCCAAACCCATGTCCATTGAGTCGGTGATGCCATATCTAACCATCTCATCCTCTGTCATCCCCTTCTCCTCCTGCCCTCATTCTTTCCCAACATCAGGGTCTTTTCAAATGAGTCAGCTCTTCGCATCAGGTGGCCAAAGTATTGGAGTTTCAGCTTCAACATCAGTCCTTCCAATGAACACCCAGGACTGATCTCCTTTAGGATGGACTGGTTGGATCTCCTTGCAGTCCAAGGGACTCTCAAGAGTCCTTTCCAACACCACAGTTCAAAAGCATCAATTCTTCAGCACTCAGCTTTCTTTATAGTCTAACTCTCACATCCATACATGACCACTGGGAAACCCATAGCCTTGACTAGACCGACCTTTGTTGGCAAAGTAATGTCTCTGCTTTTTAATATGCTGTCTAGGTTGGTCATAACTTTCCTTCCAAGGAGTAAGCATCTTTTAATTTCATGGCTACAATCACCATCTGCAGTGATTTTTGGAGCCCAGAAAAATAAAATCAACCATTGTTTCCACTGTTTCCCCATCTATTTGCTATGAAGTGATGGGACCAGATGCCATGATTTTAGTTTTCTGAATGGAGGTAAATATTATTACCCTATTTTATATGAGAGGAGACTGAGACACAGAGAGTTTGAGTGAGGTCTCAGATCATGCAGTCTCTAGGATTTAGAGGTGGGACTTAAAACCAGGCTGGTAAGGCAGCAGACCAGAGATCCTTATCCACTTTTAGCACAAGGAATGTGTTTCAAGGAGTGGTGTCCGAAAGGAGGGATGTCCAAGGAGAAAGCTGGGGCACTCAACTTGCTGCAGCAGAAAACTCAACCGAGGTATTTCTCGTCCTTTGTCATTACTTTCTGTCACACCCTCCATATCGGGGTTCACTCTGCCCACACCCCTGCATGATGGAAAGGCTCTGGGCTGGGCCTCCGTCACTCCCCTGTCTGCTTCCCTCGGCCCTGTCTGAAGTGGGCCTCCAACTGCAGGCCTCAGGTATTGCTCCTTCAAAAAAAGAAGGAATGAGCAAATAGTCTATGTCAGTCATAGCACTGGAGGAGGGAGTCAGGTGGCTTGTGGACTGATCAGCACAGGAAGAATTTTCTAGCAATTTGCATTGCCGTCCAATGGACTCATAGTGACATCTCCCTGGAGACGTTCAAGCGGAGTCTAGATGACCACCTGTCAGGAATGCCCTCGGGGGCCCTGGCCCTCCTGGATGTGGCACCAGAGGACCCCTGAAGGCCCAGCACTGTAAGGTTTCTTACCATGTGGAAGGGGACACCGGCTGTCCCGGAAGCAGTGCCTTCCTGATCCAGGGCCTGGGTGGCTGTCACTGATGGATGCCGCAGAAAAGAACCAGACACGAGGAACACCCACCATGCATGTGATGGTTCAGAGCCTCTAAACAGCAGGCACCAACAGGAGTTTAGATGTGCAGGAGAGTCATGAGAGAATGGACATGAGGGATAAAGTGAAGAGAGCGGGGTGGGGCGGCCGGGTGAAGACTTTTGTGAAAAGACCACAATGCAAGCCTGACCTGGGAAGGAGAGAGTCCTGGATGCTTAGGAGAGACATGGCAAGAGACAGGGAAGCATGACGCCCTCGGCCAACGACAGAGCCAGAGGCAGGACCAACACAGACCTATTCCTACATGACAGGGGATTGAGATTCCTCCCTCCAACAACTGGTTTTAGCTCAAGGACTCCGCATGGGGCATCTGACACCTTTCCTCCCAAGACTCCCCGCTCCCCTCTCCTTCCTAGGTCAGGGCTGGGCTGCCTAGAGCTGTTGTGCCAGCCGCCAGTTCCCAGCAGCAGCCCCTCTGAGTGGGTGCCACCTGCCTGCTTCACCCTGGGGCACAGCTGGGTGGCTGCTCCCAGCTCTGGTTCTCTGCACTCGCTGGGACAGCACAGCCCTAGCCTCCTCCCGAAACCCTGGCTGGCTGATCCCAGTGAGCTTCATTTCCCTTCAGAGGGAGGGAAACGTGGGGGCAGGGAGAGCTGGGCCTGGCCATCTGGGCTCTGCACTGTGAGCCTCCCCTGTCGGCGAGGAGAGAAGCAAGAGCTTGGCACAGGGCCATACCACAGCGACCCAGGCAGCCGCAGAGCCCAGCTCTCTGCAGCACGGTTGAGGAAGGTGAAGCACCCAGTGCACAGGCTGAGCGACACAGCCTTCTCTGTGTGCAAGGGAACCTAGGGGACATACAAACACCTTTCCAAAGAGTTCTCAGAGCCTGCCTGCCCCAAGATAAGGGACCCTGGGAAATCTAGGTGGCAGGGGGTCAGCCGCCCTGAGCACCTATTGGGGATCGAGTCCTGCTACTTAGCAGTGTTCACAGAGCCCCAGCTGTGTGCAGAGGATACCTGACACAATCTCGACTCCTGTGTTTACCACAGGCAGCACGGTGGGGAGGCAGGCACGTGGTCCCTGTGCCCCAGCAGCCCGGCAGACCCAGACACTTGCCTTTAATCCAGGTAGAGACTGGGGGAGGACAGACAAGGGTCAGGGGACATCGGAGGGGTTCTGAGGATGGAGAGAAGAGCTCAGGCTGAAAGGGAGCTGAGCTGAATCAGCAGCCAGAGAAGTATAGCTGGCCTCAGGGTGACTAGTTTGAAGAAGGACCTTGATCTTCCCATGAACAAATGGTGTCATTTCAGAGACGCCCATTCTCCCTGCAAGCCCATGCCATGTCAATACCCAAGGCAGTCCCCAGGGCTGCAGCCCTGGCTTCACCAGCCAGGCCCCTGTCCTGTTCACACAGCCTTGAAGCCTCAGGAAGGGCAGCCTCTATGTCTCCTGGCTGGGGCTTAACCCACCCTCAGTGATAGATAGTATAGTTGCTCAGTCGTGTCTGACTCTCTGTGACCCCATGGGCTCCTCTGTCCATGGGATTTCCCAGGCAAGAATACTGGAGTGGATTGCCATTCCCTTCTCCAGGGGATCTTCCTGACTTAGGGATCAAGCCCAGGTCTCCTGCATTGCAGGCAGATTCTTTTACCATCTGAGCCACCTGGGAAGCCTAGTAAGCACATGGCTGTGCCAGCAACAACACGTCTCACCAAAACTCAGGGGTCAGGGAGGATTATAGATCAAACCTCTGCCGACTCCTGAGTCTTGGTTCTCAGAACACTCAGAATTTCAGCCAGAAATTCTTCACAGAGAAGAATTCCCCCAGGTCCAGGCCAGGGACAATGCCAATGACCCTATTATAACTGTGAGTTTTATTGATCTTCCTATCCTCATAGGATAGATAGGTGAAAGTAGTGCTAAATGCCATTAACTATTTTTGTCAACTGATAAACACGGGTGCGTGCATGGTAAGTCACTTCAATCATGTCCAATTCTTTGTGACCCTATGGACTGTAGCCCTCCAGGATTCTCTGTCCATGGGATTCTTTAGACAAGAGTACTGGAGTGGGTTGCCATGCCCTCCTCCAGGGGATCTTCCAGACCCAGGAATCGAACCCGCATCTCTTGTGTCTTCGGCATTGGTAGGCAGGATCTCTACCACTGGTGCCACCTTGGAAACCCAAACATGGGTGGTTACCTGCAAGGCTGCCCTGCAGAAGCCACATTATTATTGCCACCTGTGTCTGTCCTCCTTGGACATTTCTATCTCTCTTGGCTGAAGCACTCAGCTGTGACAACCTAGAGCATCTCAGCCAGCTTTACATTTGCAGTGTGGGAATCCGGCTGCTTCCTATCACTGCGGGCTGCAGCGTCTACAGTGACTCAGATCATTTTCACAGCTTTTCAATGTTTTCTCACAGATCACCCCAAGTATGTGATAGGAAATGATGCAGTGTTAAATTGGCCCGATATCTCACACCAGATGTTGCAACAAGCAAAGAAATATACTTAGGAACATATGTGGGCAGCACAGAGTGTGCTTTGCCAAAGGGAAACTGTTCCTCCCTCAAGGTTCCCTCAGCACCTTTCAGGGCAGAGAAGGCTTTGTGAGACACAGTTACTTCTCCGGGAGGCGAGAACTCTGGCTTCAGATAGGATCTCTGGCAGGAAATGAATGGGGCATTTCATAAATGTGGTTTTCACTCAGTGCTGCTCAGAAGGTGGCAGCCAGCCTAACCAGGCCTGTGTGATGGCTGCAGTCAGGGCTTACACCAGTTCTCAGTGTCCAGCCTTGTCTCCTGATGGTATCTCGTACCCGGCGCTGTGATCACAGGGTGGTTTTGTGTCCTGTAATTTCTCCACCATGTTGCCAGTGCTCAGGAGAGGCTGTCTGGAGCACAGCTGCCATACTTGGTGTTTTCCAGGTTGACTTCAAGGGCCTAAAGAAGCCCCCTTCGACCAGCCCAGACCATGTTGGACTTTGCTATCTGAACCTTTACTGCATCCAAAAATGCAGCTCCTAACCTGAAGCTGGAAGGGCTAGAAGGGACCTTGGGATAGACAGTTCCCCCTGTTCACTCCTCCGGCCCCCACTCTCTCCTCAGTGTCCCCAAGAAGAATGGTCCAAACTCTGAGCACCTGCCCCAGTGGGCACTACAACCTCATGAGCGAAGGAGGTCAGTCCTCAGGCAGGTCAGACTGGCAGGAGCAGCTGCACAGACATGCACAGATGTGCCCCCGTTTAGTTCCACTCGTGGCTCATGGCTCCACCTCTAGCAGCCACACAACTCCAACCCTTCCTCCATCTGATAACTTCTCTAGGACCCTGGCTAAACAGCTCCTTTTCTTTCTGTTATTTAGCCCTCCATCCTACAATGCCACTGATTATCCTCTATTTATTTAGTTACCTTTTCTCCCCAAGTGGACTCAAGAGCTGGTCTTTTCTTCCCTCAGGTTGAACAAGTGCCTTCCCTGTCCGGCCTCTGACTCCCCTGTCTTTCTCAGCATAAACCCCACACAGGATTGAGCACATAGTAAACACCCACTGTACAAGTGCCCAGCAAACTCAGCACCCTCTACAGAGAGCCCATCACAAGCTGGCTTACATTCTTCTGAGGCCTTTGTATGATTTAGGGTTGGTTGATAAGTAAGGTAAGAATAGATGAAGTGCTCTGAAGGCCTCATAGCAAACACAAACCAAAGCCAGGCCACTCCTGAGCTCCGAAATCTATGGTGGATAAAAGGAGACCTGCATGCTAACCCATAGCAGAGGTCCCCTTGGGCCTGAGCCTCAGCAGAGACCCCCCCAGACATCAATAGTCAGTGACCTGAGTGAGGCCTGTTTTCTTGATGCAGCTTAGATGATGAGGGATCTTCAGAATCACTTAGAGTTGGGGAGGGGGTTGCAAATGAAATTTCACAAGAATATAAGACAACTCCAGTAAAGTTTCACAGGACAACACTCTTGCAGGAGGCCTAAGCCCCACAGTTGGTCTTCCCTTCACCCCTCAGAGATCCCTGAGAATCACTATTGGAACTCTGGGGTTCCAGAGAACGCAGTGTGAGGACCACCATTCCAGATCTTCCCCTGGAACCTTAAATTTGCAGAGGACCTGCCAGACCAGCAAACATTCATGTCACATCTCTTGCAACCTATTAGAAGATAGGACAACTCAGACTCAGAGAACTCTGGGCCTGGAGAGAATCAGAGGCATCTTCTGGACAAACTCAACTTAGCAGGGAAGGGAGTCAAAAACCTCAACTGGAGAAAATCCATATGAGATGCGGAGCAAGTGGTGGCAGAGCAGAACGACAGGGCAGAGAAGGAAGAGGTGCCCTCACTGAGTGAGCGATGGGAGGCCCTGAAGCAGCGGTCGTGGCCCTGGAAGTGGCCGCCAGAGACTGGCATTGTCCCTTCTGTTCTCTCTCCCAGTCCCCAAGGCCCCGCCTGTGCCCCCAGTGCCAATCACCTCCCTCCACGGTGCTCTGCTCAGGCCTGTGCAATGGACCTCTGCCATTCTCTGCCTCTTCATGTCACCTGAATTTACTCTGTTTCCATCCATTCAGCCTCCTCCTCTCTGTAAATTAGACTGGTCCGTGTCAAACAGCATGAGCAGCCTGTTATCTCTCAAATAACAGAAACAATTTGGAGGCGAATTTGTCTTTTCTTTAAATGTCTAACACATTGGTATAAATTTATTCGTAAAACTCTCTTATTATCTCTGCATCAGTAGCATCCACAATAATGACCATTTTTTCATTCCTGGTGTTAATTATTTGAGCTTTCTCCTATGTTTTCTTTAGTAGTCTTGCCAGAGGTTTTACTATTTCTATTTTTTGCAAAGATCATGATGGCTATTTTATTGATTGTAATTGTTGTAGTTTAATTGTTAGTTCATGTCCAACTCTTTCCAACTCCATGGACTGCAGCACACCAGGTTCCTCTGTCCTTCACTATCTCCCAGAGTTTCCTCAAATTCATGTCCTTTGAGTCTGTGATACTATCTAACCATCTCATTCTCTGTTGCCCCCTTCTCTTTTTGCCTTCAATCTTTCATTAGCTCTTCACATCAGGTGGCCAAAGGATTGGGAGTTTCAGCTTCATCATCAGTCCTTCCAATGAATATTCAGAGTGGATTTCCTTTAGGATTGACTGGTTTGATCTCCTTGCTATCCAGGGGACTCTCAAGAGTCTTCTCCAGCATCACAGTTTTAAAGCATCAATTCTTCAGTGCTCAGCCTTCTTTATGGTCCAGCTTGCCTGGTGTGCTGCAGTTCACAGGGTCACAATGAGTTGGACACAACTGAGTCACTGAACAACAACTCATATCCATACATGACTACTGGAAAAACCATAGCCTTGACTGTATGGACCTTTGTCTGCAAAGTAATGTCTCTGTTATCTAAGTTTGTTATGGCTTTCTTTCCAAGTGTCTTTTAATTTCATGGCTGCAACTGTTTATAATAGCCAGGACATGGAAGCAACCTAGATGTCCATCAGCAGATGAATGGATAAGAAAGCTGTGGTACACATACACAATGGAGTATTACTCAGCCATTAAAAAGAATACATTTGAATCAGTTCTAATGAGGTGGATGAAACTGGAGGCTATTATACAGAGTGAAGTAAGCCAGAAAGAAAAATACCAATACAGTATACTAACGCATATATATGGAATTTAGAAAGATGGGAATGACAACCCTGTATGCGAGACAGCAAAAGAGACACAGATGTATAGAACAGTCTTTTGGACTCTGTGGGAGAGGGAGGGGGGGATGATTTTTGGAGAATGGCATTAAAACATGTATAATATCATATAAGCAATGAATCACCAGTCCAGGTTTGATGCAGGATACAGGAAGCTTGGGGCTGGTGCACTGGGATGACCCAGAGGGATGGTAAGGGGAGGGAGGTGGGAGGGGGGTTCAGGATGGGGAACACGTGTACACCCATGGCAGATGCATGTTGATGTATGGCAAAACCAATATAATATTGTGAAGTAAAAAATAATAATAATAATAAAATTAAAAATATGTATATAACAGACAAAATAATAATAATAATAATTTCATGGCTGCAATCACTGTCTGCAGTGATTTTGGAGCTCAGGGGGGAAAAAAAAATCTGTCACTGCTTCCACTTTTTCCTCTCTATTTGCCATGAAGTGGTGGGACTGGATGCCATGATCTTAGTTTTTTGAATGTTGAATTTCAAGGCAGCTTTTTCATGCTCCTCTTTCACCCACATCGAGAGGCTCTTAGGTTCCTCTTCAGTTTCTGCCATTAGAGTGGTATCATCTGCATATCTGAGGTTGTTGATACTTCTCCCGGCAATCTTGATTTCAGCTTGTGATTCATCCAGCCTGGCATTTCTCATGAAGTACTCTACATGTACAACAGGGAAGCCTGGCGTGCTACACTTCATGGGGTTGAAAAGAGTCAGACACAACTGAGCAACTGAACAACTACAACTCTGCATATAAGTTAAACAAGCAGGGTGACAATATACAGCCTTGTCCTACTCCTTTCCCAGTTTTGAACCAGCCATTGTTCCATGTCTGGTTCTAACTGTTGCTTCTGACCTGCATACAGGTTTCTCAGGAGTCAGGTAAGGTGGTCTAGTGTTCCCATCTGTTCAAGAATTTTCCACAGTTTGTTGTGACCCACACAGTCAAAGGCTTTAGTGTAGTCAATGAAGCAGAGGTTTTTCTGGAATTCCCTTGCTTTTTCTACGAGCCAATGATGGTTGGCAATTTGATCTCTGGTTTCTCTGCCTTTTCTAAACCCAGCTTGTACATCTGGAAGTTTTCATTTCACATATTGTTGAAGCCTAGCTGGAAAGATTTTGAGCATTACCTTGCTAGCATGTGAAATGAGCACAATTGTGCAATAGTTTGAACTTTCTTTAGCGTTGCCATTCTTTGGGATTGGAATGAAAACTGACCTTTTTTTCAGTCCCGTGGCCACTGCTAAGTTTTCCAAATTTGCTGACATGATGAATGCAGCACTTTCATAGCCTCATCTTTCAGGATTTTAAATAGCTCAGTTGGAATTCTGTCACCTCCACTAGCTTTTCTGTATTAATTAATTTGGAATAATTTTATAGAGTATAATTTTATGAACAACATTGTGTTAGTTTCAGGTGTACACAAAATGAATCACATACATATATCCACTCTTTTTCAGATTATTTCGCATATAAGCCATTACAGAGAATCGAGTAGAGTTCTCTTTGCTATACAATAGGTCCTTATTAGTTTTCTATTTTATATATAGTACACGTATATGTCAACCCTAATCCCTCAATTTATTCCTCCCTGCTTTTCCCCCAGTGACCATAAGTTTATTTTCAATCTATGACTCTCTTTTCTGTGAATAAGTTCATTTGTACCATTTATTTTAGATTCCATATATAAGCAATATCATATATTTGTCTTTCTCTGTCTGACTTTTATTATTTGTAGACTTTTTAATGATGGCCATTCTGACTAGTGTGAAGTGATACCTCACTGTAGTTTTAATATGCATTTCTCTAATAATTAGTGATATTGAGCAGATGGCATTATTTCTTTTTTATGGCTGAGAATTATTCTATTAAATTCTACATGATTCATCTTCTGTATCCATTCTTCCATTGTTGGGTGTTTAGGTTGATTCCATGTCTTGGCTTGGCTGGTGTGAATAGTGCTGTGAACTTACAGGTGCATGTATCTTTTCAAATTAGAGTTTTCTCTGGATACAGGCCCAGAAGTGAAACTGCTGGATCATATGGTAGTTTCATTATAGGGGACTGGTATGCAAAAGTAGGAAGTCAAGAAACACCTGGAGTAACAGGCAAATTTGGCCTAGGAGTACAGAATGAAGCAGGGCAAAGGCTAATAGAGTTCTGCCAAGAGAACACACTGGTCATAGCAAACACCCTCTTCCAGCAACACAAGAGAAGACTCTACACATGGACATCACCAAAATCAGATTGATTATATTCTTTGCAGCCAAAGATGGAGAAGCTCTATACAGTCAGCAAAAACAAGACCGGGAGTTGACTGTGGCTCACATCATGAACTCCTTATTGCCAAATTCAGACTGAAATTGAGGAAAGTAGGGAAAACCACTAGACTATTCAGGTATGACCTAAATCAAATCCTTTATGATTATACAGTGGAAGTGAGAAATAGATTTAAGGGACTAGATCTGATAGACAGAGTGCCTGATGAACTATGGACGGAGGTTCGTGACATTGTACAGGAGACAGGAATCAAGACCATCCGCAAGAAACAGAAATGCAAAAAAAGCAAAATGGTTGTCTGAGGAGGCTTTACAAATAGCTGTGAAAGAAGCGAAGCAAAAAGCAAAGGAGAAAAGGAAAGATATACCCATTTGAATGCAGAGTTCCAAAGAATAGCAAGGAGAGATAAGAAAGCCTTCCTCAGCGATCAATTCAAAGAAATAGAGGAAAACAACAGAATGGGAAAGACTAGAGATCTCTTCAAGAAAATTAGAGACATCAAGGGAACACTTCATGCAAAGATGGGCTCAATAAAGGACAGAAATGGTAGGGACCTAACAGAAGCAGAAGATATTAAGAAGAGGTGGCAAGAATACACAGAAGAACTGTACAAAAAAGATCTTCATGACCCAGATAATCATGATGGTGTGATCACTCACCTAGAGCCAGACATCCTGGAATGTGAAGTCAAGTGGGCCTTAGGAAGAAGCATCACTACGAACAAAGCTAGTGGAGGTGATGGAATTCCAGTTGAACTATTTCAAATCCTGAAAGATGATGCTGTGAAAGTGCTGCACTCAATATACCAGCAAATTTGGAAAACTCAGCAGTGGCCACAGGACTGGAAAAGGTCAGTTTTCATTCCAATCCCAAAGAAAGGCAATGCCAAAGAATGCTCAAACTAGCACACAATTGCACTCATCTCACACGCTAGTAAAGTAATGCTTAAAATTCTCCAAGCCAGGCTTCAGCAATACATGAACCGCAAACTTCCAGATGTTCAAGCTGGATTTAGAAAAGGCAGAGGAACCAGAGATCAAATTGTCAACATCCACTGGATCATCGAACAAGCAAGAGAGTTCCAGAAAAACATCTATTTCTGCTTTATTGACTATGCCAAAGACTTTGACTGTGCGGATCACAATAAATTGTGGAAATTCTGAAAGAGATGGGAATACCAGACCACCTGACCTGCCTCCTGAGAAATCTGTATGCAGGTCAGGAAGCAACAGTTAGAACTGGACATGGAACAAAAGACTGGTTCCAAATAGGAAAAGGAGTACGTCAAGGCCATATATTGTCACCCTGATTATTTAACTTCTATGCAGAGTACATCATGAGAAACACTGGGCTGGAGGAAGCACAAGCTGAAATCAAGATTATCGGGAGAAATATCAATAACCTCAGATATGCAGATGACAGTACCCTTATGGCAGAAAGTGAAGAGGAACTAAAAAGCCTCTTGATGAAAGTAAAAGAAGAGACTGAAAAAGTTGGCTTAAAGCTCAACATTCAGGAAACTAAGATCATGGCATCCAGTCCCGTCACTTCATGGCAAATAGATGGGGAAACAGTGGAAACAGTGGCTGACTTTATCTTTTTGGGCTCCAAAATCACTGCAAATGGTGATTGCAGCCATGAAATTAAAAGATGCTTACTCCTTGGAAGGAAAGTTATGACCAACATAGACAGCATATTAAAAATCAGAGACATTACTTTGCCAAAAAAGGTTCATCTAGTCAAGGCTATGGTTTTTCCAGTGGTCATGTATAGATGTGAGAGTTGGACTATAAAGGAAGCTGAGTGCAGAAGAATTGATGCTTTTGAACTGTGGTGTTGGAAAGGACTCTTGAGAGTCCCTTGGACTGCGAGGCAATCCAACCAGTCCATCCTAAAGGAGATCAGTCCTGGGTGTTCACTGGAAGGACTGATGTTGAAGCTGAAACTCCAATACTTTGGCCACCTGATGCGAAGAGCTGACTCATTTGAAAAGACCCTGATGCTGGGAAAGATTGAGGGCAGGAGGAGAAGGGGACGACAGAGGATGAGATGGTTGGATGGCATCACCGACTCAATGGACATGGGTTTGGGTGGACTCCGGGAGTTGGTGATGGACAGGGAGGCCTGGCGTGCTGCGGTTCATGGGGTCACAAAGAGTCGGACACGACTGAGTGACTGAACTGAACTGATGGTAGTTCTATTTTTAGTGTTTTAAAGAACCTCTGTATTATTCTCCATGGTGGCTGCACCAATTTACTCTCCCTTTTCTCTACACCCTCTCCAGCATTTATTATTTGTAGACTTTTTGATGATGGCCATTAGGACTGATGTGAGAGGATGCCTCAATGTAGTTTTGATTTGAATTTCTCTAATAACTAGCTATGTTGAGCATCTTCTCATGTGCTGACTGGCTATCTGTATATCTTATTTTGCAAAATGTCTGTTTAAATCTTTCCCCCATTTTGATTGGGTTGTTTGTTTTTCTATTATTGAGTTGTATGAACTGTTTATACGTTTTGGAAATTAAGCCCATGTCAGTTGCATCATTTGCAAATTTTTCTCCCAGTCCACAGACTGTCTTTTCATTTAGCTTATGGTTTCTTTTGCTGTGCAAAAGCTTATAAGTTTAATTAGGTCCCATTTGTTTATTTTTGCTTTTATTTCTCTTGCCTTGGGAGAGTGATCTAAGAAAACATTACTACAATTTATGTCAGAAAATGTTTTGAATATAGTCCCTAAAATGTTGGGTGCATGGCTCACTTAATATCCCATTTGGTCAAATATTCACTATATTATCCAAATCCTCTCTATTTCTAGAAATATTAATAAATAGCACATTTATTGGCTGAAAAATCAAAATGATAAAAATACACACATGGAAAAGCTTCACTCCCACCTGTGTCCCATCTACACATCCATACTCCAATCCCTAGGGTCAACAATAATTACTAATATTTTTGCATATTCTTTCCACATCAACACAAATACACAAAGGTAAAGATATAAATTCTTATTTTCACTCTCTTTCTTAAATAAAAGGTAGCTAGTTATATAGACCTTTACTGGCTTTCTTCAGCTAACAGTACGAAATTTTAGCTGAAATCTTTTTACATAAATACATAAAGAGCTTCATTATTTTTTGCAGCATAGCCATCTTTGGGCAAACATACCGTGGTTTATTTAACCTATCCTCTAAATAAGGACACAGGTTGTCTCCAACTTTTTTTTTGTTTTACAAATAATACTGCCACTAATAACCCTGTTCACATGTCATTTTTAGACATGCTGGCATTCTTTATCTATCTATTACCCCAGTTTCCTGGGACTCTGGTCCTTCTGTCCATCATGTTGTCAGACTCATGTGCGTGGTGGGCATTTCCCTATCTTTGGTGTGGATTGTGTGTTCCATGAAACTCCTTTCATCCCAGATTATTGAACAGTCCCTCCAGAGTGTTGATATATTTACTCCTCCAGGTAAATCTAAAGTATCAGCCACCTGGGAGTGACTTTTTATTAAGGCTTTTGGCTTGGGAGTTTCTAGATTTCTAGATGGTATAAACTCAAGCTTAAATCTATGTGAGACTCAAGCCCTGGCTTGTGATTTCTCAGGGGAGAACTTTTCACACAGACTCCAAGCAGAGGCAGACATGTTCTCTTAATATCTTGCTGAGCCAGTGGACAGGTTGCTTTCTGATCTATACTTTCCCTGATGGTGTGGCCCTCCTAGCATGCCAGCCATAAGCAGGGGTTTCATTCTATTCATCCAATAATTCCTTGCCTTATGTGGCCCAAGGTTTCATTTCCTTCCCTATGTGGGCATGAAAGCCCAAGCCCCCAGGTTCTTGAAACTGACAATAATGTGACCACGCCCACCTCCACACCAGCCACTGCCATAGCCACCCCACTTCCACCCAGGAGTCAGCAGCAGCACCTCATTCACTTTGCAGTAAAGCTTCTATTCCTCTATGTATTTCTGGTACCTGGTGATTTTCCTTTCTTGCTTGCACACTTGGATGTTCATTTAACATAATTTGTGTTGTATTTTATCCTCATGCCTAAGGCAGAAGAATTTGTGTTTATCCAATTATTTTCCTACAATCTGTTTCCTTCCTGGGCTTTATAGTAATTTACATCAACTCTGTTTACCATCCAACTACTCCAGGATCTGTTTGGTAAATGCAAGTAACCACTCCATAGAAGAGCCATGGGGACTTCCCTGGTGGTCCAGTGGCTTAGACTCCACTCTCCCAATGCAGGGGGCCTGGGTTTTGATATCTGGTCAGGGAAGTAGATCCCACATGCTGCAACTAAGACCTGGTGCAGCCAAATAAATATTTTTTTAAAAAATCATAATATTTTGAGCTGGTAAAGAATCATATACATAGTCTGAGACTTCAAGGGCTAAATTTCAATTGCTGTTGCAGTATTTCTGTTCAGGCTAGGATTTTTGATACAGTCTTTTTTCCATTTTTCTATATGCTTCTCCCTTTGTTTGGCTTCAAAAATCATCTAAGTTATGGATTTTTAATCCAAACCTTTAAATAACCTTTGTAAACAGCCATAAATAGTGTCAACAAACAGATTCTCATTTTACTCCCAATACTGACATACTTGTCAGTACTTTGGTGGGGTGACACTAACCAGGAGTGAAGAGCTCTTTCTGACTTCCCACATAAGCAGTGGTGATTGGAGTTTTGATTAATATTTCTGCCCTTTTGTTATTTATCATCAAGCCCTATGAAGCTATTTATCAATGTCAGTTTATTATCTATAAACAGGGGGATAATCTCCACTCCCTTTGTTTTTAGAACATTTTCCCTCTAACTCTCCCCTGACATGTAGGACTTATGTAATGTTCATATTCCTCTAATCTACTGATGCTGGGCCTGAGAGGGATTCAGGCAGTATTTCTTATGTCAGAGAGTGGTGTAAATCCCCATTCCATATGGAAATATTCCACTGTACTTGGCACATCGCAAGATGTTATGAATAGACCACAAATGTAGGAGACTTCCTGGGACAAAGATCTCCAGATTGAGGTTAGAGGTCATTTTGACAAGCTGATACCTCCCATATCTCCTGAAAATGCATCTGCTGCATTTTCACTGAATGGATGCTATGGTGAAGGAAGGGACTAGGGGGACTGAATACAACTAGAATAGAATTGCAAAGTGTTCAGTGCTTTTGTGAGCTTACATAATCAGCCTTGCTCAAAAAGTTCCTCTTTCCTTTGCTCTGGACTGGGAGTATATAGCTGTGTCCCAATGTGAACAAGCATCGTAGATTTGGAATGGTCTTTGTTTTGTCTTATTATTCCAGGATGTATGGGGTACCCAGCACTCCGATAGGGGTCCTGTCATCAGTCTGAGATTTGTGGTTCCTTTAGAGCTAGAATCACACAGGACATTCCTCTCTCACCTACTGCCTCCTTTGCAAAGCTGCTTCTAAGATATAAGCACTAACTCAAATTCTCTACAGAGAACAAAACTGATAACCCAGAGTCAGCAGGGGAAATGCTGAGTTTAGGAATAGAAAATTCTAAAAGTCACCAGCAAACAAAAAGACTGTGTGTCAAAGTGATACTCCATTTCAAGCCATTTCATTATGCCTGCTCAAGAGAGATGAATAGTGCGCTAACTTATCAGTCAGCACGATGGTGCATCTGCTCCATCATAATTATCTGATCCTTAGGAGAACTGACCTGGAATGAGAGTGCAAGAAACACATAATCTATTCTAAGAGCACAGCACTTTCAATCCACTCCCTTGGGGAAGCTGAAAGGCAGGTCACTATAATTTGCATAAGCTGGAAGTAATTTGATTTTGTTAAGTTACTTGCAATACCTAGAATTATAGAATCATAAAATCTCAAGGTTGACAGAGAATGGGAAGGTTATTTAGCCCATCCAATCCAGGAATAGGCTTATACAAGCTCTGCTTCAGTAGTTTCAGTGGTGGGGAGTTTGCCTTTCCCCAGTGAAGGCTGACAGGACTATCCTTTCCCCACAGCGAGGAGACAGAGATTTCCCAGGGAAGGTCACAGGATTTTAAAAAACAGGTTTTTTACAAATTCATGCTAGGTTGTTGCAGCAGGCACATCCATTTCCTCACCACCAATGAGTCACCTCTTGGGAGTTCCCTGAACCTTTCCCCTTGTCTCAAATCCTGTCCCACCATACCTTTCCACCACTCATTAGGCATCCTTATTTCTACACTGAGGAAATCAAGACTACTAGACAAAAGCTGTTAGCCTCCTTCTGACTCTCTCATTGCTCATCATTTCCTTCCCTTGGTGCTCGAGGAAGAAGTATCAGTCTTCTTGATCCAAAGTAAACCTTCCTCTTTCTGTGCCAGGGTGGGGTTTATGGTGAGAGTGTGTCAGCCTTTCCTACCTGCTTTGATGAGGGTATGACCTAGTGTGTCAAAATGTATAGGCATTGCTCAGATAGCTTCTGGATTTAGGAGTTGTTTTATGTGTAGCTGTAGATTTAGTGTGTCCATGGTAAGAGGGGAGTTCAGGAGCTGACCCATGAAAATCCCTAGAAGGAAACACAGGGGGACATTTCCTTGACTTTGGTCTCAGCAGCGATTTTTTGAGTATGACACCAAAAGCATAAGCAAAAAGAACAAAAATAAATAAGACTGCATCAAGCTAAAAAACTTCTGCACAACAAAAGAAACAATCAAATAAATGAAAAGGCAACCTATAGAGTGGGAGAAAATATTTATAAATCATATATCTGATATCTAAAATATATAAAGAGTTCGTATAACTTAATAGGAAACAATCCAGTTAAAAATGGACAGAGGAGCGGAATATACATTTTTTCTGAAGAAGACATACAAATGGCCAATAGATACATGAAAAGGTGCTCAATGTTACTAATCATCAGAAAAATGTAAATCAAAACCATGAGATATCATCTCACTCCTGTTAAAATTTGTTAAAATTACTATCATCAAAAAGGCAAGAGGTAAAAAGTGTTGGCAAGGATGTGGAGAAAAGAGAACTTTTGTGCACTCTTAGTGGGAATGGCAACCCACTCCAGTGTTCTTGCCTGGAGAATCCCAGGGACAGGGGAGCCTGGTGGGCTGCCATCTATGGAGTCGCACAGAGTCAGACACGACTGAAGCGACTTAGCAGCAGCAGTGGGAATGTAAATTGGTATGGCCTGTATAGAAACCAGTATGGAGGTTCCTCAAAAGATTAAAAATAGAACTGCCATTTGATCCAGCAATCCCACTTCTGCATATATATCCAAAGAAAATGAAAACTGTCTCTCAAAGAGATATCTGCACTCCCATGTTCATTGCAGGATTATCCAAAGAGCCAAGACATGGAAACAGCCTGTGTCCGGCAGCAGCTGAATGGCTAAAAGAGATGTGGTATACACATAGACAGTGGAATATTAGTCAGCCATGAGAAAGAAAGAAATCCTACCGTTTGTGACAACGTGGGTGAAACTTGAGGGAATTATGCCAAGTGAAATAAGCCAGATAGATAATATATGTATCATATCACATATATGTGGAATCTAAAGAAAACCAAACTCGGAGACAAAGAGTACTTTCCAGGGGCTGAGGGGTGGGGGAAATGGGAGATGTTGGTCAAAGAGTACAAATTTGCAGTTATAAGTTTTGTTATCTAATGGACAGCATAGTGATTATGATTAACAGTATTGTATTATATACTTGAGAGCTACTAAGAGAGTAGATTTTAAATGTCCTCACCATAAGAAAGCAATAGTAACTATGTGACATGATTGCATTGTTAGCTAAAGCTATGGTAGTAACCATTTTGCAGTGTGTGTGTATCAAAGCAACATGATGTACACCTTATATTTACACAGTGTTATATGTCAGTTAAATCTCAATAAACATGAAGAAAATATTAATACTAATATTAATACTTATTATTTTAGCTTATTTGCTTTCTATTTTCTTCAGTCTGTTTTCTCTACTTATCCCTCCAACCTATTTGATAGATACCGTTTCTTGTGCGATCTCAAATTTATTTTTTAAAGCATTGTGGGGAGTGGGTTAAAAACATTAGAAAGCCTTTTCTTACCAGAGTGGAGAATCTATCTGTAATTCCTAACCCTGTAGCAGAGTTGGAGGGTCCCACAGGGCCCAGCTAAGCTACAGTCAATTACAGTTCTGTTAGAGAAGGAGCTCCAGGCATCCTCAGAAATCCTCAGCTCTCATCTGCACCTTCCAGATTCTCCTGCCTGAGCCCCAGGACAGACAAAGGAGATTCCTAAGAAATAACTGATTCTGTAGCTGTTAAGTCTGCAGCATCCTTCTCCCCTCGCACACAGGCTGGGGGAAAGTCACTGTCTTCAGAGAACAAGTGGGATAAGAAACCAAAGTTCTGAGAAGACTACTTTGTCTAAGAAGAAGAGATAATGATTAAGATTTGGGTTTCAGGGTGTTGCTATCTTTATAGATTTAAATGGCATGTTTTTCTAAAGTCTGGGATAAATGGCATGTGAATTGGGCTTTAAAGTTTTGACAGAATTCAACCATGGAGCTGTTCTTTGAAATCTATGGACTCTTCTGATTCTTTTTCTGTAATCACTCATTGTTTATTTTTGAAAGATTTTCAAATCTATCAGCAAATAGAGTGCACAGTGTTCTCTTTCGTTTGAAAATAATGTCCTTTGTTCATGTGGTTACATTCCCTTTCTCAAATCTAATGTTCAATACGTCTTCCCTTCTTTTCTTGGTTACCTCTATTAGATTTGCCAATTTTATTGGTTTTATTTTTTTCAAAAGAGCACTTGAATTGTTTATTGATTTTTATTATTTTCCAGTTTGTTGATTTCTGAATTTGTTCTTGTGGCTTTCCTTAAGTCTGTTTGTTGCAGAGGACAAGAAGATTAGCTTCCAAACTTGAAGGTGGAATCTATTTATTTTTTATTATTTTTTGTTAAATATCATTACCAATTAATGCTATAGAATTTTCTCCAGTATAGTTTTGGTTGTATCCCTTGGGTTTAATATATTGTTTCTTGTTTTTATAGTTTCACTTTACAAATAATTTATTTTCTATCCATATTGTTTTGTTACTAGAAAATGTGGCCTCCAAGGTTTCTACCTTTTCAAATGTATTGTGTATTTCCTATTGAATAAGTCTTGTCAGCAGCTTCTGACAAGACTCCCAGTGATCCCTGTTGCCTGGTATTCATGCCCTTATGAAATACCCTCTTCTGTAGTGTAGACCAGGGGTCTCCAACCTCCAGGCTATGGACCTTCTGTCAGATCAGCACAGTAAAGGTAATACACTTGAATAATACACTTGAATACACACCCCAAATCATTCCCCCTACCACCAGCCTGTGGAAAAACTGTTTTCCATGAAATCTGTCTCTGGTGCTAAAAATGTTAGGGCCTGCTGGCATAGTCCGTACCTAATGACTTCCTTCTGATGAGCAGAAAAAGTGATATGATGTCAGTTTCAAGTTAAGATCGTGAAAGATTGTGACTTCTATCCTTTCTCTCTCATTTGCTTTGTTTCATGAAAGTCAAATGACACGTTGTAAGGCCCACATGGAAAAAAACTAAGGGTAGCCTCTACCCAACACCCGGTGAGGAACTGAGTATGCCAGTTGCCATGTGAACAAGCTCATAAGTGGATCCTTCCCAAGCCGAGCCTTCATATGAGCCACAACTTCAGCCAACGTCTTGATTGCAGCCTCGTAAGTGGCTCTGAGACAAAGGGCTTGGCTAAGCTGTACCCAGATTACTGGTCCACAGAAACTGATAATAAACACTGGGGTTTCTTAACATAGTTGATATTTTTACTGAGGTATAGTTGCTGTACAATATTATGTAAGTTACAGATGTACAGTATAGTGATTCACAATTTTTAAAGGTTATACTTTTTTATGGTTATAAAATATTGGCTATATTCTCTGTGTTGTACAATAAACCCTGTGGTGGTTTAGTCACTAAGTCATGTCTAACTCTTGCGACCCCATGGACTGGGACCCTTCCAGGCTCCTCTGTCCATGGGATTCTACAAGCAAGAATACTGGAGTGGGTTGCCATTTCCTTCTCCAAGGGATCTTCCCGATCCAGGACTTGAACCCGGGTCTCCTGCATTGCAGGCAGGAATTGAACTTGGGTCTCCTGCATTTCAGGCAGATTCTTTACTGACTGAGCTACAAGGGAAGCCCTGCAATATATTATTAATTAATAATAAAACTATTATTTTATAAATAATAGTTTGTACCTCTTATTTCCCTATAGCTGTATTATCCCTCTCCACTTCCTTCTCCCAACTGGTAACCATGAGTTTGTTCTCTATACCTCTTGGATAGTATGGTCATTTTAACAGTATTAATTCTTTCAATCCAAGAACATAGTGTACCATTCCATCTATTTGTGTTGGCTTTAATTTCTCTCATCGGTGTCTTAAAGTTGACAGGTAGAGGTCTTTTGGCTCCTTAGGTAGGTTTACTCCTAGATATTTTATTCTTTTTGATGCAACGGTAAGTGGAATTGTTTCCTTAATTTCTCTTTCTGCTACCATGTTGTTAGTATAAAGAAATGCAAACGATTTCTGTATATTAATTTTGTATCCTGCAACTTTACTGAATTCATTGATGAGTGCTAGTAATTTTCTGGTGGTGTCTTTAGGATTTTCTATGTATAGGGTCATGTCACCTGTAAGCAGTGACAGTTTTACTTCTTACTTTTCCATTTGGATTCCTTTTATTTTTTTCTTATCAAATTGCTATGGCTAGTATTTCCAAAACAATGTTGAATAAAAGTGTTGAGAGTGGGCATCCTTGTGTTTTTCATGATCCTAAAGAAAACATTTTTAGCATTTCACCATTGAGTATGATGTTAGCAGTGGGTTTGTCATATACAGCCTTTATGATGTTTCCTCTATGCTGGCATGCTGGAGAGTTTACCAGCTGGTTCCAGGGTAGGGTTATCCTGCTGTGTATGAGATCAGTCCACAGGTTATGAGATTGTGGGTTTTTTGCCTCTGGTGTCTGCCTCCCGGTGGGTGAGGCTGGCCTAGATGCTAGTACAGGCTTCCTGGAGGACAAGGCCAGTGGTTGTCCACTTCTGCATGGAGCTGGGTCTTGGCCCTCTGGTTGTGTCTAGAGGTATGTCTACAGGTAGCTGTGGACTCAGGAAGATTTTAGACATCCTGTCTGCTGATAGGTGGGGCTGTATCCCCACCTAGTTAGTTGTTTAGCCTGTTGTGTCCCCCACTAGTACCTATAGGCTGTTGGGAAGGGCCAAGTCTTGGCACTAATGAACTAGATCTGAAGACGGCAGCCACTAGCAGCAGTGAACACACTGTAGAAGGAGCCCCCAGATATGGCTGCTGCCAATGTCTGTGTCCCTAGGGTGAGCCACAGCCACACACACGCGTGCACACACACACACACTCACACACACACACACCCGCCTCTCCAGGAGACTCTCCAAGACCAGCCAGGCAGGTAGGTCTGGCCCAGGCACCTACCAGATTATAGCTTTTGTCCTGATCCCAGAACATGTGCGATCTGTGCATGTACCCTTTAAGAATGAAGTCTCTATTTCCCTCAGTCCTGGGGTGCTCCTGAAATTAAGCCCTGCTGGCCTTCAAAGCCAAAAGCCTTGGGGGGTCATCTGGAGGCTGGGGAGCCTGATATAAGGTTCAGACCTCTCACTTCTGTGGGAGAACCTGTGCAATATATTTTCCAGTATGTTGTGTGTATCGGGCTTGATTATATCATAAGTCCACCCGTCCTGTCTCACTGTGGTTCCTTCTTTATGTCTTTAGTTGTAGAAGACTTTACCTGGTAGGTTCTAGTCTTTTACATCAATGGTTGTTCTCTAGATAATTGTGATTTTTGTCAGCTTATGAGAAGAGGTGAGCTCAGGGTCTTTATACTCCACCATCTTGACTGACCTCCATAAATATTGTTGTTTAAACCCCTAAATCTTGGGGCTAATATCTTACACAGCAATAGCTAGCTAGCTAATATATTCACAT
The DNA here is from genome assembly GCF_019923935.1 of Bubalus bubalis. Lineage (NCBI taxonomy): Eukaryota > Metazoa > Chordata > Mammalia > Artiodactyla > Bovidae > Bubalus > Bubalus bubalis. The sequence continues at coordinate 117,942,753 of NC_059157.1, read as the reverse complement.
TGATTAATATGTGTATGTTTCATAATTTTTTCCTTTGGATAAATATTTTCTCTGTTCAATATACATATATTAAATAAAGTTTATTCATTGTTTACAAGTTTTTCTCTCAGCATTTGACGTCAGTGATCACTCCTCCCTAAGAGTTCCCTTGACACCACTCTTTGCTGATTTTTTTTGCCTTTTCTCTAGTAGAAGTGATCTAATTCAAGCCAAATATAGCCTTCTCTAGAACTTTTCAGCAAAATCATAATTAAAGAAGAGAAAAGACCTATCTGTTGAAGTTGACAAGGTTTCCGGTGGTTATCTTGGTGCCTCATTCAGAGAAGTTGTAAGAAAATAAAGTCAAGCATATGAGGGCAGAGAGCTAAGTGCCCGAGGCCTGAGGACACTGTTTGAGCTCCTGGATCCAGCCAAGCTTGCATTCCTTAAATTTCCCAGATCCACATATAGATAGACTTTTGGCCTAAACTAATTCAAGCTGGACTTCTTTCTCTCTTGCAACTAAACATCCTATGTATTATTACTCCCCGTATTATCTCTTATCTCGGCATTTTCCTAGTTTCCCACCTTTTCAACTTCGTACTGATTATTTCTACCTGGATTCCTTCACATACTGAAACACATCCCAAAAGTCATTTTTCCTATCAGCCCTGCTCGTTTCTTCAGGATCTCTGTTTCTTTAGAGGTGACACCGACCTCTGAGTTACTTAAATTTGAAACCCTAAATCTTCTTCAACGCACCCCCTTCTCTCTTCGTATTCTGCTGTTCCCAAGCCCATCCTTCCCTAATCATTGCACCTCCCTGGCTCAGCCCTTCCTCCCCTCTCATCTGGACAATGTCAGGGGTCTCTTCACTGGCCTCTTTGATTCCCTTGCAACTCACCCTGCACAAGTGACCAGGTGACCTTTCCGAAATTTCAACTCTGTTAATGTCACTCCACTGGCCAAAACCTGCACTGGCTTTTTTATTATTGCCCACAGAATAAATCTTCCGCCTGGTGGAGTTTCAGTATCTGCCAAATAGCTCAAAGGATACTATCTCAGTGTATTATCTGAGGCTCAGGATATTATCTATAGCCCTTGAGGAGAAACTAAATGTCTTTGACTTTGTTTGAAGGCTAAACTATTATTATTTTGTCTTGCTTGGCTGTTTCCCTTTGCTTCTTCATTGTCTCATTTCCCTGGTTAAATTTGTTCTTTGGAACTCAGAGAAGGCCTAGGAGGCTAAAGTTTTCCTACAAACAACAATCAGGTGGAGGACATGGGGCAAGGGGCTCTGTCCTAGAAAGGCCCCATAGGTTCCTGCTCAGTTACACAGGCACATCTGAGATCAGGGGGTTGGGGATACAGGAAAGAGGCCATAGAGGTGGTAGGTGTACTGCTCTGGCATAAAGACTGCTTATGCACCACAGAACAGATCGTTTTTCAGAGAGATTTCCCTCCTTTCCAACCAGGAGTGCTGATCCTGCAGGCCTCACAGAGAAAGCTAACGTTCAATTAATCTGTTTGAGGGGCCAGGCCCTGTGCTAAGCACTTCGTATGTACACACTGACTCATTTAACCCTCCAATCCTGTGGAGTGGGTGCTCTCGTTGTCCTTACTTTACAGATGAGGAAATTGAAGCACCGAGAAGTTATATAATGTGCCCTGGGTCACACAGCTGGGAAGCATTGGTGCTTTGGGTTTATGTGATCAGCTACTGTACTACCCTACTTTTCAAAGGAGAGGCTGTCCAAAGGAGACAGTCACTCCACACTTGGTTTACAGCCATATATAGGAGGATGTGGTGGGAGGAGCCTGCGGTGGGAGCTGGGTCCTGCCTCACCCATCTTCTGTCACAGGAGCCGTGGATTGGGAATTGGCCCTTCTCCTGTCCTGCTCCCCGTGACAGCTGGGTGAGTGGCTTCCATCCCTGTTTCCTTCCACACAAGCACAGACTATGTGGTCCCTGGATCTTTGCTCAACTGAAACTTGTCTTTAACTTGCCAACCATATACAAAACCATGGACAAGTCACACTCTTCCCTAGAAAACTTCTTGACTTGGCAAATATAACCAATCCCATCCACTGACCTCAATGTTCTTTCTCGCTTTCCCTCCTGCTCAGGAATCCCCAATCCTAGCTGCTTATTAAAGCCATCTGTGGCACTTTTACAAATAACCATGTCCGGGCTCTCAAATCAGTCAGATCCCAATGGGGTTGGAGGGGCACCAGGTGAATCTACTGCACAGCCGGCCTGAGAACCACGTTCCCATCTCCCCACAGCATCCCAATCAAAGCCACAGGTCAGGATCACTTCTTTCTCTCCTCAAGCAAGATAAATCAGAGACACTTTACTGACAATGGTTTTAGAAGCAATTGTCTCTCCCCAAGGCCATTTTTACCCAGACCAAGCCTAAATAAGATGTTCCGGGTTGGGCAGACTGGTCCTAAGGCCCTTCAGTGTTCTGTCAAGCCAGGGGAAGGCATAACACATCTTCTGGGGAAATATCACAGCAACATGGCCCAGGCATCTCAGCTGAAAACCTGCATCAGCTGAGAGACCTCAGGTCTCCAGAAGAACTAAAGCAAAACCCTTATCAGCCAAGAGCGCCAGCAGAGACAAACCAAGGACTCGGGTGCAAGTAGGTCCAGAATTTATAAATCCAGTGATGAACATTCTGTGAAGTGTTAGCATTTGGCATATTGACACCATCTCACGGAGCCCCTCTCTTATAAGTAATGAGAAATTTGCCTCAGCAAAAACAGCAGCTGCTGCTGCTGCTAAGTCGCTTCAGTCGTGTCCGACTCTGTGCAACCCCATAGACGGCAGACCACCAGGCTCCCCCATCCCTGGGATTCTCCAGGCAAGAACACTGGAGTGGGTTGCCATTTCCTTCTGCAATGCATGAAGGTGGAAAGTGAAAGTGAAGTCGCTCAGTCCTGTCCGACTCTGAGCGACCCCACGGACTGCGGCCTACCGGGCTCCTCTGTCCATGGGATTTTCCAGGCAAGAGTACTGGAGTGGGGTGCCATCGCCTTCTCCGAGAGGGAGGTACAAGGAACCATAATTTAAGTTCTGGGCTCTCCTTAACTCAGAGACAAATTCCCTTTACACAGACATCTGCTCACCAAGTACGGGGACAAAGGTGAAGCAACAGGAAGAGTCCTGGATTTGCAGATCAGGAAACTGGATCTGAAGGCCAACGCTGCCCTCCACTCACTCCCAGCAGGTGTGGCCCTTCTTCCCCCATCTCTCTGGCCTTTGTTCCCCAACCACTGCAAAGGGCACATCAGACCAAGAGCACTCAGATTCCCCAAGCTGGAAGGCTCTGGGGTTTTCTCTTCCCATGGAAAGGACTTATCCTCTTCTACGGTAACATTCTGGAATAGCTTGCAAGCTTCATGGACAGTTCTTACTCCTGAGAAATGTATCCTGTGAACCTTGAGGGACAAACTCTCTGGAGAATATGAACTTTGTTTAACATCTTTTCATTGCCAGAAGTCTGCGATCCTGAAGAGCGGAGTATGGCCCCTCCAAGGCCCCTCCCAGTAGGAGTACTGGGGTTCTGATCTTTATGATTTCTTTCCTTCTACTAACTTTGGGTTTTGCTTGTTCTTCTTTATCTAGTTCCTTCAGGTGTAAGATTAGATTGAGATTTTTCTTGTTTCCTGAGGTAAGCTTGTATCACTATAAACCACCCTCTTAGAACTGCTTGTGTTGCATTCGATACATTTTGGATCATCTTTCTGTTTTCATTTGTCTCTAGATATTTTTTAATTTACTCTTTGATTTCTTCATTGATCCATTTTTTTTTTTAGAAGCATGTTGCTTAGTCTCCATGTGTTTTTCCTCCCATTTTTCTTTCTGTGGTTATTTATAGTTTCATACCAGTGTGGTCAGAAAAGAGGCTTGAAACAATTCTGTTCCCTTAAATTTGTTGAGGCTTGTTTTTGAGTCTTGAGTATGTGGTCTATCCTAAAGAATGTTCCATACATGCTTGAAAAGAATATATATTCTGTGTTTTTTTTAAGGTATTGTCCTATAGACATCAATTGTGTCCAGCTGTTCTATTGTTATCATTTAGGATCTCATACTTATTGATTTTCTGTCTGAAAGATCTGTCCTTTGGTGTCAGGGGGTGTTGAAGTCTCCTTCTATTGTTGTATTCCTGTCAACTTTTCCCTTTATGTCTGTTAGAACTTTTTCTATATGTTTAGGTATTCCTATATTGAAGGCATATATATTAACAAGTGTAATGTCCTCTTCTTGTAATGATTTCTTTATCATTATATAGTATCCTTCTTTGTATTTTACTTTTTTCAAAGACTTTTGTCTGATATGAGTATTGCCTACCCCCACTTTCATGTCATTTCCATTTGCATGCAATATCAGTTTCCATCCCTTCGCTTGCAGTCTTTCAACCTAAAGTGGGTATCTTGTAGGCACCATATTATAGGTTCTTGGTTATTTTTTTAATCCAATCTGCCACTCTGTGTCTTTTGATTGAGACATTTAGTCCATTTATATTTAAAGTAAATATTTACAGGTAGGTATTTATTGCCATTTTAAACCTTGTTTTCCAGTTGATTTTGTAGTTCTTTGTTTCTTTCTTTTTGATTTTCCTTTTGTGGTTTTATAGTTTTCTTTTGTCGTATGCTTAAGTTCCTTTCTTTTCGGTTTTTGTGAATCTATTATATTTTTTTGATTTTGTGGTTAGCCTGATTTTCAAGAGTGTTAACCCATAGCTTATATCTACTTGCTATAAACTGATAGTCATACAAGTTCAAGCACATTCTAAGAGATCTACATTGTTTTACTGTCCTCCCCACACTCTGAGATTTTTATATCCTATTTTACATCTTTATGTTTGTCCTTTTGCTATTATTGTATTATTATAATCATTTTCCAAAAAATTGAATGGTTTTTTAATCTATGTACTGGCTTAAGTTGTTTTCAATCCTTTCATATATTTGCCTTTCCTATTACATGTGTCCCTTTCCTATAGATTATTGCTCTTTTCTACCTAGAAAAGGTCTTTCAATATTTCTTTTACAGTAGGTTTAGCCTTGGTGCACTGCTGTGTTTTTATTCATTTCTCCTGCTATAAATGATAATCTTTCCAGGTAGAGTAACCTAGGTTGCAGAGTCTTCCCTTTCAGGACTTTAAATATATCATGCCACTCTCTTCCGGTTGGCAAAGTTTCTGTACAGAAATGAGCTGATAGCCTTATGGGGGTTCCCTTGTAAATGACTCTTTGATTTTTCTCTTGCTGCCTTTAGAGTCCTCTCTTTTTCTTTAATTTTTCCAATTTAATTATATATTTGGGTGTGGGTCTGTTTGGGTTCATCTTATTTGGGACCCTCTGTGTTTCCTGTACCCAAATATCTTTTACCTTCTTTAGGTTTGGAAAGTTTTAGCCATAGTTTCTTCAAATACATTTTTGATCCCCTTTTCTTTTTTCCTTCTTCTACTACTACTAAATCGCTTCAGTCGTGTCTGACTCTGTGCGACCCCGTAGACGGCAGCCCATCAGGCTCCCCCGTCCCTGGGATTCTCCAGGCAAGAACACTGGAGTGGGTTGCCATTTCCTTCTCCAATGCATGAAAGGGAAAGTCTCTCAGTCGTGTCCGACTCTTCGCAACCCCATGGACTGCAGCCCACCAGGCTCCTCCGCCCATTGGATTTTCCAGGCAAGAGTACTGGAGTGGGTTGCTGTTGCCTTCTCCATTTTTCCTTCTGGAACCCCCATAATACATAGTGTGTCATGCTTTACATTATCCATAAATCTCATATTGCTTTCATTTTTTTTCGTTTGTCTTTCTGACTGCTGTACTGATTGGGTTATTTCCATTATTCTATCTTCCAGATCATTTATTTCTTCTTCTGTATTAGTCTGCTATTCATTGCTCCTAGATTGATTTCTATCTTAGCAACCATTTTGTCTAATTTTGATTGATTCCTCTTTATAGTTTCTAGTAGCTTGTTACAGGATCTGCATTTCTATTAATAATCTTTTTAAATTCCTTTAGCATTTTCATTGCCTGCTTTTTGAAGCTGTGGTCTGGTAGAGTGGGGAGGTCTCTTTCATTGTTCTTTCAGATTTCTCTTGCTCTTTTATTCAGTACTAGTTCCTCTGTGTTTTCATTTTACTTAAGTTTCCCTGACTTTTACTGAAGTATTACTTAAGTAATACTTTTACTTAAGTATTTAGGAGAAAAAATTATCTACTGGGTCTTGAAGGCTGTTTGTATGTAGGAATGTCCTTGTGCAGATTGTGTGGGTTCAGAATTTTTGATGCGAGGACTGTTTCTGATATGGATGCCAGCTTTGTCTGGCCATTGTCCCCCTGGTAGGGGTGTATTTTGTGTTGTGATTAGAGCCTGCACTGGTTGTTGGACAAATCCTATTTGCTCTGTAGCTGTCATAGCCCTGTCAGGGGCAGGGTTTGGTCCCCCGTTGTTGGAATAGAAGCCTGCACATGTAGACTAGAGCCCTCCCATTGGGAAAGGAGTTGTTTGTATATTCCTCTGCTGGGGACATGAGACTCTGTCACACCTCCCACCACCCTAGTGTGGGTCAACAAAGTCCATTGCTCCTGGACATATCCCCAAACTCAGCTCCAATGTCCCAATTCCCACGTGAACCCTAACAAAGCCTGCTGTGGCTGGAGCTGCACCCCCGCTGTGAGCACGGTGACAGTGAGTGTCTTATGGCAGACCCAAGTCCCATCTTGCATGCACTGATAACAGAGCTTCTGTAGTAGACTTGCACCATCCTGCATGTGGTAACACGTGGCCTGGACCACACTCTAGGCCCTTCAGGCTGTCTCTGTACAGCCGAACTGAGTCTTCTCCCAGCGTCCGTACTCTGAAGCCTGAGTTTCAGTACCACTGCATGTACTAGCAGGCATGCGTTCTGGGCTGGCAGGTGTGCTGACATGGTAGCCATCAGTGCCAGTCTCTCTCTGCCCTGATTGCTAGCAAGCCCGCATCCATACCCTCCTCTCAGACAAACTCCAGGCCCTTCCAGCACCCTGTCTGCCTTGGCAGACCTCCCAGCCAGTGAAGGGGATTCCCAGGGCAAGAGGCCCTATCCTCTTTCACAACTTCCTCATAGGTTCCTTCTCATTTCTGTTGTTTTCATTCTACCTGGTTATGTGGGGAGCTTTCTTGAGGTTTTGGTTTTATAAGAGATCTTACATCAGCTTTCGGTGGTTTTCTGTGAGAACTGTCCCAGTGTAGATGTATTTTTGATGTGTTTGTGGAGGAAGGCAAGCTCCACATCCTACTCCACCATTTGATCTTGACCTCTGAAAGGTTGTTTTTTTTTAATTGAGCAAGAATTAAAATATCACCAGAATAATTATCCAAGATATGTAGTGCTTTATTATTTTGCAAGGATTTTAGATTCACAGAAGAGCTGTAGAGACAGTACAGAGAATTTCCCTTTTGTTCATGTCTTATGTAACTGGGGTACATTTATCAAAACTGAGATGTTAATGTTGGTACACACTGTTGACTAAATCATATTCATGTGGACTTTATTAATGTCCTCTTTTATTCTAGCATCCAACTAGGGAGACCACATCATAATTTTTCCTCAATGTCTTACTTTCTATAACAATTCTTCAGAGCTTGCTGCTCTAAATCAGGGGTTCTCGGCCCTGACTATCCACTAGAACAACTTAGGAAGCCTTTGAGAAGCACCAAGGCTGGAGCTACTCACCAGTTACACCAAGAGTTGTTGGGGGCAGCCAGGACTGGCATCATTTTCCTTTAACTCCAGGTAATTCTGATGTGCATCCAGCCTGTGTTGACATGTACTGCTCTTAAAGCATCAGAATTCTGACTCCCCTGGTGGCTCAGTGGTAAAGGTCCACCTGCCAATGCAGGAGACGCAGGTTTGATCCCTGATCCAGGAAGATCCCACATGTCATGGAGCAGCTAAGCCTGTACACCACAGCTACTCAGCCTGTGCTCTAGAGCCTGGGAGCCGTAACTTCTGAGCCCATGTACCACAACTACTGAAGCCCACATACCCTACAGCCCATGCTCCACAACGAGAAGCCCCCACAATAGAAACCCATGCATCGTAACTAGAGAGTAGCCCCAGCTCCCCATAACTGTAGAAAATCAGCAAAGACCCAGCACAGCCATAAACAAATAAACAGTTTTTAAAGTATCAAAATTCCTATTCATCCAGCCAAAGCTCTTCTTAGTATGAGTAAGTAAATATTTATAACTCAATTTTTAATGACACATGAATATTTAAATACATTTCTTACATAGTACTTACAAGTGCTTCATAACTATTTAATCACATCAGAACATTGCAGATAAAGGTTAAGTCTCTCTTAATTATCCCTCAGCTATAGTCTCTTCCCCTTCTCCAAAGACACAGACACCCTTATGACTTTGGTTTGCACCATTATAGACTTCTTTCTATGATTTTTCATAAAAGTACAACAAAAAGATGGTATTATGTGCTTATAATTTTAAATGATATTATGTGTAACATTCTGCAGTATGTTTTTTTTCACTTTATATGTCTTAGAGATTTATCCATGTTATGACATGTAAGTGTAGCTCATTCATTTTAATAGTTTCATAGTATAAAATACACTGACATTTGTTTATAGACATTTAATTTATATCTTAGTGTTTGCTCTTGCAAGGCCTGCTGCCATCTGCATCCTTAGGTATGTCACAGAATGCTTCTTACAGTACAGCATTTATATCAGTAAGTATACTACCATCTGCCTTTATTGTTCAGTCACTAAGTTGTGTCTGACTCTTTGCAACCCCATGGACTGCAGCATGCCAGGCTACTCTGTCCTTCACTGTCTCCCAGTGTTTGCTCAAACTATATTCCATTGAGTCAGTGATGCTATTTAACCATCTCATCCTCTGTTGCCCTCTTCTCCTCCTGCCCTCAATCTTTCCCAGCATCAGTGTCCTTTCCAATGAGTCAGCTCTTCGCATCAGGTGGCCAGAGTATTGGCGCTTCAGCTTCAGCATCAGTCCTTCCAATGAATATTCAGGGTTGATTTCTTGTAGAGTTGACTGGTTTGATCTCCTTGCAATCTAAGGGACTCTCAAGCATCTTCTGTAGCACCACAATTCAAAAGCATTAATTCTTCATTGCTCAGCCTTTATGGTCCAACTCTCACATCTGTACATGGCTACTGGAGAAACCATAGCTTTGACTATATGGACATTTGTCAGAAAAGTGGTGTCTCTGCTTTTTAATATGCTGTCTAGGTTTGTCATGGCTTTCCTTCTAAGGAGCAAGCATCTTTTAATTTCATGACTGCAGTCTCCATCCACAGTGATTTTGGAGCCTAAGAAAATAAAAATCTCTCACTGTTTCCATTGTTTCTCCATCTATTTGCTATGAAGTGATGGACCCGGATGCCATGATCTTAGTTATTTGAATGTTGAGTTTTGAGCAAGCTTTTTCACTCTCCTTTTTGACCCTCATCAAGAGGCTCTTTAGTTCCTCGTTACTTTCTGCCATTAGAGTGGCATCATCTGCATGCTTCATTTCCAGCCTGCATGTGTGCTAAGTCACTTCAGCTGTGTCCAGTTCTTTGTGACCCCATGGGCTATAGCCTGCCAGGCTCCTCTGTCTATGGGATTCTCCAGGCAAAAATACTGGAGTGGGTTGTTACGCCCTTCTCCTAGGATCTTCCTGGTCCAGGGATCAAATGCTTATGTCCTGTGTCTCCTGCCTGGCAGGTGGATTGTTTACCACTGAGCCACCGGGGACATCCCAGTTTCCAGCATGTTTCTATGTAAATTAATGAGTATCTAAAAGTGCTTGACCTCAAAGGGTGTGGAGTCTTCATGATTTTGTTTTAGTTGATATCTTATTCTTATCCTAACCAGCCTTTCAAACTGATTCTCAGTTTATTTTCCCAGAAGCAGTGCATGAGAGGACCAGTTTTCCCAACATCTTTGCCAATACTTAATTTATCAATCTTTGTAATGCTTGCCAGTGAACAGGTAATAAATAATATCTCATTCCTTTAATTTGCATTCAGTGATTATTTTAATAGAACTATAAAACACCAGAGTTGAAAGAGACCTCATTCATCATAGAGTGCAACCACTCTGTTTAAAAAAGAATTTTTTGTATATGAGTAATATATGAACACATTATCAGGGTGAAAGTCTAACATGAAATTGCAGTATATTGAATTTTTAAAAAGCAAGTTTTCTTTTGCATCTTTCTCTGATCCTCTTACTGATGTTAATTTGTTCATATATTATTCTGTCTTATGTATTACATATGTACATGCATATGTGGGCTTCCCTGTTGGCTCAAACCGTAAAGAATCTGCCTGCAATGCAGGAGACCTGGGTTCGATCCCTGGGTTGAGAAGATCCCCTGGAGAAGAGAATGGCTACCCCCTCTAGTATTCTTGCCTGGGAAATCCCATGGACTGAGGAGCCTGGCGGGCTACAGTCCATGGGGTTCCAGGGCTGAACACTACTGAACGATTAGCACAGCACACGTGCATGTGTAAATGCAGAAAAATATAGCAGGTGGTGATGGTGTTTTATGTAAAAGGGATATAGCTCTGTGTATTTTTCTGAAGTTATTATTTTCTCAAAACAACATATCAGAAATCTTTCCATATCAGCACACAGAGATCTACTCAATTTTTTAACTGCTGCATAAAATTCTGTAGTCTGGGGTGTATTAGTTATCTATTGCTGTGTAACAAATGACTCCCCAATTTAGCATGTTTCTTTTGTCTGTGTCGGGTCTTAGTTGTGACACAGAGGTTGTCTCCAGTGGTGGTGCGCAGACTCCAGAGAGCATGGGGTCTGTAGTTTGCACCATGCGTGCTCTCTGGTTGAGGCACCCAGGCTCAGCAGTTTTGGCTCACAGGCTTAGTTGTCCCATGGCACGTGGGATCTTTGTTCCTTAATCAGGAATTGAACCCATGTCCCCTGCATTGCAAGGCAAATTCTTAACCACTGGACCACCAGGGAAGTCCCCCAATTTAGCACTTTAAAATAACATATGTTTATCATCTCCTCAGTTTGAGGCCAGGAATCTGGGAACAACTTATCCTGCTGGTTCTGGATCAGAGTCTCTCATGAGGTTGCAGTTGAGCTGTGGGCCAGGGCTTCAGTCACCTGAAGACTTGGCCAGGGGCAAAAGATTGGTATATAAGGTGTAAGCCATCACTTAAATGGCAGGAAGATTCAGCTCTTCTCTGCATGGGGCTTTCTGTAAGGCTGTTCACAACAAGGCAGCTTCCTTAGTGATGAAAAAGAGGGAGAGAACCCAGGATGGAAGCTGCTGCCTGTGTATAGCCCAAGTTCAGGAATGGCTGGCATGCCATCACACCGCCATGTGCTGTTGGCTGTTGGTCATACATAACAACGCTGATGCAGTGGGAGAGGACTGCAGCTGGGGCGAGAGCAGGAGGTGGGGTCAAGAAGGGCCAACTTGGAGGCCGGCTGCCACGTGGCGGTCTTCAGGTTTTCACAACATGCAGCGTTGCTCTGAACATCCTTAGACTTTTTGATGCACCTGTACATCTCTCCAATCCTAAAAGTAGAATTGTGTTCTTTTTGTTTTCATATAGGGAAATTGAAACTAGAGAAAGTGACTTCTCCAAGGTTATACTACTAATCCCCTACAAGTCCAGGATTACAACTTCCGTCACCTGACTTCCAATCCGTTCCATTTCCAGAGCCATTCTGTGGGCAAGGTAAATACGAACTGAATTTCAATACATAACCTGAGATAAAACCTGGCTGGTAACTGTCAACAGTCAGTTCCCAGAATACCAGCGAACACATAACAGCAAATCTTGTTTGCAGGTGCTAAATGTATGCCACTGCACTGAAAGGCTAGCTTAGCCCATGTGTGAACGCCTGGTCTGCCTTGATTCAAAAGAAGCTGGTGGAAATGGGAATCCTTTCTATGCCATAATTAACAGAAACACTGTGGTCAGACAGATCTGTGTTTAAATCCCAGCTCTAACTCTTGTTACTGTTGAGTCACCCACAAAATTCCCCTGACCTGTTTCTTCATCTGTAAATGGGGATGTGCAGAATACTCACCACACAGGGTTGTGCTGAGGATTAGTCATGCTGAGATGTGTGCCATCTCAGGGGCTGGTCTGCTCCCATATGGGAGCTCCACGGGGCTGCTATTCTCTGTTCTTCCTGCTGGACCCACTTAAGTTCTCCATCAAGATTCCTGAGTGAAAGAACATTTTCTCAAAATAAGTGATGCTGACAGAGCCCATCTTATTACTTTTCCCACCTTCTGTATCTCTGTTCTTTACACTGACCGTTGTTCTGTGGCCTGTGTTTCCTCTTGGAAACGATCCAGATTTTCGCTGAATGTACGTGCAGTGAGCATGGAGCCCCCTGAGGGCTGCCCTCCAGCCTAGCACACATGCTCTTCCTGGCCCTGGTGTAGGCGGTAGTTGTCCCTGCAGGCCTCACCTGACTCCTCCTTACCTCTGCAACTCTAGCTCCAGCAGAGAGCCCAGCACTTTAGAAGCGTCTAGAATGAATCAGTGAGTGAATGAATGGGTTTTACCACAGAGGACATCTTGAGTACATCAGATAATCACCTGGATTTAAGATGTTGAGAGGATTGGGGGATGAGGAATGGCTTTGAGTTCTCAGATGGAACTCAGCAGAAGGAACTTCAGCAGAAGGAAGGAGAGGGTGAAGTGGAACAAGAAGAGGGGCAGAAGTTTCTATGTGGTCATTTTAAGGTACCCTTAGGACTTCCAAGTAGACATCATCTACTGAGTGGAGCTTGAGAGAGACCATGACTTTTCACCAGCTGATTATTAGCAAATGGGCTTTTGATCACAGGTCACTGGGTTTTCCTGAGCTTCAGGAAAGGATTTCTGGGACCTCTACAGTCCTTTAGTATCTAAAGCCACAGAAGTTTTCTGGCCAGAGCCAGACAAGGACAGAGATATAGAGATGTAAAAGGGAAGTGACAGGGGTCCCAGACAAGTGATTCCCGAGGCCAAACCCAGAGGATGCAAGCATCCTCTCTCTTTCAGGATCCTGAAAGGTCAGCTGACACCCTACCGGGAACACGTGAGTTTGGCTCCCCAACCCTGCCCTTACCCGGGCACTCACCCTACAGCCCCAAGGAAGACCAGATTCCTGGAGGGAGGCTGGCTCGCTGGCTTCAGTGGTGAAGACCTGTTTCCTCCTCTGCTTAGGGAGCCATGCTGGTCCCATCAGCTGCCCTCACTGGTTATGAGGGAGGTGGACCATGGAGGGACCTGGGTGGGAAGGGTAGGGCTCTGGGGTACCCACGCAGTGCTGGCGCTCAGCACAGCCACGATGCCACTCCCAGTGAGGCTCTGTGGGGCATGCCAGGCACTAAGCCTGACAAGCCGAGACAAGGACAGGCCAGACTCACACAGCGCTCTCGTTCCAAACCCCTCCACTGTTCTTCCTCAGGAAGCTTCCTGTTGAAAGATAAATGTTCTGTCTGTGATCAGACAGATTTATATTTATTTTCTTTTCCTCCCAGGCCTGCGCCAGCCCAGACAGGTCAAAGGGCAGGATTCCAAGCCGTTGAGATGGTCTCTGGAGAAGCCTGGAATTTCCCTGTGTCACAAGTGTGGCAGAAAGAGGCAGGCTTGGGGTTGCCAGCACCCCAGGTTCCCTTGGCAAGTGGAGCATCTCTCAGGATGGGAAGGGGCCCCCACCTCTTTGGTGACCCTGGCCACTGGTTCCTGAATCTCTGGTTTCAAGAGCCTTGAGCAGCTTATGTCACAGGAGCATGGAGTCATCACAGAGTATTTGCATCCAAAATACATTTTCCTTCACAACAGTGCCCGGGTCAGAGTAAGCGAAGGCGATTCTGTGCACTTTGGTGAATCAGTGAGGGGTCTGTACCATAACTGGGTCTTTAGATCTGACTGTTATGTTCCCTATGTGATTCGCATCAGAGAGCACTGCAGAGTTCCTGGAGAATCCCCTAGCAGACCCTACCAGGAAATGGGGTTCCACAGAGGTGACTGTGGTGAATGACTAAAGACCACTCCAAGGGTAAACTTAAAAAAAAAACTCCAAGACTAAATACCACTTAAAATATGTTTTTTATAATTTAAATGTAAAGCTTCCTAAAAACAAGTACTCAGCTAATATTCTTAAGCAAATAAATGGAGCAAACAGTGAAGTAAGACAAAGACAATTATTACAAGTTTACTTATATGTGTAATCTAAAAAAATAATACAAATGAATATATATACCAAAAAAAAAAAAACACCACAGACTCATAAACAGAAAACAAACTTATGATTACCAAAGGGGTAAGGGAGGCAGTAATAAATTAGGAGTATGGCATTAACAGATACAAGCTTGTTGTTTAGTCACTAAATCATGTCTGATTCTTTTGTGACCCCATGGACTATATAGCCTTCCAAGCTCCTCTGTCCTTGGGATTTTCCAGGTAAGAATACTGAAGTAGTTTGCCGTTTCCTTCTCCAGGGGATCTTCTCAACCCAGGGATCAAACCCATATCTCCTGCTTGGCAGTTGGGTTCTTTACTATCTGAGCCACCAGGGAAGCCCAAACAACAAGAATTTACTGTATAACACAGGGAACTACATTCAATATCTTATAATAGCCTGTAATAGAAAATAATCTGGAAAAAAAAATATATATATATAACTGAATCACTTTGCTGTACACTGTTAACACAATATTGTAAATCAACTGTACTTCAGTTTTTCAAAAGCAAAATATGCAAGCTTAGGGACTATCTCAGGCCCACTGGGGAGGGCGGGACAAGTGCCCCTACACAGGTGGCCCCAACGGTCTTGCCTTTGCCTTCTTGCTGTTGTTGGCTTTTTAGTTTTGTGATCTGTCCCTTTGTCAAGCTGTGAGCACCTCAGCAGCTTATCCACCCCTTCTTGAAGTTACTCCTTCCAGGACTGGAGCCAAAATGTGGTACCTGGGGAGCACCGAGGGGACAGTGTTGTGGGGGGGCAGGGAGGTGTGGTTCCACCTGTCTTCTACCCTGCAGAGTATAACTTCTCTTCTGTGAATCCCAGGCTCCTCATCTGGAACACAGGGAGTTAGTAAAAGTGTTTCTGTAAGGCTCTAAGCTTGGTAATTCCCATGAAGATATTCTAAAGTGACCTAGAACTCAAGATTATCAACCCAAATGAGATTACACTGAGGTTATTGGTTAAGCTGCTTCACTCTTTCTGTAAATGGTGCACTTCTGTGGGCAGGGACAATCTTGTGTTCATTTTCCAGTGCCTGGAAGATAGCAAGCCTGTGATAAACGAGGGCGGACAGGCACGTGGATGGACCAGGTGGAACCGATGCACTGATTCTCTCCAGCTGTGACCCTTTCCCTGTCTCCTTAGCTCTGTCACAAATTCTCTGGGAACAAAGAATAGAGCTTTTCTTCCTGAGGTCTCCAAACAAGGCTGATGGTCACTCAGGATGCACTGGTGTGTCCAGACAAGCTATTAAAGCATTGAAATACTTCCCTACAGTTGCTGCCTGAGCCTCAGAGAGCCCCCACCCCCAGATGCCCAGCATCTCATCTAATGCCCCCAGCCCCCCACCTGTCTGCTAAACGATGATTCTTGATCTGGCAGGGCCTCCAGGACTCCACTCCAGCTCTGTGACTGCATCCTTCTCACTGGTCAGCGTATTCCCAAGCCGTTATTTAATGTCCAGTAATGGACCAGCCTGATGCAGATGGTGGAGATGTAGCAGAGGCCTGGTGAGTGCTATGAGAGCTGTTTGTTACCTGAGAATTGATATACATGGGCTCTGGTCCCCCTGTTGACTGAGGGAGTTCTCAGCAGGGAAGTGGACAGTGTCTGCCGCCTGATGTCAAGAAAAGTTTACAGGGTCCCTGGCTGGACAACATAAGGTCCTCCAAGGACACCTGCTGGGGAAGGAAAATATAGACTTGCTGTCTTTGCCACCTCCATCCCTGCCCATCCATCCATCTGTCCACTCATCTACTGTTTGGGGACCACACTTTGGGCACATCAGTTCCAAGAAGGTCAGAAAGCAGGTCATGCAGTATGATGAGCTAGGCAGGAAGATGGGCAGGGCAGTAGGAAGAGGGCAGACAGTGCCAAGAGCTGATCTGAGCTCCCACCCTCTGACCAGCCTGGAGGCCAGACTCTCAGAGCCTGTATTTTCTGCACAAGGGACAAAGTTAAACCTACCTTCCAGCTTGTTGTGAGGCCTAGTGATTCTAACACAGGATCTGTTCTGAGCCCCCGGTTGGGGCTTCATCTCCTGATGAGATCTTATTTGAATAAATCAGGATGTAAAAGATGATATTTCATGCAAAGATGGGCTCAATAATGGACAGAAATGGTATATACCTAACAGAAGCAGAAAATACTAAGAAGAGGTGGCAAGAATACAGAGAACTATACAAAAAAGATCATGACCCAGATAACCACAATGGTGTGATCAGTCACCTAGAGCCAGACATCCTGGAGTGCAAAGTCAAGTGGGCCTTAGGAAGCATCACACAAACAAAGCTAGTGGAGGTGATGGAATTCCAGCTGAGCTATTTCAAGTCCTAAAAGATGATGCTGTGAAAGTGATGCACTCAATATGCCAGCAAATTTGGAAAACGTAGCAGTGGCCACAGGACTGAAAAAGATCAGTTTTCACTCCAGTCCCAAAGAAAGGCAATGCCAAAGAATGTTCAAAGTACTGCACAATTGCACTCATCTCACACGCTAGTAAAGTAATACTCAGAATTCTCCAAGCTAGGCTTCAACAGTATGTGAACTGAGAACTTCCAGATGTTCAAGCTGGTTTTAGAAAAGGCAGAGAAACCAGAGATCAAATTGCCAACATCTGTTGGATCATAGAAAAATCTAGAGAATTCCATAAAAACATCTACTTCAGCTTTATTGATTACACTAAAGCCTTTGACTGGGTGGATCACAATAAACTGTGGGAAATTCTTCAAGAGATGGGAATACCAGACCACCTGACCTGCCTCCTGAGAAATCTGTATGCAGGTCAGGAAGGAACAGTTAGAACTGAACATGGGACAACAGATGGTTCCCAATTGGGAGAGGAGTACCTCAAGACTGTGTATTGTCACTTTGCTTGTTTAGCTTATATGCAGACTACATCATACGAAATGCCAGACTGGATGAAGCACAAGTTGAAATCAAGATTGCAGGCAGAAATATCAATAACCTCAGATATGCAGATGACACCACCCTTAAGGCAGAAAACTAAGAGGAACTAAAGAGCCTCTTGATGAAAATGAAAGAGAAGACTAAAAAAGCTGGCTTGAAACAACATTCAAAAACTAAGATCATGGCATCCAGTCATGGCAAATAGATGGAGAAACAATGAAAAAAATGAGAGACTTTATTTTGGGGGGCTCCAAAATCACTGCAGGTGGTGACTGCAGCCATGAAATTGGAAGAAAAGCTATGACCAAGCTAGACAGCATATTAAAAAGCAGAGATATGACATTACCAACAAAGGTCCCTATAGTCAAAGCTATGGTTTTTCCAGTAGTCATATATGGATGTGAGAAACATCCATGGCAAATAGATGGAGAAACAATGAAAAAAATGAGAGACTTTATTTTGGGGGGCTCCAAAATCACTGCAGGTGGTGACTGCAGCCATGAAATTGGAAGAAAAGCTATGACCAACCTAGACAGCATATTAAAAAGCAGAGATATGACATTACCAACAAAGGTCCCTATAGTCAAAGCTATGGTTTTTCCAGTAGTCATATATGGATGTGAGAGTTGGACCATAAGGAAACCTGATTGCTGAAAAATTGATGCTTTTGAAATGCAGGGTTGGAGAAGACTCTTGAGAGTCCCTTGGACAGGAAAGAGGTCAAACCAGTCAATCCTAAAGGAAATCAACCCTGAATATTTATTGGAAAGACTAATGCTGAAGCTCCAATACTTTGGCCACCTGATGCAAAGAACTGACTTATTGGAAAAGACTCTGATGCTGGGAAAGATTGAAGGCAGGAGAAGGGGACGACAGAGGATGAGATGGTTGGATGGCATCACTGACTCAATGGACATGAGTCTGAGCAAGCTCTGGTAGTTGATGATGGACAGGGAAGCCTGGCGTGCAGCAGTCCATGGGGTCACAAAGAGTCAGACATGACTGAGTGACCAAACTGAACTGAACAGAGGGGTACAGACTTACAAAACAGACTTACAAAAGTCTGCCTTGTTTGCAGAGATACATCAAGCTGTGTACTTTATATGTATTCCTTTCTGTATGTAAAATAGATACAGTAAAAAACTAAAACACCAAACATGTTCTCAGGCATCAAAAATATCATTAATAAAAATGTTGAGATGCTAAATCAAACAGCTAAGCAAAATCTAAGATTTTAGCTTTAGAGAAAATTCCTCAGATCAGTCATTTTCAATCATGAATTACCTCTTTCAGCACAGGGATGGGAGGGTATAAAAATTGTTTTGGACACAACTTTCTCCGTGAAGCTGTTTAACTGGTGCCTTTCAGCAGCAGGAGAGCTGAATACATAGGTCTGAGTAAGGATCAACAGAAACAAGGATTCAGTGAGTCAGGGGGTTGTTCAGTAGACACGCCTGACCAAGTAAATGTCAAGTTAGATGGGGTTAATTGCATAAAGATTGATGCAGGTTAAAAGGGAAGGGGACAGTGATACAGTCCTCACCATATGCCCAGAGGTGGGCCTTGGCTAATGGGAGCTAATGACTTTTTTATTTTTTATCCAGGAAGTGCTGCAGTGTTGACCTTCAAGGTTCAGAGAAATCTGTTTAGGACACAGTGAAGTAGACAGCTGTGATCCTGGCAACAGTGGAATTGCTAGGGTTTCATTTGTGCTGGAGGGGTGGGCTGGGGAGATGGTTTCAGGTCTTTATAATTTCAAAGGACAAGGAGCTGGGGGACTTCCTATTTCATGTCTGCTCCTTCCTGCTTCAGGAATGCTTATGGTCTTCCCATCTTGACCAGTCTTTAGACTGGGCTCCTGGGCCTGCTTATGGGCAAATGCAGACAGTCCCCAAGTTCAGCGAAGACAACTTGTACCCGTGAGCTTATTTGAAGCCAGGCTGTATGGAACTCAGAGTGCATGTCCCATGCAAACAATGCCCTAAACAGTGCTGAGTGCCCAGCCGACCCACTAAATATGCCCTGAAGTCCACCTAGTTCTAGGGACTCACCACCCTGTTCCCACGGGTAAACACTTCTCATTTGGTGGGCAGTGTGGCGGTGGGCTAACCTGAGTCCATCAGTGTTCCTTCAGCACACACTGCTGAGCAACTACTCTGCTCCTCATTGGGGAAAAACACAGCAAGGTCGCTTCTACCTCAACGGCCTCAGTCAAGTGCAAAACTCAGGACAGCTGCCGGATACTTACACCCGAGACCAAAAGTGGTCCCATTAGTAATGTGTTTTGGGCACAAAGGGGATTTCAAGGTGGGGATGGGATGAGAGGTCGTCACAGTCAAGTGGGGTAGAAGCAGGGAACTGAGGCAAGAGGGCGCAGGGGGACTCGGTGGAGGGCCGAAAGGCCAGGGTGGGGTCGGCATTCCAGGCCAAGGATCAGTACAAGGGAAGGCAGGACAGGCTTTTCCATGAGGCTGTAGAAAGACAGACGAAGGCAGGCATGGGGCCGGCGAGGCCCTGAGATGGGTGAGGGGATCTTTGTCAGAAGTCAGGCAGCAATGGGCCAGGGAGATGAACACTAAGAGCCTCACAGGACACCCCATGTTCCTGAAGCCTGGGCGCCCCAAGGCAGGAAGAGGCGGAATTCTGCAGACAACTTCTTTTTACAACTTGCCCAGCTCCTCTCCCAGCTTTCTCTTCTTTCATGGGCCCAGTGACTGTGGGGAGCGGGAGTCAGGGGGAGGTATGGGGGCACCTGTGTCCCATGGGAAAAGTGGATGTGGGTTCAAGAGAGAGAATCTCCTTCCCCAGCACTGGGGAGAGGAGGGCTGTGTCTCCGTCGGCTCCTCAGACGGCCTTCCTGCCTGGTGCCTCAGAGAGAGGACGCCTCCTGTCCGAGGGCAAATCCTCAGATCAATGGAGTCATGCCACTGAGGTTGTTCAGACAACTCCCTGATACACCCCTCTGCTCCTGGCAGAACTCTTTCTGGAGCAGCTAAACAGTGTAGGTAACGTTCTGTGCTTTCCCAGGGAAGTCGGAATTCAGAGCCAGCCAGCCAAGTTCTTGTGGGTTCATTCATCTAGACACGAAATGGGAGGGGCAGAAAGAAGTCTCCTTAAAGCAAAAAGAAAAGAGAGCTGAAGACAAAGTCTGCAGGCAGTCAGAGGGCAGTCTACCTAAAGCAGCTGAGGCTTGTAGGCCCCCAAATGTGTTCTCCCCTGTTCCATGGGACAGTTAGCTAAGAATATGGCCATTCAGAAGGAAGCCTACATTTCCCAGCATGTGACTAAGATCTAGTCAACAGGTAGGTGTCACTTCAGGGACTCTCTTTTAAAGGGAAAAAATATACTTTTCTCCTTTTCTTCCTTCTTGGTGCCTGGAATGTGGATTTAATGGCTGGAACTGGAGCAGCCATTTTGGACCATATCTTGGGACTGAACCAACATATAGAAAAGCAACAAGGCCAAAGGATGCTGTGGGTTCTTGACCCCATGGAGCTGCTATACTAGCATTACCTCTGTATAGAGGCCACCTACCTCTGTCTAGTTCTTTGAAAAGAAAAAACCTTGTATTTTGCTTAAGTCATTTCTTATTTTGGATCTCTCTGGTACTAACAGTAAGACGTAATATTACATCATTTTTCAAAGTGCAAATCCACCCTCTTCCCAGAAACACAGCCAAATAGTGAGTTGCTACTTGCAAGATCCATTCACATACATCTAAAAAAAAAATTCATTTCCTGTTTTTTGTACAACCACCGTAGGTAGGTATTATTGCCAGCATACCACAGGCAAGGAACTGGCAGCTCAGAGGGGTAAATGATTTTATGGTTTGGCAACACTCTTCAGCTTAAATATGAATTACTGATGCCTGTGTCCCTCTCCCCTCCTGCCCATGTTCATCTCCATGGCCTAGGGGGTGCTGATTGAACCCTGATTCCCTCCAGAGCTGAGGGCCCCACCCACAGCAGGTGCTCTGTAAATTTGTGCCAAATTGATTTGCTGTACATGCAGCAAGTTCTCCTCCATCTGAGGATATTGATTTCTTCTAAATTCCATTTCTGTGTTGGACATTTTCAAAGAAAGGAAGAAAAACTCTAAGGGGAGAAAAGAGCTCAGTCCTGTCAGGCGAATCTTTGGCCGGCAGAGGGCCAGGTGGACAGGGCTGGGCAGTGTATGAAAGAGCCTCCTCTGGGATGTCAGAGGACCTGGGACAGACTGCCAGGGACCCAGAGCTAGAACCATAAGAGAAAAGTCCCAGGAGGAGGACGGACTTCTGAAACTGGGAGGTCCCCCCAGAGGGAGACCTGGGTAGGGGAGGTGGGCAGGAGGGGCCTGGGGAGGGCCAAGGAGCTGGCGGCATAGCCAGATGATTTGTAAGTATTACTTTGTTGAACCTCACTGTCCTCCTCTGGAGCTGGGTAGCAGGCAGTTTCATATTTTGAAGGGTGTGAAGAGCTGAAAAAGAAATAAAATGAAATCGGGCCACCTGGCTATAAGGAAAAACCACTGCCCCAGATTTGCAAAGCTCCTGCTAGGAGGGAAGGACCCGAGCATTCTTCCTCATGATGGAAATAGCTGTTTTCATCCCCACATTCAACCAAAGGCTCTTCACTGGGTTCAAAGGTCATCACCTTTGATCTGCCCATCAGTTCTTTGAGCACAGAGGCAGGCATTGCCCCTTTCAACAGATGAGGAGCCTGAATCCCAGAAAGGGAAAATGACTCACCCAAGGTCACTCAGCACCAAAGCTAGAGTCCCAGTGTCTCTGCCTCCACTACCTGCAGCTGGCAGTGGATAAACCTGGAGAGAGTGGTCAGCTTCATCTGCTCACCAGCCTGCAAACCCCCGATGCTCCCTGCTGCCGTACCCAAAATGTAGGCCACAGGAGGGGAGAGTGGTGACAGGCTGGGCCACTTTGAATGGGAGCCTGCGCCCCACGAACAATTCCAGGGCTGTGGAGTGCTACAGCCTGGCGGGGCAAGCAGAAGGTGAGGACAGTGGCCCGCAGAGGGGAGGGGACTTGCCCAAGACCCCACAGCAAGGGCAGGGGCAGAACCAGACTGCAGCAGGCTCAAATGCCACTCTTCTCTGAGGAGCTCTCATTCATCCCCCTTCCCCAGGGTCCTCCGGCACCTGTGACACCCTTGCTGTGCCCTGTCATGTGTGTCACATGTAATCACTGAGCCAGGTCTTGGTGCTCCGACTACTGGGTGCTCCGTGAGCATGCCCCTGTGCCTGGGTGCCCCTTGGGTCCCTTGATATGAGAGAGAAGTCGGAGTGGCCTCCTGATGGAATGAAGTTGGCTGTGTCTAAGAGATGCTGGGTTGGAGGACTCTATTAGGAGCTTGTGGTATACGCTCTGGGTCCTGGAGGGCAGTCTGGAAGGCTGAGTGTGCATGAAGAAGGAGCCTTCATAGTGCTCTGGGCCAGGCCTTTCCCTGAGGCACTGGCAGAGCTAAGAGGAAGGATCCGTGAATCAACCCAGGGTCAGCCTTCCAGTGACTGCAGTTTCAGCTCTTTAAGAAACCTGCCAGCTAGACGCTTTCAGATGCCCAAGAAGGGCCCCTTCTGCAAAGAAAAGTTGCCAAGACCCCAGATGGGCCTTCCTGAGCGGCCCTGGAGTCTTCCCGGGGCAACGGACTCGGCTCCGGAGGCCACCACCCTGTCTGGCCACAGTCTACCGGGGGACTGAGCAGTGTAAGGCCCTCTGCCCCAAGTCCTAGGCTCCCACCCCACACCATGGTTGATATATGTATGTGCAACTGTGTAACTTAAATAAATAGCCAAGTAAAGCCAACCACAATGAATAATCTTAAAACTAATGAGAACCTTAAGTCAAAAGGATTAAAGCCTCTTGTGTCTTAGAGCCACTTTCAGGTGAGGGGCAGATGGCTGGCTGCTCAGCTCTCAGGGGCTGGAGAGCAAACATGGGGGCGGGGAGTACATACCCCACCCTGACCCTCAGTCCTCCTCTGTCCTTCCCAAGTGTTTCTAAGTGTGAGTTTTCAGGAATGTGAAGACGCTTGAAATGCGGGCCTGGTCACATATATGAAAGAGATTGTCTATTCCTTTTTTATTAACTTCAGTCCACAAATTCCTCAAAGACACTTCCCAGGACTGCAGCACCTAAATACTTTTGCACAGAATTTTATTTCTTTGATTTCACCTTCATGGTGTTCCAGCAGGGTTTTGCAACAGCAAAATCTCAGTTCCCACTCCACTCACCACCCCCCAGCTCTCATCAGAGGGCCCCTTCTAACACTCCAATGGGGGTTTTTGTTCCCCTGCATCAAACTTTCCCATGGCTCTTCAGCACCCAGGCCAGGCTCTTAGGTCTGTGTAAACCAGACTGCACAGCAGAATCACCTGGGAGCTTTAAAAATACAGTGATGCTCAAGCCCCAACCAGAGAATTCGATCAGAATTTGGAGGGCAGGCGCTAATCATTTTTAAAAGCTCTCAGGTAATTCAAATAAATAGCCACTGGTCTAAAGAGTAAAGCAGAGAGAGAGAAAGCTCCTCTTTACAGCAGAATGACAGCTAACAAATCCAGAAGGAACCAAAGAATTAGTGCAGCACCATCTGCAACCACTGATAGAATGACTGACACCTGCAAGTCAGTGGACGCTGAAAGCATTGGGTGAGAGGTCAGAGCAGGATATTCACACAGTCCCCACATAATACACAGTCTGCAGAGTATGAAAAGATGAGACTCGAACAGTGTGCTCAGAATGTGGTCCCCAGGGCAGCAGCATCTCCACCTGGGAGCAAATTCTCAGGACCTGCTGAGTCAAACTCCAGCGCTTGGGGTTCAGCGATGGTTTAACACAGCCTCCAGGTGATTTGAGTTTGAGAACCACTTTAGGGTGGGCACCATGATAGGCTGCTCAGACTCCCTTGGAAAGAAGACTTCATCATCCCCACTGCTGGGAGAATTGCTAGACAACAGGCTCCATTCTTGGCCCTGTGAGATTGGAGCTGAAGAAACCCACTGGGAGCAAGGTCTCATTGCACTCTGGGGTGTCCCACAGTGGGCAAATGAGTGATCAACGTAGGGATGTAAAATGTTTGACCCCTCCTTCAATGCTGGATTTACTGCAGTCCTCCTCTCCGACTCCAAGCCCCTGGAGTCAGCTGAAGCCTCAACTTTTTTCATGCAATCCTGCCTCCGTGCCCTCCCTCCCACAGGTGTGGATCCTAACAACTCTGCCCCAGATGCTGATCTTCATCTCGGAGTTCACTCCCCAGAGAGCCCTTTCTGCAGCAGCCCTGGAGGCCTCAGCCACCCGGTCGTCTGCAGCAGCACCATCTGCTTTGTCCTCACCACAGTGTCTCACTCACTCACTCACTCTGTGCAGAGCCGAGAAGGCCAAGAGCATTTCTGTTCAGTGGTCAGGCCCGCCCTGGATCTCCGTATCACAGGTGGGGCTCAGAGAGGTGACACTGGAGGATCAGAATTGGTCTGTATGAGGCCTGTATCACTATCTACCAGGCTTCCATCTACTCTTCCTCCCGTCTCCCAGGGGTGCCCCATTCATGAGGCTTGCTGGGGTCAGGGTGGGTTGTAGAGAGACCAGGAGCAGGGTCCCAGAAACTCATCAACACACTTGAGGAAGTACCGGGTTGACGCCAGGCTTCCCACAGTCACTCCCCAGAGCAGCAGGCAGGGCTGCTGAGCCTCTCAGACAGTGCTGAGGGAAAGGAGGCACATGCATAGCTCTAACACAAAGCCAAAAATGATGAGCGCCAGGAATGACACAGGAGAGGGGGCCCTGAGGGGACCAAGGGAGAGGCTGCAAGGCAGGGGAGGTGCAGGACACCAGGCGGGGACCCCAGAAGAGCCTGGGATGAGGGTGGCAGCCGGGCCCCAGGGATGAGCCCAGAGCCCAAACAGGCTGTGGGGACAGCTGCCCCGAGGGACTGAGTCGGGGAGCCCTGGGGGTGGGGAGGGCTTGCCCAAACCCAGAAGGCAATGGCAACAGCTGTAGCTCATGCCCAGAAAAGAAGAAAGAACGCAAGCTGAGTCCAGGCCTCTCCACCCTCCTGGGAGATGTGCGGTGGGGAGGGAAGGGCAGGGGACTCAGAATCAGACGCTTTGGCCACATCTCAGCTCTGCCACTTGCTAACTGTGAAGCTTTGAGCCAGTAATTTAATATTGGTAAGCCCCGTATTCCTCATCTGTTAAATTGGTGCAGTATGTGCTTCTTTCAGTTTTTCATTAGGTTTACATAATATGAGAGATGTAAAAATCACCTGGAACAGAGGAGGCCCACAATGTTTGTTCCATCTGTTTCACTTGTGGCCGATGACTTGGAAATGAACACAAAATGGCCACAATTACCCTTGAAATCAACTCAATGGACATGAGTTTGAGCAAACTCCAGGAGATAGTTAAGTACAGGGAAGCCTAGTGTGCTGCAGTCCATGGGGTCGTAAAGAGTAGGACACGACTGAGCAACTGAACAACACCCCTGAAATCAGGCAGGTCATACCAAATGGGCCCTACCTGCAAAATGTTCTTACCCATCCTTGGATAATTACTCCAAAACAGCAATTCTTTAAAAAAGAATTCTGTAGTGAAATAAATTTGAGTTGCCCTACAATAAAAATAGACATAATTCTCTCCTGCAGGACTTCTCAGAGACTTTACTATGTACACAAGAACACTGTGAATCTCTGAGAAAGGAATCCAGTGTGGGTCTAGGCTTTTCCAAACATTTGTCCAAAAAACCTTTGGACTCTGTCCACAAAACCTTTTTTTTTTTTTTCTAAATAGCCATTAATATGTTCCGAGAGATGCTGAGCTAAGCTCATTCCATTACTTTACAGATGGAAAACTGCAGCCCAGAGGAAGGAATCAGCATACTCAGGGTAGAGAAACAGAGCGGTGATGAGAACCCAGCCTTCCACCATTTCCGGGAGCCTGGAAAAACGGTAGGAGATATTTCCTGACATTCTGGAGCAAGATGGGGTGGGGGCGGGTACTGGTGGGCAAATGGTGTGGCGGGGCTTGGCTTCTCTGGCTGACTCGGGTCACATGACAGTCCACTGCCATTCACAGCTGTCGTTGTTAGAGAGCTCCTGATGATCCTGGTCCCTTCATATTTTGTTGCACCTGTGTCTGCCTGAGCTTCTCATCAGAATTTTCTGTGTGATCTGAGCCATGTACCTAGCTCTTCCCTCAGCCTCGTTGCCAGCCAAGGCTCCATGAAAATAAGAAGTGTGTCAGTGACCAGTGGTGCCGTCAGTCTCCACACTGGGGGCGCTGGGGGTGGGGGCAGAGAAATGGACAGGGGACAGCTTGGCACCAAGGCCACTTACAGGCATGAAGAGAATAAAAGGTACTCTCTTCCCTCTGCCTGGAAAGCTCTCCTTCCCCTAGCCATATGGGCAGAGATACCCAGCTTCTCCCAGCAAGCGTTTCCTTCTGCATACTCAGGCAAGACTGAGCTGATTGATGATACTTTTAAGTAAGAACAGACATTTGGCAGCTAGAGTCAGGCCCTCCTAAGTGCCTCTGCTGTTCATGCACTAGGCAGGTGGTCTTTGGGCTCCAGGGACTGTCAGAAAGGGAGGGGCCTTCCAACAGCACAGCCAATTAGCCAGCCAGCCAAATAACCAACCAACCAGCAAGCTGCCCATTTATCCAACTATATATCTAAGAGAACTAGGCAAAGAATGCTATAAACAGTGATGTACTGGTAGGTTTAACCACTGGCAATCTGGGGGAAAAAACCCTGGTTTGTGGTGTTTGCCCATTTCTGTGGTGTAAATATTCTCACTGTGGTTGAATTCATGTTATCATGATGTCATCAATGTAGAGTCAAGAAAGATGCCCAGAAGCCTGCTCTTAGATGGTTTATCCACCACACAGATAAAGATAACCTCAATAGCATAGATAATTGTAAAACTGTGTAAAATTATTAGGAATTGGGATGTTTTAAGTATTGGTTATTTTTACTCTTAAGGTAATTTACCTAATTGAAAGCTTATATAGTGATGGTTGTACTAAGCAATCTAAAAGATAACTCCTATCACTAATTCCAATGTGGGGGTATATGTGCATATAGGGGTAGGAGGCAGGTGGGCAGAAATTCTCAGGACACCACCTGGGCATTCTACAGTTTAACTTGATTCTGACACTCTCTACCCAGAGATACCATCAACTCCCCCAGGTTTAAGGGCTCAGTACTACAAAAATGCCCTGAACCCAGCTTGAGACATCAGTCACAAGTCCAGATTGTCAACTGTGATTGTGACCAAATGGTTGTAGATCAGAGGTTCCCACAACCCTACTTCTTGAGTTCAGTTAGTTTGCTAGAGCAGCTCACAGAACTCAAACATTTTACTTATTAGATTACAAGTTTATTATAAAAAGATATAACTCAGGACCAACAGATGAACAAGATGTCTAAGGTGAGGTGTGGGAGAAGGAATCCCATGTCCTCTCCAGATGTGTCATTCTACCTGATTCTCCATGTGTTCCATCAGGAAACTCTCCAAACCCCATCCCCTGGGGGTTTGTGCAGGCTTCATGTATAGGCATGATTGATTAAATCATTGGCCACTGGAGACTGGTCCAACCTCTAGCCCCTCTCCTTCCCCAGGGGCCAAGGGGCAGGAGAGGTGGCATTGAAAAGTCCAACCTCCAATCACAGGGTTGTTTCCTCTGGCAACCAGGTCCTATCCTTAGATGACCTAGGGCTATCCTCAAAGTCACCTCATTAAAGTAACAAAAGACACCATTATCTCTCTGCCACTTATGGGTTTTAGAAGCTCTGTGCTAGAAGCAGGGACTATTATTATAAATCACAATATCACACAACCAGATGGCAAAATTTTTGACAAATTATCAGCTCTTGCAAGCTGATATGAGCCAGCTCCAGCACAAAGTAGATTTGGGACATAGGTCTTTACTGGGGACAGGCATTTTCTGAAAGGGGATTGCTAATGATATGACAGCCAGAAGTTTTAAATCTGTACTGGAGGAAGATGACCAGTCTAATTTAGCTGAGTCTGAATTCATGTGATTGCCCTGATACAGGCCTTCCAGCATTCTTTGGACTGGGCATTCATTATGTCCTCCATTTCTGGGAATTTACATTATTCCTTCTGTTTTCTTACTTGTCTTATTTTATCCCTTTGGTACTATCCTCCCTACTACTTTCTTTGATATCTCTTTCTAGAACTCCTGTTGGACCTTCTGAAATGACATTCTAATTTATTGTTTTATTGACATATAGTTGATTTAAAGTGTTGTATTTATTAGTTTCTGCTGTAAAGTGATTCATTTATATATATATATGTATACATTTTATTTTTAAATTATTCATGTATTTGTTTATTTTTGGCTGCTCTGGGTCTTTGTTGCTGTGTGCAGGGCTTCTCTAGTTACAGTTCAGTTCAGTTCAGTCTCTCAGTCATATCCAACTCTTTGCGAGCCCATGGACTGCAGCACACCAGGCCTCCCTGTCCATCACCAACTCCCGGAGTTTACCCAAATTCATGTCCATTGAGTCAGTGATGCCATCCAACCACTTATTCTCTGTCGTCCCCTTCTCCTGCTTCCCTCAATCTTTCCCAGCATCAGGGTCTTTTCAAATGAGTCAGCTCTTCACATCAGGTGGCCAAAGTATTGGAGTTTCCGCTTCAACATCAGTCCTTCCAGTGAACGCCCAGGACTGATCTCCTTTAGGATGGACTGGTTAGGTATCCTTGCAGTCCAAGCGACTCTCAAGAGTCTTCTCCAACACCACAGTTCAAAAGCATCAATTCTTCGGTGCTCAGCTTTCTTCACAGTCCAACTCTCACGTCCATACATGACCACTGGAAAAACTACTACTAGTTACAGTAAGTGAGGGTTATTCTTCATTGCGGTGTTCAGGATTCTCATCGCGGTGGCTTCTCTTCTGTGAAGCACAGGCTCTAGGGGAACAGGCTTCAGTAGTTGTGGCACACGGGCTTAGTTGCGCTGAGTCATGTGGACTCTTCCTGGACCAGGGATTGAATCCATGTCCCGGTGGCTCAGCAGTAAAGACTCTGCCTGCAACTCAGGAGGCGCAGGAGATGCAGGATCAATCCCAGGGTTGGGAAGATTCTCTGGAGGAGGAAATGGCAACCTACTCCGGTATTCTTGCCTGGAGAATCCCATGAACAGAAGGAGCCTGGCGGGCTACAGTCCATGGAGTTGTGAAGAGCTGGACATGACTAAAGGGACATTGCAGCAACAGCCCTTGCATTGGCCGGCAGATTCATATCTACTGTACCACCAGGGAAGTCCCATTTTTTGAAAATTTTTTTCCATTATGGTTTATCACAGGATATTAAATAGAGTTCTTTGTGTAATACAGTAGTACCTTGTTTATCCATTCTACATATAATAGTTTACATCTAGTAACCCGAAACTCCCAATTCTATCCCTCTCCATGCATCCCCCCACCCCTGCCCCTTGGCAGCCACAAGTTCATTTGCGATGTTGGTGAGTCTGTTTCTGTTTTGCAAATAAGTTCATTTGTGTCATATTTTAGATTTCACATATAAGTGATATATAATATTTGTATTTCTCGGACTTCACTTAGTATGCTAATCTCTAGGGCCATCTATGTTACTGCAAATGACATTATTTCATTTCTTATTGTTGCATATTATTCCATTTTGTGTGTTATATATATATATATATTACTACATCTTTATCCATTTATCTGTTGATGGACATCCAGGTTGTCTCCATGTCTTGGCTATCGTGACTAGTGCTGCGATGAACATACGGGTGATCTCCGATGGCCTTGGCCTGCAATGACTTGGAGCGGGGGCTTGGTTCCCAACCAGAGACTGGGCCGGGTCAAGGTGGTGAAAGCACTAGACCAGTGGTCAGTGACAAGGGCCCTGGCCCTTCAGCTTTGTAGAAAAGAATCTCCACAAAGACAAAAAGCAGTGAAGCAAGTAAAGTATTTCTTAGGAGGAAAAAAGTACAGTATGTGTGGCTAGACACATGGGCAGACTCACAGGGAGAGTCGCCGAGTTGCTGCACCCACATGGCAGTTTAAATCACTTATTTAGGGGCATTTCTTCCAGTTTTCCTTTGACCAATCACTTTGATTTGGTTCACAGTCCATATCTGTTGTATGTCAGGATCCTTCCATGTGTGCGCACACATCTCTTAGCCAAGATGGATCCTACCAAAAAGGCGTCTGAGTAGAACATCCTTTGACATGACTCCCTTTGGCCCTCAGGAAGCTTTTCCTGTGCATGTGTGGTTGGAGAGGTCTCCTGACTTTAGAACAAGAATATGTGGTCTGGGCAGGGTCCAGCCTCCTCCCTTGATTGCCCTGCTATTCTTGTCTTGGCATTTTGGTCAATAGAGAATAAATCTCCAATTGCTCTCCCCTAGAGGTCCCAACTGCCTCCTGTCTCAGGGATACACATACCTGTTTGAATTATTGTTTTATCTGGATATAAGCCCAGAACTGGGATTGCTGTATCATATGGTAGCTCTATTTTTAGTTTTTTGAGGAACCTTTATACTGCTTTCCATAGTGGCTATACCATTTACATTACCATCAGCAGTGCAGGGGGCTCCCCTTTCTCCACAGCCTTTCTAGCATTTGCTTTTGTTAGATTTTTAAATGATGGCCAATCTGACTGGTGTGAGGTTTTACCTCATTGTTATTTTGATTTGCATTTCTCTAATAATTTGCAATGTTGATTATAGCAATTATTATCATATGAAATAATTAGCATCTTGTACCTGTTGACCACCTGTATGTATTCTTTAAAGAAATGTCTATTTAAGTCTTCTGCCCATTTTTCAGTTGGATTGTTATTGTTATAAGAGCTGTTTGTATATTTTTGAAATTAAGCCCTTGTTGGTCTCAACATTTGCAAGTATTTTCTCCCAGTCTGTAGGTTGTCTTTCGCTTTGTTTTTGGTTTCCTTCGCTGTACAGAAGCTTGTAAGTTTAATTGAGTCCCATTTGTTTATTTTTGCCTTTGTTTCTATTGCCTTGGGAGACTGACCTAAGAAAACATTGGTACAATTTATGTCAGAGAATATTTTGCCTATGTTTACTTCTGAGTTTTATGGTATCATGTCTTTAAATATTCATTTATTTATTAATTTTTGGTTACACTGGGTCTTCTTTGCTGCTGTGGGCTTTCTCCAGTTGCAGTGTGCAGGCTTCTCATCACAGTGGTTTCTCTTGATGAGGAACACAGGCTTCAGCGGTTGCTGCACGTGGGCTCAGCAGTCGTAGCTCGTAGGCTCTAGAGCACAAGCTCAGTAGTTGTGGCACATGGGTTTAGTTGCTCGTGGCATTCAGGATCTTCCCAGATCTCTAGGTCCTCAGAGATCACACCTCTGTCCCCTGCATTGCAAGGCAGATTCTTAACCACTGGACCACCAGGGAAGCCCAGTGTTATGTCTCATATTTAAGTCTTTAAGCCCTTTTGAGTTCATTTTTGTGTATAGTATGAAAAGTGCTAGTTGCTCAGTCGTGTCTGACTCTTTGTGACCCCATGGACTCTAGCCCGCCAGGCTCTTCTGTCCATGGAATTCTCCAGGCAAGAATACTGAAGTGGGTTGCCATTTCCTTCTCCAGGGTATCTTCCCGACCCAGGGATCAAACTTGTGTCTCCTACATTACAGGCAGATGCTTTACTGTCTGGCCACCAAGGAAGCATACTATGAGGGTGTGTTCTAACTTCATTGATTTACATGTTGGCTGCCCAACTATCCCAACACTACTAGTTGAAGAAACTGTCTTTTTTCCATTGTAGATTGCCTCCTTCATCAAAGATTGATTGACCATAGTTGTGTGGGTTTATTTCTGGGCTCACTGTTCTATTCCATTAATCCATATGTCTGTTTTTGCCAATATCACATTGCTTTGATAACTGTAGCTTTGTAATATTGTTTGAAGGCTGGGAGTCTTGTGCCTCTAGTTTTGTTCCTTTTTTTTCAGGATTACTTTGACAATTCTGGGCCTTTTATTGACCAAAAAGTCAGTATTTTTTCTGTTGACTCAAAAAATATTTGCAACCTATAAGTTGAGAATTATGTTTTATTCAGTGGAAATTTGGGGGACTTCAAGCTTGGGAGACAGCATCTCGGGTAACCCTGAGAGAACTGCTCTGAGGAGGCAGGGCAGGGTGTGGGGAGGAATCAGGTTATATAGAAGTTTGCAACAAAGGGCAGATAGTCTGAACATCAAAAGTATTTTTGTGAATTAAAGAGAAGGGGACGCAGAGGACGAGATGGTCAGATGGCATCACTGAGTCAATGGACATGAGTTTGAGCAAGCTCTGGGAGATGGTAAAGGACAGGGAAGTCTGGTGTGCTGGAAGCCTGGTCATAGTCAGACACGACTGAGCAACAAGATATCTCAAGTTAAGGAACTTATTGCCTCTCTGTGTATGGGAAGATGCAAGAGTCTGGGCTCACTGAAATCATTCCTTTCATATGCATTTCAGGTATCTGGGGCCAGTATCCTGTGTTATCACATCCTGAGTTCCTCAGTGCTTCAGCTTAATAGCTGCTGATCACTGGTATTCTCCTTCTCCAGTGCCCCAGAGGGCTGGAATCACTGATGACAATGACATTCTTGTTTATTGACATGGCAGGAAATATTCCAATTCTTAGTTCTATGTAAATCTTAGGATTGTTTGTTTTAGTTCTGTGAAAAATGTCATGGCTAATTTGATTGGGATCACATTAAATGTGTAGATTGCTCTGGGTAGCTTGGCCATTTTAATAATATTAATTCTTCCAATCCAAAAGCGTGGGATATCTTTCCATTTATCATATCAAATCATCTTCAATTTAATTCATCAATATCTTATAGTTCTTAGCATGTAGGTCCTCCACTGACTTGATGAGGTTCATTCCTACATATTCTAACTTTTGATCCAATTTTATTTATTTTATAATTTTATTTGTTTATTTTTGGCTATGCTGGGTCTTCATTGCTGCCTCAGGCTTTCCTCTAGTTGCGGTGAGTGGGGGCTACCCTCTACTTGCAGTGTGCAGGCTTCTCACCGCTGTGGCTTCTCTCCCTGTGGAGCATGGACTCTAGGGTACTCGAGCTTCAGTAGTTGGGGCTCTTGGGCTCTACAGCACAGACTCCATAGTTGCGGCACATGGGCTTAGCTGTTCTGAGGCATGTAGAATCTGCCTGGATCAAGGATTGAACCTGTTTCTCCTGCATTGGAAGACAGATGCTTTACCACTGAGTCACCAGGGAAGCCCTTGATGCAATTTTAAATGAGATTGTTTTCTTACTTTCTCTTTCTGATATCTTATGAATAGTGTAAGGAAATGCAACAGATTTCTGTATGTTAATCTTGGATCCTGCTACCTTACTGAATTCATTTATTACTTTTAATAGCTTTTATATTGAGTCTGGAGGGTTTTCTATATGTAGTATGTCATCTGCAAACACAATCTAATTTAAAAAGACTTTACTGCTTTCCACCTTTGTTTCTCACCCCCTCCCATTTTCTGGTGATTT
Organism: Bubalus bubalis; assembly: GCF_019923935.1. NCBI lineage: Eukaryota > Metazoa > Chordata > Mammalia > Artiodactyla > Bovidae > Bubalus > Bubalus bubalis. The sequence goes on along the minus strand of NC_059157.1, from coordinate 117,909,119 downwards.
TTCCCAAATGTATCATCCAACCCTATTATTAAATTTTTTATTTTAGTATCATTTCTAATTTCCAAGAATATGTTATGATTTCTGGCTGTTCCTTTTTAAAATAGCTTCTATTTGTGTCTCATGAATTCAGTACCATCTCATCTTTTCTGAAGATATTATCATTAATTTTGACATTTCTTTATCTCTGGGTATTATCTGCTTCTTCTGGGTGTCTTTTTCCTGACTGTTTTGGTCTCTGTGTTTTATGTTGGAGGTTTCTCTCAAATATTTGCTGGAACTTGACTGTGCCTTTGTGTCCAAATGTTATGGGAAACTCAGGCACAGGTGGGATTAGGAGACTGGCCAGAGCTTTGTGGGGTGATCAGGTAGTCCATGGTATTTCCACTCAGGGCCCCCAAAGTCAATAGCAGCAGGTATTCCTGGGCACTTGAGTTTCTCTGGAGAATGCAAAGCTTCTCCTCCTCCTGCCAGCCCAAGTCAGACCCCTAGCTTTGGGGAAGAGGTTGGGTCAGGCTCATTTGTCAGGTTGCAGATTCTTGTGGTCCTTGTTGCTGCTGCTGCTAAGTCGCTTCAGTCGTGTCCGACTCTGTGCGACCCCCATAGGCGGCAGCCCACCATCCTCCCCTGTCCCTGGGATTCTCCAGGCAAGAACACTGGAGTGGGTTGCCATTTTCTTCTCCAATGCATGAAAGTGAAAAGTGAAAGTGAAGTCACTTAGTCATGTCCGACTCTTAGCGACCCCACGGACTGCAGCCCACCAGGCTCCTCCATCCATGGGATTTTCCAGGCAAGAGTACTGGAGTGGGGTGCCATTGCCTTCTCCGTGGGCTTTACTACTAGCTGGTAAATTATTCCTTGTCCCTCTGTCCTCTTCCAACCTTCATATATTGTGGTCTGGAGCTACAGACAACTCCTAGCTTCATCAGACTGGGAGTTCTATTCTAGGTTTTTGGTTTTTGGAGGAGAGGAAAGAATATAATATCTCCTGACTTAGCCATCCTGAAACCACAAATCTGACTCTCAGATGGATGGCTCATAACTGATCTCTCCCCTCAGCTCTAACAGTATGTTTGAAACTTATGTTTGTTTGTTTGTTTTAAAGAAAACCTCACATTTGTCATCACAAAGACACAACTTTTTCTGCTCCCCTAAAAAAATAAAAGGACTGCTTCTCTCTAAGCATTCTCCATCTTAAAAAAGTAAAAGTCGCTCAGTCGTGTCCAACTCTTTGTGATCCCATGGACTGTAGCCTGCCAGGCTCCTCTGTCCAGGGAATTCTCCAGGGATGAATACTAGAGTAGATTGCCGTTCTCTTCTCCAGGGGATCTTCCCAACCCAGGAATCAAACCTGGGTCTCCTGCATGGCAGGCAGATTCTTTACCACTACTGCCACTTGGGAAGCCCCATCTTAATAAAGGCATCTAGCAAATTGCTCGAGCCAAAAATACAAGCTATAATCCCCCTCTTTTATTCATCCCAGCCTGTCTGCAGCCCTTTTCCTTGGCAAGGCCTGGCTGCTTCCCCTTCAAAATATATCTTGTTCTTTGATTTCTTATTCCACCTTAACTGGTCATCAACCCAAGCCTCCATATTTTTATCACCATTTACCTAAGCTATTTTATCACCTCCTAATTGGTCTTCCTCCTGACACACTTGACCACCTATAGTCTACTTTCTATACAATGACCAGATCATGTCACTTCCCTAAGTCAAATTCTTCCCATCCCACTTTATATAAAAACTTCACTCCTGCCAGTAGCTGATGAGGCCCCCCCTGATAATGGCCTCTCATTCTGCCCCTCTCCCTGCCCAGCCCTCTCCTGTGCCCTCAGTTACTCTGGCCTTCTGATGGTCCTTCCCCGGTGCCTTTGTTCTTGCTGTTCCCTCTGCCCGGCATCCTCCTCCCCCAGATTTCACGGGGCTGCCTCCTCCGTGCTCCGTTCCTGGTTCAGATGGCACCTATTTCCCTGCCCATTCTCTCTGAGCAGCACCTCCCGCTACAGTGGTTGTAGCAGTAGTGTTAGTCGCTCAGTCGTGTCCGACTCTGTGCGATCCCACGGACTGTAGCCCACCAGGCTCCTCTGTCCATCGGATTCTCCAGGCAAGAATACTGGAGTGGATTGACATTCCCTTCTCCAGAGGATCTTCCCGACACAGGGGTCAAACCTGGGTCTTCTGCATTGCAGGCAGATTCTCTACTGTTTGAGCTACAGGGAAGACCTTCCCACTACAGTAACCATCTATCAAATCCCCTTTATTCCACTTGCCACATTGAAAGATGATCTTGTCTGTCTATTGGTTTCTTTCTTTATCATCGATCTCCTCCCTTTAGAAGAGAAGCTCCATGAGGGCAGGGACTGTGTCTGTCTTGATCACTACTATATCTCTAGTGCCTGAAACAGTATGTGATACACAGTAGGAACCAAATAAAGACTTGGTGAATGAGAGAATAGTTGGGAGCCGGGAGTCCTTTGCTATTGTACCAGTTCTATGACTTTCAAGCGAGGTGAGCTTAAGCAAAGAACTTGACCTCTCTGAGATTCTATTTTCCTCATATGTACTATGGAGATAAAAACACACTGCTGTAAGGCTAAAGGAAGTTGTGAAAGTGAAGACCCTCTCTAAGCACGTGTTTATGAACCATGAAGTTTTCTGAATGTGTACAGAAAGGTTCGCATTTGCAAACTTCCCCATTTATCCCAAAAGGGAGTAGAACTGAAAGGAAGGCTGGGAAGAGAAGAGGGTAACTGAGTGTAATACCCTTGTTTCAGAGAGAAAGCCCTGCTGCCATTTGTCCAGCAAGAAGCAGCTGGGTGGTGTGTCTGTAGTAGTTACACAGCCAGACCTGAGGCTTGCGGGGCTCCTGCACTACCCCTGCAAGCTGAACCCAGAGGACTTACGTCAACCTGGAGTCAGTCTGTGACCAAAGACCTCCTGGATTCAGGTCCAGAGCACCTGTAGTGTTTGTTGATGGCATTTTTTAAAGAAAAATCACAGGAAACACCGTCTGACATGGTATCTATTATCCTGGTTGGGTCAGGATGGTTCTTTCTCCATTTTGTGGATATCATTAATCTTTTTAAAAATGTTGACTGTAATTTTTTCTTGAAGGATATTGCCTTTTGCTTTCTAATGTGGCCTTTACTAATCCCCCTCCCTTCTCGGGGTTTCTGCCCATGTGTGTGTCTTGATCTGGAAGTGGAACCACAATCAAATCCCTGCAGCAGCATGAGTTTGCTTCAAGCCCCTTTTCACCACCTTTCAGGCCAAGCCCAGCCTGATGCCTCTTCCCCAAACCATCCCCCACCTCCTGGGTTTGTGTTTGCCTCTGGGATGCCCAGTGTGACCTTCTACAGTACTTTGTACAGGAAGTTGCGATTACCACATGGAAAGTGGGGAAGGGAGAATGATGAGAGTATGGAAGGGATTTTCATACGATCGTGATCCTACAGTCTTTTGAGAGGAGCCTCCTTCCTAGAAGTAGGCAGAGCGTCCAGAACTAGAACCTGAAAATGCTCAGGTGTCAATGCGGTTAGTTGTAAAGGGCAGAGAAGGAACTTAGAGATCAAAAATTCCAGGGTTATCAGGGACACAAAGGTCAGGCTATGTGAGCTCCCATCTGTTGCTCAACATTCATCTCATATCTCTCAAAAGAGGCTGCAAGCCTCTGCTAGCATACCCATGGTGATGTGGAACTCACTACCTCTCTAAGCATCTCTTTCCCACTCTACCTGCACCTTAGGCTCTTCCTCCTTGCTCCTAGTGAGTAGGGTTAATAGAACATTTGATGGCATCCTCCAGTCAGATACTGGGAATTTTGTGGGCAAAACAGTGGCCACAGGGACTGTTGAGCCCCAGGAATTCGTTTAGCTTGATGAAAGAATAATGTAAGCACAGGGTATTCATTAAATGGGGACACAGAGGGAGCTTTCCTGCCTTGAGTGTTGTTGACTCCCGGGCCTCCGCCCATCTCCCCCAGTTCAACTCTAAGTCTGTGTCTTCCCAGTTGCCCAGGGCCCTCCCATCCCTTCCTTTGTCCCTAACTGGGATTCTGTGGTGTGGGCAACTCTGGGCCTCTCTCCACTCTTCCCTCTCACTCCCCAAATCCACTGGTGTCATTTCTTTTTGCTGTTCAAGTCGTGAGCACGGTGTTTACTTATTCACACAGTCAAATGACAAAGACTGAATGAGCAGCCGCCATGTGCCAGCACTGTGTCAGGTGCTGGGAGCACAAGGGTGCCAGGGTCCCTGCCTTCCAGGTGTGCACAGATTACTGGCAGAGTTGGAAGACTGACAAGGCACAAGATTACAGTGGTGTCTGGGCAACAGAGCCATGGGTGCCACATGACCCAGCCTTTTGTGGCATTTCCCATTATGTGGTCCAGCAGCCAAAATTAAATGCAAGAGCAAGGTCAATATCTACTTATGTTCATGAAAAGGGGAGCAGGTGATCCCATTCATAACCCCCTGCCACCAGTGTCTCCATCTCTTACACTTTCTGGAAAATGCCTCACACACCTAGGCATGCCCCCGTGCTCTGGATCTCTCACTCATGGCTCTTATCTTAAAACATGTCCTAGCACTTCTTTGTCCTTTCCCCCAATAGTCCATGCCTCACAGCTGCCTGCCAAGGGGCTCCTGGACTCCTGCTTCCCTCTGCAGGTTGAGCCAGGGGCTATAGGTACTCTAAGTCAGAGGGTCACGGACCTCCTTCACACCTGCAGTGCAGAGATGGCGCCCACTGCTCAGCATGACTGCTTTCTCATACAAGAAATCCTTGACACATGAAATTCTCCACATTGTTACAGTTCCGTTCAGTTCAGTTCAGTTGCTCAGTCGTGTCCGACTCTGCGACCCCATGAATTTCAGCACACCAAGCCTCCCTGTCCATCACTATCTCCTGGAGTTCACTCAGACTCACATCCATCGAGTCAGTGATGCCATCCAGCTATCTCATCCTCTGTTGTCCCCTTCTCCTCCTGTCCCCAATCCCTCCCAGCATCAGAGTCTTTTCCAATGAGTCAACTCTTCGCATGAGGTGGCCAAAGTACTAGAGTTTCAGCTTTAGCATCATTCCTTCCAAAGAACGCCCAGGGCTGATCTCCTTCAGAATGGACTGGTTGGATCTCCTTGCAGTCCAAGGGACTCTCAAGAGTCTTCTCCAACACCACAGTTCAAAAGCATTAATTCTTCAGGACTCAGCTTTCTTCACAGTCCAACTCTCACATCCATACATGACCACTGGAAAAACCATAGCCTTGACTAGACGGACCTTTGTTGGCAAAGTAATGTCTCTGCTTTTGAATATGCTATCTAGGTTGGTCATTAACTTTTCTTCCAAAGAGTAAGCATTGTTACAGAGGGATGCACAAGTCTGGTGGTGACAGAGCAGGGATATCTAATTTCAGATGGGGTTCAGAGAAGGCTTCCTCCAGCCCTGAGCTGAGCCGTTAATGGAGGAGCAGAGAGTGGGAAGGAAGAAAGAGAGCAAGGAGCAGGGAGGGGGCCTAAAGACAGAGCCATGCCAACTTTGGGCGCATTTTGGGAAACACAGGACTGGGCCGTTTGTTTGTTCATCTTCAGAGACTGTTGACCAGAAAGACTGGATGTGGGTCAAATCAGGCTCTTCCCGTGAAGGCAATCCCACAGACTTGAGGCAGGCAGCTGTTCTCTGCACTTCCTACCTTTTCCACTTCCTTCCCCTTTGGTACCAAGTGACTGCAGCTGCAGGCTTCAGACTCCCCCACTAAATAGGTAGGTCAAGGGGAGTCAGCTCTACCCCATTTGCCTCACCCAGACTCTCTGCCTGGGGTCTTCGCCCTGACTTGGTGACTCCCTAGAATATGAAGATGCCAGGTTGGATTTTATTTTTATGTATTTATTAAAGTATAGTTGATTTAAAATATTGTGTTTAGGTCTTTAGCAAAGTGATTCAGATATTTTTATATATATATATATATTTATATATTTAAATATTTATATTTATATATATATATATATATATACACACATACATACATACACACACACACACTTCCAGTTATTTTCTGTTATAGGTCTTTTTAAGATTCAATATAGTTCCCTGTACTGTACACGAAATCTTTGTTGCATATCTATTTTATGCTTAGTATTTCGTATCTGTTAATTTTGTATCTCACATTGCTAACTTATCCCCCTCCCTTTGCATGTTGGTAACCATAACTTTATTTTCTTTTCATTTGTCTTTGGCTGCTCTGGGTCTTTGTTGCTGCACGCGGGCTTTCTCTAGTCGCAGCGAGCAGTGGGTACTCTTCGTTGTGGTACACAGGCTTCTCACTGAAGTGGCTCCTCCTGTCGTGGAGCACACGCTCTAGGTGGACGGGCTCAGTAATTGTGGCACACTAATTTTGTTGCCCTATGGCATGTGGAATCTTCCCAGACCAGGGATGGGATCAAACCTGTGTCCCCTGCATTGGCAGGATGATTCTTACCCACTGTACCACCAGGGAAGTCCCGTAAGTTTGTTTTCTATGTCTGTGAGTCTTCTTCTGTTTTGTATGTATATTCATTGGTATTATTTTTCAGATTCCAAATATAAATAATATTTGCCTTTCTCTGCCTGACTTCCTTCACTTAGTATGATAATCTCTAAGTCTGTCCATGTTGCTGCAAATGGCAATATTTTGTTCTTTTTAATGGCTGAGTAATATTCCCTATCACATTTTCTTTATTCACCTATTGATGGACATTTAGGTAGATTCCTTGCTTTGGCTACTGTAAATAGTATTGCTATGAACATTGGGGTGCGTGTATCTTTTCAAATTAGAGCTTCATCTTTCCTAGGAGTGGGATTGCTGGATCATATGGTAGTTCTAGCTTTAGTTTTTTAAGGAACTTCCATACTGCTTTTCATAGTGGCTGCACCAACTTAACATTCCCCACAACTTAACATTCCCTCACCAGCATTTATCATTTGTAGACTTTTTGACGATGGCCATTCTGACTGGTGTGAGGTGTTGCTTCATTGTGGTTTTTATTTGCATTTCTCTAATAATTAGAGAAATTATCTCTTCATTGCCAGTTGGTCATTTGCATGTCTTCCTTGAAGAAATATCTAAGTTTTCTACCCATTCTTTGACTATATTGTTTGTTTTTGATACTGAGTTGTATGAGCTTTGTGTGTATGTGTGTATATATATGTGTGTGTGTGCTGCTCATATCACACAGAGTGTGGTATATTAGCTCTCCAAGGATTGAACCTGAGCCCCCTGCATCAGAAGCACAAAGGTTTACTGGACTGCCAGGGAAGTCCCTATATAGTTTGGATATTAACCCCTTGTTGCCTGTATCATTTACAAATATTTTTTCTCATTCCTTAGGTTGTCTTTTTGTCTTGTTTATGGTTTCCTTTGCTATGCAAAAGCTTTTAAGTTTAATTAGGTCCCATTCATTAGGTTTTAAAGTATATTAATCCATAACTGAATCTACTCACTTTAGATTGGCAATCATATAGGCTGAAACACATTCTAAGAGATCTACATTTTTTTACTCCTCTCCCCACATTCTGTGTTTTTGATGTCCTACTTATTCATGTTTATCCTTTTGCTACTGTTGTGGTTATCATAGCTTGTACAATTTTGATTACTTTGTAACATATGTACTGGCTTAATTAAGTGATCTTCAGTCCTTTATGGGACATCCCCAGTGGCTCAGTAGTAAAGAGTCCACCTGCAGTACAGGAGAAGCAGAGACACAGATTTGACCCCTGGGTCAGGAAAATCCCATGGAGAGGGAAATGGCAACCCATTCTGGTATTTTTGCCTGGAAAATCCCATGCACAGAGGAGCCTGGCGGGCTACAGTCCACAGGGGTCATAAAAGAGACACAAACGAGTGACTAAATAACAACAATCCTTTATATTAATTTGCCTTTCCTATTGTGATTTTCCCTTTCCTATAGATTCTTATTTCTTTTCTAACTAGAAAAGATCTTTCAATATTTCTTGTAGGGTAGATGTAGTATTGTTGTATTCTTTTAGTTTTTGCTTGTCTGAGAAATTCTTTCTCTCTCTGACTATTCTAAATGATAATCTTGCTGGGTAGAGTATCCCAGGTTACCTGTTTCCCTCTCAAGACTTTGAATATAACATGCCACTCCCTCTGGCCTGCAAGTTTGTATAGAGAAGTCAGCTGATTTTCTTTTTTTTTTTCTGAGGTTCCAGTTTTCTCCCAAGAGAAAACTGACTCTGTTTTCTCTTGCTGCGTTTAGAGTCTTCTCCTTAATTTTTGCCATTTTAATTGGGAGTAGTTCCTCTACTTTTTCATTTTACTTAACTTCCTCTGTCTCTTTAAATTTGGGAGAAATGCTTACCTACTGTGGTCTTGAAGAGCTGTTTTCATGTGGGACCATCCCCATGTAGATGGTGAGTCCAGTATTCTTGGTGCAAGGGCTTTGGGTATGGATGCCAGCCGGGTCTCTCCTCAGAGTGTGCTGGCCATCACCACCCTTAGCGGCAGGTGTGAGTGGCATTGTGGTCACCAGAGCCTGCAATGGATGTTGGGCAGGGCCTCCTCTTTCCCTTGTGGTTATTGTAGCCCTGTCATGGGTGGGGGTCTGCTCCCAAGTTATTGGAGTAGAAGCCACGAGGCTCTGTTGCCATTGAATGCATGCTCTGTTTGAACAGAGACAGTCACTGAAGCAGGTGAGCCTTGTGTGGTCACAGAACCCATATGCCACCTGTGCAGCATCCATGATTCTGCCCAGAAGCAGCCCAAGGTCATGTCCATTTCTCCATTGTGTTTGTCTGAACCTAGTGCTAGGCTGTGGTGTGGACAGGTTGGTGCTGGGGGTTGAGGCACTGTGTGGCTGCAGGAATTGAGGTGGTAGGTGCTGCTGCCCCCTTGGCAGGTTTCTCCTGGGACATGTGTGCCCCAGGTTTGACTTTAAGCTGAGGTGTGGGGTGGGAGACGCTGAACCACTGCAAACACCCCCCAGGGGCTGTCCACCTGAGGCAGCCTCTGTGGCCCCACCTGGTATGCGCTCTGACAAAGCTGGTTGTAGCCAGACCCGCCCCCACCACGTGCAGGCCAAGAAAGTCTGCCCCTGCCACGAGCGTGCTGACAGTAGGCTCCAAGGTTCAGACTAGACCACACCCCAGGCCCTCCAGGCTGTCTCCGTGTAGCTAAACTGAGTCCTCCAGGGCCCATTTGCCTGAGATTCAGCGCCTAGCAGCTGCATTTACTAGCAGCCCAGTCTGGCAGGAGTTCTGGATGGGCTGAGGCTGTCAGCACCAGTCTGTCTTCACACTGACCGTGAGCAAGCCAGCATACACCCCAGCCCCTCTATCTGTCCCACTGGACCTCCCAACAGGCAAGGGGGCTCCCCTGGGCCAGAGCCTGCCCATGCAGAGCCTCTCTCTTTTATAGATCCCTCCCAGGGGATTTGGCCCCATTCTGATATCTTTTTTTTTTCTTCCCTACCTGGTTACGTGGAGATCTTTCTTGCAGCTTTGTTTGTATAGAGTTCTTCTGCCAGTCTCCAGTGTGTTTTCTCGGAGAATCGTTCCACATGTACATTTTTTAAAAATGTGTTTATGGGGAGAAGTGAGCTCCACATCCTCCTACTCCACCATCTTGATCCTTCCTCCCCAACTTGAGTTCCAGCTAGGCCTTGAATTACAGACTCTGGTCCAGCTCCTTTCTGTTACGAAGGATGCAAGGAAGGTTAGAGGTGAGATGTAAGTTGCTCTGGGTCACATGGCAAGTTGGTGGCTGTGCAGGGCAAGACTGAGAATCCTAGCAGCCCAAACCCCAGCGAGAACAAAGTCCTTAGCTCATACTTAACCGCAGAGCTCAGGGAATTTCCTCAGCCCTAGAAAGTGGTAGCTCCCTTTATTTATAGTAGTAATAGCCACCATGGACCACCACTGGAATTCTGGTCCATGAACTGGGACCTGAGACTATGTTTATTTGTAGTGTCTCTTACCTGGTTTTGTATCAGGGTGATGGTGGCTTCATAGAATAACTTTGGGAGTGTTCCCTCCTCTTTTAATCATTTGGAAGAGTTAGAGAAGGATCAGTGTAAGTCCTTTGTATGTTTGGTAGAATTCAACAGTGAAGCCATCTGGTCCTGGACTTTTGTTTGCAGGGTTTTTTTTTTTTTTAAATCACAGATTCAATTTCACTTCTGGCAATCAATCTCTTCAAATTATCCGTTTATTTTTGACTTGCTTTTGGCGCCCAGAGGGTCTCCACACTGGGGCCAGAAACACCCCAGGCTCCATGTTGCATGATACTGCTCAGGCCTGTGTACAGGAAGTGAGGCTCAGGGGAGGACTGGAAAAAAATCCCATCAGGGAAAGGGGCACTGGAGATGGCAGCTGGCCTCTAAGTCACTGAGTATGTGGGGTGCTCAACGTAGCTGCAGGGTCTGCATGGAGCAGACAGGTCTCCCTCAGAATGGGGGTACACCTGGAGACGCCCTGAGAGCCAAGCCAGCCCCAGTTAAAGAAGCCTTCACTGCAGAAGGGTTTCTGATCTTTGCAGGCACTTCAGGGGTAACCGGTCCACTCAATGTGTCCTGAGACACCTCCACTGGGCTTCCAGGTCGGGGGCTCAAGGCTCAGGCCACCCATCCAGGGTGAGACCCATGGGGGTGTGGGTCCACCTCTAGAGCAGCTCTGATTGGGAGGCCCTTTGGGAACTGGTCACATAAGCCAAAAGCTCAGATGAGATTTTAGCTGCCATAACTAAATCAGTAGGCTATAAGCAGAGGGGTGGGGGCTCAGGGAAGGCAACTGGATCTCTCTGGATTTTAAATACCAATCCAGCCACCCCCCACCCCAGTTTGTCTGTATTCTTTTGCCTATCCCAATTTTGGTTTTTTTTTTGTTTCAGTTCAGTCACTAAGTCATGTCCAACTCTTTGTGACCCCATGAACCACAGCACACCAGGCCTCCCTGTCCATCACCAGCTCTCAGAGTTTACCCAAACTCATGTCCATTGAGTCGGTGATGCCATCCAACCATCTCATCCTCTGTCGTCCCATTCTCCTGCTCTCAATCTTTCCCAGCATCAGGGTCTTTTCAAATAAGTCAGCTCTTCGCATCAGGTGGCCAAAGTATTGGCGTTTCAGCTTCAACATCAGTCCTTCCAATGAACACCCAGGACTGATCTCCTTTAGGATGGACTGGTTGGATCTCCTTGCAGTCCAAGGGACTCTCAAGAGTCTTCTCCAACACCACAGTTCAGAAGCATCAATTCTTCGGCACTCAGCTTTCTTCACAGTCCAACTCTCACATCCATACATAACTACTGGAAAAACCATAGCCTTGACTAGACAGACCTTAGTTGACAAAGTAATGTCTCTGCTTTTTAATATGCTGTCTAGATTGGTCTTAACTTTCCTTCCAAGGAGTAAGCGTCTTTTAATTTCATGGCTGCAATCACCATTTGCAGTGATTTTGGAGCCCCAAAATAAAGTCTGCCACTGTTTCCACTGTTTCCCCATCTATTTGCCATGAAGTGATGGGACTTGATGCCATGATCTTAGTTTTCTGAATGTTGAGCTTTAAGCCAAATTTTTCACTCTTCTCTTTTACTTTCAACAAGAGGCTCTTTAGTTCTTCAGTTTTTGATATAAGGGTGGTGCCATTTGCATATCTGAGGTTATTGATATTTCTCCCAGCAATCTTGATTTCAGCCTGTGCTTCATCCAGCCCAGCGTTTCTCATGATGTACTCTGCATAGAAGTTAAATAAGCAAGGTGACAATATACAGCCTTGATGTATTCCTTTTCCTATTTGGAACCAGTCTGTTGTTCCATGTCCAGTTCTAATTGTTGCTTCCTGACCTGCATACAGATTTCTCAAGAGGCAGGTCAGGTGGTCTGGTATTCCCATCTCTTTCAGAATTTTCCACAGTTTATTCTGGGGGTGGGTGCATGCTAACAGTACTTTTTGAGTGCGTTTCAGTTCGGATGGTCATAAACCCAAGGTTGGTGACTGAGTGGAGGTCTGGGGTTTCCGCATTTGATTTTAACTTCCTGCCGTGAGCACACCAATGAATGAAGACAAACACATTACTCCCAACAGAGCCAGGGCAGGGTGCGGCTCAGAGACTGAGGCTTGTCCCTTTACCCCCTTGTTTTCACAGATGAAAAAACTGAGCCAAGGGGGAAGGGGTTTACCCAGGGACCCCCAATCTCCTGGACACATCTAGGCCTCTGCAGAGTGGTATGCTAAAAAAAATATTGGATGGCCTACAAGCAAGCATCTGATCATGCACTGGGTTTAGGGATGACACTTAATGTACCCCAAATGGGTCATTTATTATTTTAAAAATGTGTTAAAAAAATAAAAATAAAAATGTTTTAAGTAGTAACTCTTAAGATTTCCCCTGCATTTATGTTTTATTTCTCAGCCTTACATATCTCTTTGCTTCCAACAACACTGTTTAGAGAGAGTTCTTGTCTCTAAAGAACTTGTCTTTTAAAAACTTGTCTTTATCTATGTCTATAAATGAGGAAAGAGGTGATCCTGCTTGTCCAAGATGGCCCAGGGGGCTGGGGGAGAACACAGGCTCACAGCCAGGCCTGACTCAGGCAAGAGGCTCTCTCTATGGTACTACTTGCTTGGAAATCTCTGCTTGCCCTGCCAGACTCCATGTTCAGCCCAACCTTGGGTCTCCATGCTGAGATCACGTCTGATGATGAGTAGAAGCCCAGCTGCACTTGCCCCCTAAGCCGGGAGCCCCCCTGCACCGGCATGCACACTGTGCCTGATGAGATGTTATGGAAAGGGGGGTGCTGTAGTTAGGTTCTGACACATACAAAAATAAATCTCTTTAATAAGCCTGCAAGTCTCCCAAAGGCCATTGTCATTTATGTACACACAAAAGATGACAGTATCAGAAGTGAAAGCAGAGTCTGGAGATGCTATTATTAGGTTTTTTATTTGGAGAACTAGGGCATCCATAGGGAAAGTAGAAAACCCAGAGCCTGTTTACCCAAGATTGTTTTCTTATGGATGACAGTAACCAGAGCCAACGGTGAACCGTAAGGCGGTCAGGATGATGCCTGCCTGTAACTGGAGGGAAGGTGTGTGGCTAGAATTTTACAGCCTTCACTGTTTGTTTCACTATGGAAAAGATACAAGTAAATACAGAAGAAGATTAAAAAGCACCTTAATTCTACTACCCAGAAAGGTTCTCTTTTTGGACTTCAGTTCCAATCATACCTACAGGCCTATGCTCCACTCACAAGGCAAATTAAACAGCACAGTTATTTTTGCACTGCATTGATCATTTGTTATTTAGTCGCTAAGTCATGTCCAACTCCTTTGTGATCCCTTGGGACTGTGGCCCACCAGGTTCCTCTGTCCATGGGATTTCCCAGGAAAGAATACTGGGGTGGGTGGCCTTGCTTATAACAGGATCCCAGTCAGGAACAAGCCTTCCAGGATTTGTCAAAGAGTTGCTCGTGGAAAAACTTGGGAGCACATGATGGTTTTGTTGTTCTGGCTGGGTTTCCTGTTGTTATTTTGCTGTTCACCATGGAGTTGTAAGGTCCAGGTTATTCAAGACAGAGAAGGGGGAAGCTCCTGCTTAGGTAATCGCAAAGGTAAACAAGATTTTGTTTGGCTTGTGCCCGTTTTGATCAGTTTATTGCTTTTTCCTTGCAATGATAAAGTCCACTCAAGCTATAGAAACATCTTAACTACTGAAACTACTTCAGGAAAAATACTTTGCTATTACGAGTCTAAAATCCTCTAGTGTTTCATTCACTTTTCCCCATTAAAATAATTGTTTTTTAATGTGTTTGAAACATGATTTTTTTAGGCATTGAACTAATGAAACAGAACAGGCTCTGTCTCAATATATTTACATACCAAATATGTAATTTAAAAAATAAAATTAGGATCATTAATACATATAATTTTATATTTTGCATTCTTAATAGCATATTATAAGCATTTTCCAAGGCATTATTTTTCAAAAGAAAATTGTAATGCCTAATGTATTCCATTATACAGCTATAACACACATTACTTATCCACTCTGCTATTCAGCGTTTTGTTACTGCCAATTTTTTTCTATTATAAAAAAGGTTGTGATAAACAATGACTCTGTCCACATCTCTTGTTATTTTTTTACAATAAATTTTGGAATCTGAATTACGTTCATGAATCTTAGTGTGTGTGATCACACACATAATACAATGCTTGGCACACAGCAGGCATTCAATATTCGGTGGCTCTAACTAGGAAGTCAAGTACCTAACAGAACAGTCCTGTTCTGTCAGAACTGAGTTAGTAGAGACATGTGCGCCATTTCATCAGGGGACGACATAGCCAGATACTTAGGGGTAAGCAGATGAGAACTGATGGGGGCAGTTTTGCTCCCAGAAGCAGACAGGCCTGCCAATACCTAGAATGAAATGATTCTCTGTTTTGAGTCCAGAAAACCTTCTTCAGACATTCTCCCTCTTAGGCCCTAGAGACCTACTTGTAAGTCCGCTTAGATAGTCATGTGGGGAGGGAGACTCTGAATGACACTGATCACAGTCTTGATTCAGGTCCTTCAGGAAACTGATCAGAGAGCAAACAGCATAAATCACTGTGTTCTCAAAGATTATTTATTAACTATTCTCACTCATGGTAGAAAAAAAAAAAGTAAATGAAACTGATATAAGATGAAAGCCAACATTTCTTCCCCAAGGACCTCAGCTGGATTATACAGAATGGACCACTATGGGCTTCACGTTTACAGCTCACTTACAGGAGAACTCAGAAAGCAGAAACCAAGAAATGACAGCCTAATTTTCTTCTAAGGTATGGGGTCTCACCTGGTGCAATAAAGTCACGAGGATGATTCTTCTGAATGAAAGGTTAGTATGCTTATAAGTCTGAACATCCCTGCCAAGTCACAAGGTTACATTCAGGTACCGCTGGGCTAGCTCCCTTTGGAATGAGTCTTCCCAATCCAGACAATCCTGTCCTTGGGGCTGGCCAACCACTGTTCCTTGATGGCAGATTTGCTCTCTGAGCAGAGTCTGATCACCTGGAGTTGGCTTGGATGATTAAGGAATAATGAGGTTCTGTGATGCAGTTGGGAGATGAACGCTGTGAAGGCTCAAATAATGAGACCAGGTTTCTTATGTGGCCGCAGCTGGTGGTGACCTTTACACCTACACCAGGCGCCATGAGCATTGTGAGAATAACCACACAGCCTCCCAAGTGTGTGTGTGAGGGCTAGCATTCCTTTGGATGCTTAAACTCTGGGATGGTTGTTAAAACCCTGGCTCACGCATTTTGAGCTCACTAGGAGCTACAGCAGTACTGTTTGTTCTGTCTCGCCTGTCAATTTAAAGTAAATTTATATTTGGTCTATGAAAGCCCAGTTCTTAAAAGGATTTCCAGCCTTTGGGGGCTGAAGGCAAGGGGCACCGTTTTGTTTTCTTCCTTCTTTTCAAACGTTTGCTTCCTACCCCACTCGAAGAGGTCTGTGTGTGTGTTCTTCACAACGTCTGGCTCCTGGAGGCAAAAGGTCCAGAGCACCAGTGGGGTGCAGGCCAGGCATCCCCGGGCGGCCTCAGACAGCACCCCTGGGTGGGAGAGCCGCAGCACCTGATCACAAGGACGTCCTGCAGTGTCTCTCTAGGAGTCCAAACGCTGTCCCAGGCCTGCACGAGAGGCGCCCAGATTCTGAGCCCGAGGGCACGGCGGGCGGGGCGGGGCCTAGGCCTCTGGGATCGGGGTGTTGCAGTTCCCGTGGTAGATCTTGACGTGGCCCTCGCACCGGAAGTAGGCGTCGAAGACGTCGCTGTAGCCATGATCCCTCCACCAGGTGCAAAGCTGCCGGTTCCAGGTACAGTCCAGCACGTGGAAGAGCTCAGGGTGTTCCATGCCGATCATGGTGAAGAAGTCTTGGTCCCCGAGGTGACCCCGGAAGTGGTACTTGTCAGCCAGCTGCTGCACCTGCGCCGGCTGCAGCAGGCGGTCGTACAGCGGGGACTGGCGCATGGCCTCCAAGTTGAGCAGCATCACCCCGCTGTTGAAGCCTGGGAGCCCCTCGGGGGGAGGGCTCCCGACCCGCGTCTTGGGGTTATCATGCCGGAACTGCCAGAATGTGTGCCTAGGGAGGGGGAAGAGAACAGATTTAGCCTGATGTGCGTGTGAGAAACAGTCTGCGAGCTCATTTCCCTGGGTCTTCACAAACACCCCAGAGGGAGGGCCCACTGTCACTGCAGTTTTACAGCCACCAGACCTGAGACAGTCTGAGGTTCAGAATCTGCCTCATGCCCCCAGTAGGAGGTAGAACCAGGCCAAGTCGTCTCCTGAGTCCCAGCCTCAGTGTTCTTCCCAGAACCCTGTGATTACTTGTCTCCATCCATTTCATCTGTACAGACTTAGGGAGCGCCAGGCACTGCACCCTAGAGACAGGTGCTCTCAGAGACAATACGTCAGCCTCATACTGCACAGAGAGGTCAGGGACCTGCCCAAAGCCATACAACCAGCAAGCAGCACAAGCAGGGACTCAACCCAGGCCTCCTCTGCCAGTGTCCACTTTTGAGGACAGCAACAATCTAGGTTGAATCTTCCACCCCTGTTTTTGTTTGTGATTGTGAAAATGAGAGAAGAGAGAGAACTGGGGGAGCAATTCTGAATGGTGATCAGGTATAGACAGAATTAAACATAGGCTGAATCAAAATCATTTTTTGCTTTAGAACAAACCTCTTTATTAAGACCCCACACCTAGCATTTCTGAAACTGCTCAGGGCACACGCATGAGCCAGAGTGAAAGCAGCTGTCAGACAGCCGGGTGGTGGTGGTTTAGTCACTCATTTGTGTCCGACTGTGACCCCATGGACTGTAGCCCACCAGGCTCCTCTGTCCATGGGATTTTTCCCAGGCAAGAATACTGGAGTGGGTAGCCATTTCCTCCTCCAGGGAATCTTCACAACTCAGGGATCAAACCCACATCTCCTACATTGCTGGTGGATTCTTTACCCCTCAGCCACCTGGGAAGCCCAGGACAGCCAGGTGGAATTATGGCAGTTTTAGAGAATGGCATGACTCAATCTCAGTCTCTCTCTAGGCAGATTTATTTATTTTTTTTTCTTTCTTTTTTTTTTTAATTTTATTTTTAAACTTTACATAATTGTATTATTTTTGCCAAATATCAAAATGAATCCGCCACAGGTATACATGTGTTCTCCATCCTGAACCCTCCTCCCTCCTCCCTCCCCATACCATCCCTCTGGGTCCAGTCTATGTATACAGCTCATGGGATATTAGAACCAAGGGGCCAAATGCTTCCATCTGGAGAAGGGAAGTCAGACCCAGAAACCTCTCTGTGGGTGATGGGGTGAGAGCACTACCCACTCTGTTCTCTGGCCTCTTTAATATCAAGTTCCAGCATGGGGTGGGGACAGGAAGGACCAGAGAGCCCCAGGCTCCACACCCACAGAGATGCAGGCAGAGCAGCCAGACCTGCAACCTGGAGGAAGGAGGAGAGACAGAAGGTCCTGTGTCATGGGCAAGAGCAGGAGTGGACCTTGCTTTGCTTTACCAGCTTTGCCTCTTCCCTAGAGCCTGTAGGGTGGAATGCATCACGGCAAGGCCACCCTCTGGCCTCCCTTTTAGCAGCTCCCCCGACCAATCAGAGGGAGGAACTGGGCGGTGAAGTGGACACTGCAGTGGAAAGAAAGCCAGAGGCCTGGCCTGGGGTGGGCCTCCCTGATCCATTTTCCAGTTCAACACAATTCTCCAAGTCTGGGAATAGAGAAAGCTTCCTTGAGGTCTCACATATCAAAAGGGGCCGAGACTTTGCTCCTGGCCAGGGCAAAGCATTCCGTTTGGACATTCTTACAAGGGGAGTACACAAGTTCATTGTCTGAATTTCACCGTAGTTGAACTGTGAGTGGAACAGAGCTCTGGCGCCTGCTTGGTGATAACAACCTTGGCAAAAATAAGCTTCCAAAGCAAACAGAGATGCTAGATCTTTCTAGCCACTAAAGCCTGCAGTAATAGTATCATAGCGAGGTTAGAATGCAGTTTGACAACTGTGAGTTCATTTTACCATATTTCCTCCAAATGGTTAATTTCAAGAACCTTCCAATCAGGAGTGTTTGGGTTTGTTTTGCTATTCTAGCTGGAAATGTTATTACCCCATGCTCAGTACCTTGTAGAGCAAGAAGACAAAGGATGTGGAAGATCTGAACAAAGCTATCAAGCAACTTGACCTAGTTGACATTTGTGGAACTCTCTACCCAGCAACAGCAGAACACATATTCTTTTCTCCTGCAAATGGAGCATTCACCAAAATAGACCATATGATGGATGACAAAACAAGTCTCAATACATTGAAAAAGGTTAAAAATCATATAAAGAATGTTCCCAAACCAAAATGGAATTGCACTTGAAATAAAAAAACTAGAGAAAATTTCTAAATATTTGGAAATTAAGCAGCACACCTTTAAACAATCCATTGGTCAAAGAAGAAATTGTAAGGAAAATCAAAGCATTGTAAATTGAATGAATAGTCATGTACCTTTTCATTTTCAAAAGCAGGGTGACCAGCTGTCCATGTCCTGAGAAACCCTGAGTCCTAGTCTCAGGCAAACCAGGATGTTTGGTCATCCATTGAAACATTTGGGTTCCAAATATAAGTTACATGTCACCTTGGGCATAGGGCTTTTCTTTCCCTCTGTCTTTTTTAAGGGGAGGGTTGTTATCTTGCCAAGATGTAAGATTTACCCCCCAGAGAAGAGACACCCGGAGGAAGGGAGAAGGTGGCAGTGGAGAGGCGGGGCCAGTGCTCGTGCTGCCCCTGGACACCTCATACCTCATCAAGCTCACCGGTTCCCTGTCCTTCCCCCCCAGTTCTGTCCTCCACTCCCACAGGGCAGGGCAGGGGAACGTGGCTCGGGCTGGTGGTGTGAGCATGAGGGTCACCTCTGTGGCCACCATCGCCTCTGCTTCCTCAGCACCCAGCATGGCCCTGGCTCTGCTGTACCAGGACTGAGGGAAAGGTCAGGGCAGCTCAGGCTCCGTGGCCTTCAATATCACCTGGCACCAGGGGCAGGGAAACAAAGTCAGGACGCAAAGTTGTTGCTGCCGAGGAAAAAACCTGCTGCTTCTCTGGATTCACTGCTGCCAGGTCTATTTTGGGAGAGAGTGAGGAGCAGGGACCCATGAAAGGGTTCTTGGATGTTTAAAAAAGTTTCAGAAGGGTTTCGACTCTCGAGCAAGCTGGGAAGCAGAGGGACCAGCAGTAGCCCTAGGGCACCCTTACCAACCTCAGCAGGGAAGCTCCCCCAATTCTTCTTCTCTATACCAGAGTAACCTGGCACTGAAGCTGCTGGCTCAGGAGGGTGGGGCCAGAGGTGGAAAGATGGACAGAACGTTCTTCCAGGCAGAGACCATAACTCCAGTGGCTCTTTGGGAACATGCCACCTAGCACCGCTGCTTAATCCAGACAAAGAGGCACTTCCTAACAAAGAGCCAGAAAGAACCAGGTCTGGGACATCAGAGCATTGTGATATGTACGAAGCAAGGGAGGGACAGGAAATTGAAAATACAAGCCACCCAGGGAGTGGGAAGCAGAAACACAGCCTGAAAATGAACCAGTGGCCCTCTAAGTAGAAAATTATTGCCCTTGTTTAAAGCATTCGTACTACCCCAAGATGAACCCTGAAAAGCAGAGCAGCTGCTTAGAGTGATGATGGAGTTCTCTGGCCTCTACAGCAACTGGTTCTTATGGAGGAACTGCCCCAGCCTGGGGGTGGAGAGTGATCCAGGGACGTGAAGGGATGAGCATTCACAGAAAGGGTCTGATCCCACCACAGGAACCGGCCTGACAGGGTGGGGTCCCCAGTTCCTCACCTGCTGCAGTATGCCGGGGCTGCAGAGCCCTCTGACAATTCTCTTCCTCGCTCCTCTCCCAGGAGTACAGAGGCATCACCGCCTTCACATTAACAAGGGGGAACAGAGGCCCTTATTGTTGGCCCAGGGCCCCAACTTGGATCCTCTCATCTCCAAAGTCCCTTTTCATCTGTGCCTCAGATTCTACCATGGGCTGATATTCCAAGGAGCAGCACATTGACTGCAATCTTATTTCTCAATTTGGCTAGCACACCCCAAGGCCACAGGTGCTGGGACCAGGCCATCAGGTGATGCAGCTGCTGCTGGTGCTTCACTGACTGGGTGGGGGGAATTGGAGAGCCCCCCAGACCCTTGCCTTCCTCACAGGTCCTGGGCCGACCACATATATTCACAGGCACTGCCAGTGGCACTTGCTGAGGCTGCAGGAAACCTCGGTATGAATGAAGGGATGGGTTCTGAAAGCTTCCAGAAGTTTCTCAGGATAACCACCATGCCCACACCGAGCTGTGTTACACTGCCTAATTGTTGCCTTTGGGCCTGTGTGGAGGCTTGTCCCCCTGCCCCCCACATGGTCACCTGGAGACCCACAAGGGAGGGGATAAGGTTTCTTCCTCTTTAGAAATAATCCTAACTGTAAAATGAGCCCCGGGGCAGATGATCCGTTGAACATAGCAAGTCCTTCCAGAAGCCAAAGAGGCTTTCTGGGAAAGCACAAATGAGGAACCTTCAACCACGTTCTTCTAGTTTATGGGAGATGCATTTTCTAAATTTTTATATCAAATACATCCTAATTAATAACTCTAAAAAGGACTATTAAAAGCTAGTGGACTAACTGTAGTGAGGAAAACTCATCTTTATGGGAAGGAGTATTTGAAGTAACTTTGAGCCATCTTCTCCCTCAGGCCTTTCCCCTGATAATCATTGCTGAGGTCACTCCAACAAATCTGTCAAGAGAGACCCTGGCCTAAGAACCTGAAGCTCACCTTCTGCAGAAAAGAACCCAGTTGCCATGAATCGCCTTTCTCCTCCTCCCACCACCCCAAATCACAGATCCTCTGCCTCCCTGTTTCTTCATGATTGCTGTCTCCTGGGTTGGCCCTTCTCACCACCTAAGGCTCAGTTTTCTACTTTAACTTCCAAGAGGGGAGAAGCAAAGATGGGGACACTCACGAGGCCCAGATAGTCTGCACAACATCCCCCTGAGAAGGTTCGAGAAGCCTGTGCTGACAGGCTTAGCTCAGGCCATAGGTTCGCAGGCCAAGAAGGCTCCACTGTAGTTTGGGGATTCACAAGGATGGCCCCACTCACAGTACGTCTCACCATGGCTCACCCACCACATCCCATCCCACTGCTAAGCATCCCTCGAGCTGTGTTCTTTAAGGAACACAAGAGGCCGGCATCCACTTGGAGAAGCTCGCTGCCTAATCAACAAAGGCTGGGTCAGGAAACTCTATCATACCTTCCTCATGCCTGTGCTTGTGTCCCAGGTCAGTCAGCTCTTGTTTGACTTGGAAGGGGCCCTCTTTTCCAGTCCTCTGAGAGGAAAGACCCATGCTCAAGAGCAGCCCCGTGTTTCACCCAGCCCCAGTCCTGCAAGGTGACAGGGGACAGTTCTGGGGCATGCAGGACTGACCTCAGAGCAGTGGCACTGCCACTCAGCCTTGAGCTGGGTTCTGTGGGACGGGTCTCACCCTTTACTCTCCAGGAAAACCACCTTGTGGGGTCGAACTGGAGAGGACATGGATCGCTGGGAGCTGTGGGCCCCATGAAGCTTTAAACTGCCTGTCTCCCCAGGGTGCTTCTTGCTACCAGGTGACCTTGTTAGGATTCCCTGCTAGCAAGGCCTGAAACAGGTAGGTCTCTAACCATGCTGGTCAGAGAGTGTAAGAAATGTCCACAAAGTCATACAGGTTGTCAGTGGTAGGACTGACGGGGGCCCCTTATCAGCACTGATCAGTCAGCAGAGAGAGGTCCTGAAGTCCACTTTGCCACGTCTCCAAGTCCTACATGAGACAGGCAGGAATACCATAGAGCACACTGAACTGAGAAGATCCAATCAGTAATCAAATATTTAACAGTTCAGTTCAATCGCTAAGTCGTGTCTGACTCTTTGCAACCCCATGAATCACAGCATGCCAGGCCTCCCTGTCCATCACCAACTCCTGGAGTTCACTCAAACTCATGTCCATCAGGTCAGTGATGCCATCCAGCCATCTCATCCTCTGTCGTCCCCTTCTCCTGCCCCCAATCCCTCCCAGCATCAGGGTCTTTTCCAATGAGTCAACTCTTCGCATGAGGTGGCCAAAGTATTGGAGTTTCAACTTCAGCATCAGTCCTTCCGATGAACACCCAGGACTGATCTCCTTTAGGATGGACTGGTTGGATCTTCTTGCAGTCCAAGGGACTCTCAAGAGTCTTCTCCAACACCACAGTTCAAAAGCATCAAGTCTTCAGTGCTCAGCTTTCTTCACATAGGTAGTCAATAGGTACATGAAAAGATGTTCAACACTAATTATTAGAAAAATGAAATTCAAAACAACAATGAGGTATCATCTCATACCATGCAGAATGGCCATCACTAAAAAGTCTATATAATAAATGCTAGAGAGGGTGTGGGGAAAAGGGGACCCTTCTACACTTTTGGTGGGAATGTGAATTGGTGCAGCCACTATGGAAAACAGTAAGGGGGTTCATACTAAAAATAGAGTTGTTATATGCTCCAGCAATCCCATTCCTGGGCATATATCCAGACAAAACCATAATTCAAAAAGATACATGCACCCCCTATGTTCACAGTAGCACTATTCACAATAGCCAAGACATGGAAACGACCTAAACGTTCATCAACAGATGAATGGATAAAGATGTGGTACACATATACAATGGAATACTACTCAGCCATAAGAAAGAACAAAATAATACCATTTGCTGCAACATGAATGGACCTAGAAATTATCATACTAAGTCAGAAAGACAAATACCATGAGATCACTGATAATGTACAATCTAAAACATGACACAAATGAATTTATCTATGGAAACAGAAACAAACTCACAGACATAGAGACTTGTGGTTGCCAAGGGGGAAGAGGGGAGCGGGAGAGATGGATTGGGAGTTTGGGATTAGCAGATGCAAGCTGTTATGTGTAGAAATGGATAAACAACAAGGTTCTATTATAACTGAATCATTTTGCTGTACAGCAAAAATTAACACATCATTGGGACTTCCCTGGCAGTCCAGTGGTTTAGACTCTATGCTCCTAATGCAGGGGGTGCAAGTTTGATCCCTGGTTGAGGAACAAAGACCCTATATGCTGAACAGTGCAGCCAAAAATTTTTTGAAAAAATTTAAGAAAAGAAGGCACGCTCCACCAGGGCCAGGGAGCAGAGATACTTCCCCTCTGACCACCTGTCCTGCCCTCACCCCCATGGAAGCTGCCCATTGGCACCTTGGGAGTCTCTGGGACCAACCCTCCCTGTTTTCTAGGTTGTCAATCTCTTCTGGCTCCCCTAGTTCCCCACCCAGTCTAAACTGCCTCCCCCCAGCACCTCACCTGGAACACGACAGTGTTAAGTTTCAAATGAATGGGTGGATGAATGGATTATAGAATGAACGAACAAGGGAATAAGAGACTGTAAAATCAGATGGCTGAGATTTAAAAGAGGAGGATGTTGATGAGGTTGGTGGAACAATTCAGAAAGGCAGTTCAGGGAGAGAGCACCCTGAGACCTCTGAGCTGGGGCCACAGGGGTCTTCTCTGTGGGGAGCCAGGTCCCTCTCAGTGTGAGGACAGAGAAGGCAAGGGAGAAAAGTTGGTCTCATTAGCTCAGGAATCCACACCTGTGATGAGATGCAGGTATGACAAAGGTAAGCCATGAAGACCCCCAGATGGTAAAATGACTCAGTGGTGCCCACCATGCTGTGGACAATGCCCTTCCCAATGCTGACCCCGGAAGAGCCCCTGGCCTCCAAGTAGTGGGGCTTGTACATCACTGCTAGGGAGCAACTCAAATCCGGTGTGAGCCCTGGAACCAACCAGGTGACTGCTGGCCTGCAGCCAGCAGGCTGGGCTGGTCATGACTCATTCAGGGGGCCTCAGCTCAGCTCCACAATTCTGCCCTTTCCCAGAAGTCTGATGAGGGAGGGGCTTTCATCAGGGTGAAGACTAAGCCAGAGAGAGTCACCTTCAGAAGTGGCTCACTGCTCCCGAGAGCCCCGCGGCACTAGGGGACATGGGAGAGAAGTGCCCAGGATGGCAGGAAAACACATCCTGGGTGTTTTCCGGGACACCGAGCAGAACCTATGGAGGCGTGTGTGGTAAGGCTGATGGGGAGGGACATGGGTGGAATTTAACCTTGTGTCTGAATTAAGCTCAATCTAGCCCAGTACCCTTCACACCCTGGCATGGCTGACAGGGGCACAAAGGCCACCGAGCTCCAGGAAAATGTGTTACTTCTTAAGCCCAGAAGCAACCTGTGAACCCTCCACTTCATCTGGGCTGACCACTGCCTGTGCCTGCTCCTGCTTGCCTTCCTGCACACTGTGGCATGGGTCTTGGTCAAGGGTAGAACAAGTGATCGGCATATTGACACAAACATGGGGATATCCCACCTGTCAGGCACACAGCAAGGCACTGGGGTTGGGGGGGGCGGGGAGAAGGACAGCAATGGGCCAGACACAGGCCCCACCCCTCAGGTACCTCTCATGGCCAACAATACTTCTCAGATGTCACTGTGCCGGGGGCTCACCTGGGATCTGGTTAAAATGCAGATCTTCATTCAGAAGCTGCATTTCTGACAAGCTCCCAGGTGGTGCTGATGCTGAGGATTTACTCAAAAAAAAAAAAAAAAAAAAAAAACAGGGTATTTTAAATAATTTTAAAAGAAATAAAAACCGCATGAACAGCAGTGATATTATTTTATCCTGTAAATGGCCATGAAATAGGTGGCATGCTGCTAAGTCACTTCAGTCGTGTCCGACTCTGTGTGACCCCATAGATGGCAGCCCAGCAGGCTCCCCGTCCCTGGGATTCTCCAGGCAAGAACACTGGAGTGGGTTGTCATTTCCTTCTCCAATGCATGAAAGTGAAAAGTGAAAGTGAAGTCACTCAGTCATGTCTGATTCTTAGCGACCCCATGGACTGCAGCCCACCAGGCTCCTCCATCCATGGGATTTTCCAGGCAAGAGTACTGGAGTGGGATGCCATTGCCTTCTCCGAATAGGTGGCATGGCCACTTGCAAATTTTATGCTAATATTTGCTGAGCTTTCTCACTCTGTCAGGGTCTTGGAGGGACCACTGGGGAGATGCTTCCTGGAAGCAGAGTGCTGAAGATGCCAGGAGGGAGGGCCCAGATCTGCCAGCTTCCTTCCCCAGAGGTCAGAAGTCAGTCTAGGGTGGAGAGAGAGGCAGGTATGTATCAGTTGTTCACTGACTTTAAAAATGTTCCAGTTCATGATGGGGTTAAGAATGCAGGTTCTGGGGCTTCCCTGGTGGCTAAGTGGTAAGGATCTGCCTGCCAATGCAGGAGATGTGGGTTCGGCCCCTAGTCCTGGAGGATCCCACATGCTGCCAAGCAACTAAGGCCATGCACCACAACTACTGAGTCCTTGCTCTAGAATCCAGTGCTGCAACTCCTGAAGCCCCTGGGTCAAGAGCCAGTGCCCTGCAACAAGAGAAGCCCCCAGAGAAGCCGCTGCAATCAGAGGTCTGCACATCGCAACTAAAAAGCAGCCCCCTGCTCTCCACAGCTAGAGAAAAGCCCACACAGCGATGAAGACCCAGTACAGCCAAAAATAAATAAATAAAATTATTAAAAAACAAAAAATTTCCAAAATATACAAGCAGGTCATACAACTCAATACCAGAAAAACAAACAACCCAATCAAAAAGTGGGCAACAGACCTAAACAGATACTTCTCCAAGGAAGACTTAGAGATGGCTAATAAACACATGAAAAGATGCTCAACATTGCTTATTATTAGAGAAATGCAAGTCAAAACTACAATGAGATACCACCTCACACTGGTCAGAATGGCCGTCATCAGAAAATCCCCAAACAACAAATGCTAGTGAGGGCGTGAGAAAAGGGAGCCCTCTTGCACTGCTGGTGGGAATGTAAATTGATATAGCCACTGTAGAAGACATTATGGCTGCTGCTGCTGCTAAGTCGCATCAGTCGTGTCCGACTCTGCAATCCCATAGATGGCAGCCCACCAGGCTCAGCAGTCCCTGGGATTCTCCAGGCAAGAACACTGGAGTGGGCTGCCATTTCCTTCTCCAACACATGAAAGTGAAAAGTGAAAGTGAAGTCACTCAGTTGTGTCCGACCCTCAGCGACCCCATGGACTGCAGCCTACCAGGTTCTTCCATCCATGGGATTTTCCAGGAAAGAGTACTGGAGTGGGTTGCCATTGCCTTCTCCAAAGACATTATGGAGACTCCTTAAAAAACTAGGAATAAAACTACCATATGACCCAGCAATCCCACTCCAAGGCATATATCCTGAGGAAACCAAAACTGAAAAAGACACATGTACCCCAATGTTCACTGCAGCACTATTTACAATAGCTAGAACATGGAAGCAACCTAGATGTCCATCAACAGATGAATGGATAAAGAAGCTGTGGTACATACATACAAGGGAATACTACTCGGCCATGAAAAGGAACGCATTTGAGTCAGCTCTAGTGGGGTGGACAAACCTAGAGCCTACTATCCAGAGTGAAGTAAGTCAGAAAGAGAAAAAACCAAATAATATATATGAACGCATATATATGAAATCTAGAAGGATGGCACTGATGGATCTGTTTGCAGGGAAGCAGTGGAGACACAGACATATAGAACAGACTTATGGACAAGGGTTGGGGGCGGAGGAAGGAGACAGTGAGATGAACGGAGAGTGTGATATGGAAGCATATACACTATCATATGTAAAACAGATAGCCAATGGAAATTTGCTCTATGACTCAGGGAATTCCAACTGGGGCTCTGTAACAATCTAGAGGGGTGGGAAAGGGTGGGAGGTGGGAAAGAGGTTCAAGAGGCAGGGGACCTATGTACACCTCTGGCTAACTCATGTTGATGTATGGCAGAAATCAAACCAATATTGTAAAGCAATTATCCTTCAATTAAAAATAAATGAATTTTTTTAAGAAAAAAATGCAGGCTCTGGGGCAGACAGTCTGAATTCATATCCTGGTCCTCTGCTTACTACTACCCTGAGCAAGGTGCTAAAGCATTCTGTGCTTCAGGCTCCCCACATGGAAACAGGTTGTGAGGATTTTATGAAATAAGGCAGGCAAAACAATACCATCAGAGATGATGGAAGCCAAGGACACACATCATGTTCAGTGAGAAGCAGTACAGATTGTCCGCAGCACACACACACTACCCCCACTCTCCCACTCCCCACCACCCGGGCCGGGTGTGCGGTGAGCAGGGACCCTAAACCCCGTTCACTGGCTCTGACCCACCAGCAGGCAACCTTGGGCGAGTCACTTCCCTACCAGAGCCTCATTCCTGTGCCTGTTAAGTGGATCCATCAGGTCTGGACCCTTTCCTTCTTTGAAAGCCTATGGTTCTGAGCCAGGACTAGGATTCACCATCCATGAAACTTTGGGAATGAACTTCAAGACAGTGTAGTGATCACCAAACTCCAAAAATCAATCCCTCTTTAAATGCAGCAGCACCCTGTGAGTACAACAGGGATTTGTTGTTGTTTCAAAACCCACTTCTATGCACCAGCAAAGCCCCACCATTTGTCTAGGGGCACCTCCAGCAATGTTTGTCAGGGGATGGCGGGGGATAGGGCAGCACACAGGGCAATAGCTGTACAGTATTTGTTTCTGCCGAGTCCCTATACTTTGGTCCTTTTCGGGTGCTCGTAAATACAGTTTCCAGGAAATAGGGATGGACTGTTCCTATCTTTTTGCCTCCCTCCTTCCCTCCCTTCCTGATGTTTCCCTGGATGTTGCTGAAACCTGCCAATCTCCTCTCTCTCCGGGTGCGCTGTCTGAACAGCTGTGCAGGAGCAGGCAAGGCAGGAAAATCCCCCATTTCCCCAGGACTTTATGCCATCAGTTGTGCTGTGCTTAGTCGCTCAGTTGTGTCCAGCCCTTTGCAACCCCATGTACTGCAGCCTGCCAGGCTTCCCTGTCCATGGGGATTCTCCAGGCAAGAATACTAGAGTGGGTTGCCATGCCCTCCTCCAGGGGATCTTCCCAACCCAGGGATTGAACCCAGGTCTCCCGCATTGCAGGTGGATTCTTTACTGTCTGAGCCACCAGGGAAGTCCAAGAATACTGGAGTGGGTAGCCTATCCCTTCTCTGGGGGATCTTCCGGACCCAGGAATCAAACCAGGATCTCCTGCACTGCAGGCAGATTCTTTACCAGCTACCATGGAATTGCCATGGGAGTGGGGATCAAAGCAGAAGAGAAGATGAGGGACCCTGAAGCCAGACCACCTCCAAATCTGCCCTCAGCCACAGGGCACCCTGTCCTCAACACATACACACAAGCCGGTAGCCAGCTCTTCTGCAGGTCACGGGGCACAGACGTGGCTTCAGCCCCACAGCCAGCAAGGCGACCAGGGAGCATCCCACCCATGCCCCATCGAGACGACACTGGGATCTCTCCTCCAGTTTCCCCAGAGGTCTCTGCCCTCATCAACTCCTTCTCAGAAGCGAGGATCACCCATACCTCTAAGTATTCAGTAAATACCTGTTCAAAGCCTAGTGCAGACCACACACTGTACTGGGAATAACAAGGAGGAGGGAATTAGCTGACGCCACTCATTACAGCCCTCACTCAGCTTTACACACATTCTCTCAATCCCTCATGACAGCAGCTCTGGCCAGTACTATTTCCACCTTACACATAAGGAAATGAAAGCTCAGAGCGGTTGAGTAATGTCCTTGTGGTCACACAGCCCTCCTGTGAGGCTATGCCCAGAGGTGGAGCAGAAGGAAGAGCCCTCCCTACTTAGCACTGTGTTCCCAGCAGGACCTGGGAATGAGTGGAGCCTATGGGGTGCTCACACCAAGTTCAGAGCAGCAGTGAGAAAGAACTCAGAGAATGGATTTTCTGAGCACTCTGGTGCTCAGAAGAGGACTGGTTGGCAGAGCAGAAGACAGGAGAGGGGATTCCACACACCAAGACTGGGGGTGGGGTGTGAGTTTCATCAGGCCAGTTCGAACCATGGAGCAGGCCACGTAAGTGCAAGAAGACCAAAGTGAGCCCACCTGCTCCCGCCCCAGGTGCGCTTAGAGGCAGGAATCCCAGGCCAGTTCATGACTCTGGCCCTGGAACCAAAATGCTGCCGCTAAAAAAACCCTCGAGATGACCCAGGAACACAGAGAGAGGAAGCAGCTTGCACAAGATCACCCATCTGGGACCTAAGAGGCCACATGTCCCGGCACCACAGAGCCTTCCCATACCAACAAGATGGCAGCCTCGGCTTTGTCTCATGCTTTTCAGATTCTGACTAAGGAGAATCACACTCTCCTTTAGAGTCATAGTACATCAGTTCTTTCCCTAAAATTCTTAGGTCAGCCTTTGCTGCCTGTTCTTCCCTTGCCATCACTGAGTGAGTTTAACCACCCAAGGATGCCCTCTGCAAATGCTCTGCCCCTGTACACAACCCCAGGACCCCAGCAGCCTTTGAAACCAAACTGCAGCAATCCATACACTGAGGACACAAAGGGGAATCGCACGGAGACCGCTGTCCCGCAGGGCCCACCAAGGACGGACAACCAGTCACCACGCTGGGGGCAGTCCACCTTGGGAAGACCCTCTGGTGATGCCTGAGATGGGCGTCCTGCCAGTCCTAGGAGTTCAGGGTAAGAAAGGAGGCCATGGAGGGAGCCACGCCCAAATTCTATCAGAGCACTGAAACCCTCCAGAGTCCATGCTTCATCTGCCTGGCCACAGTGTCTTCATGTGGACCAAACCTCTAAAGCAAATCCCCATGGGATTAAATTATTCAGGCATTCTAAATCCTTGTGTATGAGGTCAAGTAGGAAAGGACATTATCGCCATCTGAAAGTTCAAGCTGAGGACAAGGGAGGCTCAGGAGGGTCCCCACAGGATGGTACAGGGAAGGGATGTGTGTTTGGAGAGAGAATATCCAGGTTTGCCCTGGCTCCACCCCTCTGTGGCCTCTCTGCAGGGGACAGTGACTTGGGACAAATGTCAGATAGTTTCATCCTCATCCCCAGCCTGACAGTGAGGTCAGAGAGAAGGGGAGCAGGCATTTACCTCCATGTGCCCCTCACACCCTGCCCTGCCTGGGGGCTGCTGTGGGTGTTCACGAGCCACCACCTGTATACGGGGACAACCTGGCAGAGTCCAGGACAATGAAGGGAGACTACTCTATACTGGGCTCATTCTGATGATTCCCGCAGTGGGGCCCAGGGGTGACTTCCTGCTCTCAGCGCTGCACAGCTCCACCCTCACCAGCGCTGTGCCAGGAAAGAGGCCCTGAATCGCGGCTGAGCCAGCCTCCTCCTCCCCACTACCCCAGGGCTGGCCTGGAGGTGGCTCTCCCTTCAACCCGTGCTGCACAGGCCTCCTGCAGCCCCGTAGTGCCCCAGATTCTGAAAGACTGCTCTCCACTTTAAAGCCTCTCCTCCCCCAGACGCTGCCTGGGACCCGTGTGCCAGGTGGCAGCATTCAGGGTCATCTGTACAGGGCACACCTGAGCCACACACGCCTGGCCTCCAGCCCACCCAAACGTCCAGACTGTCCCTGGCCTACCAGCGTCCCCCCGCAGCTGGCTGCACTCTGTGCCCCGAAGCCTCGCAGCTTGGCATTCCACGGCGCTGTCTTCTCTGTTTTCTCTCTTTTAAAGAAGAAAAGGAAGAAGAAATTCCACAGAATAATCTGTCCTCCTGATAGGCCAGCTCAGATCACAGTTGAACCAGGCTGAATCAAAGAGCAGCATTACCAGGGGGTTATCGGAACTGTCTGGCTCAGAAAATAAACAACTCCTCAAAGGTGGCCTGAGATTTCAGCCACTCCCCGTGCCCTGGTCACTGTAACTGCGGCCCCTCCTGGTCTCTAAACATGCCGGGGGGTCTGGCAGAGACCACAGAACTGCAGTTCCACCCCACAAGCACAGGGGTTCGGAGCAGGGGCTGTGGAGTCAGGCCTGGTCTGTAACTCAGGGCTGCCACTTCGCAGAGACGGGGGCTCCACCAGTCACTTAACCCTTGAGTGTGGTCATCGTAAACCTGAGAGAATAAGGGGCTTCAATCAAAGTGCCAGGGACCGCCTGGCACATTCACTAATTGAAGAAATACTTACTGAAAGCCTACTGTGTGCTACACACCATTCTGGGCCCTGGGAGACAACCATAACCAAGAAAGACATGTATCACTCTACCCGCGTGGAGCTTAGTGTCTGGGGAGGATGAGACCAGCCAACAGGCAGTCACAACTCTGGGTGATAAGAGACAGGCCAGCATAACAATGCGGAATGCTAAGTCCCCCAAAGAGAGGCTCCTCAGCCAGTCTTGAGGGGTTCAAGGAAGGTTTGAACCTTGGAGAAACTGGCCTGTGAGCTCAGACATGAAGAGTGCAGCAGGTGAAGAGCAGAGGTGGGCAGTGAGAGTGTGCCTAGCCTGGGGAACTGAGTGTGTCCAGACTGCTGGAGGTGAGATGGGCAGCAGGCAGGGGCCAACCCATGAAGGGCCTTGTCAGGGAGGTTAGGGAGACTTACCTTGATGCTGAGGGTAACAAAGGGTTAAAGCAACGCAGCCTGTAGACTAGGATGGTCCCTGGTGGGGTGAGGGATGGCTGGGAGGAGGCAAGGCTGGAAGCAGACAGGTGGAGATGGCCTGGGGAACCTGGTGGGGTCAGGGATGGAGGGAAGCGGAGGACTTGGGATAGTAGCAAGCACAGGACAGGACTGACAGACGGACAGAGGGATTGAAGAAGGCAGGAGCTCCAGGCCCAGATTTCTGCCTTGGCATGGCATCAACAGCAATAGCTATTTAACCATGATCACCAATGGCACAGGGACACCGACCAGGTCACTGCCGCGTCCGAGCCTCGCTCTCCCACCTGAACAAGGCGACCCTCCCAGCTCAGATCCATGTGGCCCTGTGCCACCCACAACTGCCTCGGTGCTGGCACCTCGCTCATGCCTCCTGCCTTTGTGCATTTCTCCCAACACAGGCCCAGGCTGGGAGGATGGGGAAGGGACAGCCATGAGATGCTGGCCAACGTGGCCCATGTATGCGCTGACTTCTCTGTGGACAACTTGGAGCACACCTGCCTTCCCTCTGCTCCTTCCGGACGACCCTCACCTTTACCCAGCACTCATGAGCCCCCCTGCTCCCTGCCGCAGGGGGCTGATTCCCTGGGGAGATGTTCTCCCTCCAAACTGGGAAGTGTGCCCTTTAGCTGCCTCCTTGGATCTGTTCTGCTCGTCTCTTCTCCACACCTTCTAGAACCATCACCAGGATCTCTGCTGAGCCCAGGGTGCTGGTTCTAAAGGCTGAAAACAATGGGAACCACTCACATCCCTCTCTCCACACCCAGCTTTCCACTCAGATGCCCACAGGCATGCTTGGGGCTCCTGGAGCTGGAGGAACACCTTGAAGAAGAACTCAGGAGAGGAACATACAGGGCCTGGGGCTTCTCAGCTCTCTCTGGGTCAGAGAGCTGGGGCCTGGGCTGAACCAGAATAGCCAACTGGGATCTGAATGAATGTTAAGAGTGGAATTTTAGGGCTTCCCTGGTGGCTCAGTGGATAAGAAGCCACCTGCCAATACAGGAGACACAGGTTTGATCTCTGGTCTGGGAAGATCCCCACTGCGCCTGTGCTCTAGAGCCTGGGAACCACAACTACTGAGCCCACATAGCCCGAATTCTCTGGAGCCCATGCTCCGCAACAAGAGAAGCCACTGCAATGAGAAGCCCAGGCCTTAAAATTACAGGCTAGCCCAAGCTACCACCTGTGGAGAGTAATAAGAATCCTCTGAAAACAACAGCCATCTGCTGGACACCGCTCCCGGAGCCATGCCTATCCCAGGGCTCCTGGCTGCCCTCTCCATGCCTTTCTCCCCATGGCCATTCAGGCTGCCCAGCTGCTGACTGGGGAACCACAGCCAAAATCATTAGGTGCTTATTTTCACCCCCATACCCCAATGGGGGCCCTCACCCTGAAAATTCTGGTTCCATCAAGGGTGGGGGGGAGGTGCTGAGCTGCTCTGCTGTCCGTCCTGTGTGGAACCTGATAAGCTGTCTTGTGGGGAGGCCACAAGTTCCCAAATAGTCCTTAGCCTGAGAAAAAGCAGGAAGAAACCTGGGATGTGGCCACACCTTGGGAAGGAGGCAAAGGAGAGAAAGAATGAACCTGTGCAGCAGAGTCAGCCAGGGCCCCTGGAGCCCAGCGCCAGCACTCTGCTCACACCTGCACCCACGCTGCAGGTAGGCCTGCATCCTCCACACTCCTGCCCCTGCCGGCCTCCTCTCTCCCCTCCTCAGGGCCGCCTGGCCCCTTGCCCAAGACCTAGACGCCTCCTCACATGCACTCAGGCCCACAGGGGCCCAACCAGGCCTCCTACCATGCATTCTGCCTGGACACGCGTGCATGGGGAGCTGCTGACACAGGATGACCCCACACCTCCCTCGTTCAGAACTGACTCCTCGAGGGAATCTCAGGAAGCTTTTACCAAACGAAGCCCTTCCAGCCTCTGCTGTCCTCCTGAGAGGCTGTCCAGGTACACACATCTTGCAGAGCCAGCTCTGAGTTGCCTGCCTTTCCTAGCAGGGTAGCAATCTCCAGTGCATGAGGCCAGGCAGCCTGTGGAGGTGCCAATCTTCCCCTCTTCATGCATGCCATCTGCTTGTTCACATGGGCAGGAACTGTGAGTCTGCAGTCAGGGATCCTCCTGCACAGGCGGGGCAGGTATTTGCTGATGCCATTCTGAGCAAACGGGACCACCTCTCCTCCATGGTACTCCCATGTGACTCAGCTCAAGTCTACCTCTAGGAAGCTTTTCTCAGCTAAGTTCGCTCTTCTTCCTCTTCCCTGCTCAGACCTGTCTTCCTCAGAGCTGTGCAGTGAATGTCAGGGCTGCGCAAACTTTATGGCGTACACAAAATGTGTGTGTGGAGACCCAGTTAAGTGCAGCTGGGATTCAGCAGGTGAGAGCGGCAGGATCCTGTATTTCTGATGAGCTCCCAGGTGATGCTGCTGCTGTGGTCCACAGGGACACACTTTGGGAGTGAGAAAAGAAGAGGAAAGAGACTTGGGAGTCAGTCCCACTGTGTCCTGGCACCAGCTCCACTAGAACCAAGCATCACACCTCCAGAGACCGCTGTGAGGATGACACGAGGCAGTACAGAGCTGACAGCCCCCTGATGACACAGACACGCACAAACGCGACTCCTCCTCTCACTTCGGTTTCCTCCCTGTAATAGCAGGAACGTGATGCCTTGCGAGAAGTATTGCCAGAGAATTAAATGAACTAATATCTGGTGCATGGCAGGTGACGGATGATGAGAGTGCTCCCTCCTTTCCTTCTGCTGTTGGTCCTGGGTCTTCCACAAAACCTGTGCCCTGTATGATGGGGGAGAGGGTGGGAGGCCCCGAAGGCCTGTCTCTCAGACCAAGGGTTTCCACATCCAGCTCTGCGTGCCTGTGCATGTAGTGCTGTGGAAGTCGGCTGTTCAGATCATGTTGACAGGTGATTCCTTAAGTGACTTTGTTGCTCGGGATGGGGGGTGTGGAGGGGTGTGTATGTGTGTGTGCACGCACACAAGGACACCTGCCAACACATGGGAGGAGCCATACAGAGCGAGCAGCCTGATTGGAGAGCCCTGGGGAAGGCCCCAAGCCCCACTGCCTCTTGGTGGGAGCAGTGACGACTGGCGGGGACTGCACACCCCAACTTAGTCTGATTCTCACTGCAGGTCAGCAGCTCAACAGAAGACAGGTAGGTGCTTTTAGAAGCTGCATTAACCAGCCTAACTGGGAAAAGGAGCATCATCAGAATCCCCTCTTCCCCTGCTGCTTTTCCTCACCTATAGGTACTCAAGCAACTTCAGAGGTCTTGCTTATTTCCCAGGAAAAGCTAGGGGCTCAGGGATCTAAGCTCAGTATGTGATATATAGCAGTGCTATTCTAAGGTTTAAGGCAGAGGCAAGGGGAGAAATTGAACTGATGGCCAATCCATCTTCAGCAAGCATTTACTGACAACCATTCTGCATCCTGGCCTCGCCTGCTCCCCACACACATACAAGAGCAAACCCCTTCGATCTTAGTAAGAAAATTAATACTGCTTCAGCTCATACAACTCAATATAAAAAAACTCAACAACCAAAAATGGGCAGAAGATCTAAACAGACATTTCTCCAAAGAAGACATACAAAATCAACACTGCTAATTATTAGAGAAATACACAGCAAAGCTGCAATACAGCATCACCTCAGAATGGCCATCAACAAAAAGTCTACAAATAATAAATGCTGGAGGGAGCGTGGAGAAAAGGGATCCCTGCTACACTGTTGGGAATGTAAACTGGTGCAGTCACTATGGAAAATAGTATGGAGGTTCCTTAAAAAGCTAAAAATAGAACTATCATATGACCCAGCACCCCACTCCTGGGCATGTATCTGGAAAAGATGAAAACTCTAATTTGAAGAGATACACGTACCCTAAAGTTCATAGCAGCATGATGTACAATAACCAAGATATGAAAACAACCCAAGTGCCCATCAACAGATGATTGGCTTAAGCAGATGTGTGTGTACACACAATGGCATACTACTCAGTTATATAAAGAATGAAATGCTGTGATCTGCAGCAACATGGATGGACCTAGAAAATATCATATTAAGTGAAGTCAGTCAGACTGAAAAAGACAAACATTGTATGATATTATAGATATCTAAAATCTAAAAAAATAATACCAACAAATCTATTTTCGAAACAGAAACAGACTCAAAGACATAGAAAAGAAAGTTATGGTTACCAGTGGGGAAAGGGGAGGGAACAGGAATAAATCAGGGGCATGGGGTTAACAGATACGAGTTACTATTCACACACTAGACAGGCACATACTATTCATACACATACCAGGGATTTACTATAGAGTATCTGTGTAGTTGCTAAGTCGTGTCCAACTCTTTGCAACCCCATGATTGTAGCCTGACAGGCTCCCCTGTACATGGGATTCTCCAGGCAAGAATACTGGAGTGGGTTGCCATTTCCTCCTCCAGGACTATACAGTATAGGGAGCTAGATTCAATATCTTTTAAAAATCCATAATGAAAAATAATCTGAAAATATACATATAACTGAATCTAAATATATATACATATATGTATATATCTATATACATCTATTTATCTATATCTATATCTATATCTATATCTATATCTATATCTATATCTATATGGAGAAGACTCTTGAGAGTCCCTTGGACTGCAAGGAGATCCAACCAGTCCATTCTGAAGGAGATCAGCCCTGGGATTTCTTTGGAAGGAATGATGCTAAAGCTGAAACTCCAGTACTTTGGCCACTTCATGCGAAGAGTTGACTCATTGGGAAAGACTCTGATGCTGGGAGGGATTGGAGGCAGGAGGAGAAGTAGATGACAGAGGATGAGATGGCTGGATGGCATCACTGACTCGATGGATGTGAGTCTGAGTGAACTCCAGGAGTTGGTGATGGACAGGGAGGCCTGGCGTGCTGTGGTTCATGGGGTCGCAAAGAGTCAGACACGACTGAGCAACTGAACTGAAATCTATATGGGGCTTCCCTGATGACTCAAGAGGTAGTGTAAAGCACCTGCAATACAGGAGATGCAGGTTCAATTCCTGGGTTGGAAAGATTCCCTGGAGAAGGAAATGGCAACCCACTCTACTATTCTTGCCTGAAGAATTCCATGGACAGAGAAGCCTGGTGGGCTACAGTCCATGGGGTTGCAAAGAGTTGGACACAACTGAGTGACTGAGCACACACACATACATATATAACTTGAAACTAACATGATATTATAAATCAACTATACTTCAACTGAAAAAAAAATTATGCTATTTCATCGTACTTGTGGAGGGTCCTGGCTGAGACTGGGGGATCCCTCTAGCATGGCACCAGCCCACATCCAGTGCAGAGGGACACACAAGGCCAGAGAGGGAGCACTGAAAGTGATGGTGGTACAAACACGGAGTTCAGGGGCTCCGAGCAGGAGAGAATAGAAAGGAGAGATAAGAAAGCCTTCCTCAGTGATCAATGCAAAGAAATAGAGAAAAACAACAGAATGGGAAAGATTAGAGACCTCTTCAAGAAAATTAGAGATACCAAGGGAACATTTTATGCAAAGATGAGCACAATAAAGGACAGAAATGGTATGGACCTAACAGAAGCAGAAGATACTAAGATGAGGTGGCAAGAATACACAGAAGAACAATACAAAAAAGATCTTCATGACCCAGATAACTATGATGGTGTGATCACTCACACTCACCTAGAGACGGACATCCTGGAATGTGAAGTCAAGTGGGCCTTAGGAAGCATCACTATGAACAAAGCTAGTGGAGGTGACAGAATTCCAGTTGAGCTATTTCAAATCCTGAAAGATGATGCTGTGAAAGGGCTGCACTCAATATGCCAGCAAATTTGGAAAACTCAACAGTGGCCACAGGACTGGAAAAGGTCAGTTTCATTCTAATCCCAAAGAAAGGTAATGCCAAAGAATGCTCAAACTACCGCACAATTGCACTCATCTCACACGCTAGTAAATTAATGCTCAAAATTCTCCAAGCCAGGCTTCAACAGTACACGAACCGTGAACTACCAGATGTTTAAGCTGGCTTTAGAAACACAGAGGAACCAG
Organism: Bubalus bubalis; assembly: GCF_019923935.1. Taxonomy (NCBI): domain Eukaryota; kingdom Metazoa; phylum Chordata; class Mammalia; order Artiodactyla; family Bovidae; genus Bubalus; species Bubalus bubalis. The sequence continues at coordinate 117,871,409 of NC_059157.1, read as the reverse complement.
AGATCAAATTGCCAACGTCTGCTGGATCATCAAAAAAGCAAGAGAGTTCCAGAAAAACATCTACTTCTGCTTTACTGACTATGCCAAAGCCTTTGACTGTGTGGATCACAATAAACTGGAAAATTCTTCAAGAGATGGGAATATCAGACACCTGACCTGCCTCTTGAGAAATCTGTTTGCAGGTCAGGAAGCAGCAGTTAGAACTGGACATGGAACAGCAGACTGGTTCCAAATAGGAAAAGGAATACGTCAAGGCTGTATATTATCACCCTGCTTATTTAACTTCTATGCAGAGTACATCATGAGAAATGCTGGGCTGGATGAAGCACAAGCTGAAATCAAGATTGCTGGGAGAAATATCAATAACCTCAGATATGCAGATGACACCACCCTTATGGCAGAAAGTGAAGAAGAACTAAAGAGCCTCTTGATGAAGCTGAAAGAGGAGAGTGAAAAAGTTGGCTTAAAACTCAACATTCAGAAAACTAACATCATGGCATCCGGTCCTGTCACTTCATGGCAAATAGATGGGGAAACAGTGGAAACAGTATCAGACCTTATTTTTTGGGCTCCAAAATCACTGCAGATGGTGACTGCAGCCATGAAATTAAAAGATGCTTATTCCTTGGAAGGAAAGTTATGACCAACCTAGACAGCATATTAAAAAGCAGAAACATTACTTTGTCAACAAAGGCCTGTCTAGTCAAGGCTATGGTTTTTGTAGTAGTCATGTATGGATGTGATAACTGGACTATAAAGAAAGCTCAGCACTGAAGAATTGATACTTTTGAACTGTGGTGCTGGAGAAGACTCTTGAGAGTCCCTTGGACTGCAAGGAGATCCAACCAGTTCATCTTAAAGAAGATCAGTCCTGGGTGTTCATTTGAAGGACTGATGTTGAAGCTGAAACTCCAATACTTTGGCCACCTGATGTGAAGAGCTGACTCATTTGAAAAGACCCTGATGCTGGGAAATATTGAAGATGGGAGGAGAAGGGGACGACAGAGGATGAGATGGTTGGATGGCATCACCGACTCAATGGACATGAGTTTGAGTAAACTGCAGGAGGTGGTGATGGACAGGGAGGCCTGGTGTGCTGCAATCCATGGGGTCACAAAGAGTCGGACACGACTGAGTGACTGAACTGAACTGAGCAGCAGAGATGACATGTGAGTCCCAGAAACCATGCTCTGTCCCCAGAGTGCATCCCTAACATGCATACATACACATGTACATGCACACACATACACAGGTGTATTTCCTCTGCCTTCGGAAGCTGAGGTTCAACTTCCCAGCTAGTTTTGAGTCCTCCTTTCTTCAGAAAGAGGTACCAGTTTTCCAGGAGGCCATTCCTTCTCCAGCCCCAGCGCTTATCCATGCCCTGATAAAATTTCACACGGCAATTTCATGAGCAGGGTTAAGGTTTCTTTTAACTGGCAATTAAAATCAGAGCAAAGAGACAAGTTTTGTAAAGCTTGGTTTCCATAGAGGATAACTTTTCTTCTGTGGGTTTTAAAAATGAGAATCTTGATTGAAACTCGAGTTACCCACATAAACACTAAGGCCCACTCTGTCTTCCAAATGGATAGAGAGTGTGAGAATCTTTTGCCCGAGATTAGAAGGAATGCAAGTTCACATAGTTTTTCCACAAGCTTTTTTTTTTTTTAAAGGTGAAAATGCTAACATTGCTGTGAACTCGGATGACACCTCCCGAAGTGCAGGCTGTACGGATTTTTACCTCGCCACACACCTACGAGGACCTGTCCTTGGCGTCCATCTTCTGAGGTTTCCTATTTCTCTGTTCTTGTCTTCAAAAGAACAGGAAAGGCCAGCAGGTTTGTTTTCATCTGCCCCCAGGGTGGTCCAGTCCCCTTTAGCAGAAGAGTGCAACTTCAAGTTAGCCTCGACCCCTGGGACCAGTCTCGGAGCTGAATTGGTTTTGATGTAAAAATACATACATACATATGCTCATATATGCAAACACACGCACACACACACAGATACTGGTAGCTGACTAAATGCTTACTACATGCCAGTCACTTTCAAAACAACTTTCATGAATTATTTCATCCTCCTACCTTTGTGATGGAGGTTACAACAACGGCAATTAAAATGGCAAACACTTATCAAGTAGCACGCATCGGCAGATGTAAGCATGTTCTAAGTGCTTCACACACCTGGATTCATTTACTCTTCACATGCTTGTAAAGGCACTACTACTCTCCTCATTATACAGGTCAGGAACCTGAGACTTACAGAAGTTACGGAATTTAGCCAAAGCCATTTGCTTAGCAAGTGGTGAAACCTGGGTTCAAACTCAGGCAGCCAGGCCCCAGAGCCCTCTGACGATCCATCCTCAATGGACAGGAGTTCTCTGGGATGGCCCCGCCTCCACAAGCACAGCCCTGAGCATCGACTCTGTGCCACCCTGCCATTCCCTCCAGGGTCTCCTGGTTCAGCAGTGGAGCGACAGTGCAGAAAAAACCCTTACACACATAACTTCATGCAGAGTAGAAAGCTTGGGCTGAAAGGCCACTTCAAACCAAGCATTCCAGACAGAGAAAGATCGGAGCAATTTCCCCAGTCGCTTAGCGGTAAAGAATCTGTCTGCAATGCAGGAGACGAGGGTTCAATCCCTGGGTCGGGAAGATCCCCTAGAGGAGGGCATGGCAACCCACTCCAGTATTCTTCCCTGGAGAATCCCATGGATAGTGGAGCCTGGTGGGCTACAATCCATGGGGTTGTAGAGTCGGACACGACTGAAGCGACTGAGCACGCATGCAAGAAAGGCCCACAGAAGAGATAACAACATGGATATACTGCATGGCACAGTGAATTATAGCCACTATCTTCTAATAATCTATAATGGAGTACAATCAGCAAAAATACTAAATGAGTATGCTGTATACCTAAAACTAGTATAATCTTGCAAATCAACTATACTTCCATTCTTAAAAAAAGAGAGAAAGAAATGCCTATGGAGAGTACAGCGTCAGGGATGAATGAAGGAGGACTGGTCTAGAGATTCCAGTGAGGGACAGGATGCTCCAGGGCCTGGAGGCAACCAAGAGCAGTGTAGAGAAGACAAATATTGTGAGTCCATACATATGGACCACCTAGAAGAGGCAACTTCACAGACCCAGGAAGTAGACTAGAGCGTACTAGGGGTGGAGGGTGGGGGGATGGGGAGTTATTGCTTAACAAGTACAGAGCTTCTGTTTGGGGTCATGAAAACATTTTAGAAATAGAGAGTGGTGTTGGTTGCACAAGACTGTGAGTGGAATGAATGCCAATGACACTTAACAACAGTCCAAATGGCAGGTTTTACATTATACATATTTAGTAGACACACACGCGCACGCGTGCGCTAGTGGAGGTGAAGCAGCCAGTGGGCCCAGACTGGCAAGGCGCTGGGAAGCATCCTCTCACCACACTGGCCTGCTGCTGAGCCCAGGTGCCAAGGCTGAGCCATTCCTTCCCTTTGGGATCTGAGAGCTGGAGTCCTAGTGGCTGGCATAGCACAGGACAGCCTGACAGCTCTCTGCCTGTGTCCGTCTCCCCTGGCTCGAGGAGCCCTCTCCAGGCCTTTCTACCCACTAACTGTGGGTCTCAAGCCGCCTCCAGGCCCTCAGTCCCGCAGGGCCGTGGCTCTCCCTTTCTCACTGCTTCAGGCTCTGCAATCACAGTCCGTGTGTTTTCCAAAGCTGTGGATGCCAAAGGAAAAGCTGTGGCAGCAGCGGAGTGTGTAATTAACGAGGAATGTTCCGAGGGAGCTGAGGACATGTGGGACAAAGGTCAGGCTCTCAAACAACAACCGCTTTCTGCTGCAGGAAGACTGTTTTCTCCTTTCCTTCTCCATTCCCAAGAGATCAAAACAGTAAACCTCTCAGAGGAAAAGAAAGAAACCTGTTCCAATTAAATAAAGTATAAATAATTCTCCTGAAGACAAGCTTGGGGGAATCTGGAATTTCCAAGTCCTGCATAAAACCTTCTGAGAGCTTGCATTTGAAATGAATCTTTGCCACAGCTTCATTTACAACAGCTATATCACTTCTGACGAGTGGTTTAGCCATGTCTGTCCTCCCCTCTACCCACCATGTGTGGACCTCTGAGGGACAGGTGGACAGGGCTGGTTTCCTATTCATCTCTGAATCTCTGGTCTGCAGCTAGCTTGGGGTCTTACTCAGAAGGTGTGGCCTATACCCATACATTGAAGTGGGTTACAACTCAGCATTTTGACTGCCAAAATAACAGGATGGCGTGATTCAGCTAGGATGGGGGTCAGGGTTCGACCCTTCTCCCAGATGGTAGATGTCTACAGAGCCTTCTACGCTGACCCCAGGGTGACATCATGTTCCTCACTGCCTTTGGGATTAACTACAGCTCCCAGCACAACACACAAGACCCCCACGATCCAACCAGCCCTGCCCCTGTGTAACCACATCCTGTGCTGCCCCCCAGCCCTGCCGCTCCTGTTCACTCAGCCTAAGCAGCTGGAGTCCCTGAAGCACCACCCGCCATGACCTCCAGCGTCTGAGCTTGGAGGCCCGTCCCCTGCGTAGTTCTCTCCTTCCCCCCTCCAGCACACTGTCTGTGGCTGCAGTATCTGTAATCACCCCGTGTGCCCTCTCTCCTATGAAACTGTGAGCCTGCGTCTCTTTATATCTGAACCCCTGCTGCCTAGCCCAGTGCCTAGCGGGAAGTAGGGACTCAAGTCTGTTTTTATTAAACTGAACTTTGCTACACAAAGATACTCTCACCACCAAATAGTAAGGCTAAAACCTACCTTTTCTGAAACAGCTAGACACCACACTGTGGCCACCCAGCCCAGCCCAGGCCCAGAGCCTGTGAAGGGCTTTGGGAGCAACTCCAGCCACCCCCAGCCTTGTGGGACTCCACAAAGCAGCTCAAAGCATATGATTGTGAGGCTGCAACCAATAAATATCTCATTAACTTCAGAGCCTGCTGGGCCATGCGCCAGGGAAGTGCCCCCCTCTTGCCCCCAACTGAATGGAATCTACTTAATGAGTTTACAGCACAGAGTACACACCGCAGTTCCACTGCTGCCCTCACCCAGGCCACTCAAATCCCACTGGGCAAAACCCTGGCAGGTTGGCACCTACACTCTCACGGCATCAACTGTGAAACTGGTAAGCCCTCCCTCCTCCTCAAAACTTCTCCCTGCTTCCCTTATTAATTCATCTAGAAATGTATACAACCTTCACCTGCTGTGAGTGAAAGTGAAAACGAAAGCGTTCACTCGTGACCGACTGTCTGCGACCCCATGGACTGTAGCCTACCAGGCTCCTCCGTCCATGGAATTTTCCAGGCAAGAGTACTGGAGTGGGGTGCCATCTTCTTGAGTAAATACTTGCAAATGTTAATTATTCCCAGGGATAGTCCTTTTGTACACCACACATTTCAGTGAGATTTGGGCAAAATATGGTGATTATACATGTATCTCTGCTTAACATTATGTTCTGACTGAACATGAGAGCACCTGGCCCTAATTAAGATGAAATATCTGACAATGGAAATGTGTCAGAAAATAGGCCTGGCAGGTCTGATTCTGATTCTACAGTCTTCCCACATTTCCAACTAACTTCCAACATCAGAAGCTAGACTGAATGTTTTCTGATTTGGCTACTCCAGCACCTGATGGGGAGAGTGGGGGCTAAAGCTAGTGACCGTCTGTGCTCCAGGCAGCAGATGGCAGGCAAGGCTGGGGATCTTACATGGAAATGGCCATTTGATGGGGACAAGAGACTGGGATTTGGGGCCATGAGGCTGGGCCTCACTTCTCAGTGTCGGCCATTGAGGGGTTGGTTGCAAGAAAAAAAAAAAAAGGAGTATAGAAACTTAGATCCATCCAGCAGCCTATATTCATCATTTCTGGAATAGTAAGTCATACACACTCTCAGGCCTCAGAGAGAATCCATCTAGGGAAGGCGAGAGAGGGGTTAGATTTTAAAAAGAAAATGTTCTTTGCCTTTCAAAGATTTCTGATGTTCACCATCTCTGCACTTTTACCTACTCAGATAAAAGACGGAAGAGGCAATTCTCTGTGAGACCTCTAGACTCCATTGAGGAGCCAGTTGCTAGGCGAGAGAACCGTGATTCAGCGCTTGGGCCACTAGAACAAAAGCTAAGAGAAATGATGCAGTCCTGTCAAGCAGCACTCCAATGGCATCCTCTGACCTCACGGAATAAAAGAGAGCCCCTGTGACATCTCAGAAGAAAACAGGAGTGGGGGTCATGCTCTGATGGCTGAGCAGAGCCAGTGCAGGCCGATGGTACCTCTTGTTCCTGCCAAACCCTGTGCTCAGACACGGCCTCCCAACAAGGGTACAGAAATACCACGCTCTAAAGGTTCATGGCTTCAAGCCTGTTGTTTGGAATTTCCTATACAAACTATATCCTCATGGCGTTTGGGCTCCTTTTTATACATGAAACACAGAATGACCTAGAGTTTAGAAAGGGACCAGTAGTGAAGGAAATGGCAGCCCACTCCAGTGTTCTTGCCTGGAGAATCCCAGGGACGGGGGAGCCTGGTGGGCTGCCGTCTATGGGGTCACACAGAGTCGGACACGACTGAAGTGACTTAGCAGCAGTAGTGAAGGGAAAAGGGATGTTCGTGGCCATGATGAGACTGACGGTCAGCACGGGCACTCTAGGACCACAGTCCCAGGATAATAGTCAGGAGGGATCCCCGTGTGTGTGCTTGTGTTTTGTGAGACAGCAGGTCTGTGAGAGAAAAACGGGGCTCTAGAAACAGAAACGAAGCTCAGAGAAGTAACTGGAAGCCACAGAGAAGCAGCAGGCTGAGCTGAGGTTTCTGAGTCCCTGTAACTTCACAGTGGAAGTCTTTCCCTCTAGCATGACTCACTTCCCAGGTGGGAATAAAGGTGAGCTATTCCACTGAGGCCAGGAAGGAGGCAGCAATAGACTCCTGTTTGCTGAACCAGGATGTCTGACTCAGCTGTTCGTTATGATTAAAGAACATTATGCAGGACCATGTGTTCACTGAGCAGGAGCAAAGCCTCCAGTGCCCAGAGGGCCAGACAGTGCTGTGAGCAAGTGAAGCTGGGACAGTGTGTGGAAGGGATGCTGGGGAGGGCTAGAGAGTACGGGTCATCAAAACAGCCACCACTGCTTGCTTAGCTCTGGCCATGAGACTTGGAGAGAAGGCAGGCAAGTATGGTCCTGCCTTCTGAATTTTAAAGAAAAGCTATAAAGTATCCTGATTTGAAATGGTGGCAACTAATACATATTTTTTAAAAAATTTTACATGGAAAAAAAAAAAAAAAAACCTTCTCCTGCCCAATCAGTGGGATATTAGTTTGCAGCACTTTTCCCAGGGCCTACAGTCAGAATAAACTGTTCAGTTCTTTGGTTCCCAAATCTAGTTACAGACCACAATCACTTTGGGTATAGGTCAAAAATGCAGATATAGGGACCCCAACTAAATCAGAATCCCTCTGGGAGAAACCTAGGCACTGCATTTTGAGGTTGTAATTATGATGTGACCGCACTGACTTTGAGGAACCACTGACAAGTTCATATTACTTTCCTTGGCTTCATAAGTGTAACCAAACACTTTCAGCTCATGCCTCCAGTTCATAATGATAAAATAATAAGAATAATAAAATGATAACACCACACAAAAAAACCAGGGCTTCTGAAACTTCTCTCTCCGGGGAAAGAACTGAGACCAACAACAGGAGACTTGGGACACAGCTGCATAAAACTGTGTAAGTGTGCAAAATTGTCTTCTCTAAAAGATTTATAAAACTTTAACATTCTACTCTGTAATGTATCCATATATGTTTTAATATATTAAATGTTTCCCCTACCAAATCTTTGAGTAAAACCAACTCTTCAGGAAGATGCAGTATATTTATCAATAATTTGGAATAACCCCAAGTATTTCCCCAGAACAAGTGTCCCAGGATATTTACCAAGGTGTGAGAAGCACAAACATATCTAGATACATATTATTTCATTTGATCTAGGCCCACTGGCAAAATGCCATATGAAGTTCACATGCAAAATTATTTGGCTTCTATTAAGACTCTATTTAAATTTCTACTAAAAAAAAAAGGCATGTGTGTGTTAGAAATGTCTTGGGGAGGGTAGAAAATGATGACATAATAACAAGAAATCATCCTTTAACAACACACAGCTTTCAAACGTTAATGGTCTAAGAGTGGTTTATTTACATTTTTTAAAAGAGAAGCTTTCAAAGGAAACTGAAGTGCTTAAATTCCTCTAAAGGCCCTGCTTGTCTGGGCAGCAAGGGTCACCTTTGGAGGATTTGCTTGCTGTGCAGCTTTGTGGTGTGAGCCACACCTTTGGAAATAACAATCCATCCAGGAAGCTCTGGCCACCTGCATACTCCTGCCTACACACAGGCCTCAAAGTACCCGCCTGAAGACCTGTTTCATCACCCACTAGGGTGGGAGGGTCCTGTGCATTAACTACAGGTCTCTCATCTGGCCACTGTAGATGCCTACCCCTGCAGGGATCTGCCCGTGTCTGCACATAAGGTTGCATGGAAACCAAGGTATTCCCACAGGGCCTAACTTTTCCTTTCTTGGTGACATTTCCAACTGCCACCGACTAGCCTCGGCCCAGGCCTTGAGGCAGGGGTGAACCTCTCCCCCGTTCTTTTCTCTGTGAGCTAATAGCAGTGGTCATCTGCCTGAGTTGCAGTCTGTGGGACCTGGTCTCCCCCCATTCGGGTGGCCGGAGGAGTCTGAGGGCCAGCTGGGTTGGGTGCCTGGCTCCCTCAGAGATGACAGCTAAGCAGGGTCTGGGGACCCGGCCCTGAGGGAGCTGTCAATTGAGCTCTGCCTGCTCTTAGCCAGGACTGGGACCTTGGATGGTGAATGCTGTGCCTTGGGACCTTGCCCTTTCTTGTCAGGACAGAGAATAACATTAGTTTTATAGAGATGTACAGGAACATTGTTACCTGACCATGACCTCAAGAACAAAGGATCTGGCACCAAGTTTGCACGACTAACCACGCCCCTCCCTCACCTTTTGCTTTTAAAAGTGCTTTGATGAAAGCTTTCAGTACCTCTGGAGTTCTTAGGGCGTGAGCCTCCCATCTCCTTGCATGGCCCCTTCTCTGCTCCAAACTCCAAGGTTTTAGTATTGTTTGGCCTTACTGTGCATCGGGCATGCAGACTTGTGTTATTCAATAACAACACTCCTGCTTTCCAACCTTCTTTTACCCTAGTATCATTAATTCTTAGTAAGCATAAAGTCTTACCTTTTCCTGGAGATATTGCATTTTAGTAAGTGTGAGAATTTCTGATTAATTTCAAGCAGCATTTCACTGCTCTGTAGCATTTAACTATTGATCTGAATCCCACGGGTGTTGGTTCCTATGGAAAAGATTCTTTAAATGTGGGCTCTTTATGTCAAAGTACCCAATTGGTTATCAAGAATAAAGTGACAAACATCAGTAAAGTTATTTCATATTATCATACTGAGAAAAACAAAATCTTTTTGTGGAAGTCAGATATATACCATCATTCCCTTGTTGACTACTGTCCATGGTTGCTTTATTCTAATGTCTTGCTTTATTCTCACCCCACCCCCAAGAAGGTTCTGCTCCAGTTGGGGCCCAAACACACCCTCTCTCAGGGGATCAGCCACTTCCTCTCTCGGAGCCTCAAAATGGTGCTTAAGTCTCATCAGCTGGAACATTCCAGAGCTCAGTGATTCTAAGCTGCTGTGGGGAGGAACTGTGAGAAAGCCCCCCAAACCTTCATGCAGCCCTGGGTGTGACACCGGCGAGACCCCTGCTGGTGAGGTGTGAAACTGCTCCCAGGCCCCTTAGGGAAGAGCAAAGAAGCTCTGAGGGTGTCACCCAACGGAGTCAATGGAATCATATCCTCTTTTCAGCTTTCGTTCACCACTGTCTTCCCCATGCCTCCTCTTCCTCAGGATATAATCCACTACCCCTTGTCAACCGAGAGGCTGGACAGCCCACCCCCCTGACAGGAGACAGAACCAACCATGAGCACTTACCCCCTCCTAGGTCTCAGCTGAACTCCCAGCCCACCCCTTAGAGGGAGGGGAGGGGAGGGGACAAGACACTTGGAGCCCTGGATATCTGGCCAGGGTGCCCACAGATTGACAGATAAACTGTGCCCCTTTACTGCTCCCATCGGTAATAAAATCAGGGGCTCCTCAGAGTCTTTTTCTGTTGCTAACAGAATTATAAAATAAAAATAAATCCCAAACATACATCCCTCCCCTTTGCCTTGTGGAAAGAGAGCATCTGTTTTGTTTTGCCTAGAACAACCTTTCACCTTCAGTTTACAGCTTCCCTTCAAACAAGACTAAAAGCCGCCTCCAAACCCCTTTCAAAAAGAAATAAGGGGCCTACAAAGTGCCAGGGGGCAAAATTAACAACAGCAATCTGTACCCCTTGCCCACCATTAACCCCTCCCTGGTGTCTCCCACTTGGAACCAGTCTGATGATCAAGCTCAGATGGCGCTTTAACTCTCCTGGTCCTAGGAGGCAAGTGCAGTCAAGACGGCCACCTCGCATTTTACATGGACAAGTCACCCTTAGCCATGGCGTCCTGCACAGCAGACCTCTTCTTCTACGCCGCCTGCCTTCCACAGCCACACCACAAACAAAAACAACCCTATCTGGTGACACAGCTTAACGCCATTCACCTCTCACAAAATCAAACTATGTCCCAGCTGAAGTAAGATAAAATATCCCTCCCCCACCTCTTCAGCAGCCGTCCTCACCCCCAGTCCCACCCGTGGGGGAGCCTGGCCCCTCAACTCACAGGCCTGCAGGGGCTTCCAGTTTGGTCGCCAGTTCTGGGCCAGGCCAACCACAGCATACTGCTCTTCCATCCACCCTTGTTTTTCTTTACTAAATATAACTACATATTAAAACCTACCAGGCATAAACATTAATTAGAAATGAAAGCCACTAGATTTACAAAAACATGCCATCTGAGCAAGACATGAAAAAATGCTAAGAACTAGGTATAAGTGGAACCTTTCTCAGAAACCGTCAACTGTTATCAAATGGCTAAATTTAACTCTTGTTTTACTCATTTGAGACTTAGTAGCATTTTTCCTCTTTAAAAAAAGAAAACAAACAGTTTCTTGTTTATTCAAAGTAAAAAAGCTGGAAAACTCTATGAACCATACAGAATAACACACATAACAATCACCTTCTCATACAGACACAAGGTATTTCAGCAAAGCCAATCCCATGCTACTGTTCGAGTCATTTCATTACCGTTAGAGTCATTTTATCAATAGTAATAATTAAGGCAGCTATCATCTTATAAATCAAGCATTACACCCAGAGTTTTATCTGCAATTTCTTTATTTTCCACAACAACCCCAAAGGTATTATTATTGTTTCCAATCTATCAATACAGTAGCAAAGTCTCAGGGAAGTGAAATAAATTAGCAAATGGCACAGTGGGGATTTTAAATCATGACAGTCCATCTATCCATGAAATGTGTGTTCTCTGTACCCTAACCAGATCCTTTCTCTTTGTTTTTACAGACCTCCACTAGGTCTACAGGGTGGAAAAAGAGTTGGACATGACTGAAGCAATTTAGCACGCGTGCACTCTTGAAGAGGAGTACAATTTTGAAAAGGAAGGTGTGTGCATGGTGCTTTCACAAACGAGGCCCAACACCCCCGCAGTCACTTTCATTACAGCTAAGAAGTTCCTGTTCAGCTGACCGCCTCCCCTCCACCCTGCCAAGGAACAGGCTGTGAGAAGGTGATACTCACCAGGCCAGGGCCTCCCGAGTGTGCGTGCGTGCATGTGTGCTGGTTCTCTAAAGCTGTTGTACCAAAGTACCACAAATTGACTAGCGTCAACACCAGAAATTTCTTGCTCTGCAGTTCTAGAGGCTGGAGCTCTGAGACCAGGGTGCCAGCAGGGGTGCTCCTCCTGGGGGCTCTGAGAGCCCCTCTGCTCGCTGCCTGTCCCCTGGCTTCTGGCGGTCTGTTGGCGATCTCTGGTGTGCTTCGCTCGTGGAAGCAAACCCTCATCTCCGCCTCCATCTCCGCACTGTGCTCTCTCCTGTGAGTATGTGTGCCGATTTCCCCCTTTAATAAGGACATCAGTCATATTGTATTAGGGGCACCCTCCCGATCCCACCTTAATTAACTACATCTGTAATGACCCTATTTTTAAATAAGGTCACATTCTAAGGCACTGACGGTTAGGACTGCAATGTATGAATTTGTGTGTGTGTTGGGGTGGGGGGGACACAATTCAACTCATAACACAAAAGACAGAGAAAAATGCATGTGGCAGGAGGGGAGGCTGAGGGTGGAAGGGAGGGAAGAGAGGAGAGACTAAGAGGAGGAGGGGCAGGGACAGAGAGCAGGAGAGGAGAGGCCAGGCTGGGCTGGCGAGGCCGTGAGCTCTCTCTGCTAGGGTGCTTCTGGAGGGTGGGTGCGGGATGGTGCTGCTGTTTCTTATGACAGGGTGCCCCTGTCACTGTGAGCAGTCGGTAAGGAACATGTTAATTGCGAACATGTGTGAACATCATTGTGCCATCTCTAGCCACCCACCCTCCACTACTGGTAGTGATTCTTGAATCCTTTATTGTCCCACGGAATTCTGCTGCCTTCAAGCTGGTATGGATGACTGATGGACTTTAAATACACACTGCCTTAGAGAACCTTGGGGCGATCTTACTTGTTATAACAGAATAGAATTTTCAAAAAAACAAACACAACTATCTAAAATAGAAGGTAAGGTGTCCTTATCCCATGCCTCCTGCAGGGAAAAAGTATGTAAATATAAGACATCATCTGCTCACCCCAGTGATGAAAGCTTGCTTCAAATAGAGCATGCATGCTGTATAGGCAAGTATACATTAAGATGGGCTTTAAATGCCATTGGAACTCACTTCTTCCACAGTTTACTTGGCATTACTATCACTGAATAAATGTTGTGCAAATGATGTTGGTGCTATTATCAATTGGTAAACTGGCAAACCACATCAGCTGAAGTGAGAAAAAGTGGTGGTAATTATTCTTAAAACCTACAGGACTAATGAATGGGCAGAAAGGGGCAAGGGCCAGGAGGAGAGAAAAAAAGTGCTCTAGGGGTTCAGACAGGGCGAGAGCAGGCTCCTGCGGCTGATGGCCACACGAGGCCATGAAGCAGGTGTGACTGAGCTGGCTGAGAAAGACAGAAGGGGTTTCTCAAGGTGGAGGCAAGTGAGGAGAAACCTCCCCAGAGACAGGGCAGTACAAGCAAAGATGAGAAGGTGAGTGCTTGGCACAGCAACAAGGGAGTGTGAGCATCCAGCCTGGCTGCAGTGACTGGGCCGTCACAAAGGGCTCAGATGCCAGAGCCCCTGGGGACCAAATTTCAGAATGTATTGAAGACTCAGTTACAGAATCAAGGTGAGGATCCCTGGAGAACTCCCTGTGGACTCTGCTCCATTAGGCTGGTAACTTAACATCCTACAGAAACTGTGCCCCACTTCAAATGCTCCCCAGGAAAACCATGGGAGCAGCCACCCTCTCTCCTCTACCTGGAGCCCTAAAGACAGCTGCCCCAACTCGTTTTCCCCAAAACAGAGCGCCTGCAGGATGATTCCTGCCTGAAGAGATGGGAGAAGCCGAGAATCACCAGCCTCCCAACTCCTACCCACACCTAATCTCTTTTTATTTTCTTCCATGTAACCAATAAACCATTTTGAGCACCTCCTCTGCATAAGGTTCTGGGTCAGGATTTGCGAGAAGGCCAAGAGGCCTCTGTCCAGAACACACGATATCCTGCATTTCCACTTCACCCCTATTTCAAATTGCCCCTGCCTCCAGGCACACATTTTTCAGGCACAAGCTGCTTCCAGCCTTCACACCCCCAACTCAGAGTTCTCCCCCAGGGCCTCTTTGAGACCCAAGTCATTGTCATTTCCCTGACACCTAAGGCGCAGAAGGGAATGGCAACCCACTCCTATATTCTTGCTTGGAAAATCCCACGGACAGAGAAGCCTGGCGGGCTACGGCCCATGGGGGTCACAGGGAGTCAGACACGGCTTGAGCACACAGGCACTGACACCTAAAACACACTCCCCGCAAAGCCCCCAAGCGTTCATGTTCTACAAGCATGTTATGAGCAGGAAAAAGTCCTTGCCTACTATAGTGCTGGGAGAACCTCCCTTTACAGTTTAATAACGAGGACCAGGATTGGACACGGAATCCTAATGACCCAAAACAATGGTTTCATCTTATGCTGAAGCCAGCACAACTTTGTTCAGTCACACTTCCTGAATCTCCATCAAGCTTGTCACTCCAGAATCAGGTAAAACTCAATAAAAAATATAAAGCTTTTGGAACTCTCAGGAAAGCAGCAATGGCTTATGAGCTTAGAAAAGCAGAGAGACATGAAGGAACTCTCCTTGCAGGCCCGGTGGAAACCCGTCCCTTGGGAGGGAAGAATGTTCTCTACAGAGGGGGTGATACCGCTGCAGCCCAGTCTGGGAGGAACCCGGGGTCTGGCCTCTGTGATGTCACCCCCTGGGGCTGGGTAGACACTGAATTCTGGAGCGTGTGTGCAGAATGCCCTACTCATGTCCATGCCCACCTGTCAAATCCTACCTGTCTAAGGTAGGTGTGTGCTTGGCTCCCCCCAGACCCCCTCCTCACTCTCCTGTCAGGAGATCAGGCCTGTGGGGATTATGTTTCCCAGACTCCCCAGCAGCTGGTGGTCTGCACGTAAGTCAGGGTTCGCCAGCAAGCCTGTGCAATGTGGGGGGAGGGAACACAGCACCTGCTGTCACGGTGGTCACCCCAAGCCCAGCCATCACGCTGGAGCTTCCGGGTATCAAAAAAGCTTCTTGTCCAAACTCTAATGCCTCATCTACAACTTAGGGCTGAGATCCTTCAGCTTCCTGGAGAGTCCAGAAACAGCTGTGAGGCTGGCAGCTGTAGGGATCTAGAAGTCTTTCAAAAGGCTCAGTCTAGAGCCTGCCCTCCAGCCCCTCCACCAAAGCTGTAAGCACCGAATTCCCAATACTAAACCCCTTCTGCTTACAATATCTTGAGTGGATTCTGTTTCCAGCGCTGACCCCTGGTGGATAAACCGTGTGGATAAACCAAGCAAACTCAAATGCCACGGAATCATAGTAGAAACACTCCTAAAAGTGCCACTATTTAAAGGAGGATCACAAGGCTCAAGCGACAGACTAGTCGGTGCCCTGGGGACCTCGAGGGGAAGGCCCTGGGTGTTCTCACCTGGGAACTGACAGGGAGGACAGGAGCAGTGGGGGAGCATGTCTGTGGGGAGGGAGACAGGGCAAGGTACAGGCAGGTGTGTCAGTGCCAGGACTGGAGCTCAGTTACCTGGAGGGTGACAAACAAGGTCTGAACACTGGAGAAGTGGAGCCTGCAGCCAGACTCAAAGAGGAAAAGGCTGGAGCTGATGACAGGGCCAGTGGTGAGGAGCCGGGAACACAGGAGACTACAGGGGGCTGCGAGTCAAGGCAGCTGAAGCATCCGGTGTCTGCCAGGCCCAGAGCTGGGATGCTGGAGCGGGCTGTTGATTAGTGCTGGGTCCAGGTGCCTGGAAGGCTCAGCAACAGGGAGAACCAACTGGGTCTGAGTGTGCTGAGTTTCCTTACACTGAGGCATTCCTGCCACCAAGGGAGAGAGATGTTGCATTCTGTTAGGTGACATCACTAAGAGACCTCAAGGTCAAGAGAAGGAATGTGTGCTAATTAGGAGCTTAATCCATACTAGGCTGTGCTGTGCTTAGTCACTCAGTCATGTCTGCCTTTGTGACCCCATGGACTGTGGCCTGCCAGGCTCCTCTATCCAAGGGATTCTCTAGGCAAGAATACTGGAGTGGGTTGCCTTGCCCTCCTCCAGGGGATCTTCCGAACCCAGGGACTGAACCCAGGTCTCCCACATTGCAGGTGGATTCTTTACCATCTGAGCCACCACGGAAGCCCAAGAATACTGGAATGGGTAGCCTATCCCTTCTCCAGAGGATCTTCCTGACCCAGGAATTGAAACCAGGGTCTCCTGCATTGCAGGTGGTTTCTGTACCAGCTGAGCTACCGTGGAAGCCTCAAACTATACTGGACCGATTGATGCATTTAAAAAGCTTGAGATTGCACCAACATTTTTAGGCAAGTTCTACTATTTTTTCCCTCTCATAATTCTAATCAGGGCACTTTAAGCCAGTGCTTCTCAAGCTTGAATGTGCATCTTTCACTTGGGGACAGGGGTCCTCACTTAAATGCAGGTTCTGATTCAGTAGGTCCGGGGTCCAAGATTCTGCATTTCTGGTCCGACCACACTGTGAGTAGCCAGACTTGAAGCTTTGTAAGCATCAGTCAGCATGTGAACTACTTCCAGATGCACTGCCAGGTGCCAGGTATGTCTGTTCCCTATTTCACAGATGCAGATTTCACATCAGCAAGAAGTTGAGGAACTAGCCCAGGGCCACACAGGGGTAAGGAACAACTAACCAGGCTGCCAGCTCTCACTGCTGACAGATCTGTTTTCTGCTTGCCCTCACCCTACCCTGGGGCCTTTGGGAGAACGTGATTTAATTTCTCATTTCTGTGGACTCTAAAACCTGTGCCAGGGAGAGAGAGCTGGGGAGGAGAGGGGGGAGGGGAGGAAGGGCACCAAGAGCCAACTGTCACCCGGGACCAGGTGAAGGCTGTTACGGAAACAGACCCATGCTTGCCAGCTGACCCAGGCTTGTTGGTCCCTGCTCACCAGGATCCAAGGAGGCCACTCATGGCAGAACAATGCAAATGGCAGATAATCATAGGAAAGGATGCTCAGATTCAACGGGAGCCAAAGAAATGAAAATCAAGACAACAGTGAGCTATTACTGTCTACCCATCAGAGGGCTAACACTGACAAGGAAGCAACAACTCACGCTGTAGGGAAGGGGGGACAGGTACTCTCCCCACCTGCTAATGGGAATGAGAACTATTTTGGGGAACATCTTCTGGAAGCATCTATCAAAAATAAAAATACCATACCCTTCAGCTCAGCACTTTTACTCCTGGGAATCTCCCCATGGGAAATAAAAGCAGTAATTCACATATACAAGGATGTTTATGGAAGCAGCTTATGGATGTTAATAGAGATAGTTATTTGTAAATAAAAAGCTGGAGACAAAGTGCATACTGATCAATAAAAGAATGGTTGAATAAAATAAAGTCCATCCCTTCTAGGGAATAAAAAGGATGAAATAAGAGGTATATGGGCTGACTTGGAGGGATTTTTCTATTAAGTACTGATGAATGAGAAAAGCAGTGGACAGTGAATGTGATGACTATGGTCCCATTTTTGTAAAACAATTTCTTTTAAAAATCTTGTACACAACTCTATGTGTTCATGTGCGTGGGTTTAACTGTATAATTTTTATAAGCATAAATAAAAATATGGAAAAATTCCAAGTTATTAAAATGAGTTATTTAGTGTGGGGCTCGCACAGGGAAATGGAACAAAAAATGAAACAACCACTGCATCTCTCCCTATGAGTGTGTGAGACACACACACACACACAGATTCCAGCACTGAAGAATGATGAAGAATGAAAAGGTCACAGTTCGAAGAGTGCTTGCTCTCCTCCATCCACGCTTCCAACTCACAAGGCGGCTGGAAGGGCAGACCTGCCACTCTGCCACACTGCTGTTTCCAGCAAACTGCCCCCCCCCCACCCCCGCCTACAAGGTGTGAATCTGGAAATGAAATGTTATAATATTCTCCCCTCTCCAGAGAACCCATTAGAACAGCCACAAGTCACAAGAGCTCAGCTGCACACAAACTAAGCTTTTCTTTCCTATAGAAAAGGCCTGTCTTTTCAAGGCCCTTGTTACTATCACCACCGCTACAGCCTCCCCACCCAGAGAGATGAAGGCTGAGACCAGAAGCACAGGCCCCAGATAGGCGCAGAGGCCAGTGGCCGCTCTTTCTCTGTCCTCTTCACCCTCTGGGTAGCCTCCCAGAGCCCCATCCTAGATTTGCTCGGTCCTTGCAGGCATCTGTCCCCAAAGGCCACCATGGAAGGCGCCATCAGAGGCCAGTAGGTGTAAAGGGCAATGGTTATCTCATTCCCCACCTGGGGGGTCATTCCCCCTCATCAGAGGAACACCCCATTTCCAGAGAGAGAAAATTCACCCCGCCCCAGACAACATATATTTTTTTCTGAAAACTCTGCTTTTTAATGAGTTCCTCTTTACATCATGGTGATTGTCAGCCTGTCCAAGCTTCTACTCTCTGGTCTAAGCCCTGCCCCACCTTCCGGAGCCATAAGGAACAAGCGCATTTCCTCTTACTTGAAGACAGGGATCATGCCCCCCTGGGTTCTTTCTTATCTTGACTAAACATCCCCCGCTCTTCAGACTGGTGCTGAGCATACATCTCAGGAATTTCCTGATGGCAGCTCAAGCTGTTATTCTTCCAGTCAAGCCCGAGGATTTTGACAGACAGGATACCGGCAAAAAACCCACGTGCCCAAGCCCTCTAAAGGAATGACTCTGCACCATCTCTGGCAGAAAAAACTTGGAGATATGGAGCAGGTTGGGGAGGAAGGCAATTCCAAAAGCCCTTCCAATTCCCCAAGATCCCTCCTCTGAAGAACATGAAAGCAGCCCACCACTGGTGTTCCAACACAGATCACTGCAACCCAGCTTCCGGGCTCAGCCCCAAGCTCATCCCTCTGAACTTGTCTGGTCTTGACTTATACAGGGAAGGCTGCACAGACTAAATTGGGCGTGGGCAAGGCCGGAGGAATCGAGAGATGTAATTAAGATGTGTGTCCTGGAGAAGGCAATGTGCACCTTGGCTCCCTTACAGCTGCTTGCTGAAGGGCTGGGGGCAAGTGCGCTGGGCATGCCAGGCTCATTGGCTGGCTGTGGGCACAAGACTGCCATGGGAGAAATGAACCAATTCAGAATTAGGGAGACCTGGTATTTTAGAGCCTCAATCTTGGAAAGAGCTATCAAGGATAAAAACAACAGTGGGTCCACAGCATTTTAGAATTTCCCAAGAGGTGGAGGCAGTAAGGTTTCAAAATTTCATTCCTTGAAGGAGGAATCTCAGGGTTTTAAGAGCACTGTGTTCATCAGGAATCTGCTAGTTATCAGCTGAGTAATATCAGGCGGGCAGGTCACTTACCTGCTTAGAACCTCAGTTCTGCCTTCAATAAAAATAAAAATTGCTTCCACATAACAAAACAGAAATACAGATCCAATAAGGGGAAATTACTATGTACACTAGATTGCTGTGTGACTGGCAGTTGAAGGTATCCAGTAAGAGACTGGGGAGCTAGTAACTAATGTGAAACTATGGTGACTGGGTGATAACTTTGAGCCGCTTTCCTCAACGAGATGAAAAGAATGGACTAGATGGAAACTGAGTGAGCATGAAAGCTGATGACAAGAGTAAACGGGCCCCTAGCCCTGGCCCTGCACAGAGGAGGAGCCTGCCACCGGGAGATGGTCTGAGGACATTCCACAGCCATCAGCTGGATGCTCCCAAGGGAGAAGGGGCCGTTTCATCCCTGCTCCCCTGGAACAATGCTGAGTCTCTTGAATGCCTCTTTTGTTCCGTGCAGCACAAAAATCACAAA
This sequence comes from Bubalus bubalis, assembly GCF_019923935.1. Classification (NCBI taxonomy): domain Eukaryota; kingdom Metazoa; phylum Chordata; class Mammalia; order Artiodactyla; family Bovidae; genus Bubalus; species Bubalus bubalis. The sequence goes on along the minus strand of NC_059157.1, from coordinate 117,851,787 downwards.
CATTTTTTAACTACCCTGGGTTTTTTGAGCTGTTTGTTCTTTTCTCAAAGGTCCTAAGATCACAGAAAGGCTTCCAAGAACAATAGCTGGTAACCTGCTCCACGCAGTTGAAACAACAAGGCTGAGAATTTCTGGCTGAAGGAAAGAAGGCCAGCCGAGGGGCCCAGGCGGGACCGGTGGGGTGCAGCCCTGCCCCTGGGCTCCCCCCGGGATGGGGAGCTCCCACTGGGTCTGCAGGGTTCCTGCAGGATGCTTGGGGCCCTTGCTGATTTCTCCAGGATCAGATTCCAGTTAAAACTCACATGGTCTCTCTCTGCTCTCTGAAAATGAGAAGCTTAGGTTTCTACCCCATCTCCTAAGGCCTCCATCAAGGCCCCAGGAAGTGGGTGATCTGTTCCAAGAAGGGAAGAGCCTAGATGTCCAGGGAAGGGCCTCACCCCTCCCACTTTGCTGCTGCTGCTGCTCCCTCCTCTTGGGGTGTCCTCCATCTGAATACCTCTGTCACCCCTCTGCTGCCCAGATGTACCCTCATGGACCACAGAGAAGGACAGCTTGGCAAAGAGCCTCAGACTGTGCATGGAAGCATGGCTCCACTACTTCCTGGCTCTAAGGCGGACCTTGAATGAGCTTGTTGACAATGCGCCTCAGTGTTCTCATCTGGAAAATAGGGGATTGAACAGAACTGCTGTGAGGATTCAATAACATTCTGTTGCAGGAAGGGTGACCCCTTCCAGGGCCTGAAACTGGGCTCTTGTCTAACACTCGGAAATGAATTGTCCGAGGAGACACATGTGCTAACAAAGCAAGAGATTTTATTGGGAAAGGGCGTCCAGGCAGAGAGCAGGAGGGTAAGGGAACCCAGGAGAACAGCTCTGCCTTGCAGTCTCAGGTTTTATGGTGATGGGATTAGTTTCCGGGTTGTCCTTAGCCAATCATTCTGACTCAGAGTCCTTCCTGGTGGTGCACGCCTTGTTCAGCCAAGAGAGAAGGATTCTGGGAGGTGGTTGGACATGTGGTGTCCCCTTTTGACTTTTCCCGAACTCTTCCAGTTGGTGGAGGCTTATTAGTTGTGTTCCTTACCAGAACCTCCTGTCATAAAACAACTCACGCAAATGGTTACTATCGTGCCTGGCCAGGGTGGGTGGTTTCTATCAGTGCGCTTCCCCTAACAATTCCATATAAAGTGCTCAGCACAGTGCCTGGGTCCAGGATGTGTACCAATAAATATGAACTGTATCATTAACTGATGAGCAACTAAGCACAGGAAAGAAGGGGATCCCTCTAGTGCGGAGAGGAAGTGAAGGAAGTCTGGGTCCCTGCATCAGAGCAGGTACAGAGAGGCCCTCAGGACCCCCTGTTCATCTCAGTTCTGCTCCTTCGCTTTCTACGGGCCCGCACACCCTCCCCAAGACCCTGCAGAGCACAGACACGCTGGGCATTTGCTCCTCTGCTGAATAGCCCTTGAAGGCCCCTTGGCTGCCCAGCCCAACACACTCTTCCATTTTCTGTGGTCCCTAAACCTGCTCTGGACTTTCTAACCACTGGGATTTTTGGCTGACACATGTTGATCATACACCGAAAAATGACACCTCAAACTAGAAAGGCTGAAGGCCTGCAGCTGAGACTCCATGAAAAATGGGGTAGAAACCTAAGCTACACCCCAGTTCTGCCATCAATTGACCATGAGAACTTAAACAAGGCTGCCCCTTCTGCAGGCCCCAGGCTCCTCATCTATGAATAGTGAGGGCAAGACCCAGTCATCTCCAAAGGCACTTCTAGCCCTGAGGTCCCTGAGAAACTCAAGACTCCTGGGGCCTTGTTTATCATCCTCCACTCCACCCCTACACTGTGCAGATCGGGAAGGGAGGCTCTCTGATCTCCCTGCTCCAGACCCTTCTGCCCAGGCTCCAGGGGAAGGTGGAAAAACCAGCTCAGTGTCTAGCCAGGAAGTAGCCCCTGGCTGAGCACCGGCAGCCAGGCCAAGCAGAGCCCACAAGAGGATGCGAAGGGCTGGCTCCTGAGGGCTGCTCCCTACTTCCCCTGAGCAGCCACACTCGACTCCCCCTGAAGGCAAGTCCCTCCAAGGGGAGAGGGGCCTTGAAGAGGTGAGAGCCAGCACTAATCACCGCAAATTAGCAGGGGAGCTGAGAGAAGGAGGGAGGAGAGTCCTGGCACATAAACCTGCCCCACCAGCGTGACAGCCAGGAAAGCCACGCGACCCTTGGCGTCACAGCACCTGAGAAGGGAAACAGCATCTGGTGTCCCAACACTGCTGTGCCTGGGACTGCTTGCAGCACTCCAAGAAGAGCGCTGTGCTCACTGTGCTCAGGGCGGGGTGTGTGACACGCTGGAAAGGATATGGGGCTGTGAGCCAGGAGGCCCGGGTACCAGCCAGGCTCTGCACAAACCAGCTGGGTAACCTTGACAGTCCCTTTCCTCTGGTCTGATTTCCCTACACTGAAAAATGAAGGAGGTGGATGAGAAGATTTCAGTGTTCCCATTCAGCTGTGACATTCTATAATTTTCCTAAATGGGAATGAGAATCAGATCTAATCAGCTAGAATGAATTCAACCAATATTTTTAGGTATCTTTAACTTGCCAAAAAAAAAAAAAGATTCTACATGTTTTTTTTCTAAATGCTTGGGGATGCTACAGAAAGAAGAAGGAGTCTATTGCAATAGATAATGCCCACCCCCCATCGAAGCCAAGAGGCTTGCCTGAAGCCTGCCATTGGCATCCACTCCCTAGGGCCTCTCTGTCAGCAAGCCCACCCACCCCTCTGAGCTGGCTGACAGAACTAGAGTGGGATTAACCTGTATCAATCTTCCCTCTTCCGACTGATGAGGCTTTGGGGATTCTGGGAGAGCATGGAGGTACTACTGCCTGAGTCATTAACATCTGTAACATAACAGAGAACTCTCCCCAGAACATCTCTGGAGGCAGAAGACAAGCGAGTCCCAAGGGTTGGAAGGCCTTCATCTGAGGAAGCTCGTCCACTGAATTATTAATGAAATGCTGAATACTGCTCAAGTCTCCCATGACAGATGGGTTTTGTGAGCTGATGGTTCTGAGGCCAATTAAGAAATGATTGTGGATTCCAAGGCAGTGCCACCAACAGCAAGTGTCTTAAAACGTCTCCAGAATCCGTTGCAGGAAATTTGGTCAGCCGTCTCCTTGGACACGGGCATGATAATGGTAGAGGAAGGGGTGCCGCATGTTACAGGCTCTGGAACTGCTGCCCTACACCAAACTTCTGTCCTCTGACCCAGAGCATCACCAGCGCCCTGGTTACAGAGAACTAGAGCAACAGGGCCTCCCTGGGTCTCCGGACCAGCAGGCCTTGCAGAGTCTCAAAGCCTCGGCAAAGAAGGGGCCATGTGACAAACGGGATATGATTTTTAAAGTTTCGGAAAGTTACACTCAAGAAAGCCAGGCCAGAGTGTGTACTCCAGAACTCCTCAGAGCCTTTACTATGCTCTGCGAATCGAGAAGAGGGGAATAAAATATATATATATTTACATAAAAGGTTCAGTTTCCCAAACTTATCTCCTCACGAAATCCTTTTCTCCAGAACATGCTCTAGGATTGGTTTTCTGTGGAGCTCACCCTGAGCAGTGGGGCCCCAGACCCCACAACCCTCGTTTTACAGATGGAAAGACTGAAGACCAGAGCAGGCACACAGAGCCAGAGCCTGAGTACAGTCCCCCATGCTACGTGGTGATGTTCCAGGTGCTTGGCAGCCGCTCTAGAGCACGTGCCAAGGCTTTCTCGAGGAACTGACAAGAGAGCCGGGGACTGAAACGCTTCTGGGAAAACGATGGGTATGAATGCAAGCCCTAGGACTGACCTGGACGGACACGGTTTGCAGTAACAGCATGAGAGAGCTCTGAGAACTTCTGGCTTGGCACAGAACACTTTTTTCCTTTTTCCTGTTAATAATTTGCCTAATGTTTCTATGTCGACCTTGCTAGAATTCAAACTCTATGGGGTAGGGACCACATCTGTTTTGTTCATGAATGCAGCCCCAACCGAGGCACAAGGCCTGGCAAGCAGACAATACTCGGTAAATATTTGCTGAATGATGGACAAATGAGCACGTCTTACTATCTACTTCCAGGAACCCAAGACACTTTGATAATGAGTCCTCTTGCCTCCAGACAAAAGCCCCATGGAGAAATGGATACAGACATTTCCTCAGTGCTGTGGGGCTGCCCCTGCTGCTTGGGGACGTGGTCAGCCAGGCTCCCACTAGAGCCGATCAGAGCACGGAAAGGGCTTGGCTCCAGAAAGGCTGGCGTCAGAGCCAGCACTGAAACCATTTTTTCCAGGGATGCAAGACACATCTGTATTTCCTAACAATGATGCAGGGTGAGCAAGGCAGCCATGAGTTATCTGAAGTATGTGGGAGAAAACAGATGTAGTAAGAATAAAGATATTCCTTGAAAGAATAAAAGGTATTCTTTCTAGCCAATTCGGGATCCATTCACTTATTATATATTTATTGAGCAATTACTCACGAGGAAAAAGAAAAAAATGAAAGGCTTGGTCTCCATCCTCAAGAAGCTCATGGCCTAGAATGAGAGAAAAGATGCATATTGAAGTAACCACAGAGCAAGGAAGGCAGTGTTACCAGAGATACACAGAGAAACTCTTGCCCAAGAACAAGATGAAGAGCCTGATTTTGACAGAAAGCTGCAGTGACATTAAAGCTGGGGCCTGAAAAGGGTGCCTGTAGCCGCCACTCCTCCCTTCGATTAGAACAGTCCCAGAATGTAAAGGATGAGGGAAAGGTGAGGAAAGCCTGGGCCTGGATCCCTTTCATTCCATCTTCTTCCTCTGGGGGGCTCAGCAGGTAGGACAAAGCCCAGGGCAGCCTCCTCAGGAAGCTCCAGGAAGCCTCCAGATACTAGCCAATATAAAGTGTCCTGACCAGCAGGGTGCAGGAGGGACCTTCAAGGAGGTGGGGGACAGCAGAGCCCGGGGTGAGCAGAGTGGAGCTGTGACCAGTGTCCTCCAAGCTGGCCACCTGATTCAAACCTCCTGGGTGGGGAGTGAGCCCCAGTGGGAATCCAAGCTCAGCGGACCCCCCCAGTAGCACTGGGTGACCCCCTGGCTTCCGAATACAAATTATCTCAACAAAGAAACCTCATTGCTTTTCAACCCTATCTGAAAGAAGCTGAAATGTCCACTGGCAGTCTGTGGCCAGGAGTGGGGTCAGACAGGCAAGGTCCTGATGGCGCCAGTCTGGAAGCAGGGGCTGAGCCCCACGTGAGGACAGCCCCAGCAGTCAGCGGCTTTGTCCACACACATCCGTCATGACAGCAGAGCTTGATGAGACAACAGCACCCGCTGACAGGGAGAGTGGGCAGAGGGCAGTTCTGGGCAAGACAGACAACAGAGAGCCCTGAGCATGAGTTCTGACCTGTCACAAAATGGTCTCTTCTGAAAAGTTACGGTGAAAACAGCAGAGAGGAGGTCTGGAAATGGGAAGATGGGGGCTGCTGTTCCTTGAGGGCTAAATATAATCAATAGTTGGGCCTCCTGAGCTCAGCTAAAGACGGCCTTTAATATGCCCATGCCCACTGAGCTCCCTGAAAGGGAGAGACCAAGAGGAACACAGTGTCTGCCCAGGAACCACAGCAGTGGGCCCTGAGAGGGGCCAGGCAGACAAGGGACATCGTGAAACCCACATAAGGGTACAGAATCTAGACTGCAGCTGGAGGCACTGGTGTGGGGACTAGCCAGGGGTCTCCCAGAGCTGGTCTCCAGTCAGGCAGGAGGCTGGCGTCTTCACCCCAGGTTCCCACGTGCCACAGATGCCTCCGGCTGAGTTTGAGCTCTTACGAGATGCTCACAACGACTGTAGCTGAAATCCGAGCTGGCTGAGGGCATCTGACTCCACAGGCTGCTGCTGCAAAATACATTACATGGTTCGCCAAATCTATTTTTTTCCCTTGGTCTCCAAGAAGCTAAGTGCTGACTGAATCCTTAATCAAAGCAATTAAATATCTTCTTGCTTTCTCTTCCTACATAAAAAAAAACAAACCTTTTCTTTCTCTATTTTAACTTTACCAATATCTCCTTTATTAGATGCCACCTTAAAAATCTTTGCAAGTAGATGGGGCCTGAGGTATACATAAATCAATAAAAATACGTGAATTAAATTTTTGATTCAAGCAACTTTTTGGCAAGCCCATGACAACCCTTGAGATCACAGAGAAAGATAGCAGGGAGGACCACAAAACCACATCTAGGAATTACCGCTCTGCAGTCAGCAAATGAAAAACGTCAAAAGTGACAAGCGGCCACATCACATGCCCACTCTGTAAGGTTATTTTTAAATTTCTCTTCATCGCAGAGAAGAGACGCAAGACCTTCCTTGAGCAAGCTGATGCAGTTTTTCCTTTTCTTTTTTTAATGAGTTGCATTCCACTCCTAACTCATGGAGGTGGAAACCCACTCCCCCTGTCAGCCTAAGGCAGGGTAAGGCCCCTCCCCACAAAGGCCTCCAGAGCCCATCTGAAGAAGCCTCATCACCACCATAGCAGCTGGGGTGGAGGGAGCAGGTATGTGTTCATCCACCCACCCTCCTGGTGCTGGGCTGGCCCACAGGTGCAGAGACACCATCTGTAGTTGGGAACACATAGTCCAATGGGCACTAACAGATCACATCCCCCATGGCGAAGGAAGGTCAGGATAAACCAGATGGGTCATTCTGCAGCTCCCTCATCCACTGAGAGACTGTCCTCACCGATTCTGTGTGCCCAGCACTGTGTCGAGTGCTAGAGACACAAAAGTGATGAAGATACAAGTCCTGTTCTCTAGAAGGAGCTCATGGATTTAGAGTTGACTTTCCAACTCTGACATGCCTCAGCTCTGTTCACCCTTGGCAAAGACCCCACAGGACAAGTGACTTCCAAAGAAGGAAGTTTGCAGGGACGGAATGTCCATTCTTGAGAAAGAGGTGATAGAGAAAAACAGACAGCCCTGAAGGGTTCCTCCTCCTTCCCTCAATCTGATCCCACCCTCTCCTCCCTGGAGAAAACACACGGTCAACAGCAAGGCCACATGTCTGTCAGCCGGGTGGACTGGGGGAGGGCTCAGCCCCTCAGAAGTCCTCGTCCTGCCCTGTTCGCCTAGTGGAAAAACACTGGAAATCTGGTGGGAGGTGATTTGATTTTCTTGCCTGTTTGTGATGTAATTATGATGCTGTAAAGCACGAGGGCCAAGACACTCTCACTGGGAAACAGAAAGAGCCTTTTCATCTTCGTTGGTACCATTCTGCAAAGAGCCACCAACACCTGGTCCATTTTACAGAATGTTCTCCTTGTGACTTTCAGGACTAGGCTAAGAAATGAAAGGAAGAGGGCCTGAGAGGCAAGGGTGGAAGGAACTTGAACCGCCTGTGATGTACATCACCTTCTGAAAGAGACCTTGGAAAAAGCCTCCAATACAGCTCCCTGGTAAATCTAAATGTCACAGATGAGTGCTTGAAAGGGAGGCCTTAGAAAGGCAGGGAGAAAAAACCTGAAATCTAGGCTTTTGCAAGTCTCTCAGAGTGGACAGATGATCAGAAATGAATCTGAACTGTCTCTGAAATGATTATATAAATCATCAAAAGAGATGATTATGCAAATGTATAATCTCCCATCACATAGAACAACGTCAGATCTGGAAGGAATCAGTAAATCCACCTCCTTAATGTACAGATCATCACCCAGAGTCCAGAGAAGCGCCCGGGTATGCTGGGAGCCAGGGCCCACGGGGACCTGGCCTGTGGCAGCACACAGTCAGGCTGCTGGCTGACTCGGGGACACATATGGCCCAGGCTTGCTTACGTCAGCACCGTTAGCTCAGGTCCAGGAAGCAAGCGGCCAGCCAAAGCCTGCATGTCCCCCAGTGCCTCCCAGCTCACAAACACCCACCAGAATGTCCTGTGGTGCCCTCAGCCTCCTACCCAACTCCCCCTCCCTAAATCTCACCCTCACCCCAGTCATCTGTGTTTTCACTCCTCTCCAATCTAACCTCCAGCATGCAGCCAACTTGATCTTCTGAAAATGCAAATGAACGGAGGCCTCCCCATCCCCTCCAAGACAAAGAACAAAGACCTCTGCGTAGTTTCTAAGGGTCATGTCAGATTTACCCTGTGCACCGGGGCACCCCAGACTGAACTCTCATAGTTCCTCGAAACCCCCTGGCTGCTGCCCATGCAGTTCCCTTTATCTAAGATGTCCTTTCTTCTTGGCCAATCCCTACTTGTCTTCCAATAAGTCATCTGTTCCTAATGCCTTCCTTGATCACCCCTGGTTGAGTTCAGCAGCCTCTCCATGTATTTACAGAGCCCACCATCACAATACTGATCCATCGGTTGCTTCCGTGAATGTCCCCCCATTGTACTACAAGCTCCTTGATGGGGAAAACTTTTGTTTCTGTCTCTTCAGATCCTAGAACACTGGCACACGATAAATGTCTGCAGTGAAATAATGAGTGACTGAGTGCCTGAATGAATGAATGAGCGAAAGGAACCACCAGCACTAAGAGATTAGTAGAGTCGTGTTGCCCCAGTGGCCAACAAAGAAATCCAAAGGTAAGCTGAGTCATTTTAATTCTCCTGGAAAGTAAAAGGGCAGCTCAATCATAAAAATGAAATTACAATTTTCATCTTTAAAAAATGACGCTATACGGATTTGTCAGTTACTGTGAGGAAAGGTGGTAGGCTACAGGCAGACAGGGAGAGCATTAAAAGATGTCTCCTTCCTTGAAAAACAGACTGTAGCACATACATGGACATCTACACTTAAATTGTAGCAGTATATCTACTCCCAGCCTTATTTTTTTGACAACAGTTTTATCAACATATAATTCACATACCATAGAATCCATCCATTTAAAGTACAAAATTCAGTGTTCCTTAGTATATTTACAGAGCTGTGCAGCTATCACCACTATCAATTTTAGACCATTTTCCTCATCACCTCAAAGAGAGACCAGGACCCTTTAGCTATCACTCCCACAAACCTCCCAAATCCAACCACCCCGGCCCTAAGCAATCACTTTGGTCTATTCTGGACCCATCATACGAATGGAAGCATATAATATGTGCTCTTTTGTGACTGGTTTCTTTCATTAAGCATAATGTTTTCATTTCATCCACATTGTAGCATGTGTCAACATCTCATTCCTTTTTGCAGCCAAATAATATTCCCCAATAGGGAGGTACTACATTTTATTTATACATCATCTGTTGATGGACATTAGGGTTGCTTCCACCTTGTGCCTCTCATGAACAATGCTGCTATGAGCTCTCATGGACAAGTTTTTGAGTGGACATATATTTTCAGTTTCTTGGGCACATATACAGGAGTAGAATGGCTGAGTTACATGGTAACTATATTTAAGTTTTTGAGGAACATCCAGGCTGTTTTCCAAAGTGATTGCACCATTTTATGTTCCCATCAGCGACGTATGAGGGTTCCAGCTTCTCCACGTCCTTGCCAACGCATTTTATGTTCCCATCAGCGATGTATGAGGGTTCCAGCTTCTCCACGTTCTTGCCAAGGCATTTTATGTTCCCATCAGCGATGTATGAGGGTTCCAGCTTCTCCACGTCCTTGCCAACGCTTGTCTTTGCCTGCCTTGTTTATTAGAGCCATCAAGTAGGTGTGTAGCGGTATCTCACTGTGGTTCTGATTTCCATTTCCCTGATGACTACTGATGTCGAGCACCTTCTCTTGTGCTTTTGACCACATGTATATCTCTCCTGCCTTTTTGCCAGGCTTAGCAAATACTCCGTGTAATGCACTTTTCCCAGGACCTCCTGCTAGATCTCCGGGTCCCTGTCTGAGGAGCACTGGGTACAGATCCAGCAGCCCCTCAATGGGAAGCCCTCACTCAGCAGCACCTTTAGAGATGACTTTGGAGCTGACTTTGAAGTGACAAGGGTTCCACTCAATAGACGAGACCGTGAAGCCTGTTGTCTTCTAGAAATTGCCAGGAGGGGCTGGGCTAGGCGTGAAAGTTACAGAGATGAGTGAGGGTAGAACTTGCTTGCTTTCAAAAACTTTACAGTTGCGCTGTGGTCGCATCAAAGCCATAAGCAAAGAGCTTCAGGAGCAAAGGGAAAGGAAGACCTCAACTCAGAGATAATGCAGTGATCAGGGCATGCTTCATGGAAGTAGTTATGCCTGAGCTCAGCTTACAAAACAAGTAGTATTTCAACAGCTGGAGCCAGGGAGGGGCATGCCACACTGAGGACAGGCATGTGTAAAGCCTTGGAGGAGAAGGAGAACAGAGACAACAGGCGATCTGGAGGGGCTTGACTCAGGCCAGCACCTTTGAAACTCTAAACAGCTGCACCCAGACCCACACACAGCTCCCTGTGCATGCAGCTTCAGGGAAGGGCACAGGGAGAGGAGGGAAACGGGTCTAAAAGAGCAGTCGAAGCGAGATCAAAAGGGACCGTCACACAATACTGTATGTGGCTTTCTCCTGCAAGTCACAAGGAAGGAAGGCGGGCAGGGCCTCATGGGGGTAGGATCCCCAGGGGTCTGTGCAGCTCAGGACCTGCAAATGCAATGCCAGTCAAGGTCTGCAGGCAGGAACACTCAGGCGCCTCTCTCCAAGATGCCATCCGGCCCCCTCCCCTGCTGCCTGCTCTCAGAAATGAGTCACAGAAATGTCCTCTCTCATGTTGACCTGTTCCTCCTCTACTGCTGGGAGCAGCAGCCTCTCTCCTGGCACAAACATCCTACCTGCCAAAGCTCTGACCCCCATGTGGCTCAATCACCCCAGAATCAGAACCCAAACCAGTTGGAGAAGGTCTCTCCCACCCCCTTCTCCACTCCTTTCTAAACACACGCGGTCATGGCCCATGAAAGGGCCCTGCAGCCCACTGCCAGCAAGACACGAGCTCGGGCTTGACCTCCCACTATGCAGGTGGGTTTTTCAGTCCTAGGTCCACATTCCCATCAGCACCTTGCAAGCAAAGGCAGGCTTTCGCTTTGCAGCTAGCCATCCTGGAGCAAATTAGACATAAAACATTTGGTTTGCTCTCACATGGCTATTTCTGCCACTGCAGCAAAATGCACTCATCAGCAATCATGAAGAATGGCTTGGAATCTGCTGCAGCAGGAAAACGTGTCTCCTGAAAGCCCCACTCTACTCGTACGACACTCTTACCCACTCTCTTTCCTCCCCATGGTTCTAAGTCAACGAGGTAGTGATGGTTCAAAGTGAGAGGTGAGAACCTGCTTCTGAGAAGACTGTTCTCGGAGCCTGAGCTGGGCAGGGCTGGGCGGGCAGAGCAGCAGGTAGGTGACAAAATTCTACAGTAAGTGTTCTCAGGGGGCCGGCATAGTGGGCTAATTTCACCGCACAGGATGCAATGCTATGATGTAGTAAAAAGAAGGCCAGATTATGCTCAAAGCCAGGTGCTTCCATTTTCTAGTTTTGTGACCTTGGGTAGATTCTATAAGATGGGGATACTGTCTCTCCTGGTCCTCCCTAAGGAGCTCAGTGAGTATATGTGGTGATAAAGTCCAGGCAAGAGGGCAGCACCTGGGAGGGCCAACAGGAAGATGGGGAAACCAGCCAGCCAGGACCTCAGTCCTGAAGAAGTAAGGACCCAACAGGGCTGAGGCAGCTGGAACTCAGACAAGGGGCCCAAGGTGGGAGCCTGGCTTTTGAGCTGGAGGCTACAGGCCAAAGGCCTGCCTGGTGCAGTTGTGGGGCCATGTCTGCACCCTGACCCGGTAGGGCCAGTGTAAGAGGGGTCAGGGGTGTGCTGGGAGGGCTGCACACGCTCATCACATGGCCCCCAGGCCAGCCCGCAGCAAGCGGGTGAGCACAGATGCAAACACTAGAGGTTTTAAAAACTGGCTGCCCTCAACTTCCCTTCCCTCTTATGCAGCCCCTGGGCTCCAACCCCTCTGCCTCAGCCCTGAACCCAGCCCTGCCCTTTCCCACCTCTCCCCTCACTCTGGCTGCTCCTGCTGCCGAAAATGGCCTTTTTACAGTCAGCCTCAGAACCTCTGCCCCACCTTCCAAGTCCTCAACCTCACCACCCCCAAGGGCAGCTGGCCAACATCTGACCCCTTTCCCGGTGCTGCCTTGACAGAGCCCCAGACACCAGCGATCCACTTCCTTCTTCTTTCAACTTTAAGGAACAGGTATTAATCGAACAGGGCTTCCCAGGTGGCTCAGTGGTAAATAATCCACCTGCCAATGCAAGAGACATGGGTTCAATGCCTGTGGCCACCGCTAAATCACTTCAGTCATGTCCGACTCTGTGCGACCCCATAGATGGCAGCCTACCAGGCTCCCCCATTCCTGGGATCCTCCAGGCAAGAATACTGGAGTGGGTTGCCATTTCCTTCTCCAATGCATGAAAGTGAAAAGTGAAAGTGAAGTCGCTCAGTTGTGTCCGACTCCTAGTGACCCCATGGACTGCAGCCTACCAGGCTCCTCTGTCCATGGGATTCGCCAGGCAAGAGTACTGGAGTGGGTTGCCATTGCCTTCTCCTCAATGCCTGCAAGATCCCCTGGAGAAGGGAATGGCAACCCATTCCAGCATTTTTGCCTGGACAATCCCATGGACGTAAGAGCCTGGTGGGCTACATTTAACAGGATCACAAAGAGTCGGACATGAACTGAACGACTGAACAACAGCAATTAATTGAACCACAGCCAAAAGGTGACCACACACTCCAGGGTCAGGGAGTCAGACCAAGCCCAGGGCTCAACCCTGGAGCCCCAGGGAAGGGGGCGACCTCCCCCATAGTTCAGCAAGGGGGCAGCTGTAAAACCTGGATGCCAGGCAGCTGATTCTTTGGGGCACACAGCCAGTGCCTGTCTCAACTCCTGTCTAAACAGACCCAACAGCACCAGACATGACGCTTCCTTGTCATCCTCCCAGAAACACTGATCTCCTTGCAGGTGGCTAACATAAGGAGTCATTTTCAGGAGAGTGTTCCTTATATACAGGATGGACAGTCAAAAGGCCACCACCACCAGGCCCCCACCCAGGGCCCATCAGTGCCAGCCCACACACGCAGGGAACAAGGGCAGTGACTGGGGCAGTGCCAACCCCATTTACAGGCTGTAACACCCTGGGCATGACCTTTGCCTTTCCTGGCCTCTATTCCCTCACCTGTAAAATAGAGACAGAAACAGTACTGACCTCAGGGAGCTGGGAAAATTAAACACCTAAGCATTTTGCACGGTGCCTGGCACAGGAATTATTGCTATTATTACATAGTATGTTTTTGTTCACCATTAATTTAAACTGCAACAGAGGAAAGTGAAGTTGGAGAGGTATGAATGACATTAGTGTTCACTGGAGAAATAATGTATAGCCTTCCTGATGTACCAAATCAGTGCTGAAGAGCCAGAAAGTGACGCCACACTTCCGTTCTTCCCTGACCTGGAGGTTTGCAACTGACACCACCACTCAGGAGATCCCGGTGAAGCTGGAGGCTTCAAGTCTAATAATAAAATAATCTTTCAGAGATAAAGCACTTTAAGTTTTCTTCAGATTTTCTAAAAACTCTGTGAGACACACAACATGACTCTCACTTTGCCACTGAAGAAAGTGAAGGAAGACAATTCAGTATGCTTGATTCCACACATAATCCTCTATCAAAACTGTATATTCTGACAAACTGGATTTTCTCATTTAACAAAAGCAAAAGCAGCTACCAAATCTTCCAGTTAATTGAGTTCTAGAAAAATAGAATCATACAGCATCTTTCCAGAAAGACCTTTTTTGGGGTGGAGGTGATGGGCAGGTGTTCACACCAGCATGGTCTCTGGAGCCTGGTGGAACAAGGACGATGAAGACAAGGAATAAGGCAGACTAAGGAGCCTGAAATGGGGAGAGAGGGGCAGCTGAAGCTTGAAATGTACCTCCTGCCAAATGCAAAGGTGGCTGCCAGGCAGTGATGAGGAGTGGAACTTTCCTGAATGACCCAGAGTCACAGCAGCTGTGTCTGCAGGTGGATAGCTTTAACAGCTCTGTGGAGGGAGAGCAAGGGTGGAACCTTCCTCACAAAGTAGGAGAAGAAATGTTGGTGCGTCCAATAGGCACCCGACAGTTTTATAAGGACTGCAGGCAAACACGTGACCAGAGACCATCTGGAGAAATTGTCCCATAAGAGATGGCATCTACCCGGCTCTGAAAGAGTGTGTTGGTCCAGAGAAAACCAGATTTTTCAGCCTCTCAAATGATAATGATCCATATTTTAATCACGTCTGCTGGAAGAACCACCACTAGGACATGATCTGGTGTTTAAAGCCTCTTGGATGCATTTTCCTGGTGAACAATCACCACATGTTGCACTGCCTATTTGATATGACTGCTTTACTTATTTACAAATACTCACAGAGCACTTACACCGGGCACTGTACCAGGCACTGGGCAAATATGAACTTGTTCAGTGCTCACAGCCCTGCCCCTACCCACAAGGCAGGCACTGTTTTGCTGATGATGCTCCCAGGCACAGTGAGATCAAGCGGCCAGTTCAAGGTCACAGAGACAGCAAGTGGCAGAGCCAGGAAGTCCAGCTTGTGCCCTTAACTTCTCCACTATGCTGCCTTGTTAGCATCCCCTCAGGCCAGTTTTGAGAGGAAGGAAGTACCCCGGCTTCCCCAACCCAAGAGGCTGGGCCCTTCCGCTCTGCAAATGCTGGGATCCCCTGCCCCCAGGGCCTCCTAGAAGGCCAGACACCCGGCCCTGAGAGTCAGGACAATAGCTCTGCACCAGAACCCAGTGTGTGTGTGTGTGTGTGAAGCTTAAGCTTTTCAAAACCTCTAGAGGCCGGATGTATACCAGAGATGTCTAGGGGCTCAGTTTATTTTTATCCCAGTATAAAATTTAAGCTAATGTTTAGGTGATGACAGAGGCAGTATGGTCTCAAAGCTGCTCAACAGAAATCCCCCACAGCTGTGACTAATGCCTCATGGCCATGGGATCCAGCTGTCAGGAAGCTCCAGGGAGCAGAGGCCCTCGAGTAGTATTTGCATGTAACCGACACACATCCTCCCTTATACTTTAAATCATCTCTAGATTACTTATGGTACCAAACACAATGTAAATACTATGTAAATAGCCATAAAGTTCCAAAACGCAAACCTTGAACTTGCTGCATATGGGCAACACAAAAGATGATTCAGAAGAAATGAGAGCTTCTCTGAGTATCTGAAGGACTTCTGTGGGGACGAATACATACGTACACACACACACACACACACACACACAACACATATACAAACACATCTTCATGTGGCCCCAGAGTACAGAAGTGAGGACAAGAGATGGAAACTACAGGGAAGCAGATTTTTTTTTTTATTTAATATACAGCAAAACATTCCTATGAATTTAGCCAACAATAAAATAATGGGCTGCTTTGGAAGTGGCAAGTTCCCCATCGTGGGAGGTAATCAAGCTGAGACCTAAGAAGTCAGGCATGCTCCACAGGGAATTTAAAAGATGCCCCCAAATGTTTCTTCTATGCCTGAGATTCTCCGATTATTTTAACAGAGTCTATAATTGTCTGTTCGAATCAGGAAAGTCACTTCAATTCATCCTTCTTGGTTTATAAAGGAGGAACCCAGGACAAATAGAGGGGAAGTGACTTGACTTGAGCCACCCAAGGCTTTCTCCATCCCTTCATCCAACAATCATTCAGTGGGATGAGGCAGGAGTGTTAGGCACGATAGAGAGTGCAAGAGCAGCAAGAAGATAGGAAGGAAGGAGGGAAAGCACAGGTGGTTTCAATTTCCAAGAACCAATGACATGCTGAGCACCTCCACACCTGGGCTGGCTCAGCACACAGACCCCAGGGCTCAGAGCTTATGGGGAAGGCACTATAGCTGAAACAAGATGCTCTTGCAGTAAAGAGCAGGATGGGATTTTTATAAATTAATGGGTAGATACTGAAACTCATCAAAGACACCCACAGTTAATCTTTCCTATCATTTTAGATGGGTTGTGGATAAGGAATGGAGGGATGGGGTCAGGAGAGGAAAGAAAGAAGAAAGGAAAATGCTCTAAAGCTTCCCAAACAGTAAGAGAAATTTAATCCAAGTCAACCTGCAGATTATCATGAAAATGAAATTCAGGCCTTCTAATTATTAAAAACACTCCCTCTCTGGTATAAATGCTATGAGTGGCCTGACTGGACACAATTCACACTAAAACCTACACCACCGAGATTCCCCCAAAATGAAAAATCCCAAGAAACAGACTGAGAACAGCCATCCACGAGACTCTATAATTACACACTCATCACAGCACCCATCACCAGGGATCTCACTGTGCTGTGAGGGAAAATGATAAAACCATTTTTGCTGGAGGGATCTGTACAGGTTGGAGCAGAAATCCAAGCTTTGCCAGATACAACTGTGGATAGAGGTGGGAGGGCAGTGTGCACGGGGTTCAAACACTAAGGAACTCTAAAACATTCTAACGGAAAGACAGTGATTGTCTTTAACATGCAAGTCAGTACAGTCTTTCCTGGGTATCTGTGAGGAGTTGGTGCCAGGGCCTCCTAGAAATACAAAATCTGTGGATGCTCAAGTTCTTCATAGAAACTGAAGTAGTATTTGCATATAACCAACAGACATCCTCCCATATACTTTAAATCATCTCTAGATTACTAATGATACCAAACACGATGTAAATACTATGTAAATAGTTGTAAATACAATGCAAATAGTTGCCAGTATGCCACAAATTCAAGTTTTGCTTTTGGGAATTTCTGGGGGTTTTTTGACCGGTGGTTGGCTGAATCATAGTTGTGGAACCTGGGGCTACATGTAGTTGGAGGGGCAGGACAATTGTATATGCTGTAAATCCCCAAAAGGCTGGAGGTGCTGAGCATGAGGCTGCAAAACCTCTCCAGATCCTCTGCCTCACAATTCACTAAATAGAGGGCAGGAGCCAAGAACCATCAACCTGGACCTCAAGCACAGAGCAGAGGGACCCGAGTTCTACTCCTGACCAAGTGGCTGAGTGACCCTAGGCAAATCCAGTGTGTGTTAGTCCCTCAATCATGTCCACCTCTTTGCAACCCCCTGGACTGTAGCCTGCCAGATTCCTGTCTATGGGATTTTCCCAGCAAGAATACTGGAGTGGGTTGTCATTCCCTTCTTCAGGGGATCTTCCCAACCCAGGAATGGAACCCCGGTCTCCCACATTACAGGCAGATTTCTTTACATAGTCCATCCCCAAATCAGTCTCTTTGCAAAATTGGCATAAACTATCTGCCTTCCTACTTTGCTGAATTAGTATAAGGAGCAGATACGAAGCCAATCTGGAAACAGCTGAACCCTGCTCAAGACTAAAGGACTGCAGTGCCGTTCCAACCACCTTGGCAGGCGCCAAGAAGCTGCAGCGGGAAGCTCACAGCACAACCTGAGTTGCTGGTAAGGTGATGGCACGTTTGTCTAAGGGCTGAGACGAGAAAGGACCAAGCGGAGACCCGAGGCAGTAAAGAGCTTACTCTCTGCCTCTGGAACAAAAGTGGTGTCAGGTGGTCAGACCATCACATGAGTCTGGATGTAGAAGACAGGTTCTCAAACTGAGACATGACCCCAGGGAACAAGTATGTAGGAGGAGGTGGATAGACTTCAAGTTGGTCAAGTCCCATAAGCTCAGGCTTTGCTTCATGGTTATGCCCACAAACCACAGAGACCACGCTTGCATCTGCCATCTTGCCTCCTTTAGGGGCACCAGGGTCAACTGGCATGCAGGGATAAGCACACAACAAGGAGAAGCTTGAAATGCTTTAATACTGGTACCTCAAAAACCCTTGACATTGTATGCTGTGAGCTATTTTCAGTCTGAAATTTTCAAAACACAGATGGCTACTCACAGTCAGCTCCAACCTGGCCAGTTTCTGCCCCTTTGCCATTGGGCTTTCCACACTGGTCTTCTGGCCCAAGGACAAGAAAAGTAAAGTCATGTTTTTCATTCTGGCCAAGGGCATGCAGCTGGCCTGGAACCTCAAAGGCTATGAAGAGAAAAGGGCCAGTGGCAGCTTCGTGTCAGGCAGGATGCAGTCTCTTCCTGCACGGCCTGCTGCCCTTCCAAGCCCAAAGTCCTTCTGGCTTCAAAAGGCGGCCCCACCTCCCACCCTCAGCAGCCCCTCTGAGCTCTGGGGGCACTGTTGACTACTGACTAGCACCAAGGAAAGGTGTGGATTGTGTAGGACGGGGTGGAGGAAGAGGGGAAAGCAAGTTGTTTACAGAGTGCCTCTGCACCTGGAGTTGTGTGATGTGTATATGACATCACTTCATTCTAAACTGTTCACTGAGCACCCACAGCACGAGGCCAGTGATGCTTTTATCTGCATTGCCACAGCTGAATCACATAGTTCAAATATGCCATGGTGCAGGGAGCAGAAATCAGTTTATAAGGAATAAGTTCGGCATATCCCCATTTCACAGATGAGGAAACCGAGGCTTTAAAAGGTTTTAATATATTATGCAAAGTTTTATAAGTAGTGAGTGGTAGACCCAGCAGTCTACCCAGCTCTAACTTTGAGGTCAGATAATTTCCCAACATTCTAATCTACGTTCACAATGCAATGAGAGCATGTATATTCCCAGAAAATCAAGTGATTTGGTTTTATCCCTATGGCTAAAGTTCAGTCCCCTTGACTTCCTCTTGGTCATTCATGCCATTATTTGAAAATAATAACCAAGTCTTAAAACTCCAGGTTGTTCTCAGAGAACCAGAGTTGGATAATGGCTCGAGGCCTGGTTTCAGTTCAAGGCTTCCCAACTGTACTTGTGAGACTCGGAGAGAGGATGGTAATGTTTTTGTTAATGTTTTATCAGCCAAGTGCCCTGTCCTCAGAGTTCACAGCCTTGTCGGGGGACACACACACAGGAAGCATCTGGCCGCTGAGTTATGAGCTGCTCATAACTCAGGGCAGCTAGTGCTGAGGAGTGGGAGTTACAGCTGGGACCAAGGAGGCCCTCAGGGGCTCTCTGGAAATGGGGTCTCAAAGGATAAGCAGGGCAAACAGAAGAGCAGGATGGAGGGAGAGCATGCTAGGCTGAGGGAACAGCATCCCCAAAGGTCACACATGAGGTGAGCACCTGTCTGGGAGACAGTGGGGGTCAGGGTCCTGTGCAAAAGGTACAAGAAACAAGTGGAGGAGGCAGGGGGAGAAGGGAAGGTCCCTGAGTGGCCGGCTAAGGAGTTTGGACTTTAGAATTAGCACAGCACCTAGCATACAGTAGGAGTTCAAGAGAGTTTGCGAGAGCGAAGTCATCGGTTACTTAGGGACCGTGGAGGACAGGGATGGGATAGGCTGCCCTTGGCTGCAGAACACGCAGCTGTTGGTGAGTCAAAGACTGTGTCCAGGGTGAAATGAAACTGAAAGTCAAGTGGACAGTCTGGCTAAGGAGCTTCTAATAGGCAGAAAGTGGTGTGAAGCAAGGCAGAGGGGACCAGGGCCTTCAGAGCAGCAGGAAGGAAGCAAGGAAGGACGCAACCTCTGAATTATGAGAATGCAACCACAGAACATTTTCCAGGGTGCTCAGCCCCTCAGAGGCAGTGGGGGCCAGCCATCCACACTGTACTCTCTTGAGGGTGGGGCCTGTGGCTTGCCCACTGAGCCTGGTATGGGGCAGGCCCTCAACCAATACCTGTGGAATCCTTCAGAGCTAAACTGTTATCACCAGGTTAGCATGTATAAGCTCAGATATCCAGGGATAACAGGACAAGAGCCACCTCCTAAAAATACACCAAGACGGAAATTCCCAGCTTGTTTTAATTGCCTAAGGTAATCCTGGGTGACTCCAGGGCCAGGCCTGTGAAATCCACAGAGTCTGAGTTTCCATCCATCCCCAGCTCCCAGAGTTCGCCTTCACCTACAGCCCGGCCTGTTTCTCCCAGACCAGGACCCTCTCAGCTTCTGCTGATTCTGCTCCAGATAGAAAACCAGCCCACCCAGGAGACAGAAGGTGGCATTTCCTGAACCCTCCGCCCTCATCTCAGGAGACAAGCCCCGTGACCCCCACCTTGAGGCCCTCTGGAGTGCACAGAAGCACAGGGGCAGCCTTTTCCAGTCACAGGCTGAAAGGGAGCAGCCCTGGTGAAATTCTGATGTGCAACGGGCATGCACGAGAAGCAGTTCTTGGGAATTTTCAAGACTAGCCAAAAATCAACGGTGAAAACAAAGCATCTACACTTTTCAGAGGCAGTCACCTCACCTTCATATGTCTCTTTAGATTCCTTCCACATGGAATTCTGGCCAAATCCCAGTGGACAGAGGAGCCTGGTGGGCCTCAGTTCATGGGATTGCAAAGGTCAGACACGACCTAGCGACTAAACCACCACCACCACCTCCACATCCAGTGGTCAGTTCTCAAGTCAGTGACTACGTGGTTTGAGCCCATCCAACAGAGACGCCCAATCCCCCCATTCAACCGAAAGCCAACCACAGCTCCCACACTGACACAGAAAGCCAGGAGCGGCGGGGGGGGCGGGGGGGGACAGGCCTGGTGAGATGCATTCAGAGGGAAGAGCTGTCTTCACCCTGCACCTTGGAAGTCCAGTCAAAAGCCAAATTCTGGACCCAAGAACTGCCCAACATCCCCTTCCTGGTCCTAACAGATGATGAATCCCTGTGCAATGCCAAGCGCAGCAGTATTTCTGACCCTGAATAACTCAGTCTCTCACAACTTCCTTCCCCTGCCTCATCCCTGACCCAGCCTTTGTCCTTCCATCCTTCCCTGCCCTGTTGCCTTGAGCTGAGGGTGATTACACACCCTTGGGTGGCCCAGGACAGGTCTGGTTCACCCTTGTGGTCCTGGCATGATTATTAACAGCATCCTCTCTTCGCTCTCTAAGTGTTCCAGTTTAAACAATAATTTAATGGTAAAGTTAAATGGTCACCCCACCCACACTGCACTTCCTCCAGGACTATTTCTCACGATGTTTATCTTTAATTACAACAGGCGGCCAGATCTAGAAAGTGGAGACTAATCCAGGCTCCATCCAGCTTCCTCTCCTTCTTCCCTTTAAATCTGACCACCCCCCAACTTGTTGTGGAAGAACTTATTTAAGCTAGCAAAGACACCAGCAGGCATTCTACAGACAGCCGCAAGATTCAGGTGTACCCAAGCTTGGCTCTAAGGTTCCTGTTCAGTTCAGTTCAGTTGCTCAGTCGTCTCCGACTCTTTGCAACCCATGAACCACAGCATGCCAGGCCTCCCTGTCCATCACCAACTCCCAGAGTCCACTCAAACCCATGTCCATCGAGTCAGTGATGCCATCCAGCCATCTCATCCTCTGTCATCCCCTTCTCCTCCTGCCTTCAATCTTTCCCAGCATCAGGGTCTTTTCAAATGAGTCAGCACTTTGCATCAGGTGGCCAAAGTACTGGAGTTTCAGCTTCAACATCAGTCCTTCCAATGAACACCCAGGACTGATCTCCTTTAGGATGGACTGGTTGGATCTCCTTGCAGTCCAAGGGACTCTCAAGCGTATTCTCCAACACCACATTTCAAAAGCATCAATTCTTTGGTGCCGGGAGCCGGCATATTGCATATTGAGTGCATATTGCATATTGAGTGCAGCACTTTCCACAGCACCATCTTTCAGGATCTGGAATAGCTCAACTGGAATTCTATCACTGCCGGGAGCCAGCGTGAGGAACTCCGCCCATGGCAAAGGTCATGAGGAAGGAGGCTAGGCATACGCAAAGGCGGGATCAAGCCTCAGGAGTCACCCTGGAAATTCTCGAGCATCTACCCCCAAAACCAGAGTCTGCCTACTTTCTGCTTTGTGCTTTCACCTACACCTCTGACTTTACAGGGGGGCTGTCCCCCACTACCTCTCTCTGAAAAAAGAGTTAGCTTACAGCTCCAGTTAATAATTCCTGGGTGTGACAGTGTTTCAACCTACAAACTCCTTTGGAAATCCTGTAGCCTGCCTGAATAGGTTTTTCCAGCCACATGTGATTGTTCAGAGCCTCCCAACTGTGAGAGGCAGGAGATGTTCTAAACTGTCTAAACACAGATTCCTTTGAGTAGTTAAAAGATTAATTAGAAATTGTATTGGTGAAGGGTTTTTCACTTATTGGGCCAATGTTTGCTGCTAAGTCTCCATACTCCTTACCTACTGTGTCCTTGGCAGTGTATTGATTGATATAATGGGTGTATAGAAATGTAAGTAGTAGCCTCAATGTTTGTAACCTTGGACCCTTGAGTTAATTCTTTTCTTGATTGAGCCCACCTCACCTTTGCCCTATAGGAATGCAGCTTTGTCCAATGTTTTTTTGGAGGCTGGTGCCTGACTTTGGAATAATCACCTTTAGAGAAAGATAAGTTTCTTAAAATGTTAACAGGCCTCCTGGCCAGAAGATGATGTAATTCACCTGAACTTTTGCATATGATAAGTTTGAAAGCCTGGCTTCGATTAGGACCAGGAACTGCTGTCCTTGCATGACTCCACCCCTTCCCCCATTATCCTCTATGCACAACTTAAGGTATAAAAACTACTTTGGAAAATAAAGTGTGGGCCTTGTTCACTGAAACTTGGTCTCCCCATGTCGCTCTGTCTCTCAAATTCTGGCTGAGTCTCCATCTGGAGCGCGGAACCTGCCATGCTTGCTAATTATGCCTGGGCTTCTACGATCCGACCGGGGAGGCCTCAGTGTCTCCTCTCCTTTGGGAGAACGGAAGGACGCCTGCGGCCTACATAAGTGGTGCAAACTTCTTGTCTTGAAGTTTTATTGGTCTCCCGCGTAAACCAAGCTACTCAGCCTCTTTTCTCCACTGAATTTTCCTACTGAGTTATCCTCATTCTATTACTCTTTACATCTCTAATTCATATCTAATTGAAGCTATTGTATCCCGATCGTCGCCGACGCCGTCCCCGCTTCGAACTCCCTGGATCAGCCGGGCTGGACCTCGGCACTTCGGTGCTCAGCTTTCTTCACAGTCCAACTCTCACATCCATACATGACCATTGGAAAAACCATAGCCTGACTAGACGGAACTTTGTTGACAAAGTAATGTCTCTGCTTTTTAATATGCTGTCTAGGGTGGTCATAACTTTCCTTCCAAGGAGTAAGCATCTTTTAATTTCATGGCTGCAATCACCATCTGTTGCTGTTAGTCAACTGAAAAAGGAGGACATCTAAATGGTTGTACAGAAGGGGAAACCAATCTATTGTCCAGGAAAAATAGGACTATTTGACTTCAGATGGGCCATCAGGGAAGCACTCTGCGTGTGTTGACAGCATCCCAACATCCTCACTCCTATGCCTGTGCAGACAGCAAAGCCTGGGACTGGGGTGTCCACGGGCCAGGACGTCCCTGGCTTGTTCATGAGGTAGCACTGAACAGGCAGGATGGTGGATGGAAGCAGTGAACGTACAGCTGCCACATGACTCCATGCGTCTCCCCCTTCCCTCTTGCCTTGGGCTTCTCTCCTCCTTTCCTCCCCATCTAGACCTTTAATTTCTTAACAGCACCTTCAGACACAGAGAGGAGTTCAAAGATTTTTCTCATACACATTAAATTTGTTGCCACTCTGATAAATGGAAGTCTGGGAATCTTTTTATTTTCTTCCCAAATTACATTTCTGGACAAGAATTATGCTTGGCCCTGGCATTTTATGATTATGTAAGTGTGAGGTTAGTTAGAAAATCATTTGATGGAATTTTGAATTACCTGGAAAAATCAACTATTTCAGGTAGACAGAAAACATTTGAGAAAAAGTCTGAGCACCCAAAAACTGTCTGCATCCAAGGATCAGCCGATAACCAAAACCTTGGGAAGGTCCAGGCTGACAACAAGAGGCATTCAGTCAGTTTTTTGCCTCAGTGAACTCTCAGACCCAAAGTCTCAAACTGGGAGCTCTTGAGCTGAATCCAGTGTACCATTTGGAGTTTTTTGGCCAGCAGAGTTGATTACCACTATTTTAAAATCAGGAACTCTTACATTAACAACACAGATTTATGGCTTTTCTTGGGGAAAAAAATTCAAACACCTGGCAACACTGGGCTCATACTCATGCAAAACAAACAAGACCATCAAAAACATCAGTTAAGAACCAGGGCATAGATGGGTGTTTCATCAACTGTTCTCCATCCTTTTGTGCCACAATCCATTTTTAAACCTTCAAAAGCTTGTATTACTTCCTGAAGGCATTTACCTGAAATTACACTGCTACAGGCTAGATCCTGAGTTCCTGAATCACAAATGATTCTTGTGCCTGTTACAAGATGTTACATTAACTAGATGATCCTCTTTGCTTTTGAGAGCCTAACCAGACGTTCTCTTGTTTTAAAATAAAAACCACTCAGTATCTGATCCCAAATGTGACATGGCACGTGGACTGGAGACTGAGGCTCCTCTGCTTTGTCCATGTAGGTGGCTGCTGGGCACCTATACCCACAGCTGATCCAGGTATCCCATTTACCCACATCTGTCTCCCACGTTGTGGCTGCCTGTTTCAGTCTCCTCTGCACCAACAAGGCCTCAAAGGTTCTCTATACTCCTTTCATACAAAATACATTGCTTGATCATCTGGATCAGGAGTCCCCAACCTCTGGGATCTAATGCCTGATGAGCTGAGGTGGGGCTGATGTAATAATAATAGAAGTGAAATGCACAATAAATGTAATGCATTTGAATCATCCCCAAACCACCCCCTCCACCCCCAGTCCATGGGAAAACTGTCTTTCACAAAACTGGTCCCTGGTGCCAAAAAGGTTGGGGACCACTGATCTTTATGATGCCTTTAACCTCTGAAAGCAGCTGAGAGGATGTGAGGTGTGAGTAGAGAGATGGCCCGAAGGACCAAGATCACATGGCGCTCTTCCCAAACCCTGCTGACATCTTGGCAGGAAGGAAGAGGCAGAAGAAATGCAGATGCTTCCCCTCTGCTCCAGCTCCAGTCATTTCTTCTAAAAAAATATATGATTCCCCCTTACACTTTTACCATGCTTAGACACTATCTTCCAGGTTGAGAGCTGAATACCAACGAACGATAGTCACATTATTAAAATGTGAAAATTTCATTCACTGCTGAGCCAAGTTAGAGCACTAGAATTATATTCCTTTCTTTACAGTTCCAAGTTCATGATTCTTGGATCCAATGAGATAAGATGGTCCTAGCAGTTAGGGAAAGGGTTTCCCTTGCTTATACTCTCTGCAGACCCTGGGCTTCATTTATTAAGGGAGGCAGTGTTTCCTTACAGGGCCAAGGGGGATCAACGGGAACCAGAGAAGCAGCCTAATGGACTGACACTCACTCCACGCTTTCTGATAGTAATGAAGCCCCACAAGCAGCTCCCTGACCTCATATTTCTGAAGCCCATCTGGACAGCAAGCCTCAGAATGAGTGTTCACTATAGAGGCATGGACAGGTAGATTATTATATGGGAAGCAATTCTGGTTCCTTACATCTCCTTTTACAAACAGTGATAGAAAAATCTTGAAGACAGGAATGCTGGGGATGGCTAGGTCCCTGGATCAAAGTGCTCCTACGGGCAGCTCCTGGATGTGGGGGGTCAATTCTGCCCCCTCCAAACAAAAGATCATAGGAATGCTCTATGATTAACAGTTAACAGCCCGTAGTCATCCAATGCAAGGGTAGGAGCTAAGGGGTTCATTCCAAACTCCGGTCCAGGTGAAACGCCTGATATTTCTGCAGTATCAATTCTGCAGTCAATCTCGAGGCAGAGGGCCTCAGGGCTGATGATCCATTTCAACCACCTGCAGAAATGCAGTCATGTGGCTGAAATGTGTGCCCAAGGTGGCCGTGGAGCCATACTGAAATTCCCCTCACGTGGAGCCAGTCACGCCTAACTCAGCCCTTTTCACACACTGTTTGTCACAGAAAGTCCCTCTGGTACATGCGTCACCATGAATCAGCTATGCTATTTTGCCTTTTTTTCCCCAGGAAGATGCTTACAGATAAGTCTTTTTTTGCTGCCTAGATTACAAAGGAGGATTTCTCAAGAAGATGTTTATCTGGCAAAAGAAACAAGTAGTAATGCAAAAAAGGACAGCCTGTCATCCTTTGCTGGGCTTCTTGCCAACCAGGGCCCCCAGAGGAGCCATCCAGGGTAGTGGTCCTGCCAATGGGGCTGCCAGCTTCTGGAGCACAGGGTCGAGTTTCTCTCTCCTGCTCAGCCAGGCCCACGGCCATAGCCTTCCGGGGAGTTTTCCATCTGTGAACAGGGCCAGGTCCATCTAAGCATACTTCCTGGAGGCTATACTTGCACAGCAAACCCCAGTGCCCTCCCAAGAGACCTTTCAGAAGAAAGACAGAAACATCACACACATACACACATACACGCCTTAGAATTCTGACAGCAGACTGTTAAACTGAGGATGACATGGGCACAGAGTAAAGTTCCCAGTCCCTACAGTAATGCTTCTTTGTGGCTCATCCAAGGGAAACCTCTAAACAGCAGCAGCAACTTGGAGTTTGCATTTTGGGTGTTTGAGTCTTTACTGAATTCCAACCACCCATCTCCCTCACATTATAATCTCCTTGAAAGCAGGAACCATGTGATCTACCTCATAATTCCTCAAAGCTCGTAATCTTGTGGTTCACACATGATGAACCCAATAAAAACCGAGAATAACAATGCCACGGATTGTCTCTAAAAAGAAAATAAAAGCGATTTCTATAAAAACACCAGCGATGGGCCTATGGACTCTTACTTAAGAACTGGTTAACACATTGTTGAGGAAGTCCCCTCTTATTAAACAATGTCTTGTATTCAGTGAAAATCTACTGTGTGCCAGGTACCTGGACTGCACCCCCCAAAGTGAGCATGCAAGTTGGCCCCGCCCTTCTGCCCTTTCATTTCCTCACTCATTCTTCCCATGACATGTGTGTCAGGCACCCTGCCACGGATCTGACTGATTCAGTAGTGCCAGAGGACTCATACTGCCCAGGGTGACACAAGAGCTGATATGAGCTGTGTTTTCAGAGAAGGGAAGTCCCTCACATGGTCCCCACCAGGACCTCATCTCAGCCTGGGTGCTCAGCCTTCAGGAGCCTCCCTGACTCCATGACCTTCAGATGACATTGGATATTCACAGCTTCCCCGGGGGACACAACCATCAGAGAAGAAATAATTACATTAACAGTAACACAGTTCCACTCGGGTTTTCTGTATGCAGCTTTTTCCTTTTAAAATACATTTTCCCAATGTTGCCATTAAAAATAATAATCTTGTAGTATTTTTATCTCTACCACAGAGCAGGTATTCTTCTCTCCTTTTATTAGTGACTCCTGAAGGGGCCACATCACTGCTGCCAGGTTACACGGGCTCCGCAAAAGCAGTCAGCCTTGTCTTCTAACTCCCAGGGATGAAGGAATACAAGGCTTCTTCATCAGCCACTATTTTAAAAGCTGGCAGGCTTTTCTCTCTGTACTCAGATTTAACTCTAATAGAAACCGACAGGTTCAATCTTGGTTAATTTTTTTAAAAAAACACAAGAACAAGAGCCAAGAAATTCATCCTCAGGTGTCAGCAGAAAGATGAAAATCTACTCTCTTTCATCCGCAAGTCGTAGCTTACTCATCCTGAAATGACGGTGGTGGCAGTTACCTTATAATGCAGCGTTTCATGCCTGGTGAACAATGGACCTGGATTTATATGGGCTGTAAAACCTTCCAGACAAGACCGCCACATTAACATCCTGACGTAAGACAATCTGGAGAGGGACGGAAAATGTCACTTGGCTAGACGTCAGAGCTGGGTCTGTTTTCCTCCCTCATATAAACTGATTTCAGGACGAGGAACTTGAAGACAAAATGACACCATGAGTTCACACAACCTCTCAGCTCTACATCCAGAAACGAGCACATGGAATTTTTTTTTTAATGATAAATTTAAAATGATATTTACCAATGAAATGGTTTGCTGACTGGGTTTTCTTGAAAATAATGGGGGTGTCTGGGAAGGGGCGGTAAGAGAAGATAGATAGGGATAAAGATGAAGTAAGGTTGGCTCAGGGTTGATAATTACTAAAACTCCATGAATATTATAATACTAAAGCACCTAGAGTACTACATGATTCTGTCTACCTGTGTCTATGTTAGAAGCTTTCCAAGATAAAACAAAAAAATACATAATGGGAGACTAGCAATGTCTAGGGATAAGGATGGCCAAGACACACTGTTTAGTGAATAAAGAAAGACGCACAAGGGTATATAAAGTATGAGTCCACTTATATACACACCACTGATAAATCTGTAGAAAATTTCTGGAAAAATCATCATCTTTGTATACTGCTTGAATTTTTAATGATAAATTACTCTTATGTTTTTTTAAATTCAAGGAATGTAGCAGAGAAAGGAAAATAGTAGGAGTAAAAAATGAGACAAACATGTCCATGGACAAGAAACCACTGGAGCCAAGGGCTGGTGTCCAGAAGCAGGTAGTGGCCAGAGGTTCACTCTCAGTGGGGCACTGAAATGCCCGCCAGGCCCCCAGGCAGGCTCTCGGTGTGAAACAGGGGACAGGCGCCTGCCCCAGCGGTCTGTCCTCCTCGCGTCCCCCGCCCTTCCTCCTCTGCTGTGATCTTCTGCACACAAACCTTCCGCCTCTTTGAGCTCCTGGTTTCTGACAGAGGCATGTTAACATTTCACTCCATTATTGTGGACTCACTGTTTTCTCCTGGTAATACTGTCCATTTCTGTTTTGCAAATACCTTATATTGCTTCTCCTGGAGAAGGCAATGGCACCCCACTCCAGTACTCTTGCCTGGAAAATCCCATGGACGGAGGAGCCTGGTAGGCTACAGTCCATGGCGTCGAAAAGAGTCGGACACGACTGAGCGACTTCACTTTCACTTTATATTGTTTAGGGTATATTGTTAAAGTATAAAACCCGCCTGCATAGATTCTAAATTCCTGATGGTGCTTTTCTCAAGGGATGGAGAACACAGAACCCTAGCTGCATGGAGTCCAGGAAAGAAAGTCTTCAGCCTTTTTGTCTTCATAAAGGGAGGCAGGCTTATACAGCAGGAAATTTCTCAAACATAGGAAGGGGGTACAGATGCTGTTTTTGTTGTTGTTTAGTTGCTAAGTCATGTCTTTACTCTTTGCAATCCCATGGACGATAGCCTGCCAGGCTCCTCTGTCCATGGGATTTCTCAGCAAAAATAATGGAGTAGGTTGCCATTTCCTTCTCCAGGGAACCTTCCCAACCCAGGGATGGAACCTGTGTCCCCTGCAATGGCAGATTCTTTACCACTGGGCCACCCAGGAAGCCATGACAGATGCTGCTGCTGCTGCTGCTAAGTCGCTTCAGTCGTGTCCGACTCTGTGCGACCCCATAGACGGCAGCCCACCAGGCTCCCCCGGCCCTGGGATTCTCCAGGCAAGAACACTGGAGTGGGTTGCCATTTCCTTCTCCAATGCATGAAAGAGAAAAGTGAAAGTGAAGTCGCTCAGTCGTGTCCGACCTTCAGCGACCCCATGGACTGCAGCCCACCAGGCTCCTCCGTCCATGGGATTTTCTAGGCAAGAGTACTGGAGTGGGGTGCCATTGCCTTCTCTGATGACAGATGCTGAGAAGCCAAAATACCAACACTAATTATGCTAAATTATCAGTTGCTCCAGCTTTACATACCATGAGGGAGCTGAACCTCACAGGTTAAGTGACCTCCCTAAGGTCACAGAACTATGTGCCTGAGTGGGATTGGATAAAGTTGCTATCACAAATAAGAAGTGCTAGTCTGTGCCAGATACACTGTCTAATTTAGCCTTCAATCAACTTCACCATATATAGTATTATACAGTACTGCTATAATCTCCAGGTCTCAGCTAAAGAAACTAAAACTCAGAGAGGTCAGGAAACTCACCCAAGGTCACACAGCCATGAGTGGCAGAGGTGGTGTCAGTCCACGTTCTCCCCTCCTACTTCTGTGCTAGTCCTCACTTCCTTCCCAGCATCCCTGACAGCCCTTCTGCAGTGCTAGGAATGGGATAAAGAGGCCTGAAAGTAAGTTAGACATTTTTATTTCAAGCATCTGGAAAGAGGTTAGGCCGCCACAAATGTTATCAATAAAAACCACAAGACCTAAAAACGTAGAAGAGTAGACACCATTAAAATATTAACCACAAAAGCAAATTCCTGCCTGGTGTCATTATCAGCAGTTGACAGGATTCGCCTGCTGCTTCCACCTCATGGTGGGTTTGGGCTCAAACCAGCATACAGCCAGCCAATGGAGCCAAGAGAGAATGAACCAGAAGCCCGTGGCCCCCAATAATAAAGCTACCATTCAACAGCTCCTCAGGCGGCCAGCCTCAAGACAGAGTGACCACGACCAATGGCTGCTACCCCAGCTCCTCAACACACACACTCTCACTCACTCACTCCAGGCTCAGCAGGAGCCCTGTGGCCTGAAGCTAAGCCACTGCTGGGCTTCCTAGCTCCAGGAGCCTACCCAACTACCCACAGTCTGGCCCTGGCTCCTGCAGAGGGCTGGGTGAACCTCAGGCCTGGTGTCTCCTGAAGACTCTGAAGGCTGCCCCTCAACCTCCCACCTTCCCACTAGTTTCCCGCTTCCATACCCTTTGTTCCCATTCACTCAAGGATCTTATAGAAAAGCCAGATCACTCTCCATTGCTAAAAAGGGGGGTTCTAACACCTGAGTAGGGGTAGAACTACCAAATGTAGAAAAAAAGAAGGGAAGAAAGGAAAGGAAACCAGCAGGATACCCAGCTACATTTCAATTTCATATAAACAATACTTGTTTTGTGTAAGTATATCCCCTTACAACATTTGGGTTATACTTACATAAAGCAATAAAGCAGTTGTTTGTTGTTTATCTGAAATTTATTTAACTGGGCATCCTGTATTTTAACTGGCAACCATGTCTGTTGTGGGTGGGGTAGAGTAGGAGGTATACCGAACAACAAATCAGCTGGAGAGGAAAACACTAACGGAGCTATGATGATGAAGGTGGGAAGGAGGAAGCGTTCTTTACCCAGAGTCTCTTTTACACCAGAAACTTTCATGCATTTTATTTCATTTGAGCGTTTCAGCAATTCTGTGTATTAGACATATCTATCCCCACTTAGAGGTGAAAACACAGAAGTTCAGAGAATCAACCGACTTGCACAGTGTCACATAGGTAATTCGTGAAAGGCAGGACTATAATCCATGGTTTCTGAGTATAATCTGAGTCATTTCTTCTATGTATGGCTGCTCTGCCAGGTGATACACCCTTATGATTTTTATAGGTTATGCACAAACAGGGTCTAACAGTTTTCTTTACTTTTCCAATATACTCATAAGGAAGAAAATGCTCAATGGCATCCTGGATTAACACATATTTGAAACACAGCTATTTATGACTAGAAAGCACTAGACCCTTCTCCACTTATTCCAACTAACCATGCTGCCCAACTAACTAGAGTTTCCTAGCAAAGAAGAAGAGAAAGAATCAAGAAATGAAGGACAATGTTCCACCCAAGATGACCACTGCTCCCCAGTTTTCAGATGAGGAAAGTCATGAGACATTTACAGGGGCCCAAGAGGAAAAGCCTCCTTAATCAAAATGCTAGCATCCCATGAGACATCATTTTCTAGAAAACACAGCTGACGTGGTGCTATGTTTGGGGCGGCGGGGGGGATTGTTTTTTTAAAAAGCTATTTGTCAAAAGTACAGTGGGAAATACTTTCTCTTCCAGCCCCTCAAGCTTCTAACATTCATGGCACACAATCAAAGGGAAACAGCCATAAAAATGACTTAATATGTGCCTTTTTTGAAGTATAGTAACTCTCGGACAAGTGACTATAAAAATAACACAGCTGAGAAGGTCTAGATTTATTTCTGCTTAGTGAATTTCCAGATCAGAATGCGCTCTGTTCATCAGCTAAGTTTGCTTTTGTGCCGTTTGGTTTCTAAATTTTCCTTTCTTTGCACAGATGCTAGCAGATTCTGTTTATGATAAAACCTTGCCCACCTCACAGTCTACAGGCCAGTTCCTGGGGGAGGACCGGGTGCCTACAGAGGAAGGCAGATGGCCACAGGGGATTCCCCACCAGCTACACCAGCCCCATCTACGGAGATGGGCCTGAAGCTGTTCTCGGGGGCCTGGCTCTGCCGGCCCTGGTTCAGGCCTTGTTTACTCCCCTGCCTTCATTCCCCCTCCCTACAAACACTCACACCCGGGCACAGACTGCCGAGTGGCAGACAACTAACACTCGATCTTTGGGGCTACTGGAGCCTCCAGTTTTCTTACGGAAGATGGCAAAAAAACCACAGTTCCCTGCCCCGGCCAGCACCAAATGCTCCCAGCCCCAGCATGAGACAGAAGGCAAGTATCAAATTACTCAGAGCCGGTGGGGACAGATCAGCACAGGGCAGTCACTGCAGACTTAATTATCAGAGGTCTTTAGAAACATTTCGGCTGGAAGGGGATGGAAGAGGGGAAGAGGAAGTAAAAGACTTTTCATTTCTGTTGCTTCTGACAGACTGAGCCCTACAAACAGGGCATCTTCTGGACTTTATCACCAGCCCAGCTACAGGAGTCTCCTCTGTCTCATGTCATGATGCAGAATGAAGGATTCTGAAGATGAAGAAAACTCAATTTCATTTTGGATCTAAAATCTTTCAAACATTTCCTTTGAAAAGCCTAATTAAACTGATTTTCGGTTTCACTGTTTCTAAAATTTTTGATGTACAGAAAAGATAAATTCTGGCCAATACCATTTAAGTTAAGCATGATCAGGTTTTCATCTGTATTGCATGAGAAAAATTCCAAACCATGGCTTGAAGGCCTCACAGCTCTAATTGTACTTAATAGTCAGCCTGGTTTAACGATCCTCGGGGCACGGGCCCTGTGTAGCGGTGAGGAATTCACCAGCTGACAAGCAACCTCAGGATGAGCAAAGATGACTTGGAAATGGTGAGGGTCAGAAGGGCTGGGATCACAAATGCCAGGGCTAGAGGACGGTGGTCTCAGAGCCCACCTGCTCCCACCCTCAGATGGCAAGACCAAGCGTGGTGACCAAGCTGGGACTAGCACATAGGACATCAGACTCTTGGTTCAGTGTTCCTTCCACCTCCTCCCCTGGTTAAACCAACAACCACAGACCTAACACCTTGTGTGAAGGTGAAGGAAGGGGGCAGGAAGGGGTGGGGCTGTGCTGCTGTGAGTGCAAGTCACAGAGTGAAGTCTCCTCTTCCCCACCCACAGCAGAGTAAGGGGCTCTACTGCATGACTCCAGGGCAACCTGTGAGAGGATTATGTAAGGGAAACAGCCCACCTGGCCCAGGAGTTATCCACTCACTCAGAGGCCTTGCAGGAATTTCCTGTTATGTGATCTGGGTCTTGCAAATAACTACAACCCAGCCGAGGCTGTCACTCTCCTCTCTCTGAGGACATGTGTGTTCTTGAGTCACTAGTTGCCCTGCGGCTCTCCAAAGACTGGGCCTGGCTCTGAGAATGCCCACTGTGAGTCAGCATAAGGGTATGCACTGAGAACCAAGGGTAGGCCAGCTCAGGGGGCAGCAAACCCCCAGCTCCAGGCTCTGAGGGAGCTATGGCTCTGCCTAGAGGAGGAACAGTCAGCAATGTGGAAGTCTGTGTACCCAGGGTCATGGGCCTGATTTATAATGAAAACCTGCAGGTGCTTCTGCCTTTCCTTCTCTTTTTATATGTTTTTAAATGGTAAGACACATATTACACACAAAGGAATACACACAAACACACGCACAGCCCTTCAAGTGGAGCACAAAGCACTGCAGCCAACCAGGAGCAACGCCCACCCGTGTCCACGCCCCTCCCATCCCCCACCCACTCCACAGGTAACTGTCACGCTGCCGTTTGGGACCATCATTCCTTGGTTTTCCTTATGACATTTACCACTTGCATATACATCCCTAAACAGTACAGTTTAGTCTTGCCTATCAGTGCACGTAGGTACCTGTCTGCTCATTTTATTTCAAGTACTCAACTGGATGAATATATTATATTTATCCATTCTGCTGTCTATGAGCATTAAGCTCTTTTCAGTTTGGGCTACTACAAATGATGCCACAATGAATACTCTTGAACGTGTCTCCCGGTTCTCAGTGCTGGAGTTTCGCTACGCTGAGCACCTGATAAGGAAAACACTCTATATAGAACAAGAACACACTCTTGACTCGACTGGTCGGTGCCAATCTGTGCACGAAAGCTGTGCGGCCTCTCCCTCCCTGAAAAACACTGACAAACCTGCTCCCCCTACACAGAGGAGGGCTTGCTGGTGACTCAGAGGCCAAGAAAACTTAGTTCATCAGACAACCAAGTTAAAGCTGCATCTCGACAAACCTGCTCCCCCTACACAGAGGAGGGCTTGCTGGTGACTCAGAGGCCAAGAAAACTTAGTTCATCAGACAACCAAGTTAAAGCTGCATCTCGACACCTCCACTGTAAGACAGAGCCTGAGATTTTAAAATTCTGAGCTGAACCAGAACCCAAATGGCTGGGCTTTCCACAAGAAAAAATGTCACCAACTGTCCCAAATGAATGAGGTAAGTAAGCATCTATGGTCTTGGTGCAGACCCCTCTGCCCAAACTATTTACTGTAAACAATAAGTACAAAAGTGTCCCCAAGATGTTCAGTGCAGAAAGACGGCAGACCCATGGATCCCAGCTGCGGAGGGTGGAGGGTGGGGGTGGTAAGAGGCAGGGAGGGTTCCTGGAGGCCGCAGGCCAGCTGCTCCCACCTACCTGTACACTGGCTGCATCTCCCGTGCTATGCCAATGATGGCACCTGGCAGGAAGTTGTCAAACTCCTCAAACAATTCCCGGATGTTGGTCTTGTACTTGAGGTCTAGGTCCAGCTGAATTATCCGCAGGATCTCTGGAGGAAAGAACAATACAACAATGAGACAGGGACATACCTCCCGGGAGGCTCAGTCATTGACAGAGAATGAAGTGAAAGGTGCAAAGCGTTTTATTATTGGATTTATGGATTATTCTTGCTATCACCAAATAATGCAATGACACCACCAGAACACCACCAGAACAAAGGCCCTTCATCTACCAGCAACCCCTGACTCACTAGAAGCCTTCACAGAGGAAGACAACTGCCTCATAGCTTCCCTTCTGGTTGCAGACATCCACTGTAAAACTAGGCGACCAAATTCTCGAGTTTAGATGACTGTCTTGGTGCTTCTCTCTTCGGTACAGGTATTAAATGACCCATAAGTCATTGTTGCCTCAGCTTCTTATTACTATTTCTACAAACCTAGATATGTGTGGGGTTAGGATGCTGACCCAGACAGAACCAGCTAAAAGACCTCAGATGCTGTTATGTTTTTAATCCACTGTCTGAAAGACTAACTCAGATATAATTAGACAGACACCTGGCTCATAAGAGCTGTTTGCTCCCGTTGCTCCCAGATGACCGAGGAGTGAGAAGGTAGGAGAGAGGCGCTGAGCTCATTCTCCATCCTTCATGCAGTGGGCCCATCGGAGAGTCTGGGCCAGCAGTGCCAGCAGGGGATCAGACACCAGGCTGACTGGGCCCTGCCCTCAGGGAAGGACACAAAACAGAGAAAGGGCACCTAGTGCTGATGTGACATGGAAGACGGGCCTCTCAGGGTCAAGTGATGATGGACAGTAAGTACTCTGTCCTGAGGAAAGCCCTGGCCTGGGAATCAGACCACGTGAGAGCAGGTTCCAGTTCTGCTTGCCGATTAACTCTGTGATCCTGGGTGAACTATTTCATTTCTCTAAACTTCAGTTGTTTCATTTGCTGAAGTGCATATGATATGATGTGCCTGGTGAGGCTGTGATGCCGAGAAGACTAGATAACAGGTAGGGAACATCACCCGGGCTGTAGGCGCCACAGAAGCCAGGGTCTGGAGAGGAGGGAACTTGCTAGAGCTTGAGGCAGTCAAGGAAGACTTTTGGCAGACAAGGAGTGGTGAAGTAAGAGCACCAGGTGCCTGCCTTGGCTCTCCACCAGCCCTTCACCAGCCCAGAAGCAGAGCATGGGGCTGTCAGGACCCACGGCCCATGGAGACTCCCTAAAGACAGGGACTCCATCTTTGGCATCTCAGCCTCCATCCACTCACAGTGCAGGGCTTGACATTCAGTAAATGCTCAGCAACAGCTGTGGAATTCAACAGCCATTATCTAGTTTCTGGAGAAATCACAGCTTATGATTCAAGAAAAGCTGATTCAGTAGTCCCTGTTCTATTTTCCTTTGTGACGCAGAAATAAAACCTTAGTTGACATCCCATGTGAGTTTTCTGAAAACAGTAGGTGAGCATCCAGCTGCCCAGGCCAGAGGGCAATGGGCTGCTTCTCGGGCCCCTGTAGGAAGCGGGTGGAGGAGAATGGGTCCCAGGCCAGTGTGGACCCAATGGCCAGCTTTCCTTCGCACTGCCCACACATGCATAAATGTGAGCAAAACTGTTGCATCCTGCACTAAACTCAGCAATCACAAGAGCCACCACCTAGAAGTCGGGAAGGGTCCTGGAGGGCAGGAAGTCCTTGTGGGAAGGGTGATGAGCCTGGAGCCTGGAGGGCAGGAAGCCCTTATGGTGACATGGCTGCCTCCTGAGAAGCTGCTCTAAACCAGGACAGACAAGAGAGGCTACAGGGCAGAGTCTCGGGGCCCCTGCTGCTCTCAGAGGTGGCCCTGGACAACAGAGGGGAGGAAGCTGATGGTGACCTTCAGGAAGGACACTGTATCCCAGGAGAGAATGTCCAGGCGTGAGTAGCAACCATCAAGACGTCATGATGGGCAGCCCCGCCACACACACCCGCTCCAGCCACTTCTCACCTGTCTACTGGTGCATCCCCTGCACCCCGAGTTCCCTCACCCAAGGTCTCAGGCAGCTCTTTCACAAGATAGAGCAGAGCCCTCATGAGACAGGGGCAAGGGGGCACCATCACCCAAGCAGAGAAAGCACAGTACCACAGGAGGGGGAGGTGGGAGGCCTCAAGGATCTGGTGCTAGTTTCGTGGCGTCCTCAGGGCTGTGAAAGAAGAGGAACTCTCTAATTCATGGCCCTAGGAGACTTCCAATAATATGAGCGATGGCCACAAAAGAAGAACACTTTCTCCGAGTGGTTTCTGAGTGTCCAGTATTATTACACAGGCAATAGTTTTAGTTCTCAAAACCACCCAACGTAAGTGGAGTTATTCCCACGTTTAGATGAAGGACCAGAGGCTTCTTGTTATAGTTCAGTCGCTAAGTGGTATCTGACTCTTTGCGACCCTGTGGACTGTCCTCTGTCCTTCACTATCTCCCAGAGTTTGCTCAAATTCATGTCCATTGAGTCCAACCAATGCTATCCAACCATCTCATGCTATCCAACCATCTCATCCTCTGCAGCTCCCTTCTTCTCCAGCCCTCAATCTTGTCCACCATCAGGGTCTTTTTCAATGAGTAGACTCTTTACATTAGGTGGCTCAAGTATTAGAGCTTCAGCTTCAGCACCAGTTCTTCCAATGAATATTCAGAATTGATTTCCTTTAGGACTGAATGGTTTGATCTCCTTGCTGTCCAAGGGACTCTTCAAGCGTCTTCTCTAGCACCACAATTTGAAAGCATCAATTCTTCGGCACTCAGCCTTCTTTATGGTCCAACTCTTACATCCATACGTGACTACTGGAAAAACCATAGCTTTGACTATATGTAATGTTGTCAGCAAAGTGATGTCTTCGCTTTTAAAGGTTAAAAACAATAGCCCAAGTCCTTCAGCCAACAAGTGTCAGAGCTGGGATCTGAACCTAGGTTGGCTTGACTTGAAAGCCCAGCACACACTCCCCAGTAGACCCTGATTCTGCTCTGAGGAGAGAGGGGTTCAGGGAGGCAGATTCTGGTACCAGTGCTACCCGCACGGAGAATGGGAGCACACAGAGGTGCCAAAGACCTTGATAGACAAAAACCAGAGTGACAGCCTGGCCAAATGGGAACTACGTGGAGGTCCTCTACAGAAAGGTAGTTCACTGTAAAGAAATTCCTGATAGAGGGGCCATTCGGTCTGTCAGTCATTCTTCCTTGAAAGCCTACCAGGTGCTGTGTGTGTTCTCTGGTTTTTCAAGATCATATAAATACCACTTAATCTGCCTGAAGCAGCCGGAACACCTCCTTCCCTGGCCTGTCCAGACAGGCCCTGGGCAGAGGGCAGAGCTCAAGGACAGGAGATGTCTCTTGAGCAGACCCAGTTCCTGCACTTGGCCAGAGCCCTGGCCTTGTTTTAATACACCCATCAATAAATCTAAGCACCTTCCCAGTCCTTCAGGGAATGACTGGGAGTGAACTTGGAAAGATCACACACAGCCATAAGATACGTGAATGTGAGATGCTTTGATATATTTTGTAACTCCTCCTTGGTAAAGCACTTTTCAGGAAGGGTTTGCTTAAAATTGGGAACACTTCTTTAAAGAGAGCCTTCACCACATGAGGTAAAGGCTTCCACCTGATTAGGAAGGAAAGAGACAGCAGTGCCAGCGTGAAGTGACCCCTTCACACCAATGTGAAAGGCTGACCTGGTTGTCACCTTGCAGATCGAGGCAGGAGGACACGCCCTTCTATTCAAGGAGACCGACCGCTCCCTGAACACAGCCCGCTCTATCGTGTAGGCACTGTCCAGGCAGTTGTCCTTTTATGCAATTGTGAAGTCAGATGCCAAGTTGTAAATGTCGCTGCTGAAGAGAGGAAGATGCTTACCAGGAATGCTGGAACTCATTAGGATGAGATTTGATTTTTTTTAAAGGGCCCTGTTTCTCTGGTATTTGATATAGTCATCTCTCTATGGGAATTACATCCAGAAGGTTTTACACATAATGTTGAAAGTTGTGCTGAGGATGAAACTAGGGTGATACGTGGAAGTGGCAACCAGTGATGGCCGAGAGAAGATGCTGGTAGGAGGATAGCTGCAATGACTGCAGCAGGACCACTGAAATTTAAGGTATAAATGAATGAGATAATTGCCCCCAAAGCAAAGAGAAGATGAAATCTATAAAGCATGGGGGAGGATGCCTGAGCAAAAGGAAGACTGTTGTTCGGTCGCTAAGTCATGTCCGACTCTTTATGACCCCATGAACTATAGCCCATCAGGCTCCTCTGGCATGGGATTTCCCAGGCAAGAATACTGGAGTGGATTGCCATTTCCTCTTCCAGGGGATCTTCCTGATCCAGGGATAGAACCCATGTCTCCTGAATTGGCAGGTGGATTTTTTACCACTGAGTTATCAGGGAAGCCCCAAAGAAGGACTGCTGCTGCTGCTGCTGCTGCTAAGTCGCTTCAGTCGTGTCCAACTCTGTGCGACCCCATAGACGGCAGCCCACCAGGCTCCTCAGGCCCTGGGATTCTCCAGGCAAGAACACTGGAGTGGGTTGCCATTTCCTTCTCCAATGCATGAAAGTGAAAAGTCAAAGTGAAGTCACTCAGTCGTGTCTGACTCTTTGCAACCCCATGGACTGCAGCCCACCAGGCTCCTCCGTCCATGGGATTTTCCAGGCAAGAGTACTGGAGTGGGGTGCCATTGCCTTCTCCAAAAGAAGGACTAGTCATCTACAAAACTCAAAAGAATGGCTAGCATCTAAGGCTGGTTGAATGTCCACCATGTCAGAATTCCATGAGAAGACAGCAAAAAGGTAAAGGACAGAATAATCGAGGATAACAGATTTGAAAAGAAAACCCAATAATAACTGAGGCCATTGTACAGATGGAGAAACTGAGGACCAAAGAAGAAGGAGGACCTGTCAGGGATCACACAGTCCAGCTAAGTGGCAAAGCTGATCTCAGAACTCAGGTCTTCTGACTCCCTAACTGATGCACTCATGTTAACTAGCCCTCCTCCCCCCACTCCCAGAACAAGCCATGAAATCCTAGGGAGCAGAAGTCACTGTGTAATGGGCCAGAAGGTTATATACAAGACTCGCCAGACGCCCCACACGATTAGCTCATGAAGGATTAGCATATTATCCCATGAAAATATAGACCTGAAGATAAATAAGTAGTAGCCAAAGAAAGAAAAGAGATTTCTATGACACCCACAGTTTGTAGTCAACTTGTGAGAATGGGAAAATGGCACTCTGTATTCTCACATTAACATCAGGCAGGGATTTAAACAAATCTTTTTAGTTGCTAAGTCACATCTGACTCTTGAGACCCCATGGACTGTAGCTCGCCAGACTCCTCTGTCCATGGGATTTCCCAGGCAAGAATACTGGAGTGGGTTGCCCTTTCCTTCTCCAGGGGATCTTCCCCACCCAGGGTTTGAACCTGGGTCTCCTGCATTACAGGCAGATTCTTTACGTTCCTTGCAAACAAATCTTTACATTCCTCTAAAAACACACCTTGAGCTGTGTTAAATTCAAAGTGGGTGGGAACCTGACTCAGCATCCAGGAGCCGACTAAACTCAGTGCCTGGTGTGAGAGACACAGTAACCAGCAGTCCAACACTGTCTGCTCCATGCCTAGCATCCTCTGTTCCAATCAAACCTGTGCATGCCTGGGAACGTGTTTGCTGCGACATCCAATTAGGTGAGGGGCATTCCAACCAGCCCCTCAGACTTAATATCTGTTTAAATCACAAAAACTGAAGTGTCAGTGTGTGCCTAGGTCATGTTCTCAGGTATAAGGAGGCCTGGCTCGTGTGTTACGAAGGGGCCAGTGTGAGCACCTTGTGTTCTAGGAACACGCTTGTGGCTGCTCGTCCTCCTCAGAAGAGTTCAGCTCCCTGAGGCTGGTGGCCCAGGCCTCTCCGTAAACAATGGCTCAGCAGCTGGAGCTTTAAACGCTAGTGTCCATGAGGATAACGGCCCCAGCGAGCTGGCCTGGGCCATTCCAGGAAATGGAAGAACTGCTACCTACAAGGAACAGAAGGTGGTACACAGGTCACACAGGACTGATGAACATGTGATCACAAGACAGGATCCACTGACTATGTCAACTCAAGCTGGGGGAAGACACTCAGAACCTGGGTGGCTTTCTGGTCTAAGACACTTCCTCTTGAGCCTCAAGTCCAGAGGATAAAGTAAACAGTGGGGTGCCATCTTCACAAGGGGACAGGTCTGCTCGCCTCACCCTCTCATGATCCAGTTACAGGCTAACAGAGTGGTACCACTCGGTTCTAACAAGCTGGAAAAAGAAAGACAAGATCCCAAGTGCTGGCTCAAAATGTGCTTTCAAGACCTTCAAACCCCCATTACTGCACCACCCTGGCCCTGGCCGGCACTGAGGAGGATCTGATTGTTGTTCTTGGGGTTCAGGAGGTCCACCCCTGCTTCTGTGTCGGAGGCCCTGAGCGCCAGCCTGGCTGGACAGTAGGGTCAATTCCTCAGCACAAGTGCCTGCCGAAGGCAACGTCCACGGCCTTACAACCAGCTGGGAGGTTCCCAAGTCAACATTCCCCACTGGAAACTGGCTTGGGACAGATCAGCATCAGCCTCCAATTAAGCCGGCCACAAGGCATGTCATCTGACCATGGATGGAATTACAACCCAGTGAGTAATTAAGGATATCCCAAACAAACAAAAGGATTTAAAAAAAAAAAACCCTCTTTCCTCCCCCTCCCTTCTTCTATCCCCAGAAACAATAGACACATCTTAACACATACAAAATAACATAGGTCAGGAAATGCTGAAGAGATAAGATGTGCTTAGTTATGTAAGCACTGGCCCCCATCCTGGGCAGCAGACAGGCCTTCTCCCGGGCAGATGAACCAAGCAAGTGCATTCTCTCCTTTTCTGAAAGCTCTGAAAGAGCATCAGGGCTTTCCCAGAGATACAGATTTATAACCCATCAGAGGGCTTTCACCTCAGAACATCAGCCCAAGCTTTCCACTAACTGGGAGGGGGCTCGGGGAGGAAGGGAAATTATGACAAGCCCAAGCTACGCAGGGCGTCATGAGCTGGGGACCTGGAAGCAGCTGCTCTGGAAGAGGGCCCTTTCTCACTGTCTGCTTGGCAAGATTGCAGCAATTTGCCACCTGCTTTATCATCCTCTGGAGCTTGTTAACTGCTGCTCAGCAGCACCTCTGACCTGCAGGGGTCAAAGGGCAGCTGAAAGGGGTGGACACTTCCTCCAACGGTAAGAGGCTCCTGACCGGGGAGGGGAGGAGCGAGTCTGCAAGTGCCACACCAGCCACACCAACCCAGCTTCTTTGGCTAGAGGGTGTCAGGCCATGCTTGATGGAGGGCCTGCCGTCATGTTGCACAGACCCAGCTGTGTCCCTGAGGGGGCCCGAGGGTGGAACAGGCTGGAGTGGTTCTCATATCCAACAGGGAACTTGGGTCCCCTCCCAGCAGGGTTTTTACCCACCCTGCAGAGCTCCTTCTCCATCCGCTTTGCCAGGCAGGGCCCAGCTGCAGGACAGCTGGCTCACTATGGGCATAGCTGGCACAAAGGAACACAGTGGAACATGCCAAGGGGCCAAGGGCTCAGATTGCTGGGGCTCCTCCAGCCTGGTCAGCCAAACACTCCCTCCCTCCCTCGGGAGGCCTGTGCCAGACCCATGCTGGGGCTTTACAACCACTGCCTCAGCTCAGAACCTCCACTCTTCTCTGCCTGGCGGGTATCAGGACCTCCCATCTTCAAGTGAGGATGCTGAGGCTCAGAGAACTTTGGCAATTTGACTAGGATGATCTAGCAAGGAAGCTTCAGAGTTGAAAGCAAGCACAGATTTGCCTCACACAGGTTTCTGAGAAAAGCCTTCAGACATCTCTGAAGCCCTTTTTCAAATTCTGTTATCTTTAAAAACAAGACATGCCACCACATCAAGAGTGAAAATACCAAACAGCTCCAGAGCATCTTGGCAGACATAAGGTTTCCCATGG
This sequence comes from Bubalus bubalis, assembly GCF_019923935.1. Taxonomy (NCBI): domain Eukaryota; kingdom Metazoa; phylum Chordata; class Mammalia; order Artiodactyla; family Bovidae; genus Bubalus; species Bubalus bubalis. The sequence goes on along the minus strand of NC_059157.1, from coordinate 117,808,995 downwards.
GCCAAGAAGGGGTTTCCCGCTTCCCACAGCCACCTCCCTCAAACCACCCCCACCCCATCCTCAAGGAACTTGAAAACTCTTGGGGTTCCCCTTCACTGAGTGAGGGCCAATGGAGAAGTTTCAGAAAAAAGAGGTTTCATGCCACAAAATAAGTTGAAAGGAAGTTCTGAAGCCCCATGCTTGCCCTTCAGCCCCACGTTCCCGGCCTTCCGTCCCTGGAAGCCAGGATGCAGCGGTGCTCAGGTCTGCTGACTCAGAAGTCCCTGGGGCCAAGCGATGCTTCCATCAGTGCCAGCCCCCTCCCCTGAGGGAAGAGGGGAAGGGAAAGGACATAGAGCTCATGAGAGTGATTTATACGACCTGTTAGCAGCTCTGGTGAAAGGCTTTGGGGCCAAGAGGTTGAAATTAATGACCAAAGTCAGTTTTATGTATTAACTATACAGCAAATTCTTTCTTCTAGCCCTATTCACCCCTCTCAAAATTAAGCATGGAGTGTTAGCTACAGCTCAGCCATAACATTTTTTACAGCTATCAGCTCCTATTTTGTGGACAAAACAGAGCATTATGAAAAGACACGGTTTTTGCTTCAGCAACAGTGCAACATGAGTCTCCAGCCTGAGCACCTTCAGTGACTTGGTATAAATCATATCCTTTAGGATAGGACAGAATTTATTTCCAACTCAGCTGAAAAACTTTAGGGACATATATAGAAGACAACAAATAAAACATCCGGCCTCAATTTTCTTCTCACTTCTCTTGCCAATATGAAATTATAGCTCACGCACTTCTTTATGAAGTTCAATATGCAGGGGAAATTGAATTTTAGATTTGGAAAGCAGAATAGCAGACTATCTACCCAACCCTCCCCCCTTCTTTCATTGTTATCGTATGGAGGTCCCTGGCCCCTGCTGGCCTCCCTACAGCTTATCGTGCTCTGGTATCTGCTACAGACCTTGTTTCTTGTCTCCAAACCTGTAAGCTCTCCTTCCTGCTGGGGGCAGTACCACATTCTGACTTTGCCCACCAACTCTGTGATCATGCCTGGTCTCTGCTCTTTGCGAGTAGGCTTTTTCTCACAGACCCTTGGGGATGGCAGCGGTAGAAAGCAGTCCTCTTTGGACAGCTGTTCCAAGCTGGCCTACCACCGAGATCTGTATCTGCCAGTCCAGGTCAGTCATGCAGGACTCCTGTCTATCTCCTGCCTCACACTTCCCCCATGCCTGGCTCCTTGCCCCAGTATATCTCCCCTAAACCTGGAATGGTCACTAGTGAGGTGAGCCAAGTCAGACATGGCCAGACCCCAGTGAGCTAGAGCACACCCCAAAACTGTCTCTGTAACACCCACGGGAGTTCTGTGAGCGGGAAGTTGACATCTCTGAATACGGTTTCCGGCGGCTCCATGTTCCACTCTGACTCGCGGGCACATTTTCTGCACGCCGCCTGGCTGTGTGCCCGAGCACAGTGCTGACCTACGGGTCTCTGAGCAACACCTAAGCAACCACAAGCAGTTTAGCTTTCAAGATTCCAGCACCTTGGGCACTTCTTTCACTTCACTAATGAGAAGGCTTCTGTATTTTGACAGCTCTTCTTTCTGGTGTGAACAATAGATTCATCAGTCTTTTCTGGGGCTGAACTGTCTGAGTCCCTTTCACCCAGCAGACTCATCCTTCTCAAATGGGGTCTTATAGTCCACCACCACTCTCAGACTCAAGGCCACGGGTCCCCTTCACCCTCCTCCTCTAGCTGATACAGCAGGAGGACCTGAAGGAGACTGATGGGCACCACCAAAATGCTTACACCAGGAGGGTAAGTGGATCAGGAAGAGAAGAGCCAACTTCTCAGGCACACGCCTGACTTCTCCCTGGAACCATGCAGGAGTCAAGGAAAGAAAGGCCCCACACAACATCCCTTGTGCCCAGAAATCTACATCATGGCAACCTGCAAGGGAAAAAAAAAATCAGTTTCTCCACTTTATGAATCCAGAAATACCTCTCTGAGGCAGGTGAAGATCTATCCACCTTCTTACCTTTTGAAACAAGAGGGAAAAAAAAAAAAACCTGTTTTCCTTTCTAAAAGATTAAAAGGTTTTACTCTTTTCAGGAGGAACACCTGTGATGGTTTGTAAACTGGCTTGCCAATGATCAAATGGCTCTCCAAGTTTCCTGCCCCCTGAGCCAGGACTCCTGAAAATATGTTGCATGATTTTGGTTTTTATGATACATAAGAAAAAAAATAGAAACCATAAACAAGATGAATAGACAACATACAGACTGGGAGAAAATATTTGCAAATGATGCAACCAACAAGGGTTTAATTTCCAAAATATACAAACAGCTCATACAACTCAATAACAAAAAACCACACAACCCAATCAAAAAATGGGCAGAAGACCTAAACAGACATTTCTCCAAAAAAGACATAGAGATGGCCAAAAAGCATTTGAAAAGACGCTCAACATTGTTAATTATTAGAGAAATGCAAATCAAAACCCAATGAGGTCCTACCTCAAACCAGTCAGAATGGCCATCATCAAAAAGTCTACAAATAACAAATGCTGGAGAGGATGTAGGGACAAGCAAAACAAAAATTTACATTCCTATACTGTTGGTGGGAATGTAAATTGGTACAGCTGCTATGGAGAACAGTACAGAGGTTCCTTAAAAAACTGAGATAGGAAAACAAAACAAAACAAAACAAAACTGAGATAGAGTTGTCATAAGATCCAGCAGTCACATTCCTGAGTACACACCTGATTCGGTTCAGTTCAGTTGCTCAGTCATGTCTGACTCTTTGGGACTCCATGGACTGCAGCACCCCAGGCTTCCCAGTCCATCACCAACTCCCAGAGCTTGCTCAAACTCATGTCCATCAAATCGGTGATGCCATTCAACCATCTCATTCTCTGTTGTCCCCTTCTCCTCTTGCCTTCAATCTTTCCCAGCATCACGGTCTTTTCCAATGAGTCAGTTCTTCGCATCAGGCGGCCAAAATATTGGAGCTTCAGCATCAGTCCTTTCAATGAATATTCAGGACTGATCTCCTTTAGGATGGACTGGGTGGATCTCCTTGCAGTCCAAGGGACTCTCAAGAGTCTTCTCCAAAACCACAGTTCAAAAGCATCAGTTCTGCCTTTTACCTCGTTGCAGCCAAGAAAGCAAGATGGGTCACCAGCAGCTCCACTGGAGCCATCTGAGAAAATTCGGCCGGGGTGCTCGCTCTTGCCGGGTCTGCTCAAACCAGCACGGTCTGAACCGGAAATACGGCCTCAATAGTGCCGCCAGTGTTTCCGCCAGTATGCGAAGGACATCGGCTTCATTAAGTTGGACTAACTGACTTCCTTAAATGGATCATCCAGCACATCAACCTTAGACAGAAATAATACTAGCTCTTTGTATATAAAATAAAAGTTTTAAAAACTTTAAAAAAAAAAAAAAGCCTCAGTTCTTCAGTGCTCAGCTTTCCTTATGGTCCAACTCTTACATCCATACATAACTACTGGAAAAACCATACCTTTCAGTAGACAGACCTTTGTTGGCAAAGTAATGTCTCTGCTTTATAATACACTGTCTAGGTTTGCCATAGCTTTTCTTCCAAGAAGCAAGTGTCTTTTAATTTCATGGCTGCAGTCACCATCTGCAGTGATTTTGGAGTCCAAGAAAATAAAGTCTGTCACTGTTTCCATTGTTTCCCAATCTATTTGCCATGAAGTTATGGGGCTGGATGCCATGACTGTAGTTTTCTGAATGTTGAAAGTTTTAAACCAGCTTTTTCACTCACTTCTTTCACTTTCATCAAGAGGCTCTTTAGTTCCTCTTCTCTTTCTGCCATAAGGGTGGTGTCATCTGCATATCTGAGGTTATTGATATTTCTCCCTGCAATCTTGACTCCAGCTTGTGCTTCATCCAGTCTGGTATTTTGCATGATGTACTCTGCATATAAGTTAAATAAGCAAGATGAAAATATACAACCTTGATGTACTCCTTTCCCAATTTAGAAACAGTCGGTTGTTCCATGTCCGGTTCTAACAGTTGCTTCTTGACTTGCACACAGGTTTCACAGAAGGCAGGGAAGGTCATCTGGTATTCCCATCTCTAAGAATTTTCCACAGTTTGCTGTGATCCACCCAGTCAAAGGCTTTAGAAAAGTCAATGAAGCAGATATTTTTCTGGAATTCTCTTGCTTTTTTTAATGATCCAACAGATGTTGGCAATTTGATCTCTGGCTCCTCTGTCTTTTCTAAAACCAGCTTAAACATCTGGAAGTTCTCAGTTCACATACTACTGAAGCCTAGCTTGGGGAATTTTGAGCATTACTTTGCTAGCATGTGAGATGAGTGCAATCGTGTAGTAGTTTGAATATTCTTTGGCATTGGCTTTCTTTGGGATTGGAATGAAAACTGACCTTTTCCAGTCCTGTGGCCACTGCTGAGTTTTCCAAATTTGCTGGCATAATGAGTGCAGCACTTTCACAGCATCATTTTTTAGGATTTGAAATAGCTCTTCTGGAATTCCATCACCTCCACTAGCTTTGTTCGTAGTGATGCTTCCTAAGGCCCACTTGACTTCACACTCCAGGATGTCTGGCTCTAGATGAGTGAGCAGACCATCGTGGTTATCTGGGTCATTAAGATCTTTTTTGTATAGTTCCTCTGTGTATTCTTGCCACCTTTTCTTAATATCTTTTGCTTCTGTTAGGTCCATCCATTTCTGTCCTTTATTATGCCCATCTTTGCATGAAACATTCCCTTGGTATCCCTAATGTTCTTGAGATCTCTAGTTTTTCCCATTCTATTATTTTCCTCTATTTCTTTTCATCAGTCACTTAGGAAGGCTTTCTTATCTCTCCTTGCTGTTCTTTGGAACTCTGCATTCAGATGGGTGTATCTTTCCTTTTCTCTTTTGCCTTTAGTTTCTCTTCTTTTCTCAGCTATTTGTTGAGGCCTCCTCAGACAACCATTTCTCTATAAAATGAGCATAATAACCTCAAGGGTTGGCTTTGGGGATTAAATGATATAATCTATGTAAAACACTTAGACCAGAACTCTAAGCACTATGATCAGTACAGTAAGCACCAGAAGAGTTGGCTGTTTTCAGTTACTAACAGCCTGACAGGTAGTTAGCCCTCAATAACCAGGGGTAATGGCAGTAATGGCAACCTCCTTCAAAGGACTTCTGCCAGGACCGTTGTGTTCAGTGCCCCTAATCCCACAGCAGGCCACTGTCAACCCATGCCCCCGCCGGAGACTCCCACCACTCATAGGCAAGTCTGGTTCAGTCTCTGGTGGGGTCACTGCTCCTTTCTCCTGGGTCCTGGCACGCACAAGGCTTTGTTTGTACCCTCCAAGAGGGCATACAAGATGGCGGAGTAGAAGGATGTGCACTCATTTTCTCCTGTGAGAACTCCAAAATTACAACTAACCACTGAACAACCATCAACAGGAGAGAATGTTGGATCCCACCAAAAAAAGATACTCCATGTCCAAGGGCAAAGGATAAGCCCCAACAAGATGGTAGGAGGGGTGAAATCAGGTTTAGAATCAATCCCCATACCCACCAGAGACGCTCGGAGGGCTCAAACAAAACTTAGTGTGCACCAGGACCCAGGGACCCCACAGAGAACAAGACAGACCTGCCTTTGCGTGTTTGCCTCCTGCGGAGGTGAAGGTCAGCAGTGGCCTGCCGCAAGGGCAGGGGCTCTGGGTGCAGCAGACCTGGGAGGTGTGGCGTGTGTCCCAGACAACCCACAAACTGGAGAAAAAGTATACCAAAGAAGTTTTCACTGTTGTGGAAGTTCTACGGCCCACAACATATTTCCCAACCTGTGTTACCAAAGGGGAAGGGAGGGAGGGAGAGAGGGATAAATTAGATATTTGAGATTAACAGGTATGTATTTAATATTCCATTATAATGGAAAATAATATGAAAAAGAAAAATGTATATGCATACATATATACATAAATATATAAAACGGAATCATTTTGCTATTTATCAGAAACATAACATTGTAAATCAACCATACTTCAATTTAAAAAAAGATAAACTATCTACCATCATCTATAAAATAGTGAGGTTCTCATATGCCTGGGAACTAGGAACTGGACTAGGTCATTTTCACATATCTTTACCTAGTTTAATCCTTACAAGTAGGGTTTATGGTCCTCATTTTGTAGCTTTCTCCCACACAAGGTACAATCTATGTTTCAATGCTTTCACCCCTGTTTGGTACCAAGGTTAAGTGGACCCCCTCCTACTATGAATCTAAGAATTACCCAAAAATGTAGAGAAGTCAAAAGACTGGTCCCCAAGCTGGGAGTCCAGTCTCCAATTTTCATTTGAAATCCTTTTCGTAACTTGTTCCCATCACAGATCCAACAACTGAAAATATCTGCCAAATTGTACTTAAGCACTGATTCATTTCTTTCATTTTAATTAAATTTAATCAATTTAGTTTTTGGTTTTTAATAAAATTACTTGTTTTAATTTTAAATTAAAGACATAAAATATAATGCCAAATTGACATCATTGCAGATGAAAGCCAAAAAAAAAAGATTTAACCTCTAAATATTTCAGTAGGTACTTCCTATAAAGCAAGGACACTCTCATCATAACAGTACAACCATTAAACCCAGGAAATTAATACATCACTACCTTTTAATCTACAGTCCCATTCAAAACTTGTCAATTGTCCAAAACCAAAAACAAAATTTCTGGCCCAGAATAGCATTTGGTTGTCACATCTCTTCAATATAAAATAGTTTCTCAGTCTTTCCTTGGCCTCCAGGACCTATGACAATTTGAGGAGCACAGGCCAATTATTTAGTAAAATCTCCCTAAATTTGGGTTTACTGATGTTTCCTTCTGATTAGATTCAAGTTATTCATCTTTGTTAGGAATAGCACAGAAGTAATACTGGTTTCTTCTCACTCCATCATACCAGGAGGCACAATTTGTCACATTACTGGTGATGTTCATTTTGATCCCCTGTTTTTTAAAATGCAGCATGCTCTGCCTTATTGAACGAAATGTGGACTGAGTAATTCTAGGTAAGTGTGAGTAGACAGTGTCCTGAGTTAGAGCCCTGGCTCACTGGCCTGACTCTGCCACTGTGTCCAGCCTTGGACGAGCCACTTGCCCTCTGGACTTCAGTTTTCCCAGACAGTAAAGACAAGAACATTGGAGCAGCTACTCTTTCAAACCCTCCCCGACATACCTCCTTGGAATTCTGTACACAAGTGGCCTTTTCCCCTCACTCATAGCCCGGCTGCTTGTCCTCAGAATAGCACAGATAACACTGGGCATAGAAGACCCTCCTCACTGTGTTGGCCTCAGCCATGCCTAGCAAGTCATAAAGCCCCTTCTGTGCACCCAGTACTATGTTAAGTGTGGAGAGGTTCAGAAACGAATGACATTATTCACAGCTGCAAAAAATGTAACTATAGAAGCATTTTAATTATATATTTTCTGCTGCTGCCACTGCTGTTTCCAATGTTCCTTTATCACCATTCTCCATGACTATTCAATACAACCATATAGAAACTAACACTTCCTTAGTACACAGACATCGGAATACTTTTATCTCCCAATTTCCATTTAACAAATGGAAACAACTTGCCTAAGGTCAAAAGTTGACCTTAGAGAGTGACAAAGCAGGACATCAGGCCTTCCAGGCCCTAGAATATGAGTTCTTTGGCCACATCATGCTCCCTTTAACACTGTTTGCTTTGAAACCGGCTATGCTAGTTATCTATAGCTACATGACCAACCACCCCAAAACTTAGTGGTTGAAAACAGTGTATGATCCTCCCCCATGGTTCTGTTGGTTATCTAGGCTCAGCTGGGCAGTGCTCACCTGGAGTCATCTGTGTGGACACCAGGAAACTGCAGCTGAGGCTGAGTCTTCTGAAGGCTCGGCTGGGCTGGATGGCCACATCACACATTCCTAGCAGTCAATGCTGGCTGTCAGCAAAGAGCTCAGCATGGGCTGTCAACCAGAGCACTTTCATGTGGGCTCCCTCTGGGATTCTGGCTTCTCCCAGCAGGGCAGCTGGACTCCAAAAGGGAGTTTGCCGAAACCAGTGTCCCAAGAAAGAAGGCTGAAACTGCACAGAGCTCCTGGTGACCGAGCCCCAGAAGTCAGGCTGCATCACTTCCACTGTGTCCTGTCCACCAGAAACAAGCCGCTGAGCCTGCCCAGATTCCAGGAGAGGGGAGTGCTCGCAGGTGTGAAGGCTGGGAGGGGTGGCTCCTTAGGAGGTCATCTTTGGGGACAAGCAATCACGTTCCCTCACCCCATAGTGAATTACAAAGTATTTTAAATTTTCTTTATGATACTCTAAATATCCTCCCATATATATATTTGTAATGACAAAATAAATATATTAAAACATATAATAATACATAATAAGTATGCCAAATACGTATTTATATTATACATTTATATGTGTGTGCATACACACATATGTAACTAGAAGAAAATGTGTATTTTTGAAATACTTCTCCATCTTTTCAAAATGGACATGTATTGCTTTTAAAATAAAAATATTTCTAAAGGGACTAATTAACTACCTCACAGAAAATACCCATTTTCTGGCAAAGTCAATCAGATTTAAGGCATTTTGCATGACCTCAAGCTTCCCAGGTACTAGTGATAAAGAACCTGCCTGCCAATGCAGATAAGAGACATTAGTCCGATCCCTGGGTCAGGAAGATCTCCTGGAGGTGGGCATGGCAACTCACTCTAGTGTTCTTGCCTGGAGAATCCCATGGACAGAGGAACGTGGTGGGCTACAATCCACAGGATCTCAAAAGAGCTGGACACGACTGAAGCAACTCAGCACACATACCAGGCTCTTTAAGAGTCTTCTTAAAGTAGCCAGAGTTACTCATTTTTATACTCTTTTTCCTAAGACAAGTCCTTCTAGAAACTTCTACCTTTCTCCTACTTCACCATAAGATGGTTTTCTGGGTTTCCAAATACATGTTTTTAAAAAAGAAAAAGCAGACAATAAGCTAGAAGTTACTCTCATCTGGTTTCTTTTTCCTATTACTTGTTAGTTACCAGGTCATATTCAACTCTTTTGCAACCCTATGGATTGTAGCCCACCAGGCTGCTCTGTCCATGGGATTTCCCAGGCAAGAATACTGAAATAGGTTGCCATTTCCTTCTCCGGGGGATTTTCTTGACCAAGGGATCAAACCCTCGTCTCCTGCACTGGCAGGTGGATTCTTTATGGCTGAGCCACCTGGGAAGCCATTCCTGTTATTTATCTAATTGCATATATGCTATATTTTCCCCATCTCCTCTTGCCGAGGACATCTTGGAAGTTCCAGGCAAATGGCAGGTGCTTTGGGAATATGAGCAGCTTAGAAAAACCCTCAGGTCTATTGGGATGAGCCTCTCAGAGGCCAAATTGCATTCTTAGAGCTCCAGGCCTAGAGGAATCCCCAAAAGATCAGCTATAAGATACACGAGGATGGGAGAGCACAAACAGGAAAGCTCAGGCAAGGGAGATATGGCCCAAGGCAGAGCAATTCTCCCCACCCCGTCAGGTGAGCAACTGTGTAAACCTGCGGTGGACAGTGATGGCTGAAGGCAATAGGATGCCACAGCCCCAGACACAGAGACCATCTAAACCCAACACCAAAGGCAGCCAGGGGGCCTCCCTCCGAGTCATGTCCACCAAAGGACACTGGTGAGCCTGGACTGGAAACTTCTGGAACTGAGTATGGAGAGAGCAGGGAACACAGGCAGCAGATGAAGAAAGAGGCACTGAGTTCTTGGGCTGCCCCGGCTTTCCAAAGGAAGGCCAGTGCCAACCACACGGTGTCTGTGAGCAGAGTCCACACACATCAGAGGCTCTGGGAGCCTGAGGAGGCTGATGTGTTGAGTCAGTTGGTGCTATTTTTACCCAGTCACTTTCCAACTATAAACCCACACTTCACATTTCATTGTTTGGGGTGGATTAAGAAATTCGACTTGGCCTTTCTTGTGGTTTAATTTCCTGAATGCCTGCATCAAGGAAAAAGTTTGGCATTCCTATGGAAATATATGACATTTTAACCTTTTCTTGGCATGAGGGTGTCCAGTGATTGGAGGCTGGCCTGTTCTCTAAACCTGTACTGCTCTCATTAAGCAGGGAGGCCATGGTCTGCCCCTTTTCTCCCCTATTCAGAGGTCAGGGTTTACGGTCCGGCTCCTGGAATGCTGGGTCATGGCAAATGTACCTTATGAATATTCCAGTCCAGCATTAGGAGATGAAGTTTCCCCTGAACAATTCATCTAACAGTTACCTGTGACATTATTCAAGTCCCCAGTGATGAACATTCAAATAAAGGGTCTGGTAACTGTCAGTGAGGAAGAGTTGAACAATCTTAAAACTATTTCCGAATGATTTTTCAACTATAAAGCCAGGAGTGACTGTGTAGTCACAGAAGCAGTGAACACATACCAAGAAAAAAAGAATGCTCCTTTTCTGTGGAAGACAGGGCAAGTTTTACTTCTTTTTAAAATACTTATACCTCCACTTACATCTGAAATACAGCCATGATGCTTGGTAACTGAAACTCCTTGAATATAAACAAGGTCTCTACAACTTTAGGGTCTTCCTGACTGTCAAAAGCACTTAGAGCTCATGCAGAGCTGTGAGGTTCTAATCAAGGACAGAGCTTTCTCTTTTTCGAAAGAAAAATCTGGACCTGCATCAAATTTTCCTTCTGCATCTAATGAGAGGCTTCAGATGCTGTCATAAAAATGGAAACTCAATATTGCTAGAAGCAAACCACTCAGGAGGGAAGAGGCTCCCCTAAGAAGCTGATCTCTAGGCACTGCCTGGCATGAGCATAGCCGAGCACTCCCTCCAGGCCCAGGGCAGTGCCACACCAGCCCCACCGAGGGACTGCCCCTCCAGCAGCACACACAGCCAGAGCCCCCTGCACACAGTTCTAGGACACCAGACACCTCCCTGTTCACGACAAACAGATCAGCATTCTTTTGATGGGTCAACAAATAGTTATTATCCCCCACTGTATGCCAGGCACTTCTCCCCACTGCAGACACAGCAGGGAAATGGGAGGCCAGGGCTCCGCTTCTGTGTCACTGTCAGTCTGCACAGGATAACTTCAGACAGCAGGAGGGGCTGTGGGGGTGAAACTCAGTGTCAGGGCAACGTGACACTGTGGGGGGTCCCTGAAACGGGGGACGCAGAGAGGGCCATTGGAACAAGCAGCACCTGAGCTGAGACCTGCAAGATGGGGAAACGGAAAAGCAATGATCTGGAGGAAGAGAAGGCAAAGGGAGCAAGAGTGAAAACTCAGGGAATACCTTTGACACACGTGAGTAAAGAAAGGGGAGAGAAGTGTGGCAGTCGGAGCCGAAGGGCAAAGCAAGTACCAAACCTGCCAGGGGCTTCAGGCAGGGCACCGGAGAAGCTGGATTTGACAACGTCCCCTGCAGAAGGCAATGGACACCATCACGAGAAACGCTGGGCTGGATGAAGCACAAGCTGGAATCAAGATTGCCGGGAGAAATATCAATAACCTCAGATATGCAGATGACACCACCCTTATGGCAGAAAGTGAAGAGAAACTAAAAAGCCTCTTGATGAAAGTGAGAGAGGAGAGTGAAAAGGTTGGCTTAAAGCTCAACATTCAGAAAACTAAGATCATGGCATCCAGTCCCATCACTTCATGGGAAATAGATGGGGAAACAGTGGAAACTGGCAGACTTTATTTTGGGGGGCTCCAAAATCACTGCAGATGGTGATTGCAGCCATGAAATTAGAAGATTCTTACTCCTTGGAAGGAAAGTTATGACCAACCTAGACAGCAGATTAAAAAGCAGAGACATTACTTTGCCAACAAAGGTCTGTCTAGTCAAGGCTATGGTTTTTCCAGCGGTCATGTATGGATGTGAGAGTTGGACTATAAAGAGCTGAGCACCGAAGAATTGATGCTTTTGAACTGTGGCATTGGAGAAGACTCTTGAGAGTCCCTTGGACTGCAAGGAGATCCAACCAGTCCATCCTAAAGGAAATCAGTCCTGGGTGTTCATAGGAAGGACTGATGTTGAAGCTGAAACTCCAATACTTTGGCCACCTGATGCAAAGAGCTGACTCATTTGAAAAGATCCCGATGCTGGGAAAGATTGAGGGCAGGAGGAGAAGGGGACGACAGAGGATGAGACGGTTAGATGGCATCACCAACTCAATGGACATGAGTTTGGGTAGGCTCTGGGAATTGGTGATGGACAGGGAGGCCTGGCATGCTGCGGTTCATGGGGTCACAAAGAGTCAGACACGACAGAGCAACTGAACTGAACTGAACCTGCAGAAGGCAATGGCCACCCACTCCAGTATTCTTGCCTGGAGAATCCCATGGGCCAAGGAGCCTGGTGGGGTCACAAAGAGTCGAACATAACTGAATGACTAAGCACCGCTCAGTAGACTTGGCTCCTCTCTGTGGCTCTGTCACCACCCGGCTGTCCTGGTACCTAATGGGACATGCCACTTGGGCTCTCTGGGCTGTGCTCCCAGCAGCTCAACTTGAAAGATGCATCCCACCGCTGCCGCCCACTTCATCACCTAGCCTCTGTGAGGCTGGGGTCGAGCCAGAGGACTCGCTGCCTATTCCTGGAGAAGACAAAGCCAGGAAGGCTTAGGGCCATGCGCTCTCTCTCCTTGTCATGGTGGACTGGGTCTGACCCTGGCCTGGCTCTCTGTGCTATCACAGCAATTCCTTTCCTCTCACCAACTGAGCTGAGAAAAGCTACACATTCAGGCAAACCGAGGCATAATGAGGGTGGGGAAATGACACCAGGAGTCCCCTCCACCTTCCATACGTTAATACCCTGGAGGGATCAGGTTAAATGATCACTAAGAGCAGAAATACCTGAAAAGTAGCCACAAAAGGACTATCTGCAGTCTAACAGCCAACTGGCAAGGAGTAGGGGGTGAGTGTCCGTGTGTATTAATTCATTCAATTATTAACTGACTAAACATATAATACCTGGCACTCTGATTCAGATAAGCAAAACAAGGTCCCTACCCTCAAACTGCTGACAGACTAGTGGTGGAAATTAATTAACAACAATAAGGATCCCAGGAAGCCGGGGCCACATGTCCAGGGAGGGAGACAGTGCTGTGGGTGCAGTGAGGAGGCTGATTTGCAGAGAGATGGTATTTGCAGGGGGGAGGGAGGCAGGTTGCCTTCGTCTGCTCCAGCTGCCTAACAAATGCCAGGGAGACCTAAACCATGGACGCTGACTTTCTCTATTCCGGAGGCTGGAGGCCATGAGCAAGGTGGCAGCAGATTCGGTTTCTGACGAGAGCTCTCATCCCAGATTGCAGATGCCACCCTCTCTCTGTGAACTCACAGGGCCTTTCCTCTGGGCTCACTCAGAGAGAGAGTGCTCTGCTGTGACTCCTTCTTGATAAGACATCAATCCAATCAGGAGGCCAGGACCCCACCCTTATAACCTCATTTAACCCTAATGACTCCCAACAGCCCCATCTCCAAATACCATCACATTGGAGGCTAAGGAATTTGAGGGGTATAGATCAGTCCACAACAGACTTTGAAAGGCAGATATGAAGCAGAGTGAGTCTGTGTGGGAACAGGCATTAGAGAAGGAGAGACCAACAAGAGCAAAGGCAGGGACATGAATGCCTAGAAGGCTTGCTGGGAGAGCAGAAAGTGAGACAGCTTGCCTGGAGTAAAGGATATATGAGGGGCGCAGGGGAAGATGAGGCTGGAAAGGCAGTCTGGGGACACTTTATGGAAGATTCCAGTGCCAGGTCTTGGCAGGAAACCAGAGAAGTTACTGATCACAAGACTAACAAGATCAGGCCTGCAGAAGGCACGGCCCTCCCAAGCCAGACTGGGGAGGGAGACAGTTAAAAGGCAGAGGCAAGAGGCGAGACGAGAGAGGTCTCTGCTTTAACATCGCAGCTCAGAATGGTCTGCTGCTGCGGACACATGAGTGTAAGCTTCTCTGGGACTGTCCGGCTGGACTCACCCAATTTGGTGGGGAACAAAGTTGAGGTCCCTTTACCTGGGGCTGTGAGCCCCAAACTCCCCCCTGGGTACCAAGAAATCACACGAGCCTCCTGACAAAAACACTTCTCTGCTCTCAACTGCCCAGTGGGGACAATGCACACACAGCCACCTGTGGCCACAAAGACCCGGGGCTCCAAAGAAAGCGTCCCAAAGACATGGGCACTCTCTGCAGCTAGGCCGAAGTCAACTGCCTCTCACCTGATCAAACCTCCCTAAGTCCATCCCGGCTGACTCCAGAGATGGGGAAACTTCAAGACCAGAAGGAGAGCTGCCCAAGCCACTCGCTGCCCTGCTCTCCACTGGGCTCTCAGCTGGATGGAAGGGGGAGCGGCCACCAGAGGCCCCAGGGAGCTGGACACACCCTGCGAGCCTCAGGCTGCAGTCCTGACAGCACAGACCAGACCCTGCGGTTTCCCGAGAGGCCGGTGTCACTCACAGGGTGGCAGTCATGCATGCTCTGCCTCGCAGTGGTGGAGTCCACTTCCTCACCTGCTGAACCCCTCAGGCCCCCATGGGCTCTCACCCTACAAGCACCATCACAGCACACACGCCAGGGAGGCAGCTGACCTCAGGGGCTCCCGACGCCAAACAACACTAAGGTTTATGAGAGCCAGCAGAAGACCATCTCCCAAGGCACCCTCCATATATGCCTAAGACCTGGCATGAAACTGTATTTTATTAGCTGGATTCTATATTCTCTATGATTAAAAGCATCATTTCAATGTTCTTTCACTTTCTGTCTGGATTTCAAATATCCAGTGAGCTTCCCATTTCTCCCAATTACCTTCCTCCACCACTTCACCATGGCAGTCAAACAACACAGGCTCATGTGGGCTCCAGGGCATCACAGTTTAAAGGGTGCAGCCCTGCCCCTCCCCACTGAGCACTCACTCGCCGACCAGGGAGCACCAGGTCCAGCCACAGAGCCACTCCTATCATCTATCAGAGGCCACACCTGCCCTCCCCTGAAGGAAAGGGACCAGGTGTTACTCTCGTGGTGTCATCCACAGGTGGGGAATGGACCACAGAACCCATGTCAGCAGGGATGCTGTCGACACAGCCTTTGGCTTTCTCACTTTGCAGGGGGCAGAGTCACCCAGCTTGGCAGAAGGACAGGAAACCCATGGCACAAAGAGGACCCAGGTCACATGGACGCTGCTCTGGCGGGTTTTTTTTTTTTTTTAATGCAGACTGTAGATCATCCCAGGGATTCCCAGGTGGCTCAGTGGTAAAGAAGCCACCTGCCAATGCAGGAGACGTGGGTTTCATCCCTCGGTTGGGAAGATCCTCTGGAAGAGGAAATGGCAACCCATTCTAATACTCTTGCCTGGAGAACCCCATGGACAGAGGAACCTGGCAGGCTACAATCAGTGGGGGTGCAAAGAGTCAGACACTGAGCATGCATGCATGTGGATCATCCTATCCATCAGCTTCTTAAAAACCAAGTCAGAGCAGCCAAGAAACAGCCTTGCCACTGGCAGCCAGAAAGAGCTCATTCTCCCTTCCCCATTTCCATCTCAAGTCCCTAGACCTTCAAAAGAGGATAAGCCTTTCACCTCCCTCCATGAGGGGTTGAGGAGGAGGATCCTGGACTGAAGAACTCTGCAGACCAAGTCCAAGAATTGCCCTAAACGCTCTTGCTCTACACACCCCATTCTCTGTCCCCTTAGGACTTTTGTACAATTTTCAGTTATACATTTAATTGTTTACTTATTTAGGGTCAGCCCCTCCAGTGTGATTCTAGACGCCATGAGGGTTTATAAACATTAGCACTGAGCACAGCACTCGACACATTCAACAACTCCTATTTTGAAATACAAGACCTTCCCAGAACCAGATTCACTTGGGAGAGAGCTATTCACTTAAGGGGCTCTGTGTCTCATGGGGGTGACTATAAAACAGTCAGTCCTCAAAGCCAGCAGGGCTGGGTCCTCAGGGCCACAGAGGTGGGCAGTGAATTCTGCTAGGGAGAAGAAGGTCAGAGAAAGACACCCAGCAGGTAACACTGAACCCATGCCCTTAGAGGACAAGTGGCAAGACCTCACTGGGAACAAAAGGGGTCTCGGGTTGACAGAGCACAAGGCAAAGCCAACTAATGGGAAAGGAAGCCAACTGAGCACTGAAGCAGGATCCTGGAGGCCCACAGGCCAGTGTCACTGGGTCTTGCAGGGAAGGGAGTCAATTTACCAACCAGAATGAAAGTATTTAAATTTTTTTACAAGTGGGATGGCTATACAGTGTGCACTGACTGAGCCCCAGACCTGTAGACAGGAACCGGGGGCAGAAGCCATCAAGAGGCACATGTAAGGCATTTCATGAGGCATATAAGTCAAATTACAATGCTGTGCACCTTAAATGTAGAGCTATGTGTCAATTATATCTCAATAAAACTGGAAGAAAAAAAGAAAACTGTACATATAATCTTGCCTATTGCCAAACAAGTAAACTCATTTAATACCTAGAAAAAGAGAGAGAGGGACAGACGTATAAAGAACTGGTGAGGCTTTGTGACAATCTAAGGGGGAACAAGGAAGGAAGGGAATCTAAGATGAACCCTTTGTTTCTGGCTCAGGCAACCTATCATTTGCCAAGATAAGAAGGGCAAATTTGGGGAGAGGAAGACAGTTGTGGGCTGCGTGCTGACTTTACTGTATCTGTGGGTATTCAGATGGGGATTTCCAGGGCCAGTGCCAACTAACACTTCTTTTAAAAATTAATTTATTCATCTTAATTGAAGGATAATTACTTTACAACATTGTGGTGGTTTTTGCCATACATCGACATGATCAGCCACAGGTGCACATGTCCCCCATCCTGAACATCCTAGCCCTGGCCCTCCTCTCCCTCCAGGTTGTTCCAGAGCACCACCAGCTTTGAGTGCCCCACATCATGCATCGAACTTGCACTCTCATCTATTTAACATTTGGTAATACACGTTTCTAATGCTATTCTCTCAAATCATCCCACCTGGGCTTCCTTGGTGGCTCAGCTGGAAAAGAATCCACCTGCAATGCGGGAAACCTAGATTGGCAAGATTTCCTGTAGACAGGAACGACTTCACACTCCAGTATTCTGGCCTGGAAAATTCCACAGACTGTACAGTCCATGGGGTCACAAAGAGTTGGACACGACTGAGTGACTTTCACTTTCACACTTGCTCCCACATAGTCCAAAGGTCTGTTCTTTACCTCTGTGTCTCTTTTGCTGTCTTGCCTATAGGATCATAGTTCCTATCTTTCTAAATTCCATATATATGCAGTAATATACTGTATTGGTGTTTCTCTTTCTGACTTACTTCACTCTATATAATAAGCTCCAGTTTCATCCACCTCATTAGGACTGAGTCAAATGTGTTCCTTTTTATAGCTGAGTAATATTCCATTGTGTATATGTACCACAGCTTCCTTTTCCATTCTTCTGCTGATGGCCATCTAGGTGCTTCCATGTCCTAGCTGCTGTAAACAGTGCTTCAATAAACATTGGGGTACATGTGTCTCTTCCAATTGCGGTTTCCTTGCCTGTGAACCATCAGCATGCACCAGCTCTCTGCCACACTGGTATCACTTGATTAATTTCTCATGTCTGTGAAGCTCCCTTGGCTTCCCTAGTCCCTCACATTCAGAGAAGAGCTGACACCGAGGAGGCTGGAGACCTGGAGGAGAGCGATGGAAGTTTGTGTCTCCAGCAGAGCCTGCGTGCACTGCCTCCCCGGTGCCCACCTAGAGACTCTCAACAGGCAAAAGGTAGAAGTTTGTGGCTGGAACCAACAATGCGGATAGCTCAACAAGGAGAGGCAAGTCACCGTTCCTATAGCAACACTCCTTACCTCACAGGACACATGCCTACATTTTCTGCTGAAATGTGATGTAGGATGTAGGACATGGCCAGCTACTCAGAACCAGTGGGAAGGGGCTCTCAAAACCCTCACTGCTGACATCCCCTCTCCAGCACAGCAGGGACACCGTGCCACCTTCTCAGGCTCCGAGCCTTCCTCAGGCTGTAGCAGGTGTCCTCCTGCCAAACCCCTCATCCTCGTGTCTGTGCAGAAATACTTGCTCCCATACAGTATCTGTCGATGTAATTCTCCCGTACGCTCATGGCATGAATTAGGCATCGTATGTCTGTTGGGTATGTGCTGTGTCTCACCCTTCTTCCATCCCCAGCCCAGGGAACAGGGTCTGAAGAAGATCCTTGACTGCAAGATGACCTCGAGGGCATGAGGTCAGGACTCTCTCTGCAGACTTCCTGTGTTAACTATTTCCACAAGGACTTGTTAGAAGGTAGAGCAGCAGACCCATCAGGCTCGAGGTCAGGAAGCAAAGAATGGTTGTGACTCCACTTTTCAATATTTCAGTGTGGACAGCATTCAAGCCTCATCTTCCCCTTCCACCGCAACACCGAGACAAGCGGACAAGAAAGCCCAGAGGCGCCTTCCTTTGATGCTGGTGGGATGTTCAAACCACACCAGTCCTGGCCTGCGTAGAGCCTTCACTCCAACTGCACCCTCAACCATCATAAAACCCCACACCTGTCTCCTTTCCCTACTCTCTAAAGTCATTCTTAGACCAGTTCAGGAAGCCTGCCCTGCTCTCCCCAGGAAATCTCACTATCTGCTCTCAAATCTGGGGGTTCTATTCTGGTACAGGGGCAACCACAACAAAGGGGATATACAGAGATCTGTTGTGTCTGTGAGCACTGCACCCCCAGCAGGACACAGCTAAGACCTCCTGCAGCTCCATCCACAGAGGCGAATGAGAATACCACCTTGCTCCTTCCTCTGGTTTGCATCTGCCCCTCTCCCAGTGCCCACCTCTGAAGAACTGTGTTCCAACCTGGGCCCCATATTTTGAGGGGAGCAGAGACCAACGGGAGCACCCCAGAAGCAGGCATCTGGATTGTGAGCAGTCTAGAAATGTTTCCTGTGGGGAGCACACGAGGAAACCAGGGCTGTTTCCCCTGATTGAAGGCCTCCTTTGAATTTTTAAAAGAAAGGAACTAGGCTTCTTCACTGAGGTCAAGAGTTGGTATAAGCACCAACAGATAAAAGCAGGTTTGGGACAATGTAAGAAAGAACTTTCTAAAACCAAAACATGTCTGAAGATGAAAGAGGCTGCTCCTGGTG
This sequence comes from Bubalus bubalis, assembly GCF_019923935.1. Lineage (NCBI taxonomy): Eukaryota > Metazoa > Chordata > Mammalia > Artiodactyla > Bovidae > Bubalus > Bubalus bubalis. Next base: position 117,789,822 of record NC_059157.1, on the reverse strand, counting down.
CCGGCAGCTCCCTGTCATTAGGAGTCCAAGCAGGCTGCACTGGACAACCTCACGCTCTAGGGATGCCATGCGGGAGATTCAAGAACTGACGAAGGGATCAAACCATCTGGTTTTTTCCAACCCTGAAATTCTCTGAGGCAACACAGCTACTCCCTTATGTCCACTAAAAACTGCAGTGTTCAATAGTCTGACCAGAAAAAGGATAGCGAAGTTCAAGGACTGGTTTGCAGTCACATCCTATTTAAACTGAACCTGAATCTTGGCCAAAGAATCAGTTAGTTAAAGAGATCTCTGTGTGTGTGTATATGTGTGTGTGTGTGTGTGTGCAATCATACACACATGCATCCTCATGGGAGTTGGTAAAGGGTGGGGATAAATGGTGATGAGACACAATCCCCAGCGTGGATACTATTAGGTCACAAATGGATAATCGACCCCAAGAAATAGAAAGAAACTAGTCTGTCATGGCCAGAGGAAAGCAGCTTCTTTATAAATGGGGACCCAATTTCATCCTTCCTGTGACGGAAACACTAAAAGGTGATTTCCCAGATTTCACTCAGAGTACTGAAGGTGTGGGACAAATTTCAGAGCAAGCCGCAATTACCAACGATTTCCTGTGTGGCTTCTGCCCCAGGAAGCCCCGAGTTTGCACCCTTCACGCTGGGTGACTGGTGTGCACCTCTGAGAACACTGTGCCCCCATGTGGCACCTCACTCTCCCTCTCCCTCACACAGGGCAGCCAGGCCAGGACAGAACAGGACAGGAGTGAAGTGGAGAGACAGAGCTGCTGGTGAGGGGCAGGGATCTCTGAGCAGCACCAAGGAGCAATCTGGGACTCTGGGGGTCCCTGGGAGAGCACTCTTGACCTTGCAGAGGGAGGAGGGGAGCAGGAGAGGTGCATGGAGGGAAGGGGGACACATGGCATGTCTGGGAGGGTCTGGCTCAGACGGACACAGATTGATTTCTAACTCCAGACCCCCAGATCTGCGCTGAGGCCAGGCAGGGGGTGGCAAAGACAGTCCCTCAGTAACCAGACACCACTTCCACCCTGGAGACCTGGCTGGTCAGGGTCAGCATAGAAGGAGTCCCAGAGGTTTGGGGAGGATTTATTCCTCTGGCCCGCCTGGTCCTCAAGACTTAATTCCTTTGACTGATGCCTCCCCTGATTCCTGAGCCATTTCCTGTTGCTTTTCTCATTTCATCACTCCCTTTTGAACTATTTCCTGTTCCTTTTTCTTTCTATGGGGTCTGTATTCCTCTTCCTGGCTCTGTAGCCCTTGGAAACAAGCAAACAAACAGATAAGGGTCAGCCTCTGGGGACAGTCCCTGAGGCCACCCCCCCCAGCCCCAGAGCACGATGTGGGCCCGTCTAGCCAAGGGGAGCAGCCCACGCCACTGCAAACGTGACCAAGCTCACAGTCCAATAACCCGCACATACCAAGAGCAGAGTGGAAAGGCGTCCGCTGCCCCCACCCCACGACTGCACATCTGCTCGCCAGGAGCAAGAGCAACGCAGGCACCCCTTAGAAGAAACCACAAGATCCCTATTGTGAGCACAGGATTTTGTTTATAAGAGGTTTTCAAGGTGATATAAGACTTCAGCTGTAAAAAAAAGTAAGTGACATGATTCATCCCTGCTTGGCTAATGAGAGTTGATCACAAATCAAAGTATGAAATGTGCAATTGATTCTAAAGAGCTAAAGTTTACACAAAAGACTTGGGGTGAAGATTTCCCTTGTGTCCTATGGGCCCATCTAATGGGCCAAGTGTTTAGAAGTTAGAGTTCACATTCTCTAATAAAAGAGAAATAAAAGTTTTCATTCACAAGTCAATGCTTGGAAAAGCTTTGCCTGTGCCTCTCTGATGAGGGTAATACCTATGTGAATGAGGACAATTTCCCTCTTTGCCACCAAGGAACTGAATTTCCCTCTTCGCCACCAAGGAACTGAATTTCCCTCTTCAGCCACTGGCCACCAGACGGAGGAGCCACTTCTGCAAATATGCGTGTGTTTATATCTTTTACTATGAGACCTAAGCTTTTATTTTCTATACATTTACTTCCTGGCCCTGACTCTCTATTCGCTTTTATTTTTTAAATTTTGTATTACTGTAGTAAATACCACAGACACTATGAGGAATAAGGCAAGGGGTTATGTAAGAACATGGTGATAAACATCAATGATAATTGTACATTATCACTGTTTGAATGGCTACCATGTGGCAGATATTGTTTTAAGATCTTTCTGTTACATACATTCATTTGGTTGTCACAAGCCTGGAGATAGGTATGTTATTATTATCTTCCCTTCACAAAGGAGGAATCTGGGCCTGGGGTGGTTATGTGTCCACAGGCATCTGGCAAAGCTAGAGTTTGAATCACCAAAGTTCTCTTCCATTGCCGTACACCTATCCAATGAGCTATACATGGAAATAGAAGGGGGAGGCCAAGGAATTGCCTAATTAACTAACAATGGTTAAGCTCTCAGGCTAAATGCTGATGTTAGTTCCAAAGGAGCTGTAGTCTTTTTCTTGATCAACCTGGCCCCAAGATCTCCAGTGAAATGCGCTACTACAAACACACTTTTCCATCTCAAGGGACGCCCCCCTTCTCTGGGCCAATTCCAGACCAGTATGACTGCTGCTGCTGCTGCTGCTAAGTCACTTCAAACGCGGCCAAATGTTGAGGTCCTGCCTTGTGCCAGACACTGTGACGAGAACATTAATTAATCCAAATCCCCTGATTCTTAGTCATCGTCTTCCCAAATATTGTGCCAGCCACTCAACCAGGTATGTGCTCGTAGGCAAAGCACTTAACCTTTCTGTGCTGGGCTTTTTCACATTTAAGATGGCAAACTCAGTACCTACTTTCTGAGCTCACACGGTGGCTGTATGGATTAGCGGTTAGCACTCAAAGCACTGAGAACAGTGGCCAGTATTGGGCCATCGTTCAGTTAATGTCAGCTATTGCTGCTGTTGCTGCCACTATTGGCAGACAATGAGAACTACATAAAGCAACCTATTTATCTATCAAAGCAATAAAGGTAGCTTTTACTTTGGAAAGGACTGGAAGCTTCATTCTAAAGGTTCTAAGTCTCAAATCACACTCCAAATAAATCAGCCAGCCCTGGATGCAAGTGGCCAAGCCTCAGGAGACAGAGCCAGACCCACTAGAGGAGGAGGGTGTGTTACTCCCACGGCCAAAACTTGCAAACAGTTCTGCAGAGGAGAAAACATCCTGCTTGTTTTTCCGTCTCCTTCCTCTTCTTGGAAACCAAGAAATAAGCCAAGGTCTGCTTTCACCATTAAGAGGTGAAGATAATAAGAAAAGTCTTGGTGGAAGGAAGGAAATTAAAACAAAAAAAAAAGGAACAAAAGACCTTACACATTTTTCATCCCTTTATGTGAAATCTATTTTCTTCTCCCAACAATAACAACAACCTCCCTATAGAAGGTCAGAATTTAAAGCATTAAGCTAGGTCTGCCAAAACAACTTCCTAAACCCAAAAAGATTTACTGAGAATTTTCTAATGTGCTTGGTGCTAAACTATGTACTGAGGGTAAGGGAACGCCCCCATCTAGAGAGCAAGCAGAAAGAAATTAACCATGTTATTAAAGATTACATCATGTTTTCATTCATTTCATCTCCTTTATTTTCTATAAAGCCCTGTCAGGTACATATTATCATCTTTATTTTACAAATCAAGAAGCCAAGACTCAGGCAAGACAAATAAATGATGATATTCACACAACCAGTGGATAGCAAAGCTAGGCTGAGGTTCAGGTTTGGGAACTCTAAATTTATTACTGTGTTCCACCTTCTGTCTGCTTCCCACTGAACTCCTGGGATTCAGACTGGGATTGGCCTGCTCTGAGGCTCTCTGATGGGCTTCCCAGGTGGCGCTAGTGGTAAAGAACCTGCCTGCCAATGCAGGAGATGCAAGAGAAATCGGTTTGAGCCCTGAGTTGGGGAGATCCCCTGGAGGAGGGCATGACAACCCATTCCAGTATCTTTGCGTGGATAATCCCATGGACAGACGAGACTGAAGGGCTACAGTTCATAGGATCACAAAGAGTCAGACACAACTGAAGCAACTTAAGACACACAGGGCTCTCTGAAAAAATGGCTTTCATCTGCTGCTGCTGCTAAGTCGCTTCAGTCGTGTCCGACTCTGTGCGACCCCATAGACGGCAGCCCATCAGGCTCCACTATCCCTGGGGTTCTCCAGGCAAGAACACTGGAGTGGGTTGCCATTTCCTTCTCCAATACATGAAAGTGAAAAGTGAAAGTGAAGTCGCTCAGTCGTGTCCGACTCTTAGCAACCCCATGGACTGCAGCCTACCAGGCTCCTCCATCCATGGGATTTTCCAGGCAAGAGTACTGGAGTGGGGTGCCATTGCCTTCTCCGTTCATCTGCTATAGCTACTGAAGAAAGGCAAGTCATTTCTAGAAACCCAGGGAACTCAAGTCCCTCCAGACTGGGGTCACAGCTCTGCTATGGTTGTGAACAAGGAGGAAGTAAACTTGCCCAGAACCCAACTGTTACCCTCGTGCCCAGGAAAGGGGTAATTTGGAACCAACTCAGATCCCAGCCCTCAAAACCCCAGTAGTTGAAGGGAACTTGTATGATGGTTGAAGGCCTTACACTTCCCAGAGTCAAAGAGCTCTGTGATCTGCTTGATGGCCCTGGGTCATCTGTGAGACATCTGACTTGAAGAGAGAAGCCATCATCCTACATCTTGGAATAAAAATCTTCTGTAAGAGGACAGACTGAGTTTATCATTTAGAGAGGGGGAGGAGAAAAATAAGGATAAATACTAACGATCTGCTCTGTGCAACACTCCCTGGCATACATAAACGTATTTAATCTCCATGATGGCCCCCCATGAGGTCCAGCAGGGACAGTCAGAGCAAGATACACAGATGAGCCCTGCGCGGAGGCCACCTATGGAGCAGCCCATCTGGGCTCTTCTGTTAACAGTGAGTTAATTCAGGGCCAAGGGACAAACAATAAGCTTGGTGATTGCTTCATTTCTACAGTGACAGACTACACCTACAGAATTTTTCAGATACCACCTTCCCCAAAACGCTAAGTGTAGAATGCAGCACTGGCTGTTACCACGGTGTATGGAGCCCTCCACACTTCAGTCAATTTCCTTTTGGATTTCAAACTGTCAAATGCCACTGGATCATAACAAGGGGCCTAACAGAACAGCATCCATCGTTCCTGCCTTTACCTTTAAGCTGAAAACATGATTGCAATCCCAATTCCCCCCAGTGATCATCACCATACCTTCAGACCAAGAAATGGCCTAATTCTGGAAGTGTAGGAAAACCCTCAGAATGAGTCAGAAGAACCCCTGCCCTCAAGAAAACCTGGTGAGTCTCTCTGATCCGGGTCTACTTACCCAGATACAAGGCCACTCCCTCTTCAGGTCTCCCTGGACAATCAACACAACCCCCTCACACTCTCACACAGCTTGTAAAACTTCCAATATTCAAATTATCACAGACGCTGAGGGCTGAGAAAATATTCTGAGGAAATTACCCTTCCTGAAGGAAGTGTCTAGACTTCAGTTAAGGAAAAAAAAAATCCAAAGCTCCTCCCTCATGTCACTTTACTCTTATCTTTACCAAGAAAATGGACTCCATTAAAAAGAAGAGTTTATATATTCCTGCACCTTCAACAATTCTTAGGCTTCATTTTCTCAAATGCTGGCTATTTTGTATGGCTCACCTTACAGGCTGTACAAATCAGAAGTACAAGGAGGGCTTGATGTCCCTTCTGGCCACCCTTCCACAGAGAGGCAACAGCTTCACAAATAACCTCACTCCAATTAAAGCAAAAGAAGGGAGGAGGAAAGAACAGAAAGGGGGAAAGGAACGAAAGGACGGGGAGCCCTGGAGTATTAAGGAAAAAGGACTGTTTTAAAAAATACAGAGCAAGCCAGGTTCACTGTCTCAGAACTTAGAAGAATAAGAAATGGATAAAAGCAGCTTGAAAGGGGAATAGTCCATCATGATCTTGTGATTAGCAGAACGCAAAGCTCTGCGCACACCTGCAGGGAGCCGGGAGGAGTAACAGCCTGGCCGGGACCATCCGCAGGGCCAGCGCGGGGACGACAGACACACCTGAGCAGAAAGCCAGCCGCTAGAACCTTTGGATCCTGCCGCCAGAGCAAAGCTGTGTTCCGGAGGAGTTTTCGATCTGTTTTTGTTTTTTTCACTTTGGTCTCTGAAGTCCCTTAATGACCATGGGTAATGAGGTCAATTTGTGCTAATTTATATAAAGCAGCTTACTGGCTTTAGAGCTGGGGCACAAATGGCTGTGGCCCTCCTCTCTGAGGTCATGGAGTTACCAGAACTGGGCTGGTCTGGCCACAGGGACAGGTACCCCCACCCTCCAGATGCTGAGGGGCGTGGTGGGGACAGTAGCTTCATGGTCTTCCTTCAGGTCCTTCCTGAATATTCAAAGTGAGCCTTGACTCATTCCCCTCACTGGCAGCTCACGTTCTCCCTGTACCTATCAACCACCTCTCCATTCACAACAAGCCCAGAAGCCCCTCTCACCTGCCTCCCTCCTCTCCTTGGTCACTTTCACTCAGGTCTGTAATCTCTTCACTTTCCCATGAAGGCCTTCTCGTCCCTTAGCCTCTGAAGACTTGAAACCAGAGCTTTCCAGCTCCACTGTCGCTCTGACGCCTTCCCTGCTAACCTTCCCCCTTACTTAAACATTCCAAGCCACTTCCCTCCTGAACGCCGCATTGGCTTCTTCAGCTGCCTTCTGGCACACACTGTTTCCCCCGAACTTGAAAGTCACTGCGGGACTGCTCCCCAGACTATGTCGCCGTCCTCTTCAAAACCTTCCAGTGCTGGCTCCCCAACCACATGCCACAAAGAGAATTTCTCACTGGGCTTTGATGTGCTCCATGGGGATCCTCAAATTCAGGCCATTCTCTGGTCCACCCCACAGAAGAATGCAGGGAAAAGCACTTAAGTCACTAGATGAAAATGCAAACCACGTTTACCCCTTCCTGAAAACTCCATCAACGGTCCCAAACACTACTGTCTCCAGGATTAAGTCCCCAGCTCTCAACCCTGCGTGGCCTGGCCCCACCCACCCCTCCAGCCCTGGTCTGCAGTTCCCTGGGCTCCACACTGGTCAGGCCTCCACATTTAGGGCACATTTACCCACAAAGCCTTTGTTTCCTCTATGCTCTCAGACTGTAGCCCTTCTGCTCTGCTTCCCGGCCCAGCTAAGTCGCACCCATCTGTCAGTTTCACCTTAAATGTCATTCTTAACACACCCCAAAACACACACCCTGAATCCCTACTAACACAGCCCCTGCAGCTCCCCTCTGCCCCTATCACAATGGCAATTAATGAACCACCTGCTCAGTTATCTGATTCATACGTGTCTGCTCTGTGCATCCCATGAGATCAGAGGCCACATCTGTTTTTCTAACCCCTGTACCCCTGCACTTACAGCAGGATTTGGCTCACAGTTGGAATTCAATAAGTCTCAGCTGAATGAGTGAGGGAATGAAGTCTAGTGACAGCTCCTTCCTCTACCTGAGTTCTCTCACAGTCATTGTTGGCTGAAGTTTTGCTTCTCATTCCCCTAACTTCCTCTACTGTGTTCTCTCTTTCAGTATCTTCTCCATAGGCACTAAGCCATTCAACTTTTCCAGGAAATTCCAGATTATTTATGTAGCACTGAGAGGAACCATAAGACAATCAATCAGAGAGGCAGTCTCCCCCAGTATCTTGACCTAATGTTGACTGACTCAGGAGCTGGAGCATAGAAGGAGAAAGAAATGGGCTTCCACCTCTGGAAGCTATTCCACTAAGCTTCTCTGGTTGTAATTGCATTGCACGCAAACTGAGGTAGAATTCCAGTTGGCTGGAACTTTTCATTTGTAGCCAGAAGTAAATGATGCAGGCTGCATTCCAGTGAATATGTTCTTAAGTTATGGGAAGACTTGGGCTAAGGACATGTCTGGATATGATTAACAAAGTTGTGCACTTGTAAATTAGATGAATGCCAGGAAATATTTAAAACTTCCCTTTCTTACTAAACACTTCAAAGATGTGTCCTTGTTTATTGTCAACCTTTTATTCCCCAATTAAAAAAAAGGGAGGGCAAATTCTTTCTCTCTGACAAAGGCCCCACCAAAGAAAGTCACTGTGATATTAAATACATCCCAAGAACACTAGTTCAACTAACGCCTTGACTAGCTTCCTTGGTTCTAAATTTAGAAGAGTAAACTCTTGACTCTAGGAAAGGTTTGATTTCAGAGATACCACTTCTAAACAGGAAAAAAGTCTAAGGCACAGAATTATATTAGCATACTTCCCGAAGCTATAGTTAATAGAAACAGTCTCTAGCCAGCTAGCTGCAAATGTAGGACTTGCCCTTTACTCTTTGGGGAAGGAAATCCAGGAAGCAAGACCGAAACAATCTTTTGTGTTGGCTGGAGAAGACTGCGGGCAGCAGGGCCACAGGGACGTGTATTCCAGCAACGGTTATATCTCATATGCAAACTTTCTTCTGCAGTTTCCTCTCACTTCCTAAGCTGGGCAGACAGTGACGTAAGGTATGCTGGCCCCAGGGACCTCTCTAGAAATCCAGACTCCTGCAAAGGCACGGATGAAATAAACCCTGCCAAGCACTTCCCAAAGATGCCTCCTGGGTACACATGGTCTTTCTGATTTTAGACCCCAGGAATCGGAGGCTTTGATTGCCAGCCAGCACTGGGTGATTATACGGGCCCATTCGATTATACGGGCTATTCATCTCAAGGTTCAACAGCCAGACATGCTTGCTCCCACTTCTGTCCATTGTGCACTGTCTCAGAACCATAGAATCTTAGAATTGGAGAGAGAAGTTTCTTCCAATCCTCACTCCATCAAGCCCTAACTCAAACACTTTTCATTTTAACTTGATGGAGACCTCTCAGAACTAGGTAGGGCAGCCTGGCAGAACAGCATCAGACTGACCAGAGTTCAAGCTCTGCTCTGGTTTTCACCAGATGTGTGATCCTGAGTCACTTCCTCTCTGAGCCTTATTTTCTTCACACAATAATAGTAAATAATAATGATGCTGACATCCATTGAGCACTTACTATGTACTGGGTTACTATGTTGAGCACTTTACACTGATTAGGTGATTAAAATCTCCTGAGAACCTTAAGAGTTGAGTACTACATTTTTCCCGTTTTACATAACAAACCAAGATCTAAAACATATGTGATGTGCCCACTAAGCTACACAGGCAGAGGAGCACTCTATAGTTATCCAGGTTTTAATGCCTGCATCAGAAAAAGAATCTCAAATAACCTAATCTTCCTCTTAAGAAACAAGAAATAGAAAAACAAACTAAAAACCAAGGCAATCAAAAGAAAGTAAATCAAAGAGTATTAGTGGAAATCAATTCAAGAGAAAACAGAAAAACTCTCAAGAAAAAACAAGAAACAAAAAGTTGGTTCTTTCTAAATCAAAAAAATTGACAAATCCTTGACTAGACTGATAAGGAAGAGGAAAAATAGAGAGGAGACAAATACTATTAAATGATAAATGAAAAAAGGGACACCATTACTAATCCTATAGAACAACTTTATGCCAACAAATCAGACAACTTAGATAAAATGGACATCTATAGAAATACATAAACTACCAAAACTGACTCAAGAATAAATAGATGATCTGAGTAAGTCTGTAATAAGAAACTTATTTCATAACTTAATATCTTCCCACAAAAAGCACAAACCCAGATGATTTCACAGGTGAATCCTATTAAATATTTAAAGAAGAAATAATACCAATCCTTTGCAAAATCTTTCAGAAAATAGGAGACACTTTCCAACTCATTCTATGAGAACAAAAAATCACAGAAAAATTAATTTTTAACAAAATATTAGTAAATCCTACCTTCCAACTCAATCTATGAAACCAAAAACATTACAGAAAATTTTAATTTTTAATAAAATACTAGTCAACCCTACCTATCAACATATAAAAAAGGTTATGCAGGATAACCAAGTGGGGATTTATCCCAGGAATGCAAGGTTGACTAGCGAATTTCTTCAACCTGATAAAGGGCATCTATCAGTCTTTTTAAAAAACCTATAGCCAACAACAATACATAAATAGTGAGAGACTGAATGCTTTCCTCCTAGAATGGGGAACAGGGCAAGAATGCCTGCCTTCACCACTTCTGTGGAATGCTGTACTGTAATGGAGTTTCAAGCTAAGATAAAAATATTATGAATCATCATCACCTAATTAATTAAAGGCATCCAGATTGGAAAAGAATTAAAACTGCATTTATTCACAGATGACATTATCTTGCATGTTAAAAATCCCAAGGAATCCAAAGGAAAACTACTAGAATTGATCACCTTCTGGAGGTCCAACCTCCAAATTCTACCTCATTTGGAGGCTAGAATTTCAATATATGACATGTGGACAGGCATAAACATTCAATCCATTGCACCTAAGAATCTACCCAAGAAAAATGAAAACTTGTTCACACAAAATGCATGCATGAATGTTCCTAACAGCATTATTTATAATAAACCAAAACAGAAACAATCCAAATGCTTATCAACTTGTGAATATATGAATATGTAGTATATCAACACAATGGAATACTACTCAACAATTAAAAGGAATGAACTACTAATATATATTATAACTTGAATAAACCTCAAAAAGAACCCAGATGCAAAAGATTGCATATTGTAAGGTTCCATTCATATGAAATTTTCAGAAAAGGTAAATTTATAGAGAAAGAAAGAAAGGTTAGTGATTGCCTACAGCTAAGGGTGGGAGCAGGGATTAACTACAAACAAGCACAAGATAACTTTTTGGGCTGATGGCAAGGTCCTAAAATTGAATTGCTATGATAACTGCATAACTCTAAAAATTTAGAGTCATTGATTTGTAGATGTACAATGGGTAGATTTCATGGTATGTAAAGTGTATCTTAGCAAAAGTGCTTGGGAGGGGAAAAAAGACAATGTAAGCTAAATTTTTTTTTTTTACTCTTAAAATATAGCAGCTACTATTACAATGGTTATTGATGCTATTAAAATTTGGGGCTGGGCCTTTCTAACTAGAAGCCCTCCAGAGATAAATTTTGCTACTGCCTCATGAATGTCCTCTTAAGTGAATTTAAATAAATCACATAGAACAGTGCCTGGGTCTTAGTAAGCATTATGTAAATACAGACATATCCTGGAGATATTGCGGGTTCAGTTCCAGGCCACCGCAATAAAGCAAGTATCACAACAAAGGGAGCCACGTGCATTATTTGGTTTTCCAGCACATCTGAAAGCTATATTACAGTCTATTAAGTATGCAACAGCATTATGCCTTAAAAAATACATGCTTTAGTTTAAAAATACTTTAATGCTAAAAAATTTGAGCCTTCAGCGAGTCATAAACCATTTTGTTGATGGAGAGTCTAAATGGCTGCTGACTGATCAGGGGGGTGGAGCTGAAAGTTGGGGTGGCTCTAGCAATTTCTTTTTATTTTTTTTATTTTATTTTATTTTTAAACTTTACAATATTGTATTAGCTCCACCAAACATCGAAATGAATCCACCACAGTTACACCCGTGCCCCCCATCCTGAATCCCCATCCCTCCCCTCTCCCCACACCCTCCCCCTGGGTCGTCCCAGTGCGCCAGCCCCAAGCATCCAGTATTGTGCATCGAACCTGGACTGGCAACTCGTTTCATACATGATATTATACATGTTTCAATGCCATTCTCCCAAATCTTCCCACCCTCTCCCTCTCCCGCAGAGTCCATAAGACTGATCTATACATCAGTGTCTCTTTTGCTGTCTCGTACACAGGGTTATTGTTACCATCTTTCTAAATTCCATATATATGCGTTAGTATACTGTATTGGTGTTTTTCTTTCTGGCTTACTCCACTCTGTATAATAGGCTCCAGTTTCATCCACCTCATTAGAACTGATTCAAATGTATTCTTTTTGATGGCTGAGTAATACTCCATTGTGTATATGTACCACAGCTTTCTTATCCATTCATCTGCTGATGGGCATCTAGGTTGCTTCCATGTCCTGGCTATTATAAACAGTGCTGCGATGAACATTGGGGTACACGTGTCTCTTTCCCTTCTGGTTTCCTCAGTGTGTATGCCCAGCAGTGGGATTGCTGGATCATAAGGCAGTTCTATTTCCAGTTTTTTAAGGAATCTCCACACTGTTCTCCATAGTGGCTGTACTAGTTTGCATTCCCACCAACAGTGTAAGAGAGTTCCCTTTTCTCCACATCCTCTCCAGCATTTATTGCTTGTAGACTTTTGGATCGCAGCCATTCTGACTGGCGTGAAATGGTACCTCATAGTGGTTTTGATTTGCATTTCTCTGATAATGAGTGATGTTGAGCATCTTTTCATGTGTTTGTTAGCCATCTGTATGTCTTCTTTGGAGAAATGTCTGTTTAGTTCTTTGGCCCATTTTTTGATTGGGTCATTTATTTTTCTGGAATTGAGCTGTAGGAGTTGCTTGTATATTTTGAGATTAGTTGTTTGTCAGTTGCTTCATTTGCTATTATTTTCTCCCATTCTGAAGGCTGCCTTTTCACCTTGCTTATAGTTTCCTTTGTTGTGCAGAAGCTTTTAAGTTTAATTAGGTCCCATTTGTTTATTTTTGCTTTTATTTCCAATATTCTGGGAGGTGGGTCATAGAGGATCCTGCTGTGATGTATGTCAGAGAGTGTTTTGCCTATGTTCTCCTCTAGGAGTTTTATAGTTTCTGGTCTTACATTGAGATCTTTAATCCATTTTGAGTTTATTTTTGTGTATGGTGTTAGAAAGTGTTCTAGTTTCATTCTTTTACAAGTGGTTGACCAGATTTCTCAGCACCACTTGTTAACGAGATTGTCTTTAATTCATTGTATATTCTTGCCTCCTTTGTCAAAGATAAGGTGTCCATATGTGCGTGGATTTATCTCTGGGCTTTCTATTTTGTTCCATTGATCAATATTTCTGTCTTTGTGCCAGTACCACAGTCTTGATAACTGTGGCTTTGTAATAGAGCCTGAAGTTAGGTAGGTTGATTCCTCCAGTTCCATTCTTCTTTCTCAAGATAGCTTTGGCTTAGCAATTTCTTAAAATAAGACAACAATGAAGTATGCCGCATCGACTGACTCTTCCTCTCATTAATTTCTCTGGAGCATGCAATGCCATTTGATGGCATTTTACCCACAGTAGGACTTCTTTCGGAATCTGAGTCAGTCCTCTCAAACCCTGCTGCTGCTCTATCTACTAAATTGTGATATTGCACATCCCTTGTTGTTATTTTAGCAATCTTTACAGCTTCTTCACCAGGAGGAGATTCCATCTCAAGAAACGATTTTCTCCTCTAGAAGAAGCAACTTGTTATCTATTCATGTTTCATCATGGGATTGCAGCAATTCACTCACATCTTTAGGTTCTCCTAATTCTAGTTCTCCTGCTGTTTCTACCACATCTGCAGTTACTTCCTCCACTGCAGTCTTGAATCCCTCAAAATCATCCACAAGGGCTGGAATCAACCTCTTCCCAACTCCTGTTAATGGTGACATTTTGACCTCTTCCCATGAATCACAAATGTCCTTAATGACACCTAGAATGTAAACCCTTTCCAGAAGGCTTTCAGCTGACTTTTCCCTGATCCATCAGAGGAATCACTATCCATGGCAGTTAGAGCCTTACAAAATGTCTTTTTCTTTTTTTTATTGAAGTAAAGTTGATTGACAATGTTGCAGCTTCAAACTTTGCTTTTACAGCTTCCTCACCTCTCTCAGACTTTACAGAACTGAAGAAAGGTCGAGCTTTGCTGTGAATTAGGCTTTGGCTTGGAATGTGTGACTGATATGATCTATCCAGATCACTAAAACTTTCTGTATATCAGAAATAAGACTGCTTCACTTTCTTATCATTCTTGTGCTCACAGGAGTGGCACTTTTAATTTCCTTCAAGAGCTTGTCCTTTGCAATCACAGTGTAGTTAACTGGTGTCAGAGGCCTAGCGTTCACCCTACCCTGGCTTTCACCAGGCCTTCTTCACTAAATTTAATCATTTCTAGCTTTGATCGAAAGTGAAATGTGTGGTTCTTCCTTTCACTTGAACACTTAGAGGCCACTGTAGTTATTAATTGGCCTAAATTCAATATCCTGTTTTCTCAGGGACAGAGAGGCCAGAGAAGAGGGAGGGAAAGGAGGGAATGGCCAGTCGGTGAAGCAGTCAGAACACAGACATTTATCAAGTGCACTATTTTATATGCGTGTGATTTATGGTGCCCTAAAACAACTACAGCAGTAACATCAATAATCACTGATCATAGATCACTATAATAAATATAATAATAATGAAACAGTTGGAAATATTGCAAGAATTAAAAAAACAGGACAGAGACATGAAGTAAGCAAATGCTGTTGGAAAAATGATGCCAATAGACTTGCAGAATGTAGGGTTGCCACAGACTTTCAATTTGTAAAAAAATTAAAAAACAGCAAAAAAAAAAAAAAAAAAAGTGCAGTACCTCCAAAGCACAATAAAGCAAAGTACAATAAAACTAGTTATGCCTACATTCATTACAGGTGATCCTTGCACAACACAGGTTTGAACTGTGCAGTTGTACTTACCTGTAGTTTTTCAATAAATACGCACTACAGCCATGAAATTAAGACGCTTGTTCCTTGGAAGGAAAGTTATGACAAACCTTGACAGTGTATTAAAAAGCAGAGACATCATTTTGCCAATAAAGGTCCATAGAGTCAAAGCTATGGTTTTTCCAGTAGTCATGTATGGATGTGAGAGACCATAAAGAAGGCTGAGTGCTGAAGAATTGATGCCTCTCAACTGTGGTGCTGGAGAAGACTCTTGAGAGTCCCTTGGACTGCAAGATCAGTCAATCCTAAAGGAAATCAACCCTGGATATTCATTGGAAGGACTGATGCTAAAGCTCCAATACTTTGGCCTCCTGATGTGAAGAGCTGACTCATTGGAAAAGACGCTGATGCTGGGAAAGACTGAGGGCAGGAGAAGGGGGTGGGTGAGAGAGGATGAGATGGTTGGATGGCATCACCGACTGAATGGACATGAGTTTGAGCAAACACCGGGAGGCAGTGAAGGACAGGGAAGCCTGGCGTGCTGCAGTCCATGGAGCTGCAAAGAGTCAGGCAAGACTGAGCTTCTGAACAGCAACGACAGCACTACATGATCTGAGGCTGGTTGAATCACGGATGCAGGACCACAGATATGGAGGGCTGAATACAAAGTCAGAGCAAATTTTCAACTGCTCGGAGGATTGGTGCCCCTAACCTCTGCATTATTTGAGGGTCAACTGGATATTATCATTATTATCATCCCCAATGTTATTATGACTATTATTAATGAGACAGGCATGACTTGAAGAGTTCTGAGAAGGTGGTGCTGAACCCCCCAGGGTGCCCATTGTGGACTGCTTCCCCAGAGGCTCTCTGTAGCCAGGATTGTTCCTACAAAGAGTCCCACTGAAAAGTGGGACACATTTCTTCTATTGCATAGAGCCTCTTTTAGTTTTTTTGTTTTTTAAGGCCATCTTTTTCGCATTTCTTCTTTTGTCCTCAAAAGCATTCAGATGCCTGGAGGAAAACCCCTCCTAGTGTATTGTAAAAGAAAAAGATGACAAGCCTTTGTGTCCCAAGTACTCAGCTCTTAAAGCCCCCTCCTTCCCCTGCCACCCCGTGCCTACCGCACCATCTGGGCTCACAGGGCTCTCTGGACAGCTCTGAGGGGCAGGGCAGAGCTGCACAGGAGCCCTGACATCCCCGTCCGCCAGCCAGACCCCCTGCAGTGGGCAGGATTTCAGCAACCCCAGCCACTGCTGCAGGCTTCCGTCTCCATAAGGCGTCCCGGGTGCTTCAGTGGGCCTGAGACTTGCCCTGACCTTCAAGTCACAGTCCCTCCTCCAGCTCACTGGGGTGACCCCATGTGTGTCTGGGATTCTCTCTCAGTTTCCTTGCCTGCCACTGCTGTTCCTCCTGGCCTGAGACCACAGCTTGCTCTCCCAGATCACCTACAACTTCCCTTCTTCGGGAAGCTGAGACCCATCCCCTCAAGGGGCTTGGCCAACAAGTACCCTAAACCTGGGCCTCTCACAACACCTGGGGGGCTGTCACACCCTCTAGAGCCACTGCTCTAGAAATTTCTGTCTAATAGAAATTTCTGCAGGGATGGAAATGTTCCCTATCTTCGCTGTTCAATGCAGCAGCTACTAATCACACTGGCCACTGAGCACATTTCAAATATGACTAGTGTGACCAGAATTGAATTTTTAGCTTCATTTACTTTTAATTAATCTAAATTTCAACAGCCACCTGTGGCCAGTGGCTACTGATTCAGACAGCACAGCTCTAGATACTGAACACTGGCCTAGCAACCCTTCAGGAGGAGGCAGACCTTGCCCTATCCCCTGCAGCACACAGGGGCCCCGGCTTCCTCTGCATCTCTTCCAGCATTACCATAGGACCAGAAACCCTGACATATACAAATAATCCCCCTGGGACAACAGCTGTGCTCCCAGAGGGCTAAGAACTGTTCCTTTAATATTTCAACTATACATCTTACATCTCAGGGGAAAAAAACACACAGAGGGAGAGACCACACAGATGAGTCAGACCCTTGATGCAAACATGAAGGATGGATGAAGCCCCTGCTTTCTCTTTTGAAATCTGAATAAATACCTTGCTTGGAATTTTGTCATAATTTCACTGCTATATTAAGAGTTGCGGCCCAGATTATGTAAAACAAAATTTAGGAGTCATATCCGACAGGGAAAAGAGATTATCGTATTATAAAATGCTTTGCAGGATGTAAAATACCAAAGTGTGTGTGTGTGCATGCTCAGTGGTGTCCTACTCTTTGTGACCCCATGGACTGTAGCTCACCAGTCTCCTCTGTCCATGGAATTTTCCAGGCAAGAATGGGTTGCCATTTCCTGCTCCAGGGGACCTTCCTGACCCAGGGATCTAACCTGCGTCTCCTGCACTGGCAGGCGGATTCTTTACCACTGAGCCACGTGGGAAGCCCAAAATACTAAAGTAATGAGGAATATTAGAATGAGATGAGACTAAGTCAGCTATAATTTTAAGTCGTTAATTATCACTTCGTGGAAATTTTTGTACAAGAAGTAGTAGGTTTCAAAACAGGCAGACAACTAGCTGAAGGAGAATCCTTTGCTTTGCTACTGTTATGTCTTTTTAAAAAGTCAGTATTGGTCAATTATCCCACAGCACAACTACTCTGGATTGAAAAAAATCAATTACGTATGGAGGCAATTATTTTCTGCACCTCTTGCTACTGAACTGGCAATGAGTTTTCACGGCTCAATTAGCTTTTAGCTTAAAACCATAGCAGCCAGTATCTATTTCTGTCTGAGATATTTACTTACAGCAAAAACAGAATGCTATTACAGATTGTTTTAGGAAAAAACAGACTGAGGGTCAGATATTAGTGGCATAATATTAAACTGTTTTAATGCTTTGGTTCAGTAATCTTACTATGATGATTATCCTTATGAAATAATATGTGAAAAGAAAAAACATACACCTGAAGATGTTCACAAGCATCATCATCTAAAATGGCAAAAACAGAAACAATCTAAACAAATTAAATATCCTATAAAAAGAGAAATGATTAAATATCCATTCCACTCAGGCTCACACTGATCACGGCCCCAGCGAGGCTGCTCGTCAAGGTCACAAATAACCTTCACGCTGCTAAATCCAGCCCTCATCATACTAACCAATCATCAGCACGTGACACAAGCGATCAGTCTTCGTCTCTACAAATGCTCTGCTCTTCCAGCCCACACACTTTCCTAACCCAGACAGAGAGCTTATAGAAAAGCAAACCCAGAGGCTTCGTCCCAAGGACCTGCAGGCTCGAAACTAGAGAGAGCTTGCATTGGCCCCACCCAACCATCACCTTCAAGTTGGAGAGAGAAGCCCAGCCGGGCTGCACCTGGCTCCTGCGCTCATCAGCTCATCACAGGCTTCATCCTCGGCTCTGCATTATCCACAAGATCAGACTAGTCAAAGTTAGACTAATTCACTATGGCAGGTAATCCAATAACCGTTCAAGTGGGGCTTGAAAATATACAGTGTATGTCAGACTCACCCAATTCTGTCTGACTTGGATGATAAAAACTAAGTTCCGTTTCCTGGGAAAACATCCCAGATGTATGCTTCCCAAGGGAAGAATGCAAACTAAGGAGGTCATAATTGGCACAGGTGAGTCATACAAACAATGAGTAACTCTCAGCAGGAAATAGGCTCCCAGAGAAGAGACCTTCAAGGAGGAACTTCTCTCACTCCCCCGGAGTTTTAGAAAAGAGCCAATCAGGAACAAGCTGCCCAGGCATTTCATCCTGGGAAGGCCAAGTGCCGGAAGGAGTTCTAGGCCACGATGCTTCCACAGTAAATAAAGGTTATCGAGTACAGAGAGTCCAGGGCCTGGGTGTCAGGAGAGCTGGGCTCTAGGGATGCTCCAACCAAATGAAGCCCTACACTAAGAACAGCAGGAGCAGCGAGCACCCACCTAACACTTTCTGTGTGCCCAGTATCATGCAAGCACGAGATGTATACTAATAATACAATCATCTTCACAAGCAGATACTATTATTTTCTTTTTTTTTTTTTGGCCATGCCACAGGGCGTGCAGGATCTTAGTTCCCCGACCAGGGATCAAACCCAGGCTGCCTGCAATGCAAGTACAGAATCTTAACCTCTGGACCACCAAGGAAGTCCTGCAGATACTATTCTTTTCATCACAAAGTGGGAGAGCTGCGTTCAACTCAGGCAGTGTTGTTTCAGAGCTCTTAACCATTATGTAACAAAACCTTTAATATGAATACCCCAGTGGTCAGAGGAAAGTTTCATGGTGTTTGCAAGGTCAGGGCACCCACAATTCTTGATAGCCAATTCAGGAAGTGATTCTCCTGTCAAGAGAGCAAAAATATCCGCACCACTCCCCACTGAGAACATTGATCACTACAGAAAATACAGATAAAAGCCGCAGATGGGAACACAAAAACCAATTCTCGAGTTAATGAATAAATATTGGTAGGCATTTTGCCAAGCACACTGGAAAAAACAGATCTCTATAAATATCAACTAATAGAGGTTGGCTGCTTAGGAATAAATTTTGGTCAACAGCATTACCAGAGGCTGAAATTAATCTGTAATGTGAAAGAAAAGCTGGGACGCGTGGATGCTGCCCCTGAGCCTGGGCGTTGGTGTGGGAGAGGAACAAGCAGGGTCCATGGAAAAGGCCCCATCGTAGGACTGGAGGAGGAATCCAGATCAAACCACCGCAGTCTGTCCCCTCAGCCACCAGCTCAGGGGTCCCATCACCACCTTGGGAGAGAGGAAGTGGGACTGTATCCAAAGCCCCTCAAAATATAACCTCTCTGGTTCTGTATCCTATAGATAGAACTCATCATTTCCAACATCTCTTATTGCCACCTTTATAAAGGTCTGAGCTACAGGGCCTCTCTAGGGGTTATCACCTACCTATCTCCCATTAGGACTCAAGGTGTTCCCTGAAGATGGCCATCCTGGCAAAGCTTACACTGCAGACATCCCCAGCCCAGTGACACACTCATGTTGGATATTAGATAAGTCCTTGCCCTTCTGTGTTCACTGAAAAGGAGAGAATTTGACTTATTGACCAAGAAAGTGTTTCCCAAATTCCTTTAGGAGTTTTTTCAGGAATAATATCCTGAAAGCCATTTAGAATCAAGTGCCAAGTAGTATATATGTGTTAGTCACTCAGTGGTGTCCAACTCTTTGTGACCCCATGGACTGTAGCCTGCCAGGCTTCTCTGTCCATGGGATTCTCTAGGCAAGATTACTGGAGTGGGTTGCCATTCCCTTCTCCAGGGGATCTTCCTGACCCAGGATCAAACCCAGGCCCCCTGCATCATAGCCAGATTCTTTACCATCTGAGCCACCAGGGAAGTAAGAAGTGTACCATGGGTGAATCAGTTTGGGAACTGCCATTTAAACAAAGTTAAGGATATTTGCCTGTTGTTGTTCTCCAAGTCTCCAGTATGATGAAGCACATTATTAGTCTCCAAGGAGGGACAGGATGCTGTGTTTCCACATATCTTCCCATCACTGCTTTTCACATTTCCTGTGAGGGTCTTCCCTGGAAAATGCAGTTTAGGGAAAGCTGCTCTACAAGATTTCCTTCAGAACCAATGCTCTGGAAGGCTTGGGAGGAATCTGGGTAGGACCCCAGTAACTTTGGCTATTATATTGTGCTTAACTGCTTTCTTAGCCATAAGAATGGGATACATGACTACCCATTCCCAAGGGTGGATCACGTGAGATAACTCATCAAAGTACACAGCACGGGTCACTGGCAGATGCAATGGAAATGGTGGTAATGGGATTCCATAAGTCTTCTGGCATCAAGCCTGGAAAATGCTTTCCTAGTGCTTACCAAGAGACCTGCACCAGGACACAGAACTTACTTTTCATCCTTACAACTTGGCTCTCCCCAGGTGAGAGCTTTGTTGACCAGTGCTCACTGACCTACAATCAACTGACTCATGTGAACCCCCCTCCCAGACTCTTCAGGGCAGATCTGGGACTACACTGCGCATGCAGTAAACCTGGAAACATCTGTTTAGACTGGGCTGGGGGGAGGGGGTGTCAAACAATCTTGCCTGTTCTGACTTCATCAGTCACTCGTTTCAGGCACCCTGGACCACAAGCAGGAAATCCGGGCTCCGTCCCTGGTCCAGTATGGGCCCCAGGTCTAATGTGCTCTTGTGCTTTACCACCAGCTACCTCTCTGGGCCTCAGTCTCCCCATCAGTAATATTTAGGGGTGAAGTGAACACATGTTCTCAATTGGAGATGGACATTAGACTTACCCAGAGTGCTTTCTGGAAATAATCCTGTCTGGATCCAACCCCAGACCTACTGAGTCAAAGATTTCTACTTTCACCGCATATAAAATTCACCTCAATTGAAAAAAAAAAGTGCTGGAACCCAGGCTAAGTATTTTGTAAACACTCCTGGGTGACTCTGATCCACCCTCTTGTTAAGAGCTAACCTGGCTGATCACAAGCATTGCTTCCAGCATCTTATTAAAGGTCATCTGACTTCTAGATTTCTCTACAAAGAAGGTGTCAAGCCTACAGCCTTTCAAATAATTGGCTGGAAGAGGTGAGGACTGTTGGCAAGGACGCTCCATGACTGCAAAGAGAGGTGCTCTGGGTACCCTGGGAAGCCCAGCACATACCTTTACCCAGCTGCTTCTGGAACATTCCATAAAGTTACCTGTCTCTACAAATCCACCTCAACCCTCTGCCTTTAAGCCATCTTAACTCTCTCTCAAACCATGTGCCAACAAAAATGAGCACTGACTGTCCTATATCCTCCTTCCCATTTTCTGATCACTTCATCTCAAGTCTTGTCTTGGTGCTATTCCTCACTGATGACCTCATTCCTGCCCTTCTGGACTCAGAAACTGTACTGGAGTCTCAAGCTTCCCTTTCACAAGGACTCTGGCTTGGGTTCACTCCACTGGCTTGTCACACCGTGGGCTATCTCAAGTAGAACACCTATCCTGGCTGGTCCAATACATGTCCCAGGGGCCATCTAAAGCTCACAGAACCTGACTGGCCAAGGGATAAAGGCATCATAACCCAAGGCCCAGAGAGATCCAGAGCTTTGGTATTCTGTTTAATTCTGAGTTTGGGATGTAGCACCTCTCTGCTCCTCTCCTCTATCCTCACAGGTAACTGGGCACTAAGAGCCATGAGTACAAAGGAATTAGATGAGGCCAATTTCATACTTGGAACAAGTTTCTGGAGTGTTGAATCTCACTTTGTTCCAACTGTCAGCACAAAGGGCTAAAGAGAGAATGTAACAATGTGAAAACAAAAGAAATAAACAGAACTGTTTAGAACTAATCCTACAAGCAACACACAGTGGAATATGACAGAGACTGCAATGTGACCTTAAGGAGACCAACTAGGTCCCTGGCCAAAAAAATTGGCAGTAACCTGATGGAATACATTAAAAGTCTTCAAATGTAAGCTGTCAATCAAAAGAAAAAGAATCTCAGAACTGAATGCTGATAGTGCCCATCTGAGCCCTGTTCTGGGACGAGGAAGCCTTAGGCACATGGTTCCACTACCACCATCCTGTCTATCCTCCCTTAAATTTCTATATACATACCCCTATATGTATAGGCTGGCATGTCCAGGCTGCCAGCAGCCCCCAAAGATGAAGAGAACACTATCGATTTGGAATCCACAAGACCAAGCTAAAAGGATCTCCTCAGACTATCAGCTCACTCACTTCCAAACTTCTGTATTCAGAGTCACTCATTTGAGTCACCTCGAAAGAAAAGTTCCTTTAGATGAATTCAGGGAAAAAAGTAGGCCAGAACAATTCTTATCGATAATAATAGTTCATTTCTCTATTCAGTTTAGTTCAGTCACTCAGTCGTGTCTGACTCTTTGCAACCCCATGAACAGCAGCACGCCAAGCCTCCCTGTCCATTACCAACTCCCAGAGTCCACCCAAACCCATGTCCATTGAGTCGGTTCAGTTCAGTTCAGTCGCTCAGTCGTGTCCAACTCTTTGTGACCCCATGAATCGCAGCACACCAGGCCTCCCTGTCCATCACCAACTCCTAGAGTCCACCCAAACCCATGTCCATTGAGTCAGTTCAGTTCAGTTGCTCAGTCGTGTCCGACTCTTTGTGACTCCATGAATCGCAGCACACCAGGCCTCCCTGTCCATCACCAACTCCCGGAGTCCACACAAACCCATGTCCACTGAGTCCGTGATGCCATCCAACCATCTCATCCTCTGTCGTCCCCTTCTCCTCTTGCCCTCGATCATTCCCAGAAACAGGGTCTTTTCCAATGAGTCAGCTCTTCTCATCAGGTGGCCAAAGTATTGAAGTTTCAGCTTCAACATCAGTCCTTCCAATGAACACCCAGGATGCCATCCAACCATCTCATCCTCTATTAACACACCACAATATACAAATTGCTTCATCAAAAAATCATGAAATAATGTTTTTTATAATCTTGGAGTAAGAAGATTTACTAGGTATGATACAAAATCTAAAAGTCACAAAGGACTGACATACCTGACCACACAATTATTTTTAGACTTCATGGGAGGAAAAAATTAGTCTAAAGATAATGAACTGTTACAAAAATATTTTCAATGTATATCAGGGACAAAAATACCCTAATTTCCTTAATAAGTAGAGAGCTGCTTGAAATCAGCAAGAAAAAATCAACAACTCAACAGAAAAACAGGTAAAGAATATAAATAGTTCAAAGAAAAGGAAATTCAGTAGTTCTTACCATATTAAAGGAGATCCTATTTCACTCTGAGTAAAACTAATGTTCTATTAGATATAATTTTCCACCTATAAATTGGCAAATTTCAAATAGTTTGCTTACATTCTGAGCTGAGAATGGGTACACAGACAATCTCATTAATGCTGTGGATTTAGAAACTAATATAAACATAATGGAGGGCAATTTGGCAACATCCACAAAAATGTTAAATGCATACACCTCTGACTCAACAATTTCACTTTCAAGGATTCATCCAACAAAATTCCGCATATGTGTAAAATTACTGGTGAACAAGGTAGTAACTGCAGAATTGTTTTTAATAATAAAATTTGGAAATAATCTAAAGGTACATCAATAAGGACTAGTTAAGTAAATTAAATTCCATACATAAAATACTCTGTAGGGTGGAGGTAGCAGATGCAAAGTATTATATATAGAATGGATAAACAAAGTCCTACTATACAGCACAGGGAATTATACTCAATATCCTGTGATTAAACCATAATGGAAAAAACATGAAAAAGAATGTGTGTGTGTGTATGTGTGTGTGTGTGTGTGTGTGTGTGTGTGTATATATATATATATAACAATCTCTTTGCCATATAGCAGAAATTAACACATTGTATATCAACTATACTTCAACAAAAATGTTTTTAATAAAAATACTCTGTAGCTATAAAAAGAATGCTATAAAAGCTATTAAAAAAAACTATAAAAAGCCCTAAATATACTGATTTGAAGATATCAACAAGACATATTAAGTAAAAATAAATAAATAAATAATGTGCAGAACCTTTCCAGGGAGTTGAGAACTTGATGGCAGAGATGAGAGTAAAAAGGCTTTTATATATATATATATATATATATACACACACACACACACACACACACACACACATATACAAAGATATAGATATATATCCATATCTTTGTATACCCTTTTGTGTATTCTGAATATTCTACCACGTGGAGGTGGTTGAAAATAAGACAACAAAAATTTTAAATGAGTTCCATCAATGTGGTAAATCTATATGTATCCATATCTAAAGGTATATCAGTTATCAAATGGAGGAAAAAAGTAAATCTCATTTATATAAAAACCTTTTGTTGTATATTGATGTGTATGTTCATAAATGCACAGAAAAAAAAGCTTAAAATGAAACATACCAATCTATTTACAAAGCTCACACTTGAGGAGGGGAGTAGAATTGCGATAAAGAAGGAAGAAGGAATCTGTGCACTGGTTACCTTTAAAAATCTACATTCTTAAGAGATTTCTAATTGACCACCCAGAACTTTTTGCTTTGATTACTGTATTCTTTATTTTTAAAAGTTCTGTTCAGTTGTTTTTCAAATATATCAGTGTATTTTTTTTATAGCTCCCTGCAGGTATTCTCAGGCTTGTCGTCTGTTTCTTCAAACTTAGTTAACGTACATTTTTTTGAGATCTGAGTATGATAATTCCAACATCTGAACTCCTAAAGGGTCTACTTCTGCTGTCTCTTTGCCAGTTCTCACTCATTGTACCTTGCTTTTTTTGTGCTTGGTTCTTTTATTCATTGTCCTTGAGAGTTACTTGTGAGAAAGAAGGTGTCCACGGCAACATTCAGCTAAGTCCTGCCAGGTTTACAGATCATCCAACCCCCCTTTACTGGTAAAGAGCAGGCCCTGGAGTCAGGCAGTTCACGTTCTGTCCAGCTCTCCCATCAAAGCTGTGTCTTGGGGCAATTCTCCTGATCTTCCTGGGCCCAGATTTCTCACCTGTAAAGTAGGGAATTATGCCTTTCTCGGGGCTAACAGGGGATAATACATTATAGTAAGGCACTCAGCACATGCCTGGCACAAGGTGAGACTTCTCTAAATCATGACATCTATCATTACTATAGCACTTTACAACAAGGATCTGACCCAAGGAGATGGCAGCGAGAATACAGCAGGGGCAGGGCGACTGGGAGGGATGATCGGGAAAAGAGTGTCCTCCGAACTAGCCTGGGAGCTCTGTGGGGCCAACAGCCATGAAGACTACATCTGAGCACTTCACACAGGCCATCGAGTCCACGGCGAGTGTTGATAAAGTGTTACAGAAAGTAAGACACAAGTGAAAGGAACTGTGATAAACCATGTGCCCCCTGGCCCTCAGGGCCCCCAAGCTTGCTGCTCAGTGATCACCCCAGAAAGGCCACTGCATAGTCACAGTGGCCCAAAGAAGGGCAGTGTCAACAAGGCAAGAGCTGGCTCCTAGAGCCCCTGCTCCCCAAAAGGGCCGGTGTGTCAGGGACAATAAGCCGGGAACAAGGAGGTTCTGTGCAGAGCAACCCCAAGGAAAACTGTGGCTGCATTCCTGCTCACACCTCTGCGCTGCTTGGATGTGAACACCCATGCCAGGGTCCCCCCACTCCCAGACCTTCACACCATTATTTGCTAACTTAATGACTTGTACCCACCCCTGCACCTCACTGAAAACCCTCTGGGTCCACATAGCCTTTGAGAGAGCAACAGACACAATGCCAACCCAAGGCCTGGGGCAGATAGCAATGCAAAAGGGCAGCATGCTGGCTCTAGAGAGAACCCGCAGACGAAGCAAATCTAACAACACTGAAATTTCACCTTCTAGAACACAGAGAGTAGAGATCTAACAATCATTAGGCATTCAAAATAAGGTGCAAACAGCCTGAAAAAACCATCCTCTCTGCTGTTAGCGTCTCTCCAACACGATTCTTTCATGCAGTGTTTTTCCGTAAATCTATTTCTGATTCTCCACAGCCCCCCACCGTGGTGCGCTGGGACTGTCACTCTTGATGCTGAAGGAGCTGGAGGCTAGGAAGCTAGCTGCTGTGGTTCTTGTCTGAGGTCACGCAGGAACCTGGGGACATTTAGTCAGGTCAGCCCCTGGAACAAAGGCTCCCACTAACGTCAGGGACATCGGTCAACAGCTCAGCAAGTGATGGGGGAGGATTACGACACAGGAAATGACAGTCATGGCAGACACAAGGGAGGAGACAAAGAAAGCACTTTGAAAAAAGCCCAGCATTTTTGTTTCTAATAGGACCTGGAATTTGCTGCACACGGTGTTCTAGAAACTGTCATCATCTGAAGCAAATCTGGTGTGGATCTGTGGCTAAAAGAACAGCATGCACGTGCACACACTCATGTTACATGCTGGCATCTCTATGTTCTGGTCAGAACTGCTGGCCAGGTCGAGGAAGATGGGAGGTGTCTAGAGGACCCATCCTAGCAGGGGTGGTGGTGGGCGGGGACTGCGGGCTCGAGGGTTGCTCGGGCAACCTGCGTATCTCATTCCTGGTCCCTATCTCCTTCAGTACAGCCAAGCTAAACATGTGTGACATGCAGCTACCCTGATGACCCACCTGCCCTGCAGAATCCAGCCAGGCTGGGAAACATAAGGGCAGATAGTCAGGAAGCATCTACCCTACTTCCCTAAAATACTGTGATGCCATTTCAGAAACCCCACAAAAGAGAGGCACCAAAAGTCCCAGTTATGGAGAGTTTATAAAGCAGTTTCACATGTACCAACTGAAGCATGCCAAGACTTATGCTCAATCAGAGGAGAAGTTTTTAATCCCCAATTGGTAGAGTAGAAAATAGAGGCAGAAGGAAAGATCTGTAGATTAAGAGAGACTCAGCAAATATTCACATATTTCTGGTAGGCGTGTAAAATGGTACTGCCACTCTGGAAAAGCTTAGCAATTTCTTGAGGAACTAAGCATGGAACTACTATAAGACCCAGCTACTATTCCTTCCCATATGCAGATGATAACACTCTAATGGCAGAAAGGGAAGAGGAACTAAAGAGCCTCTTGATGAGGGTAAAAGAGGAGAGTGAAAAAGCTGACTTAAAATTCAACATTCAAAAAACTAAAATCAAGGTATCTGTCCCATCACTTCATGACAAATAGAGAGGAAAAAGTGGAAGCAGTGACAGATTTTATTTTCTTGGGTTCCAAATTCATTGCTGATGGTGACTGCTGCCATGAAATTAAAAGACGCTTGCTCCTTAGAAGAAAAGCTCTGACAAATGTATACAGTATGAAACGAGTTGCCAGTCCAGGTTCGATGCACGATACTGGATGCTTGGGGCTGGTGCACTGGGACGACCCAGAGGGAGGGAATGGGGAGGGAGGAGGGAGGAGGGTTCAGGATGGGGAACACATGTATACCTGTGGCGGATTCATTTTGATATTTGGCAAAACTAATACAATTATGTAAAGTTTAAAAATAAAATAAAATTAAAAAAAAAAAAGGCAAAGACATCACTTTGCCAACAAAGATTCATATAGTCAAAGCTCTGGCTTTTCCAGTAGTCATGTATGGATGTGAGAGCTGGACTGTAAAGAAGGCTGAGCACCAAAGAATTGATGCTTTTGAACTATAGTGCTGTAGCAGACTCTTGAGAGTCCCTTGGACTGCAAGGAGATCAAATCAGTCAATCCTAAAGGAAATCAACCCTAAATATTCATTGGAAGGACTGATGCGGAAGAGGATGCTCCAATACCTTGGCCACCTGATGTGAAGAGCCAACTCTTTGGAAAAGACCCTGTTGCTGGAAAAGATTTAAGGCAAAAGGAGAAGGGGAATGGCAGAGGATGAGATGGTTAGATAGCATCACTGACTCAATGAACATAAATTTGAGCAAACTCCAAGAGAAGGTGAAGGACAGGGATGCCTGGCTTGCTGTAGTCCATGG
Organism: Bubalus bubalis; assembly: GCF_019923935.1. Classification (NCBI taxonomy): domain Eukaryota; kingdom Metazoa; phylum Chordata; class Mammalia; order Artiodactyla; family Bovidae; genus Bubalus; species Bubalus bubalis. The sequence goes on along the minus strand of NC_059157.1, from coordinate 117,761,721 downwards.
GGTCACAAAGAGTCAGACTCGACTTAGTGACTCAGCAATGATTCCTTCAGGCATTTATTCCAGAGAAATCACAATTTATATTCACATATAAAAATTTGGACAAAAGTGTCAGAGCAGCTTTACTCAAAATAACCCCAAACTGGAAACAACCTGTGTGACTGTGAAGTGACTCAGTTGTGTCCGACTCTTTGTGACCCCATGGACTGTAGCCCACCAGGCTCCTCTTCCATGGGATTTTTCCAGGCAAGAGTACTAGAGTGGGTTGCCATTTACTTCTCCAGTGGATCTTCCCAACCCAGGGATTGAACCCGGGTCTCCTGCATTGCAGGCAGACGCTTTACCATCTTAGTCACCAGGGAAGCCCAACCTAGATGTCCATAAATGTATGAATGGTGAAACAAACTAGGGCATGTCTATACCACAGAATACTTGGCAGTAAAAAGGAATGCATTCTGATATTTGCAACAACTTTAAAGAATCTCCAGACAATTATGTTGAGTGGGAAAAAGTCATTCTTAAAAGGTTACATACTTTATGATTCCATTTATATAACATTCTTTGAAATGACAAAGGTATAGAAATGGAAAACAGATGAATGGTTGTCAAGGGTGAGGTGGGGATGTGGGGAGTGGGTGTGGCTATAAAAGAGCAGTATGAAGGAGCCTCATAATGGAATGCTGATGATGGAATCTCGACTACATCAATGTCAACATCCTAGGTGTCGGGTACATAGTCTTGCAAGATGGTACCACTGGGAGAAAGTGGGTAAAACATCTCTATGTTCTTTCTTACAACTACATGTTCATCTACAAGTATCACAAACTTAAAAGTTTAATTTACAAAAAGAGAAAGAGAAAGACTTCAGAGACATGTAGCCCTTGTCTGAATCCTGATTTGCACAATCCTATAAAAACATATTTCTAAGACAAGTGAAGAATGTGAACACTGCTTAAATATTACATAAGGAATTATTGTTAATTGTGTTAAATGTAATGAGGTACTGTGTTTATGTAAACAAAAAGTACTTATTTGTCAAAGTATAAAATAATATGATATCTAGTGTGTACTCTGAAACAACCCAGGGTTGAGTGAGAAGGCAGTGGGTGGGACTAGAGATATAATAAGATTGGCCATGAGCTGATAACTTTTGAAACTGGTTGAGAGTTTGTTACTCTACTATTGTATATATTTGAATTTTTCATAATAAAAGGTGCAGAAATTTTTAAAAAGGCCCAGAAAGGATATTCACTGCCTTGCCTAAGGCTACACCATCAGCAAGAAAGAGAAACAGATGCCAGAGGCATCCAGCTAAGCTGTGCACTCGGAACTCTCACTCTCTAACCAGTGTCGGGTGCTAAGCAGCCCACGATGGAGGCCCTTGGGGCCCAGGAAACCCAACCTTCACCAGAGATGCCACCCATCAGGCTGAGTGGGAGGCTCAAGGAAACAGCAAACCCTGTCCTTCGTTGACAGAAGATACAAGCGTTCTCAGAGGCCAAACAACAGAAAAACAGTGTGTTCATCTGATTCACCTTGGAAAACAGGACTACCAGATCATTCTCTTTGCCCTCTGTACCGGCGACCACGCCACCAGTCCAGGGAAAAAAGACAGACTGCACCAAATGTTACATTCTTCTTAAAGCCTTCCCAAAATTCCTTGGTTAAAGGTGTACCCTCCTTTACCCTCTCACAGAACTGTGCTTACATGCCCTGGATCAGTTATCTTGCTGCCAGTGAAAACATCAATCACTATCTCACAGCTTCTAAGACAATTCAGCCACAGCTTAGCTGAATGCCTCTGGCTCACAGGCTGCAACCATCCCAGCATTCACTCCTGTGGCTGTTGGTGGGCCTCAGATCCTCTGGGCTATTGGCCAGGGACATCAATTCCTTGCCATGCAGGCTACTCCACAGGGCAGCTCATAACAGAACAGCCAGCTTCCTCCAGGGCAGGGGCTCACAGAGAAAAAAGATATCCAAGATGGAAGCCAAGACTATGTATAACCATCTCAGAAGCTTTGCCATATTCTATATGTTAGCAGTCAGAAAGTCCAGCTCAAGTGAAGGGCCTGAACACCAGGAAGTGGGAATCAATAACTCCCTACGACACCCCTAAGTCCATCCATTTGTACAACAGGAATGTTTCATTCCTTCACTAGAAAATAGTTATGAGAGCATGACCCACGTCTGATGCATATCTTTTCCCTCTGCCCTCCCCTCCAGGACAGATCCTCTGTATCCGAGACCGGCAAATCACACACCTGTCCCTCCCCACACCCAGGTGGCCAAGTTTGGGACCACATGGTCCCACCTGCTCTGGTCCCAGCGGACTGGATTGATGACAAAAAAAATTCAACAATTCAAGGCCTGTGAGCTAGCCAGAAGATTCTCTTTCAGGATCTGAAATGGAAAATACCCAATGATGATGCTTGTTATGGGGAAGTCATACCAAACCAAAGCCCCACACAGGCTTCAGTTCCGTGGGAACAGAAAAAAATGTTTTAAAAATGCAACATAGAGAGAAGAAAATGGAGAAGTATAGACAGAAACAGAGATCATGAGAGCGACAGAAAGAGAAAGAATCACTAGAACAGAGGGGTCCCCAGAGCTGCCCCAAGTTCCAAACTCTCTCATTCCAGCCCCTCCCATAATAATCCCTCCCCCATGTTGACTTGCAGGAGTCTCGCTTTCTCATAAAAGAGGAAGAAGAGAGGGAAGAGGAAGAGCATATCTAGGCAGGGCTCCAGGGAGGTCGTCAGGGCCAGGACATCCCGTCAGAGGGCTTGAATGAGGGAGCTTATTAGAGATTAGCCACCAAACCAACTCACAGTCAAAAGTTCACTCCTAGCCCAAGCCCAAGCCCCTTAGTTACCCAAATTTCACAGTGTGTGATTAATGACTATAAAGGACATAGTTTATTATGTGATAGATGATGCTTTTAAAAAAAAAATAAAAGCAACATTGAACCTGACTACCCCAGTTCAATGCAGAGGGAAAACCATTACCCGCCGCCGCCGCTGCCGCTGCTGCTGCGTCACTTCAGTCGTGTCTGACTCTGTGCGACCCCACAGACAGCAGCCCACCAGGCTCCTCTGTCCATGGGATTTTCCAGGCAAGAACACTGGAGCGGGTTGCCATTGCCTTCTCCCCATCACCCACTGGACCCCACAATCTCCCTCACCTCTCAGAGAGAAGTTATGTCCCAGAGCCTACGACGGGAGTGAGACTACGTCAGGAACCAGCTAAACCTGGTTAAGAAATCAGTCCTGAACCAAGGCAACAAGCTGGTGTGAGGGAAAAAAAGCCAAGGTGTGTGGTGTTGGACAAGACTCTTGAGAGTCCCTTGGACAAAAGGAGATACAACCAGTCCATCCTAAAGGAGATCAGTTCTGGGTGTTCATTGGAAGGACTGATGTTGAAGCTGAAACTCCAATACTTTGGCCACCTGATGCAAAGAGCTGACTCATTTGAAAAGACCCTGATGCTGGGAAAGACTGAGGCCACAAGGAGAAGGGGACGACAGAGGATGAGATGGTTGGATGGCATCACCGACTCAATGGACATGAATTTGAGTGAACTCCGGGAGTTGGTGATGGACAGCGAGGCCTGGCATGCTGCGGTTCATGGGGTAGCAAAGAGTCAGACACGACTGAGCGACTGAACTGAAGGCCACCTTTAGAGCTACCTGTGATAGCTCTTTGACAGAGAAGCTCTAAGACCGCACTGTGTCTGGGACTTCCCTGGTGGTCACATGCTCGGCAGTCGGCAGGCCACAACTAAAGAACCCACATGCTGCAACTAAGATCCAACACAGCCAAATAATTAAAAAAAAAACAAAAAACAGCCTTTTATTTTATTTTTAAACTTTACAATATTGTATTGGTTTTGCCAAACATCGAAATGAATCCGCCACAGGTATACATGTGTTCCCTATCCTGAACCCTCCTCCTTCCTCCCTCCCCATACCATCCCTCTGGGTCGTCCCAGTGCACCAGCCCCAAGCATCCAGTATCGTGCATCAAACCTGGACTGGCGACTCGTTCCATAATTTGGGAGAAAAACAGCCTTTTACCATCAGGACTCTGCACCCATGTGCCTGATTGTACTCACTGGAGTCCCTTCCCTACTGAGAGTTCTTACCCATCCGTGATGGGAATCACCCCCATCCATCTACCAAAGGCTTTCAGATTTTACAAAAAAGTTCAGGTTCACGTCAGGTCCCATCACACCTGACAGGACTCTCAAAAGCTTTTCACCCTCAAAAGGTCCAAGCAGAGGCTGCCCTGTGGACAACCTGCATGCCTGGGGAGCCTGCCCTCTGGGGCCCTTCTGCCGGACAGAGTGGTGACTGGGTACATGAGGCAGCGTTCTAGGCCAAAGGAAGAGCCAAGCAAGGCCAGGAAGTAGGAAAGCTGAGTGCACGTCTGACCACAAATAATTTCAGGCAGCCACTCTGGATGGAGGAGAGCATGGCTGTTGGGGAGCACCAAGAAACTATGCTGAAGGCGGATGGGTGAGCGGGGGGTGACCAACAGGAGTAGTGGAAGCTTTAATCCCTGCAGTGTTCTCTCTTTCTCCTCTCTCTCTCTGAAGGCCTAGCCCCAGCCAGGAACATTCCAGGACGTCCAGGAGACACAGTAAGGGGTGCAGAAAAGAAAAAAAGAGCAAGCCAGAGATTCAGTCTGAGATGCTTCACAGTAGGACCTGGTCATCAGCAATTACACAGCTTGTGTAGAGAAATCGGGTCTTCTCCTGCCAGGGGGTGATGCACAAAGACGGACAAGAAGATGCTCCTTCGTGTACTTAATGTCAACCCCAGAGGTGCTTGCTGGGCACGCCGAACTGAGGGACTTGGGATCTGCTGCCACCTGAAGGGGCCGCAACCCCAGGGCAGGCTGGCCTCTGCCCAGGCTGAGGCCCAGGCTGCGTGGCACATCCCTCACCCAGAATGCCTGCCCTTCTCCTCCGACCCTCAACCCCACAGGCCTCAAGGCCTGGCACAAGCCTCATCCTTCTCAAGGAAGCTTCCCCTCTGAACACTGGCAGAAGTCCTGGTATCTGGTCCATTCTCCATGCAAATAATCCCACAGTCCAGGTCCAGGCTGCTGACCTCTGACCTCAGGCTCTGTGAGCACCCACCCTCTTGAGCTCTCTCCTCAATAAGAAGAGGCACCCCCAGAAGGCAAGCCAGCAGCTCCCATCCAGCGCCCTGCGTATGGCAGCAGACAGCCGACCTGTCACAGATGACGAGACGTCAAAAATAAACACTAGCTGATGCCTTTGACTAGTGGCCAAGAATTTAAACGAGGATCTTGAAAAGTCAAAAGATAGAACCTAATGGGGAGACCAAAATGGAAGGTATTACCGTTCAATTTGGCAACTGTTTTCATTAACTTACAAACAGCCTCCAGCATTAAGTTAATAGAATGTGGTCACTGTCATAGTATTATTTTTAACATTTTATGAGAAATCTGCTCAGTTCTCCCTCTTCCAAATAAGACGAAGTGCCTCAAATTTGCTCCATAGGAGCTGCCAGCAAACAGTTTTCACTGTGATCACTGGACACATGTGTGTAACCTTTGTGCAGTATTTACTCAGATGTCTTCACTCAGGCAAGTTCCTGCGGATCTGTTCTTCCTTCTGCTTTCTTCCGCAGGAGAACCCCCACCCCTCCAGACACATTGAACGCCGGAGTCAGGACCCACCGTGCTTCCTCAAGGCTGCAGCAACCCATCAAGAACTGCTCGTTCAGAAGGTCCAAGCTCCTGTGGTGACTCACCCACAAAGAACATGCAGTTTCTATGCAATTTATCAGAAGCTGCTGGACTTCATCCCCAGGCAGTTCTAAACAGCCTTAAGATTAAAAAGTACTGAGGCGGTGAGTCGGCTCTGGTGTACAGAGGTGATCCACAAAATAGACACAGCACTTGTCAGAGCTTTGATGTGCTCACATGCACAGGACCCTCCAGGAGTAAAAGCACCAGGGACCCGTGCTATTAGTCCCAGGGACTAAGGCTCTTCAGGCCACAGCTCAGTCCCCACGCAACCTTTTGACATTTGTGTAATCAGTTATCCCCATTTTCTAAACAAAGAGTCAGAAATACTGAGAAGTCAGGCTGTTCACCCAGAGGCTCTGTTAGGGGTTAGGCGGTCCTAGATGTTACTTTGCCCAGAGAACTTGGAGAAGCCCAGCGGCCCCTCCTCCTGAGGCAGCTCCTGAGATATTTAAGACACCCTGGCAGTCACAGCAGGTGGGAAACTCAAGTACCACCTTGTCATTGCTGGGCTGCGATGCAGGATGCTCTCGCAAACCAGATTGGAGAATGTGGCTGAGGCCCAAAGCCTCAGCAGGACCTCACTCTCCTCTCATACAAGTAAGCTGGAGTGGGTGCAGGAGAGACGGGGAAACAGTGTCCCCCGGCCTGCACCCTGCTGAGGCAGCCCTGTTCCTGCCCACTTCTGCAGACTCAGGAGCCAGAAGAAAACTCCAGAGAGATGGGAAGCCACATTCACACATGAGACTTTTGACAGTGACCACGCCCACTAGCAAGCAGGGTCCTAGGGTCAGTCTCCATTGCTGTCCTCGGGGGAGGAATCAAGGAAGGGAGAGAGCCCCCTGCCCTGACAGCCAGATAGTGGAGACAGAGCAGGAACTCACCCTCGGGTCTGCTAACCTCAGTTTAGTTCAGTTCAGTCGCTCAGTCGTGTCCGATTCTTTGAGACCCCATGAACTGCGACACGCCAGGCCTCCCTGTCCATCACCAACTCCTGGAGTTCACCCAAACCCATGTCCATTGAGTCGGTGATGCCATCCAACCATTTCATTCTCTGTCATCCCCTTCTCCTCCTGCCCTCAATCTTTCCCAGCATCAGGGTGCTGAACTCACATCCACGCTAAACCACCCCTGAGGCCACTTCACCCCTGAAGCAAGCAGAGACCATGGGACTAACTGTGGGTACGGCTGCCACCTTTCCCATGAAGGATTCCAGGGGCTGGCAAACCAATCAAAACAGCATCAGTGAGTTGAGTAGGCCCCTTGTTTCTGCTCTCTCTCAATATTGAGGCTGATGGGGTCAGGACAGAGAAGAGGCCCCCTCAGGATCCCCACCGCTCTCCACTGCACCCCAGGTTCCAGAATTCACGTACATTCCCCTATGGGACCCCTCCTGGTAGACACAGGTCCGCTTCACTGATGGATGATTAAACATTGGTTATTGACTAGTTTTCTGATTTGAGTTCTAACTGAACAAAGTTATAAAGTTTCATAAACCAGCCTTAAAAGCCTTCTCTCTTTTATAAAACTGCTAGGAGAGAATAGTGGGGAACATTAATGACCCCCCACGGTAGTGAGTGAAAACACAAAAAGCACAGAACAAAGAAATCCAAACTGAGTATAGCTTTTACTACATTTGTCAAATTTCACCTAAGGGGGAAAAAAGAAAAAGATGGAATTTTAAAAGCTTTCTGCAAAAGGCTGCACACTGACCTCAGTGTTTCAAAGCAGGAATGAATGAGAGCTGTCAGTCTGGATCTTCCCACTTTGGTTTTATCCCCCACCTGCAGGCTTTCCAACCTGGACTCTATTCTTTTTCACGTGGACCTGTGAACCTGGGTTGAGATTCATTGATGCACAAATTACCCATGATTCATACCAGCCTTTTCCATCTAGCACCACTGACCCAAAGTGGATCCCAAAATGTCCTCACTAGAGTCCAACTGTCTACCTTCAGCCTCAGGACAGCAAGGCCCCCTGGAGAGATGGCTGAAAGAAGGGTGCTCAAGGGTGATAGCACCCATGATGCCAGGAGAAGGGGGCGCTGGGAGCAGGCAGGGCTGGGCCACCCTCCACTCATCACCAGTCACCTTTTCATTCTGTTCTACAACAGCAAGCATCATACGAGGTTTCAGAAAGGTGACTCTGGGGCAGAAGACGCTGAGGGCCCAAGTCCTGCACTTTCAGGGAGCTGACAGCATTTTGCATTTGCCCGATCTTTATATACGCAGATGTCGCTAGGAAGCAGGAGCAGTATGGGGCTGACAGTATTGATAATGTGCTAGGACTGCACAGATTTCAGATGCTCTGATGCTGGGAGCTGGTGGAAAAGGTGTTGCAGGTGGGGGGAGAAGCATTTTAAGCTGCATTACTCCATTTCCAGCTCACAGGAACCCTGAGAGGAAGGCAGGTCAGAGATGGGCGTCCTCACCTGGGAGATAAGCGGTCACATGACTTGCCCAGGATCATCCAGAAAATCCCCTTCTCCCACATCAGAAGCTCCTTCCAAAAGGCAAAACTGGGTGCCTAAGAGTCTGAGAGTGCCTCCAGCCCCACACACTTCGGTGCTTTGTTTGGAGGCACGTCTTATACTGCCAGTTACTGGGCACGCACCACGAACCAGGCACAATGCTGAGGGCTGCTGCTGCTGCTGCTGCTAAGTCGCTTCAGTCATGTCCGACTTTGTGCGACCCCATAGACGGCAGCCCACCAGGCTCCCCCGTCCCTGGGATTCTCCAGGCAAGAACACTGGAGTGGGTTGCCATTTCCTTCTCCAATGCATGAAAGTGAAAAGTGAAAGGGAAGTCACTCAGTCGTGTCCGACTCTTAGCGACCCCATGGACGGCAGCCCACCAGGCTCTTCCGTCCGTGGGATTTTCCAGGCAAGAGTACTGGAGTGGGGTGCCATTGCCTTTTATCTCGTTAATCCTCCGAATTTTCTCATCCTCATTTTACAGAGTGATCCAGAGAGGAGACAAGCTAACACCTCACCATGTTCCAGGCACTGTTCTAAGCCTATTAAGTATACTAATTCATTTAATTCTTGTAACAACCCCCTGAGCTGTGAACTGTTACTGTCTCCATTTTACAGATAAGGAAGCCAAGGCCTAGGCAGGTTCAGCAACTTGGCCAGAGTCACACAGCAGGCCCTGAGACAGAAAAAGGACCTTAGACTAAAACTAAGGGCATCTGAAGAGTGTGGCCTTTAGATAATAAGAATGTATCAATATCGGTTTATTAATTGTAACAAATGTACCACATTAATGTAATATGTTAATAATAAGAAAATTGGAGCACATGGGAACTCTCAGTGCTATGCTCACATTTTTCTATAGGTGTAAAACTGTTCTAAAAAATAAAGTCTATTGGTTTTTTAAAAAGTGACTAGCCTAGACTAGACAGGGAGACCAACGTGGAGAAGATGCACAGGCCCCGAGTGCTGAGAATCAACGGGGATCCTGAGAAGCTGGAGCCAAGAAGATAGACAGACACGCACACACAGATCTGGAAGAGTATCCACTGATTTGAAAACTGTGAAACATATAAAAAACACACACATATACCACCTGCATGGTTGATAAACTCAGGGTATGTATACTGAGGGAGCAAATGCCTGGCTGGTAAGGACCAAGGAGATGATGGAGCCTGATATGCTCACTGAAGAGTGAGGAAACTGAGGCCAGGAGAGAGCTGGACAGCCAAGATCCTCATCCCAGTCCTGCCTCTTAGTCACCAGGTGACTTTGGTCAACTCACCGCACTTCTCTGGACACCATAGTGTCCATCTGTAAAACTGGGGTGTCAATTCCTGCTTACACCACAGAACTGTTAGGAGGCTTAAACTAGATAATAGATCTGCTTTGACAACCCCTGCTCTCTGGGATGTACACAACCTCCTGTGGATGATAAGGTCACAGCAAAGGACAACACGACTGCCCTGTTCCAGCCCGGAGCTGACAACTGGCCAGATCCCACCTCTCTGGCCAGCACACCCATCCAGCACAGTCTTTTCCCCCAAGCTGGGCACTGGTTTTCTCCTGGGAACAAATGGGAGAGAGAGCCATTGGTGACCTAGACAGCTGTGGGGTCCCTGGATAGTAAAACTTGGGAACCAATAGGAGCAACTGACCTGAAGAAATGCCAAAACGAAGGAATCATAATCAGTAGCGACTCACTGTGAAGTCAGTACTTTCCCACACTGACCTTTCCCCACAACAGCCCTGGAACCAAGGGAAAAGCATCCCCACTTCACAGATGGGAAAGCTGAGCCTGGACAGGGGAAAGGAGGCAACACTGAACTTTCTCTCCTTACTCAAAGCCCCAGAAACAGTGCTGGAGCAAAGCCAGCCCTCAAATTTCGGTTGATTGACTCATGAGCAAACTGAAGCTTCTGCAAATGTGAACCCTCCCTGGACTGTACCCAAGGGCAAGCCTGAAGGGTGAGCCTGGACACTTGAGCAGCAGAGCTGGGCCGGCCTCTCACCCAAACTGGGAAAGTGTGGGGCTGTCCCTGATGAGCGCTGGTTGAGAGTCAGCCATGTCCTTGCTCAGTCAGGCTCAGTGACCCAGGGAAGATCTCTGCCCCTCTCTGTGCCTCAATTCCCTTGTGGGTCACAGAGGGGTCTCAGTGCCTCCTGCACCACCTCCCCCCAGTATAGGTGGACATGAACATCCTCTATAAAGATGAAAGGTTGTGATTAAAGGAGATTTTGTCCCCAGACAGGCAGAGGACACCCACGTCCTCATCTCAAATGCCCCCTCCACAGTGTGCTCCAAGCAGAGCCAGTGGGAGGGACAGTCCCCACACCCCAAGGATGACCCCACCTGAGTCCCCTCCAGCACACAGAGCGGGCCAGAAGCCAGGGCAGCCAGCACAGCTCACGAGCATCAACCTCGGAAATCCCGAGCCCAGAGGTGCCAATGCCTTGAGCACAGGCCAAGACAGGAGAGGTGGTCCAGCCCACCTCCGTGCAGACACAGGCTGTGCACAACTTTATTCCTCAACTGCAGGCAGGGAAACCAACAGGTCCTAGCAGGAACACAGGTCCCTGCTAACATGACCCCATAACACACAAACCAGAACAAGCAGCTGGCCAGACTCCACTGGGGCCTAAGGTCTATCTGCTATGGAGCTGGTTTTGCCTAAGGCTCACTCAGAATTTCCTATACCCCTGCTCCAACAGACACCATGGTAAAAACAGTCAGGTGCCTAGGCCAGGTCCTCAGAAGCCAGATAGATGCATAGCATGCTAATGCTAACTCTATCACCCAGGCCCGGTTCCAGGGCCCAAGGGGGCCAGACTCATGGGGTCTAGGAGGGAAAGTACTAGCGGAAAAGAGCAGGGTCTCCTCGAACTTTCCAGGACTGAGGCCTCGCCAGGGTCTAATCAGGCCGTGGGCCTCCCTCCTCCTGAGCTCCTTCTGCCTGGCCTCTGAGGTTTCTCAAGACAAGCCTGAGACTGTCTCCAAAAGACCCCAGAAGTGCACCAAGCTTCAAAATCCTCTTTTCCTCCTTCCTTCCACCTTTCCCTCAACCTCATTTGTCATTATTTCACACATTCATCTCATTCTCATGGGCTATCTATCTCCATTCAGTGCTCAGAGGAAAGCAATGGGACTGGAGGCTAATTGACACTGAAGTGCAAAGGACTACAGGCAAGAGGCCCCAGGGCAGGAATACCTGCGCTGGTTGCACGGGGCTGATGAGCTCATAAATCAGTCTGCTTTGTCTACTCTCATGAGTTCTTTACTTCCTTCCGTTCCTAACCCACAGAGTTGTTAAAAGCTGGAGGGAGTCATAACTGTTCCCACGGCAGCCATTGTAGCACTATCTGCAGTTCCACCCTTCAAAGCCCACCTCAAGTTCCACCTCCTCCCTGGGTCTCATGGAAAGAGTGGGGCTGTGCAAACGCTGGGATGCCTCTCAGGTCTCACCTGGCTCTGCAGTTCCCCTTGCGTATGTGACATGTGTGATACACACGTGTGCACACACACGCACATCCAGAGTAGCTGCTACATGAAGCCAGGGAGTCTACCCGTGGTCCCTCCCAGCCTGTCCAGCCAATGGACACTCAGTAAAGATATGTGCTGGGCCCCACCATCTCCCCCTGTAATCCACTCCCAGTCTCAGACACCTCCTAAAGCATGGATCTGGTCAAGGACCTCCCTGCCAGATGCTCACAGAGGCTCTGCCCCATGTGTGAGGAGCCAGCCCCCCAGCCTGGCATCCGAGCCCCTGCACATGCCAACCTCCCCACCCCCCTTCGCTCTCACGGCTTCCCAACACGCGCCCTAATGTGTCTGTCAATGGAGGCAGCGTGCCACCTCCCACACACTCACCACACTCTTCCCAACTGCCTGAACTGCTCACTACCTGTTTCTACACAATGACATTTTACCCACCCTTCAAAGCCCACCTCAAGTTCCACCTCCTCCATGAAGCCTTCCTCCTTCCTTCCAAATGCCTGTGACTCTTCCGCTTCTGAACGCTCAGCCCTGTGTGCGTCTCCCTTGCGGTCTTCATGACGTTCTGCCTCGTTACTGTTCCATGCCGCCCACCCCACCGTCATGAGTCCAGCACGCATCTCTGGGACACCCGCAGTGCCTAGCACCAGATCATGCAAACACCAGACCCTTGGCAAAGGACATCTATTGGCAAAGCATTGACCCTAGGACAAGAGAGCCTTCCAGGAAAGTCTCCTGGGGTCTGTGGCCAGCCTTACGCTGCTGACCGTGTGGGCACCTGCCTTTCCCTTCCCACCACAGACCAGGCATCATGGCTCAGTCTAGGTAAGGGCTGTTTTTATGGCCTGGTGTCTCTAAGCCAGAGCCAAGAGCTCCTTGGAGCCATGTGACACAGAAGGAAGCTGCTCTTTGCACCCTCCACCTCCAGTTGGGCAAAAAAAATTTTCTTTTCCATTGCATAAGATGCTTCCAATGGTGACAAGCCCAACACTACTGACAGGAGATAAAAGCCCTGTGGGTGTGAGTGAGGAGCAGAGAGAGGCCGCGTGTCTACATAGGACACATGGGTAGGCAAGTGTGAGCAGCAGGAGCAGCTAGCCGCACGTGGCCCCTCCAACAAGCAACAGAAGGAGACACAAGGTCTGACCAAAATCAGAGGCAGCGCGATCCACCAGCAAGGTGCTTTCATGCTCTCTGCGGACGTGATCTGAGAGGAGCGGATGGTCAGGGTAACACACACAGGGCTAACCATCGCCACCCAGCCCAGCCAGGCCCCTTCTGCAGGGCTGCAGTGAGGGGCCCAGAAGAGAAGAAGGGCCAGGCTCTGGAAGCCTCAGGGGGCTGTGAGGGTTTGAGAGGTTGGCACGTAGGTTGTGCCATCAGGATGAGCCAGGGTCAAGGCCTCAGGAACCCAAGGGGAGGCCCAGCTCATCCCAGAACTCAGAGAAGGAGCTTTCCCCCAGCTCGCTTCCTCTCCTGTCAAGTGGGGACAGCAACCACCTTGAAGTTCATATGCGGCTGCCTTGGGTCCTTCCAAGAGGCCAGGCGTCAACGGGCTTGGGGAACTATACAGAACCTTGCCTGTGCTCGTTGAGACCCTGGGGCAGAGGGAGCCAACACAGACAGGCTTTGTAAGGCTAATTTTGGGCCGATGAATTGCACCTGCAGGGAGCTAGCCTAAGGAAATCATCCTAATTAAAGAAAATAATCCTTATACATGAGGACAGTCATCACAGTGTAATTTATGATCGTAGGAAAAAAACAGAAAGCGTCTAGGTAGCTGAGAATACAGAAATGACAAAGCGAACTAAGGTTTAGCTACTCAATGGAACCATTCAAAAATTTTTCAAAGACTATGATTACATAGAAAATGGTGATGAGTGACATTAACTGAATAAGTCATGATACTTGTACCATTTCTTTCAATTTTTCAGCTTAAATGAAGGTTGAATTTCATACTTTAATATATAAGAAAGACTCATAATGCTTTAAATATGTAGTCCAACTTCTACTTTGCCTAAATTTTTTAAAAGCTATGTGCTGGGAAGATATTAGGAAATACTCAGAGAATTAACAAAGCGGTGATGTTGGCAACCCACTCCAGTACTCTTGCCTGGAAAACCCCATGGATGGAGGAGCCTGGTAGGCTGAAGTCCATGGGGTCACGAAGAGTTGGACATGACTGAGCGACTTCACTTTCACTTTTCCTTTCATGCATTGGAGAAGGAAATGGCAACCCACTCCAGTGTTCTTGCCTGGAGAATCCCATGGACAGAGAAGTCTGGCAGGCTACAGTCCACTGGGTTTCAAAGAGTCGGACACGACTGAATGACTAATGCTAACTAACTGTGTTTTATAAGGGGGAGGGGAAGAGAGACGTTACTTCAATACACAGAAATAACCTGGATTTGGGGGACAAACTCCAGACAGGACTTCCTGAGATGTAACTCAGGGGAACACAAGCTTTTCTGAACCAGCCCTCCTGGGTGAGACCAAAGGTTTATGATCCACCCACATCCCATTCTCACTTTCCCAGAGAAAAAAGAACACTGAGAAAGAAACAAAATAAACCAAAATAGCAAGAATATGGCAATTACACAAGAACAAAATCATCAACAAAGCACAAGACAATAGCAATTTCTATGACTGAAAACAATGAAAACAAAAAAGGCAGCAATAAAGAGACAGGACAAACTCAAGACAGCACTAATGTTGCTTTGGAAACAAAGCTCCTTCCGAAAATCACAGGAATTCCAAAGGCTCTGCCCAGTAGGAGTTTGCAACACTGCCAAGTGTTATGCAGCCGCCAGACTGCTGGGCGGAAACACCCAAGCTCCGTGGGAGAACTCCAGGACAGCTTGCTTCATTTTATGATTATCAAACTTTAGTAACTCCTAATAATGTGCTTCTTAAGAAGCAGACTTCGGGTGGATGGATAAATGAACCTCTGGCATCATTCACCTAAAAACCCAAGAAAAGTGTCTGTGTTTGGGTCAGCACATCTCAAACAGCACCATCCCCACCTCCTGACACTGGCCCCCCAGGGCCAGGGAGCACGTGGAGGGATATCTACTGCCCAGACAGCAAGGCCCAGGCCACAGACTCTCCTCTGCAGATGTGGGCCCAGGGACAGGGCCAGGCTACTGGGCAGGGCAGAGTCAGTGAAGCAGACAGGAAGCATCCTGGGTCCCTAACCACAGTCATCGAGGCAGAGAGTGGAGCCTGGGTCCCTAAGTCCTGTCATCTGCACTTAAGAGTTCACACCCTGGTCCTGACGAGCCCCTCCCTCTGGGTGCCCCAAAGCATGACCTGGCCTAGAGTTTAGCACGTGATCAGCAGAGACCTACCAGCTGATGAGGGAGGGAGGGAGGGAGGAGGCCTGCCTCCCCCCAGATCTCCTGATGTTCTTCATCACGTCTTCTGTCACGGAGCTTCATTCAAGGCCAATCGTGCATCCTGGACAACACAACTGGGCAGGCCCTTAAGGCCCATCTGGTCGAGAATCTCAAATTGCTAGTTTAACCACAAAACCCTTTGATCAAATAGAATCCTGCTCTCGAGCCTGCTCTACACATCGACCAAAATGGACTGCGAGGAGTGAGGCACGGGTGGGAGAGAGAGGGGGTAAGAAGGGTAAAAGAAGGGTAAAACCCCTCTTCTCTCTGCTCCCCAGAACTACAAAATCTTCTAGGGCGATTCCTGGAAGCCTGGACTCTTCACTAGGTCAGCTCCTACAATTCCAGGTGGGGACACTGAGGTCTCAGCAAAGGCACACGGGGTCAGCAGCACAGCTGGGACCAGCACCTATATCTGTCTGCTCCCTGGAATCCAGGAGGGCAGGGCCACAGCTTCCTGCAGGCTGAGATGCCCACAGCACCTGCACAGGGTCTGCCCAGAGAAATCACACCTGCCCACCCGAGGGGAGAGGAGTGGCTGCCAGTCACTCAACTCCTCGGTCAGCTCGCACGTGTGTGAGCTCCAGGGCTGTGGGGGACTCGGGGCACTGCTGGAGCTGCACCTGGTCCCCCCGCAGCATCACAAATGTCAGCCCTCCTCCCGCGCCCTTCAGGTGAGTGAGTCCCCTCTCTCTTCGGACCCGCACTCATGAAGCTCCCTGAGCCCTCGCCTGACATCTAAGAGAACAGGCAGGTGCAGGAACTTGCCCCAGGGAGACAAAGTCTCAGACAAGATGGATGGGCTAGATTATCCTATACTAGGACAACCTGCCAACAGGAACCCGGCCTCGGCCTCTGTCTCCTGAGTTCCTGCTTCACCAGGAATTCGGGCAGTGGTGCTCAGCTCCTCTCCCACTCGGGGCTGCTGGGTGGGAGCAGAGACCTCCCAAGTGGCCAGGCTGTCCCCTGGGCTGTTGGGTCCCACCTGGCCTGGTCACAGTTTGGAGAGCTGCTACTCCAAGATCCCAGAACTTCCCTCCTCACCCCTACAAAGCTCAACTCATGGCTCACTGTGGCTAGAAATAGGGGTGGGCAGGGGGCAATACCCAGGGCCCCAGATTCAATCATAGACTATTTGGAGGAGAAGAACCCAGAAGCCTGGTATACCCCACGAAATGAGACCTCCAACCCCCTACAAGGCTTCTAGTCCAAGGATAACCTGCTGGCGCTTCCACACAAGGCCGACCTATCACAGACCAGACAATCCATCTCTTCTGCCCCACAGGGACCAAAGCCCAGAAAATACTTTAATTGTGCATCAGAGTTTCAGAAAAAGTCCTCCTAAGTCATAATGTGCACTTCTAACATCTCAGTTTGATAAGTTAAAGTCAGATAAGTACAGGCTCAGACCAGAAAGATCAGGATCACAGATTGAGATACAGGGTCATTTAGTCCAACCTGCCATTTTACAGATAAGCTAACTGAGTCTCAGAGAGGTGTGTGTGTGCGAGGAGCAGTCAGGGCTGGGGCCCAGGTGTCCCAACCCAGGATGTCGGTGCTGCACAACTCACACGGGGGACTCGTGAGTGGGCCCTGGGAGCTGTGCAGCCCAGGGCTCTGCCCTGGAGTCTCTGTACAGGGAGCGCTGCACACACAGAGCTTGGCTCCCCTGCCCTCTCCATCGTGTGGAGTAGAGCTCTGTCTGCTCTCTGATACAGGGCACCAGAAGTGCTGGAGCCGGGAAAACAGATGCAAAGTCACAGCCCAGGGCCCGCTGCCCCGCTGCTCAGGTTACCTTTGGGCATGATCTGATGCATGGCCACTGAGAGGAAGAAGATGGAGTCGCTGTAGTAGGTCCCAGAGCCAGCACTGAAGTGCTTCTGCATGGCCTCCACGACGGGGAAGAGCTTGTCTGTCAGCACGCCAACATCGTGGAAGACGACCTGCGGGAGGGCACAGGCAACGGCAAGAGTGAGCACCCCAGGCGGGGCCCCAGCACACACACGGGCCATGGACAGGACAGATATGGCCTTTCCAGGGCCCACGAGAGAGGGACATGGAATCCCTAAGAGCTAAGGAAACGAGGAGCAGTGGGGAGTCAGCAGAGTCCAGCAATGGGGATGGGACACCAAGTGTGAGGGTGCGTAGGCAGACATGTGGGGCACAGTGGAAGAGGAGTGGGCGCCAGGGAATGGGCGCTGCCCCAAGTCTGCCTCTGCTTCTGCACTTCAAACTGCGCCACACTGGAGGAAGCCCTGTGCCCAGAGACTGGAAGCCAATTTAAAGGGTCTGGTCATGAAGTGAGGACCCTCAGCAAGTCTGGGGGCCTGGCACTGGCTCCAGCATCGCCTGGAGGCCGCTATACATGTTCTGCATCGTAGTCAGACGTTCCACCTCCCTGCCCAACAGTGTGACAGGGAGAGGGTCTGGCCACTAGAAAATGAAATCTGAAAAATGCCTGGAGATGCAGTCAACTCATCCATTGACTCAACTACCATTTCTTGAGTGTCCCAGACACTCTGGAGGTGCTGAGAGAGGTATCAGGAGAAACCAGGCACCACCTTCCTCAAAACACGCAGAGTCTCGAGATGTCACCAGCGGCTCTGTCACAGAAGTCTGCAGTTTATGAAACACTCTCATACACACATAGATCCCCACTACAACCTGGCCTTCAGCAGGCAGACATCCAACTACAACTGAGAAAGTAGGTACTCAGAGACGTTACACTCATTCAAGATCACAGAGCTAACAACCCGCAGAGCCAGAACTGAACTGTGGCCTCCAGACTCCAAGTCTCACGCTCTTTCGGCTCCACACAGCTCCTCTTTTCCTTAACAGTGACCCATAGAGGAAAACATCAGCAAGATCAGCAATTAAAGGAGACATGAGAGCCTCCTGAGTCAGTTTCCCTTGTTTGACATTATTCCAGATGATCAACCCATCCCACAGAGAGCCCCAGCCTCACATGAGACACCAGATTACCATGCACTCTGCTCACATACGTCTTGCAAGTCTTCCCTGTTGCTCTGTGTGCCCCGCAACACCCGGCACATTCCACTGCACACAGAGGAGCTCAATAAATGCACCCAGGCCAGAGCCCAGATGCCCCTCCTCCTCCTCCTTCAATCCTCCCACGAGATCTACGGATGACTTTCCACCTCCATCTTCCCTGGCAGCCAACAGGACAGGATGAGCCTGCGAGGTGGCCACCACCTCGACTCCAGGGTCAAGGACCTGTCTGAACAGGGTGCCGACCATGAAAGGAGGAGCCACACGAGGCCCCTGTCTGGCTTGCAGACACTGTCAGCAGCCCTGCTGCAGGAGAAATGACAGATGTGGGCAGTGCCCGAGAAGTCCCCGAGCGGGTAGGCTCCATTTTGTCACTTACCTCTGCCCTTTCCCTCCACCTGCCCAGGTTCCTCCCGGGCCAGCCCTCGGTGCCACACCCAAGCCTGCAGCCCCAGAGCTGTCAGCGCTCAGCCGGCTAGAACAAGCGCCTCACCGTCCCGCAGTGGCCAGCTGTCCCGTCTGCTTCCCCCTACTTTAGGTTCTGCTTTTGGCCAGAAATCTGTTTTTGTCTTAACTCATTTAAGTGTTTCCTTTTTATTCTCAGATCCACTTAAATTTCTAAAACACTATTAAACAAAAAAATCTTTTATACTGTGTTAGCCTTCATCATTCCCTATCTGTAAGCCTTTAAATTTTTTATCTCTTCATAAAAGTCTTTTTACAACTTCTTGTCATTTGTCTCCTAATGCACTGTTTGCCTTTATCCTTTTTCTGACTTTTTTTCCCCTTTGACTTTTTCCCCTTTCTGTGACCTCTCAACCTGGGCTTCCCTGGTAGCTCAGCCAGTAAAGAATCCACCTGCAATGCAGGAGACCTGGGTTCCAGCCCTGGGTTAGGAGGATCCCCTGGAGAAGGGAACGGCTACCCACTCCAGTATTCTGGCCTGGAGAATTCCACAGACTGTATAGTGCATGGGGTCACAAAGAATTGGACACAACTGAACGACTTTCACTTTCACTTTCTTTTCCAACCTGGGATGTGGAATCCAGACCAGTTCTGCTGTTTCTCAACACAGGTGCCAAACTAGGCTTTGGCCTTGACAACCCCACACACATCGCTCCCCTGACATCCTGGCTGCAGGGGCACCACAAACTCCACAGGCTTCCCCACCTCCTGTCTTGCGCCCCCCAAACCAGCCTCTGTTGTAATGAAAGATGAATTTTCCAAATATGCAAATTCATTTCTCTTCGTCTTTGGCTTCAAAACTTCCACTGGCTCCTCAGAGCCTCGGATCACAGTCCAAATGCCCCAGCAAGGCCCCACACTAGTGGTTCCAGCTGCCCCTCAGCCCTCCCCTCCCTGGGCACTGAGGGGAACTGAACCAGGCAGTCTCCGCCCTGCCCGCCACACCCTGGTGTCCTGTGTCCTACGTGTTTGCCCCTGCTCTTTGCCCCGTCTGGAACAACCTCTCCCAGCCACCATCTGCCAGGTAAACTCCAGCCAGTCTTCCACTCTTGCTCAGACACCCACTTCTGGCCTCCCCATGGCTTCCCATAATGCGTCAGGCTGTCCTGAGCACCCTGTGTCACAAGGAGGGAGGCTCCACTTCCCCATCTGTCTCCTCTGCAGGTCCCGCTTCTGCACTGGCTGGATGGGGCACTCCTGGAGGCCAGGATCTGGGGCTGCTCGGGGCCCTGGGAAAGCCCCAGGCCATGAGGACAGGCTCGCTGAACTTAATAAGCTGCATTCTACCCAAGCTACTAGACCTCTCGAAGCCTCAAGTGGGCCTCAGTTTCTTCATGGATAACACAGGAATGACAACACCTTGCCTCCTATAAGGACCACCTGGGACAAGCAGATAAAGCACCTAGCTCAGGGGTTGCCACGCTTCACTCAATCCAAAGTGTTAGCATTCTGCACACGTGCACACACACAGACACGGCCCCTCCTTGGTCCCCTGAGCTTCCTCTGTGATAGCATACTACACGCACACACACATGCACGCACATATCCAGCCCCTCCTTGGTCCCCTGAACTCCCTCTGCTCACAGATCAGCCTTCACTCATGAGCCGGCTTTTCCCTCTGAGCCTCATTACACCTCTAACAACTGCTAGAAACTGGAATTTGACAAGAAGCTGGAAGCTGACAAAAGGGCCCTCAGATATGGAAGCCTCTGCATTCATTAAAAAGGAAGAGAAAAAAATGGATGTGTACCCACACACACTCAGAACAGGGTCCACCACGGCCAAGCCATGGGGGAGAGACAGCAAGCGGCAGCCAGCTCCCTCCCTTCCCCAGGCCCCCGTCTCACCCCAAAGCTTCACAGGAGACAATTACGTCCCATCAGCATTAATAGATTTATGAGGACAAACTGTACTGGGTACGTTGTTCCAAACGCTGTACGGAGAAGCCAGCTCCAATGAATATTTCATATAATAAATCTACTTAAGGATAAATTATTATGTTCCATGGAATACACTTTCTGCAGCAAGAAGCAAAGCACAGACACTGCAAGCGTGAATCAAAGCGCCAGGCCTGCCGGGATCTCAAACAGGTTTGTAAACTGTGGTCTCCTGAGGGTGGGCTCAGAGTCTGGCACTCTCTGAAGCCCCCCAGCCCAGCAAGGGGCTAGTGCCTGGCAGCGGTGATCAAAGCAAGAGTGATGGAAGAGAGAAAAAAAGAGGGAGGGGGCAGAGAACATGCTCCCCTCCTGCTACCCCTCCCTCTGCCCCTCCTTTTCAGATCCCCCACTTCAGGGGCCACAGGAAGAAGTACCACATAACCCAGAAACCCATGCCACAGGTGACTCCCATACTGAAGGCAGCTGACCCATGAGAAGATCCAAGATGACAGTTTACAGCAACTGACTACAATTTTTTTAGAGATGTAGATTAAAAAGCCAAATCTTATGTGCAACTTTTATTAATTTATGTATGTGAAAGTGAAGTCGCTCAGTTGCATCCAACTCTTTACAATGCCATGGACTGTAGCCCACCATGCTCCTTGGTCCACGGGATTTTCCAGGCATGAATACTGGAATGGGTTGCCATTTCCTTCTCCAGGGGATCTTCCCGACCCAGGGATCAAACCCGGGTCTCCCGCATTGTAGGCAGACGCTTTACCGTCTGAGCTACCAGGGAAGCCCAATTTATATGTACATATTTTAAATTATAAAAATCTTACTCATTATTATTTCCATCTACTACACACCTTACAAATTGAATTTTTCCAAACCCTTCATGTGCTCCTCAACACGAATGTCTTTACCAACCCCAGAGTCAAGTTGAGTCATTCAGAGCAGTTTTCCAGAACACATCATCCAATCATCCATTCAAGATGTTTCAGATACAGCCCCTTATAAATCTGTGTGGGATGTTGTCACCAGAAATGGCATCTATCCCAGCCCTAGAGAACCCATGTCCATACCATTAAGGCAGTTGGTTTTTTCACCAGCCTATAACCAGATATTTGCAGCCACTTTAAAAGGATCCCTTATATCAATATTCCACATTTATAATTATGAGATCAAAATCCCAGAAACAGTGGCTAAATCTGTGTTAAATTTTTCGGCTTCCTTTTACCTTTAATGAAGTCTGTCAAGAGAATTCTAGGAGCACCCATATTCAGTAATTAATGCTTCAGGCTAAGGTGGTCTCAAGCTGTACTTTGTTGTTCAAAATAAAGCATGTAACCGAGAGAGTGCCACGTAAGAGACTGGAAAGACATCTCTTTTGCAAAGGACAGCCTGGGGATGGGGGAGAAGGGACGTTTGCCTCATATCCATTACATACAACACCTTCTCAACACCTTCTCCAACACGGGGAGGCCAAAGCACCCAGAACGGCACAGCCTGGTGACAGGCAGGGGCAGATGTCTGGCCCCGGGCTCATTGGCACAGACAGGCCTGAAGAGCCAGACCACTGCTCCACTAAATGTCCACTGGGGACAGAGCCATGCCAAGCCGTAGCTCAGCCTGGAAGAGAAAACTCATGTATCACTCGGCATGCCCACTACGAATCAGGTCACACAGAGCTCTTGGAGCCAAGAAGGGAGGTGGTGGGGCGGGCCTTGTGCCCAGGGAGACGCCAGGCTTCCAGGAAACGCCAAGGCCTGTCTGAAGGGCGGCAGGCACAGGGCCACCAGGGATGGCCATGTCACCTCCCTGGGCCCAGCTGTCCCTGGAGGAGCTGCTGGAGGGCAGAGGGACAGCACAGCACTCCGGGAAGTCTGCTCTCATTGCGGGATCCAGGCACTGCAGGAACAGCCAACAGGCGCCCGCTTCTCCCAGGGGCCTCCCAGAGTACCGGGCAGGAGAGCTGCAGTGCCAGCTTCTGGACTTGACAGGAGAGAGCCCACAACAGCTATCGCCCTGCTCCATGCGCACCAGTCTGGGGTGGAATCTCATGTGTGCTGGAGTGCCCAGCCGGGTCTGCGGGCAGCTCTGGGATCAGATGCTAAGTCCACGCTTCATCACCTGGCAACCTCTGTCAAAACCCCAAAACTACCCCGTCTGAAAATGGGAGAGAATCATGTTGCTGGTCTCCAGGCTTTTGTGAGAAATGCAATAGCAACTCAGTAAAGGACAGCTGATCTAAACACCCTGTTCTGCGAGTGCTCAAATGCCTTTCCCAGGCAAGAATACCTTGATTTGATACAAAAAATACCTTCTGTAATAAACAGCCCAAGTCACGATACAGCAATAATCGAAGCTGCCTGGCTCTGCAGCACTCCAACTGCATGAGGGCTGAGTGGGTCCCCCCATAGGCTGGTCAGCTCCCACCCGTGCGATCCTAGTTTGGGTGATCTTAGTAATCAATTCCAACAAGAGCTGGAGGCAAATGATTCCCTGGGGGAAAAAAAAATTGTTTTCTCAAGAACATCAACGATGAATGTGAAAACACGATGAATAGTTTTAGGATGGAAAGAAAAATCTGCTAACAGACTGGCAGCCTTTCAATCCCACAAACATGCCAGCACATTTCCACTTCACGGCCTTCGCACCAGTGGTTCCCTCTGCTCACAATGCTCTTCCTTAGAGTCAAGCACAGCTGTGTCCTTCCAGCTCTTCCGGTGCCGGTTCGTATGTCACCTCCTGAGAGTTTCCCAACCAAAACGGAAGCTACTCCCCCTGCTCCACCCCACCGCACTCTGGCTATTCAATTACCAGACTTATTTTCTCCAGAGCACAGATCACCACCTCAGCAGAGATGGGCCACATTCCAGGTCTCCAAAACCTCAGTCAACCAGAGCAGGACAGAACGAGGAGAAAATAGAATGTAAGAGGGACAAGGTGGCAAACGGCGGGGAGGAGCTGAAGGATCTATGGGCTTCTGCTCAGGGGCGAGGGTGTGGGGAATTCATACCACCTTCCACACATGCTGGTCATTCTCCCCAGTCCCACCCTCTACCCCGCTCAGGTTCCCACCTTGTTCCATTTTCTTGCCTGTAATGGCACAAGGATAAATGGTTACAATAAACCTCCTCCCTCTTTAAGACGTCAATTGTCTGTTGACTCAGGAGGGCTTCCCTGGTGGCTCGGATGGTATAGAATCTGCCTGCAATGCAGGAGACCCAGGTTCGATCTCTGGTTTGGAAAGATCCCCTGGAGAAGAGATATGGCTACCCAGTTCAGTAATCTTGCCTGAAGAATTCCATGGACAGAGGTGCCTGGCAGGCTACAGTCCATGGAGTCACAAAGAGATGGACATGACTGAGCGACTGACACTTTTCAGGAGCCCAACAAGAAATCAAGGAAGAGCAGCCTGTCGTGTCTGGAGGAGAATGGGCCCCGGACTCGGGAACTGGAGCCAGCCCCTCTGGGTGCCCAGCTGATGGCACCAACTTGGATTCCCCCTTGCCCATCCTCACCTCCTTACGCCCAGTGGTGGGAGGGTCCTGGGCAAGGAGATGATGAGATGAAGACCTTGTTAGCAGAGCAAGGTACAGAGGTTACACACAGAAGGATACGCAAGTAAAAGCTTGTCTGTCTTGTATGTGCTCTGCTCTCAGACCTTCAAACACCTGGGCCTTCCAAGTGGATTTCCAGGATGACCACCAGGGGTCATGGCAAGTCACGGGGACGGAGGGTGAGGAAGGACCCAAGAAAAGACCACACACTGAGAGGAAGGGAGAGAGACAGAGAAGTGGGCCCAGATGCCCTCCAGGGCGACGCCGAAGGAAAAAGGAGTAGGGGGGAGGTCTGCACATGTCTGTGACCAGCTATCAGGGCCATCACACAGGCTGCATGCCCGTGCAGATATCATGGCACAGCTGGGGGGCCCCTGGGCACAAACCTATGATTTCTACAGTGCAGTGCATCCCATGCCCGCAGCGCCATGGCCAGCCCCACCACCTGCCACCCTGCCTCCCGCGCCCAGGGCCCATCTCTCAGCCCTGAGCAGTCACTCTTGCAGGCAGCCGGTCACTCCCTATCTTTTCCAGCACTTACTAAAGAATTTGTTCAGTGAGCTCAAATAATCTGTACACAGTAGGTATAATCATTCCTTAGTTCACTTCTTTTATAAATTATGAGGTTTGGGTTGTTTTCATTTAACCATGAATTTTCCTAACAGTAGGATCCAGTTTTCTACAAAATAAGCAAAAGAAAAAGCATGAGAGAGAAGGGACAGAAGAAGAGCGGGAAGGAGAGCAGTGACCCTGCAGCGCGTGTGTGTGCTCAGTCGCTCTGTTGTATCTGACTCTTTGTGACCCCATGGAGTGTAACTTGCCAGACACCTCTTTCCCAGGCAAGAACACTGGAGTGGGTTGCCATTTCCTTCTCCAGGGGATCTTCCCGACCCAGGGATTGAACCCATATCTCTTGCATCTCCTTGCATTGGCAGGCAGACTCGTTACCACAGAGCCACCTCGGAAGCCCCGGTGACCCTGCAGTCGCAAGGTCTGCTTTGCGAAATCTTAGGGTAAGTGTCCCAGCTCACCCACACACCAAGGAGTTGGCCAGCTGTAGGGCTGTCAGGTCTTATCCACCAGATCCCTTGACTTCTTCTTTTTTGTGTGGCCATCTCCCATGACCTGTGACCTCCCAAAGAACACTGCTGTTTTACGTGAGTGACACCCAAGGGACGCACTGAGCCAGCTTCCTGTCTCCATTGAACAGGCAGGAAGGTGGCCTCAGCCAGGTCTCCCACACCCCCCTCAGACCACGTGACCCCCCTCCCCTCCTGGCTTTCTGGGGTGGAGACACAGTGGGCGCCCAAGAGCACCGTGGCCCCCGGAGCGCGCAGCTGAGCTCCGTGCAGCCAGGACAGTGTCCATCATCTCCTGGTGCTGACACACCTAAGCTTCCTGAAAGGCCCTGGCCCAATGCTCCCCGAGATGCGGCATCGGTTCCGGAGGGGACAAACAGGACTGCTGAAGGAGCACAGAGACCAACCACTTTAATACTCACAGACTTACTTTGATATGTAAAACACTGCAAAAATTAAAACACTTTAGAGCTATGATTTCACAGATATCACCTAAGGAGAGGCTAAGAGGAAAAAAAGTGAATCGATTTAAAATACATATTAAGCAGCTGATGCTGCAGGCAGTTCTAAGATATTGGCAAAAACCGTGAAGGAAACAGTCAATGGCCTGACTCTGGGGACTCTGTTCACGTCCACTGCATCCATCTGAGGGTGAGGTGATGTGTTTAAAATGCCGAGAGCAGTACTGGCGGCCAGGAGGCATCCACGGGCTGAGTCTCTGCCTCCCCAAGGTCACACATGCTGACGTCAGGACTGGGTCTCCTGAGTCCCCATAAGCAGCCTGTCCACTGAGTCCCCGCCTTAACCTCCAGCTAAGACAGTCCCCCCACCACGCCCCATTCCCAGCACTGCTCTGCCACTCGAGGAACCGGCACCTGCTCACCGTGGGGCCGCAAAGGGACAAAACCAAGCAAGGGTCAGGAAGCAACGTGGACAACCACGAGTCCACCAGCCGGCCGCCATCAACACCATGCCCCTGATGAAGGAGGTAGCCGTGGCTGCTTGGAGAGGAAAAGTCACCCATCCCAGGGGATGTGGTGGACGGTGGCCAAGGCCCAGCTGTGAGCCCAGGCTCATCTGATTCCAGAACAGCAAGGCAACCACCCCCATGGCCTGCCCTCATTCCACTTTTCTTATTTTGTCCCCTCACCAAGGGCAGAGTCCCATCGAGTGAGAAAGAGGTGTCTGGCAAGTTACACTCCACGGGGAGGCAAGGAGTCAGATGCCACTGAGCGACTGAGCACACGCGTGCGCTGCAGGGTCACTGCTCTCCTTCCCACTCTTCTTCTGTCCCTTCTTTCTCTCTCATGCTTTTTCTTTTGCTTATTTTGTAGAAAACTGGGTCCTACTGTTAGGAAAATTCAGTGTTAAATGAAAACACCACAACCCCAGCTCTGTTGGAGAGGCATATGTTGTTGACAGCCCTCTCAAGGCCACAGGCCCACGTCTGAATTAACTCTAGCATAGAGAACCCTTCTCCTGGATGGGCCCAGCATCCCGCCCCTGTACCCGACAGCCCCCCAGCTTCCACCTACTCAGGCCAGCATCCTCTCTCTGGCCTCCTGCTGACAGGTCTCCTCTTCATGCAGTCCACACAGCAGCCAGAGTGACCCTTCTCTGCTCAAAACCCAGAAGTGGCCCCTCCCATCACTCCGACAAAGCCAGAGCTCTCACGGGCCTCCCACGAGGCCTGCCCTGTCTCTGCCACGTCCCCCGACCCCAGTGACTTCACTGCAGCCCACGGCCCCTCTCTGCTGCTCCTCAAACCACCAGGCACCCAGACGCTCTCCCAGCTCCCTCACTCTGCCAGGTCTCTGGCCCAATGCCACCTTCTCAGTGACAGAGCCCCCACTTCCCACCTAAAGACTGCAACAGCCTCGCAGCCCCCTCATCCTGCTAAACCTCCTAACTCACCTCCGAGGAGGCGGTACAATGTACTCATCTGCTTCTCAAGGAACAACCAAGAGATGAAACGAACCCCACCCAGTTTCGAGCCCCTATTTCCCGGTGTCCCAGGCAGCAAAGCAGACAAGTATCACTGGCTCATTCAGTCCTCTTCCTCCCAGGTCTGCTCCACAAGGGCAGGGCTCTGACTCTCCCTCTCTTCATGGACACGCCCGTGTGCATCAGTGTCCTCGGACAGAGCGGACACTCCCAGGCACACAGTAAATACTGGCTCCGTGGGGATTTCACCCGGCAGCAACGCCACCTGGGCTCACACAGGCCTCAGAAAGAGAGCAGCGCCCCTCTGCCTCTGGAGGTGAGGTCCCCCGGGGCCAGCAGCGCAGCTTGGCTTCCCCCGTCACCATTCATCTGCTCTGGCCTTCAGTTCAGTTCAGTCACTCAGTCGTGTCCGACTCTTTGCGACCCCATGAATCGCAACACGCCAGGCCTCCCTGTCCATCACCAACTCCTGGAGTTCACTCAGACTCATGTCCATCGAGTCGGTGATGCCATCCAGCCATCTCATCCTCTGTCGTCCCCTTCTCCTCCTGCCCCCAATCCCTCCCAGCATCACAGTCTTTTCCAATGAGTCAACTCTTCGCATGAGGTGGCCAAAGTACTGGAGTTTCAGCTTTACCATCATTCCTTCCAAAGAAATCCCAGGGCTGATCTCCTTCAGAATGGACTGGTTGGATCTCCTTGCAGTCCAAGGGACTCTCAGGAGTCTTCTCCAACACCACAGTTCAAAAGCATCAATTCTTCAGCACTCAGCCTTCTTCACAGTCCAACTCTCACATCCATACATGACTACTGGGAAAACCATAGCCTTGACTAGATGGACCTTTGTTGGCAAAGTAATGTCTCTGCTTTTGAATATGCTATCTAGGTTGGTCATAATAAGCACTGAAATTTGGCCCTTCCCTCAAGCTGTGTGAGCGCACAGACTGTTCCACAGAGGGCACAGCCAGGTACTAGTGAGGGACAGGCCTCTGCCGCCCTGCAAGGCAGCCCCCAGCCTCCACCCTGACCTGCCAGTTGCCGCAGCTCAGGCCCACAGCTGTGCCCACAACAGTGGGGACCCCTCTGCAAGTCACAAAATCCAAAGTGGGTGAGCAACATGGACAGAGCCAAGAGCCTATATGTACAAGTCACTGATTCAAGCCCTCACGTCTCAGAGAGGGACAGTGAGGTCCAAAGAGGGGTGTGGCGGTCTCCCCCCGTTACACGGCCCGTGGCAGCCAGTCCCGAAGCCAGGCCCCCGAGACAGAGGCGCTGCACTTGCAGCTGGAGGTACCTCCTCTAAGAGACTCAGGAAATGCTGGGGAAGAGCAGGTCAGGTCTCCACTCGACCAGAAGGCTTGCAGTGGCACCGAGAACACGCGAGTCTGCCCGCAAAGCTGCCCACAGTCTCCACTTCCCAAAACAAAGGCATCCAGACCCACCCAGCAAAGGGGAGTCTACACCAGGTCCTTGGCAGAACTCAGAGCTGGCATGGGGACCACCGCGCCGGGGAAGTACTGAGCAGCATCCGGGAAGGTGCACAGACCCCCGGACCAGGGAAGACCCTTCCAGGTGTGAAGACTAGAGAAGCTCAAGCTCGTCTCTGTCTGCAGATGGTCACCCAAATGGTCACAGCAGCAATGTTTGTGATGACAAAAAAGTGGGAGCAACCTCATTCCCCCGAAGGCCCAGGACTCTTGATTCCTCAGAGCTGAATACTCTCACGGGGCTGCAAGAAAACTCCCATGTTTCCAGCCTCTAACAGATCCCCCCGAGACATCTGGAAATCCCTTCCAGATGCTGAACACATCACAGAACAGGGCTGGATGTCAACAGCTCCTGAGAACAGGCAGTGAGACAGCAAGATCCTATTTCACCTCCTAGACCAGGGACTTGAGACAGAGCTTTCCCCGTAGTAAAGAGGAACGCTTTCATTCCACATTTGCTCTCAAAAGTTGTGCGACCCTCTGAGATCCATATCAATGACTAAATTCAGTTGCTCACATTTCTGGCCAAAGCAAAAGCTGCTCAAGGAGTCAGAAGAACGGACAACTAAACACAACTGACTCCCTAACACCTCACTTCCTCTGCCAACACTGCTCACCACACTCTGTGTAACACCCCAGCCCCTGCTGCCAAAGGGGGTCACTAACCAGGCTGGTTTTAGACAGGAACCCATGGAAGTAAGACTCTCAGACAAGCTGAGGAGCTTGTCTGTGGACAGGGAGCCCTGTCCACTGTGGACTGCAGGTTACCTGTGCCCCCAAGGCTGGCAGCAAGTAGCTGGGCACCCACGCCCTGTCCATTCATTGCCTGCTCCTGGCTGAGTGACCTACAGCACAACCAGACCCCGAGTAGGTGGGCGATCAGGGATCTGAAACTTCGGCCGTGTTTCAGGTGTCAGCAGTGCCCATCCCTGGGGACCAGGACCAAAGTCTCACTCCACACTGGCCACAAGTTACACTCATCTTAACACAGATCAGCAGCAGCCAAAATCGCCAGCAGCTTGCTCTGCCAACCATAGGGCACAGATCCACCTCCCTCCAGGGTGCCTTCAGAGCAAGGTCTCCTTCCCACGAGCTGCTCTCGTGAGCAGAAAGCTTGTCCCTCCCCCACTCTGAGAGAGGTGGGTGTCACAGGGGGATAAGGCAGCTCGGCGGGTCCCATGGCTCAGTCACCCTCTCACTCAGTACCTACACCGAACGTAATAAAAGTGTGCAGCCCAGGCCACCTCTGTGCCAAACTTGGCCCTTTTGTAAGACAAACCTGAGCATCCAGGCAGCCAGCCCACACAGCCCAGGCTGGGGCATGGCCACCCAGGATCTGACCTGGGACACAGGATGGGCAGGTGCAGTCCAGCGAGGCAGGCCATGAAGGGGTTTCCAGGGGGCGGACCCAGACAGCATACTGCCGCTGGGGGGCAGGAGGCAGACCTGGATGGGCTTCATGGAGGAGGGGGCCCCCATGCCTCAGGTCCACCGCAGACCCCTAGTCTACTCTACTGGTCACACACGGGTCCTCTAGACACATTAAGTCATGTCGTTTCATGCCCATGACAACATGTTGAGGCGGGGTGCAGTGCCGTGCCCCTGTGTAGGTGAAGAAGTTGCTCGGAGAAGGCAGACCACTCCCCACTGCCTCCCAGAGGGATCAGGTGGGCCTGGGGCCCTCCCAGGCCTGTCTGAAGCCCATGCCACGCTCATCCAAGAAGCTCCTGCCCATCCCTGTGCCAGGCTGCACCCGGAGTGGGGAGAACCAACGCACAGCCCGCCGCCAGGGCCTCTCACCTGGCAGTCTCACCAGTCTGCAGGCAGCAGGGGAGGACAGAGGCACTACCAAGACCAGCTCAGGCAACAGGGCTCCGGAGGGTGGACTCTCCAGGTGGGCCAGGTGGATGGTAACCAGAGAGGTACCAGAGTGCCTACTGTGTCATGATGTCAGCTCCCACAGCAGGGAGCCCATTCCCTGGTGCCCAGAGACCCTGTGACACAGCAGGACTGGGCTTGATGGGGTGCAGACTCAGGAAGGGGACAGCAGTGGGATCCCATCAGCCCCATCCCCCAACACACACACACTCACACACACACAGGCTCAGCTGCCCTCCACACACACACACACACACACACACACACACAGGCTCAGCCTCACCCACCACACACACACACACACACATTCACACACAGACTCAGGTAGGGGACAGAAGTGGGATCCCATCAGCCCCATCCCCCAACACACACACACTCACACACACACAGGCTCAGCTGCCCTACACACACACACACACACACACACACACACACACACACACACACACACACACACACACACAGGCTCAGCCTCACCCACCACACACACACAGACTCAGGTAGGGGACAGAAGTGGGATCCCATCAGCCCCATCCCCCAACACACACACACTCACACAGGCTCAGCCTCACCCCACCCCACACACACACACACACACACACACAGACTCAGGCGGGGGACAGCAGTAGGATCCTATCAGCCCCACCCCCCAACACACACACACACACAGGCTCAGCCTCACCCCACCACACACACACACACACACACACTCAGCCTCCCTCCACACACACTCACATAGGCTCAGCCTCACCCCACCACACGCACACACACACACTCAGCCCCCCTCCACACACTCACACACACAGACTCAGGCAAGGGACAGCAGTGAGATCCTATCAGCCCCACCCCCCCAACACACACACACACACACTCACACAGGCTTAGCCCTCCTACACACACACACACTTACACACACTCAGTGACAGATACACACTCACACAGGCTCAGCCCCCTGTCCACACACACACACACACACAGGCTCAGGCCCCCACACACACTCACACAGGCTCAGCCTCACCCCACCACACACACACTCACACACAGGCTCAGCCTCACCCCACCCCCACACACACACTCAGCTGCCCTCCAAACACTCACACACACAGACTCAGGCAGGGAACAGCAGTGAGATCCTATCAGCCCCACCCCCAACACACACACACACACTCAGCCCCCCTCCACACACACACTCAGCCCCAACACACACACACACACACTTAGCCCCCTCCACACACACTCACACAGGCTTAGCCTCACCCCACCACACACACACACTCAGCTGCCCCACACACACACACACACACTCAGCCCCCCTCCACACACACTCACACAGGCTCAGCCTCACCCCATCACACACACACAGCCTCCCTCCACACACACACACATACACACTCAGCCCTCCTCCACACACTCGCACACAGACTCAGGCAGGGAACAGTAGTGAGATCCTATCAGCCCCACCCCCCCAACACACACACACACTCAGCACCCCCAACGCACACACACACACACAGTTCCCCTCCACACACACACTCACACAGGCTCAGCCTCACCCCATCACACACACACACAGCCCCCCTCCACACACACACTCACACACAGGCTCAGCCGCCCTCCACACACACATTCACACACTCAGCCCCCCTCCACACACTCACAGACTCAGGCAGGGGACAGAAGTGGGATCCTATCAGCCCCACCCCCCCAACACACACACACACACACACACACACACTCAGCCCCCCTCCACACACACTCACACAGGCTCAGCCTCACCCCACCACACACACACACACACACAGCCCCCTCCACACACACATTCACACACAGGCTCAGCCCCCCTCCACACACACTCACACATTCAGCCCCCCTCCACACACACACACACACACAGGCTCAGCCCCACCTCACCACACACACACAGGCTCAGGCAGCAGACAGCAGTGGGATCCTGTCAGCCCCACCCCCAACACACACACACACACACTCAGCCCCCCTCCACACACACACTCACACATTCACCCCCCCTCCACACACACACTCACACAGGCTCAGCCTCACCCCACCACACACATACATACACACTCAGCCGCCCTCCACACACTCACAGACTCAGGCAGGGGACAGCCATGGGATCCTACCAGCCCCACCCCCCCAACACACACACACTCACACAGGCTCAGCCCCCCTCCACACACACTCACACAGGCTCAGCCCTCCTCCACACACACACACTTACACACACTCAGTGACAGATACACACTCACACAGGCTCAGCCCCCCCTCCACACACACACACACACACTCAGCCCCCCTCAAACACTCTCACACAGGCTCAGCCTCCCTCGGGGCCCTGCATAGGCCGGCCACAGGACAGTGGGAGCCTCTCCAAAGGCCCTGGGGCCTGCATCTGAGGCTGCCCCATCAGCTGGACTCTGGAGCAGCTGCTCAGTGGATCGGGCAGTGAGGCCATTCAGTGTACACAAAACACAGGCAGTCACAGGTGGGTGAGATCTGATGGCTGTCTCAGCTAAGGACACACAGAGACCAGCGCGGCCCAGGAATTGGCTTCAGAACAAACAGAATGGACAGCAGGCAGGGAGTCAGCACGGGAGGGAAAGCGGGTCCCAGACCCCGTCCGCTGACCGCTGTGTGGCCTTGAGCCGTCACTCGGCGTCTCTGGGCCCATTTCCTCACAAGTTAACAGAAGGGGACAGGACTTCACAGCCTTTCCAGCTGCCTCCAGCCCTGACCTCTAGGACCTGCTGCCACAAGAGGGAAGTGAGGCTCCAAACAACACATGCCACATCCTCAACAGAGGCCCCCTGGCTGGTTCTCAGGGCAGAACTTGGAGGAGGAATAAGAGACCCACTGCGAGCAGGTTGAGGGGACCTGCTCTCCTCACAGCACCCGGTGACGAGGGGAAGAGGCCAGGTGTGTGAGGCCCCCACGAGCAGAGGGCACCGTGGGAACCCTCCTGGGGGGACACCAGCTCTCCCACAGCAACCCCGTTTGGAGGGCCTGGAATGAAGCCCCAGAACTGACATCACAGGGCTTAGCACCCAGAGCTCACCAGCCAGAAAGGTCGGCTCCCACCCCAGCTCCACGCCTCAGAGCCCAAGCTCTGAACCTGCTTTGGGCTCGGGATCCTCACCTGGGAAACCTCTTCCTTGGGGAGAAGCCCTCCATCCTCCCAGGACTGAGGAAGAGAATGAAGATGGAGTCCAGCAGCGGCCCACCACTCAACTGATGCCACCTGTGCAGAACAACACTGGCGCTGGGAGACCCCTGAGGGAGCTTCCATACCCCGTACCCTGGCTCGAGGTGCAGCCTGGCTCGCGGCAGTGGCCAGGAAATCAACCAGTATCTCCCAGAGGAGCAAAGTAGAATCGGCGAGCAGGACTTGTTGGGGGGTGACCCCAGAAGGAGATGAACAACGGTGTCAAGTCTCCCCCAGTCTCCCATCCTCCCACTTGGGAAAAGCCTGGAAAGGACACGTGTTTTACAACTTCCTGTGTCCAGTTTCAACATGCCAGTAAGAAGCTGTGGAATATCACTCAGGGCTAGTATGCGCCTGCCCATCTCACAGATGAGAAACTGAGGCTCAGGGACACTGGAAGCGTTGCCAGAGGAAGCTGGGGTCAGGGAGAGCCCCAGGACCCAGGATCAGGCTCCCTGGGTAGGACTCAGAGAGTGAGCCGATGGGCAGGGGCTGGGCGGCTTACCAGAGAGGCTCCAGGCTCACCCACTGCGGGCTCTGGGCAGACCAAGCAGCCACTGCCGCCCCCTGCCCTTGCCTGCATAAGGGGAGAGAGAGACCGATCCCTCCCACCTCCTCCAGACCAGCATCAGCAGCCCTGCATAGTAACACACGGGGAGAGTTCTGAAACCCAGGAAGATGTCTCCAACACACACCTGGGTCTTCCCGGCTGGCTTCAGACCGGACACCTTCCTGTCTGGAGGACCAGCATTAAAAGGTACAAGGATGACGTCATCTAGATCAAGAGGCCTCTCTGGATGCCAGGGACCCACACTGTCCCCATCCATGTCCTCCTTGCAGGAGCACTCGCACAGGATAGCTAGGAGCAGGGCACTCGGCCGACCACCTGTGCCCACCTGGCAGGCTCTTGCTGGGTCGGACCCCACACCAGGTCCTGTGCTACACCACGTCCCCAGACTCGGGAGGAAGGAAGACAGCCCGGCCCCCGGGAGTAATTGCCCAGAAGCCAACTTCAGCACAGCGCCATTCGGGAGAGAAGGGCCAACGCAGGGTGGGGTGGTCAGGAACAGCCTCCCCACGTTATCGGCACCCAGCTGAGCCTAATCTTGAAGGGTGAACGGAGTTAACCAGATAAAGGGCAGGCTGGGCGTTCAGAAGAGGAAGCACCTGAGCAAAGTCCCAGAGGCTCAAAGGGGCTCCCGCGACTCCAGGCAGCTCTGTGAGCACAGCTACATGGCAGCCACCAGCATCGAGGGGGTGGGCCTCACAGGCCCTGCGGCTCCCACTGCCCCACCTTCTGATCATGACTCTCTGGCCAGGTACAGGATACAAGCCACTCTGCTGCCCCAGCTGCCTCGCTTCCCTCCTCTGCAAGACTGGGAGGGTCCCATTACGATGAGTGCCATCCCAAGTTTTCTGACACCCACAGACAGCCCCTCCATCCTCACAAAACCAGCCCCAGACACCCTGGTATCCCCTGCCCCATGTCTTCCTGTTCCCCAGACAGGGGTGGCCGGGGCTGTGCAGAACAAAGCATGTACTCTGCTGAATCCTGTACAAGTTATCAAACGATGACTAACCCACCGTCCACCTGCCAGAGCCGGTGAAGCCCATTCACAATCCCACAGTAACCAGGACTCAAGGAGTCTGACTGTCTGGGCAGGTCTCACGGAGCCCGTGTCCTGGACTGCCGTGCTAATCTGGTACAACAGGGCCCCCTCACAGCAGCTGACGGGGTGTGGGCCCCAGAGGGTGAGGCCCAAGACCCTACTCAAAGAGATGGGTGGGAAAAGGAAATGAGTACGCTCTGGGGGATTCGGGTCTCCCCTGTAGCCTGGCTTTTCAAAATCACTTACGGTTTATACTTTGCTGAATTCCCAAAAAGATTATGAACAATTGCTGTGTGCAATCAGATCGAGAAAACACCATTAAGAGTTAAATAAAATGCTGGAACCTTCTAGAAACTTCTAGAATTGGAGCTTCTAGACAGGAACCTTCACAAAGAAGGCACGGCAAAACACAGACCAGCTTCCCCATCCTGATAAGAAACAGCAGCACCTGTTCCAGAACACAGGCCAAAGCAAGCTAGCATTTGCTGAGCCTCTGCCCCGAGCCAGACCTGTGCTGGGCATGTGCGGAAGGGGGACGTGGTGGTCAGAAATTACTCACAGGAAATTGTTTATAAGCCATCAGTATTTTGTCACAATAGCCTAAACAGACTGAGACACCTTGAAATAAACCTGGACAGAACTCTGATTTCCAAACTCACATCACTGCTCTCCAATTGAACCAACAGGTGCCAAGCCTTCCAAACTGATAAGAAAAGGCTCCTCCCCCCAATGCCGACTCAGGTACCACAAGCAGCAGCCACCGCTAACTAACCACCTGCCGTGTGCCAGGGCCCAGTGGTGCCCATATTCACCTTATAACCACTCTGGTAAGGCCCTCTGGGGAGGTCGGAGGCTGAGAGGGGTTACACTGTCCCCAAATGTCACAGGCTGCATTTGAGTCCAGGTGTCAAGTCCTGAACTATGCACTCCTGCCCAAGGGCCTGTCCCTGGCGGGCACAGGACAAACCTGGCTAGTGGAGGGAAGGGTGGGAAGCTCCAGCCAGGAGAGGAAGAGGAGGCCCGAGGAGAGTAAAGTGCACCCTGGACCAGCACAGGGCTCCAGAGCCTCTAGGACACACTGACCCACCAGCACGGGGACCACTTAATTGGAGCAGCTCGACAATAATTATCCCAATAAATAAATCAAATGACTTTAATTTAAAAGGCATTAAGTTAACAGCAGGCTTTGTGCCAGCCTACAGGGCCTGGCTCAGCTGCTCAGAACAGGCACCTGAAACAGGAAGGAGAGCACAGAGCTGCCTCTCCGGCCCAGGCCTGACCATCCTGACCGACCCCAAGCAACTCACAGGCCAGTGGGAGCGGTCCCCAGGCCAAGGCAAGAGCCCTGGACCAGGAAGGGTATGAAGAGGGGATCCAAGCC
Source organism: Bubalus bubalis (assembly GCF_019923935.1). Classification (NCBI taxonomy): domain Eukaryota; kingdom Metazoa; phylum Chordata; class Mammalia; order Artiodactyla; family Bovidae; genus Bubalus; species Bubalus bubalis. Next base: position 117,725,073 of record NC_059157.1, on the reverse strand, counting down.
CATCTGACGGCTGAGGACACGGAGGCTCCCTGCAATTAGGCAACAAGGGTCCCGTCAGGCCCAGCACCCAGGTCAACAGGCACCCTCTTTACTACGCGGTCCCCTTGCCCAAGTCCCCACTAAGAGCCTGGACACCTGGGGGCATGGACCCAATGTAAACCCTGGGGCTCTGGTGAACTTATCCAAGGTGAGAGAGACTCCACCCTCAAGCTGCTCCAAGAGACACAGTTCCCCTCCTTTCACCAGAGGGTCCATGCTAGGCGTGATGGGCACCCCAGACTGGACAAAGGAGGCGCCCTCGGAGGCTGAGAGGCTGCCCCGGAACAGTGCTCATAGGGCACGGACCAAGGAGGAGCACGGGGGCTCGGGAGGCGCAGAAGCACACCGCACCGCCCATCCACACTCTTCCTTCTATGCTGCAGGGAAGCGCTGCAGCCTTCCCCGTCCAGAATCCAACCTTCCCAGCTTGTTTCTCGCCCGCTTTTTCCAAAGGGCCTGATCAAAACAGGCTTACACCCGGCGCGGGAAGGAAATGACTACCCATAACCGCCAGGCAGATTGCCTTTCATTTCGTTCTTCCTTTCTAAAACACGGAGCGGCGTTGTGGAGGAGCAGTGAGAAAGGGGGACGCTCGTGGAGAATGAACAAAAACAGCTAGGATTGCGCCCCAGGCTTCCTCAGTGGAAGGAGAGGCAGAGAAGGGCCCGGGCTCCGGGCAAGCAAACGCGGAGCGGCGGTGCCCTCCAGTGGCCGTGCGTGGCGCTGCACGCGGCGCGATGGGCAGAAGAGGTGACTCTGCCCGGGAGCCGCAGGGCAAGCTCTCCCCCTACTGGCTGTCGGGGAGGATGAGGTGACCAGCAAGGAGACTGGAGGCGGTCCAGTGTGGGCTGCCTTCCTGCAGCTCCTCCTCCTCCTGGCCTGGGAGGCCGGCGCGCTGATGCTAGTCCTGAAACCGCCCCAGCGTGCACCCCCAAACAGGTGACACACCACGTGGTTTCCCTGGGAGCAATGTTACAGCTCACCCAAAACTAACTCTCTGGTGGTCTCAGGCACTGGACAGCTGTAAAGCTGGCCCCGAAGGAACAGCAGAGGTTTGGCCTGCCAAAGGTCAGAGAGGTGCCTCCACTCCCCTTTCCAGCCTGAGGGATCCTTGGAAACACCGCAAGAGACTCCACGGGGATGGTGAAAACGACCCTGTATCCTGTCCACTCTGCTCTGGGCTTTAGAGAGGCCGCTGAAAACACTGACACTCAAATAGAAGATGGAAGGGCCCAGGCTGATTCTAACCCAGCCCTGTGTACACTGAATAAGTCACTGCCCTGCTGCCCAGGATCTATCAGCTAATCTATCAGCTCACTGGGAGGACACTGCACCCAGAGGGTCAGAGTTTCCTGCCTGCTCCAGTGCTTGGTGATTCTGCAAGGCTCTGCAAAGCGATGATGGCAGCAAGCACAGTCTTTTTTCAGGCTGAATGTTTATTTGGGGAATCTGGGCAGGGGGATGATACAGATTGTGCCCCTCAATGGCTCCCTGTCTTGCCCTGCCTCTTACTCCCCAAAGCACATGTCACAGTCCAGCCCCACTTCTTAGTGTGGGAGCTCAAGCAAACCACCGATGTCTCAGCCTTAGAGGCTCCTTCACCAGTCACAGTGATGCTCAGGTGAAACATTTGTGCAAGCACTTTCATAAGCTCTAAAGTGCTGGACAAATATTGTTACAATTCTCCTAATCAAGTGTTCATACTACTACCACCTCATTGATTTTAGGTATAGCGTTACTAAAGTGAAAGCTGCTCAGTCGTGTCCAACTCTTTACAATCCCATGGAATTCTATACAGCCCATGGAATTCTCCAGGCCAGAATACTGGAGTGGGTAGCCTTTCCCGTCTCCAGGGGATCTTCCCAACCCAGTGATCAAACCGAGGTCTCCCACAAAGCGGGAGGATTCTTTCCCAGCTGATCCCAAAGGAAAGCCCCAAAAGTTACTAAACACATCAGAAATTTCCAAACCTTGTCCTTCAGTAAAAAGTGTTTCCAGAAATGTTATAAGATCTTTCAGGATGTGCAGGAAGAGTCAAGATACCTAGTATTTCTTGTAAAATGTATCCTGGTAAATATGTATGCGAAATGAAATGAAGTTGCTCATCGTGTCCAACTCTTTGCAAATCCATGGACTATAGCCTACCAGGCTCCTCCATCCATGGAATTTTCCAGGCAAGAGTACTGGAGTGGGTTGCCATTGTCTTCTCCAGGGGATCTTCCCGACCCAGGGATCAAACCCGGGTCTCCCACACTGCAGGCTGACACTTTTACCATCTGAGCCACCTGGGAAGCAGCCTAAGTAAGCAAAAGCGAAAGCAAAAGTTGCTCAGTCATATCCAACTCTTTGCAACCCCATGGACTATAGAGTCCATGGAATTCTCTAGGCCAGAATACTGGAGTGAGTAGCCTTTCCCTACTCCAGGGGATCTTCCCAACCCAGGGATCAAACCCAGGTCTCCCGCACTGCAGGCAGATTCTTTACCAACTGAGCTATCAGGGAAGCCCTTAAATATGTAAGAAAAATCCCAAATATATTTATTTGGCTGTCCTTATCAATGTGTGATCATCTCATCTTTAGTCATTAGGGAAATGAAAATCAGAACCACAATGAGATGCTACCTCACAACCAGTAAGATGGCAATAATCAAGACAGACAACAAGTGCTGGTGAGTATGTGGAGAAATTGGAACCCTCATACACAGCTGACGGGAATGTAAAATAATAATACACTGGAAAAGTCTGGCAGCTCCTCACAATCACCAAGCCCTTCCACAGCCAGGTATATACCCAAGAGATCTGAAAACATATCCACACAAAAATTTGTAAATGAATATTCACAGCAATTTATTCATAATAGCCAAAAAGCAGAAACTCAAATGTCCATCAACTAATGAATGAATAAGTAAAAATGTGGTACAGCCATACAACAGAATATTATTCAACAATAAAAAGGCATGAAGTACTGCCACATACACAACATGAACCTTAAAAACATCACGCTAAGTGAAAGAAGTCAGAAGTAAAGGTCTATTTATATGAAATGTTCAGAACAAGCAAATTTATAGAAAGCAGGTTTGTGGGTGCCAGGGCTGAGAGGAAAGGGCGAAGGGGGAATGAGTGCTGATGGTACAGCTTCTTTTCTGGGGTGATGAAATGCTCTGGAATTAGTGATCATAACTGAACAAGTTGGTGAATGTGTTAAAAACCACTGTATATTTTTTAATATTAAGCTATCTACAAAGCTGCTAATAAGATGTATTTCTGATTCTAATGACATCATGATAGAACTGCATGTCAATGATGTGACAGTGTCATAGGAAAGGAGATCTCAAATTTTTCAAGTTTTGTTGAATTGTGTATTTTAAAGGGTGAATTTCATGGGACATGAATTATATCTCAAGCTTTTTGAATTGCAAGAAAATATAATCATTGTTCTTTCAAAAATGACCTATTGGAACAGAAAACAGTCAAGTGATCATGAAGAATGGCCACTACCCTAAGCTGGGACATTTCATTCATGCGTTGAAGCCCCCACAGTATTTGCAAATCACCCAGTGCACGCTGTGCTCAGCCGCTTTAGTCGTGTCCTACTCTCTGTGACCCCATGGACTGTAGCCCACTGGCTCCTGTGTCCATGGGATTTTCCTGAAAGGAATACTGGAGGGGATTGCCATGCTCTCCTCCAGGGGATCTCCCTGATCCAGGGATCAAACCTGAGTTTCCTGCATTTCAGGCAGGTTCTTTACCACTGAGCCACCAGGGAAGCCCAACTCACCCAGGTACCAGGTATACACGACAATCACTGGTCTTAGTTATGGATGGACTTTACCTTAAAACTTTAAAACATATCTGTGAAGTTATCCAGCATGATACACTGTGCATGATACAATAATACTATACAAAGTTCTTCGCTACAGATCCATGACTAAAGTTTCCCATGAGAAACATACATTGGTACATTACTACAGTTGTATCATAAATGTATTATAATTTAAGAGTTCCATTGTATTTGGCAAATTCTCTAAATTTTAGAGTATAAAATGTCATCTAGTCTTTTCAAAGAGCATCTCACTTCAGGATACACTTCTTTGATCACTTCTTTCCCAGATGGTCATAACTTAGTCAAAAGTTTTCTTCTGGTCAACGTGCCTGCTGCCATGACAGGCGGGGGAATCTGCGTTGCAATGTCACCTGTTTGTCATTAGCTTCACTGAGAAGCCAGCATTGAGGTTTTTACCCTCAGGCTTCTTTAGAGCCTCAACTATGAGCTGGGGCTTTTCAAAGCAACTCACAGTTTTCCTTTTGCAATAAAAGAAACTTCAAATTCAAAAAAGGTGTGCAAAGAGATTTAACTTTTGTCTCGTTACCCCAAGTCCTCAGCACGCTCCTCCTGGAATCTAGTGGTCACTTTTAAGTGTAGAACGCACAAGGCCTCCTTCCTGTTCCTAACTTGTCATCTGGAGATGGAGCAACCCAGCCTCGTGCTCTGAGATGGCTGAAGTTTGATGTACCAGGGGCAGCACACCAAGAACCCTTCTATGATTTCTCAGGTTTAATTAATACAGCTATCAATCAGTCGATTATAAAATATTTCTGAGAGCCTAGAATGTGCCAGGAACTGTGCTAAAAATGTAACAGTGATGGAGGAAGAGAGAACACCATCCATTGTTTCACGCCATCTGTGCCCCAGTAGACCAGCATTCCCCACCTCCTGCAGCTCCCCAGCCCTCCTTTCCCCACCTGACATGTTACCGCTTCCCTCAGGGAAGGAGGAGAAACTGCAGTGAGAGGCAGGCCTGTCTGGTTCTCTTCTCCTCTGGGATTAGCCTTGAAGAGTCTGCCCCTCCCTGCAGGGCGGCCAGCTGCTGTCCAGAGCAGTCCGTCCCTCCAGGAGTCTGTCTGGCCTGTGTTCCAGATCTGGGAGGCACCTGTCCCTGTGTCTGTCTGTCACTCCCAACTCAGGCCAGAAACAGGGGTGGCATTTACAGGGTGGCTGTCCACCCCAGCAGACCAAGAGGGTAGTAATGCCCTGCCCTTGTGGACATGATGCTCTAGGAGGGAGGGGCAGAATGCAAACTAGGAAACAGGGTAGTGACTTTCTCAAACTTGTTTCTTGATGTTCAAATAGCTCTTCCTCTCGCTTCCTTCAGCCCCTGCTCAGATGTTAACAGTATCTATGAGGGCTTCCCTGCCCACCTGTACAAAACAGCCCACAACTCCCCACCCCGACACACAGACACTCCCTGTGTCCTTATCCACCTTAACTTTTCTCTACATGATCATGATCTGACTCACTCTGTGAGGACTTCTGTTCATTTGTTTGGGCCAAGCTCCTCCACACCCCTACAGCCCTGGGATGTAAGCTCCACGGGGCAGGGGCCTGGCTCTGCTCCTGCTGGCCACCAGTACCTAGAAGAGAGCCTGCAGCAGGATAAGCGCTCAGTAATCTCTGTTGAATGAATGAACAAATGAGTGTGTGCAACCAACAAGGTGACGGGAAAGATAATGAAGGCTAATAGGGTGGCAGCCGCTTCAGAAAAGGGGTTCAGAGATGGCCTTTCTGAGTGGTCACTATCTGAGGCATAGCCCAGCACAAGAAGCAATCATGCTGTATGCCTGAGGGTGTCCCCACAGCACCGGGAAAGTCCCCCTGGGCCTCTGCAGGGGGCTGGCCACCCCAGAAAGCAGGGAGGCAATGGCTGCAGGGCCCGCCAGGGCTGAGTTCCCAGGAGTCAGCAGAGTAGAAGAGTGTTGTGAGACCAGACACACAACAACGGCCACAGCAGCACAGGGCTGCCTGCAGCACGCGAGGTGGCACTTAATCCCCACCTCTCCCAGGGCAGTAGGGGTTAAATCTTCATTTGAGAGGAGGCCTGGGAGGCCCTGAGATGCAAAGAGGGGTCACCCACGTCACCCAAATAGTCACTGGCCACCTGCGGTTTAAACGCAGTGCTGTCCCCCTCCCTCGGGACTATCTCGTGCCCAATCCAGCAGGTTCAGCAATGGGACAGGCTGTACATGGGTGATACTAAGCACCATGGGTACCTGGTGTCAGGGGCTGTACCTGCCCCGTCTGTGTTCCCTGCAGTTGTGACTTTAGGGTCCGACACACAGCAGATGCTCAGTCATTCAGGGGACTTAAACATACATGATGGGCTCCTGAGGGCCGGACAGAGATGACTGTGGTCACACACAGGAAACAGATTCACACACAAAAAATAAAAGGAATAAAAGCAATTTAGCTGAAAATGATAAACCCTTATCTGAACACAGCCATCAAGTCGGAAGCCCCCAGACGCTCATTCCTCCTGCCTTGGTGGGGTGGTATCAATTCCTTCAGGTCATCTGCAGCTGCCTCGGGTCTTGAGTGATGGCTCTGGCCGTCGGAACCAGGGCCAGCAGGGGAAAGAGTTGGAGCATGAAACACAAACTCCAAGGAGGGAAACAGCCCTGAGCCTGGACCTGCCCTAGACCTGTATTTATAGTGCCCACTATGTTCCAGGCATAGGCAAGGGAGATAAGAAGGCATGCAGTCCACCGCACCAGTCAGGTACATGAGGAAGACGTGCCTCTCGAATGGAGGATCCTTGGATGGCTCCAATAAGGAAATGGTATCTGAAGATGGGTGAGACTTAGCAATGCACACAGAAAGTGTATCCTGGTGGTGGAACAAAAGAAGCAGAGGCATGTAGGCTGGAAAAAGTTGGATATATGATGGGACACTGTGGCTGGAGCTCAGGAAGGGGACAGCAGAGTCCTAGTAACGGGGCAGAGAGGCCCAGGGTGTGACCTCTGACTCAGAAAGTGAAACAATGACAATGTTGGTCTACAAGGTGGTGTCTGGAGCACCGGTCGAGTCCGACGGCCCTGAGAGGCAAAGGGAGGTGGGGTCACCCGCAGTCACCCAGCTCTATCCAGACTGGCCCTATGATCAAAGGCTCTTGCTTTTCTCCCTTGAACTAGCAAAGGATTTCTCAAACAATGGAGTCCTAAGGAACACCTGTAACAGGCTGCCAGGCCCTACCTCCCAACACCGCAATTACGGAAATCGGGATGGACCCCAGGCTGAAAGAACCCCAGCTCAGACAGTGGGCCCAGGACCTGGATTCTTGGCCTCCTGTACCATGGAATCCAGACCAGGTGCCTCGCTATGACTGGTGGGTGTTCCTGAAGGGCTCGTTTTTTCTGGGCAGGGCATAGACTGGATGCTATGGCAGAAAGCTGGAACAGAATGCTGTGGAGGGCTGGGCACAGACTGTCCCCAGTTCTGGGGGCATTCCTCGGGGAAGGTGAAAACTACATAAACCGTGGTCAAGGGCCCAGGAAGAAAGGAAGGACACTCTGGGCAGAGAGTACAGCTTGTGTAAAGGCACATTCAGTACAGTTAGTAGGGGAAGGACAAGGAGGTTGGCTGAGGAGCCCGGCCCCACAACAGACAGCCCTGCCAAGAAATGAGGACTTGATTCTGTAGAAAACAACAACAAAAACGGGAGTTCCCTGGAGGTCCAGTGGTTAACTTCCACTCCAAAGGACACAGGTCGGGGAATTCAGATCCCACATGCTGTGCGGTGCGGCCAAAAACAAACACCAACTGGCCCCTGAACCCTGCAGGAGGCCAGGACTGGCTCCCCTTAGTCACTCCCCCAGCACAAACGCATGGTACGCTAATCTTACCGCCCTCCCCCTACCACCAGTCTCCCTCCTTTAAGATCAGCTACTAAGAACCCGCCTGCCAACGCAAGAGACAGGAGACACGGGTTCAATCCCTGGGTCGGGAAGATCACTTGGAGGAGGACATGGCAACCCACTCTAGTATTCTTGCCTGGGGAATCCTGTTGGACAGAGGAGCCTGGTGGGCTACAGTCCATTGGTTCGCATAAAGCCAGACATGACTGGAGTGATTTAGTGCACATTATTTCTATCCCAAAATCACACCTTAGATCCCCTCTGGGCAACTATTAGGTCAAAAGGAGACATGTAATTTAACTGAGGCCATTAACACTAAGCTTGGACTGCAAGGAGATCCAACCAGTCAATCCTAAATGAAATCAGTCCTGAATATTCATTGGAAGGACTGATGCTGAAGCTGAAATACTCCAATACTTTGGCCACCTGATGCAAAGAACCGACCCATTGGAAAAAAAACCCTGATGCTGGGAAAGATTGAAGGCGGGAGAAGGGGATGACGGGGTTTGAGATGGTTGGATGGCATCACCGACCAGATGGACATGAGTTTGAGTAAGCTCCAGGAGTTGGTGATGGACAGGGAGGCCTGGTGTGCTGCAGTCCACGGGGTCGCAAAGAGTCGGATACGACTGAGCGACTGAGCTGGCTGACTGAAGAATACAATCTATCACAAGAAGAGCCAGGTGGTCCAGCCTGGAACAAGACGACTAGCTCTGCTCTGCCCTCTCCAGATCTTACATTTTTACCTCTTGGAGCACTTTCTTGCTGGGAGGAACCCACTGCTTCTCTAAATGGGTTCATGACCCTGAAGAGAAGGGAAGGAGGAGGCACACTGAGGAGATGAAATGGTTCACATGGGCTGGGTTTGGGCTGGACCAGTTTCAACTGAAATCCTTAGAGCTATGAGAAATGTCCCTGTAATTTGAACAACTCAAGCGGCCTAAGACCTTGTCCAGCAGACGCTGCACCTTCAAGTGACCTGCTCCATCCTCAAAAGTCAAACACTGAAAAGAATAAAAAGAGGGGCAGACTTAAAGGCACTGACTGCTGAAATCAACCACGTCAGGAAAGAGCGGGCATGCTGATTCTCCAGGGGGCCGCAATTAAAGGGAAGCTCGGATCAAGGAAGTCAGCTAATAGAGGCTCCGAGACACGCCCCCCCGACCATGCCTGGAGCGTGCTATGAACGCACAATTCAGGCAGGGTACGGGTTAAGGGGTTAGGCTTCTGCTGGCACTGGCAATGGGCATCGCAACTAAGACACCTCCCTCCTGACCCCTGGATCCAGGCCGGGCCCCACACTGACCGAGTCACCTACCCGGAGCCTCTAGCTGGGGCCCCGCTCACCTTGCATTTGAAGCCGGCGGCGGGCGGCAGCAGCTCCCGCAGCAGGGCCTTGGCCACCTCGCGGCTGGCCTCCTCGCTTACGAAGTGCAGGTTAAGCACCTCGTGCGCCTCGAACTTAGCGAGGCGCAGCAGGGAGCGGAGGGCGACGCGGGCCTTGGCCTGCAACGCGGCATTGTGTTCGGCCTTGGTGAACATCATCAGCAGGTGGTAGTCCACCGGCCCGGCCCCGCCGCCCTCCAGGCTCTTGGCCTTAGCGCCCGGGGCCGGCGCCAAGGATCCCCGCGCCAGCTCCAGCACCGGCGGTGAGGGCGCAGCAGGGGCCCCGGCGCGAGCCTCCTTCAGCCTCTTGGTGGCGCTGGAGAAGGTCTCCCGGCCCGAGCCCAGGTAGTAGAAGGCACAGACGGCCAGCGCCGCGGCCAGCAGCAGCGCGCAGTAGTGGGAGCGCACAGCGCCCAGACGCGCCATGGCCCGAGCGCACGGGGGCCCGCTTCGGAGGAGACCCATGCGCCGCCCGCCCGCGGACAGACCAGCCGGAGAGTTGCGGCAGAGACCAGTATCCCGGCAGCAAGTTAGCAGCCCCGGCAGCAGGCGGCAGCCATGGCGGGGGCGGAGCCGAGCTGCCAATCTGCGGGCGCTGATACGCGGAGAGGCGGGGCCAGGCTGCCTGGCAGCCACTGGGTCCTAAGCTCAGAAGGATTACAGTGGGGTCGGGCGGTGAGCCCGCGGGAGTCCCTCCAGCGTGTTCGAAGGAGGCGGTGAGGACTTGGACACACAAGCCAGCAGGCTGTACGGTCTGTGGAAAATGGCCCTCGTTAAGTGCACAGCCCCAGGCTCTAGAAACCGAAGCTAAGCCTTCGGAAGCAAAAAGACTAAACTGGACGCACAAAAAATTTTCTCTATATCTTTTCCCTCCTAATTTCTTAAAGGCTTTACGTCCTTTCCCTGACTCCTTTCACACCTTGGAGACTATCTAGGGCTGAAGAATTTAAACTAGCAACTCCTTTCCCATTCTCGGTGAAGTAGGATTGACACCCGAGGTATGAATCCCTTGCTCACCTCACTTGGCATCTCTGAGGCCGACCAGAGGCAACCTAAAGGATGTGGCCACCAGGGGGGCCACCTGCCACAAACTTTGGGTGGTTCAGAGCTCCCCAGGAAGCTTGTGGTTTTTGTTTTTTTTTTTAAACAGACACACACTTTAAAAGAGACTTACTGTATACCTGGTAGTTTTGCAAATTCTTAACTGAGGCGTAACGGAGGTCACTTGCTCAGGTCACACAGTGTCAGGTTTGACAGAGAAACAGACACTCTTCCACAGCAGATGAGGGTGCCTATACCGACACAACTTCCCTGAAGGGCACTCTGGCAATACTAAAATCTAAGAGAACTTTCAGTTCTCTCTCCTACCCACACAACAGTGGTTCTCAAAGTTTTATTGGTACTAGCAGCACTGGCACCACCCTTATGGCAGAACGTGAAGAACTAAAGAGCCTCTCGATGAAAGTGAAAGTGGAGAGTGAAGAAGTTGGCTTAAAGCTCAACATTCAGAAAACAAAGATCATGGCATCTGGTCCCATCACTTCATGGGAAATAGATGGGGAAACAGTGTCAGACTTTATTTTTTGGGGGCTCCAAAATCACTGCAGATGGTGACTGCAGCCATGAAATTAAAAGACTCTTACTCCTTGGAAGAAAAGTTATGACCAACCTAGACAGCATATTCAAAAGCAGAGACATTACTTTGCCAACAAAGGTCCATCTAGTCAATGCTATGGTTTTTTCAGTGATCATGTATGGATATGAGAGTTGGACTGTGAAGAAAGCTGAGCGCTGAAGAATTGATGCTTTTGAACTGTGGTGTTGGAGAAGACTCTTGCGAGTCCCTTGGACATCAAGGAGATCCAACCAGTCCATTCTGAAGGAGATCAGCCCTGGGACTTCTTTGGAAGGAAAGATGCTAAAGCTGAAACTCCAGTACTTTGGCCACCTCATGCGAAGAGTTGACTCATTGGAAAAGACTCTGATGATGGGAGGGATTGGGGGCAGGAGGAGAAGGGGACGACAGAGGATGAGATGGCTGGATGGCATCACTGACTCAATAGATGTGAGTCTGAGTGAACTCCAGGAGTTGGTGATAGACAGGGAGGCCTGGCGTGCTGTGATTCATGGGGTCGCAAAGAGTCGGACATGACTGAGCGACTGAACTGAAGTGAGCAGCACTGGGGAGCTTGATAAAACACAAGGGCTCAGGCCCTATTACCTTCAATGAGCCCGGGCCTTGATGGTGATTCTTCTGCAAGCCAAAGTTTGAAAAGCAGTGCCCTGGATCTTCACACAGTCAACCTCTCCTGCTTCAGACCTTGGCTTGGGTGTCCCTGCCTCAAAGAGTGGTCTCTAAACACCAGCCCTTGCAAGTGTCCAGATGAGGCACCATCCTCAAGGATACCATAAGGGCCACCTAAGAACTACCCAGTCCCATCTTTCTCTGCTGCAAGAAGGCAAGACTTAAAGAGAGCAGGCAATGTGTCTTTCTTTAACCATAATATCTCCAGTAACTGATGGTGCTTGACTCACCGAATGAGCATCAGAAATACACCCACCCATTGTAAACCATCATTTTCATAACAGAATAAGGAAAAATGTACTCAAATATTTAGCCACAAGGGTAATACAGAGCTAGGTTTATGATGACAAGATATTAAAATCAAATGTTCATCAGTAAAGTGAAACTAAAATAAAGATGCTGTTGGGAATTCTCTGGTGATCCAGTGATTAAGAGTCTGCCTGCCACTGCAGGGGACATGGTTTCAATCCCTGGTCCAGGAGGATCCCATACGCCGTGTGACAGGTAAGCCTATGCGCCACTACTGAGCCAGCACTCTAGAGCCCACAAGCCACAACTACTGAATCCAAGTGCCTACAGCTTGGGCTCTGCCACAAGAGAAGCCGCCACAATGAGGAGCCCACTCGCCCACAACTACGGAAACCCTACACACAGCAATGAAAACCCAGTGCAGCCAAAAATAGATAATTTTTTTTAATTAAAAAACAAAGATGCTGTTGGTGCTGTAGTCAACAAACTCTAATTGGAAATTTTTTAAAGTGATAAATGGAGGAAGAACCTATAGATTTACAGCCTCAACAGATATATTAGCCAATTGCAATGAATGGAACTTACATAAATTCTGATTTGAAAAATCTTTTTTTAAAGAACATAAGGTATTGAGGAATTTGAATACTGACTACTGCTGCTACTGCTACGTCACTTCAGTCGTGTCCGACTTCAGTCGTGTGCAACCCCATAGACGGCAGCCCACCAGGCTCCGCCACCCCTGGGATTCTCCAGGCAAGAACACTGGAGTGGGTTGCTACTGCCTTCTCCAATGCATGAAAGTGGAAGTGAAGTCGCTCAGTCGTGTCCGATTCTTAGCGACCCCATGGACTGCAGCCTACCAGGCTCCTCCATCCTTGGGATTTTCCAGGCAAAAGTACTGGAGTGGGATGCCATACTGACTACATAGTTTCATAGTTTAAGATAGGTGATATAATTTTTTAAGAACAGTCCTCCCCACCCCTTTAACTTTTTTATATTGAAGTATAGTTGATTACCAATGTTGTGTCAAGTCCAGAGGTACAGCAAAGTGATTCAATTATACACATGCATGTATCTATTCTTTTTAAAAGTCTTTTCCCATTTAGGTTGTTACATAATATTGAGAAGAGTTCTCTGTATTGGACAGTAGGTCCTTGTTGTATACATGTCAACCCCAAACTCCTTAATTATTACCCCCTCCCCAGTCCTTCCTGTCTAGTAACAGTAAGTTCATTCTGTAAGTCTGTTTCTGTTTTATAAATAAGTTCAGTTCTCTAAGTCTGCTTCTGTTTTGTAAATAAGTTCATTTGTATCATTTTTAAGGTTCTGCATAAAAGCAATATACATATTTAGAGAGACATACTCAACAATTTGTTGAAATGTCTGGCACCCGTCTTAAAAAAAACAGGGAAGAGGAAAAATGAGTACAAGTATAGATAAAACAGTGTGTAAGTCATGAACCAATAGCTACTAAAGTTATTATCTCTACTTTTGAGTGTTTGAAAATTTCAATAAAGATTTTTAAAAATCCTCCCAAAAGCGATGCAGATTAAAGACTTAGAAACTTGCCCCTCATTTATTAAATGAAAGCAGGTGACAAACAGTCTGATCCCCCTGTATATAAATACACACATGCAAAGGTCTAGAAAGGTATACACCATGGAAGTAATAGCATCCCCCACACTCAGTACTATCCAACAGAACTTCCTAGGGTGAATATATTCTATAATCTGCCCTGCTCAAAACAGTAGTCACTGGACACAAAGCTAGCGCCTCTGACATGTGGCAATTCAACACATGAACTCAACACTTAATTCTAATTTTAATAAAAATTTCAGTAGACACATGTGGCTAGGAGGTGCCACACTAAACATCACAGGCAAATGATGGAATTAGGACGGAATTCTTTTTGCTTATCATTAACCTTTCCTACAATGAAAAAGCACTGTTTTGTAATAAAGGAAAGTAGGCTGTTTTCATTTAAAACATTTACTATTGGCTTCCATTCTCCTGGTCAAATAACTATTATGAAAATGAAGTGAAGTGAAATAAAGTAAATTACATAGCATAGTTTTAGTGTCTGCTTTCACCTAACTTTTAAAGGAAAAGCAAAAGCAGGCAATTCACTTCCAGGTCTGTTCTTTTAAGCCTCTATTCCTTCAATCTTGATTCATGCAAAAACTTGTTTTTGTTTGTTTACTAAAAGGACTGAGTGTAAATGTGTTGCCTAGATTAGAAACTTCAACAGATATCTCAATCGTAACGGCAAAAACATTAGAGCTATAGCATAAAAAGGCCTTTTGTGGCTTTTAGCTAATGAACTGGGAGCCATACAGCTCTGTGGCAGGCAGAAGAAAATATTTAAAAACTCAAAACGGATTTCATGGTTGAAGCCATCAGCAAATAGGATCAATATGGACCAATTTGACAGGGTAGGAAAGGAATATAGGACTGAAAATATGAAAAACATGACAGTTAACAGGTATTTCTGCAATTGTAGTTCACAATAAAGTAGAAGTCTGAACATAAAAGAATTATGCCAGAGGTGAGATTTTTATTGACTTGACATAATTTCTTGGCATACAAAGAATTTAATCAGGCAAATATTTACAATTCTTACATAATGTACATCTTAGAATAACTATAAAGATAACGTACTTTGTTCCATTTACAGTGACATCCTACAGTAAAACTACATTCATGAATTAGGTACAAATAAATCCTCTACATGCTACTAAAAATTAAATGGATTGTTGGTTATACATTCTTTAAAATATATCTTTTCACAGGTAGCAGGAAATATTACATGTAGTAAGTCTTTATGACTGGAATGATCCAGAAATATCATGAAGCACAAGTAAACACATATAGGAAAGTAGCTCATCATTTCTAAAAGTTAACCTTTAGCCTTTGTGTAAAATAAATGGTGCCAATATTCTTTATAATGTAGGGAGCTTTCCCTATTTAAAATGAATATCCAAAAGGTTGGGAAGTGTGCTGAGGAAAAATAAGAAAACCTAGTACATAAGATAGTGAAAAGAGCAATGTAGAGAACAGTTTATTTAATCAAATCTTGCTTTCCTCCCATTATCTCATTTTCGTAGATATGTTTATGTAAACAGAAAAGGATGCCCACAACATTGTATTTATAGATGTCAAGGTTTGGCCAAACTGAATCCATGCCTTTTAGCTGTCTTCGTTTAGAAGAATCAAGGAATTGATAAGCATATGGCGGATTAAAATTACCTTTACAACATTTTGCCTTTGTCAATGTTTGTTATTGCAAAAATATAAAATTCCCTACAATTTGATGTCTTCAAACCTTAATCTATTTCTTCAAAATAATTTTATATCCAGGTTTTCCAGAATATTTGGAGTCTTTTTTTTTTTTAATCAAAACACAAGGAAAGCTGGCAGTCATTATCAGACTTTGCTGATTTATGCTTTCAAATCATTTCATGACATGAGTGCCTCTGACTACGAGTCAGACAGGGGTTCTGGTGTCAGCTGTGCCACCAACCAGCAAACCAGAGACCAGCTCTGTGAAACAAGAGCAGCAGCCCATGATCAAAGAAGAGACAATGTTGGTGATCTCAGAAGCCTTACCGTGAGAATCCTGCAAGATACACTGATGGCAAGGTCCACTGGGAGGAGCTGTGGGAACAGTATAGGAAAGACTGCTGCTGCAGTTTCACCTTGTTTCATCCAACTCATTTTATTTGTGAGGCGCTCAGACTTCAAAGAGTAATAATTACTAGTCAGTGCTCTTTCCACTATATCATGTAGGTCTGAAATCATTTTAGAAAGACAATTCTATAAAAATATAGCATTTTTCCAGCCCATGTCCACAGTCAAAAGTGCTATCAAACAGAAAAGTTAATTAAACAATATAAGAGTGATAAGGGAATGTCTTATTCAAAACGGATAGTAAATTTAGTCTTAAATACAATTGTTTCTTGTGATCACACTTCGCATGTGTAAAATTATATTTTTAAAATACTGCTTAACACAAATTTAAGTTGTCCAGACGGTAAAAGTATGTGTTTTGTCAAAATTGACTCATGAAGAATCAAAGTAATATTTCAAATCAAATACATATGTTTTACAAAGTAAACACTAAAGTTGATTAAAATACATAATGAAGACCAGTATAAAATTAGGCAAACACTATATGTAGTGAATCCCTGGAAATCTCTGAATTTCTAAGAATTGTACCAAAGGTAATTTTTTAAAACATTAGAAATCTTAAACATGTTAAGTGTTACCATGAAAAATTACAAATAACTACACAATTACCTTTAGTCTAGTTCTAATATGAAACTGCACTGTATAAATTCCTCACAGTACTGGTACTCTTATTTTGAGTCTATTTTAAATCAAACTTTTAAACTAATGAGCTAATAATGATTAATGGAATAATAAGAGATCTGAAACTAAATACCAGCAGATCATTTAGGGAAAGAAAACAAAGGACAATCACATTGATTTTTGAAGCCCAAGATTATAACTAACATTGTTTACACTGTAATTGACCATATTGTACTGAATAATTCACAGCATAATAAAACTCAGATTTGTTACATACTATAGAAAAGCTATTAGTTGATACAGTTAAATTCACCTTGGTTAAAAGCCAACCTACTCTGTAACTACTTGTAACCATTAATTTACTTTAAAACTTTGCTGTTACTACTGCATCATTTCTGCCAAATTTAATCCAAATTGGGTTTTGGCATAGTCAAGAAACCAAGCCATAGAAATGTATTTTTCAATGTACAAGCTCCCTGCACTGTTAAAGATTTAATTTTCACTTTCTTTGAAGATTTTCTGAAGATATTCAGAACCATGATCATCTTTAGTGTACTTCAAATACATCTCTAACAATTAAATTTAGGTAGATACTAATTACTGCCACATTAACAACTCATGACTGAAGCCACAGGAGTTAAAAGAGTATCTAAGAACTGCTTTTACAACCAGAGACCCCAGAGGTGATCTAGAGACCAAAGCCTGGATCCAAAATGAAAACTACCTAGGCTTCTTCAGATAAAGATCAAAAGGATTCCGAGGATCAAAAAGTGAGGCTCTTGTTTCTTCTTTCTTTCTTCCTCTCTTTGTCTCTTTCTTTCTCATCTCAATATATTTCTTTCTCCTTGAGCTTTCTGGATAATTAATTTCAAAGTACACTAACAAAAATGCTACAAATCAGACTTTTGCAAAGCTGGGTGATCTATGATTCAGAGGTGAAACAGGGTGTTCCTGTTATTGTTGCGATTAAAATACAAGGTTTTGGAAAATTAGCCTTTCCTTAGACATAATCCATACATATATTTTTTATCTTTATCTAATACACAGCAGTTATTACTAAATAAGCATTATATGCATGCAATTTGATCAAACAAATACAGAACCTTTTCTGTGATGTGAATTTATTTCAGTCTAATTCCTGTTTAGATTCTGATTTGATGTTTGGTCAACTTAGAAAACTCTACTTACTGGTGGGCAAATGTTAGAAAATGTATTATATACCCAATGAAATATAATTTCTCTACTTATTTGGTAACTCAAGTTTAAAAATCTCTCACTACTTACATATAACTTGAAAAAGAAAATCAAACTTAATTATGACAATATTAAAAATTAACCATAAGGCAAATTACTTATTTTATACTCCTGACAAGAGAGGTCAATCAAAGATGGAATCAAACTAATTTGCAGCATATACATAGAAAATTAGTATTTCCATAGTATAGTATATCTATCCAATTCCATAATTATTTTGGCGTTCAAGGGTCTGTGATTCATGTAACCAAATACTAAAGCTATATGTGCTGTGCTTAGTCGGTCACTCGTGTCTGATTCTTTGAGACCCCCTGGCCTATAGCCCCCCCAGGCTCCTCTATCCATGGGATTCTTCACACAAGAATACTGGAGTGGGTTACTGTGCCCTCCTCCAGGGGATCTTCCCAACCCAGGGATCAAACCCAGGTCTCCCACATTGCAAGCAGATTCTTTACCATCTGGGCTACCAGGGAAGCCTACATAGATGCTATAATTTAAAAGAATGTATACCATGTACAGTAAGTACATAGGATAGATGTTAGAAGAATTAAAAAGCAATTTATTGCTGTATATTTTAGTATAAACTTAAAAAACGAGTTTTTTTTTCTCCTTTTACAGAGAGATTTTCCTTTCACCAGGAGCAACAGCAAAAATGTACCTTGAAAAGGACACATTTCAAATATAAAAATGTTCTACATTATTTTATGTCAACTTTTCCTTTGATAGTTACAATCTGATGAAAGCATAATTTTGCAACATTCAAGTAACCTTTGAAACACAGTTTTATTACATCAATAAAATTGTCAAGGTTTTAGGAAATCAACCCAACATTGAAGAACTATAACTTCTTTGAGATCCTTTTGGTAATTGAAAAAAAAAAATGTCAACGGTTTCTTTTTTGCTTCATAAAATGGAATAAATCTAAAGGACTGAGTTATATCAATCTGTACAGCCACTGTATACATGCTAAAGTACTGGACATGAGGGATAAACTATATTTATGAGGAAACGGGGTCATGTATCCTCTAGTTCTGATAATTAAATTACATATTGTGTATATAATAGCTACCAAGAAAAAATAAAAACAAAAACTATTTTGAACCACCAACATCCAGGAAGCTAAAGCAAAGACACGTTCTGGAATCAGGCAGGACATCAGGCTCTCACTTGATGCTGACAGGCTTGACTGAACAATCCTGGGCACAGTGCACAGAAGAAAAACATCAATGCCATCATTCATTGGGAAAAAAAGATTATTTTGTATAAATTCTTAGCATCTTGTAACCTAGAGATGGCCTAAGTCCAGATTCAACTTTCATCTATAAAAAACAGCCCTTTAAACAGGCTTTTTTTAAAAAACAAAAATAAAATAAGTCTTAAAGTAGGTTCTTCTCCCAACTGCTAGAGATCTATGTTTTGATTTATAAAAATATCAATGAATGGGTATCTCTTCTCCAAACCACTCAATAGCTACTAAAAATAAGTAAGTAGAATTAAAGCAGTAAAAATATGTGAGTTTTCAGATATATACATTAGGGGGTCACTAGATTTACTGTTTTCCCCATTCTAAAAAAATTCAAAATTTCTGTGAATCTTGCTGGAAACGATTTAGTTTCTCTGGATTATTGGATGCCATTTGGGAGAAATCACGAAAAATGTCCTGGTAAGTTTCATCACCTGCATGAAAGTAAAATAAGAACACTTAAAAAAATTTATATAAAAAGTATTAATAAACAACATTCATTTTATGACTAGTAACTATTTTACAATTCATGATAATAAAACTTTGTTCAGATGAGCATTTTTTGAAGAAAAAAGACCAACTAAATGTAAGTACTGGATAAGTATATAATGGAAGGAAAAAAAACTATACCTGAAAAAAGCACCTCAGATGCAGCCACAGAGGAAAGTTCAGAGTTAGAAAAGAGCAAAGATGCAAGTGTTTTAAAGCAAATAAGGAAATACATTTATTAACACACAAGAAATAAAAGTCATCCTAAATGAGGTATAATAACAAGGCATTCTTTAAATAAATCTTTAAATCAATATTTCCTTTGATCAAGGCCAAGAAAAGATCAAAAACAAATATTAATGTTTCTGATGGATGCAAGTTAGTAACAGGACAAAACTGATAACCAGGTGGGAAATTTTAATATTATATTTTAACTAAATCTTAATTTAAACAATATGTGAAAAAGTCTTTATTCAAACTTTAATGCTTAACTAAAACTAATGCACTTAATCTACTTTACTAAGCTTAAAAATAATAAAGCCTAGAAAATGACTTTAAAATCATACTTCCACATTTAGTCAACAGTTCATTTACTGTAGGTCATTTGAGCAAGGATGCTATGACAAAAGGGGACTAAATATCAAAGACATCTGTTAAATTAGAATAATACATATGTTGGTTGGTTGTATATGCTCAGTCATGCCCGACTCTTTGTGACCCCATGGACTGTAGCCCACCTGGCTCCTCTGTCTATGGGATTCTCCAGGCAAGAATACTGGAGTGGGTTGCCATTTCCTACTCCAGGGAATACATGTGTATATACGTACAATACACTTGTAGAGAAGATTATAGATACTGATATTATAGCAGACTGAAGACTATTTTTCTTGTGATGAAAAACTAAATATACACACACATACAGGCTAACTCTTTGGACAAAAGATTTATATAAAATGAAATCTTATTTTCAAGTTAAATCATTCATCATGAATGCTTCATTAAACATATTACTTTTATACAGAGGCTTGTCATAATTCTGTTTTCAAGATTTAGACTGTCAAATACTGGTTTATTGTTAAAGCATGGTTTTTATAATTATTCCCCAAAAGACACCTTGCATCCATCTTATTATACACTCATTGCTACAACTGTTGTTAATAGTGCAGTAAGTTTTGTCAGCTTTTAAAAAGTGAGATTTTTTGAGGCAACAGATGTCATACCAAAAGCTAGAGAATTAGAAAAAAAATCAGGGGAAAGTGATAAAGATCTAGTAAAAAGGTCTAACAGCATAACTCAAGATTTTCAATAAAAAAATTTTTAATGCTTTTAATATTTAGTCAATGTAAAAAGCAAGTTATTAAAATCTCTATATAGTTTTTCATTTAGCCCTGGAAATTTTCTCATGACCTGAATCAATCACTTTTAAAAGAAAAAAGGCAGTAAGAAGAGAAGCCTAATAGGTTGGCTAAGAGTAACATCTAACTCGTATATTATTGTAACTAAAATAATAAAGGGTGATATGCTGGAACAACTGGTAAGACAATCCAATTACACCCATGTTTCATTTCATAAAAGTTTACCTCCACATTAGAAGACAAACTACAATCTATTCCCATTTTTAGGCATTCTAAAATATATAAAATAAACTAAGAGACAAACATTAAACATCAATTAACAAACCATACAAAATATTTAAAAGTTTTTCTTATTCTTAGATGTTGAATTCAAATATTTAAAATATTTACTGTAAACATTATAAATATTTTAAAAATACTATTTAAACCGGAGAGTCTGGAATCTTACTTTCCAAGAAAGTGTAAAGTGCAGATTATAATACAAAAATACCACACTGATTTTACCATTCAACACCAGAAGGAACTTAAAAGGCACACATTATACATTCAAGAAGAAATAGGAAGAAGGACCTAGCAGACGCTAATGCCAAACAGCTTACAGATAGCACCAGATGAGCAGTCAATCTTCAGTATTACAACAGTACAATGGCAATATATGGCTTCTACTATTAGCAATGCATATTTTGTATAACAAGCTGTGGGATTTTTTTTTCTTTTTGTGGTTTTCCAGTTTTTGTTTTTAAGTTATCTAGTACCTACTACACAAGTACATTTTAGTAGAACCATTGTACCATGCAAAACAGATAATAACATTTTTTTATTCACTGAATTAAATGCTTCCTTGAAGGAAAGGGTTGGTGCTACACTAATCATTGGTTTCACTTACTGAATACATTTTAAAAGAGTTAATACAGTACAAAAGGAAGTCTAACCTTCACACACATACACAAAACTTTTCATTAATATTCAGTTTCTAACCAAATGTTAATTAAGGGACTATCAATATAATACCTTTCTTAGGCCTCAAAATGTGTTGTCAAAAAGCAAACATGACGTAACAATAGTGACTAAGATATTTAATATAGTTAACACAAATTGAACTACAAATAGAACTTCAATGTGATTCTTTAAATACAATTTTGATCATTCAGAATGTTTCCCATGGCAAATATAACTTGTCTACACTAGAATACATAAACAATAACCCAGAATATGTTGCCCTGGAAAGTTCATAAGTACATTTAACAGTTTATTATAAACAATAAACAACTAACCACCCAATATTTGAAATACTAAGTTAAATTCTTTAAATTACTTAATCACATTCTATTTCTCTTCAGCAAGCTAACTCTTCTATGTGCTTGGACAGTTCTGAGTTTTTAAAATGTGGACTGCTATATTTCCACAGATGGTTTAAAATAGTGTTTGATTTTTGGTATTCAGAATAAACACTGCAACAGCAGCTATGATCCAAGATTTTGCTAATTTTGCTCTTAAAATGTACTCCCCTCAAAGATCCGGCAGCATGGGAGACCCTGCTCCCAGGTGATCAGCGAATGACCCTGCCCCTCGGGACTGATCACAGCTTCCTTTTTGCAACTGACTGGATCAATGATCAGTCTTCACCAGCAACATACTCATATAATTAGTAGTGGTTCACTAAAGCAGTGATTTTCAACTGGTTGAGAAACTCTGCCAACAATCAAGAGGAGTCATAGAGCCAGAGACCGTGGGAACCACCAAACTAGTTTCCAACAATTGAGAGCAGGATGTGATACTGCACGCATCCACCTAGTCCTCTTAAGAGTTGTAGGAACTGACAAGGAGGGATACATCTTCCCCTCAGGAAATGAGTGCTCTTGGGTCACATTGCAAAAAATAGAGTCTCAGGTCGTTAGGGTTGTAGACAGAAAGTTCAAAAGTGGAGTTTCCTAGAAACAGGTCCATGATTCCCAAAGATTATATCTGAGTCTTTTAAATAGAAGACATCTTCATAATGAAAAGACTGAAGATACCTACATTTTAAAACCACCCAGAATTCTGAGGTTTTCCATCTATTGCTAGGCAACAACAACAAAGGATCTAGCTAAAACAACCAACCAAAATCTATGAGAGGGAAATATACAGTGATAAGCAAAGAGGAAAAGAGACCTGCCGCCTGAGCAAAAATATCTGCTCTCCAAAGACTCACAAAGGAAAAGGCTCAGAGAGTAACTGCTGAGCCATTTCACCATGTCACCTGTATAAGTATAAAGTTGTTTTGCTTTAAATACGAGACCACCTAAATGAATTTAAAATCTAGTTATTACCAAATGAGAATCTCATTTTATTCTGCTGGTATACCATTTCCAGACTTCTGCTCTTTTTTTTTAATCTTTTCTAAACTAAGATTTGACTATCGCAGGAAACCTTGCTTTTTTTTAAATAAGCCTTTTTTTCCCTTCCAATTTTCATTCAAATAAATTGGAAAACTCTTATTTTTCCACTGTTAAGCAGAAGGTGCTGTGCTGTGTGCTCAGTCGTGTCCGACTCTGAGATCCCATGGACTGTAGCCCACCAGGCTCCACTGTCCATGGAATTCTCCAGGCAAGAATGTTGGAGTGGGTTGCCATTTCCTTCTCCAGAGCAAAAGGTATATACTCATAAACTTACACATAAAATGACACTGAAAGAACCATTTGAATGCTCTCAGATAGGGGCAGAAGACCAACAGTTTAGATGGAAATAAAAGCTGCAAGAACATAAGAGGTCCTGTCATTTCAAAGTCCCAGCTCCAGAGAAAAGTCACCCCTTGACCTTCTGACTAATCAGCTGGGTGCAGCTTTATCAGTAAACACCCTAAGGAAAGAGCAGCTGACCAGACATTTACATTGAAAATGTCAAGGAAAAAAAACCGTTTAAACTAAAATCCTGAAATTCACTCTTATCTTAGCCTATCGGGTCATATTCTTTGAATAATTTTTATTTTAAAGTGCTTAAACACAAAGGCCTCAAAAATGGCCTAGTAATACTATCACTTAAGTATATCTGTTACAAAATTATAACATTTTTAAAGTCTAACATTCAAGTTTAAAACAAATGGGTGAAATTCAGAATTAATGCTGAGATTTCACCCTTTATCAGCACTCTTACATCTTGGTACATCATGAATCAGTCATATTGTTTGATCCATAGGATTAAAGTGGGACACCCTAGATTAGAAGTATCTAGCCGAAGTGCCTCTATTCTCAAAGTTCTTACTTGTTCCCTATTTAAATTAGACCCCCCCAAAAGTAATAAATACAGTCCTCTGAGAAAGGAATGGTCCCATATATCTTAGTTATATCGGGTTAAAATAAAAGTAAAGTAAAAATGCTGGCTAAAGCTAGCATAAAGTACAGAAATTTCAAAACACAATTAAACAGGAAAGATAGATGATATTACAAGCCACTTTTAAAATATTAGTACTGATTGAAAATAATTAAACATACTCACTGAGAACTGAACAGTCTCAATTATTTTAGTCATGGATTCCTAAACTTTTTAACCAGCATGTATATGAATTTAAAACAGATAAATTAGTAATTCATATACTCAAATTCATGAAACTGGAGATCTAATTATTACTCTCTTCTTTGTGAAGAATGTCTAATCAGGATGTGTTCATCAAAGAACGAAATCTGATCAGCAGCATTTCTTAATTTCTTACATCTCGACTCAAAGATAAAAATTACACAAAATGAGACTTGAGCTGATCCTGAGCTGAGATTTCTCTTAATAAGAATACATCTACTTTGCCATCAAGTTCACAAAATGCTGCTTGAAATACTTCCATTTATCCAACAAATATTGTACAATTACTTAGGGCAAAGCTACAAGATAAAATTGGACCTTTTCCCACTACCTTTTAAACTAACTCTATTCCCATTATGGACTTTTTAACCTACTGGTAAACTTTATTTTTAAACCTTTAACTCATTTTTAGGTCAAATACAGAACTCTTAATTCAATAAATGTTTTCTAGGTATTTTCCATACTGACTTTTTATATGTCAACACATAGTGATTTGTCTTTTTTTTCCCTGAACACAATTTATAGAAATTCCCTGAATAACCAAAAGAAAACAATTCTGTTAT
Organism: Bubalus bubalis; assembly: GCF_019923935.1. Lineage (NCBI taxonomy): Eukaryota > Metazoa > Chordata > Mammalia > Artiodactyla > Bovidae > Bubalus > Bubalus bubalis. Next base: position 117,700,642 of record NC_059157.1, on the reverse strand, counting down.
ATTCACTTGACAGCCAAAAAGAAAATGACTGTTGTGCTGCTTTAAGTGTATAAAGATACATTATCATTCCATTCACCTCACTGGAATGTATATGGAAGACATCTGTACAGCAGATAAAGAAGTCAGTAGCCAGAATTAAATACAGCAAGTAAATGCGTACTGTAATAAGAGTAGTTATGGAGTTTTAAAGGCTCAAGAGTGCGCCACTCCCAAGAATTCAGTAAGTACAGTACATAGCTAACAACTCACAATTTACAAGTAATTTATAAAAACTCTATATAGTATTGTTAGTTTGCTAAAGAACTATGACTCTTCCAATTGTAAACTGATAAATTCCTGAATGCATTTCTTATATTGCATTTCAGTATGGTTATTAGTAGAATATTGACCTGGCTGTCCATAAAGTCCTTCTGATTCCCGCATCTCTTCATTCATTCTTGCTAAACGTAACCTAAAATTAAAGAATGTTTTAGGTAAGTTATACAATATAAATATTCATAAACTACTGAATTATATACAACTAAGACACATACTCATGTAATTTTTTCTTTTACCAGTTATTTGGCCTGAAACAAAAGGACTTGTTGTTTATTAGACCCAACAATCTGAGATACAAAGTAAACAATTCTTATCACAGAAGACAATAAAAGATTTTTAAAAAGTGAGTTTCAGTTTTAAGCAGGTTCCTTGCAGCACCACCAGCAGCTTGCTTCCTCCAGGCACGCAGAATTCCTGACTTATAGTGCAACCTGTTAGACTTTAACTGCCAACCTTCGAAATTATTGCTTCTATAAAATGGAAGCAATAGCCTGTCATAAGTTCAATCTGGTTCATCCTGAGATATGGTAGTTCCAAATGTATAAACAGCATGTGTTATCTATAAATACTTGGGATATATTCTGACATACAGACATTATAATAAATGACCATAGGCTACTAAGATTTTCCCACAGTTACCATATTGATTATATATTCTTTTTGGGTTATTTACCTGGCAGCAGGAAGACCTATAGCACTGGATTAAGAAAATTAGTGAATTTCCTCTCATTTTCTTACTAATTTCAAGCAACATCTTGAAACACAAATCTTATCTGTGGTGCCCCTCTCCTACTCTTTTGCCTGTCCTTCAGGCCACCAAATACTCATTGCCCTCCCAGACTTCCATCACCTTCTTCTAATATGCTCTCTCTGGCAACTGCAGCATCTGAGACAGGCTGTTTTTTATCTCCAAAGTACCACAAGTTGCTGCCATTTCCTTTTTCAACCATTGTGTGAATTCATAATAGCAAGATAATAAGTCTCCCTTTTTGGTATTTGAACCTTTCAGATAGGCTGCTTATTTCAATAAATTTTAAGCGAAACTGACAGCCTCAAGTAAAACAAAATGAGAAAATTTAGAGCATTTGGGAACATATTTTGGGGAAAGAAAGGCCACTACTATAAGAACTGCCTGGGAAGCTACAGCCAGCGTTAATGTAATTCTGCTATATCACTCCTATCTTTTCTTTAATCACTTAGCTTTCTCCAATGTTAAGTCTATAATGATTTAACAGATCTACATTTTCCTATAATAGTCTCCATAATATCAATAAACCCTCCAGTGAGGAAGTGAAGCTAGGTACAGAGAAAATACATTTTTCTCTTTTGGTTTTTTGTTTTGTTTTAGTCTGGCAGGGGTCAGGGAGGGGTGATATATATGGCAAGAATTCTCAGTGGGAACTCTGGAGTTCAAGATAGTCAAGGGAGTTCCTCTTTGTAACTGAATGAAATTCAGTAGTGTAAATGGAACTGTCTTTATTTAGTTAACAGAGAACCAACAATCATGGGCTTCATTCAGAATAGAAAGAAAAAGTGATTCATACAACATATGTTTAAGACTTCCTACATAACAGTAAAAGGTAGGTGACAACCACATTCCTAGATTTCAAGTGTAATGAACAACTTTGATCTAAGATGAAAATCAAACAACTCAAGGTTCTTTAACAGGTCATATTAATGTGCATTCAAACATTCCAAAACAAATATTTTTACCTCAAAATAGAGTACTCTTGTGAAAAATTCTTTTTAAAAAATAATCACAAACAGGTCCCCTAAGTATCAGTGCACAACGGCAATGCAATTGCATTCCCTGCTTATAATCCTCTAATTCTTGAGGCAGTAGTAAAATTGCCCATTACTAACCAATCCAACTCTCACCCCAGTACTGTACTGAGAGTTAAAGAACCCAGTTCAGAAAAGTCACTGATATTCTATTCCTACTGGCCAGGAAGTAAAACAAAAGTGGCTAAGCACACAGGTTTAGAGACAGAATTCTTGGTTTCAAATTTCAGCTCCACCATTTACTAGTTTCTAAAATTATCTGTAGCTTGCCTTCCTTATAAAATGGGGCCGTAATAATAAAACCTTCCTCATAGGCTTGAGGTGGGAACCAAGTAATTTCATATATGTAACATGCCTCATACATTTAATGTGCTTAGCAAAGTAAATGGCTTCTAGTAAATAACCAAGTTTAAATTTCACACCTACACAGGAAACTCTATGTTAAAATCCTGTATAAGTAATAAAATGTATGGGAAATAATCATGTGAAAACACTTACAAGGTCACTATATCAGCATTGGCTGCTTCCACAGCTATACTCAAAGGGTCCTTCCCTTCTTCATCAGTGGCATGTTGATTGGCACCTCTTTTTAGAAATAAACATACCTGCCTGATATTGCCAATTAAAAAAAAATTAGTATTCACCTTAAAAAATAAAAAGCACTATTTAAAGATATAACATCTTCATTAGGAAATTCTTGATTCATTCTACAAAGATTTATTTTATTGACTATTGACTCTAATAATAAAAATCTACCATGATCAACATTTTATAACTCTCAGGTATTTTCACATTTAATCTGGCAATACATAGTATAGTGGGATGTATAAATTATGGCCCCTACCCTCAAAGAATATTATAAAAAGGTATACACAGATAAACTTAAATAAAACTTATAAAATAAACTTAAATAAAAAGCACTCGAGGTCATTATCGAGGAAAAGAAGGAAGCCAAGGCAATGTTAACATCATAAAATATTAACGCTGATACAATAGCAACAAATGGGAAGTAATCTTGCTGCTGTACTCCTCACAAACACTCATAACTTCAAGAAACTGACAAAAATGAAAAAATGATAAACTGAGTCTATGAAGTAAAATGGGAATAATCATGATTAAAAATAAAATAAAAAGGATGAGTTAAATCTAAGCTTTTATAAAGAAGAGTTTTTATGATAAAGTTATTGAACTGAATCTTCTTGCTAACAGAGAGAAAGAAAACAAGCTAGGATGAAAACAGAAGACTAGTTATAAATAAACATTAAAAAAGGACAGCTTCTTGCCTGTCCAGGTAATAAAAACTGCAGATCCTGAGGTATTTTATTAAAAAAAAAGTGACCTTTGTTACAAATATATATATAAGGCCAAATTTTAAGTTTATTTGTACCCTCTAGTAGAAAGCCCATTGTATGGCTTTATTGTTCTGTGCATCTAAATACTGGTCCAGAAATCACAACATCAATAGCACAAAATAAGAATTAACTACCTTGTAGGAAAACTAAAATTTACAAAGTTACAAAATTTCCCCCAAATGTGTGTCCTATGTACATAATGTATAAATACAGAAATACTGTATGTATGTATTTATATGCATAAATATATACCAACACATTAAGTTGTCTTTTAAAACTGCCACAATTTCAGTGACAGTTTTGAATTCTAAGAGATCTATATAAATAATTAGTAAAGTTCAAAGTAAGTCTGTCAGGAGGCAACGCTTCTGTGTCAGGTCAACATGGCGGGCCGGCCAGCTGTTTCAGCATCAATTGGGTGGCTGGAGGGTATGCGAAAATGGTATTACAACGCTGCTGGGTTCAATAAACTGGGCTTAATGCGAGATGACACAATATATGAGAATGACGATGTAAAAGAAGCCATAAGAAGGCTTCCTGAGAACCTTTATAATGACAGTGTTTCGCATTAAGAGAGCACTGGACCTCAGCATGAGGCAGCAGATCCTGCCTAAAGAGCAGTGGACAAAATATGAGGAGGATAAATTCTACCTTGAACCGTATCTGAAAGAGGTTATTCGGGAAAGAAAAGAGAGAGAAGAACGGGCAAAGAAATAATTCAGTAGTCTAAATCTGTGGATACAGCTGTTCTCAAGTGTTTTTATGAAGTTGGTTAAACCTGAAATGTACAATGTAGAACTATTTCGGCTGTAAATGTATTATTTTAAATAAATATTATAATTATTGTTGAAAAAAAAAAAACTAAGTCTGTCAATTTTCTTATTGACAAACAACAGTATTATTGTTACTTATTGAAAAGTAACAATATTTTTTTCTGAAATTTTTTTAAATTTCAAGTTCTACCATGACAATGTAAGTCACAGAAAGTATCACCTTACAAACTACCTAACGATCTTAACCGAAGAGCATAACATTATTTCAAATTAATTTTTTCAAATAAAATCTACTTAAATATATAAGCACAATAGTTTACCCCGTGTGCCCCAAGACGGTGGCATGGTGCAATGGTCCCCGCCCCTGCACATCTCTTTGGTTCACATTAGCACCATTCTGTAGGAGAAACTCGCATGTAACCAAAGAGCCCTTAGAAGGAAAAAAGAAGACAACAATGGGCAAAAAGTGAATGACAATATATTTCTATTAAAAACAGAGTATTTACTTAATAGCCAAAAAGAGAAAATGCCCCCCAGCAAAAGCACAGAAATGATAAATTATATTATTTTCTTCCCAAGAACTACTTCTAACTGGGATTCTATTTGCAGTCTGCAATCTAGCAAAACCCACTACTTTCATTACTAGAATTCCCTTCCATGAAGAAAAAAATTGAACTTACACAAAGCGATATTCAGAAATAACTACTAGCTGCTGCTTCTATTTTCCAACCCACCTCTTAAAGCAAACAATAATGTAAGGTTATGCTCAAAATGAATTATGATTTTTTATGTTCTATTACCACTGAAAACCTGAATTTACAAATTCATACCCCTAATACAGCCTGAATAAGTGGTGTTGCTTTGTTTTCCTCGGAATTAGACCAGTTCACATCTGCGCCGTGAGCCAAAGCCTCAGCCATTTTAGGAAGATTTTTTTCATATGAAGCCCTATAAAGCTGGAGTCCTGGATTAAGATGTTTAGAGTCAAGAAACACAGAAGAATCTTGCCTTTCTGCCTCTGAAAAACAAACACAAATAAATAAAAATGAGCCCTTGGCAGGGAGGGAGAGAATGGGAAGTCACTGCTTCTTATTCTTTGTAAGGTAAGAATTCTGGGGATAGATGGTGGTGATGGCAGCACAAAGTGTGAACGACTTAATGCCACTGAGCTGTACACCTGAAAATGGTTAAGATGGTAAATGTTTATGTTATATGTAACTTACCACAGCTTTTTAAAAAATCAAACTCTTACTTGTATCACAGTATGAAGTTGTGATGTAAGATTTTCACAAAGGTACCTTATTTCCTATAGACTAATCACTCCCCACAGCCGCCTTCTCTTTTAAATACATTGACTAGTACATCAGCTCTCTGTGATCTTGCCAGTATCTGACATGTAGGTAGATTACTCTGTATTAGACTACAATTAGGTATCTGACTATAAGCCTGGACTTAGGGACTCAGAAGATGCAGTAACAACCTCGAAAGAATTTCACTACTAGACCAAACCTCACTTTATTCCTGGGATGGTCCAACACCATCACAATTTGCAGTACAAGCAGTTCAAATAACATAAAGAATGCTTTCTATCGAGTATTCTGCAAAATCAAAACCGCTGAAATCATAAAGGAGAGAAATAGGAGGAAAGTACAAGTTAGAAGAAAAACCTAATTGGGGGGATGGAGGGGGGTGGGCATCCCTAATTGTGAGATGGAGGGTGGATTTGCTAATCTCTTTCTCCTGACAAGAAAAGACAGCCAGGGACTTTCCTCTTACAAGGAGGGTAAGAATCCACCTGCCAATGCAGGGGACAGGGGTACGATTCCTGGTCTGGGAAGATTCCACATGCTGAGAAGTACACATGCCCATGTGCCCCAACTACTGAGCCTGTGCTCTAGAGCCCACAAATTGCAACTACTAAAGCCCAAGAGGCTAGATCTAGAGCCTGTGCTTTGCAACAAGAGAAGCCACTGCATTGAGAAGCCTGCACACCTCAATTAGACAGCAGGCCCTACTCACAGCAACTAGAAGAAAGCCTGCGCAAAGAAAGCAATGAAGACCCAGTGCAGCCAAAAATAAATATGTATAATTATATATGTAAAAAGACAGTCCCCCAAAAGATAACAGGTAATAAGACATACAGTTCACATGCATTAAAAATTACCTTTAGTTATTGACAAGTTACTTTCAGCACATGTCATGAGGCTTAGAAAAATACACAGCTAGGAAAGAACTTCCAAATATGAAAAGAAATAGCTGCTTTCTCATTCAGCAGTATTAACTTCCCCTTGCTAAGTGCTAAGTTGCTTCAGTCGTGTCCGACTCTGTACAACCCCATAGATGGAAGCCCACCAAGCTCCCCCATGCCTGGGATTCTCCAGGCAAGAACACTGGAGTGGGTTGCCATTTCCTTCTCCAATGCATGAAAGTGAAAAGTGAAAGGGAAGTCACTCAGTCGTGTCTGATTCTTAGCGACCCCATGGACTACAGCCTACCAGGCTCTTCCATCCATAGGATTTTCCAGGCAAGAGTACTGGAGTGGGGTGCCATTGCCTTCTCCGCACTTCCCCTTAGTACCTTCTAAAAGATTAACCACTTCCTTTAGAAACTATTCAATCAGACTTGGCATTTCACATTTCACATGCATTTTTCAGCAAACAATATCATTTAACACTGAATTTCACCAAACTCACCAGGTTCATATAAACTATTGGCTGACACTGTGGAGGGTAAAGATTCTCTTCCATCATCAGAGCTCTGCTGGATTCCACTGTCATTACTTTTGACTGTTTTAAAGAAAAACCAGCTAGAGATTAAAGTTTTGAACCTTTAAGAAAAAAGTCCCACAAACAACGAGATTTTAAAATGAACTCTGAAACATAAACATGAACTCAGCCACCACCAGAATAAACTTTTCACAATTTTAATTCTTTGGTACACTTCACTTATCAAAATATGAATCAATCATGAAGCCTATAAATAAAAATAAACTTATTTTCAGAGTCATAACATATCTCATTCTCATTACCCCAGAGTGTGTCAAGGATAGTAAAGCGTTAATTTATCGTATGACGGTAAGCAATGTGCAATTCTGAGACAATGGGTAACATCTAGAGAAATGGCCACACCACACAATGACCACTGGCACAGACTTGGAATGCTCCACAAGAGTAGTACTTACTACTACGTAGTTTTGAAGAAGTATCAAAGTAGGAGAAGAGTGAATCTAGCTCATCAGGACAGAAGAGAGACTCCCGCCTGGCCTCGTCGCTATTTACAGCAACCACTGGGGACATGCAAGTTAGCAAAGCACAAAGCAGGCCGTAAGAAGGGAAGAGGGCAGGAAAAAACGTTATTGGGAAAATTTTAGGAGAAAGAAACAGGAAGGATATTAGGTGGTTAATCAGATATTTAGGGCTTTTTGCATGATACATCTGTAATTCCCATCTCCCCTTGCATTTTAAGCAGTTTTATTCCCTACGACAGATACATTACAGTTGGCCCTTAAACAACACAGGTTTAAATTACGTGGTCCACCTATACACAGATTTTTTTTTCAGTACAAAATACTACAGTACCACATGATCTGGGATTGGTAGAACTCACAGATGCGGAACCAGTGATACAGAGGAACTGCAGAGCAGATATGGAGGCAGCACATACATGGAGGGCCAACTAAAAATCACATGTGAATTTTCAACTGAGTGGAGAGCTGGTACCCCAACCCCTGAGTTTTTCAAGGGTCAACTGTATGTAGGAATGTGAATTACCAGGAGACTATTTATATTTAACTATTTTAAAGAGAGAGAAATCCAATTTTTCCTTAGGATATATAGAAGAAGATGTGTTTTCAGCATTTAAAAAATCTACAACAGCTATTAATTCAGAAATTAAGCAAGTGACTTATACAAACAACAAATAAACTTTAATACCTGAACTCTGAGGAGATGCTCTAATTTGTTCACTTGGCCCAAGTTTAGAAATGCTCAGCCTCTTTTCTTCACAACTTTTGGAGACAATCTTTCTTTCCTGCTCAGGAGGTGATGATGACATAGAGTATTTATCCACAAATTTCCTCTCCACATATTTTGCTCTGATATACGCCTCTTTCTCCTGTCTGGTTGGTACATATAAAAACGTCATGATGTTCTGCTTAATCTCTTAGCACGGCCAATAGTGAAAAGAAGTCATTACATACTGAATTTTTCAAAGAAAGTCACTAAACATAATACTAGTTAAAACGTTTTATGTATTTCCAACATTCTGCAACATGTTTTCCTTCCAAATATTTAATGAACTATGATTTCATGTTTAAATGAATATAAATAATCAACCAACTGAAAAGTCACAAGTGTTAACATAGCATTCTTATTCTCTTAATTTCTATGCTCATTCATTTCTACACATATTCCCTGTTGCTTTTTAAAGAATGAAAACAATACCAAAACATGATTAAAATTTACAGAAATTAACTTCAATTCTATTTTTACTCCAATAAATAATGTCACACACTGAATTACCACTAGTCATGACCCTAAGTTTTCATAAGACAACTACTTTAACACAACACGGCATTTTTAACTTAAAGGGGACCAAAAAAAGTATCACACTTAAAATTTTTGATTTATGATACAACTATAAAACTTGTCAAGTTTCTTCTATACCTTTTCCGACTTACATCTTTCTAAAATGCCTAAGTCTTTGGCTAAAATAGGATATCTCAAGGTCTGAGATAACTCAAACAACCATACTTTTGCACAAAAGTAAGAATCTGATTTAAATGGTATTGGTTTAGAGAGCAATAACTTTTAAAAATTATCATAAAGATATAGTCAGATATAGGATTATGGCAAAGTTTTCATATCTAATATAAAGAAACATAAAGACTAAAAATAACATGAACAACAAAACTAATTATCCACATTGAAGGCACTCTTTGCCACTTCATTCAATAAGTCTCCATGAACAGGACTGGAAGTAAAACTTAAAACACAGCAATTAAGTAAGCACCCCCCCTTACCAGAAGTCACCCTTTTCAACTGTAATCCTTCAATATAAAAATGTGATGTAGGAAATATGTAATTAACAAGTATTTGCTAAACAAAGTCAAAAATGCAAAAATTATTCATTGTAGGTATAGAAACTTGACCCTTTGGAGACAAGACAATCTAATGAACAGATTACGTCTTTTTAAAGGCCTGCAACTAGTAGAACTTTGTCTACTTTACTTGCTAGTAAGAGGTTTTATATTCCTTTGCAGAGCCTTAATTTTTAAGCTTCTCTCTCATCTAGAGATTATAATTTATTATCTGACTATCAAATACAATCTAATTAACAAACCCAAGATAGAAACAGCCACATTTTAACCAAAGCAGTAATGATCTCTCTGAACCACTCTGTTTCAATATTACATATCAATTAAAGGGAAATAAAATAATAGCTATATTCAAGATGGGGGGGATCAAGTAACATTTTAACACAACTGAAACAGTACCTTTGTCCTGGATGCGGTTTCTTTATTCCCATTTTTTCCAAATTAGCTTCATAAACTCTATTTATAACATCATTCCCCAACTCACACATAAGCTGTTTGGCATAAAGACAGAAAATAAGCTATAATTTCCTAAAAAATACTATATTAATCCTTAAGCAAATACTTAATTCTTTGCAAGTTCTGAAAATGCATATATCACAATGATGCTGAAAGTTAAACAAAATGAAATGAGGACTGAGAGCATTATCAGCATTTTTCCATTTTTCACCAGAACACCTCCCTTAGAAGATTACTACTCTTTAAGACAGGGTTTCTCCTCACACATCTCCTGCCAGACTTCTATCCCTCCACTGTGGTTAGCACAAGGCTATATACCCACAACATCAGCTAAGTTAACCAAAAAAAAGAAGCCTAAGTCCATATAGGTTAAGCTTTAAACAACTCATAACTGAAGCAAACTATTTTCTCCTTGGGCTTCCCTGGTGGCTCAGACAGTAAAAAATCTGCCTGAAATGCAGGCGACCTGGGTTCAATTCCTGGGTAGGGAAGATCTCCTGGAGAAGGAAATGGCAACCCACTCCAGTACTCTTGCCTAGAGAATACCATGGAGAGAGGAGCCTGGCAGGCTACAGTCCATGGGGTTGCAAAGATTCGGACATAACTGAATGACTAACACACACAAATTTTCTCCTTAGATTTTATTTACATTTCTAAATACTGCTTCAATATTTTTTTAAAAGTATCAGACAGCTGTGTTTCAACCAAAATTTCTAAAATGAATCCACTGAGTTCATATCTACCCACAGTTAACGCAGAAGTTAGATTTCTAGCTCCCACCCCCCCACTTACTCCTTCTTTGATTTCATATCAATTTATAGAATCTATACAAATAGGGCTGTAACATACGAGCCAACTTATCACTTCCATTTAGAGGTTTACACAATAATTCCACAAAGAAAACTTTTTTACTTTACATAATTGAAAGGATTATGTATTTATCTATGGATTGAAATAAAAACACAAATGCATTAAGAAACACAATTTTCAGACAGAAATAAATGTAGAATACACTACAACCTTTAAGCTACCATTTTTTACAATAGGTAAACTAAACAGTGGGAATTAAAATGGATACACTATTAATCAGTATAAATTTTGAAAGTCTTGGGCTTCCTGGTAGTTCAGATGGTAAAGAATCCGCCTGCAGTGTAGGAGGCCCCAGTTCAATTCCTGGGTTGGGAATATCTGGAGAAGGGATAGGCTACCCATTCCAGTATTCTTAGGCTTCCCTGGTGGCTCAGCTGGTAAAGAATCTGCCTGCAATGCGAGAGACCTGGGTTCAATCCCTGGGTTGGGTAGATCCCCTGGAAAAGGGTAAAGCTACCCACTCCAGTATTCCGGCCTGGAGAATTCCATGGACTGTATAGTCCATGGGGTTGCAAAGAGCTGGACATGATGGGGCAACTTTTACTTTCACTTATCAAAAACCCAGTTGTGATCTAAAATTATTTATGGTACTTTCATAGGTATGAATCCTTACACAGGGAAAAAGGATGTCTTAGTTTGATGACTACTACCCCTGACAAATGTAAATTTTCAAATGTGCCTATGCTAAAATAATGCCATAATAACATGATATACCAATCTGTTATGCAGCTCACTATGACAATATCTCATATTCTTAATAAAAAATTATATTATTACAAAATATTAAAATTAAGGCACAGAATCTAATTTTTGAGAAAACATAAAAATGCAAGGGTGCTAGTCTCCTTAAAAAAGTGAACTGACAAAAAAAAAAAAAGTGAACTGACATACAATTAAGAGTGCTACTTAAGCTTAGCAACTTAAAAAAAACAGTAAGAAAACACCACATTTGCCAAAATAACATCAGATATATTCCAATACAATTTAATTCACTGTTGGCATTGAGAAACTCATACATCTGCAAATCCAGATTCTAAAATATTGACTTTTGGGGATTCCCTGGTGGTCCAGTGGTTAGGACTCTGCCCTTCCACTGCAGGGGGCACAGGTTTGATTCCTCATTGGAACTAAGATCCTGCATAGCCAAGTGGCAAAAGAATAAATAAATTTTCAAAATCTTGACTTTTATGTGAAAACATAAAATATTTTAAAGCAAATATTTATTTTACCTTTAAAAGTTCAGGCTCCCAGGTATCCAAAGTTAAAGATCGCACTTTTGAGAAATGAACTCCAAGACTCCTAAGTCAGAAAAAGAAAAGACTGCATCAATATATAAAACTTTCAAATCTCTATTTGCACATTATGCAAGTTATTTTTCTATCTTAATGTGACGCAGTCTCTAATATAGCCCTCAACACGTATATAAATATGGACAGATCCTCTGGTTAATGGTGAATCAAAGTCCTCGAAATCACTTCACAAACCAGAATTTTATCCACTTCATAAAAGGTACAAAGACACAAACTGGCAGCGAAATTAGGCAGAAGGGAAAGTCCTCTAACCCCTGGGACAGAAACATGTACCTGTGTTTAACCAAAAGAAGCCTCTCACCCCAGGCGGGCCTACTCACCGATGAATCCCAGAACACTCAATACACAGGGTGATGCCCAGGTTGATGCTGGCCCACCGTGGGTCTGCCAGACCACAGTCACAACAGCTGGCATTCCCGGGTATACACTGGACTCGCTGCAATGCACTTTCTCCTTTTAATAGCTTATCTTTTGACTCATTTCCAGAATCCAGGCTCCCTGTGGATGGAGACGATTTCTTATCCAGCTTCTAAAAGAATTAAGATTTAAAAAAACAAAAAAGGATTGTAATACTACATTGCACACTACATGCTCCAAACAAAAGCTGCCAATCAACAATCTGAAGGCCTATTATGGGCCTAAGAAGGACACTGTTCTAAACACTGGGGGTTCAAGAATGAAAATATAAAGGATCTGCCATCAATTGGCCTTTAGTCTTATACAGAGAAACACATTAATAAAAAATAACTTGACACAATGATTGTATGTACAAGATAAAAGGCAAAGAGAAAGAGGAACAGGAATATAGCATGCAGGATGAGAGACAGAGAGAGTACTCATGAGACTATTAAGACTCAAGAATAAAATAAATACTATTTTATACCAAGTTTTTCCAAGGTATTCAATGAACTGCAAGCAAGTTGTTTCAATCACTGCAGTGAATTACTGAAAATGGTATGGCCTTTTACTAAAGAACAGGTCAACTGCATAATTATAATTACAGAGTGAATCAACAATATAATGCACAATGTCTAAAAGCTCATGAGAAACCAGGAGAAAAGCAAAAGGTGGCAGATAAGCAAAACACTAACTTTTTAAGTGCCCAGCAAAGACCATACCAATAATGACCAAGTACAAAAACAGAGTTTGGGGATACTACGCAAATAAATACATGGCCTAAAAAGTCTTTTGGTTTAAAAACATTTCAACTTTAATAAGCCAGTATTTTAGAACAGAATTCACACAAATATAACCTTGCCCTTCTTGAAAACTCGATACTGGATGCTTGGGGCTGGTGCTCTGGGACAACCCAGTGGGATGGTATGGGGAGGGAGGAGGGAGGAGGGTTCAGGATGGGGAACACATGTATACCTGTGGTGGATTCATTTTGATAGATGGCAAAACCAATACAATATTGTAAAATTAAAAAAAAAAAATAGCCATTAAGTGTGGCGAGGCAAAGAAAGTGTGGGGATATGGTATTACAGAGAGGACTGAGCTGGGTGAGGAGCATACCCTCAGATGAGAGTGACCCCATGCAGGTTGTTGGTTCCCAAGCAGGGGAAGAAGGATTTCTGTGTAGGGAGAGAGTCCAACAAAGGAAACAAGAGCCTGAAGACAGAGAGGAACCACCAAGTGGTAGCACCACCTGGTGTGAGGTGTTAGTCTGGCAGGTGGGAAATGGCAGCTGAGAAAGCACACTGGTCACAGCAGGGGGACTAAGCATATAAGCAAAGCTGCTAACAATAAAGGGAAGTCAGATTTCTTACTTCAGAGAAAGGAGTTATTTATATGAAAAGGGAGAAAATTAGAACAAACCCTGTTGTATTACATTAGGACTGGAGATGACAACAGGCGCCCTAATGGTTTTAATATAAATAGATTTATAAAGCAGTAAAGATGTAAAATAATATATGCACATGTATATTCCCTTATCTTGCTTTCTAAAAACTATTCTCTACCCAAAAGAACTAGTGTACTTTGAAGAAACTGCTGATTTCAAGGCTGGTGCAGAGAAAGTACAAGAAGATGAACTCAGGACATCTCATCATGCTAGAAGGTAGGGAAGAACTTCAAGATTGTTGGGGAAATGTCAAAAGGATACAGAATCCAGGGCTGCACTAGAGAAATGAGTCAATCTGAGCAACAAAACAAATAATGATAGTAATGAATCATAATACATTGACTAAAACAGGGTTGTATCCTCATATAATTAAATTTAAAAATTAAAGTTTGAATAGGAAAGAATATTTACATAGTCTCAAAGTACATACACCCCATACATACAAAATACTACTACAAAGACAGTATTTCAGTAGAGATGTCTAGCATGCACTACCTTAATCAAGTGATCAAAGTTAACATCACCAAATATAGGACAAATCAAAATCTCAGGCCACCTGAGAAGATGCAGTGAGAAGAACACAGCATCATTTATATAATATTCTTACCAACAACACACAGCTTTGTAAGTAAACGTATCAACAATGGGGGATATTCTGTAAAAGTTTGCGATCTTCGATACAATCAAGGTCAAGAAGGTCCAAGTAAAATTGAGGGACTATTACCAAAACTGAAGGAAACTGAAGAATCATGACAACTAAGAGAAACCTGTGCTTCTACACTAGATCTTTTTGCTGTAAAGAACACTACTGGGATAACTATTAAAACTTGACATTTGAGAATTAAATGGCAGTAATGTACCAATGCTCATTTCTTGATTATGATTATAAAGAAGAAATGTCCTAGTTATGAGAAGAACTCACTAAACTAATAATGGGTGGTGTACCATATGTTAGCTGCTTACTCTGAAATAGTTCAGGGGAAAAATAATTTGCATTACTTGGAACTTCTCTGTAAGTTACAGATTACTTTAAACTTTAAAAAAAGAAATAAAACCTATGTTACTAAAACATATTTGATAATGTGAATTAGCTCGTAAGCAATTACACAGAAAAAGGATGTCAATGCACAAATCACGCTGGTTCACTCTCAGTATTCCTCTAATGCTTTTGCACCATATTAGAGAAGCTGAAAGCAAAGTACAGTAACACAGGAGAACCTGGGCTGGACACCTCAAGGAATACAGGACTGCAAATGACACACACCCTTCACTCTTCTTGGCTCATTTTGGCCACGTGCTATGACTTGAAAGTGTTTACTACACCATTCTCTCTGATATTTGTGTGTTCTGCACATGTCACCAAAGCCTCAGCCCTTCCGTACCCTTCCTTTGAGCTATCTTCACCAGTTTTTAAAGGTAAGCCCTACCTGTCCTCTATACTATAGTGTTTATTTATTAGGAATTCAACTGTGCTAATATTTTTATTGAGATTTTAAAGTTCCTAAAATTCAAGTTATAAACTTAGGTAGGTTTTAGGTTGGCCCTATCTCTGTTTTTCCTGTAATCCCTGTAATTGTATTCTTGGTGTACAATTCTGCTAACACAGGCATTTCAGCAATCCACCAGCTTCCTCATCAATATGATCTGGATACACATCTAAATTTGTTCCCTCTCACAACTCCGCTAAAAACTAGAGAAATTTTTCAAAGCATCACCTGAGTCCTTATTGGACAAAGGTGTGATAATTTGAATGTGAAAAAAGAGTAATTACCACAATTAATTGGGACCCATTATGTTTTTAAAAATCCGGGAGTTTATAATGATATCCCCCATAACATTTATCTGTCCTCACTTCAGGTAGCTAATAAATCAACCAAATGCGGTAATTAAAAGCAAAAATTTAAGCATCTCTTATTAAACTAACTAAATAGCTCCACTGATAAAGAAAACCTACATTTCACATAAGAATGCAAGTTAATAAATGGGTATTGGAAAAGAATTAGAAAATCATCATTTCACAATTCCCAATAAAATTACAAATTCAGCTACAAAACTAGTAAATAAATGGTTGATGGGGACTAGACTTTATAGGGTTAAAGTAAGACAAAGTAGATTTGTTATACAAAGCAATGAAGTATTAATAGACAGGAACAAGAAAGGAAATGTACCATGACAATGAAGGGATCACACTGGCCTCTCCCTAATCCACCATGTCTGCTTTATCTTCACAAAGAAGATTTTAGTGTTAGCAATGGTTGGGTGTATTTCTCTCATTGTAACACGAAGTATACACATCACCTATATTGTAACCTATGACAAGGAATTCTCCTGGAACAGAAAGTCTAACCTTTTCAGCAAGTCATTGTCATGGGAAAAAAAAAAAAAGGAACTATTCTAGATTGAAAGACAAGGAACACTGGACTAGATGCTATGCCCAGTCACAAAAAAGATCCTACTTTGTAAAACAGGTTGTAAAAGACATTTTTAGGATAACTGGAGACATCTGAAATGAGTTACAGACGATATTAAGAAATTACTATTTAGTGTGGAATGACATGATACCTGTAATCTACTTTAGAAACTTTCCCATTTTATTGTTTTCCTCTATTTCTTTGCATTGATCGCTGAGGAAGGCTTTCTTATCTCTCCTTGCTATTCTTTGGAACTCTGCATTCAAGTGGGTATATCTTTCCTTTTCTCCTCTGCTTTTCACTTCTCTTCTTTTCATAGCTATTTGTAAGGCCTCCTCAGACAGCCATTTCACTTTTTTGAATTTCTTTTCCTTGGGGATGGTCTTGATTCCTGTCTCCTGTACAATGTCACGAACCTCAATCCATAGTTCATCAGACAATCTGTCTATCAGATCTGTATAGTCATAAGGGATTTGATTTAGGTCATACCTGAATGGTCTAGTGGTTTTCCCCACTTTCTTCAATTTCAGTCTGAATTTGGTAATAAGGAGTTCATGGTCTGAGCCACAGTCAGCTCCCAGTCTTGTTTTTGCTGACTGTATAGAGCTTCTCCATCTTTGGCTGCAAAGAATATAATCAATCTGATTTCGGTGATGTCCATGTGTAGAGTCTTCTCTTGTGTTGTTGGAAGAAGGTGTTTGCTATGACCAGTGTGTTCTCTTGGCAAAACTCTATTAGCCTTTGCCCTGCTTCATTCTGTATTCCAAGGCCAAATTTGCCTGTTACTCATTTCTTGACTTCCTACTTTAGCATTCCAGTCCCCTATAAAGAAAAGGACATCTTTTTTGGGTGTTAGTTCTAGAAGGTCTTGTAGGCCTTCATAGAACTGTTCAACTTCAGCTTCTTCAGCATTACTGGTTGGGGCACAGACTTGGATTACAGCAATATTAAATGGTTTGCCTTGTAAACAAACAGAGATCATTCTGTTATTTTTGAGACTGCATCCAAGTACTGCATTTCAGACTCTTATGTTGACTATGATGGCTACTCCATTTCTTCTAAGGGATTCCTGCCCGCAGTAGTAGATAGAATGGTCATCTGAGTTAAATTCACCCATTCCAGTCCATTTTAGTTCGCTGATTCCTAGAATGTCGATGTTCACTCTTGCCATCTCCTGTTTGACCACTTCCAATTTGCCTTGATTCATGGACCTAACATTCCAGGTTCCTATGCAATATTGCTCTTTACAGCATCTAACCTTGCTTCTGTCACCAGTCCTATCCACAACTGGGTGTTGTTTTAGCTTTGGTTCCATCCCTTCCTTCTTTCTGGAGTTACTTCTCCATGGATCTCCAGTAGCATATTGGAGTGCACCAGTGGCACCTATTGGGGAGTTCATCTATCAGTGTCCTATCTTTTTGCCTTTTCATACTGTTTATGGGGTTGGGTTCTCAAGGCAAGAATACTGAAGTGGTTTGCCATTCCCTTCTCCAGTGGACCATATTCTGTCAGCCTTCCTCAGTGGTCAATGCAAAGAAATAGAGGAAAACAACAGAATGGGAAAGACTAGAGATCTCTTCAAGAAAATTAAAGATACCAAGGGAACATTTCATGCAAAGATGGGCTCAGTAAAGGACAGAAACGGTAGGGACCTAATGGAAGCAGAAGATATTAAGAAGAGGTGGCAAGAATACACAAAAGAACTGTACAAAAAAGAACTTCATGACCCAGATAATCACGATGGTGTGATCACTCACCTAGAGCCAGACATCCTGGAATGTGAAGTCAAGTGGGCCTTAGGAAGCATCACTATGAACAAAGCTAGCAGAGGTGATGGAATTCCAGTTGAGCTATTTCAAATCCTGAAAGATGATGCTGTGAAGTGCTGCACTCTATATGCCAGAAAATTTGGAAAACTCAGCAGTGGCTACAGACTGGAAAAGGTCAGTTTTCATTCCAATCCCAAAGAAAGGCAATGCCAAAGAATGTTCAAACTACCGCACAATTGCACTCATCTCACACACTAGTAAAGTAATGTTTAAAATTCTCCAAGCCAGGCTTCAGCAATACGTGAACCGTGAACTTTCAGATGTTCAAGCTGGTTTTAGAAAAGGCAGAGGAACCACCAGAGATCAAATTGCCAACATCTGCTGGATCATCAAAAAATCAAGAGAGTTCCAGAAAAACATCTATTTCTGCTTTACTGACTATGGCCAAAGCCTTTGACTCTGTGGATCACCATAAACTGTGGAAAATTCTGAAAGAGATGGGAAGACCAGACCACCTGACCTGCCTCTTGAGAAACCTGTACACAGGTCAGGAAGCAACAGTTAGAACTGGACATGGAACAACAGACTGGTTCCAAATAGGAAAAGGAGTACATCAAGGCTGTATGTTGTCACCCTGCTTATTTAACTTATATGCAGAGTACATCATGAGAAGCGCTGGGCTGGAAGAAGCACAAGCTGGAATCAAGATTGCCAGAAGAAATATCAATAACCTCAGATATGCAGATGACACAACCCTTATGGCAGAAAGTGAAGAGGAACTAAAGGGCCTCTTGATGAAAGTGAAAGAGGAGATTGAAAAAGTTGGCTTGAAGCTCAACATTCAGAAAACTAAGATCATGGCATCCGGTCCCATCACTTCATGGCAAATAGATGGGGAAACAGTGGCAGACCTTATTTCTGGGGGCTCCAAAATCACTGCAGATGGTGACCGTAGCCATGAAATTAAAAGACGCTTACTCCTTGGAAGGAAAGTTATGACCAACCTAGACAGCATATTGGAGAAGGCAATGGCAACCCACTCCAGTACTCTTGCCTAGAAAATCCCATGGACAGAGGAGCCTGGTGGGCTGCAGTCCATGGGGTCGCTAGGAGTCAGACACGACTGAGCGACTTCACTTTCACTTTCATGCATTGGAGAAGGAAATGGCAACCCACTCCAGTGTTCTTGCCTGGAGAATCCCAGGGACGGGGGAGCCTGGTGGGCTGTCATCTCTGGGGTCACACAGAGTCGGACACGACTGAAGCGACTTAGCAGCAGCAGCAGCAGCAGATAGCATATTAAAAAGCAGAGACATTACTTTGCCAACAAAGATCCGTCTAGTCAAGGCTATGGTTTTTCCAGTGGTCATGTATGGATGTGAGAGTTGGACTATTAGGAAAGCTGAGCACCGAAGAATTGATGCTTTTGAACTGTGGTGTTGGAGAAGAGTCCTGAGAGTCCCTTGGACTGCAAGGAGATCCAACCAGTCCATCCTAAAGGAGATCAGTCCTAGGTGTTCACTGGAAGGACTGATGTTGAAGCTGAAACTCCAATACTTTGGGCACCTGATGCAAAGAGCTGACTCTTTTGAAAAAACCCTGTTGCTGGGAAAGATTGAGGGCAGGAGGAGAAGGGAATGACAGAGGATGAGATGGTTGGATGGCATCACCGACTCAATGGACTTGGATTTGGGTGGACTCCGGGAGTTGGTGATGGACAGGGAGGCCTGGCGTGCTGTGATTCATGGGGTTGCCAAGAGTCAAACATGACTAAGTGACTGAACTGAAATGAACTTTAGAAACTCAAGGTTTTTTAATTTAAAAAAACAAAACAAAACATTTATCCATAAGAATATGGATAACAGAAAAGAAAATAAGAGCAACAAAATTCAGGGAGCTGCAAAGTGGCTGGATGAATGGCAACAGAGTAGACCAAGGCAAAATCTAAGGAAATAGTAAGAAAAATCTAAGAGTTCATCAATTTACATCACATAATAGACAAAAGGCTCAAGGATTTGTACCAGTTAATCTTGGAAGTGGGGATGAAAAGTAGGAGAAATTATTAAGAAGAAGTTAGATCAGAGGTCCCCTCCCCAATTCTGCCATTACTGAACTGTTCTCTACAAAGACATACAAATGACAAGAGGTTCATTCACTGAGAAAGAAAACAGAAAGTGACTAGATGGCATTTACCTAAAAGGAGGTAAGCACAGGATTAAATGAACATATACATAACTAAATGCTGGGTTCCCCAGGAATTAACTCCCAGCCTGTCCTTTACCTCTACACAGGAGAACAGTGAGTCTCCTCTGGGGAATCTTAGCTGAAAAGATTCCAAAGATCCTAACTCGAATTGCTCCTCAACAAATGGTCCACACTTTAGTGAAGCTCACGGTCAACAAAGTCCTATGTTCTTACAGCAAATGCAACCATGAGCAGGTAACAAGATAGCCAAGGAAAGCCCCTAATAAAATGGTTCTCAACACTGCTTAAACAGAGAAATCACTTATTAGTAGAAAGCTTTTAAAAATATTGATGCCTGGGCCCCAACTCCATTCAACTGTTCTGGGGTAGTACCTAAGCACTGGGATTTTTTAAAACTTCCTGTATTATTATACTGTGCAGTCAAGATTAAGAAACACAAATCTAATACTGCATACACGAAAAAAGAACAGGTTTATGTATATAAACATTCAGTAAACAAAAAGAAACTCTTCGAAATTAAATATGCGCTAGCACAACTGGAATATTCAATAGAAGGTCTGGAAGACTAACTGGTAAAATCTCCCAGATTGCAGAGCAAAAAAAAAAAAAAAAAAAACCACACATACACACAAAAAAGAAATCATAAGACCAGTCCAAAAATTTCAGAAAAAGAAAACAAAGAAATTGGAGAGGAGGAATATTAAAGATTGGTAACAAGAAAGACTCCAACAGCAACTCTGGAAACAAGAAAACACTGCCATTAAAATTCTTAATAATCATCACTACCAACCTAAAAATTCCACACTTAACCAAACTAAAAATGTGAGGATAGAATAAAGACATTTTTCATTTCTTAAGACTCACTCATGGCCTTGCTCAAAGAGTCTGTAAACTTACTGGGTAGCTAACACCAGACTACAACGCCAGACTCTATATTCAGCTTATCTTCTCCAGGGAGATTTCAACTAAAAAATATGAGCTTTCCTTTTTTTTTTTTGCTCTTCACCCAGTTTTAGTGTTTACCTTTCACATTCACTGTTTTATTAGATTAATAAAATATTTGAGGAAAAATACTTGCATCAGAATACCTGAGACACATATTCAAATACTGGATTAAACATACACTGAAATATTGGAATTAAAAGAAAAGTCAAGAGAAATAAACAAGAAACTAAATGTATAATTTAAAAATAAAACCCATTTCAATACAAAAAAATCATCCTCCATAAAAAAAGAATGTAATAAGCATGCATTGTTGCAATTAAAATTAAAAACTTTGGCAAAATATCACTTTGTATTGCAGTACTGTTTACTAACCTCTGATTCATCACCCTTCTCTCTGTAAGCAGTAGCAATACTGGTCTGAACAGCCTTAATCCATGCCTGGCGCAGCTTTTCAGAATCTGCCTGAAGCATACAACTTCTAAAAGGAAATAACATTAATAATAGGTAGTGACATTTAAAGACACTAAATTAACCCAAAAAATAAGGTTTATTTTTTATCAACTTTGCTATATAATAATTTTCTAATAAAAAATACTGTGTTGAAAGGTTTTATTTCACTATCTTTAGGTAGTATATTCATAAAGAAATCAAGAAGTCAATGAAATAAATTATCTACTGAAAACAAATCACCTATTCTGTGTATGAAAAAAATAAACTTTAAACTTGCCACATAAAATAACATTAATATTTTTCATTGGGTAGACATATGAAATAATAAGTTATCAAAGAAATTTACCTGATATATGACTTCAGCTCATTACCATGACAGTTAAAATGTTTCCATATAGCCGTAGTAATCATCAGAATTTAAGGACTATGATACTGCGTAAAGGTTACATAAGTATCTGACTTGTTGTAATCATTAATATGTGTGTAATCATTCATAATTCAAATTTAATTTGAGAACACTCTTTTCCTCTTTAGCTCTTACAGTGACAACTGTAACAAATCTTTCTGTATTCTGGAAAGTTCTTTTAAGACAAGCTGTAGAAACACACAAACAACTCTCAAATTCTTTGGAACCGCTCACTTTGTTGGAGAGACCACCTCAAAGCAGAATCGCCGTTCTATGTCCTCACAGTGTTTCACTGTGCAGAGCCGGAGGTCCTCCACCACCACAGTGGGGTTATCCTACAACAAGGAAACAAACTCCCGTATTTATCAACCTAGGCTTTAAATGTCAATACCTAGGAAAACATACTAAAAAACAGTACTTGGAATAAATGGTCTAATTTTAAAGGTTTATATTTATCTTATTTTAGATCAGAAATAGGAGTTATCAATATAGATATAACTAATTCCGTATAAAGGCAATTATGTCCTGTTAATTTTATCTGCCTCATAAAATTGCTGTATAAGAATTCAATGAAATAGTTCATATAAACTTAGTCTAACACTTCATAGTTAATTAGCAGGTGCTCAATAAATGTTAGCTTCCTGTTAATTTTCTTCCATTTTCTTTCAAATCGATTTTTCTCCTGATCCCCTCACATATAATAAAAGCCACTCTCCTCCAAAAAAGAAGCCTTTCGTGAGTCTACTTTTAATAACTGAAAGAAAAATAAAAAGCTTATACGTGCTTCTTAAAATATCTAAGAAAATGAGAATTTTTAAAATCATTTTTTAGTACTTAATAAAAATAAAAACTCAAAACCAAGCTTATCTGGGTAGAAAAAAACATGAACTGAATAGTTAAAGAATTTGTATGGAATAAACCTGCTACCATAGAACCTAGCAAGTAAAATCTCACATTGTGTCATCTCAAGAGCAAAGTAGGTGGGTATTTGAAATTTACAGTTGAACATATTATTCATAAAGGTTAATTAGGTAAAAATCAAATCATTAACTAATAGTTCTTTTCTCTAATTATCTTTAACATTATCAAGTCACATATAATCTCATCATACCTTTCCATTAAATGAAAATACCTCACTCAAAATCAGGCTCAAGAAAACAAAAACATAAAAATAATATTAACAAATTTAGAAGTTTCTATTTAAATTAATTCAAGCTTATATTTTAATGTAATTGTTAACCCTTCTCTATTACCACTTTTGGCCCTAAAGTGATATTTCTTAAATCACAACCTTTCCTTTAGCACCAAAACAGTATTAGGGAATTCCTGTCTCACAAATGGACAAAGAAATATGTGAAGAAATAAAAGTAGTCATCCTGAAATACAGAACAATCCATCTCAAAGACAGGAATTAAGAATTCAGGGAACAATATTGATACTTTCCACTCCTGAGTCCTTTTATACATATCCAAACATAAAACTAACAAATGATAATTTTGTGCACATACATATTTATGAACTTGCTATACCAAGAGGAACAAATAACAACTGAAGTGGAGGATTCAATGGGTTTTCACTTAACTACTTAACAAAACACTTACCTTAAACTTTTTCTGGTAAACCAACTGATTATT
This sequence comes from Bubalus bubalis, assembly GCF_019923935.1. NCBI lineage: Eukaryota > Metazoa > Chordata > Mammalia > Artiodactyla > Bovidae > Bubalus > Bubalus bubalis. The sequence continues at coordinate 117,677,023 of NC_059157.1, read as the reverse complement.
CTGTATTGAAAACCAGCGTCTAAATAAATATAAAATAGATTACATTTTCACAAACATAATTTATTTCAGTTGTTGTTAGAAACAAAATACTTGAGAAAGTACTAGAAAATCAGTTTATAGTGATTAAGTTTTTAGAAGAGCATTGTTTTGTTTTGCTTTATATAAACTGATGTCAATGAGATAATTACTGAAATTAAAATTTTCAGGCAATTTTAAAACCACAGAATAAGAAAATAAAACTACCATTTTTTTATTCATTTTTATGTCAGAAATTTATACCCTAACAAAAGTTGTTATACTTTGTGCCATTACCAATAATAATTTTTTTTTAATTAAAAATTTAGCTTTTTGAGTGTCCCCCAAAATAACTAAAGCTTTCCCCCAAAATAATTTGCTTGTGTTATAAAGTAGAAATAAATTTATATTATAAATAAGACTATTTATTTGTATACAATAAAAGACTGAAACAAATGGTGCTTTGTTTTCAACCTTTCTGCACCCCATTCAACAAGCATTTGATCTGTAAAGCAAACATCCTTTTAGAAATGATATCAAATAGGAGATTGTCGCCAATTCACTTGGCCTTACTTTCATATAAAATACTTCTTAGCAGAAAAGTCAAAGTTATTACTAAAAATGAGTCACCCAATTATTTATATTATTCTGCTCATTACTGTAAATTAATTGGCATTTTACTTGCAATCTTCTTTAGAAGAAAAAACTAACCTGTGTATGGCATATTTACTAATTCTAATTTATTAAAATAATAAAAGACCTGAAGACTTAAAAAAAAAAAAATCACAGCCAAAAGCCATTCATAAAAGGAAGCAAAAATTCTCATCAAGCATGAAAGGTAAAACAATATTTGAGTCATTATTTTAAAATTAGTTACATGTGAGATGATTTCTATTGTAAACATTAGTTATTAATCTATTAGCAGATAGAGATTCTACCTTTTCATTGATACTAATACAAAGCACTAAAAATTGTATTTAGACATGTTTAGAACTTCTATTTCAAAAAATTTAAGTTAATTCTCCAAGGCTGAGAAAATGATTAGATGCTTTTCTATTTTTAAGCTAGACAGATTGTTAGGTTTTCTTGCTATTTAAAAAGGCATTCACCTTTACCATTAAAATACAGATCTGTTAAACAAGCATCTAGGTAAAAACCAAGTAGGTTGCCTCTAAACGCAAATCATCAAGAGATGGGCTAGAAAAGGAAGAACTTCTGGGTCTCTTTGTTCTGGGACACATGGTTGGTTAGAAATGTTAAAGGAAATACCTCCAAACAAACAAAATGGTGCAGCCCTGCCACATGGGATGACATGCAATGGAAACAATCTCTGATATTGATTAAAGTATTAATTAAAAAATCATTTGAAGTAAACTATATTAATAAAAATTCTTAAGTTTTATATATAGTAATACTATATAATTTGATGAAAAACTACAAAGAATTTCACTGAACAATGGAAAAGCATCCAGGTAAACTTTTCATGCTTCTGAGGTCATCAGAAAGTAAATTTCTTTTGACCTGCTGAATCTTAGAATAATAGCCTCTAAACATAAAAACAAAATACTAGATAAAAACTTATGGTTTTTATGTTAGATTCTGTTTGATTATTAACTTTATAGATCATTTATATTTCTGAAACTTAGTTCCCCTGCCATTTATCTGCTTATGAGGAACTTTCTCACATCATCAATTTTTGTTTATATTATAAATTCAAGACACTCTGAATTCATCTTAATTTGATATTTCCTAAGTGAAAAAAATCACAACTATCCTGGATAGAAAAAAATTTTAATTGCCAAACTCAGTATGTCTTATGGTACTATCTCCCCTCCTCTACCATTAAAAAAAAAAAAAAAAAAAAAGAGCTAACTATACTCATTATATTGATCAAGACTTTAATCAGGTAAGCAAAATAAAATATAATCTTTGCTCCTATAGAATAACTCGAGTTATTATTAAGACCTCCAATAAAAGGAAAAATATTCACAATCTACAGGATATGGAAAAATATTTAATATTTCAAGCTCACGCCACTTGCAATTTGAGGATACTTTAAAAGGTAATTAAATAATAAAAAAGACATATGTTGGAAAGCATTATGCTGACAACTATACTAAATTCTATAAGATTCATAAACTGACCAAAAAGCCAAAATATAAGTATTCAAAAGTGAAATTTTTTTGGTTTTAAGAAAACTAAGACACCAATTTATATCTATCTCAAATTGAGACAACTCAATAAAAATTTTAGACCAAAATTATACATTCATAAACAAATATTAGTTTTTAAATATCAATGAGAGCTTCTATATGACAAAATTGGGGAGGGAATACATCAAAAAATAAATCAAGTATCTTTTTTTAATTTTTGAACACTAGTCCCAGGACTTACTTAAAATCAAGAACATGGGTAAAAGCAAAACTTGTAAATCTTTATCACTATTTATCTTTAAAAGTACAAGCTTTAGCACTAAAATCATACAAATGATGGGTTCATGTGCAGATTCATATAGGTGCCAAATAGTGAACATTTAATAAAATTAAAAGCTTGAATATATATATGTTCCTTTATTTAAAATTCAATTTAGTTTTCACAAGGAAAAAGACCAAAGTGGTAAAACAAACAAAAAAGCTAGGAATTGGCAATGTTTCCTTTAAACATAATTAATCAGGTGATTACCAAAGAGACTAATACCTAATTACTATTTCAAAAATTTAAAAAGCATTTACTAGCTTATTTCCCCTAAAATATACATACCTATGTGTGTGTGTGTACACACACACACACATATATACATACTCGTAGTACTTGTATTACTGAAGCTATGTCTTCTTTGGACAACTATTTACACATCAAATGTTCCTTTCCAGATTAAAACAAATTGAGGATATAAGCAATGAAAAGGTATAATTCTGTTCCTCAAATAAGATATTTACATTTTCTTCTCAGTTTAAAACATAAAGAGACTTTATATCCATTGCAAGTAATCCAACTGAAATGCAGGTTAATTACGAGCTTTCTCGTGCCAAAGAGGAAGTTGGAGTAAGGCAGGGGTGAGGGGAAGGAAGCCATTTGGTACCTGATATGATCGGGCTTTTTCCTGTCATGTGAAAAAATGGGGCAGGATTAAAACATAAGGGAAAGGTGGTAAAAGAATGAAAATGCAAATGTGCAAAATAAGCAAAGGACTAGCATGATATGAAAATAAAGCAAGAATTAAAGGAACCAGCTTAAGCTCATAACCTAACAAAAGAATCAAAAATATCTGTTGCATTTTGCTGATATTATACATATATATATATATATGCATTTATACAACTAATTCCAACTCTTATGAATCTGAAAGGCTAACATTTTACAAATATTCAAAATATTCTTCAAAGCATTATGGCAGAGAAAATTCTGTACAGTCTACAATTCTTGAGAATAGTCGCACACTCTACTATTATTGGGAGTTATCTACCTCTATGGTTTTAGCTCTAAAATACAAATAATACCTTTCTTCATCTTAAAAAATTAAAGGAAACAATCACTACAGCTATGTCTACATAAACCTGAAATAAATGAGAACATTTCAACATGAAAAGCTCCTCCCACCAGCTCACCCTCTTTTCATCAAATGACAGCAGACACTCTAAGGCCACACGTAAGTAGAGTTTATCTTTAATCTAAGTATACACTTCTTACTTGTATCTGTACTAGAAACAGAATACTTTGCTTTAAGATACTGTATAATGAATGCACTTTATGCTTTTAGCTACATTTTCCAGTTTAACAAAGACTGAGCATAGTGTTAATTATTCCACTTCCTTATTAGTTTTAACAGTTCAGTACTAAATACTGCTAATATTTAATTATTTTTATTGTTCCTTCCTACTTTCTAAATTTATCATGAAAAGCAAAAGAGAAATATAGGTATTAATAATCCATCTAGCTCTGACTTGAGCTTGAAATGAAGTTGCCACACTGAGAAGATGGCCTGGAAAGACTATTTTATAGATATCACATCTTCAAAAAATATATATTACAGACATTAAAAAATCTTGAGACACTACAAATTAGAAATCTGAAACCAACCAGGAACAAGCTCAACAATTCACATAAGACATAAAACGTTTCACATCTTACACCATTTCATTCATACCACATAACAATACCATCTCTTTGGTTAAATTTCAGATTATAGAATGATGCTTTCAAAATATACTTAGATTTTATGAAATACAGCATCAGGTTTTAAAACTAACTGGAAATTCCTAGTCAAATTCACATTTCTCTCAGGAAGATCTTTTTTTAAAGCTGACTCTGAAATATGTGTGCTTCTATTCCATAAAACTATAGACAATAGCAAATTTGTCATGACTGAAAACTCTCGGAGTGACTATAAGAAAGTATGTTTCCTAAAACTAATCCACAAACAATCTTTAAAAAGAAAAAAAGTGGGCAGAAAAAAATCTGTATGCTTGAACAGTTGAATTCCTGAATTTTTGTAGTTAAGGCACAAATATCACAAATACACAGTCTTTTATTCAGAGGGTAATAAAATATATTAAATTAAGCTGGACAGAGAACTAACTAGACAAGTAGGAAAGAGTCTGAGATCATATATAGGTAAAAGGAAAATATCTGCAAATATTTCCTAAGACTAGATTTTTGGTAAACTCATATAAAAAAAAATTTAGATACATTCCAAATTTTTAAAATTGAAAAGCAGAAGAGAATTCTAAGTAACATTTAAGAGACTTCTCTTTCTTCTCCCTTTTATAGTTATTCACCTATAACCTATAAAATACTTAAGACTTTTGTTAAAAGGTTTTTAACTTCTGTCTTTGAAAAGAGTTTTATATGTTTATATGCTATATTATTTACAAGTCTGCTTTTAATTAGTGTTTTCATCAAAATAGTCTTTAAAGGTATATGAAAATGAATAATTTGCTATCTATAATTTATTCCTAATAATGCAAATGCATTAGGGAAGTTTTTAAAAATAGTTTTTAAACTATTTTTGTTGTTGTTTTTACCAAAGCTGTATCTTATCTTATGAAAATACAGATTGTTTAGAATTTTCATAGCAAGTTTCCTAAAACACCAGGTTCTGAGCCTCAATTTTGTCACAAACCAAGTATGTGACCTTGAATGAGCAAACATGTCCCTGCACTTCCATTTTCTTTACTAAATATCAGGGTGTTAACTACAATCTATGATTTTAATCAATAACTGCTATCCTACCATATAGAAATGGCATCTCCTTTAAAAGGTGGCCTCATTTTCAAAGTTACTATCATTCTTACTTAGCAAATGGTAGGTAACTTATCTGCAATTGAGAATTTAATAGCTATTCTCTACTTAATTTTAGTTATGGTTTAATGTCTATGCCAATTAATAAAATTCATGAAACATACAAGAACAAAAAGATACATGCCTGAATCAATTAATTTTCCTCTGTTGTCCTAAATGGGAATGTAATTTTCCACGAAATTTGTGGGAAAATGTGCTTCATTTTGAAGTCTGTGAGCATTTCTGATTAAGAGTACTCCATGGAAGTTCATTTAATTTCTTCTTAACACAATGGTATGGTTTTTATGGATTTATTGTATTTTCACTGTGTTAAATTTTAAGAAGGTTGTTTTGAAATCTGAAGATTAAAATTCAATTCTAACATTACACCTCATGAAATTGTACTGGTTGAAAACTCTTTATTAAAAAAATTTGACAATCACACTATTTCTTATATTAATTTCCTACTGTGGCCAGGGAAATTTGCCAGGAAAGGCTTAAAAGATTACTGGCTTAATTTTTACAGTTTGGAAAACAAAATTTCAATTTTACATTTCTACTTTATAATCGTTAAAACCTTCTTTCTTAATTAGGCCATCTGAGTAGATCCTCCTATATTCATGCATTACTTTTAAAGTCCTACATCACTCAAAGAAACTTAATATCAAATACAATCACCATTCTTTCCCATTTATATTCATTCTCAGGTAAAGAAAAATACTTCAAATACAACACACCATGTCCCATTTAAACATCTGACAATATCAAATGATAAAGAGATACTCAATGACATTGACACTAAATTGATACAAATAACATTGATACAGTGATACTAAAATGACATTTGAAAATATCAGTAAATATTTTTTGTATATAACCTCATCACCAAGAACTCAAAATAAGTGCACTGAGAATCCATGTCAATATTTTGAATATTCAAGCATAATGGTTTCCAGTTAAATTAACAAAAATGTATACCAAATTAAACTTACCAAGAAAATTCTATTTATTTTGCTAATGTCCACTTTTTTAAAAAAGAAAACAATCTTCTCTATCATTAAGTGAATTCATATCCTGTTCAAGTAGCAAATAAAATACACACATTCAACCAATAATATAATAGTAATTAAATCAATCAACCAGAATCTGATACTATTCTCAAGTATTACAAAATAATTTTTTTTTTTCCACTAAGGAGTTATCCTTGAATAAAAGACTAATCACTGCTATTCAGAAAGATGATCCCGAGACAATCACTCTTTCCTTTTGCCTTCATGTCTGAAATGATTTCACTTTATTAATACCTGAGAAATAAAATATTTTACACATTCATTTTAAAGATATTTACTTGATCAACATTTATTTTTAAAAATCAGTTTAGAAAAAAAAAGGAGCACCAGCTGCCACATACACTTCACATATAAAACTCATCCCATATTCTAAAAAGCCTGGTTAAAGTTATTGAAAAGATCTAAAAACCAGGATCACCTCACTTAAAGATTCACAAGCCAAAATTAAGTAAATATGTACATAAACACACATATAAAGGAGGAACCCAAAAAAGGAAAAACAGCCCACTTGTCTTATTCATCCATTATACTCAATATATAACTTGCAATCAGATCTATTTCAAATATATATTAACAAATATGAGGAAGCTCACATTTAAAAACTTATTCATTGTAGTAACCTAGTCATTACAAACCAAGCATTATAAAAATTCTCCTTGCTTCCTGATTTAAACTTTGCTTAAATTTTAGAATTTAGATTTGCTAGTGTTATTTTTCACTTGCTTCTTAAGGCCTTATTCCTAGAGGGGCAACTTATCTCCAATACACATAGTTCAGAAAAGTTACTAGGGACTGTGAATTGAGAGAATTATGAAGGAAAGAGTCACTAAACCATAGAAAAAGTCAGAAAACTGAAGATATGGAAACAGCAAGACCAGTGTTTGAAATATATTACCTGTTCCAAGTTTTGAAGGCATTGCTGGCACGTTTGAACAGATAACCTTCCATAACAATGCCATTTGCAGCATCTACGTTATATTCTAGCTTAGAATCATCATTGGAGAAATCCTAAACAAAATAACACATTAAAAAGTTTGTATGGTTTTTACTGATTTCCCTAGACAAATCTATCCTAGAGAAACAGCTCAAACAGTAGAAAAGCATTGTATTAGGATAGTTAGATCAACAACATTCCTAAGTGGAGACCTAAATGTTCAGTAACAGAAGAATGCTTCAACATATTAACATATTGTAATTCAGTGGACTATTATGCAATAACACAAACGATTATACAGAATACACATTTAAAGAGAAAAGCAAATATAAAAATTTTATAAATTATATAACCTGGATAAATAAATTGTACACACTGTGATTAAAAGAACAAAATAATATGTATAAAAATAGACAAAGGGAACAATGTGATATTCTATGGGTGTTGTTTTAAATGTTTTCATTTAATCCCAATATTGATGTGTCTGCTAACAATTTTTTAAAGGAATATATGTATTTCTACTTGGAATTAGTTAAATCTACCACTATTTTCTAAATATATTACTATGATGGTAGTTTTATATTGTTATACTGTTTTTGGTAGAAACAATAACTCCACTATTTGGGGGTTCAAAAAAAGAAATATAAAAAGTTTATTTTTGCAAAGAAGAAGTACCACAGTGTAAAGTAGGCATTCCGAGCTCACTTTTTTATAAGGATTATAAAATCACTCATAGTCATCTTCAATCATCTAACCATTCTAGTTTTCACTTGAATGCAATACAAACTTTCAGTTTTCCTCCAAGGAGCCACTAAATTTTAAAATCAGAAATTCTATATTTAAAATATTTCCTGGTGACTTTCCAAAGTAATTTCAACAAAACTGAAAAATCATTGTGATCTCCAAATTGAAAACTCTAAAAAATCAGTCTTGAAACTTCAAAATTACTTCTGGACCAATAAGCAAAATTAGAATGCTATACTATTAGAGAGGAGTAGACTTCCATCTTGAGAAAGATTTTGGTAGAGACTGGATGACCATCTGCCAAGAATGTTGGAATGCAGGGGCTCTGCACTGGAGGAGAAGCAGAGTGATAATCACCTACTGCTGCTACTGCTAAGTCACTTCAGTCGTGTCTGACTCTGTGCGACCCCATAGACGGCAGCCCACCAGGCTCCCCCGTCCCTGGGATTCTCCAGGCAAGAACACTGGAGTAGGTTGCCATTTCCTTCTCCAATGCATAAAGGTGAAAAGTGAAAGTGAAGTCACTCAGTCGTGTCCGACTCTTAGTGACCCCATGGACTGCAGCCCACCAGGCTCCTTGGTCCATGGGATTCCAGGCAAGAGTACTGGAGTGGGGTGCCATTGCCTTTTCCGGATAATCACCTAAGAGCTTTCTAAATCTGTGAGTCCATGATGATGGGAAAAGGAGCTAGGCACACTTCAGAATTACACACAAATACTGCTGATATATCTCAAAACTTAATCATGAAGGACATGATCATCCAAAATAATCAAATGAAATAATCTGTAAATGAACTGCTACATTTCTTTCTGCTTTTACTTTGGGGGAAAAAAATCAGGGAAATTTTAATTCCTTCATTTAAAATTTATTTGGAGCTATAATTTATTTAATTATGCTGACAAAATTAAATCAGCAATAGATATAATCAAGTTTGGCAACATTCCAAAGATTTCTTTGTAACATCAGGAGCTTGTCTTATCAGGAGAACTTGAAGCTTTGGTGTGGAGCCCAAGGAATATAAGTCAAGACAATGAAGGGACTCAAATGCAATTTTCCCTTTTGAAATTGCAAGCAAGACAAGAAGGACCACTATAAGCACTTTGATTCAGGATTATTTTGAAAGTCCTAGCCAGCAAGATAAACCAAAAGGAAAGGATTATTTGCAGACGATGTGACTGTACACATCCAAAAGAATTCAAAGGTATATTAGTAGTAGTAGTAAAGAGAGCTTAAGACTATTCGTGGTTAAAAAATCAACACACAAATATCAAATTTTATTCTAATATACAACCAAAGTAAACAGTGAGAAAATATATTTTTAAAGGATAACATTTACAATAACATTTCCAATACAAGTATCTAGAAATACACCTACCAAAAGATAAAGAAAACGATGAAATTTTGTGAAGGATATTTAAAAAAATGAATGAACAGAGAAATATTCAAGGCTCATGAACTGGAAGACATTTAAAATAAAGATATTAATTCTTCCCCAAATTCATTCACAGATCCAATGCAAAGCTATTTTTATGAAACCTGAAAAGCTGCTGTATTTATATGGAAATACAGAACTTTAGCAATTTACTTTTTAAGAAGGGAAGGTAGGAGGCTTTGCTTTGTCAGATTATCAAGATACGTTATAAAGCTAAAATAATTAAGATAGCATGGTATTGGTATAATTAAGACAAAAAGACCAATGAAACAGAATAGAGAGTCTGAAACAGACCTCACATGTATGGAAATGTCCTATATAAAAGAGTATACAACACTGAGTAGTTGGGGAAAAACAAACTTTTTAATAACCGAATCTAGATCATTTAGCTGGAGAAGGCAATGGCACCCCACTCCAGTACTCTTGCCTGGAAAATCCCATGGATGGAGGAGCCTGGTGGGCCACAGTCCATGGGGTCGCTAAGAGTCAGACAAGACTCAGCGACTTCACTTTCACTTTTTACTTTCATGCATTGGAGAAGGAAATGGCAACCCACTCCAGTGTTCTTGCCTGGAGAATCCCAGGGACAGGGGAGCCTCGTGGGCTGCTGTCTATGGGGTCTCACAGAGTCGGACACGATTGAAGCGACTTAGCAGCAGCAGCAGCAGCAAATCATTTAGCCACCAATGGGAAAATAAAAGGAAACTGTATCTCTACCTCAAACTACACACACACACACACACACACACACACACACACACAAAATCACAGACTGATTAAAGGCCTAGATATAAAAAGCAAAGCTTCCCAGGTGCTGCTACTGGGAAGAAGAATCCTCCTGCCAAAGACATAGACTCAAACCCTGGATTGTGAAGAGAGCATGAAAACCCACTGCAGTATTCTTGCCTGGAGATTCCCATGGACAGAAGCCTGGCAGGTTACAGTCCATAGAGTCTCAAAGAGTCAGACACAACTGAAGTGACCTAGTACGCATGCACAAACACAAGATTTTACAGGAGATACATTGTTGTGATCCTGGGTTGGGAAGGACACAAAAGGCACCTAACAGAAAAGATATTTTTAAAACTATGTGAAAATTTAAAATGTATATACCCCAAAGTGGGACTAATGTCTAGAATATTTGAGGATATGATCAACAGTTAGTTAGACAACCTGGTGGAAAAATGGGAGAAAGACTAACAGACATTTAACAAGGAAGGTATCCAAATGACCAACAGACATCAGAGAAGGTCATTAGTGACTAAAGCATAAATTAACACCACAAGATGTCCATATCTACCCACCAAAATAGGCAAAAAATTGAAAACTCTCACAATATGATGAGGTGGCAAGGAGCAACGGGAACTCTCACACAGTTCTGCTTACCAGGAATGGTATAACATTTTGAAAAATAACAGCATTATCTACGAACATGGAACATATATACACACATGCACACACGCTATGATCCAGCAATTTTATTCCTAGGTCTAAATCTATCAGAAATGCGTGCACATATCCAAAAGGCATGTACATGAATGTGCACGGCACCATTGTTTCTTCAACTGATTGATTTCAATTCCTAAAAATCTAAATAATTACATTAGACATACTTTTCCTTGCTTTTTAGTTTGATTAGGTCTTATCCTTTTTTTACCTGTAATGCAGCCTTGGGTCAGCATTTAAGGGCAAAAAAAAAAGATTAAGTATTCATAATAAGCAAAAACAGCATTACTCTCTTTAAGGAAAACAATAACTGACCACTATTTAAAATCTAATTCATTAATCAGATTTAATAATCTACTACTCTTGGACATTCAGTATGACACTGACATACACTAGGGAAAGGTATTAAAAGATGCATAAGCCTGGCGGACACGACTGAACCAGTGAACTGAACTGAACTGAATATTCATTAAATAATTCAGTTTAAACAAATAAACATGCTTCTAAATATCATGACCTCTCATTTCAATTAAAAATGATTGGTCCCAATTCTTAAAAATCTTTCCATAGTAATGTCATTAAAACAAGTTATCCAACCAAAAGTGATTCAACTTTAAACAAAATAAAACATGGAGGCAGTCTTACCTGACTATAACTAGAAGAAATAAATTAAACATTATCTGGTAAAATGTTTACCATTAAACATTACCAAAAAGCATTATCATTTACCATTAAACATTTACCAAAAAACATTATCTTCCCCTTTTAAAAAAATGCTTCTCTTTGAGTATTAACAACCCATCACCAAAAAAATTTAACTTTTATTACTGATTTCACTTTCATTTTTTTTTTTCACTGACATCTTCTATATTAGATCTAGTTTACTGGCATTTTAAATTCTAAAAAAAACCATAACAAAAGTTGATTTGACTGCTCAATACCAAGAGGATAGATTTCTTAAAGCAATACTAGATGACATCTTTTTTTTTTGTCTTTTTAGGGAGGTTGTGATGGCAGTCCCCCACTACCAAAATTTATGCAGTCATGTTTCCCACACTTGGGGAAATTGCAGGAGAGGGACGGATAAGCCTCCCCTTGGGAAAACCACCCTCATAATCGTGGTATTGCTCTGCCAGGTAAGTACAGAAGACATCTTTTCACATATTTTTTACACACATTCAACCACCGGTTCTATCCGTTTATTTTCAGATGACTTACACATACAAAAAAAACCACATTGATGACTGTATAAAATACCATTATACTGAGTTCCAGGTATATCATATTCAAAGCTTTTAGCACACAGAAATAAAACCTGGTTTCATATTTAAATCTTTTTTTTATCTTCATTTTTAAATACATATTTTTCAGATATTGCTTTACCTAGGCTTAGGTAAGTTAACAAGAAATTCAAGTGAAACTTCAGCATCACTTGAGACGGTAAGTGTTGCCTTAGAGTGACTGCAGCTGGAGATTCCTAGTAACACACACAGGTGCTTCGGTGTTCTTCAACTTCTGTTCACCTCCACCTACCCTCCATCAACCACTGCTACCCTCCATACAGACACACACACACACACATTTTACAGGGGTTGGTGATATCTTGCGTGCATGCAGGCTAGGTCACTTTAGTCATGTATGACTCTTTGCGTCCCTATGGACTGTAGCCTGCCAGGCTCCTCTGCCCATGGAATTCTCCAGGCAAGAATACTGGAGTGGGTTGCCGTGCCCTCCTTCAGGGGATCTTTCTGACCCAGGGATTAAACCCACGTCTCTTGTGTCTCCTGAATTGGCAGGTGGGTTCTTTACCACTTGCCCCACCTGGGAAGCCCTGGTGATATCCTAGCTGAAACTATAAGCAGCATTTTAAACTCTAAGGGCCTTCCCAGCACAGAGAGCGGCCGAGAGGAGCTACCCCAGTTCCAAAGTCAGGAGCAGAAGCCGGGAGGACCCCATGCCCGAGGGGCGGTAGACAAGAGGAGTTACCCGACGTCCGAGGTCAGGGGCAACGGCCAAGAGTGGCAGGCTGCAACAGCGCAGGTAACAGCTGAGAGGAGCTACCCCACGTCCGAGGTCAGGGGCGGACGTGGAAGGAATGATGCTGAAGCTGGAACTCCAGTACTTTGGCCACCTCATGCAAAGAGTTGACTCATTGGAAAAGACTCTGATGCTGGGAGGGATTGGGGGCAGGAGGAGAAGGGGACAACAGAGGATGAGATGGCTGGATGGCATCACTGACTTGATGGATGTGAGTCTGAGTGAACTCCGTGAGTTGGTGATGGACAGGGAGGCCTGGCATGCTGCGATTCATGGGGTCACAAAGAGTCGGACACGACTGAGCGACTGAACTGAACTGAAGGGTCTTCTCAGGTGGCCCGAGTGGTAATGAACCCACTGGCCAATGCAGGAGACCTAAGAGGCGCAGGTTCCATCCCTGGGTCAAGAAGATGCTCTGGAGAAGGAAATGGCAACCCACTCCAGTATTCTAGTGTGGAGAATTCCATGGACAGAGGAGCCTGGCAAGCTACAGCCCATAGGGTCGAAAAGAGTTGTACATAGCTGAAGTGACTTAGCACGCAAGGGCCACTTTTAAATCAAGTTAAGGCCCTAAGAGACTGACGTTTTTATAAACTTGTTCAAGAGCATGGCTCTCAAATATTTTGATATAAAAGAATAATAAAATACATACCTCAACACTGGAAAAATATTTTATACTTTACAAAAAAAGGAGGAATTCATCTATACAATTTAATTATTAAGGCAATTCAAAGGATTTATTTCAATGTGATACCTTGCTGAAACCAATAACCAAAAAATCGTGTAAAAAGGGAATTAATCTCCTCTAACTTCTCCCCTCAAGTACCTTTTGTTGAATGGTGGAATGTTTTTGCTCCATTTCTCTTTTCTCCTTTGCTGCATCTACAACCAGTCGATCCAACTGCAAAAGAAAATAAAGAGTAAATAAGAGAGACTTAAAAGTTGAAAAAGAAAGATACAATTACTTTTCAAAAATCATATTCCAAATAAGTCAGTCAACTTAGGTTTACCTAAAAAGGCATTTTGGCTACAACCAAAAAATGAAAGTTCTTTTTTTTCTGGTTTCATATCCTCTTTGAGAATGTCTAAAACTCCTCTAGGGAAAATGTTTCTGAGAACAATCACATGTCAAGCAATTGTGACAGGTGGCCTTGCCTAGGGTACAACAATGATAACGAGTTCACTCCTTGAATTAAGGAGAATGACTCTAGATTAAGTGGCCAGCTGATAGGCTCAGCAATGCTAGCAGTTACTATCAAAGACAGAAAGAAGATATACTGGTGATTTTTTTTTCCCCCAAATAGCAAAATCTAGCAGCTAATTTAATGTGTGCTGGCACTCACAAGTTCAACATAACACACTTCCAGTCACTCAAGATGCATGATGCTTTCAAGCTGGCTTCCTAGTATTATAATAAAATCTAAAAGGTAGAAAAAATAACAGATAAAAGAGAAAGAAAATAGAATAGAGTAGAGTAGAATAAAACAGGAAAGAAGTCATTCCTTAGGTTAAGGTATGAAATCATCAATTTTTCTTTAAAAAAAATTTTAAAACTTATGAAATCATAAAATCCCATTTCATTCTTGTTCCTTCCATCAGAAGAGAAATACCTGATTTCCAGTATTATTACAAAAGTACTAGTTTCCTGAATTCTTCTTTGCTGGAGTAACAATTAGGTTTAAAATATTCCAAGAGACTCATAAAGTTAGAAAATGAACTTATTTTCAGGGGAAGGGATAGTTAGGGGGTTTTGGATGGACATGTACACACTGCTATATTTAAATATATTTAAAATATATCTAAAATGGTTAACCAACAAGGACCTAATATATAGCACATGGTTAATGCTATATGTTATGTGGCAGTCTGTATGGGAGGGAGGTTTAAGGAAGAATGAATACGTTTATACATATCCCTTCACTGTTCACCTGAAACTATTAAAACACTGTTAATCAGCTACACCCCAATACAAAATAAAAATGTCAAAAGAAAATAAAATATTCCATTAAGTGTGTCTACTATTCTAAACAGTGATGTACGTCATTTCATCTTTGAACACCCATCACCTTGAACTGACTGATGTGTGATAAATGACTATATCTGTTGATATCAACAAAGTATGGAGAAAGATGCTTTCATTGATATCCTTTAAAAACAAAACTGAAAAAGGCCTTCTTAAAAGACTATGTGATGTTTATTGACTATCACAAATGGTTTTTTTCTTTCCCTACAGGAGACTAATTCTGGCCACAGAATCTTAATATCACTGAATAATAATAAAGAACCAAAAGAAGATATATGGAAACAGAACTATCACTACTACAAAATACTTTGTTTAGACGGCAACTATACTACTCCACTTTTGGACTGAAGGCACGCACACCATAGTGACATGTCACGCTGATATAATGGGTAATGCTGCACCAGGAAACTGTCCTCAACGGTTTTTTATAGTGAATGAGTGAAATAATCATTATATCCTGGTTTTACAGCCTTTAATTGAATGACATATAAATGTTTTTCATACATTCAGGCTGAACTGCAGTAGAAGGCACTTCCAAAATTCAAACTGATATTTAAAAACTTGCACGCACACAGGCACCTTCCACACCAGTACTACAGTGCCAGTGATGGTAGTAAATTGTCAAATTGCTAGTAAACTTCTCAACTGTATCTCACTCCACTGCTACTGCAGCAGAAAAGAGAAAAAATTCCTCTCCCTCTGTCGGAGCAAACGCATAAGGAAAAAGATATCTTTCAACACGGTGAAGTGTTGGAGGACGAATGAGTTGGAGAGATGCAAAGGCTGGCAGTCCTGTCCTCTAGGGGATGGATACTGGATCAGGAAGAGACTGGAGCAAAGCAGCATGTGTCCCGTGTTTCTGTGAGTATTGCACATATGAGGTTAATAGACGCCTATAACCAACCAGGTGCCCCCAATCCTGTACTTATGTTCTGAATTTTGTCCACGTCTACCACCTCAGATTTCAATACTACTTCTGCTTGTCAAATTCTCCCATTCCCACTTGTTTTAAATTTGTGCACATGTAATAAATAGAATACCTTAAATAAAATCTTCCTAAAACCCACACTCCTCTCTAGTTACCAACTTCTCTCTCTCTTTCCTTCACAGTACAACTTCTTAAAAAATTCTCCCTATTCTCCACTTGCCCATATCATATTCATCTACCCATGGTAATTTAGCTTTTACCTCTTAGACCCTCAACTCCAACAGAAGTGACAAATAACCTTCTTGTTGCTAAATCTAAGAGGCAATTCTCAGTCCTAGGCTTACTTGCCCTTCCTTCCAGTCCTTGAACTGACAACCACCCACATCTTTCTGAGACACTCTCTCCTTGTCTTTTGCTACCATGGTCTCCTGGTCTTCCACCTCTCTCCCATCAATGTTCTCATGGAGCCCTCTTACCCAGCCATTTCTTAAAAGTAGGTCATTCTGAGGAATCTGTCCCAAGTCAAATTCTCTTTTATTCCACACTTGTGGACCTTCAGTATTCTTGCCTGGAGAATTTCATGGACTTTCAAGTAGTAGTTGAGGAGCCTGGGGCCTGGCGGGCTACAGTCCATGGGTCACAGAGTCGGACACAACTGAGCAACTAATACACAACACCAAGGGCCTAGGAAGGTCCTGTCTTCTTCCCAAATCTGGGTTGGATATACTACTTATATGTTGCAATAACATATGTGGTGAAGACAGCTATCCATCTCTCATATCCATTCTCTCTTCCTTTCTTAACAACAAAATCCCCAAATTCTACTAGTTCCCAGGGATTGTATATGCCACTTCTGCATATGTTCCATTGTCCCATTAGCTTCAAGGAAAGCTGAGAAATAGTGTTAATGGAACAATGGAACATTTGCAGAAGTCGTATATACAACCCCTGGGAACTATGCTTAAAGAGAGGGAACAAATCTTCCTTTTCCCCTCCACCCTACTGGCTACAATTTGGATATGATGGCTAAAGCCTGATAAACCACTCTGAACCATTAGGCAGAATCCAAAGATATAATAAGCCTGGGTCCCTACAGATTAAGTGACCACTATACTAGACCTTTCAGAGAAGGCAATGGCACCCCACTCCAGTACTCTTGCCTGGAAAATCCCATGGACAGAAGAGCCTGGAAGGCTGCAGTCCATGGGGTCGCTGACGGTCGGACACGACTGAGCGACTTCACTTTCACTTTTCACTTTCATGCACTGGAGAAGGAAATGGCAACCCACTCCAGTGTTCTTGCCTGGAGAATCCCAGGGACGGGGGAGCCTGGTGGGCTGCCGTCTATGGGGTCGCACAGAGTCAGACACAACTGAAGCGACTTAGCAGCAGCAACAGCATACTAGACCTTTGATTTTACATAAAAGCAATAAAATTCTATCCTGTTTAAAGCTCCTGCTGTTTGTGGTTTTCTATCACATGCAAACAAAATCTAATCTCAATTTATATACCCAGATCGGGCACTTAGCACAGAGATTAATAGTGTGGTAACTTGTTATTTTTTTCCAGTAGATTAAGCTCTATAGAGGCAAGGAAGAGCAATTCTATAATTCATGACATATACCTTACACACTACCTTTCCCCACAACAGCCCAACACACACGAACACACACACATGCATGTACCGTATTTATTTTTGGTCAATGAATGCAATTATCATTCTGCTCTTACTTTTTCCCCACTTCTCTAAACTCTATTTTTCATCCTTAATCCCTTTCCTCGAAAAGTAATCTGAACCACTTTGGGAAAGAAAACCAACTGAAAATTGATAGAAATCCAGAAAACTCGCCAGTCAGCAAAAAAAGAACGTCTGGGAACAGATTTAACATGAAATTCTGATTTTTGCTATTGTTGTTTAGTTGCTCAGTCGTGTCCGAATCTTATGCAACCCCATGGACTGGAGCCCATCGGGCTCTTCTGTCTATGGGACTTCCCAGGCAAGAATACAGGAGTGGGTTGCCACTTCCTTCTCCAGTGGATCTTCCCAACCCAGGGATCAAACCTGTGTCTCCTGCATTGGTAGGTGGACTTTTTACCACTGAGCCATCAGGGAAGCCTGAAGTTCTGATCAGATAATCAAAAATAATTTGGACGTAACAAAATTTCTATATAATATTCTTATATATAATTCATGCATGTCTATGTGTGTATAAAATGAAAAAGTTACCTAGAGTTCTTTAATCTTAAAATTCTAAACTTTATTATTATTCAGGGACTTCCCTGGTGGTCCAGTGGCTGGGATTCCATGCTCCCAATGCAGGGGGCCAGATGTGATCCCTGGTTAGGGAACTAGATCCCATATGCCTGCCACAACTAAAACCCAGGGCAGGCAAATAAATAAATAAATACGTTAAAAATAAAATTTTATTATTTAAAATAGCAAAATGCAAATATCTTTGAAAATAAAAAAAGAATTATAACTAAAATAAAATACCAATTAGGACAGTAACTCAATAATCCAAATGTAAGAAACAAAAAAATAAATCCAGCTATGTATACTGTAAAACAAACACTTTGTTTTAAAATTCTTCTTCTCAGTACCCTTATATAACTATCTACAACATATTCTTTAACTTTAATCTCATTTTTGGTTACACACTGGACTCCCATAAATCTGCTATAAAAACACCAAACTTCTACACTACATAAACAAAATGTCAAATTTCCCAATTTGCTTAATCTCTTTAAAAATACAGGTACTAGAACAAAGACTACAAAACAAACAACTCAAACTACATCAAACTAAAAAGTTTCTGCACAGCAAAGCATCATCAAAATGGAAATGCAACCTACCAAATGGCAGAAGATATTTACAAATCATATACTTCATAAGAGGTTGATATCTAAAATATATAAAGAATTCAAGACAATGCAACAGCAAAAAAATTAAAAAAATACAATTAAAAAATGAGGAGAGGACCTAAATAGACATTTTTCCACGGAAAACACACAGATGGCAAACACGGGACCAGAAGTCACAAATCATGAAGGACTTCTAAATTAAGACCACAAGGAGATATCCCCTCACATCTGTTAGAATGGCTCTCATCAAAGACAAGATTGTCAAGGATGTGGAGAAAAGGGAACCCTTGTGTACTGATGAGGAAAATGAAATTGGTGCATCCACCATTAAGAACAGTAAGGAGGTTCCTCAAAAAAATAAAAATAGAACTACAATATGATCCAGCAATTCCACTCATGGGCATTTATCTGAAGGAAATGAAGACACTAACTTGAAAAGGTTATCTGCGTACCCACATTCACTGAAGCATTACTTAGCCAAGATATGAAAGTAACCTAAGTGTCCATCAATAGATGAATTCAAAAATGTGGTATAAATATACAATGCAGTATTATTCACCCATAAAAAACGGGGAAGGCTGCCTTTTGCAACATGGATGGATCCTGAGGGCATTACACTAAGTTAAATCAGACAGAGAAAGACAACTACTGTGTGATGGGAATGAACTGATAAGTGGAATTAAAAAAAAATAGAACTCATAGAAAGAATAGATTGGAGGTTGCTAGCGGTGGGTTTTGGGGGTGGGCAAAATGGGAGATGAGGGTCAAAAGGTACAAAACTTCCATCTGTAAAATACACAACTCCTGGGGATGTCAAAGACAACATGGTATCTATAGTTAATAATAGTGTATTATATATGTGAAAGTTGCTAAGAGAGTAGATCTTAAAAGTTCTCATCAGAAAAAAAAAAAAGTATAACTATGTAAGGCAGATGTTAACTAGATTTATACAGTGATGATCACTGTGCAGTATATACATACTAACATATTAAATTATTTTACTGTATACCTGAAATGAAAATCTCAAATATATACACTTAAAAAAAAAAATACAGATATTGGCATATAACACAGAAACGAGAAGTACAGCACATTACCTGTGCACCAAGATCCTTCATATAGGGCCCAAGTTCACTAAACAGATCATATCCTTGATGGAAGAAAGCCAAATGGGCATACATAAAGGATAACATCTAAAGGAGGAAAAAATGATCACCATTTTTGAATCAATTCTTAAATAAACATTCTGAAACTTAAATTCTGATCCTTTGTATTGTTAAAAAATTATTTCACCAGAGCACAAAATATCAAACCATTTAAAATTAAGCTGAAACATTTTTCTTAAAAGGTTGCAATAATTCAAAAAATCAAGCTTTCAATAGCATCACCATCTTTCCAGGTACATTATAAAATGTCTATGTATCTTTCAACCAAACTCATTGGCAAATCTTAAATTAAAAATAAAACATCAAAAGATTAGAAGGTGATATAAGAAGCTCTCAAAACAATCACAAACACTTTACAACCTGTAGATCACTAAACATGAAATAGGGGAATGCTCATTTTTTTCTCAAAAATACCAAAATAAAATGAGGCAACAGGCTTTGCCAATATGGAGATTTTGTTATATTCATTCCAAAAATCCAAAATTGTCATTAATGGGTTAAGATTTTTTCTGTTTTCCTATATTTTAACTACTCATGAGAGAAAAAAAAAACCTCATTTTTATTAGTTAAGTTTTCACATTAGAAGGAATTAAATAACTCAATCACAAGACTGAAAGAATCCTCTGAATAGCCATGTTATTTTTAGCAAAAAGAGACATCTGCTTAGTTCTCTGAAATCTAAAATAGGTCATAAGGTCCTTAATACTCAAGAATCCTTCAAAAAAAATTATTTTGAAAGAGAAAAACCAATAAAATAAAAAACAATGACGAAAGGACAAAGCTCACTAAAAGATGATTCTGGAATTAGATAATGTCAGTTGTACAACTTTGTGAATATGATTTTTTAAAATTATGCTTAATTTATATATATATATAATTATATATAAAGGATAGTTACAAGTACATAAAAATGTACAATATGCCTGCACATCAAAATGCATAATAAGTGTATTAAAAGATAAATAATAAACTAGGAAAAAGCATATGACAAAGGGTTAATAGTCTTAGTAGGTAAGAGATGTTACAAATTAATATGAAAAACATGAAGATCCCAACAGGAAAAGAGACAAAGGACATAAACAGAAAACATAAATGACCAAGAAAAAAGGGGGGGGGGGAGGAAGGGGGACAATCATACTCATTTATATCAAAGAAATCCAAAATTAAACAATAAGATGAAATTTTCTATCTATCAAATTATGGGTAGAGTGGGAAAAATCAGCACCCAGTGTTGGTAAAAGATGCAGAAATATTCACTCTCACACACTATTAGTGAAAATTTTCTGTAACCCTTATAACTTGACAGTACTTTTTAAAAAGTCTCAATAAATGCTTAAATTCTCTAAGTAATCTCTTACCTTAATCTATCTGAAGGAAATAATCATATTATTCATTAGGATGATCACTATATAATGCTACATTTCATGTCAAAAACAGGGAACTTACTCAAAAGTCCATTAATGGGTAAAGTTAATCGATGGTAATATTCAAGGTCAGGATATTAAAAAGCAGAGACATTACTTTGCCAACAAAGGTCTGTCATGTCAAAGCTATGGTTTTTCCAGTAGTCATGTATGGATGTGAGAGTTGGACTGTGAAGAAAGCTGAGCACCAAAGAATTGATGCTTTTGAACTGTGGTGTTGGAGAAGACTTTTGAGAGTTCTTGGACTGCAAGGAGATCCACCCAATTCATCCTAAAGGAAATCAGTCCTTCATTGAAATCAGTGTTCACTGGAAGGACTGATGTTGAAGCTGAAACTCCAACATGCTGACCACCTGATGCGAAGAACTGAGTCACTATAAAAGACCCTGATGCTGGGAAAGATTGAAGGTTGGAGGAGAAGGGGACGACAGAGATGAGATGATTGGATGGCATCACTGACTCAATGGACATGAGTTTGGGTAAACGCCGGGAGTTGGTGATGGACAGGGAGGAGGCCTGGCGTGCTGCAGTCCATGGGGTCGCAAAAAAACACGACTGAGCGACTGAACTGAATAAGGTCAAAACTGTAACCCACAAAATATATCCAGCCCCACTACCTGTTTTTGGATGGCCAATGGGCTAACAATGGATTTTGCATTTTTAAATGGTTAACAAAAATGGAAAAAAAAGACACGATATATTAATGACATAGAAATTATGTAAAATTCTAACTTCCATGTTGATACTGGAACAGTCATGCCATTCATTTACATACTGTCTATGACTTCTTTCTCATTACAATAGCACAGCTGAGCAACCGCAACACAGATCATCAGATCAGATCAGATCAGTCGCTCAGTCGTGTCCAACTCTTTGTGACCCCATGAATCGCAGCACGCCAGGCCTCCCTGTCCATCACCAACTCCCGGAGTTCACTCAGACTCAACGTCCATCGAGTCGGTAATGCCATTCAGCCATCTCATCCTCTGTCGTCCCCTTCTCCTCCTGCCCTCAATCCCTCCCAGCATCAGAGTCTTTTCCAATGAGTTAAATCTTCGCATGAGATGGCCAAAGTACTGGAGTTTCAGCTTTAGCATCATTCCTTCCAAAGAAATCCCAGGGCTGATCTCCTTCAGAATGGACTGGTTGGATCTCCCTGCAGTCCAAGGGACTCTCAAGAGTCTTCTCCAACACCACACTTCAAAAGCATCAATTCTTCGGCGCTCAGCCTTCTTCACAGTCCAACTCTCACATCCATACATGACCACAAGAAAAACCATAGCCTTGACTAGACGAAACTTTGTTGGCAAAGTAATGTCTCTGCTTTTGAATATGCTATCTAAGGTGGTCATAACTTTCCTTCCAAGGAGTAGGCATCTTTTTATGGCTGCAGTTACCATCTGTAGTGATTTTGGAGCCCAGAAAAATAAAGTCTGCCACTGTTTCCACTGTTTCCCCATCTATTTCCCATGAAGTGGTAGGACTGGATGCCATGACCTTCGTTTTCTGAATGTTGAGCTTTAAGCCAACTTTTTCACTCTCCACTTTCACTTTCATCAAGAGGCTTATGGACCCCGAAATCTAGTATGTTTACTACCAGGCCCTTCAAAAAAATGTTTGCTCAGTTCAGTTCAGTCGCTCAGTCGTGTCCGACTCTTTGTAACCCCATGAAATGCAGCACGCCAGGCCTCCCTGTCCATCACCAACTCCCGGAGTTCACTCAGACTCACGTCCATCGAGTCGGTGATGCCATCCAGCCATCTCATCCTCTGTCATCCCCTTCTCCTCCTGTCCCTAATCGCTCCCGGAATCAGAGTCTTTTCCAATGAGTCAACTCTTCGCATGAGGTGGCCAAAGTACTACAGTTTCAGCTTTAGCATCATTCCTTCCAAAGAACACCCAGGATGGATCTCCTTTAGAATGGACTGGTTTGATCTCCTTGCAGTCCAAGAGTCTTCTCCAACACCACAGTTCAAAAGCATCAATTCTTCAGCGCTCAGCTTTCTTCACAGTCCAACTCTCACATCCATACATGAACCACTGGAAAAATCATAGCCTTGACCAGACGAACCTCTACTATATTCACAAGGAAGAATTCTATCTAGCCAGAAAGGTCATCATTAAATAAAAAAATATTTACTAACACATGATGATTTTGGAGTGTATTAGTACAAAAAAAAATTACAGAAGAATATGTAGGAATGATTCCTATTTTGTTTTGCTTTAAAAAAATTAAACAGCATTTTAAAAGGTAGATATAAATGTTCAGGTACACACACAAATAGGCATACACATACACATAAAAAAGACAAAAATTACATCAACCACAACAGTGGTTCTTTCTTGGTAGTAGCATTTGTAGTACTTTTATTCTTTCTTCATACATTCTATTTTCTAATTTTCTACAAATAATACACATTGCTCTCAGTCTGGAAAAGGAAGTGGATGTAAACAGGAAGTATAATGTACTCATCTGATAAGAAATAACATAAATATTAACAGAATTTAGGAAAAAGCTAGCTGGGGACAAGGATCAAGAACAATTTCAGTAAACCTTTTGAAGGAAAAAAAATTTCAGTGAACAAAATCAAAGAAGAAATTATTTCTAGGGTCTCAAAATACAAAAGACTATAGTGTCCATACCACGACCATCCTCTGCCCACCTCTTTGTTAGCTTTAAGACCAAAAAAAAGAGGCAAATAAGAAAATCACTGTTCTCACGCCTTCACATTTCAACTCGTTTGTTTTCTACCTGCATTCCAAAAAGCTGATACATCAACAACCCTAAGGGGAAAATTCTATAAAATGATGCTATTTATGTATGCTCTCAATCTCAAATATATAAATGTCTGCTTTAAGGAACTTACAATAAATTAATGGATGAGACATATATAAATAACTGTAATATAAAAAAAACAAACGAAAAAAGTGGTTTAGTGACATGTAAGAAGTATACAAACATCATTAAGAAGATCAATTATAAACTTGGAATAAATAAGTCAATAAACAAACAAACATATATACACACACATATGATGCTATTTTAAACACTTAAATATATACATTTAACTTCATATTAAAATATATAGAACATCATTTCAATAAATATCTTACTGATTTCAGGATTTCTGATCTCCTTTTTGATTGAAGGACATTAATCTGAAGGGAAAACGAACTTGGTTAATCACTTATACACTATTTAAAAAACTAATCCAGAATGCAATGTTGTAAAATTTGCTTATTCTAATGGTTTAATACTTTTCCAGATATGTAAATAAAAACAAAGTTTGAGTTTTTCAGCTTTTGACCCGCTTTTTGCAAAAACAGTTTTTAGACAAACATACCAATGAAACTCTCATCATTTTTCAACTCAAAGAAAAACTTTTGTACTGTACTGAAAAACATGTACTGTACAGTACCATGTTGTACTGTACTGATAAAACTATCACCTTGATAAACTTTCAAATTTCTTAGAATTCCATCTTTTCTCCACTCTCCTCACCTAATTGCTCTTTCAACATACATTCTTAATATAAATTCTCACCACTTTCATCACTACCACCAACTGCTATTATCTTTTCCTGACTGTTCAGTCAGTTCAGTTCAGTTCGGTCGCTCAGTCGTGTCCAACTCTTTGTGACCCCATGAATCGCAGCACGCCAGGCCTCCCTGTCCAACACCAACTCCCGGAGTTCACTCAGACTCATGTCCATCGAGTCAGTGATGCCATCCAACCATCTCATCCACTGCTGTCCCCTTCTCCTCCTGCCCTCAATCCCTCCCAGCATCAGAGTCTTTTCCAATGAGTTAAATCTTCGCATGAGATGGCCAAAGTACTGGAGTTTCAGCTTTAGCATCATTCCTTCCAAAGAAATCCCAGGGCTGATCTCCTTCAGAATGGACTGGTTGGATCTCCCTGCAGTCCAAGGGACTCTCAAGAGTCTTCTCCAACACCACACTTCAAAAGCATCAATTCTTCGGCGCTCAGCCTTCTTCACAGTCCAACTCTCACATCCATACATGACCACAAGAAAAACCATAGCCTTGACTAGACAGACCTTTGTTGGCAAAGTAATGTCTCTGCTTTTGAATATGCTATCTAGGTTGGTCATAACTTTCCTTCCAAGGAGTAAGCGTCTTTTAATTTCATGGCTGCAGTCACCATCTGCAGTGATTTTGGAGCCCAGAAAAATAAAGTCTGACACTGTTTCCCCCATCTATTTCCCATGAAGTGAGGGGACTGGATGCCATGATCTTCGTTTTCTGAATGTTGAGCTTTAAGCCAACTTTTTCACTCCCCACTTTCACTTTCATCAAGAGGCTTTTTAGTTCCTCTTCACTTTCTGCCGTAAGGGTGGTGTCATCTGCATATCTGAGGTTATTGATATTTCTCCCGGCAATCTTGATTCCAGCTTGTGCTTCTTCCAGCCCAGCGTTTCTCATGATGGACTCTGCATATAATGTACATTATATACTCTGCATATAATGTACATCTGCATGATGTACTCCTGACTGTTACTATAGTCTAAACTCGTTTGTTTCCACTCTTGACTCTTTACACTTCATTCTGCACACAGCAACCAGAGTGCTTTTTTGAACAATAAATAAGATCGTGTATGTTTATCTTAAAATCTTCCAACTCCCAACCTGCTGCTGCTGCTACTGCTAAGTCGCTTCAGTGGTGTCCGACTCTGTGCGACCCCGTAGACGGCAGCCCACTAGGCTCCCCCGTCCCTGGGACTTTCCAGGCAAGAACACTGGAGGGGGTTGCCATTTCCCAACCTACATCTCCCTATTGTAGCCTACAAGGCCCTTTGTGAAGAGGCTCCTGCTACCTCTCCAACCTAATTTTCTACTACAGTACGTTCCCCTTTTCATTCCCACCTCAAGGCCTTCATACTATTTGTTTTGTCCTCATGTCATGATTTCTGCCCAAACGGGCATGAGGCTCTTATCCATAAGGTCCAAACTTAAATACTATCTCCTCACAAAGGTTCAAATTAGGCCTTCAAGCACTCTTTAGTGTATCAACCCTATTTATTTTCCTTTTAGTACTCTTAACTACCTTACATTTTATTTACTTATGTCATTTCCCCAGCTAAAACATAAGCTCCATGAGATCAAGGTCTTGTCTTATTCCCAGATGTATTCTCCAAGTTGTATATATTAAGCACTCAATAAATATTTCTTAAACAAATTAATGGACCATAAATAAATATTTTAATCAGACCAAACTATTGAAAGATCAGTAATTACAAAAGTTGCCTTCTACGGTATCTCTCCCAACTTTAGAAATTCACAAGCATTTTATTTTTGTCTGTTATTATATATCAACTTAGAGAAATTAAACGTTTACAAAAAAGAATCATTCATTCTTTGCTAAAACTTCCCAAAGATTACAGAATATGTATCCTTTTAATATGTCCTTCCCAGTAATTATTTTACCTGTTATAATTTTAAAGCACTGATCAGAAAACAAAAACAGGCCCCCAAAAATCTAATAACATTGCTTACCTAAGCACTAGTTTATTCTGCATGTCTGTTTCAAGGTCTATTCAGTTTTGAGAACTAAAACAGTAACTTCCAAATGCTCTAAGTAAAAGCTTAGAAAAATGTTAAAAATACCTCTGTTTGACAATGAAAAACAGCATACACTTGAAAAAATAAAAGTATATTAAAATATTTAGAGAAGTTAAAGCATGACAAACTGTAAATTTGAATATTTATTACTTAGTATTCTCTAAAACAGAGAGTTTGACCTTATAATGAAATAATACAACAGTTCTCATTAGAAAAATTCAAACAAATAACTTACAAGAGAGGTGAAGTCCTAACTTAAAACTACTAGAGGGACACCAAAGGAAATGGATCATTTACAATGCGTAAATTTGACAATAATAAATATTTTAGCTAACTGTCCCTCTCCAAATAAAATTTTAAATTAAGTCATCCACTCTTTGAAAAAACATTACCTATCTATTTTCCAACCACTGGACTAGACAGAAGGGATATAATCTAGGTGTAAGAAAGACATATTAATAAATAATCACAATAAATGAGAGAAGTGCTCTAACAGCAATGTGTATGACAATAATATGGCAGCACAGAGGAAACAGAGACAAGATGACTCATTTGCTGGGAGAAGTTTGAGTAGTTCTGACCACAGAACGCAGAATGGATTGCTAAAGAGCAGGTTAAAAGTAATGCAGGAAAGATCAATTTTTATGAGAACATCTTAATACTCCAGAAAAGAAACAATAAGAATTCGGGCTGCAGCAAATTGAGAAAGAACAGATTTAAGAGGTACACAGAACTTTTCAAGGCAATTTCGATTGTTACTTGTAGTAGCTAACAATGAGGAGAATATCTAGTATGATTCTCCAAGTCTGGCTTCTATGATTAAGAGGGTAACACCATTCAGTTTGGTAACAAATAAGAAGCCATTTGAGAAGACAGATTTCAGTTTTGGACACAAAAGGGACAAAGTACTTCAGGAGAAAGGTAGATTTCATCATCTATATATGGTAATAATTCAAGCAAAGGACATGATGAAACTATAAGGGAAATCATAAAGTCAGAAAACAGGAAAACCAAAGATGGAACCCTAAAAGTCAGATTGCAAAGGTGCACAAAGGAGAGAAACCCAAGGTGGAAACAGAAAAGAAACAGAAGTTATGATGACGGCCTGAAAGTGGCTTAAGATCAAGATGAAAGTAGGTCTCAAGAAAGAGTGTAGTCTACTATTTCAGTAGAACACAATAGTCAAGTCGGTTAAAAAGTAAAATATTTCTAATTAATAAGACCTTAATGCAAGCCATTTCAGAAGAATGGGGTAGACAGACTCTCAGTGCTCATATTACAGCAGGAAGTGGTATAAGTGTGAGATAGATAAGAGGAAATAGGAAATACAGACTACTCCATTCTGCTGCTGCTGCTAAGTTCTAGAAGTCTTTAATTAATAGACGGTACTTCTAAAAATTTATCCTCCCACTTACTGAGTAGGAATTTAATAAAAAAAATCATAAGGTCACTTTCTACTATTTTTGCAAAGTTAACTGGGTAGTTTTTAATCACTAATTTGCAATATGGTTACTTCAGGATTTTTTAGCGAAATACCCTGTGACCACTGTTAAGTCAACAATCTACAGGGACTTCTCCGTCTTAGATCACCTGGCATCTTATCAAATATCGATCTCGACTTTTCAAAAGCAGCACCTAATGCAAATATGAGAACATTATTTCTAGATATATTTTTCATTTGGCAATATGGTGAGCCCTTTGTATCTCTAGAATCCACTCTAAAGAAATAATCAGAAGTGTTGCAAGAGATTTATATACAAAGATATTATCATTAAATATTTACTGAA
Organism: Bubalus bubalis; assembly: GCF_019923935.1. NCBI lineage: Eukaryota > Metazoa > Chordata > Mammalia > Artiodactyla > Bovidae > Bubalus > Bubalus bubalis. Next base: position 117,648,294 of record NC_059157.1, on the reverse strand, counting down.
AACTGTATTTTAAGTATTGCCAGCAAAAACTGGCAATTATACATCTAATAACTGGATATTAATTAAATTGACACAGTATTCCCATAGAATAAAACATAGCAATTAATAATCCTTTTAATGATATTTAGAAAAGGAAAAAAGATAATGTTAAGTGACCAGGGGAAGAAATCAGAACTTAAGGTATACACACATGTATAGGGCATATGCAGATAAACACCCAGACACATGAAAATTTTTCACAAAAGAACATGGCTTAATTTTAAACTAAAAGAAATAGCATAATTTATTCCCTTCAATGCAATCACTCAAAAATAATGACATGTTTGGTGGTGGTGGTTTAGTCGTTAAGTCATGTTGGACTCTTGCGACCCCATGGACTGTAGCCTTCCAGGCTCCTCTGTCCATGGGATTTTTCAGGCAAGAATACTGGAGTGGATTGCCATTTCCTTCTCCAGGGGATCTTCCTGACCCAGGAATCAAACCCGGGTCTCCTGCATTGCTAGCAGATTCTTTACCAACTGACCTATGAGGGAAGCCCGACAACATGTTTAGTAAGCAATTTTTGAAAACATATAATAAACAAACCTGAAGTACATAATCGAGGGCTATGTGTCGAAAACATTTTCTTGTTGCTGTCAGAATGTTTGTGGCTTCTTCAACTTCATGCTGTTTGTTTCTTTGCACTTGAGCATTTTTTACTAACGCATTTTCTTTTTCTTCACTGACTTTTTCAAACTGCTTCTTGGCATCTTTGAATTTTCTGAGATCTCTAAAAAAATTAAAATAGTGAAATTTTTATAAAACTTTCTGGATCAAACACTTCAGCAAAATAACATTGAAAAATTTATTCTTATGTTGCCATATTTATTTATTTATTTGCAATGATACTCAATAGTTCTTCCAACTAATACATATATTAGTCTATGAGCACATAATATTCCCTAATACAGTCAACTAGCATTTCCTGACTTAAATCTATACAATTCAAATTAAAAAATGAATTATTAAATTAACATTACAGAAACATAAAAGGCAATTTGTTTTTTCTAAAGACAAATTTTGGGACCTGCACTAATATCTAACCAAATGCTTTTTAAACAGTAGTATACACCACAGGGAACTTGTTTAAAAATGCAAGTTCCAAGGGTCCTCTCCCAGAAATTATAGTTCTTTGTGTTTTGGGGATAAGCTCTAGAAATCTAAGGGATTTTCTTAAGACAAGTCCTTGATTTCCTGTTATGGGTGGTCCTATTGTTGTTTTAGTCACTGAGTCCTGTCCAACTCTTCTGAGGCCCCATGGACTGTAGCCTGTTATGTTCTTCTGTCCCTGGGATTCTCCAGGCAAGAATTCTGGAGTGGGCTGCCTTCTCCAGGGGATCTTTCCAACCCAGGGATCAAACCAGAGTCTCCTCCATTGGCAGGCAAATTCTTTACCACCTGAGCCACGGGGGAATAGTATACGTTACAAAGGTATGCTGCTGCTGCTGCTAAGTCGCTTCAGTCGTGTCCGACTCTGTGAGACCCCATAGACGGTAGCCCACCAGGCTCCTCTGTCCCTGGGATTCTCCAGGCAAGAATACTGGAGTGGGTTGCCATTTCCTTCTCCAATGCATGAAAGTGAAAAGTGAAAGTGAAGTCGCTCAGTCGTGCCTGACTCTTAGTGACCCCATGGACTGCAGCCTACCAGGCTCCTCTGTCCATGGGATTCTCCAGGCAAGAGTACTGGAGTGGGTTGCCATTGCCTTCTCCTACAAAGGTATAGACCACGTTTAAAGAAACAACATTTATTTCTTATCCAAGAAAATTAGTAGGCCAAAAGGCAGGAATAAATTTTAAAAATACACACATATAATGCTTTCTAAAAGAATTGTGTGTACTGTGTGCTCAGTTCAGTTCAGTTCAGTCGCTCAGTCGTGTCCGACTCTTTGCAACCCCATGAATTGCAGCACGCCAGGCCTCCCTGTCCATCACCATCTCCCGGAGTTCACTCAAACCCACGTCCATCGAGTCAGTGATGCCATCCAGCCATCTCATCCTCCGTCGTTCCCTTTTCCTCCCGCCCCCAATCGCTCCCAGCATCGGAGTCTTTTCCAATGAGTCAACTCTTCGCATGAGGTGGCCAAAGTACTGGAGTTTCAGCTTTAGCATCCAGTCCTTCCAAAGAACACCCAGGGCTGATCTCCTTTAGAATGGACTGGTTGGATCTCCTTGCAGTCCAAGGGACTCTCCAGAGTCTTCTCCAACACCACAGTTCAAAAGCATCAATTCTTCAGTGCTCAGTTTTCTTCACAGTCCAACTCTCCCATCCATACATGACCACCGGAAAAACCATAGCCTTGACTAGACGGACCTTTGTTGGCAAAGTAATGTCTCTGCTTTTCAATATTCTATCTAGGTTGGTCATAACTTTTCTTCCAAGGAGCAAGCGTCTTTTAATTTCATGGCTGCAGTCACCATCTGCAGTGATTCTGGAGCCCCAAAAAATAAAGTCTGCCACTGTTTCCACTGTTTCCCCATCTCTTTCCCATGAAGTGATGGGACCAGATGCCATGATCTTCATTTTCTGAATGTTGAGCTTTAAGTCAACTTTTTCACTATCCTCTTTCACTCTCATCAAGAGGCTTTTTAGTTCCCCTTCACCTTCTGCTCAGTCGTGCCCAACTTTTTGTGATCCCCTGGACTGTAGCCCACCAGGTTCCTATGTTCATGGGATTTTCCAGGTAATAATACTGGAGTGGGTTACTATTTCCTACTCCAGGGGACCTTCCCAACCCAGGGATCAAACCCAGGTCTCCTACATTTCAGGCAGATTCTTTACAATCTGAGGCACCAGGGAAGCTCAGACTACTGAAATGGATACTATAACCCTTTGCTGCTAAGTTGCTTCAGTCGTGTCCAACTCTGTGCGACCCCATGGACAGCAGCCCACCAGGCTCCTCTGTCCACAGGATTCTTTAGGCAAGAATACTGGAGTGGGTTGCCATTGCCTTCTCTATAACCCTTTACTAGTACATAATTCTTTTAGAGGGCTTCCCTGGTAGCTCAACTGATAAAGAACCTGCCTGCCAATGCAGGAAACACAAGAGATAAGGGTTCAATCCCTGGGTCAGGAAGATCCCTGGAGAATCAAAAGGCAACTCACTCTAGCATTCTTGCCTGGAAAATTCCATGGACAGAGAAGCCTGGTGGGCTACAGTCCATAAGGTCACAAAGAGTCAGACACGACTGAGCATGTGTGAGCCACCTGGGAAGCCCTCTAAAAGAATTACGTACCAGTAAAGGGTAACAGTCTGAAAATCTGAAACCTCCATTCATTAATGACCTTAGGTAAATAATAACATCCCTTTGCTTTTACTTCTTCTACCAGGGAATTAGGCAAAATAATTTGAAGACAAATAACTTTAAAATAACAACAACAATAATAAAATATGCCTAGCAAAGACTTTAAACTCTTTATAGGAAGTGATGAATTTTCATGTATATATACTATAAGGACATTCTGAATATTTTATGAAACAATTTATAAACAATCTGTAAGAGATCACCTCCAGTACAACAAATTCTAATCTACTAAGACAGAAGTGCATTATGAGCTCTGCCACTATTTATAGCTTGTAATACCTGAATTAGTTATGACCAACCTAGACAGCATATTAAAAAGCAGAGACATTACTGTGACAACAGAGGTCCATCAAGTCAAGGCTATGGTTTTTCCAGGGGTCATGTATGGATGTGAGAGTTGGACTATAAAGGAAGCTGAGCACCAAAGAATTGATGCTTCTGAACTGTGGTGTTGGAGAAGACTCTTGAGAGTCCCTTGGACTGCAAGGAGATCCAATCAGTCCATCCTAACGGAGATCAGTCCTGGGTGTTCATTGGAAGGACTGATGTTGAAGCTGAAACTCCAATACTTTGGCCACCTGATGCGAACAGCTGACTCATTGGAAAAGACCCTGATGCTGGGAAAGATTGAGGGCAGGAGGAGAAGGGGATGACAGAGGATGAGATGGTTGGATGGCATCACTGACTCAATGGACATGGGTTTGGGTAGACTCTGGCAGTTGGTGATAGACAGGGAGGCCTGGCGTGCTGCGGTCATGGGGTCGCAAAGAGTCGGACACAACTGAGCAACTGAACTGAATACTGTATTCTAATCAACCTTATATGTAATATAATATATTCTCGGTCAGGGATTAAAAGAGAAAAACTGAAATTATTAATGTAGAAAAGGCAAACATCCATACCTGGAAAGGTCAGATTTTTTTTATTTCCAGTTTCATTTTATTTCACACACAAAATGTGATGACTGTGACACAAAAGGCTTGTTTTCATTACTTATTGTGCATCTTCTTAACGCATTCTCATAAAGCCTATTCTCCTCTCTACAGAGAAAATACTATATGGAGGTAACTAGAATAACTGATGGTATTTCAACCACTTTTGGGATCTACTTTTATTTTTAAACGTCATCAGATTATTTATTTACATTAAAAATTTGTTTTATCTATTAATAATTTGAACTATGTATCCTGAATACAAATTCCATAAGTTATTCATGGAAAAGCATGAAATCTGATTTCTTACAGAGTAATTCAGAAAAATATGCAACATAAAATTCACAAAGCAAAAAAAAAAAAAAAAAAAAAAAAAACTCCCAGATTTTTAGTAAGTCTGAAAGTATGATTCTAGGTTCTCTCAAATGATAACTCCCAGAAGTAATCTTGGCTGCTTTTCTTTTCACTGAAATTGACTTACTCTTTAACAAAGTTCTGAAGTTGTGCCTTAATTGATCTCTGGGTTTGGTCAAATAGGATCTAAAAGAAAAGGAACATTAAATAATTAGAAAAGTAAAGAAAGAAAAAAATTTTCATGTAGTTCTATAAATATTACATCCCTCCAACAATATTCCAATTCTAATAATACCTACACTTCTTACTGAACATTGCATAAGAAATAAGTATTTAAAAAAGAAACTGATTCTCAAACCAATTTAATCTGTTAAAAAATAAAATTACTATTTACAGAGTAAATCAAATGTGTATTAATACTTAAATACAATTTTCAATCAGTTAAGCAATTTATTTCCTTGATTCTAACTCAGGCTTTAGAAGACAACCTAAAAGACTAATACAAATTCTACTCTATCCACCACAGGAATTTCTTATTCTAATATACTAAAACATAAGAAATGAAAACACTAGAACTTCCTTATACCTTAGACATTTCTCATTTGGGAAGACGTGTGGATTTCAATGTCTTACATTCTGAATTAAATAAATATTATACAGCCCTTAAATGATTGCTAAGACTAAAGACGAGGATAAAATTTTATTTCTTACAAAAATATTTTACACCACTTAACGGATGCCACATATATTTAACTCTACGTGTGGTAAATTTCATAAGGCTTGGCATGGAAATGTCAAGTACTTTCATAATTTATAGATATACTTCATTCAGAATTTGAAACAGCATATAAATAGGCAGAAAAATCACTATTCAAAACAAAAAGAAAATCCTATGTCCTTCAACTAACTAAAAACAGCATCAACATATTTCCCTCTTTATGGAATCTGGCTAGAAGCAAAGTATTATGTCCTTGTCTAAACGCCAAACACACACACACAGTCTGGGTTGAGTACAGGGTTTCAAAATCTGTCGAATTCACCTTTAAAGGAAAAAAGGTTTTGTATAATGTTAATCCCTAAGTATTAAACCCAAGTTAAGCAGAAGAAATGACATAATAAAGATCAGATTGGAAGGTAACTAAATAGAAAACAGGAAATTAACAGCCAAAACCTAATGAAACCTAAAGCTAGTTTTTTAAGATCTAAAAATAGATAAACTCAGAGCCTAAGTCAGCATATTAAAAAGCAGAGACATCACTTTGCCAACAAAGGTCCATACAGTCAAAGATACGGTTTTTTCAGTAGTCACATATGGATTTGAGAGTTGGACCATAAAGAAGTCTGAACATCAAAAAATTGATGCTTTCGAATCATGGTGCTGGAGAAGACTCTTAGAGTCCCCTGGACTGCAAGGAGATCAAACCAGTTAATCTAAAGGAAATCAACTCTGAATATTCTTTGGAAGGACTGATGCTGAAGCTGATATTCCAATACTCTGACCACCTGATGTGAAGAGCTGACTCATTAGAAAAGACCCTGATGCTGGGAAAGATTGAAAGGAAAAGGAGAAGAGGGCAGCAGAAGATGAGATGGTTAGACAGCATCACTGACTCAATGAACATCAATTTGAGCAAACTCTGGGACCTGCCTATTGAGAAATCTGTATGGGCAAATACCTAGGGTTCATATTGCTAGGTTTTATGTAAATGTAGCTTTAACTTTACAGTATATGGGAGCTTTTTCAATACAGATTCGGTTTCTTCAATTCTCTTTTTCTTTTTTTGGTCATGCCATGAGGCTTGTGGAGTCTCAGTTCCCCGACCAGGGACTGAACGCTAGTGACAGCAGTGAAAACCCTAACCAGTAGAGCACGAGGGAAGCCTGTTTAGTTTTCTGATATCTCCTTTTCAAAATTGCTTTTATTGAAGTATAGTTGATTTACAATGCTGTATTAGTTTTTGGTAAATTAGTTTACAAGCAGAAATTTATATATTCAGTATACACACACACACACACGTATACTGAACCACTCTGCTTGTAAACACACATATATATAATATATACATATAAATATATATATACACTGAATATATATATATGTATTCTTCATATTTTTTCCAGTATGGTTTATTACAGAATATTCAATGTAGCCCCTGTGCTATATATTAGTACCTTGTTGTTTATTCATTCAATATATAATAGCATCTGCTAATTCCATATTCCCAATTCTTCCATCTCCCACCTCCGTTCCCCGTTAGCAACCATGAGTCTCTTCTCTTTGTAAGTCTCATTCTGTCTGAAAGATAAATTCATTTGTGCTGTATTTTAGATTCCACATATAACTGATATCAACTGAGCTATCAGGGAAACCCCAGTGATAAAGGGAATGGCAGACCACTTCAGCATTCTTGCCTTGAGAATCCGATGAACAGAATGAATAGGCAAAAAGACAGGACGCTGAAAGATGAACTCCTCAGGTCGGTAGGTGACCAATATGCTACTGGAGATCAGTGGAGAAATAACTCCAGAAAGAATGAAGAGACAGAGCCAAAGCAAAAACAACACCCCGCTGTGGATGTGACTGGTGGTGGAAGTTAAGTCCGATGCTGTAAAGAGCAATACTGCATAGGAACCTGGAATCTTAGGTCCATGAATCAAGGCAAACTGGAAGTGGCCAAACAGGAGATGGCAAGAGTGAACATCAACATTTTAGGAATCAGCCTACTAAACTGGACTGGAATGGTTGAATTTAACATAGATGACCATTATATCTACTATTGTGGGCAAGAATCCCTTAGATGAAATGGAGTGGCCCTCATAGTAAACAAGAGTCCGAAATACAATACTTGGGTGCAGTCTCAAAAATGACAGAAGAATCTCTGTTCATTTCCAAGACTAACCATTCAGTATTACAGTAATCTAAGTCTGTGCCCCTTCCAGTAATGCTGAAGAAGCTGAAGTTGAACGGTTCTATGAAGGCCTACAAGACCTTCTAGAACTAACACCCCAAAAAGATGTCCTTTTCATTATAGGGGACTGGACTGCAAAAGTAGGAAGTCAAGAGATACCGGGAGTAACAGGCAAATTTGGCCTTGGAGTACAAAACAAAGCAGGTCAAAGGCTAACTAAAAGAGTTTTGTCAAGAGAACGTGAACACCCTCTTCCAACAACACAAGAGAAGACTCTACACATGGACATCACCAGATGGCCAATACTGCAATCAAACTGATTATATTCTTTGCAGCCAAAGGTGGAGAAGCTCTATACAGTCAACAAAAACAAGACCAGGGGCTCACTGTGGCTCAGACCATGAACTCCTTATTGCCAAACTCAGACTGAAATTGAAGAAAGTTGGGGAAACCACTAGACCATTCAGGTATGACCTAAATCAAATCCCTTACGATTATATAGTGGAACTGACAAATAGATTCAAGGGATTAGATCTGATAGAGTGCCTGATGAACTACCGACGGAGGTTCCTGACATTGTACAGGAGGCAGTGATCAAGATCATCCCCAAGAAAAAGAAATGCAAAAGGGCAAAATGGTTGTCCAAGGAGGCGTTAGAAATAGCTGAGAATAAAAAAGATGTGAAAGGCAAAGGAGAAAAAGAAATATACCCATTTGAATGCAGAGTTCCAAAGAACAGCAAAGAAAGATAAGAAAGCCTTCCTCAGTGATCAGTGCAAAGAAATAGAGGAAAACAGTGGAATGGGAAAGACTAGAGATCTCTTCAAGAAAATTAGAGACAAAAAGGGAACATTTCATGCAACGATGGGCACAATAAAGGACAGAAATGGTATGGAACTAACAGAAGCAGGAAATACTAAGAAGAGGTGGCAAGAATACACAGAAGAACGACACCAAAAAAATCTTCATGACCCAGATAACCACGATGGTGTGATCACTCACCTAGAGCCAGACATCCTGGAATGTGAAGTCAAGTGGGCCTTAGGAAACATCACTACGAACAAAGCTAGTGGAGGAGATGGGATTCCAGTTGAGCTATTTCAAATCCTAAAAGATGAAGCTGTGAAAGTTGCTACACTCAATATGCCAGCAAATCTGGAAAACTCAGCAGTGGCCACAGGACTGGAAAAGGCCAGTTTTCATTCCAATCCCAAAGAAAGGCATGCCAAAAATGTTCAAACTACCACACAATTGCACTCATCTCACACGCTAGCAAAGTAATGCTCAAAAGTCTCCAAGCCAGGCTTCAACAGTAGGTGAACCATGAACTTCCAGATGTTCAAGCTGGATTTAGAAAAGGCAGAGGAACCAGAGATCAAATTGCCAACATCCGCTGGATCATCAAAAAAGCAACAGAGTTCCAGAAAAGCATCTATTTCTGCTTTATTGACTATGCCAAAGCCTTAGACTGTGTGGATTCCAAAGAACTGTGGAAAATTCTGAAAGAGATGGGAAGACCAGGCCACCTGACCTGCCTCCTGAAAAATCTATATGCAGGTCAGGAAGCAACAGTCAGAACTGGCCATGGAACAACAGACTGGTTCCAAACAGGAAAAGGAGTACATCAGGCTGTATATTGTCACCCTGCTAATTTAACTTATATGCAGAGTACATCATGAGAAACACTGGGCTGGATGAAACACAAGCTGGAATCAAGGTTGCCAGGAGAAATATCAATAATCTCAGATATGCAGATGATACTACCCTTATGGCAGAAAGTGAAGAACAACTAAAAAGCCTCTTGATGAAAGTGAAAGAGGAGTGAAAAAGTTGGCTTAAAACTCAACATTCAGAAAACTAAGATCATGGCATCCAGTCCCATCACTTCATGGCAAATAGATGGGGAAACAGTGGCAACAGTGACAGACCTTATTTCTGGGGGTTCCAAAATCACTGAAGATGGTGACTGCAACCATGAAATTAAAAGACACTTACTCCTTGGAAGAAAAGTTATGACCAACCTAGACAACATATTAAAAAGCTGAGATATTAGTTTGCCAACAAAGGCTATGGTTTTTCCAGTAGTCATGTATGGATGTGAGAGTTGGACTATAAAGAAAGCTGAGCACTGAAGCATTGATGCTTTTGAACTGTGGTGTTGGAGAAGACTCTTGAGAGTCCCTCGCACAGCAAGGAGATCCAACCAGTCTATCCTAAAGGAAATCAGTCCTGAATATTCATTGGAAGGACTGATGCTGAAGCTGAAACTCCAATACTTTGGCCACCTGATGCGAAGAACTGACTGATTTGAAAAGACCCTAATGCTGGGAAATACTGAAGGCGGAAGGAGAAGGGGATGATCGAGTATGAGATGGTTGGATGGCATCACCGACTCAATGGATATGAGTTTGAGTAAACTGTGGAAGTTGGTGATGGACAGGGAGACCTGTCATGTTGCAGTCCATGGGGTCGCAAAGAGTCAGACACAACCGAGCAACTGAACTATACAGAACTGAACTGGGAGATAGTGAAGGACAGGGAAGTCAGGAGTGCAACAGTCCATGACATCGCAAAGAGTTGGACATGACTTAATGACTAAGCAAAAACAACAAGAGCCAAAGTGATCAGAAAAATAGAAGACACAATGTCCTACAATAAGTAGAGACAAGATTTCACCACAGACCCTATGGGTATTCAGAAAGGATAATCAGGGGATTTGTGGACAACTTTATGCTGATGAATTCAATAGATGAGATGGGTAAATTCTTTGAAAGACAAAAACTAATGAAACTCAACTGTTTTCTTAGGTCAGTTTCCCAAAGTACTAGAAATAAAAGTAAAAATAAACAAATGAGACCTAATCAAATTCATAAGCTTTTGAACAACAAAGAAATTATGAACAAAATGAAAAAACCTACAGATTGGGAGAAAAAAATTTGCAAATGATGTGCCCTACAAGGGCTTAATTTCCAAAATACAAACATCTCACACAACTCAGTAATGACAAAAAAACAATCCAAGCAAAAAATGGGTAGAAGACCTAAACAGACATCTTTTCAAAGAAAACATACAGATGGCCAACAGGTACCTGAAAAGAGGCTCGGCACTGATAATTCCTGGAGAAATGCAAATCAAAACTACAGTGAGATCTCACCTCACACCAGTCAGAATGGCCATCATTAAAAGTATACAAATAATAAATGCTGGAGAAGGTGTGGAAAAAAGGGAAACCTCCTGACATTGTTGGCAGAAAAATAAATTAGTACAGTCACTATGGAGAAAAGCATGGAGAGTCCTTAAAAATCTAAAAATAGAGTTGCCATATGATCCAGCAATCCCACTCCAGCGCATACTTCCAGAAAAAAACTCTAATTTGAAAAGATATGCATCTCAATATTCACAGTAACACTATCTACAATAGTGAAGACATGGAAGCAACCTAAATGTTCATCAACAGATGGATGGATAAATGGAATACTTCTCAGACATAAAAAGAATGAAATAATGTCATTAGCTGCAACTTGAATGCCCTTAGAAATTATCATACTAAGTCAGAAAAAGACATATATGATATCACTTATTCAGTTCAGTTCAAGTCAGTCTCTCAGTTGCGTCTGACTCTTTGCGACCCCACGGACTGCAGCACGCCAGGCTTTCCTGTCTATCACCAACTCCCAGAGCTTACTCAAACTCATGTCCATTGAGTCAGTGATGCCATCCAACCATCTTATCCTCTGTCATCCCCTTCTTCATCCACCTTAAACTTAGGTCCATAACAAAATCTGTATGCAAATATTTATAGCAGTTTCATTCTTAATTGCCAAAAATTGGGCACAACCCAAATTTCCTTGGAGAAACAAACTATGGTATATCTATACAATATCTATATCATCAAGAAAAAGAAAGAACTATTAATAACTGCAATCACAGAGATGAATCTCAATGCATTTTGATAAGTAAAATAAGTCATATTCAAAAGGCTACAAGCTAAATGAATCCATTTATATGACATTTCAGAAAAGGCAGAACTATAAACAGTTTCCAATGGTGGGGAAGGGAGGGAAGGCTGACTAACAATGCTTAATAAGAGTATTTCTAGAATTAATGAATGGAGAAGGAAATGGCAACGCACTCCAGTATTCTTGCCTACAGAATCCTGTGGACGGAGGAGCCTGGTGGGCTGCTGTCCTTAGCATCACACAGATTCAGACATGAGTGAAGTGACTTAGCATGCATGCATGCATTGAAGAAGGAAATGGCAACCCACTCCAGTATTCTTGCCTGGAGAATCCCAGGGACAGAGGAGCCTGGTGGGCTGCCATCTATGGGGTCACACAGTCAGACAAGACTGAAGCGACTTAGCAGCAGCAGCAGCAGAATTAATGAAACTGTATCTTGATTGAGGTATGGAGACCCGACTGTATGCATTTGTTAAAACTCATAAAACTGTACACCACAAGGAATCAATTTTGTTACAACTGAATTTGAAAATAACTTTAATACCCTCTAGGTCCACCCATATTGTCACAAATGACAAGGTTTCATTCTTATTTATGGCTGGGTAATATTCCTGTATATACACTATACACATAGTAGATATACCACATCTTCTTTATCCATTCACCTGTTGATAGGCACTTAGGTTGCTTCCATATCTTGCCTACTGTGAATACAACTGCAATGATCATAGGGGTGCTTAGATTTTTTCTAATTAGTATTTTTGTTTTCTTTGACTAAATACCCAAGAATGAACCTGGTGGACCATATGGTAGTTCTACTGTTAGTTTTTTTAGAAATTTCCTTACTGTTTTCCACAGTGTCTATACCAATTCATATTCCCATCAATAGCACACAAGGATTCACTCATGTCTACATCCTCACCAAAGCTTGTTACTTAGTTATCTTTCTGATAAAAGCCATTCCGACAAGTGTGATGTGATATCTCACTGTGGTTTTGATTTGCATTTCCCTGATACCTTAGCAGTGGTGAGCATCTTATCATGTGCCTGGTGGTCATTTGCATCTCTTCTCTGGAAAAGTGTCTATTTAGGTCCTCTGACCTTTTTTTTTTTAATTTGGGGTATGGTTTTGGGTTTTTTTTTTTTATGTTGAGGTATAGGAGTTCCTTGAATATTGGGGGTATCAAACCCTTGTTGCATATAACATTTGCAAATATCTTCTCTCATTCACCACGGTGCTTTCTCATTTTATCAATTGTTTCTTTTACTACATAAAAGCTTTTTTAGTCCAATTTGGGCTTCCCTGGTGGCTCAGATGGTAAAGAATCTGCCTGCAGTGCAGGGGACCTGGGGTTGACCCCTGGGTTGGGAAGATCCCCTTGAGAAGGGCATGGCAACACACTCCAGTATTCTTGCCTGGAAAATTCCATGAACAGAGGACCCTGGCAGTCCACGGGATTCCAAAGAGTCAAACACAACTGAGCAACTAACAATTAGTTTATTTTTCCTTTTATTTCCCTTGTCTGCAGAGACAGCAAAAAAGAAATACTGCTAAGACAGATGTCAAAGAGCATACTGCCTGTATTTTCTTCTATAAGTGTTATGGTTTCAGGTCTTACATTTAAATCTTCAATCCATTTTTGACTTTATTTTTGTATATTGTGTGAGAATATAGTCAGTTGATTCTTTTGTATACTGTTGCCCAGTTTTCCTAACACCATCCATTAAAAAGGCTGTCTTCTCCCCATTGTGTATTCTTGCCTCCTCTGCCATAGAGTAATTGCCCATATAAATGTGGGTTCATTTCTGGACTCTCTACTCTGATCCCTTGATCTATGTGCCTGTTTTCGTGTCAATGACATACTGTTTTGATTACTATAGCTCTGTAGTATAGTTTGAATGTAGGTGTGTGACACCTCTAGCTTTCTTCTTCAGATTGTTTTGGTTATTTGGGGTCTTTTGCACTTGATACAAATTTCAGAATTATTTTTTTCTAGTTCTGTGAAAAATGTCTTTGGGATTTTGATAAGGATTATACTGTATCTCTAGACTGCCTCTGGTAATGTGGTTATTTTTAATATATTAATTCTTCCAATCCATGAGCCTGTTTATGTCACCTTTATTTATTTGATCAGTGATTTTTTGATCACTGTCAAAATTATCATTGATAGTTTTCCAAGTAGAAGTCTTTTACTTCCTTAGATTTATTCCCACATATTTTATTCTTTTTGATGCAATTGTAAATGGGATTACTTCAATGTTAGTATACAGAAACACAGATTTCTGCATATTAATTTTGTATCCTACAACTTTACTGAATTCATTGACAAGTTCCAGCAGTTTCTGGTGGCACCTTTAGGATTTTCTATACACAGTATCATATGGCATCTGCAAACACTGACGGTTTAACACCTTCCTTTTCAGTACGGATTCCATTTATTTTTCCTGTCTGACTGTCGAGTCTAGGACTCCCAATATTTGCCATTTGCTACAAAATGCATGGACCTAGAGGGTATTATGCTATGTAAAATAAGACAGACAGAGAAAGAAAAATATATGATTTCATTTATACATGGAATCTAAAAAACAAAATAAATGAACAAACATAACTAAAGAGAAACTACAGAAAACACTACTAGAACTAATAAGTGACTTTAACAAAGCTGTAGAAATAAAGTCAATGTACAAGAATCAGTGCTATTTCTGTACATCAGCAATGACCAACTGCAAATTGAACTTTCCAAAAATATCACCTACAACAGCACCAAAAAATAGAAAATGCTTAAGGACAAACTTGACAAAAGGTATGCATGACTTGTACAATAAAGACCACAAAACACTGTCAAGAGAAATGAAATAAAACCTAAATAAATGGAGTAATATACTGTGTTCATGGATTAGAAAATTCACTATTAGTTAGATGTCAATTCTCACCAAGTTGATCTCTAGATTCGATGAAATCTCACTCCAAATCCCAGTAAGGCATTTTACAGAAGTTTAATACTTGGCTCTAAAATATATATGGAAATGGGACTTCCCTTGTGCTTCATGCTTCCATTGTAGGAGATGGGTTCAATCCCTGGTTGGGGAACTAAGATCATGTGTGTCGTGTGATGTGGCCAAAAACAATTTTTTTTCTTTATTTAAAAAGTGTATATCGAAATATAAAGGACCTATAATAGCCAAGGCTATGGTTTTTCCAATAGTCATGTATGGATGTGAGAGTTGGACTATGAAGAAAGCTGAGCGCCAAAGAATTGATGCTTTTGAACTGTGGTGTTGGAGAAGACTCTTGAGAGTTCCTTGGCCTGCAAGGAGATCTAACCAGTCCATCCTAAAGGAGATCAGTCCTGGGTGTTCACTGGAAGGACTGATGCTAAAGCTGAAACTCCAGTACTCTGGCCATCTCATGCGAAGAGTTGACTCATTGGAAAAGACTCTGATGCTGGGAGGGATTGAGGGCAGGAAGAGAAGGGGACGACAGAGGATGAGATGGCTGGATGGCATCACTGACTCAATGGACGTGAGTTTGAGTGAACTCCAGGAGTTGGTGATAAACAGGGAGGCCTGGTGTGCTGCAATTCATGGGGTCGCAAAGAGTCGGACATGACTGAGTAACCGAACTGAACTGAAAAATAGCCAAACTAATTTTGAAAAGAAATTGAACCAAGTTGGAATACTTATCCTACCTGATTTTAAGACTCATTATTGAAACCTAGAGTAATCAAGGCATTTGCAGTATTAAAAATAGGCAAAAGTAAGATCAATAAAACAAAAGAGTCCAGAAATGATACATACAAATGGTTCAACATCTGTTTTTAACAAAAGACACCAATAAAGAAAAGATAATTTTTTGAGGAAATGATGCTAGAACAAAAACTGGACAGCCTTATGATCAAAAATGAACCTTAACTCTTACCATGCAACATGTGTAAAAATTACCTCATGATGGATCACAAATCTAAACTAAACACAGAGTAAATCTTAGTAAACTTGGGTTAGGAAAACATTTAATAGTACACAACAAAGAAAATTATGAAAGAAAAAAAATCAATAAATTAACTTCATCAGAATTAAAAACTATTGTTCTTCAAAAGCTATGGCTACAAAAATAAAAAAGATAAGCCAAAATCTGGGAGAAAATATGTATCTTCAAGACACTTACTGACAAAAGACATACATGGAATGCAGAAAGAACTCTTATAACTAAGAAATAAGAAGATAACTCAATTTTTTTAATGTGCTAAAATTTGGTATTTTACCAAAGAGAACACATGGGTGGCAAATAAACACATGAAAAGATTTTTCAGATGACTGGTTATTAAAGAAACACAAATTAAAGCCATAAGAAAATTAAAAAGACTACCCATACCAAGTATTGGCAATCACGTGGAACAATTAGAACTCACACACACTGCTCATATGTGCATGTGTGCTAAGTCGCTTCAGTCGTGTCCGACTCTGTGCAACACTATGGTCTGTAGCCCGCCAGGCTCCTCTGTCCATGGGATTCTCCAGGCAAGAATACTGGAGTGGGCTGCCATGCTCTCCTCCAGGGGATCTTCCCAACCCAGGGATTGAACCTGCATCTCCTATGTCTCCTGCATTGGCAGGCGGGTTCCTTACCACTAGCACCACCTGGGAAGCCCCAAATACATGAGACCTGAGTTCAATCCCTGGATCAGGAAGATCTCTTGGAAAAGAGAATGGCTACCCACTCCAGTATTCTTGCCTGGAGAATCCCATGGACAGAGGAGCCTAATGGGCTACAGTTCATGGTGTCATAAAGAGCCAGACACAACTGAGCAACTAATACTTTCACTATTTTTATCTTAGAATTGGATTCTAGCCCCTGTGGTGAAGCCTTCAAATGACAGTTGTTTACTTGCTAAGTTGTGTCCGACTGTTTTGCGAGCCTGTGGACTGTAGCCCAAAGTCTTCTCTGTCCATGGAATTTTCCAGGCAAGAATACTAGAAAGGTTGCCATTTACTACTCCAGGGTATCTTCCTGACCCAGCAATCAAACCCACAACTCCTGCGGCTCCTGCACTGCAGGTTCATTCTTTACTGCTGAGTCACTGTGAAAGTCTTAGCAAAGATTTCATTAAAGACTCTGAAATAAAGCCACTCAGCTAAATCTCTAAGTACCAGGCCCAGTAACAATGAGATAATGTTTGTTGTTTTAAGCCACTATATTTGGGAGGTAATCTGTTATACAGCAATAGATAACTAACATATCCATCAACAAGTGAATGGATAAAGAAACTGTGATACTTCTACACAATGCAACATTATCAAGCAATTAAAAAAAAAAAGGAATAGACACACAGACCATGATTGAGTCTCAAACTAATTACACAGAAAGAAATCAGACCAAAAAAAATATAAGTCTGGAAAATGCAAACTGATCAATAATGACAGCCAGCAGTGACTGACAAGGAATAAAGACATGGCAAATTGAAAAAGAGGAACTATAAAACGGCACAAGAAGATTTTTGAGGTGTAACTGTTATGTTCGTTAAATTAAATGAGGTGACAATTTTATGGCAGTAATACATATGTCAACATTTATCAAATTGTACACTTTAATACACAGTTTATGTCAATTACTCCCCAGTTTAAAAAATATATATATATATTTTTCACAGAAAGAAATAGAATCTATTATTACTGTTGCTTTAAAATAACAAACATAACTATCTAAATTCTCCAAAATATAGCATTTAGCTAGTTTATATACATTTGGATAGTATGAGAAGTATTTCAGGCAAATGTCAATAATCTTGCCAACATATTTTTAACATCTCCATTAGAATGAAAAGTATGTTGCAATGCAAGGGCAATTAAGTAAAACTGTTGCTTTCTACTTACCAATTTTAAGCCTTTCAGCTATCTAACAGCTAACTGCCCACCCCCCACAAAATGTCACAAAGAGCTGCCCCAATTGGGCACTAATCTATACCCCACTAAGTTAGACTTCACAGCATTTCTTTTCATGTGCAAAAGCAAAAACCTTTAAGACTTTGCCTTGTCAATGTCCCTGGAAATTAGGTGACGAGGAAGTGTACAAGATTCTTCCCTAA
This sequence comes from Bubalus bubalis, assembly GCF_019923935.1. Taxonomy (NCBI): domain Eukaryota; kingdom Metazoa; phylum Chordata; class Mammalia; order Artiodactyla; family Bovidae; genus Bubalus; species Bubalus bubalis. The sequence continues at coordinate 117,630,715 of NC_059157.1, read as the reverse complement.
AATTTTGCCCTTTACCTCATTTCCCCATTTTCCTTGTGTACAGTTCTACTATCCTGACTAGTTGGGGGTTCTGATCCAGATCTTACCCACAGTACTCAGCAACCACCAGAAACTTTTATCTGGACTTTAAACCAAAAACAAAATTTGTTTCATCCTCAGAATCATCCTCAGAGAAGACAATCATCCTCAGAGAAGGCAATGGCACCCCAATCCAATACTCTTGCCTGGAAAATCCCATGGACAGAGGAGCCTGGTGGGCTGCAGTCCATGGGGTCGCTAAGAGTCGGGCACGACTAAGCGACTTCACTTTCACTTTTCACTTTCATGCATTGGAGAAGGCAATGGCAACCCACTCCAGTGTTCTTGCCTGGAGAATCCCAGGGACGGGGGAGCCTGGTGGGCTGCCATCTATGGGGTTGCACAGAGTCAGACACGACTGAAGTTGACTTAGCAGTAGCAGCAGAATCAAGTACATCTCAGGGCTTCTCTTCCAGGTCTACACCACAAAACCTGGGATGGTATAATAAAGTCACAGTGACAGATTCTGGCCAGGGTGGGGGTAGGGGGCTACCAACACAAAAGCTGAGATTCAGTTCCATATTTGGAAATGAACAGCATTATTCCTACCAACATATGCATGACAAGTAATCAACAGTGTCATTTGATCTGCTAGTTATAAAAAGATCTTACTAAAGTGCATAAATATCATGACTGCTTAAAACCAATGGCTTACACTCAAGTTATTCCCCATTCATGTCTGTACTAAGATAAAGCAACACTATCTCTGCGATGTTCAGGAAAGGACGAAAGCTGAAATACACTACACAGATGGCAGGCACTCTAGGAAGTTTAGCACAACACAAGAATAGGCCACACATCCATAGATAGCTTTGAACTAGTTCCAGTTCTTACCATTTAGGTCCCCTTGGCCGAGAATAAAATTTTGCAAAATCTTCATGATCCATTTAAATATTACTGAGCTAACACAGCAGTCTCTTCTGACGATCCTGCATGACATAATCATTCCTGCCCTTTTCAGAATCTATAGGCACAGGGGTATGGCTGCTGACATTGTGGATTCGCTGAATCTTTAAAGTCTCATCAGGTCTGCTTATTTCAGGCGTATAATAATCAAGAAGACTCTTCTTTGTTTTATCAGAAATAGGCCCCAAATATGCAACTGAATATCTGTTATGTGTTACTGTTTTTCTATATTCTCTGCCTGTCCTAACTTATCCATTTATTAATATCTAATCTCTTCTTTCTCCCTTTCTTCATTTCTCTAATGCAATGGTTTGTCACTGGCTGGGTATGAATCAAACTCATTTGCAAAGCTAACAGAAAATACAAAGATTCAAGGTTGTTAAAGAAGGATAGAACTCTTCCGCATTTTTTAACAAATTCACTAGGTGACTGTGTTACTCAAAGTGAAAGTGAAAGTCACTCAGTCGTATCCGATTCTTTGTGACCCCATGGACTACACAGTCCATGGCATTCTCCTGGCCAGAATACTGGAGTGGGTAGCCTATCTCTTCTCCAGGGGAACTTCCCGACCCAAGAATCAAACCAGGGTCTCCTGCATTGCAGGCAGATTCTTTACCAACTAAGCTATCAGGCAAGATTGAGACAAATTGTTCTGACCAGGGGTTTTCAAATGGTTGCACAGTATCATAACCTGGGGAACTTTTAAATACTCTGATGGTGAGATAATTATAAAAACTGGTGAGACTCAGAAATATATTTTTGAAGTTCCCCAGATGTGAACCAGCATTATCCACATCACCTGACTACTTGGCAGAAATGAAGAATCTTCAGAACCACCCCAGACTTACATTATCAGAAATCTGCCTTTACCGAGATTTCCAAATGCTTGTCTGGGGGAAGCAACACACTGTTTCTCAAACTGGGCTGCACACTGGGATGATGTGTGGTGTGGAGCTTTAAAGATTATGGATAGCTGGTTCTTACTCCCAGGGACTGGATTTTAACTAGTCTGGATTGTAACCCACTAGCGCTCCACTGAGAAGAATTCATCAAGGTAGTTAAATCACTAAATTACTTTTGCTAGAGCAGAAACGGCCTCTCTTCAGTGGATGTCATGATAGATACAGTCCTCTGAAGTGGACAAAAACAGTCTTGAGAGCAAAGGTTACCACATTTTTTCTGTAGAGCTAGACAGCATTTTAGGCTTGTGGGCCACGTAGTCTGTGTCACATCTACTCATCTCTGCCATTGTATGAAAATAACCATAGACAATACAAAAACAAATGAATATGGCTATGTTCCTACAAAAATTTATATGAAAAAGGCAGAGGGGCAACAGGCTAGACTTGGCCTGCAAGCCATAGTTTGCCAACCCGTGCTCTAGAAAAGTAACTCACAAAGTTTAGAATACATCAGAATCACCTGCAAGGCTTGCTCAAACACATATTGCTGGCTTCCAGCTTCAGAGTTTCTGATTTAGTAGAGCTGAATGGACTCTAAGAAGCTACCATTCTAATAAGTCCTTAGGTGTTGCTGATGCTACTGGTCCAGGCACCACAATTTGAGAATCATAAGGCAAACACATTACAAAACTCTCTTCTTCAACCACAGTGTATTTGTATATGAAAAAGTTATTAAATAAAGCAATGGCAGGAGTAAATGGTACAAGACTTCAACACAAAATACCCATTTTATACAGAAAGGTTTGTACTTTAAACTTCTGCAAACACAAAATAAGAAACAAAGTTCTTTTATGATATTAGTTATAACTATATCAGATAAACAAGCTGCTTAAAAGGTTACTCAATTAACAGCTAAAGCCAGAGTGCCTCATAAAATTGCAAAATTGCATAATACACCAACCTGCAAGGAAAATGTCAGAACTTTGCAATTTCCAAAGAAGCAAAGGAAACAGAAAATGTGCCACATTCAAATAACAGAATTAACAGATGCATTTGATGGCATGTCAGGTAAACACAGTAATAATCACTAACCAGAAGACAATGGTATCAAAGTTTTCATTGCTGTGTGATGATTCTACATGTTAATAATTCTTGTTCAAATTAACAACAGTTAAAATTTCTGTGTTTAAGATTATCTTGGAAGAACACTTATTGGTTTTCTAAGTACCAAAACAAATTCCTAGGGATGAAATACTCAAATGCCGAAAAAAAAACTTTAAAACAAAGAGGATGAATTTGGAAGCACTGTAATTCTGCATACTGATAATGCAGCCACTAAGGCAGCAAGATGTAAATTTACATTAAGAATCCATTTAGGGCATTGAAACATGTATAGTATCATATAAGAAACAAATTGCCAGTCCAGGTTTGATGCAGGATACAGGAAGCTTGGGGCTGGTGCACTGGGATGACCCAGAGGGATGGTATGGGGAGGGAGGTGTGGGTGGGTGGGGGGGGGGTGGTTCAGGATTGGGAACATGTGTACACCCATGGCGGATTCATGTTGATGTATGGCAAAACCAATACAATATTGTAAAGTAATTAGCCTCTAATTAAAATAAATAAATTTAAAAAAAAAAAGAATCCATCTAGAAAGTTGTGAAGATCGACTAGTGTATTATTTCACAAAGGATCTCATATATGTAAAAGGCTCCAGGTAGATATAAATTCCAAATTAAATTTCATGAAGACGATGCATGAATCTAAGCAAAACATTCAAAATATTTCATTCATCTTCAGCTTTTTGTATAGACATGAGACAATAATATCAACTCTCTGGGGACTTCCCTGGTGATCCAGTGGTTAAGACTTCCTGCTTCCAATGCAGGGGGCACGGGTTTGATCTCTGGTCAGGGAACTAAGATCCTGTATGCTGGGCAGTACAGCTTCCCCCCAACCCCCAACCTAGAATACTAGCTGTCCAAAGGGAGAATTTTGCCTGGGTTTAGAATTTAAAAGTAGAATTCAAGAAATTTAGGAGGAACAACTTTCAACTTGCAGATTTGCTTGGTGCTAGTTATTGACTTTAAAAGGTGGCTTACTTAACTGGTGTTCTGTATTCTGATGGATGATCTTATTTCAAGCAATTCCTTGATATTTTTGACAACTAACATGTACCAACAATCTTTATGGACTCAAAGTGTTGTAAACAAGAGACTGAGAATGAGTCATTAGGGACTTTCAGTGCTATAATCTGAATCCACAAAGAAAATTATTAAAATGTATAAATGGGTTTCATAAGTAAAGCAACTTCTCCATTTACCTGCAGGAAAGCTCTGTTATTATTTCATTCAAAATCCATTCAACTTAATCCCAGAAATACATGACACTACATGTGTCAATGAAAGAAAAAAAAGAGCAATCCCACTTTATGAATGATTGTTCCTTTAAGGGATAATTTAAAGCGATGAAATGATTTAAATTCCACTTACAAGTGATAAAACAATTCCTGTCAATCAGGTGCAAAGGGTAATAAATGTTCATCTGCCTTTCATTGGTATGTCTACCTATGCAGACAAAGTCCTCATCAATGAAAATGGCCAAGAACTTGGAAAGATCATCAATTTTTAACTCTTGATCAGGAACTGCTTGAAACTATTTCACATATAAGACCTTTTTTTTTTTTTTAAAGTTATATTCAGGGAAGCCAGCTGAAGTTTCTCATTAAAATATTTTTTAAATATATGGAGGTGCTATATACATTCAATATGTAATATCTCTCCTAACACTTTAAGTTTTATTTTAACATAATTCTATAAAAAATAAATTATTTACTAAATAGCTATTAACATAAGCTCATAAAAAAGAAATAAATATTTTTCACCAACACTCATGACATGACACCTCATGTCCCCCACCAGTTCTCTCCAGTGTCTCATACAAACACAACCATCCTTTTCTACTTCTGCCATGAGATGAGAACAGAAGCACCAAACTACTATATTCCCACTACCTAAAACCATCTGTTGAGCAAATGAGTAGATAGGTGCAGTATGGAAAGCCAAACTCACAAACAAAACAAAAAGGGTCACACGTTTTCATGGCATTTTATGCAACAATTCAACTTTAAACTTTCATTTGACAAATAATCAAATCAATAGTCTAAGCTCCTTATACCAACAGCAAATTAGAATTCAAAAGAGTCATCAGTAATGTTACATAAACAGAGCTCCAGAAAAACAACCAGTAGTCAAATCAACTCTAGCATGTAGTACAATATATATGACCTGCTTTGGAAAAGTCATGAGTTGGCATCTTATAAAAAATACATGAGTTAAAGAGCAACTCTAGGAAATTCTCATTCTATAAAGAATAAGGAACAATACTATTCATTTTTACAGAGAAAATAAATCACAAAAGAATCCAAATAATTTATTTTTTAAATGACTGGATAATCTAGGCCCAATCTATGTTTAATTTTACTTGGCTAAAAACACAAACGGTTACATTATTTGAAACATTTATTTAAGCCCACAAAGTTATTCATAAATCTCTATAACATCCAGCCTTTTATCCTGATACAAACTGATACACCAAGACCTAAGTGTTATGAGCTTGGCTGTAGAATGTAAAGCAGATGCCAGTTTTATTACCTTTTAGAAAGCAGTTCGTCTTACTCTATAATGCCTCCTTTCTCCTGTAATGCTATGTAATTAAAATTTCAGTGAACAGAATACTACTAAAATAAAGCATTTTAAACTAGGCTTTTCCCACATTTTTAACAAATAGCTGAGATCACACTTAAATCTTATAATAATTAACACTTTATAACTTTAGAATTTTTATACTTAAAGGTCATCTAGTGAAGTCCCTTCATTACACAGTAGTAGAATATAAAGCTTAGAAAAATTAAATGACTTCCCCAGGATAAGAATTACACAAGTACCAAGGAGACAACAGTAAACAAGATATGTGTCATCCCTATCTTTATCTAGTTGAAGTGAAATATATAGCATTATGATGGGGGGCGGGAAACTTCTGCCACAAATACAAAAATTCTGATTCAATATACAGAGGTCACTCCTACCAAAAACATTAAAAGTATTTGTTAACAAGAAACAAACAGGCCAGAGAGCACAGCAACTATAAAAAGAAAGAAAAAAGTAAAGTCTCACAATTTCATACCTACAGCTATTAGCAGAAAATTTCTGAGATGCTTTAAAAAGGAATATGGGAATAAAATTAGAAAGACACTAGACATCTGAGTGCAGTATGAGACAGAGTGTTCTCTATATACATATATATTAATATAAGTACATATGTAAATACACACAAGTTCACCTCTATCGCCTTTTGACCTCTAAGCCAACAGACAGATGAATAGTTTGCAAATTATCTTTCTAAAGCAACATGAATTATAGTCAAAACAGAGATCCTGAAGTTTTCAAGTACATAAAAAAATAAAAGAAAAGAATATTAAATATTTTTATTTGTCTATTTGAGCACTGAACTGTTACCAATTTAACACATCTTTATCCATTTAATGACTTAAAAATAAAACAAGGGTTATCATAATCTCAGTCTCCTCAACCCTGCCATGAGTAACTCCTTCCTACCAAGGTCTTCCAAGTAGCAGCAGAAGAGATAAATATAACAAAGTGCCTACAGTCATGAAACTTAGAACAGACAATAAAGTAAGTATATATATTTAAGAACAAGATCATACACATATATGTGGTATGTGTATGTGTATCTTTTAATGTGGCACATAAAAGATGATAAATTGATAGAACAGAATCATAAGGTGGTCAAGGAAGGCTTCTCAGAGAGGAAGGAACCTATTAAAGTGAGAGAGACCTACAGAAAGAGAAGGAATATCATAGAGAAACAATCACACATAGCTGTAAGGGGAGAACGTTCTGCACAGAACAGATACCGAGTACAAAGGTCCTACGGTGAGAATTACATTGGCAAGTTCAAAGAACAACAAAGGAAGGGGTCACAACCAGGCAGAGCAGAGATGAGATCAGCAAGTTACCAGCAGGAGCCTCATCATACAGGGCTTGGTCAGGATTTCATTCTGAGTATAATAGGAGCCAGAGCAGCCAAGTAGTATGAATTAATTTGTATTTTTAAAAGTTCATTCTGGCTGCTGTATACAGAATGCATTGTAGAAGGGCAAGAGAAGAAGCAGAGATACAAGTTATATAATCCTAAACAAAAGGCGGTAGCCGTTTATAGTTTAGACTTGGAGGTGACAAAGGACCTGGGGTATATTTTGTTAATGTGTGCGATACAGAGTGTGAGGAGAAAAAGAAAAGTCACAGTTTCGAGGATAAAAATTGTTAAGACCGTGTAATGATTTACCTACTAAAAATGTTTTCAAAATTATAGTCTTTGTGGTTGGTGTGCCAACTGTTTACTGGCTTTCACCACTATATTTATCACTCTTCCATAATTGTCTCCTCTGTGATGAGCGGAGCTAGAAATCTGTAAAGTATATTTCCCAAACTCCCTGCAAGCTAAGAGGCCAGGTTCTACAAATGGGATCTGATGTTAGATTAAGAGGCAGGAGATAAAGAGAAGCCACTTTTCTCTCTGCTTTCTGTTCTGCAACAGCCATTAGTGAGCAACTGAGCTACTCCAACTTTCAGCAGCATCAGGGACTAGTCCAGGAGTGTCAGCAACAAGCAGGCAAGCTTTGACTTCTTGGCTTGGGAACTGTATACAGTGCAGCACACAGGGGCTCTGGTATCACGTCTACCCTGAGGCCTGCAGCCCTAAGGACAATAGATAGCTCCTTCCCATGTTGAATAATCTCTAGGTGGCATCATAGTGGCTTTTTTCTTTCTTCCAACTCTCCCAATACTTTGTAACTAAATCAATGTATAAAAACCTTTCTATAAGTAACACCATATGTAAAAAAAAAAAAAGAAAAGAAAGAAATACCATATGTGGTTTCTGTTGTCCCAAATGGATACCAACCAATATAGTAAAGGAAGAAGTATCTCTCCAGGAACTAGTTGCACAATTTCTGTTACTCATCACAATACCCTTTTACGTATTGTTATTGCAAATTCTACTATTCCTCTTTTACAGAACAGTAAACTGAAAAATGAAGTGATTTTAAAAATTAACCAAAATTATACAGCTCATAATAGTGAACCCTAAACTCAAAGGTGTTTCTACCTAAATTCTATGTTCCTTTTACAATGTTAAAAATCAAGAAACATTGATTGCTTTCAGCAGGGGAAAAAAAACACACTATTGGAATCAGTTCAGGAAACTAGTTGCACATTAACAGCACTAGCACTAAAAAGACTAATAATCTCTATCGCCTTGAAGCAAACTATACTTTTAGCCCTGGCTTCAAACAAACCTCATTTTTAAAGACTTAATTTACTCTAACAGGATAATTTATAAAATACTCTGAACTTAAGATTTCTTGACAGGACAGACTTCAACATACATTTAAACTATTTCCTTGCCAAAAGTTTATCTTAATCATAACTTTTCACATATAAAACTATAAAAAGAGCAAGACAGTCTTATATAAAGCAATAATATAAGACTTACTAATTTAAAGAAAATATCAAGAATAGGACTATTACAAAGGATATTTTATTACAAAAAAACTTATGTTAATTTAAAATCAGTAACTTTTAAAAATTTTTGATTCTCATTATATTACACTGTTTAAGCAGTCTGAATCCAAAAGATCCCTTGAATTAAAAGAAATCAAATATACCATCATTAGCATCCAAATTCAACAGAAGGCAAAAAGAAAACTAATAAGGGGTCATTAGAAACAAGTTGGTGCAAAATGTTAGAGCTAAAATCATAAAACTCTTGGAGAAAAAACAAAGGGATAAATATGAATGATCTAGGATTTAGCAATGGATTCTTGGATATGACCCCAAAAGTAAGAGGAACAGAAGAAAAAAAAAAAAGATAAATTGGATTTCATCAAAATTAAAACTTCTAGAGAAGGGCCAAGATGGCAGAGTAGAACCGTAAGATGACCTCCTCTCACAAGCACACCAAACTCACAACAATCCAGAGACCAACCACCGTTGAAAAAAAACTGAAACCTACCAGGGAAGAGTCTCTCCAACTAAAGACATAAAGAGAGAACCACAGTGAGACTGGTAGTAGGGGTGTGCCTGTGATATGATCAAATCTCACACCTCCCCCACAAAGTAAGCAACCCATAAACTAGAGTACAATTAGATTACAGACATTCTCCTGCAAGAGTGAGAATGCTGAGCCCCACATCAAGCCCCTGGATCAAGGTCTGGCACTAGGAGGAAGAGACCCCAGAACATTTGGTTTTGGAAGCCAGTGGAGTTTGACTGCAAAAGCTCCACAGGATTGGGAGAAATAGAGACTTCACTCTTAAAGAGTGCACACAAAATTTCAGGTGCATCAGGACCTAGGGCAAAAGCAGTAACTGGATAGTAGCCTGGGTCAAATCCACTGCTGATCTCTGGAGTGTCTTCTGGGGAGACAGGACGGATGTGGCCCATCCTGGGAACACAAGCACTGCTGGTGAACGTTACTGGAAAACACTGACCTGTGGGGCCTCTCCCGGAGGGCGATATTTTGTCACAAAGACTCAGCCCCACCTAAAAGCCTGTAGTCTCCAGTGTTGGGACACCTCAGGCCAAACGAAAAACTGAGTGGGAACACATTTCCACTGATCAGCTGACAGGCTACCTAAAGATTTCCTGAGCACAGCAGCCTCCAGACACACCCCTAGAAAGGCCCTGCCCACCAGAGGACAAATACCCAGCCCCACCACCAGGGGGTAAACACTGGCCCCTCCTGCCAAGAAGACTCCATAAGCCTATAGACCAGCCTTACCCACCAGAGGGCAGACACCAGAAGCAAAAAAATTACGGTCCTGCAGTGTGCAAGCCAAATTCACAAACACAGGCCAGACATTACCCTAGGATTACTTGGTCCCTAGTCCCTTGTGACGAGAGGGGACTGCACTGCTGGGACACACTGGACATCTCCTTTGGACGGTCACTTTTCCAAGACAAGAAACCCAATGAACGTACAACAAACAAAGACACAAACAGCAATTTAGACAAAATGAGGCAACCCACTCCAGTATTCCTGCTTAGAAATCACTGCCCCTGAAGAGAAAAAAGAAGGAAAAGAAATGAGGACTTTGGCCTTGGAAGCCAGTGGAGCTTGACTGCAAAACCTCCACAAGATTGGGAGAAATAGAGACTTCACTCTTAAAGAGTGCACACAAAATCTCAGTTTAAGAGACTTCTGGGACAAGTGTGATAATATTCGCATTACAGGGGTCTCAAAGGAGAAGAGAAGGTTCTGAGAACGTATTAGAAGAGGTACTAGCTGAAACTTTCTTAATCTGGGGAAGGAAAGAGTCACCCAAGCACAGGAAGTGCAGAGACTCTCATACAGGATTAGCCCAGAGAGGAATACACTAAAACACACTGTAATCAAAATGACAAAAATTAAAGACAAGAGAGAGTATTTGAAACTAGAGCCTATTATACAGAGTGAAGTAAGCCAGAAAGAAAAACACCAATACTACAGTATACTAATGCATATACAAAAAAGATCTTCATGACCAAGATAATCACGATGGTGTGATCACTCACCTAGAGCCAGACACCCTGGAATGCAAAGTCAAGTGGGCCTTAGGAAGCATCACTACTAACAAAGCTAGAGGAGGTGATGGAATTCCAGTTGCTATTTCAAATCCTGAAAGATGATGCTGTGAAAGTGCTGCACTCAATATGCCAGCAAATTTGGAAAACTCAGCAGTGGCCACAGGACTGGAAAAGGCCAGTTTTCATTCCAATCCCAAAGAAAGGCAATGCCAAAGAATGCTCAAACTACCGCACAATTACACTCATCTCACACACTAGCAAAGTAATGCTCAAAATTCTCCAAGCCAGGCTTCAGCAATACATGAACCATGAACTTCCTGATGTTCAAGCTGGTTTCAGAAAAGGCAGAGGAACCAGAGATCAAATTGCCAACATCCGCTGGATGATCGAAAAAGCAAGAGAATTCCAAAAAAAACATCTATTTCTGCTTTATTGACTATGCCAAAGCCTTTGACTGTGTGGATCCCAAAGAACTGTGGAGAATTCTTCAAGAGATGGGAATACCAGACCACCTGATCTGCCTTCTGAGAAACCGGTCAGGAAGCAACAGTTAGAACTGGACATGGAACAACAGACTGGTTCCAAATAGGAAAAGAAGTACGTCAAGGCTGTATATTGTCACCCTGCTCATTTAACTTCTATGCAGAGTACATCATGAGAAACACTGGGCTGGAAGAAGCACAAGCCGGAACCAAGATTGCGGGGAGAAATATCAGTAACCTCAGATATGCAGATGACACCACCCTTATGACAGAAAGTGAAGAGGAACAAAAAAGTCTCTTAATGAAAGTAAAAGAGGAGAGTGGAAAGTTGGCTTAAAACTCAACATTCAGAAAACGAAGATCATGGCATCTGGTCCCATCACTTCATGGGTAATACATGGGGAAACAGTGGAAACAGTGTCAGACTTTATTTATTTGGGCTCCAAAATCACTGCAGATGGTGACTGCAGCCATGAAATTAAAAGACACTTACTCCTTGGAAGGAAAGTTATGACCAACCTAGATAGCACATTAAAAAGCAGAGACATTACTTTGCCAACAAAGGTCCTAGTCAAGGCTATGGTTTTTCCAGTAGTCATGTATGGATGTGAGAGCTGGACTGTGAAGAAAGCTGAGTGCCGAAGAATTGATGCTTTTGAACTGTAGTGTTGGAGAAGACTCTTGAGAGTCCCTTGGACTGCAAGGAGATCCAACCAGTCCATTCTAAAGGAGATCAGTCCTGGGTATTCTTTGGAAGGAATGATGTTAAAGCTGAAGCTCCAGTACTTTGGCCACCTCATGTGAAGAGTTGACTCATTGGAAAAGACTCTGATGCTGAGAGCGATTGGGGGCAGGAGGAGAAGGGGACGACAGAGGATGAGATGGCAGGATGGCATCACTGACTCGATGGACATGAGTTTGAGTGAACTCCGGGAGTTGGTGATGGACAGGGAGGCCTGGCGTCCTGCAATTCATGGGGTCACAAAGAGTCAGACACGACTGAGCGATTGATCTGAACTGAACGCGTATTTATGGAATTTAGAAAGATGGTAACAATAACTCTGTATGCGAGACAGCAAAAGAGACATAGATGTATATAACAGTCTTATGGACTCTGTGGGAGAGGGCGAGGGTGGGATGATTTGGGAGAATGGCATGAAACATGTATAATATCATACATGAAACGAATCGCAAGTCCAGGTTCGATGCATGATACAGGATGCTCGGGGCTGGTGCACTGGGATGAGCCAGAGGGATGGTAAGGGGAGGGAGGTGGGAGGGGGGTTCAGGATGGTGAACACATGTACACCCGTGGCAGATTCATGTTGATGTATGGCAAAACCAATACAATATTGTAAAAAATAAAATAAAAGCAACAAGGAAAAGGTAACAAATAACATACAAGGGAACTCCCATTAAGGCTATCAGCAAATTTTTCAGCAAAACTTAACCCACCAGAAGAGAATGAGATGATATACTTAAATCAATGAAAGAAAAGAACATACAACCAAGAATACTCTACCTAGTAAGACTTTCATTGAGGTTTTATGAAGAAGTCAAAAACTTTACAGACAAGCAAAAGCTAAAAGAATTTAGCACCACCAAAGCAGCTTTACAACAAATCCTAAGGGAACTTCCCTAGGCAGAAAAGAAAAGGCCACAACTACAAACAAGAAAATTACAAAACAGAAAAGCTCATTGGTAAAGGCAAACACACACAAAAAGTAGGAAACAATCCAAAAACAAAGCTAATAGTAAGGTTAAAGGACAAAAGTAGTAAAAATCATTTGTATCCACAATAAGCACTTAAGGGATACACAAAACAATCTGATGCAAAATATAATACCCAAAATGGTGATTATGAGGGGAGGCGAGTACAAATGAAGTTTATCTGAAATGTGTTTGAAAATTAAAAGGTCAGCAATTTAAAACAAGCACATACAAATATAGACTCCTATATAAAAATCTCATGGTAACCACAAAACAATAATCTATAATAGATATACACACAAAGAAGGAAAAATAATCTAAATAGAACACTAAAGAGAGTCATCAAACCACAATAAAGAGAACAAAAAAAGAAAATAGGAAGAAAGACCTACAAAAACAAATCCAAAAAATTAAGAAAATAGCAATAGGAACATACATATTGGTTATCATCACCTTAAATGTAAATGAAATAAATGCTCCTACCAAATGACAGAGACTGGCTGAATAAATACCAAAATAAGGCCTGTACACCTGCTGCCTATAAGAGACTCACTTCAGATCTAGAGACACATATGGACTGACAGTAAGTGGATGGAAAAAAGGTATTCAGTGCAACTAGAAATCAAAATAAAAGTTGGAATAGTAATACTTGTGTCACACAAAATATACTGTCAAATAAAGAAAATAGACAGAGAAGGACACTACATGATGATTAAAGGATCAACTCAAAAAGAAGGTAGCACAGTTTTAAATATACAGGTACCCAACATAGGAGCCCCTCAATATATAAGCCAAACGTTAAAAGACATAAAAGGAGAAACTGATATTAATACAATAAAGTGGTGGACGTTAGCATCCCACTTACATCAATGAACAGATTAATCAGACAGAAAAACAATAAGGAAACATGGGACTTAAATGATACATTAGGCCAGATGGACTTAACTGACATCTATAGAGCATTCCATCCAAAAGCTGTGGGACACACATTCTTTTCAAGTGTACATGGAACAGTCTCCAGAATACATCACATGCTAGGACATATAGCAAGCTGCAGTGAATTTAAGAAAACTGAAATTAAATCAAATATTGCTGCTATCTTTTCCAACTAAAGGCTATAAAGCTAGAAATCAACTACAAGAAAAAAACTTGAAAAGATACAGACAGATGGAAGCTAAAAAATATGCTACTAAGCAACCAGTGCATCACTGAAGAAATCAAAGAGGAAAATTTTAAATGTCTAAAGACTAATGCCTAAAAGAGTAAAATTACTATCCAAAACCTATGGGATACAGCAGAGGCAGTTCTAAGAGGGAAGTTCATAGCAATACAAGTTTACCTAAGGAAACAAGAAAAGTCTCAAACAACTTAACCTTACACAAGAACAACTAGAGAAAGAACAACAAACAAAACTCAATGTTAGTAAAAGAAAATAAATCACAGAAGATGGCGGAGGAGTAGGACGGGGAGAACACTTTCTCTCCCACAAATTCATCAAAAGAGCATTTAAACGTCGAGTAAATTCCACAAAACAACTTCTGAATGCCGGCAGAGGACATCAGGCACCCAGAAAAGCAGCCCAACTCTTCGAAAGGAGAGAGAAGAAATACAGCTCCATCCACCAGAACATCAACACAAGCTTCCCTAACCAGGAAACCTTGACAAGCCACCTGTACAAACCCACACACAGCGAGGAAACGCCACAATAAAGAGAACTCCACAAACTGCCAGAATACAGAAAGGACACCCCAAACTCAGCAATTTAAACAAGATGAAGAGACAGAGGAATACCCAGCAGATAAAGGAACAGGATAAATGCCCACCAAACCAAACAAAAGAGGAAGAGATAGGGAATCTACCTGATAAAGAATTCCAAATAATGATAGTGAAATTGATCCAAAATCTTGAAATTAAAATGGAATCACAGATAAATAGCCTGGAGGCAAGGATTGAGAAGATGCAAGAAAGGTTTAACAAGGACTTAGAAGAAATAAAAAAGAGTCAATATATAATGAATAATGCAATAAGTGAAATTAAAAACACTCTGGAGGCAACAAATAGTAGAATAACAGAGGCAGAAGATAGGATTAGTGAATTAGAAGATAGAATGGTAGAAATAAATGAATCAGAGAGGATAAAAGAAAAATGAATTAAAAGAAATGAGGACAATCTCAGAGACCTCCAGGACAATATTAAACGCTACAACATTCGAATCATAGGGATCCCAGAAGAAGAAGACAAAAAGAAAGACCATGAGAAAATACTTGAGGAGATAATAGTTGAAAACTTCCCTAAAATGGGGAAGGAAATAATCACCCAAGTCCAAGAAACCCAGAGAGTCCCAAACAGGATAAACCCAAGGCGAAACACCCCAAGACACATAGTAATCAAATTAACAAAGATCAAACACAAAGAACAAATATTAAAAGCAGCAAGGGAAAAACAACAAATAACACACAAGGGAATTCCCATAAGGATAACAGCTGATCTTTCAATAGAAACTCTTCAAGCCAGGAGGGAATGGCAAGACATACTTAAAATGATGAAAGAAAATAACCTACAGCCCAGATTATTGTACCCAGCAAGGATCTCATTCAAGTATGAAGGAGAAATCAAAAGCTTTTCAGACAAGCAAAAGCTGAGAGAATTCTGCACCACCAAACCAGCTCTCCAACAAATACTAAAGGATATTCTCTAGACAGGAAACACAAAAATTGTGTATAAATTCGAACCCAAAACAATAAAGTAAATGGCAACGGGGTCATACTTATCAGTAATTACCTTAAACGTAAATGGGTTGAATGCTCCAACCAAAAGACAAAGACTGGCTGAATGGATACAAAAACAAGACCCCTGCATATGTTGTCTACAAGAGACCCACCTCAAAACAGGGGACACATACAGACTGAAAGTGAAGGGCTGGAAAAAGATTTTCCATGCGAATAGGGACCAAAAGAAAGCAGGAGTAGCAATACTCATATCAGATAAAATAGACTTTAAAACAAAGACTGTGAAAAGAGACAAAGATGGTCACTACATAATGATCAAAGGATCAATCCAAGAAGAAGATATAACAATTATAAATATATATGCACCCAACACGGGAGCACCGCAGTATGTAAGACAAAAGCTAACAAGTATGAAAGAAGAAATTAACAATAACACAATAATAGTGGGAGACTTTAATACCCCACTCACACCTATGGATAGATCAACTAAACAGAAAATTAACAAGGAAACACAAACATTAAACGATACAATAGACCAGTTAGACCTAATTGATATCTATAGGACATTTCATCCCAAAACAATGAATTTCACCTTCTTCTCAAGCGCACATGGAACCTTCTCCAGGATAGATCACATCCTGGGCCATAAAGCTAGCCTTGGTAAATTCAAAAAAATAGAAATCATTCCAAGCATCTTTTCTGACCACAATGCAGTAAGATTAGATCTCAATTACAGGAGAAAAACTATTAAAAAATCCAACATATGGAGGCTGAACAACACACTGCTGAATAACCAACAAATCACAGAAGAAATCAAAAAAGAAATCAAAATTTGCATAGAAACGAATGAAAATGAAAACACAACAACCCAAAACCTGTGGGACACGGTAAAAGCAGTCCTAAGGGGAAAGTTCATAGCAATACAGGCACACCTCAAGAAACAAGAAAAAAGTCAAATAAATAGCCTAACTCTACACCTAAAGCAACTAGAAAAGGAAGAAATGAAGAACCCCAGGGTTAGTAGAAGGAAAGAAATCTTAAAAATTAGAGCAGAAATAAATGCAAAAGAAACAAAAGAGACCATAGCAAAAATCAACAAAACCAAAAGCTGGTTCTTTGAAAGGATAAATAAAATTGACAAACCATTAGCCAGACTCATCAAGAAACAAAGGGAGAAAAATCAAATCAATAAAATTAGAAATGAAAATGGAGAGATCACAACAGACAACACAGAAATACAAAGGATCATAAGAGACTACTATCAACAATTATATGCCAATAAAATGGACAATGAGGAAGAAATGGACAAATTCTTAGAAAAGTACAACTTTCCAAAACTCGATCAGGAAGAAATAGAAAATCTTAACAGACCCATCACAAGCACGGAAATTGAAACTGTAATCAAAAATCTTCCAGCAAACAAAAGCCCAGGTCCAGACGGCTTCACAGCTGAATTCTACCAAAAATTTAGAGAAGAGCTAACACCTATCCTGCTCAAACTCTTCCAGAAAATTGCAGAGGATGGTAAACTT
This sequence comes from Bubalus bubalis, assembly GCF_019923935.1. Classification (NCBI taxonomy): domain Eukaryota; kingdom Metazoa; phylum Chordata; class Mammalia; order Artiodactyla; family Bovidae; genus Bubalus; species Bubalus bubalis. The sequence goes on along the minus strand of NC_059157.1, from coordinate 117,613,728 downwards.
CCAAACTCATTCTATGAGGCCACCATCACCCTAATACCAAAACCTGACAAAGATCCCACAAAAAAAGAAAACTACAGGCCAATATCACTGATGAACATAGATGCAAAAATCCTTAACAAAATTCTAGCAATCAGAATCCAACAACACATTAAAAAGATCATACACCATGACCAAGTGGGCTTTATCCCAGGGATGCAAGGATTCTTCAATATCCGCAAATCAATCAACGTAATACACCACATCAACAAATTGAAAAATAAAAACCATATGATTATCTCAATAGATGCAGAGAAAGCCTTTGACAAAATTCAACATCCATTTATGATCAAAACTCTCCAGAAAGCAGGAATAGAAGGAACATACCTCAACATAATCAAAGCTATATATGACAAACCCACAGCAAACATTATCCTCAATGGTGAAAAATTGAAAGCATTTCCTCTAAAGTCAGGAACAAGACAAGGGTGCCCACTTTCACCATTACTATTCAACATAGTTTTGGAAGTTTTGGCCACAGCAATCAGAACAGAAAAAGAAATAAAAGGAATCCAAATTGGAAAAGAAGAAGTAAAGCTCTCACTGTTTGCAGATGACATGATCCTCTACATAGAAAACCCTAAAGACTCCACCAGAAAATTACTAGAACTAATCAATGACTATAGTAAAGTTGCAGGATATAAAATCAACACACAGAAATCCCTTGCATTCCTATACACTAATAATGAGAAAACAGAAAGAGAAATTAAGGAAACAATTCCATTCACCATTGCAACGGAAAGAATAAAATACTTAGGAATATATCTACCTAAAGAATCTAAAGACCTATATATAGAAAACTATAAAACACTGGTGAAAGAAATCAAAGAGGACACTAACAGATGGAGAAATATACCATGTTCATGGATTGGAAGAATCAATGTAGTGAAAATGAGTATACTAGCCAAAGCAATCTATAGATTCAATGCAATCCCTATCAAGCTACCAACAGCATTCTTCACAGAGCTAGAACAAATAATTTCACAATTTGTATGGAAAAACAAAAAACCTCGAATAGCCAAAGCGATCTTGAGAAAGAAGAATGGAACTGGAGGAATCAACCTACCTGACTTCAGGCTCTACTACAAAGCCACAGTTATCAAGACAGTATGGTACTGGCACAAAGACAGAAATATAGATCAATGGAACAAAATAGAAAGCCCAGAGATAAATCCACGCACATATGGACACCTTATCTTCGACAAAGGAGGCAAGAATATACAATGGATTAAAGACAATCTCTTTAACAAGTGGTGCTGGGAACTCTGGTCAACCACTTGTAAAAGAATGAAACTAGAACACTTTCTAACACCATACACAAAAATAAACTCAAAATGGATTAAAGATCTAAATGTAAGACCAGAAACTATAAAACTCCTAGAGGAGAACATAGGCAAAACACTCTCTGACATACATCACAGCAGGATCCTCTATGACCCACCTCCCAGAATATTGGAAATAAAAGCAAAAATAAACAAATGGGACCTAATTAACCTTAAAAGCTTCTGCACATCAAAGGAAACTATTAGCAAGGTGAAAAGACAGCCTTCAGAATGGGAGAGAATAATAGCAAATGAAGCAACTGACAAACAACTAATCTCGAGGATATACAAGCAACTCCTACAGCTCAACTCCAGAAAAATAAATGACCCAATCAAAAAATGGGCCAAAGAACTAAATAGACATTTCTCCAAAGAAGACATACAGATGGCTAACAAACACATGAAAAGATGCTCAACATCACTCATTATCAGAGAAATGCAAATCAAAACCACTATGAGGTACCATTTCACACCAGTCAGAATGGCTGCGATCCAAAAGTCTACAAGTAATAAATGCTGGAGAGGGTGTGGAGAAAAGGGAACCCTCTTACACTGTTGGTGGGAATGCAAACTAGTACAGCCACTATGGAGAACAGTGTGGAGATTCCTTAAAAAACTGGAAATAGAACTGCCTTATGATCCAGCAATCCCACTGCTGGGCATACACACTGAGGAAACCAGAAGGGAAAGAGACACGAGTACCCCAATGTTCATCGCAGCACTGTTTATAATAGCCAGGACATGGAAGCAACCTAGATGTCCATCAGCAGATGAATGGATAAGAAAGCTGTGGTACATATACACAATGGAGTATTATTCAGCCATTAAAAAGAATACATTTGAATCAGTTCTAATGAGGTGGATGAAACTGGAGCCTATTATACAGAGTGAAGTAAGCCAGAAAGAAAAACACCAATACAGTATACTAACGCATATATATGGAATTTAGAAAGATGGTAACAATAACCCTGTGTACGAGACAGCAAAAGAGACACTGATGTATAGAACAGTCTTATGGACTCTGTGGGAGAGGGAGAGGGTGGGAAGATTTGGGAGAATGGCATTGAAACATGTAAAATATCATGTATGAAATGAGTTGCCAGTCCAGGTTCGATGCACGATACTGCATGCTTGGGGCTGGTGCGCTGGGACGACCCAGAGGGATGGAATGGGGAGGGAGGAAGGAGGAGGGTTCAGGATGGGGAACACATGTATACCTGTGGTGGATTCATTTTGATATTTGGCAAATCTAATACAGTTATGTAAAGTTTAAAAATAAAATAAAATTAAAAAAAAAAAAAAAAGAAAATAAATCACAAAGATCAGAGCAGAAATAAATGAAATAGAGACTTCAAAAACAACAGAAAGATCAATGAAACCAAAACTTGGTTCTTTGAAAAGATAACTAATTCAACAATGAAAAGTTGAAAGCGTTTCCTCTAGGATCAAGAGTAAGGATGCCCATTCTCACCACTTATATTCAACACAGTTTTGGAAGTCCTTCCCATAGCAATTAGAGAAGAAAAGGAAATAAAAGCAATCCAAATTGGAAGAGAAGTAAACCTGTCACTGTTGCAAATATTTCTATGTCAACCTTTAGACAGTCTCATCAAGAATAAAAGGGAGACGACCAAATAAAGAAAATCAGAAATGAAAATGGGGAAGTTATAACCACCACCACAGAAATACAGAAGATCATAGGGAGAATACTACAAGCAACTATACACCAATTAAAAAGGACAACTAGAAGAAATGGACAAATTCTTAGAAAGCTACACTCTCACAAGACTGAACCAAGAGGAAACAGAATATACAAACAGGTCAACTACCAGTACATAAACTGAATCAGTAATTTAAAAATTCCCAGCAAATAAAAGCCAACGACAAGATGGTTTCTAAGGTGAATTCCACCAAACATTTAGAGAAGAGTTAATACCTATCCTTCCGAAACTATTCCAAGAAACTGCAAGGTAAGGAACACTCCCAGACTCATTCTATGAGGCCACCAACACCCTGATACCAAAATCAGAAAAAGGTATCAAAAAAGAAAATTATAGGCCAATATCATTGATGAACACAATGTAAAAATCCTCAACAAAATATGAATCCAAACTCAATCCAACAATACATTAAAAGGATGATACACCATGATCAAGTTGGATTTATTCCAAGATGTAAGGACTTTTCAATATCTGCAAATTAATGAATGTGATAACATCACATTAACAAACTGGGGAATAAAAACCATATGATCATCTCAACCAATGCAGAAAAAGCTTTTGATAAAATTCAACATCCATTTATAATAAAAACTAGTCCAAAAATAGGCATAGAGGGAACATACTTCAGCATAATAAAGGTGATATATGACAAGTCCACAGCTAACATCATACTCAATGATGAAAAGATGAAATCATTTTCTGTAAGATAATGAAGAAGACAAAGGATGCCCATTCTCACCACTTTTATTCAGCATAGTTTTGGAAGTCCCAGACACAGAAATTAAAGAAAAGGAAATAAAAGGAAACTGAGCTGGAAAAAAAGAAGTGAAACTGTCACTGTTTGCACATGGCATTTCTATGCTCTACACAGGAAACCTTAGAGATGCTACCAGAAAACTACTAGAGCTCATGAATGAATTCAGTAAAGTTGAAAGATACAAAATTAACGTACGGAAACTCATTGCATTTCTATACACTAACAACCAAATATCAGAAAGAGAAATTAAGGAAACAACCCCTATTGCATCAAAAAGAATGAAATATCTGGAAATAAACCCGCTTAAAGATGCAAAATGAAAAGACAACCTACAGAACGGAAGAAAATATTTGCAAACATTACAACTGACAAGGGATTAATTTCCAAAATATACAAACAGCGCATAAAGCTAAGAATCAAAAAAAGAAACAACCCAATCAATAATGGGCAGAAGACCTAAACAGATATTTCTCCAAAGATGGCCAACAGGCACATGAAAATATTTTCAACATCACTAATTATTAGAGGAATGCAAATCAAATCACAATATCTCAGTAACACCTCACATCAGTCAAATGGCTATCATCAAAAAAATCCAAAAACAATAAATGCTGGGGAGAGTGTGGAGGGAAGGGAACCCTCATACACTACTGGTGGGAATGTAAACTGGTGCAGCTACTATAGAGAAGTATGGAGGTGCCTTAAAAAACTAAAAACAGATTTGGCATATGACCCAGCAATCCCCTTCCTGAGCATATATCCAGAGAAAACTCTGATTTCAAAAGATACAAGCACCCCAATGTTCACAGCAGTAGTATTTACAGTAGCCAAGCATGGAAACAACTTAAATGTCCATCAACAGAGAAATGAATAAAGAAGATGTGGTGTGTAGGTATACACACACACACACACAAACACACACACATATAACTACTCATAATACTAGAATACTACTCAGCCACTAAAAAGAATGAAATATAGCAACATGGATAGACCTAGAAATTACCAAGTGAAGTAAGAGAGAAATAGCATATGATATCACTTATATGTGGAATCTTAAAAAAACTGATATAAATGAACTTATTTACAAAACATAAACAGACTCAAAGACACAGAAAACAAACTTTGGGCTACCAAAGGGGATAGTTGGCAAGAGGGTGGGAGGGTGTAGTTGAAGATAAATTAGGAGTTTGGGATTACCATATATACCTTATTACATATAAAACTGGAGCAGGAAATGGCAACCCACTCCAATATTCTTTCCTGGAGAATGGACAGAGGAACCTGGTGGGCGACAGTTCATGGGGTCGCAAAGAGCTGGACACGACTGAGTGACTAACACATATAAAATAGGTAAATAACAAGGACCTGCTGTATAGCACAGGGAACCATATTCAATACCTCGTAATAACCTATAATAGAAAGAAATCTGAAAAAGAATATATATATATATGTGTGTATAACTGAATCACTTTGTTATACACTTGAAATAACATAACATTGTGAACTCACTATACTTCAGTAAAACAATTAAAACTTTAATGCATCAAAGGACATTTATCAAGAAAGTAAAAAAACAACTTACAGAATAGGAAAAATTATTTACATATCATACATCTGATAAGGGTTTAATATCCAGAATATACAAAAAAATTCAATTTAAATAAATTTTAAAACGGGCAAATTACTTAAGCGGACAACAATGGTAACAATGGCATAAGGAAATACACAAATGGTCAATAAACACATGAAAAGATGCTTAACCACATTAGTCAAGCAAGAAATGCAAATCAAAGCCACAATAAGATACCAATTCACACCTACTACAATGGCTATAACAAAACGGAAAGAAGGAAGGAAGACAGATAGCTAGGTAGATAGATAGATAACAAGTGTTGACCCAGATGTAAAAACTGGAACACTCATACATTGCTAGTAGGGATGTAAATGGGAATGTAAAATGTTGTAGCCTCTGTGGAAATCAGTTTGATGTTTTCTCAAAAAGATAAACATAGAATTACTTATGACCCAGCAATTCTACATCTAGATACGTAACCAAAAGAACTGACAGCAGAAACTGAAGAAGATACTTTTACATGGTAATTTTGGTATAAATAAAATTTGAACCACAATTAAAATATTATCAGATCAATTCATCCTTAATATGTTGTCCCCCCCAAAAAAAAACAAGAAAATCAAATTAACTAAAAACCAGAAAGTAGCAGAATTTACAAAGAATATAAGTATTGATATTCCCCTCTTACAAACAGTTAAATTTTGAAACACTGAATAAATAATTATATGTCATGCATATTAGATTTTTTAAAAATTATAAAAAATATATAGCTTACAAAGTACCATATTTTCAGTAAACTTTTATAAAATGTATAAAGGCATTTCATCACATTCCAAAAGTAATATATATCCCTCATTCTTAAAGATCTGTCCTCATATCTTAAACACACACATAAATAGCTCAAAGAATACAACAGTCTTTAATATTAGCAACTTATTAGACAAAGGGGATACATTTGTAATTAAAAGAAATAGCCAAATTTAGAATGATGACTTGTATATCTTTCTTCTTGAAATAACTGCTTAAAAATTTACAAAGGCACAACTTAAAGAGAAAAAATTAACTTTTATGAGTGTGCACTTCATTGAAATTAAAGTTCACTATTACAGGATGGGAAATAATACACATGTATAGTTCCATCTTTTCTCTCTCACACACACACGCATTTTAGATCCACCCAACTAAAAAGTTGTTAATAAATCAAAGTCTGTGAATTCCAACTTAAGTAATTCTATAAAATATTGCACCAAAGAAAAGTAATAAAGCATTAGCATGGCCATAATAACCCCTACTTACTAACACTTACTGTGTGAAAATTTATCATTTCTTGAAGACTGTCAGAAAATTTGGTCAAACTTGTCTGAGAAAGAAATCAAAAGAAAACAAAGTTATTTAAGAGCTACTAATATATGCTAGAAAAACATAATTTCAGCATTTGTGACAGAAAGATTAAGTTACAGTGTAAACAGTAACATTTATTTCTCACTAGGACAATCTCACTACTTCTCAGATACGGTCTGCATAGAAGTCTACAGGTAGTAACATGAAACTCAAGAACAGTCAAAGAATTAAACTGTCTATCAATATTATTATACTAACTAATTGAAATGGCATATATAAACCTAAAGGTTAAAAGTGAGTGTGTCAAGACTATGTGCATTTAGGTATCTATGGATCACATAATTATCAAATTATACCATTTTTTTCACTAGCTATTATTCCTCATAAAAGAAACATTATAATACCACATAATATAGCAGGGGGTCTAAGCTAACATAGCTGGTTGACCAGAACTTTCCTATGCAGCCCCCCAAATGTACAGTTAGATACTAGTCTTAAGTTAATGTTCTCTGCTTGCACTAATAAACTTGATCCTACCCTACCTGCTCAGGTGCCCTTCTAGATGCTTCAGCTCACCTATCAGCAAGTATAGTAAACAGATATTTACAACATAGATCAACCATCACCTTCTAACTATCTTAGAACACAGGATTATATAAGATAGCACCAATAGGTGTTAGCTTTTCCACTTCTGATTTTAAGGACCACCACTATTATTAATAAGGTACATAGATACAGTTATTTAATAACATGTTGCATTGATCATTTTAACTAAGTTTAATAATACTGACCTCAACTACAGCATCATTGCTAGAATACTGTGCCAGGTCTCGAATCCCATTCATGAACTGTTTATTTGCAACACAAAAGGCTTTTCCAGTATCAATCATTGCAATACACAGTTTCACAAGCTGAAAAAGAAACACATTATATAACTGAAAAAATTTTTTAATTAATTGAACAAGTATTATCAATAACCACATGAGTTTGCCTAGTTAAGATTACAGTTCATCAATAAATCGAAACTAAACAAAAAGTGTTCTTTTTTTCCCTTTGACTTATAAAGTAAATCATAAGAGAGCTGTATCAAAAAAAAAAAAAAAAAGATGACCTTTCAGGATGCAGAGGGTGTCTTATAACAACCAACCACCAATCAAGGTAATTTTTAATTTTATCAAGTTAAATTCAACCCTGTAACTTAACTCCACAAAAATGTATTAAGCATCTCTTGGAAAGAATAAAAGGAAACTTAGGCAGAGCAAGCAGTTTGACAAAAGATTTTTTGAAAACACAACCGTGGTATGGTAAAGGGAGGTAAACGGGTACGGTGGGCGAGTCATGCTGGTCCTTTTATTATCAGACTATCAGAACAGAATTGATTAATCAACCATATTTCTCCAATCTCAGAACTGGGCTTCTCCCTTTCCCCATTCCCTCTTTTTATCTTTCCCTTTTTAATCTTTCTCTTTTTCCTATCCATTCCTTTTCTTTTTCTAGCCCTTCTTTTTTCTTTATTTCACACAAAACATTTTCTTTAAGCAAACAATATCTTGGGTGAAAGTAAAACATAATAAAGATGAAAGTGGAGCTGATATAGAAGGAAGGGTAATGACAGCATGGGAAGTGGGGTCACCAAGAAGAGGATAAACAGCTGAGGAAAACTTTAGAAGACAACACAAGGATCTCGGGAGTATAATTTAAAACTGTTACCCTGGAATCTGGAGCAACGTTAAGTAAAAAAAAATCCCTGTTCTAATCTGGAAAAAAATCTATTTCTGTTTTATTGAATATGCTAAGGCCTTTGACTGTGTGGATCACAACAAACTGGAAAATCCTTCAAGAGACAGGAATACCAGACCACCTTACCTGCCTTGTGAGAAACCTGTATGCAGGTCAAGAAGCAACAGTGAAAACTGGACATGGAACAACGGACTGGTTCCAAATTGGGCAAGGAGTACGTCATGGCTGTATATTGTCACCCTGCTTATTTAACTTCTATGCAGAGTACATCATGAGAAACGCTGGGCTGGAGGAAGCACAAGCTGGAATCAAGATTGCCAGGAGAAATATCAACAGCCTCAGATATGCAGATGACACCACCATTATGGCAGAAAGCAAAGAGCAATTAAAGAGCCTCTTGATGAAAGTGAAAGAGGAGACTGAAAAAGCTGGCTTAAAACTCAACATTGAAAAAACAAAGATAATGGCATCCAGTCCCATCACTTCATGGCAAACAGATGGGGAAACAATGGAAACAGTGATAGACTTTATTTTTTTGGGTTCCAAAATCGCTGCAGATGGTGACTGCAGTCATGAAATTAAAAGGTGCCTGCTCCTTGGAAGAAAAGCTATGACAAACCTAGACAGCGTATTAAAAAGCAGAGATGCTACTTTGCTGACAAAGGTCCATATAGTCCAAAGCTATGGCTTTTCCAGTAGTCATGTATGGATGTGAGAGTTGGACCATAAAGAAGGCTCAGTTTCAAAGAGCTGATGCTTTTCAATTGTGGTGTTGGAGAAGACTTGAAACTCCCTTGGACTGCAAGGAGATCAAACCAGTCAATCCTAAAGGAAACCAACCCTGAATATTCACTGGAAGGACTCATGCTGAAGCTGAAACTCCAATACTTTGGCCACCTGATGTAAAGAGCTGACTCATTAGAAAAGACCCTGATGCTGAGAAAGAGCTGGAGGTAGGAGGAGAAGGGGAAGACAGAGGATGAGATGGCTGGATGGCATCATCGACTCAATGAACATGAGTCTGAGCAAGCTGCGGGCGACGGTGAAGGACAGAGAACCCTGGTGTATTGCAGTCCATGGGGTCACAAAGAGTCAGACACGACTGAGCAACTGAACAACAACAAAATCCTAACCATTAGAAAAGTAAATTCTATTTAGCACAAACACAACTGCTATGCTCATCAAAACTATGCAAGAGAGAATAAAGGAAGAACATCTGACCAGGACTATGGAGTTCAAAGAAGGATTCCTAAACAGAAAGAGAAATTAAGGAAACAATTTCATTCACCATTGCAATGGAAAGAATAAAATACTTAGGAATATATCTACCTAAAGAAACTAAAGACCTATATATAGAAAACTATAAAACACTGGTGAAACAAATCAAAGAGGACACTAATAGATGGAGAAATATACCATGTTCATGGATTGGAAGAATCAATATAGTGAAAATGAGTATACTAGCCAAAGCAATTTATAGATTCAATGCAATCCCTATCAAGCTACCAACAGTATTCTTCACAGAGCTAGAACAAATAATTTCACAATTTGTATGGAAATACAAAAAACCTCGAATAGCCAAAGCGATCTTGAGAAAGAAGAATGGAACTGGAGGAATCAACCTACCTGACTTCAGGCTCTACTACAAAGCCACAGTTATCAAGACAGTATGGTACTGGCACAAAGACAGAAATATAGATCAATGGAACAAAATAGAAAGCCCAGAGATAAATCCACGCACATATGGACACCTTATCTTTGACAAAGGAGGCAAGAATATACAATGGATTAAAGACAATCTCTTTAACAAGTGGTGCTGGGAAATCTGGTCAACCACTTGTAAAAGAATGAAACTAGAACACTTTCTAACACCATACACAAAAATAAACTCAAAATGGATTAAAGATCTAAACGTAAGACCAGAAACTATAAAACTCCTAGAGGAGAACATAGGCAAAACACTCTCTGACATACATCACAGCAGGATCCTCTATGACCCACCTCCCAGAATATTGGAAATAAAAGCAAAAATAAACAAATGGGACCTAATTAACCTTAAAAGCTTCTGCACATCAAAGGAAACTATTAGCAAGGTGAAAAGACAGCCTTCAGAATGGGAGAGAATAATAGCAAATGAAACAACTGACAAACAACTAATCTCAAAAATATACAAGCAACTCCTACAGCTCAACTCCAGAAAAATAAATGACCCAATCAAAAAATGCGGCAAAGAACTAAATAGACATTTCTCCAAAGAAGACATACAGATGGCTAACAAACACATGAAAAGATGCTCAACATCACTCATTACCAGAGAAATGCAAATCAAAACCACTATGAGGTACATTTCACGCCAGTCAGAATGGCTGCGATCCAAAAGTCTACAAGTAATAAATGCTGGAGAGGGTGTGGAGAAAAGGGAACCCTCTTACCCTGTTGGTGGGAATGCAAACTAGTACAGCCACTATGGAGAACAGTGTGGAGATTCCTGAAAAAACTGGAAATAGAACTGCCTTATGATCCAGCAATCCCACTGCTGGGCATACACACTGAGGAAAGAAGGGAAAGAGACACGTGTACCCCAATGTTCATCGCAGCACTGTTTATAATAGCCAGGACATGGAAGCAACCTAGGTGTCCATCAGCAGATGAATGGATAAGAAAGCTATGGTACATATACACAATGGAGTATTACTCAGCCATTAAAAAGAATACATTTGAATCAGTTCTAATGAGGTGGATGAAACTGGAGCCTATTATACAGAGTGAAGTAAGCCAGAAAGAAAAACACCAATACAGTATCCTAACGCATATATATGGAATTTAGAAAGATGGTAACAGTAACCCTGCGTACGAGATAGCAAAAGAGACACTGATGTATAGAACAGTCTTATGGACTCTGTGGGAGAGGGAGAGGGTGGGAAGATTTGGGAGAATGGCATTAAAACATGTAAAATATCATGTATGAAACGAGTTGCCAGTCCAGGTTCGATGCACGATACTGGATGCTTGGGGCTAGTGCACTGGGACAACCCAGAGGGATGGTATGGGGAGGGAGGAGGGAGGAGGGTTCAGGATGGGGAACACATGTATACCTGTGGCGGATTCATTTTGATATTTGGCAAAACTAATACAATTTTGTAAAGTTTAAAAATAAAATAAAATTTAAAAAAAAAAAAACAAAAAAAAAACAAAGAAGGATTCCTGCAAAAGGAAACACTTGAGAAAAGCCCTGAAGACCAACAGGAATTAGTCGATTAGATAAGGGTAATAAGACACTATTTTAGGAAAAGCATGAGCTAACCCTGAAGCTTACAAGGCAGGGTAAACCAGAGGCGCTAAGGAGCTTGCTGCTAAGTCACTTCAGTCATGTCCAACTCTGTGCGACCCCATAGACGGCAGCCCACCAGGCTTCCCCGTCCCTGGGATTCTCCAGGCAAGAACACTGGAGTGGGTTGCCATTTCCTTCTCCAATGCATGAAAGTGAAAAGTGACAGTGAAGTTGCTCAGTCATGTCCGACTCTTAGTGACCCCATGGACTGCAGCCTACCATGCTCCTCTGTCCATGGGAGTTTCCAGGCAGGAGTACTGGAATGGGGTGCCATTGCCTTCTCCACTAAGGAGCTTAGTTCACTGCAAGGGCCAGATCAGGAAAAACACTGTGGGCAAAGCAAAGGTGTTCACATATTATACAAAAGGAACTGGGAAACAATAAAGACACCCTACATCTTAGAAGCATGGCTTAGGGCATCTCTCTGGCAAACAGAGGATGATGGCTTTATATTAGAAAAGAGGACAATTTAAAGATGTAGAGAGGGAAAAGAGAGAGGTGACTAAAGCAAAGTCTTTCTCAAAGAAGTCTGGAAGTGCATAAGAAAAGGGGTGCTTTTATCACTCAAATGTGTGTGTGTGTGGAATGGATTAAGGACAGATTCTGTTAAGTTTCCAGATTAAAAGCAAGAAATGAATGTGTTCCCATCAAAAGGAAGACACAAGTTCCTCTACTAAGAATGAAGAATAAGCTGGTAAATCTTGAGAGAACAGTGAATATAAGAGCTGCTAAAGATGAATGCTCAAGCTACCACACAACTGCACTCACCTCACACGCTAGTAAAGTAATGCTCAAAATTCTCCAAGCCAGGCTTCAGCAATACGCAAACCATGAACTTCCAGATGTTCATGCTGGTTTTAGAAAAGGCCAGAGATCAAATTGCCAACATCCGCTGGATCATCAAAAAATCAAGAGAGTTCCAGAAAAATATCTATTTCTGCTTTATTGACTATGCCAAAGCCTTTGACTGTGTGGATCACCACAAACTGTGGAAAATTCTTCAAGAGATGGGAAGGCCAGACCACCTGAGCTGCCTCTTGAGAAACCTATATGCAGGTCAGGAAGCAACAGTTAGAACTGAATATGCAACAACAGACTAGTTCCAAATAGGAAAAGGAGTACCTCAAGGCTGTATATTGTCACCCTGCTTATTTAACTTATATGCAGAATACATCATGAGAAATGCTGGGCTGGATAAAGCACAAGCTGGAATCAAGATTGCCAGGAGAAACATCAATAATCTCAGATATGCAGATGACAGCACCCTGATGGCAGAAAATGAAGAAGAACTAAAGAGCCTCTTGATGAAAGTGAAAGAGGAGACTGAAAAAGTTGGCTTAAAGCTCAATATTCACAAAACTAACATCATGGCATCCAGTCCCATCACTTCATGGCAAATAGATGGGGAAACAGTGGAAACAGTGGCTGACTTTATTTTGGGGGCTCCAAAATCACTGCAAATGGTGACTGCAGCCATGAAATTAAAAGATGCTTACTCCTTGGAAGATGACCAACCTAGACAGCATATTAAAAAGCAGAGACATTACTTTGTTAACTAAAGTCCATCTAGTCAAGACTATGGTTTTTCCAGTAGTCATATATGGATGTGTGAGAGTTGGACTATAAAGAAAGCTGAGCGCTGAAGAATTGATGCTTTTGAACTGTGGATAAGACTTTTGAGAGTCCCTTGGACTGCAAGGAGATCCAATCAGTCTATCCTAAAGGAAATTAGTCCTGAATATTCATTGGAAGGACTGATGTTGAAGCTGGAACTCCAATACTTTGGCCACCTGATGCAAAGAGCTGACTCATTTGAAAAGACCTTGATGCTGGGAAAGATTGAGGGCAAGAGGAGAAGGGGATGACAGAGGATGAGATGGTTGGATGGCATCACCCACTCAATGGACATGAGTTTGGGTAAACTCAGGAAGTTGGTGATGGACAGAGAGGCCTGGCGTGCTGCAGTCCATGGGGTCACAAAGAGTCGGACATGACTGACTGACTGAACTGAACTGAACTGAAAGATAGTAAGATAACCTGACTGAGTCTTGAAAAAACTGCTTTGCATCAAGAATCCCACCAATCCGTTTCACCAAACAAGTGTGTAACTTTTCCTGAAGGGCTCTGTAGCCCAGATATGAGATAGAGAATATAGAAGATTAGACAAATACAGTCAAAATTCTGCAGAATAGGTGCTGTGGAAGGAAAATGAAGGTCTTCAGAAGAGAAATGATGACATAAAATTAAGAGCAGACTAGAAGGGTTCACCAGAGAAGGCAATGGCACCCCCACTCCAGTACTCTTGCCTGGAAAATCCCATGGACAGAGGAGCCTGGTGGGCTGCAGTCCATGGGGTCACTAAGAGTTGGACACGACTGAGAGCCTTCACTTTCACTTTTCACTTTCATGCACTGGAGAAGGAAATGGCAACCCACTCCAGTGTTCTTGCCTGGAGAATCCCAGGGACGGCGGAGCCTGGTGGGTTGCTGTCTATGGGGTCGCACAGAGTCGTACACGACTGAGGCAACTTAGCAGCAGCAGCAGAAGGGTTCACAGATGTATTACACATAATAGCCCAAAAGTGGAAACAACCCAAATGTCAATCAATGGATGAGAAGATAAATATGGTACATCCATACAACAGCATATTATTCAGCCATGAAAAAGGAAATACTAAAGATGTTACAACATAGACAGATGAACTTTTAAAACATTATGTTAAGTGAAAGGAGCCAGCCACAAAAGGTCAAATATTGCATGATTCCATTTATATGAAATGTATAAGAATAGGCAAATCCATAGAGACAGAATGTTAATTAGTGGTTGCCAGAGTATACAGGGAGAGGGAAATTGGAAGTGACTGCTAATGTGTATAGAGTTTATTAGGGTAAGAGAAATGTTCTGAAATTAAGTAGTGGCAATAGTTGTACACACTGTGAATATACTAAAAAACACTGAGTTGCAAACTTTAAAATGGTAGATTTTATATTAGGTGAATTTAATCTTAATTAAAAAATTATTTTTAAAAAAGTACCCTGAATAAAAAAGAGCTCTGTAAGTAGACAGGCTTAAAAGACTAGAGATCTAGATAAACCTGAAAAACAGAAGCAGGAGGAGTCCAAGATGAGAACTGAAAAGACCAGAGACGCCCATCAGAAAGTAAGGTATCAAAGATTATTCCAGTTTCAGAGATTACAACTTTGAGCAACAAGGCATAGCATCTGGCCGGTGAAACAGGTACCAAAATTAAAATAAGGTCACTATCACAGGAGCTGGAGAGAAAATGAATGTGTCATATAGCTGAATTAAATATATACTGCAGTTATTTGGAAGAAGGACTGACTTGGAGATAGATAAATACTTTGCCAGCTGTCAAAAGTCCTTATTAGATGCCAGTGAAGATAGCTGTAACTAAATCACATAATACAATCTACAAAGAGAGAAGATTTTTACCTAACACTAAAATGAGGGGATTTTTCCCATTAAAGACACTCTGTCTTCAAGACAGACCTAAGTCTGTTGAAGAGACATCACCAACATTAACATTCATTTAGAATTTACCATGTACCAAAGCACTTAACATGTATTAACACATCTTATTCACATAATAACCCTATGAGATAGATATTCTTATTTTCCCCATTTTGGAGATGAAGAAACTCAGACATAGGAAGGTTTAGGAACTTGCTCGAGGCCCATATGGCTTAGTGAGTGGTACAGCCTGACTCATATATGGGCAGTGTTGCTCCAAGCTTTGTGCTCTTTCCTTCTAGACTATGTTATAAACCAAATATTACCATAATATTATAATAATTTAAATGGAAGTATAATTTTAAAATGTAAGAAATGTAAAAATGCAAGAAATAATGTAATATCTGGGGAAAAAAAAAAAACCTAAGTTTGATAGTACTTGAGCTGTAATTTAAAGGGTATCTACTTAAAAAGGAGCAAGCCATTTCAATGAGAAGATTAAACAGATATGGAAATTATACGTAGATGGCAACTTTGATGCTCTGTGATGTTGCCAATGCCAGAATACCAGGCAGAATGGATAAACAATTGGACCTAGTCAAATAATGCCATTCATTCATGGAGCATTACTCATTAGAAAGAGTATAACTACCAATGGCATATATTTACAAGCAAAACAAATATAAGCTAAGTCAGCAAACTAGTTAAACCTGTTGGTGCCATGATTTGCAATGATATTACAGGTACAACTTGCCCTGCACAAAGTTATGAAATCACTAAACTAGCCTTAGATAATCCTTCCCCTCAACTAATGCCACCACCTTCAATAACAACCAGTTCTTGCTCCTCACAGGCCTCTTCTCTAATTGTACCTCCTCATAATTCTAGAGTAAAAATGATCAATGAGAGCTTAAGAATTTGGGTAAGGGACATTATATAAGGGATCAAGATCTTAAAGTAGAGAAATATATTTTAAAAAGTGTCAAAGTTTCCATGATGTCCTTACTGGCCCAACTCTGTTGATGTTGTTTAGTTGCTCAGTTGTGTCTGATTCTTTTGCAACTCCATGAACTATAACCCACCAGTTTTCTCTGTTCATGGGATTTCCCAGGCAAGAATACTGGAGTAGGTTGCCATTTCTTTCTCCAGGGGATCTTCCCAACCCAGGGGTTGAACCGGCATCTCCTGCTTGGCAGGAAGATTCTTTACCACTGAGCCACCTGGAAAGCCCTAATACAGACTCTAGAAAGGGTTTAGAGTTCTTAGTACTGAATAGCAATACTTTGACAACTTGCTTTAGATTTGGGTTTTTTCGTTTAAGATTCTACCAGTCTCTCAACCCCAACCAAATGATATAAAGGGGTGAAACCAAAAAATAGCTGCTCATAAAAGCAAAATCATTAACAAAAATACTGTAGGAGGAGTCTGTTTAGATATTTTAAATTCTGAGGTCTCCCCTGACACACAGTGTTTTGTTTGATTTAGATGCAAATCTACCCAGAGAAAATGGATACCCTTATTGCACTACTCTGTGATTCTTTTTAAAAGAAAGAAAGAAACTTTATCCTTCTACATATTCTCTCATACATCTACCAGAAAATCAAAGCTACATCTTCTGCTATCTACCTTAAGAGTTTAAAAACTTTGTTTCATAAAGTCCTCAAAAATAAATGTAATACATCAGGGTAAAATAATAAAGATGACAACAGTAACAATGATCTCATACACATAATTTTAAATAGAAAATAACGTTTCCGAAAATAATATCTTTACCAAAAATTCTAACATTTGTTTTTAAAAACACTTGCCTGAAGTTTGCTAGGGTTCCTCAGCAAACTTTCAGGGAGCATATGCCCCTCAACACAGACCCAGGAGTACAGTGGTGCCCAAGAAGAACGCTGAACTAAAAATAAAACAGATGGGATTCTAGCCCTGGCTCTGCCTTTTCTAGCTCAGTGATTTGAACTACCTCCTCTTTACTTTTGGGGCTTGGCTACTGTCATCTAGAAAATGGAAATAATCCACTTGCCCCACCTACCTCACAGGACCATTGTAAAAATCCGAAACACACTATGTATCAAAGTGCTTTGAAAATTACAGAGTACTGCACAAAAATAACTTGTTACTAAACATTTTCTGAAATTATTGTCTTATATATATAACTAATAGCTACTGCTTTATGTATTTCCTATACTATTTACATTATATATACATATTGCATAATTTGAAAACATTTGAAAATCTTCAGTCTAATGAATGTACCTTACCTCACTGCTATTCAGAGTGCAGTCTATTCAACAGCACTGGTGTCACCTAAAGTCTGGCTACACAAACAGAATCTCAGATACCAAGACTTACTGGATCTGGATCTGTATTCTCACAAGAACCCCACATCTTCCTATGCACAGTAACATTTGATAAGCACTGCTTTCCAAAACAATTCTATTTACAGTAATAAGTAAATAAACAGAAAATTATCTTCAGAAAAAGTATTTCAAATAAACACATTTAGTCTCCAGAAATTTTAACAATCAACAACAGTTACTTAAAATCAGAAGCCACGTCTTATTCATTCTTACATGTCTGTTATACAACAGGTAACATTTCTGAGATAGAGACAAAAAAAGAGATTATCAATAATTAACACAGAAGATAGCAATCAATGTACATTTACCCTTGCATAGAATATGAAAATTTAATATCAATTATTAAATAAATACATATTCAGTATTTCTGGCATTAAGCTTTAAAAAATGGAATGAGTATTAAAATTTTTATATTTGAACACGGCCAAACCCAAATATAAAACCAAGAATGGTTCGGTTACATATGCTATCCATTAAGCAACAAAAAGTTATACTGCAATCTATTTGATGGAGAAGGAAACAAACTTCCAACATTATAAAACATGTCTAGTCAGACAGGGTTCAAATTCTTGCTCTGGCATTTAGATTAAATTTTCAACCAACTACTTAACATCTCTAGCCTCAACTTCTGTATGTGTAAAATCGGGATAATATTAGCATTTACCTTCATGGATATAAAAGAAATCACGTGGCCCATCTGGCACTGTAGGCACAAATCAGTATGCAAAACAGGAACTACTGTTTTAAAAAGTTAAAGTAAAATTTACCTTATCAAGTTTCAGTTCCAATTCTGCCACATCTCCTTCCACTTCTTCCAAAGCAGCCCTAAAAAATTAAACAAAAATAAGTTATTTTGTGTTTAAATGTACACTTTACTCTTGAAAAGTAACTCCAAGTGAAAAAATAGGTATGAATGCTTAAAAACTACACTTCATGTAAAGTATTAATTCCCTTAGAACAAAGTATGAATATTTCATAATCATGGGTTATAACAGATGAAAGATTATTGTTTAAGGTAATGAGAGAACACAAGCTAAGTTACTCAAAGTATTCATACTCTTCAAATTAATAACACTAGTTAGAACTATTTAGCATTAGGTTTTTTAAAACAAGCAAGAACTTTTAAAAGTTGAGCCTTACAAAACTCGTATTTCTATTCAACAAATCACATGTAATCAAACAGCAAAGCATCATTGGCAACCAAAAATAAAGGCTTTTACTTTTAGAAATAGTCAGAAAGATATATATTACCCTTATTTAATACACCATTTTGTTTCCAATGTATTTTTAAAGAAATCAGCAGATTCTTTTCCCCTAGGAATGACAAAACTCTAACACTAACATAGTACTTGGTATGCGCTGTAGGGCAACATTTCCAAAATTGGAAATTAAGGGGTGAAGAAAAGCAGCAACTAAAACTTTTTAAGGATAGCAAGATTTTATACTTAAGATTTTGTATACTTAAAAAAGTGACAGAGGATGAGAGGTTGGATGGCATCATCACCTCAACTGGACATGAGTCTGAGCAACCTCTAAGAGATGGGGAAGGACGGGGAAGCCTGGCATGCTGCAGTCCATGAGGTCACAAAGAGTCAGACACAAATGAGTGACTGAACAACAACAACAATACTGAAGAGTAAAAAAACATTATTCAAATTAAAAAATGTTATTCATCTACTTAAAGCTATCAGTTTAATTTTCAGACAACTACTCGATTAACTAGCAACTTCAAAATATCTGTTTTTTCATTTACCAAAATTTGTTTCAAATGGATAACAGTGGAGGAGTAGCCACCCAAAACCCTTTTGAACTCTGGGCAAGAATTCTCAGTTAGTGTTAAGAAGAGAAAAATAGCTAAGATATAAGCTCTACTCCCAAAAGTACCCACTTAACCTCTGTGTGGCCTCTTGAATGACCATTATTATCAGCTTGTGGTTCTACTTTTCTGCATACATGCTCAGTTGCTAGTCATGTCTGACTCTTTGCAATCGCATGGACTGTAGCCCACCAGGCTCTTCTGTCCATAGGATTCCCCCAGCAAGAATACTGGAGTGAGTTGCCATTCCCTTCTCCAGGGACTCTTCCTGACCCAGGGATGGAACCCATGTCTCTTAACGTCTCCTGCACTAGTAGGCGAATTCTTCACTGCTGCGCCACCTGGGAAGTCCTTCTAATTCTCTATCTGGCAACATTTATTGAAAAAGTTTTTAACTGCCAAGATAAGAAAATTACATAACTATAAATTACTCAGAAAAGAAATGCCAATTCTATAAAATGAAATACCTTAGCATATAGTTCAAGAAAACAAAAGGCGCTATACTTCCACAGCACAGAAAGAGAAATGCTTCTCTCAAACTAAAAAGTTCGTCATCTTCTGCAGCAGTTTTTCAAATGACACATTGTTCCCTTAGCCTAGATAACATTTCCCCTTCACATTAACCCTCATCTCTTCATTTCAGTTCAGTTTAGTCGCTCAGTCGTGTCCAACTCTTTGCGACCCCATGAATCGCAGCACGCCAGGCCTCCCTGTCCATCACCAACTCCCGGAGTTCACTCAGATTCATGTCCATCGAGTTGGAGATGCCATCCAGCCATCTCATCCTCTGTCATCCCCTTCTCCTCCTGCCCCCAATCCCTCCCAGCATCAGAGTCTTTTCCAATGAGTCTACTCTTCGCATGAGGTGGCCAAAGTATTGGGAGTTTCAGCTTTAGCATCAGTCCTTCCAAAGAACACCCAGGACTGATCTCCTTTAGAATGGACTGGTTGGATCTCCCTGCAGTCCAAGGGACTCTCAAGAGTCTTCTCCAACACCACAGTTCAAAAGCATCAATTCTTCAGCGCTCAGCTTTCTTCACAGTTCAACTCTCACATCCACACATGACTACTGGAAAAACCATAGCCTTGACTAGACAGACCTTTGTTGGCAAAGTGATGTCTCTGCTTTTGAATATTCTGTCTAGGTTGGTCATAATTTTCCTTCCAAGGAGTAAGCGTCTTTCAATTTCATGGCTGCAATCACCATCTGCAGTGATTCTGGAGCCCAAAAAAATAAAGTCTGACACTGTTTCCCCATCTAATTCCTATGAAGTGATGGGACCAGATGCCATGATCTTCGTTTTCTGAATGTTGAGCTTTAAGCCAACTTTTTCACTCTCCACTTTCACTTTCATCAAGAGGCTTTTTAGTTCCTCTTCACTTTCTGCCATAAGGGTGGTGTCATCTGCATATCTGAGGTTATTGATATTTCTCCCGGCAATCTTGATTCCAGCCTGTGCTTCCTCCAGCCCAGCGTTTCTCATGATGTACTCTGCATATAAATTAAATAAGCAGGTAACAATATACAACCTTGACATACTCCTTTCCCAATTTGGAACCAGTCTTTTTTTCCATGTCCATTTCTAACTGTTGCTTCCTGACCTGCATATAGGTATCTCAAGAGGCAGCTCAGGTGGTCTGGTATTCCCCTCTTGAAGAATTTTCCACAGTTCTTTGGGATTCACATTCAAAGGCTTTGGCATAGTCAATAAAGCAGAAATAGATGTTTTTCTGGAAATCTCTTCCTTTTTCCATGATCCAGCGGATGTTGACAATTTGATCTCTGGTTCCTCTGCCTTTTCTAAAACCAGCTTGAACATCAGGAAGTTCATGGTTCACGTATTGCTGAAGCCTGGACTGGAGAATTTTGAGCATTACTTTACGAGCATGTGAGATGAGTGCAATTGTGCGGTAGTCTGAGCATTCTTTGGCATTGCCTTTCTTTGGGATTGGAATGAAAACTGACCTTTTCCAGTCCTGTGGCCACTGCTGAGTTTTCCACATTTGCTGGCATATTGAGTGCAGCACTTTCACAGCATCATCTTTCAGGATTTGGAATAGCTCAACTGGAATTCCATCACCTCCACTAGCTTTGTTCGTAGTGATGCTTTCTAAGGCCCACTTGACTTCACATTCCAGATGTCTGGCTCTAGGTCAGTGATCACACCATCGTGATTATCTGGGTCGTGAAGATCTTTTTTGTACAGTTCTTCTGTGTATTCTTGCCACCTCTTCTTAATATCTTCTGCTTCTGTTAGGTCCATACCATTTCTGTCCTTTATCGAGCCCATCATTGCATGAAATGTTCCCTTGGTATCTCTAATTTTCTTGAAGAGATCTCTAGTCTTTCCCATTCTGTTGTTTTCCCCTATTTCTTTGCACTGATTGCTGAGGAAGGCTTTCTTATCTCTCCTTGCTATTCTTTGGAACTCTGCATTCAGATGCTTATATCTTTCCTTCTCTCCTTTGCTTTTCGCTTCTCTTCTTTTCACAGCTATTTGTAAGGCCTCCCCAGACAGCCATTTTGCCTTTTTGCATTTCTTTTTCTTGGGGATGGTCTTGATTCCTGTCTCCTGTACAATGTCAGGAACCTCCATCCATAGTTCATCAGGCACTCTGTCTATCAGATGTAGTCCCTTAAATCTATTTCTCACTTCCACTGTATAATCATATGGAATTTGATTTAGGTAATACCTGAATGGTCTAGTGGTTCTCCCTACTTTCTTCAATTTCAGTCTTAATTTGGCAATATGGAGTTCATGATCTGAGCCACAGTCAGCTCCCGGTCTTGTTTTTGCTGACTGTATAGAGCTTCTCCATCTTTGGCTGCAAAGAATATAATCAATCTGATTTCGGTGCTGACCATCTGGTGATGTCCTTGTGTAGAGTCTTCTCTTGTGTTGTTGGAAGAGGGTGTTTGCTATGACCAGTGCGATCTCTTGGCAAAACTCTATTAGCCTTTGCCCTGCTTCATCTCTTCACCTGCCTCTATGTTACTCATCATTTAAACAATTCAGAAAATAAAGCGTATTAGTTCAAGGATATCTATTTTTTGTAAACAGGTTGAAAACCTACATGCCCAGCAATAAGAAATAATGTAAATAAATGATGGGATCCTATCCCATCACCAAGGTAGAAGGTTTTTAAATGAGATTGATCTGTATCTACTGACATGGAAACATGTACATTACAGAGTATCACAAGGGAGGAAAAGCAATTTACAAAATTATATATAGCGTGAGTCCAATTTCTTTGGGGGGAGACCTACTGGTATATGCATATGAAAAAAATCTGGAAGCATATTTACCAGTCTGTTAACTATAATCTGAAGAATGGGCATCAGAGAGCAGAAAGTAAAAAAAGGGATTTACACTTTTTATGCTTACACTTCAAGACTGTTTTAGTATTTTCAATGATTTTAAATAGCATTTTAAAGTTAATAAAGGGGGTAAGTTCCAACATCCCCTTCCCAGGAGGTATGTCCTCTTGGTATCTCTATCTCTGTCTACTTCTCTCACTAGTCTGAGCTCCAGGTAGTGGTATAGACATTCGAAATGTCTGCTGAGCCAAAAAAGAAACTCCACAATTACTGTCAGAAACTTTCTTCATTTACACTGTTTTTTGGCCTCACCATATGGCTTGCAAGATCTTTAGTTCCCTAACCAAGGTATGAACCCAGACCCCCAGCAGTGGAAGCATGAGGGCCTAACCACTGGACCACCAGGGCATTCTCTCTCCATTTATACTTTTAACCTTCATTTATTTTAGCTTGATTCAATCTTCAACTTTAAGAAAATTACCTAAAATAATCAGCTTTTTTTTTTTTTTTTTTTTTTTGTTGTATTCTTTTTTTTTTTTTTTAATTTTATTTTATTTTTAAACTTAACATAACTGTATTAGATTTGCCAAATATCAAAATGAATCCGCCACAGGTATACATGTGTTCCCCATCCTGAACCCTCCTCCCTCCTCCCTCCCCATTCCATCCCTCTGGGTCGGATCTGATTTTATTAGTGGTTTCTACTAAACATACAGTTTGATAGAAACTTCATGTACATTCCTCAATTTTATTTCATTGTAGCATTCTATGAATTTATTTGTGAAACACTTTTAAACACCCTTCTTTAAAGAGGTAAAAGTTATGTAAAGTAAGAGAGAAAATGTGTTTTGCCTATCATTTCAGAATAAAGCCCTTTGTAATCACATATTCAAAGAATAAAAGGTTATCATGAAGGTTTCTTCAACATTTCACCTTCTCTAAGGAAAAAAATCTCTGTCCTTGGTTATTTAAGATGTGTTTGAGAAAACTTGTAGCAATAAGTAAATAGTCAGTGTCTAAGGCAGCCTGATAAGTTGCTGTATATCCTTACTATAAAAAAGTAAAATATATGGAAAGAACATGATCTGGGTTCAAATTCTGTCCTACCACTCATATTTAAGGCTAAGGTATTTTATCTGGTTTTTTCACTGTAAACTGAGTAAAGAAATACCTATTTAAAATAAAGGTTAAGTAAAGGTTAAAGGAGGGACTGTCCATATCACGGGCCACAGTACATATGTCATCACAAAAAAACTCAATCCATAAGAACTTCCTTCTCTGCTTTCCCTTCCCTGAATTCTGAGGTAAATTTTACCTTCTTATTACTTCTACTCATAATGCAAGAGAATCATTCTGGAGCACATCTTTACTATACAAATGAATAGGTAAAACAATCTACACAACAATCCTTCAAATAGTGAAAGACAGATATTATTCCTTTCCAACTCTCTCAAATACTTATTGAGCATATGAAAGTGAAAGTGAAAGCCGCTCAGTCATGTCCAACTCTTTGGGACCCCATGGACTATACAGTCCATGGAATTCTCCAGGCCAGAATACTGGAGGAAGTAGCCTTTCCCTTCTCCAGGAGATCTTCCCAACCCAGGAGTTGAACCCAGGTCTTCCACACTGGAGGCAGATTCTTTACCAGCTGAGCCACAAGGGAAGCTCAAGATACTGGAGTGGGAAGCATATCCCTTCTCCAGCGGATCTTCCCTACCTAGGAATCGAACCGGGGTCTCCTGCATTGCAGGTAGATGGATTCCTTACCAACTAAGCTATCAGGGAAGCCCTTATTGAGCATATAATTTTTGTAAAATGTGTAAGGCATTAAAGGGAACACATTACTGAACCTATCCTCCATAGCTTAAATGTAATAAAATTTATTAAATTTTAAAAGTTACATATACATTAACAATGAAAGAAAACACATGATTAAGTAGCAAAACAAGAAACATGTAAAATAATGTTAAAAGATGGTAAAAATAAAGGGCAAAAAAACAGAAGGCAGTCAGTAGAGTCTGACTGGATTATAATCACAGGATTATTACGAGAAAGTGAAGTCCCTCAGTCATGTCTGACTCTTTGTGACCCCATGGACTGTAGCCCACCAGGCTCCTCCGTCCACGGGATTCTCCAGGCAAGAATACTGGAGTGGGTTGCCATTTCCTTCTCCAGGGGATCTTCCCAAGCCAGGGATCGAACCCAGGTCTCCCGTATTGCAGGCAGACGCTTTAACCTCTGAGCCACCAGGGAAGCCCAAAAGAAAGTGAAAGTGAAGTCGCTCAGTCGTGTCCAACTCTTTGTGACCCCGTGGATTGCAGCCCACCAGGCTCCTCTGTCCATGGGATTCTCCATGCAAGAATACTGGAGTGGGTTGCCATTTCCTTCTCCAGGGGATCTTCCCGACCCAGGAATCAAACCCAGGTCTCGCGCACTGCAGCCAGACGCAGGCAGTCAGCAAATGACAGCCTATCAGACAATGTGGCCCTTAACCTACCGTCACACAAACAGTAAGCTAAAAATTTTTGCATTTTTAAGTGGTTGAAAAAAACAAAAGAAAAATATTTAATGACTTATGAAAATCATATTTCAGTGTTCATAAATAAAGTTTTATGGAAACACAGTCAAGCTCATCCACTGACACATTGCCTATGTAAGCTCTCACATCCTACTGGCAGAGTTGAACAGTAGGAGAGAGAACATATGGTCTAAAAAGCTTAAAATATTTACTACTACCTGACCCTTTATAGGAAGTTGACTGACTCCTCACTATAAATATCAAATGCAAGAACATGGATAAAAATGCTTTTTAATATATGAATGACATCAGTTCAGTTCAGTCGCTCAGTTGTGTCCCACTCTTTGTAACTCCATGGACTACAGCACACCAGGCTTCCCTATCACCAACTCCCGGAGCTTGCTCAAACTCACATCCATCATGTCAGTGATGCCATCCAACCATCTCTTCCTGTCGTCCCCTTCTCCTCCTGCCTTCAACCTTTCCCAGCAAGGGACTTTTCCAATGTTCGCATCAGATGACTAAAATACTGGAGCTTCAGCTTCAGCTCTTTCAACAATTATTCAGCATTGATATCTCTTAAGATTGACTTTGATCTCCTTGTCAATCTTATCAAGCAAGGTTTGATCTTTGATCTCCTTATCAATCTTATCAACCTTGTCAAGCAAGGTTTGATCTCCTTGCTGTCTAAGGGACTTTCAGGAGTCTTCTCCAGAACCAGAGTTCAAAGGCATCAATTATTTGACACTTAGCCTTTTTTATAGTCCAGCTCTCACAACCATACATGAGCACTGGGAAGACGATATCCTAACTATACAGACCTTCGTTGGCAGAGTAATGTCTGCTTTTCAACATACTGTTTAGGTTTGTCATAGCCTTCCTGACAAGAAGCAATCGTCTTCTGATTTCATGGCTGCAGTCACTATCCACAGTTATTTTAGAGCTCAAGAAGAGGAAATCTGTCACTGCTTCCACCTTTTCCCCTTCTATTTGCCATGCAGTAATGGGGCTGGGTGCCATGATCTTAGTTTTTTTTAATATTTAGTTTTAAGCTGGCTCTTTCACTCTCCTCCTTTACCTTCATCAAGAGGCTCTTTAGTTCCTCTTTGCTTTCTGCCATTGGAGTGGTGCCATCCACATATCTGTGGTTATTGATGTTTCTTCCACCTATCTTGATTTCAGCTTGTAACTCATCCAGCCCAGCATTTCTCATTATGTGCTCAGTGTATAGGTTAAACAAACAGGGTGACAGCAGACGGCCCTGTCGTACTCCTTTCTTGCTTCTTGACCCACATACAGGTTTCTCAGGAGACAGGTAAGATGATATGGTATTTCCATCTCTTGAGAGCTTTCCACAGTTTAATAATGATCCACACAGTCAAAGGCTTTAGCATAGTCGATGAAACAGAGGTAGATGTTTTTCTGGACTTCCCTTGCCTTCTCTATGATCCAGTGAACGTTAGCAATTTATCTCTGGTTCCTCTGCCTTTCTAAACCCAACATGGACATCTGGAAGTTCTCAGTTCACATAATGCTGAAGCTCAGCATGCAAGATTTTAAACATGGCCTTACTAGCTTGGGAGATGAGTGCAATTATCTGATGGCTAGAACATTCTTTAGTACTACCCTTCTTGGGAACTGGAATGAGGATTGACCTTTTCCAGTCCTGTGGCCACTGCTGGGTCTTCCAGATTTGCTGACATACTGAATGCAACACTTTGATGTCATCATCCTTTAGGGTTTTGAATAGCTCTGTACAGCAAAGTAATTCAGTTATATATATTCTGTTCTTTTTCCATTATGGTTTGTAACAGGTTATACGCTTCCCTGGTGGCTCAGACAGTAAAGAATCTGCCTGCAATGAAGGAGACGGGGTACAATAACTGGGTTGGGAAGATTCCCTGGAGAAAGAAATGGCAACCCCCTCCAGTATTCTTGCCCAAGAAATCCCACGGACAGAGGAGCCTGGCGGGCTACAGTCGATGGGGGTCAGAAAGAGTCAGATACAATTGAGTGACTAACACTTTGAATTTATAACAGGATATTGAATATAGTTTCTATGCTCTACAGTGGGCTTCCCTGGTGGCTCAGATGGCAAAGAATCTGCCTGCAATGCAGGAGACCCAAGGTCAGTCCCTGCTCGGGAAGACCCCTTGGAAAATGGAATGGCTACCCACTCCAGTATTCCAGCCTAAAGAATTACATGGAGAAAAGGAGGCTGGCAGGCTACAGTCCATAGGGTTGCAAAGAGTCAAGCACGATTGAGCAATTATCATACATACATATGCTATACAGTGGGATATTGCTCTTTGAATCACTTTATTTTTAATAATAACATCATTCTTTTATCTATTCATGTGTCACAGTTTTTTTGATCAACTCACAAAAGAGTTAACTAAAAATAAAAACATAAAACTAGAATGGGAAAAAATACAGCAGCAAGTATTAACACTGCAACATTTCTAGTCACATGATGATCACTTTGGGCTGTGAATTAAATAAAGCTCTATGAAAAGCACAAAAATAGAACTCTCCCACCCAGATAATTGCACATCTCTGATGTAGAAATAACCTTTTTTTGTTTTTGTTTGTTTTTTATTGAAGTACAGTGATTTACAATAAACTTTATAAATCACCATTTTTACGAGTTTATCCATAAAAATAACTAAATAGTATGTGTGACATGAGTATTGCACAGAAAATTATTTGAAATAAACAGGAAGAGTAATAAAAAAAATTACCCATCCATTTGAGATCCTTTAAAAAAAAAAAAACAAAACACTTCCACTTCAGCTTTTCAATATGCTTAATAGGGAATTTATAATCTAAGATTAGGTCACATGATGATGCAACCTAAAATGCAACTATGGCGTGTTCAACATCACTTGTTAAGCACATAAATATCCTCAAAGCATTAAACATGGATTTGAGGCTCTGTCATAACTACCTCCTAAAGAATTATGAAAGAGATCAAATAAAAAACTATAATGTATAGAATTTGAAACATCTATGTTCCTTGTTTTATAAAATATATATATGCCTAAAAAGCTGCATATAAACTGAATAACCATTTACTCAGAGGAGCTGCCTATATGCCTAGCATGACCTACCATTCCCAATCAATTCTTCTCAGCTCAAGAGCTTTACTCACCGTGGGCAGTACTGGCTATTCTTTGCAAAGACAGGACAATGTCAGGATGAGGGGATAGCTCACTGGCCCTAGGATAGCACGATAGCTCAACAGAGTGAAACTGGATTACCAAACCGTCCATATAATGAGATGGCTCCCCCTGGGTTTTTGACCAGAGAACACTTTTTAAAAGAAATCCTTCATTAGATTCTTTTGTACTGTGAATTGTTTTGTTCAATAAGTTGAGTCCTTTATAATTGGATCTCTGTAATATCTTTTTTTAAGAGGCACTGGAATGGAGTTTTAAAAACTGTTTGGGTTTGAATCCATATTTTACTTCTTACTACCTACATGACACTGAGTAAGATCTTTGTGTACAAATTTCATCTATAAAACACTGATAATAACAGTTATATTCCATAGAGATGTAGGAGAATAAATTTTAAAATACATATAAAAACCTTAGCACAAATGTTAGCTATAATTATCTATTCTATTAAAGAAAATACACAGTCTCTTTTCATTTTCATTTTATGGGGCCAAAAGGGAAGAAAGTAGTAATAAGATTAAGCTATTACATATACCCAACAAGAATTTGAAGTGGTTTAAAAATGAGTAAAAGTATTTCCCTGGTGGTATAGTGGGTAAGAATCTGCCTGCCAAGTAGGGGACATGAGTTCAGTTCCTGGTCTAGGAAGATTCCACATGCCTCAGAGCAACTAAAGCCCATGGGCCACAAAGACTGACATGTGCAAGCCCCTGAACCCGCACACTGTAACTACTGAGCCTGCGCGCCTCTAGCCTGTGCTCTGCAACAAGGGAAATCACTGCGATGAGAAGTCCGCACATCACAGCAAAGATCAGCCCCACCTCCACCACAAGAGAAAGCCTACACGCAGCAACGAAGAGCCAACGAAACCAAAACCTTAAAAAAAATAATAATTTAAAAAATGAAAAGGAGCAAAAAAAAAAGTTACAACAGACCTATGATTAGCAGATAAAACAGTAAGTTCAAACTGCTTTAAGAGAAGACACTTCAATACTTTTTACCTCTTACAAAAATTATATATCAAATAAACACTGGAGTCTTCTCCTAACTTCTTCATAACTTCAATCTAGGCCGCATGACTATGTAATAAAATTTACTTGAAAATCCACTAGGTTTTCCAAGGTTATTAAGGTCAGTTCAATCTAACTCTTTTTGTTTTTGTTGTTCAGTTGCTAAGTTTTGTCCGACTCTCTGAGACCCCATGTTCTGAAGCACACCAGGCTTCTCTGTCCTTCACTATCTACCAGAGTTTGCTGAAATTCATGTCCATTGAGTTGATGACACCATCCAATCATCTCATCCTCTATCACCCCCTTCTCCTCCTGCTCAATCTTTCCCAGCATCACGGTCCTTCCCAATGAGTCAGCTTTTCACATTAGGTGGCCAAAGTATTTGAGCTTCACCTTCAGCATCAGTCCTCCCAATGAATATCCACGGTTGATTTCCTTTAGGATTGATTCATTTGATCTCCTTGCTGTCCAAGGGACTCTCAAGAGTTTTCTCCAGCACCACAATTTGAAAGCATCAGTTCTTCAGCTCTCTTCTTCTTTATGGTCCAACTATCACATCCATACATGATCACTGGAAAAAATCATAGCTTTGACTATATGGATTTTGTTGGTGAAGTGATGTCTCCACCTTTTAATACACTGTCTGAGCTTGTCATACTTTCAACCCAAGGAACAAGCATCTTCTAAGTTCATGGCTGCAGTCACTGTTCACAGTGATTTTAGAGCCCAAGAAAATAGAATCTGTCACTGTTTCCATTGTTTCCCCATCTAACTGCCATCAAGTGATGGGACCAGATGCCATGATCTTAGCTTTATGAATGCTAACTTTTAAGCCAGCATTTTCACTCTCCTCTTTCACTTCCATCAAGAAGCTCCCTAATTGTTCTTCATTTTCTGCCATAAGGGTGGTGTCATCTGCATATCTGAGGTTATTAATATTTCTCCTGGCAATCCTGATTTCAGCTTGTGCTTCATCCAGCCCGGCACTTCACATGATGTACTCTGCGTACCTTTCCCAATTTTGAACCAGTCCATTGTTCCATATCCAGTTCTAACTGTTGCTTCTTGACTTGCATACAGGATTCTCAGGAGACAGGTAAGGTGGTGTGGTAGTTCAGTTTCTTGAAGGATTTTCCACAGTTTGCTATGATCCACACAGTCAAAGGCTTCAGCATCGTCAATGAAGCAGAAGTAGATATTTTTCTGAAATTCTCTTGTTTTTTCTATGATTCAACGGATGTTGGTAATTTGATCTCTGGCTCCTCTGCCTTTTTTAAATTCAGATTGTACATCTGGAAGTTCTCAGTTCACATCCTGTTGAAACCTAGCTCAAAGGACTTTGAGCATTACCTTGCTAGCATGTGAAATGAGCACAACTGTACAGTAGTTTGAACCATTCCTTGGCATTGCCTTTCTTCGGGACTGGAATGAAAACTGACCTTTTCTAGTCCTGTGGCCACTGCTGAGTTTTCCAAATTTGCTGGCATGTTGAGTGCAGCACTTTAACAGCATCATCTTTTAGGATCTGGAGTAGTTCAGCTGGAATTCCATCACCTCCACTAGCTGTGTTCATAGTAATGCTTCCTAAGGCCCACTTGACTTCATACTCCAAAATGCCTGTCTTCACACTTCTAGGTGAGTGACTGACTACTCCATTCTGGTTATCCAAGTCATTAAGATCTTTTTTGTACGGTTCTGTGCATTCTTGACACGTCTTCTTAATCTCTTTTAATACACATGTCTTCTTAATCTCTTTTAATACACACGTCTTCTTAATCTCTTAAGCATAGGTCATTGCCAGTTCTGTCCCTGTTACTGTTTTCACCTTTGCGTAAAATGTTCCCTTGGTATTTTTTCTTGAAGAGATCTATAGTCTTTCTCATTCTATTATTTTCCTCTATTTCTTTGTACTGTTCACTTAAGAAGACTTTCTTATCTCTCCTTGCTATTCTTTGGAACACTGCATGCAGTTGGGCATGTAATGCCCTTTCCCCTTTACCTTTCGCATCTCTTATTTTCTCAGCTATTTCTAAGGCCTCCTCAGACAACCATTTTGCCTTCTTGCATTTCTTTTTCTTTGGGATGGTTTTGATCCCTGCTTCCTGTACAATGTTATGAACTTCCATCCACAGTTCTTCAGGCACTCTATCAAATATAATCCCTTGAATCTATTTGTCACTTCCACTGTATAATCATAAGAGATTTGATTTAGGTCATACCTGAATGGCCTTGTGGTTTTCCCTGCTAACCTACAATGAGAGGAGAACCAACAACTGCAATCAGTATCAGGGGGATTGAATATATATTACACAATATATATATATTACATAATAATAATAAGGCCCTGAATATATATTTATTACACAGTAATTGTAAGCCACTATCACATAATAGTATGTGATAAACCATAAAGGAAAAGAATAGGAAAAAGAACAAACATAACTGAGTCATTTTGTTGAACAGTA
Organism: Bubalus bubalis; assembly: GCF_019923935.1. Lineage (NCBI taxonomy): Eukaryota > Metazoa > Chordata > Mammalia > Artiodactyla > Bovidae > Bubalus > Bubalus bubalis. The sequence continues at coordinate 117,581,757 of NC_059157.1, read as the reverse complement.
GAAATTAAACACAACATTTTAAATTAACTATGCCTCAATAAAATTAAATAATAAGCCACCTTTTAAAGAAAAGTCTTTGTCTGTATTTTTACAAAGTCTTAATGAAATTAAAAGGACATTCTCCAAATTCTGTTATACCAGAAATGTTAACTGCTCCTATCCACTCAGAGCGGTCAACTAAGCAAACCTGGCAAGATTCCCGAGAAAGCCAGTCCTGTGATGGAAAAAAGAATAATTGAGAAACAAACTAGAAATGGAAACCAAAATTTTAGTCTTTCCACCAACTAACATGAGTCTCTGGAAAGATCACTGATTCTCTCCAGACCTCAACTCTCTCATCCACTAAAAGTGAAGAAAAGACTGAATCATCTTTAATAACACGTCTACATTTTAACATTTTTTTATTCTGGAATAAGCTTTCAAAAGAAAGCCAGAACCTGGATTTGATTATCTTCTTCTCCCAAGCAGGATTTCCTCCAGACCCTCACTAGCACTTTCAATAGAGTTACACAATAAAAAGAAAAAACATACAAGCCATGAAAATCCTTGCCAAAATGCACTCATTCCTTTCAAACACCTCCTCTATATACTACTTAAAAACACAATGAATACAGATGAAAACAATGTTTGTTTGTTTTTTTTAAGGGTTTTATTCAGCTCCACATCTCAGGGGAAAAAATTGTATCTTCTGTTCACACATGTATCTTTCTGAGTGAGCTCCATTATATTTCATTTTTAAAGACTGAGACACTATTCTGCCATTTCTTAGAGGAAAAAAAAAAAAGAACATTTTTTTAAAAGATAGTTAAAAGAACATATCCCTCCTCTCCTCTCAGGTTCTCCTTAGTTAATGCACAGTATCCAAAGTAAAATCATTGAGCCCAGAGAAGAATGTAATTGAAAAGGTTACAGCCAAGATCCAGATCCAGATGTAAGCACTAGGTCCAAGTGAACGAACACCACAGTCTCAAATCACTACTCAGGTTTCAGTAACCCTATCAGTCAAAGCTCATTATTAAAAAAACAGAGCGGGGGGGGGGGGGGGGGGGTGGCGTGGTGGATAACACTCTTAAAATATTATCCAGATCAGCCTATACAAAGAATAAGAAGTACAGGATCTTCTGTCCCAAGGATTCCAGATTCTCTCCTTAACAGGGGTACGACTTCAATAATCACTTCCAGAATTTGCTCTGCATAGCAGATAGGAACCATACACAAAGTTATATTTTTATCATGCAGTGGCAAATATTCACTATTACAGGAAACTTGTCAAAGGAAATACTAATAATGTTTTATCTGGAAATTATTTTTTCCTCACACACATTAAAAAAAAAAAAAAATCAATAGACAGCCCTATTTCCATTTCACCCCCAACAATTTCTTGTCCACGGAGTTAGCAATATCCAAGCAGATGCACATCCTACTCCTAACTGCTGCTGCTGCTGCTAAGTCGCTTCAGTCGTGTCCAACTCTGTGCAACCCCATAGACGGCAGCCCATCAGGCTACCCCGTCCCTGGGATTCTCCAGGCAAGAACACTGGAGTGGGTTGCCATTTCCTTCTCCAATGCATGAAAGTGGAAAGTGAAAGCGAAGTCGCTCAGTCATGTCTGACTGTTCGCGACCCCATGGATTGCAGCCCACCAGGCTCCTCCACCCATGGGATTTGCCAGGCAAGAGTACTGGAGTGGGTGCCATCACCTTCTCCGACTCCTAACTATAGTAAGAGTTAACTTCCTTCTTCCGTGTCATAAAAGAAGGCAGTGTGGAAAAAGGGATGGCCCATCTATTATGCAGGGATCAATAATAAGAGGCACAGGACTAGGTAACAGTCGCTTCCAGTTTTCACAGAAGATGTAAAGCTGGAGTGAAAGCACTAGGCATCTAAAGAAAGGGAAGGTCACTTTCATGAGGGGAAAAAAAGATGATTAACGAAAAAACTACAGACCTACAGGCTATATGATACTGCCCTCAGGTGGGCCCCAAAAAATAAAAGATAAAGAAAAAAGTATTTCTGTCTTGATTTCACAACAAACTCAGGCAGGTCTGAGGTCAACAAGAAAAAAGTTTTTTTAAGTTGACTCTCTACAAAAGCAGTCCAGTACCAAGAATTCTTATCACTGTAGCAGGCCTTGTCATAACAGGACAATAAAGTAGCTACTTTCACTGTTTACAGGATTAAAATCAAATGTTCAACCAAAGCAGTGAAACCGCAAAGCCTATTATATTAGTAGAGTGTCAAAGGCAATTCTTTAGGGAGAAGCAGCTCTGTAAACTTCATGGTTCACAGTAGAGAGGGAGGAGCTTCCTATGAGCAAAGAACACTGAGACCATTATTACTGTCAGCATGACCAAGGAGTTCAAGTAAGATGGGACTATTAGCGAACTCCGGAGAAGGCAATGGCAAGCCACTCAAGTACTCTTGCCTAGAAAATCCCATGGATGGAGCAGCCGGGTAGGCTGCAATTTCATTTTCACTTTTCACTTTCATGCATTGGAGAAGGAAATGGCAACCCACTCCAGTGTTCTTACCTGGAGAATCCCAGGGACGGGGGAGCCTGGTGGGCTGCCGTCTATAGGGCTGCACAGAGTCGGGCATGACTGAAGCAACTTAGCATTAGCGAACTCACAATGAGAAAAAGAAGCAAGATGGTAGGGACATACAGAGCCAATCCAGATAAGACTATCAAAAATATTAATCAGAGACCTGTCATATTCCCCCTTTCATGGCTGTTCCCGATTACCCTTTCCAGGAACTAAAAGGCACAAGATATCCTGCGAACAGAGAAGGTAGGTAAGGTAACTACAATACATACTGAGCCTTTCAGAGCTCTTACATCATAGGTTAACAGACAAATCACACCTACAATATAACTTTCCGGACTATTCCATTACCCCCCAAAAAAATTACTTTAATACATAATTAGAATAACTTTGTATGACATTTTCTCTGTGTTGTACAATTTGCATGGCACCTTTATGCATGATATGGAATACATTATATTATGTTCAGTTCAGTTCAAACAGTCATGTCAGACTCTTTGTGACCCCATGGACTGCAACATGCCAGGCCTCCCTGTCCATCACCAATTCCCACAGTTTACTCAAACTCATGTCCCGTGAGTCAGTAATGCCATCCAATCATCTCATCCTCTGTCATCCCCTTCTCCTCCCGCCTTCAATCCTTCCCAGCATCGGGGTCTTTTCAAATGAGTCAGTCCTTCGAATCAAGTGACCAAAGTATTGGAGTTTCAGCTTCAGCATCAGTCCTTCCAATGAATATTCAGGACTGATTTCCTTTAGGATGGACTGGTGGAATCTCCTTGCTGTCCAAGGGACTCTCAAGAGTCTTCTCCAACACCACAGTTCAAAGGCATCAATTCTTCAGCACTAAGCTTTCTTTAGAGTCCAACTCTCACATCCATACATGACTACTGGAAAAACCACAGCCTTGACTAGTCGGACCTTTGTTGGCAAAGCAATGTCTCTGCTTTTTTTTAATATGCTATCTCAGTTCAGTTTAGCTCATTTCAGTCGCTCAGTCGTGTCTGACTCTTTGCAACCCCATGAATCGCAGCACACCAGGCCTCCCTGTCCATCACCAACTCCCGGAGTTCACTCAAACTCATGTCCATCGAGTTGGTGATGCCATCCAGCCATCTCATCCTCTGTTGTCCCCTTCTCCTCCTGCCTCCAATCCCTCCCAGCATCAGGGTCTTTTCCAATGAGTCTACTCTTCGCATGAGGTGGCCAAAGTATTGGAGTTTCAGCTTCAACATCAGTCCTTCCAATGAACACCCAGGACTGATCTCCTTTAGAATGGACTGGATGGATCTCCTTGCAGTCCAAGGGACTCTCAAGAGTCTTCTCCAACACCACACTTCAAAAGCATCAATTCTTCCATGCTCAGTTTTCTTTTTAGTCCAACTCTCACATCCATACATGACCACTGGAAAAACCATAGCCTTGACTAGATGGACCTTTGTTGGCGAAGTGATGTCTCTGCTTTTTAATATGTTGTCTAGGTTGGTCATAACTTGCCTTCCAAGGAGTAAGCGTCTTTTAATTTCATGGCTGCAGGCACCACCTGCAGTGATTTTGGAGCCCAGAAAAATAAAGTCTGTCACTGTTTCCACTGTTTCCCCATCTATTTGCCATGAAGTGATGGGACCAGATGCCATGATCTTAGTTTTCTGAATGTTGAGCTTTAAGCCAACTTTTTCACTCTCCTCTTTTACTTTCATCAAGAGGCTCTTTAGTTCCTCTTCACTTTCTGCCATAAGGGTGGTGTCATCTGCATATCTGAGGTTATTGATATTTCTTCTGGCAATCTTGATTCCAGCTTGTGCTTCCTCCAGCCCAGCGTTTCTCATGATGTACTCTGCATATAAGTTAAAGAAGCAGGGTGACAATATACAGCCTTGACGTACTCCTTTTCCTATTTGGAACCAGTCTGTTGTTCCATGTCCAGTTCTAACTGTTGCTTCTTGACCTGCATACAGATTTCTCAGGAGGCAGGTCAGGTGGTCTGATATTCCCATCTCTTGAAGAATTTTCCACAGTTTGTGGTAATCCAACCAGTCTAAGGCTTTGGCATAGTCAATAAAGCAGAAATAGATGTTTTTCTGGAACTCGCTTGCTTTTCTGATGATTGAACGGATGTTGGCAATTTGATCTCTACCTTTTCTAAAACCAGCTTGAACATCTGGAAGTTCATGGTTCACATGTTGTTGAAGCCTGGCTTTGAAAATTTTGAGCATTACTTTGCTTGCATGTGCTGCTGCTGCTGCTAAGTCACTTCAGTTGCATCTGACTCTGTGCGACCCCATAGACGGCAGCCCACCAGGCTTCCCCGTCCCTGGGATTCTCCAGGCAAGAACACTGGAGTGGGTTGCCATTTCCTTCTCCAATGCATGAAAGTGAGAAGTGAAAGTGAAGTCGCTCAGTTTTGTCCGACTCTTTGCGACCCCATGGACTGCAGCCTACCAGGCTCCTCCATCCATGGGATTTTCCAGGCAAGAGTACTGGAGTGGGGTGCCATTGCCTTCTCTGAATAAAGCTGTTACCTTTTTTTAAATTGCAAACCTGACTCAGTAGAAAATAGGCCAATACCTACTCAGCCAAAAAAAGGATGTAATAATGCCATTGCAGCAACATGGATGGACCTAAAGATTATCATATAAAGAGAAGTAAGTCAGACAAAGACAAATACCATATGATATTACTTATATGTGGAATCTAAAAATTTGAAACAAATGGACTGACTTACAAAACAGATACAGACATAGAGATACAGAAAACAGACTTATGGTTACCCAAGGGGATAGTAGTGGGAGAGGGAGTTAAATTAGGAGTTTGGGATTAACATATATACACTACTATGTATAAAACAGATAAACAACAAGGTCCTGCTGTATAGCACAGGGAACTATATTCAATATCTTGTAATGAAAGAATCTGAAAAAGAATACATATATATGTATGCATGTATAATGGAATCATTTTACTGTACATCTGAAACTAATACAACATTGTAAATTAACTATACTTCAATTAAAAAGGATTAAAAAGGGAAAACAGGCTAATATAAATAAGTAATTAAAAAAAGACAATGCAGATGGCTAGTGAATGGGAATAAATCCACATTAAGATGCTATTATTTAAGATATTTATTTCAATTGACAAAGATTTCGGTATATTCATACACATTTAGGGCTTCCCTGGTGGAGCAGAGGTTTAAGCGTCTGCCTGCAATGTGGGAGACCTGAGTTCGATCCCTGGGTCGGGAAGATCCCCTGGAGAAGGAAATGGGAACCGACTCCAGTACTCTTGCCTGGAGAACCCCATGGACGGAGGAGCTTGGTGGGCTACGGTCCACGGGTCGCAAAGAGTTGGCCCCGACTGAGCAACTTCACTTTCACTTTCATACACAGTTGGTGGAAGTGTAAATTCATCAGGCTTTGTAGGAGGCTGTGTATCACTGTGTAAGAAAAAAAGCATTTAGAAATTAACTTCGCTTTTTTCACTTAATAGCCTATTCAAAGTATCTCCATGTTATATAACTTCTCAATATTTTGAATAGCCATGTGTATTTGTTTATTTCGTTATTTATTTGGGAATATTCCCTGCAAAACACTTTTATAGAATGAATGTTCTTATCTGGACATCTTATTTGTTTCTTTGATTGTTGAGAAGTTATTAAAAACAATAATCTTCAAGGTGGGTTTCAGGATCACTGAGCAACCACTCAAGAGTAAGTTAATTGCAAATGGCAAGAATTTGCAGTTTCTTGCTTTTTAAATAAAGTTCAAACTGTTAGTCCTTTAAACCAGGCTTTGGAGCTTTGGTGGTGAAAAACTCGGTCTCTGCCTTATGCAGCAAATGGACACTTAAATTACAGTGTGTTAAGTGAGACAATAAAATTAAATCCTGGGGACAGATTAGAAAGATCTCTGTCTTGCATGGGCAAGTACGGCTTCCTAAAATAGGGAATGTTTAAGCTGACAGATGAAGGACAAACTGGGAATTACCAAGGTGAAGAGGAATTTGAAAAGGGCTTCTGGCAGAGAGCCAGAATATGTGGAATGACCCAAAAGTAAGTGAGCTAGTAGAATGATGAGGATGGAAGCATAAATAAGGGCCAGATCCTGGGCCTTTAGAGTCATAGTAAGGATTTTAACCTGAGGATTGGAGAGAGCCATTGAAAATGTTAAGTAGGAGGTTGATCATGTTTTTGCTTGTTAAAGAACATTTTGATTGCAGTGTGTTGATATGATTGACTTCACTGGAGCAGGAGAGTCCTTTAGAAAGTTGCTGCAGTTCAGATAAGAGGAAATGCTGGTTTGCTCTGGGCAGTTAGTCGAGATGGAAATGGACAGCACCACAGTACTTAGGAGGTAGAGTGACAGGCCGTGTTTGCTTGCATGTGAAGGAGGGGCGAGGGAGGCCAAGATGATGTCCAGAGCTATGTCTTGATCAACTGTGCAAATACTGTTTGTTACAAATCACTGAGACAGAGACTAGAAGATTTGGTGGAGAAGATAAATGCCCAGTTTTTTAGTTAAGCAGGGCGGGCTGCCCCGGTGGCTTAGTGGTAAAGACTCCTCCTGCAGTGCAGGAGATGCAGAAGACATGGGTTCAATCCTTGAGTTGGGAAGATCCCCTGGAGAAGAAAATGACAACCCACTCCAATATTCTTGCCTGGGAAATCCCACAGACAGAGGAGCTTGGTGAGCTAGAGTCCATGGGGCTGCAGAGAGCACAGCACAGCAATGGTTTACCAGGGCTTCCTTCATGGCTCAGATAATAAAGAATCTGCCTGCAATCAGGAGGCCTGGGTCTGAAGATCCCTGGGTCTGGAAGATCCCAAGAAGAAGGAAATGGCTACCCACTCCAGTATTTTTGCCTGGAGAATTCCACGGACAAAGGAGCCTGGCAGGGGGTTGCAAAGAGTCTGACATGATGAGCGACTAACACTTTCCCTTTCATAGTTCATTCAGACAGATATGTTCAATAGCAGTCTAAAGCTCTGAGAGAGTTAACAAGCTGGAGATAAATATTTGAGATTTTGATATTTATTTCCTTGAGAGTAAATCGGCTTTATAAGTTGGGGTAATTTCCTTTTGTATTTCATGACTACGTTTATGCTCAGACAGCTGCTTGCCAAATAACAGGCTGTCTGAAAGTGTTTTGTTGGTCATGTATTTACTTCCTCTGTTATAATTGGTGAGATTCAACCTAATTGGTTCTTTCATTTATTTTTACAGTTTTCATGGTGGTCTTAAAATGCACTGTGAGGAAGCACTTTCTTGTGCTTGTGTCTTCCTCTGTGGATAGACATTTGTCTCCTGTTCTTCTCAGGGCCACTGCCGTCGCAGTCAGTGTTACCTGAAGCGTGTGTGCTCGTCTCTGCACGTATGTGAGAGCTAGGGAGTGGAACTATCAGACAGAAGGGCATACGCATCTTTAATTTAACCAGATGCTGACAGACTGCTTTATGAAGGGGCTGTATCTGTGTACACTCCCACTAGCTATGTATGAGACTGTATGTTTTCTCTCCTGTGGTAGGTACTATCAGACTTTAAAATCGTCGTCATTCTGATGAGTGTGAAATGGTTTCTTGTGACTTTAAATTTGTTTCTTAATTGCCTGTGAAGTTGAGCATCTTTTCATGTCAACTATCCACTCATGATTTCTCTTCTACAAGTGACCTATTTATATTTACTCCCATCCTCTGTTAATTTGTCCTTTTCTTTCTGATTTGTGGAATTTTTGAACAGATGTACTAAACTATTGTCAGTGAAAATCTCTCCTCCCAATCTGTGGTTTCTCTTCACTTTTTAATTTTTTTTTTCCACTCTAAAACTTCACTTTCTGTGACTTGAGACTTTTAAGATTTACTGCTTCATTTGCTGGTTATTTTGGATATATGCATATCTTAGTTTTTATTTTTTTTATTTTTTTTTTTATTCATAGATAAGCTTTATTCCAATGTTTACATAAAAATGAGTTGATGTCGAACAGGAAAAGGTTTTTACAAAGGGTTAAAATTTATCAAACAACAGAACTTGGTCCTTCCCTTTAGTTTGAATTCAGCTGGCTGACGCATTGTTATTAGTATCCACCCTCACTAATCATTTTCATCACACACAGTATCTAAATGTCTTCGTCTTCGGATGGCACTTCCTATTTCCCTGGAAGTCTCTTAAACTGCTTTCAGTTACAAGAGAAGGGCAAGGATTTTATTGGCTCATGCTCTACTCCACTGGAGGCAAAGATACATCCCTCAATTCTCTTGTTTAAATTGTGGTTGTTGGCAAAGTGTCCAAATGAAGAATTTAATGCTAACACACAAAGAACATAGTATAATCTATGTATAACAGTAACTTTGCTTCAAATTTTTTTCATTAAGAATTATTTTTATTCTCTTTCCACAAAGAAGTTATAAAAATACCTGTAAAAACATTGAAAAGGCTCTTTAAAATCCTGGAATGAAAAATTCTGAAGTATAAATTATGATACATTGTCTATGATTTGCAAATAAAGAATAAAATAAATTCTACAAGTTGGAGTTTCTGAATGATTTTGGCAGGAATTTACCAGAAGGAGCCAGAACATCAAACCTTAACAATTTTCTATTTTCATCCCAATTGAGTTTTTGAAAAGCTATATAATCTGTTGACAGGTACAGTCCACATATGAACTTGCTTCCACCATTAATGATGAAGTCAATCTGAAGACAGAGATTTGTACGCTGGATGTACCAGGCTCTTCCATGCAACTGACTGGTTTTCTCTTATTTTTTTCCATCATGTTTTAAATAAAAGTAAATATATATATATGGTAAAAAAATTTAAATGGTACAAGAAGATTTAAAATAATCAGTAAATATCCTTTTTGCCCATAACCTAGAAAATCTGATGTCTTCCAAATCATCAGTCACATGAATAATTTGCAAAGTGAAGTCAACCTTAGAGTCTCTTCATCTGAAAATTATTCTCAGGATTTCTGGAATGTGTTGATTCTCTCATATATTGCCTCTGTTACAGAGGAAAGCCATGCAGTCTTCTTCTAAAAAACAACTAACGACGAAAGCAACTCGCACGCTCTGCTTCGAGAGAGCAAGTCCAGGCAACACCTTGTACTCCGTGGATCTGGTCCTGGCTACAGGCAGAAGCTCTGGTATCAACCAGAGACTTGGGCGGGTGGCCAGAGCTCAGCCAAGCCCTTTCTGAATGCCTCGGATCCTCTGGGCCAGCTGCACATCCTTCGGGAAGAGCGTGACGTGGCCGGCGTGTAAGGAGAGGAGATAGGCATCCTCGAAGAGATGAACTAGAAATGCTTCTGCCGCCTCTTGTAGGGCCAACAGGGCCTGGGCTTGCCAATTGAAGTCCACACCATGAGTGAATTGAACACATATTTCTCTTGCCAGGCGGCAGAAGGGGTTCTTCCTTAACAGCAGGTGTGTGGTCTTCTGAAGAGTTCAGATCTCCTTCAGGATTCCATGTCTCCGGCGAGCAGGTGGACGGGAGGATGTGCCTAAGGACGGGGCCGGCTCTGCCCTCAGTGTTGTGCATCCTTTGGGTTTTGACAAGTGAGTAACGACTTGCACTTACTGTTGTGGTGACACAGTTTTACTGCCCAAAGTACCCTCCGTGCTCTGCTGATTCCTCTCTCCCTTCATCTGGAGCCCTGTCAACCACAGGTCTGTTTAATGTCTTCATAGTTTTGCCTTTACCAGAATGTCATGTAGCTGAAATCATACAGCATACAGACTTTTCAGATAGGCTTCTTTGACTTAGTAATATCCATTTAAGTTTCTTCCATGTCTTTTCACGGCTTTATAGCTCTTTTGTTTTAAGCACTGGATAATATTCCACTGTGTGTAGATGTACTACAGTTTATTTATCAATTAACCTACTGAAGGACATCTCAGTTGCTTCCAAGTTTTTTGGCAATTGTGAATAAAGCTGCTATATACATCTGTGTACAGGTTTTTGTGTGGGCATAAACTTTCCACTCATTTGGATAATTACGAAAGAGCACAATTCCTGGATTGTATAGTATGTATTTTAAGAACATGTTTAGTTTTATGAGAAACCCCCAAACTGTCTTCCAAAGTGACTCTGCCATTTGCACTCTCAAAAGCAATGAATGAGACCTCCTGTTGCTCTACCTTTTCACCAGCATTTGGTGTTGTCTGGAGTTTGGCCATTCTAATTGTGTAGTGATATCTCATTGTTTTTTAAAATTAGTTAATCATATCATATCATAATGATTTATGATATATGTTTCAAGTGTACAACATAATGATTCATGATTTTTGAAGGTTATACTCTATTTAAAGTTATTATAAAACATTGGCTATGCTTGCTGTGTTGTGCAGTATATTCTTGTAGCTTATTTATGGTATACATAGTAGTTTACATCTCTTAATCCCCTATCCCCTCACTGTTTTATTTAATTTGTATTTCTTCTTCGCATATGATGTGGAGCATCCTGGAGCATCTTTTCATATGTTTATATGCCATCTGTGTATCTTACTTAGTGAGGTGTCCAGATCACCTGGGGCTTCTCAGGTGCCGCTAGTGGTAAAGAACCTGCCTGCCAATGCGGGAGACATAAGAGACACAGGTTCCATCCCTGGATCAGAAAAATTCCCTGGAGAAGGGAACGGCAACCCACTCTAGTATTCTTGCCTGGAGAATTCCACGGACAGAGGAGCCTAGCGAGCTACAGTTCATAGGGTAACAAAGAGTTGGACATGACTGAGCGACTAACACTTTCACCAGATCTTAGGCCTATTTTTTTTAACTTTTTATTTTATACTAGAGTATAGCTAATAACAGTGTTGTGATAGTTTCAGGTGGACAGCAAAGGGACTCAGGCCTATTTTTCAGCTGGGTTGTTTGTTTGATCATTGTTGAGTTTTAAGAGTTCTTTGTATATTTTGAATAGCAGTCATTTTATCAGATATATATTTTGAAAATATTTTCTCCTAGACTCTGGTTTGTCTTTTTATTCTCTTAAGCAATATTTATATTTAAATAAACATCGGAAAAAATAAAAAAATAAACAAACATCGGACATTTTTGTTTGTGGACTATAATTTTCTGATTGACTGATTAGTGTCCTAAGATAAGAAATCTTGGTTGTGATGTAGCACACCAAATAAAATAAGGCAGAACCAATACAATTTTAAATCAGTAGATACTTCCAACTAAAACTAGTTCCATAAAGAATAAAACTTGAACGCTTTAAGATTTAAATTTATGCAGAACTCCCCTCTATGCAATATAATAAAAATTATTTATTCAACTATTTTCAACATTTATTCAACTATTTTCTTCACTATATTGTTGAAGCAATTTCTTTCCATTCCTTAGTATATTTCAGCCATGAATATTTTTCTTATATATTTAAAATTGAATCTCTTTCCGTTACTCTGTATCCTCTTATCCTGCTTTTTAAAAAAGTGCTTATACTACCGGACATAATATGTGTACATATTTGTTTACAGTCAGTCCTACTTAGACTTTATTATTTGTTGTAATCCCACTTAGATTCTATGAGAACAGAGATTTATTTTATTACTGTATTCTAAGTTCCCTGTATAGAGCTTGGCATCCAGTAAATGATATAGAAATATTTGTTGAATGAATAAAAAAATCTTACTTATATTTTAAAGTGCAAAGCTTAAAAAAAAAAATCACTGCTAATTTCTAAGGCAGTTGTTATAACTTCAATTGTTATTATACCTGAAACTGATTTTACAAAGACTTCTTGCAGATCAAAAGGGCTAAAATCTCTTTTCAGTACTATTACTCAGAATTTCAGATTTCATATTCTGAGCAACCAGTTGTATGCGTGTTAAATTGCTTCAGTTTTGCTGACTCTTTGCAACTCCATGGACTGTATGCAGCCCAACGGGCTCCTCTGTCCATGACATTTTCCAGGCAAGAATACTGGAGTGGGTTGCCATGACCTTCTCCAGGGGATCCTCCCAACTCAAGAATTGAACTCACATCTCTTGCATCTCCTGCATTGGCAGGCGGGTTTTTTACCTCTAGCGCCACCTGGGAAGCCCCCTTAGAATGACTAGTTTCCTGTTGGTAATATTAGGTATCACCAGGAAAGTGCAACTGAGATGTAATAGATCAACTGAGTGTTTAATGAACATCCATTGTATTTGTAGCTATTATAAATCAGTGGATTAGAACTAGTGATGAACTACAGAATAGGAATAAATGCTCAGCTTGTTGTTGTTGTTTAGTCGCTAAACGTGTCTGACTCTTTGCAGCTCCATGGACTGTAGCCCATCAGGCTCCCCTGTCCGAGGGATTCTTCCGGCAAGAGTACAGAGTGGGTTGCCATTTCCTTCTCTAGGGAATATCCCAAACCAGGGATTGAACTCACATCTCCTGCATTGGCAGGTGGATTCTTTGCCCCTGAAGGCCATCAGGGAAGCCTAGTGTTCAGCTTAAATGCATATATTACAACAACTGTATAGTCAATTGCATTATCTCCTTTTTAGTATAAGGATTTTTAAACAGGAGGATGAGATCTTGCTGATAGAAAATAAAACTTGAAATATAAAGACTCGGAGAGGGAAACGGCAGCCCACTCCAGTATTCTTGCCAGGAAAATCCCATGGACCGTGGAACCCGGTAGGTTACCGTCCATGGGGTCGCAAAGAGTCGGACAGGACTGAGAGACTTCACTTTCACTTTAACATAAAATACAAAGTTAATAAAATGTTTAAAAAAAAAAAAAAAGAAATATAAAGACTCTTGGCTCTTTAGCAATAGTTAATATGACTGCACTTAAAACTACTGTTGCTAGATTGTTTAAACAAAGATAACCCAGACTTCAGAGTTTTGTTTAGTGCTGAAAGATATGATTAGCAAATTTGTGGGACAGAATTATAACCCATCCCTAAGCAGTTAATGAAATTAAGCTTACCTTGTGTATATGTGTTGCTTTTAATTTTGAGAATTTATTAGCAAAGAGTAACAGTAACTGTAGCTATACAAAAAGAACCATAGAGTTGGAATGCAAGATATCCCAACTTTATAGAAAGATAAGAAAATACAGATCTTGATCTGTAACTTGTCTCATGGAAAGTTAGAGAGCTAGGTTAACAGTCCTTGTATTTGTAGCTGTTAGATTGTGTTTAATGTTATGAGTGGCAATAGAACTTTTCTTTGCACTTCTGAGAAAGAATAGGAAAGTTTCTTTTTCATGTAATAACTAGCTTTAGCTTAAAGGAAGGGACTGAGAATGGAGAAGAGTACAAGGAAACTAGATACTTGTTTATTTTTAATATGCATTTTCAAAATTTCTAGTTGGGAAATTTTTTTTCTCATTTTAGTTCCAGGTACTTTATTTTCTTAGAAGATTTTCCAAACTTCTATTTTAAAATAATAGATTAATCCCTTACATAGTCACATACGCTTAGGTCATCAAAATACCAGGCTAGAGGTGTTTCTCAACATAAAAAAATTGTTTTCCAGCCACTTTGACTTGTCATAAAATTAGTGTTTATTCTCAGCTCTTATCTTATTTGATCTGTTAGTAGCTTTTGACATGGTTGATCACTCCTTCCTTTTTTATAAACTTTTTTTTTAACTTCTGTACCACACTGTGGTTTTCCTCTTATCTCATTAGTTGCCTTCTTCTCAGTTTCTTTTTCTAGTTCCCCTTGTTCTCCCTGACTTTATGTATCAGAGTGTCCCAGACCTCAGTCCTTAATTCTCTTTTCTATCTTCACTTTTTTTTGGATAATGTCCAGTGCCTGGCTGTAAATGCTATCGACATGCTTATGGTTTCTAAACTTGTTCCCTTAGTTCAGACTTCTGAAATCCAGACTTTTATATTTATCTGCCTGTCTGATGCCACCACTTATATGTATCTAATAAATATTTCAGGGTCAAATCCCAAACTGAACTCCAGATATTTTCTACCAGACCTGTTCTGCCCATAGTCTTCTCCATTTCAGTTGGTTGCAACAGTATCATTTTGGTTGCTCCAGCCAAAAACTTTTAATCAATCTTTAATTACACATCTGTCCGCTTACTGACATATCCGTGCATGCATATGCTCACACTCCATATGTAGTCTGTGAGGAAATCCTCTTTAGTTTAAGCCACTTTCCAAATCCTCTATTAGTCCACATTCTAGAGTATTGTGAAAAAAATCCTATTTTTCTCAACTTTAAAAGAAATTATAGGTACTGTAATCATTCATTAAAGGTGTATAGACTCTTCCTTGTATGTGGAAAGAACTTTATCATTGTTTCATTGAAAAATTGGTTTTGAGGTATATGGAATTGTCTGTGTATTCTTTTTTATTTCATTTTCTCTAAAGACTTTTAAAATAATACCTCTGTGAGGCTGGAGAGGTTATGGCAAATTGGAATAATTAAAGTCTGGAATTGTAATTGGAAGGGGAATTGGAAAGTTAACATATACATACATGTACACTGAGATACAGGTATAATAATCACAGGTGGTCCTGGACCCTAGATTATATAAATTGTTTTAAATGCTGCATCTTTCCATCCATCCAGTAAACATGGGTGTTACTTGTTAACTAACCAAATTAGCTAATGGAACCACAGTCTCTGCTCAAGGCCTCTAAGTTTTGACTTCTAGACCAAGAGTTGAATTATCATTTTGAGAGGTGCTCATTCCACTGAGGAGTAGAAGGGGCTTCAGTGTCACAAGTTTACTATCCAGAATGGTTTATGGTGTGAACACTGACTTTAAAACCCTGAACATTTCAATTATGCTCTTAAATTTGTATTCTTCTGCATCCTGTTTACAAATCTTGGAAAGCTGCAATGTTTTACTGCAGATAAAATACTATGTAAAGTGCTTTTCTAAACACAGCTGCTCTACTTTCATTAAACAGTTTGGACATTCAGCAATTTGCTAAGATTTCTTCCAATTTGATTCTGTGATTCTGGGATTGTTGCTCATTTTCCTCTTAATATTTTTTCTGTCTATTATTTCATCTTACTATTTTATATTCTTTTCATAATATAATAATATATATTCTTCTCATAATGACAAAATTTGGTCCACTGGAGAAGGGAATGGCAAACCATTTCAGTATTCTTGCCTTGAGAACCCCATAAATAGTATGAAAAGGCAAAAAGATACGACATGAAAGATGAACTCCCCAGGTCGGTAGGTGCCCAACATACTACTTGGAAATCAGTGCAGAAATAACTCCAGAAGGAAGGAAGAGACGGAGCCAAAGCAAAAACAACACCCAGTTGTGGGTGTGACTGGTGATGGAAGCAAGGTCCAATGCTGTAAAGAGCAATATTGCATAGGAACCTGGAATGTTAGGTCCATGAATCAAGGCAAACTGGAAGTGGCCAAAGAGGAGATGGCAAGAGTGAACGTCAACATTTTAGGAATCAGCGAACTAAAATGGACTGGAATGGGTGAATTTAACTCAGATGACCATTATATCTACTACTGTGGGCAGGAATCCCTTAGAAGAAATGGAGTGGCCCTCATAGTAAACAAAAGAGTCCAAAATGCAGTACAAGTTAATATATAACCTCACCTATACTTCACATTATTACATTCACAGCTTCAATTTTAACATCCAAATCATCATCCACCTAAAATTTATTCTGTAGAAGTAAATGTACCTAGTCTAGCTTGTTTTCCACCAAGTAGTGAGCCAGTTTTCCCTCTATTTCTCAGGTAACTATTTTCCACTGATCTGAAATACCACCTTAATCAAACCCTAAACTCCCATATACATTTGAGTCTGTCTCAGAATTTTTTAAAATTCTGTTCATCTGTCAAACCTGACCTCAGTACAACACTATTTTAATCTTGTTATTCCAATAATACATTTTAAAATCTGATGCAGGACATCATTGCTCTTATTTTCCAAAGTTTTCTTGGCGAGTCTCACACATTTGCTCTTGCATGTAGAAATTTAACTTTATAAATTAATTTAGGAAAAATGTACAATTTTACAATGTTGAGTCTTCAAGCAACAGACATGATTCCTTAGTCATATTTTCCCTTTTTGTCATCAAGCTTTTAGCTGCTGTATAATTATAAAGCCCCACATAATTTTTACTTCATTTCTATTCATTTTATATATTTTTTCACTAGCTTAATTTCCCTGAACTTGTCTTTATTTCTATCTACTTAATTGCTATGCAGAAAATTTTTGTACAACCATGTTTATGGTCCTTTTTGAATTGTTTTGTTCATTTTCACTATATCTGCCTTATACTTTATCAGACCTAAACATTACAAGCTGAAAAAGGGCTATAAGAATATAGTCAGAAAACAGAAGAGATTCAGAGATAACATTTACACATAATTCCAGAGACTGTTTTATACAGGATATTACCTATCCATTCCTTTAAAGGAGAGCAGCGTGCACTGTTTTGCATGTTACTTTCTTTTCATCAGGGAATTCTGAGAGTGTTAAAAACAAAATGAATTTATTTTAAATTCAAAAAGAAAAAAGAAAGAAAATGGATTCATCTCTGACTACATGCAACAAGCTAAATTTTTCAAGAAAGATCAGACCTTAAAAAACTGGAAATAGAACTGCCATAAGACCCAGCAATCCCACTGCTGGGCATGCATACCAAGGAAACCAGAATTGGAAAGAGACACATGTACCCCAATGTTCATCGCAGCACTGTTTACAATAGTGAGGACATGGAAGCAACCTAGATGACCATCAGCAGACGAATGGATAAGAATGCTGTGGTACATATACACAATGGAGTATTACTCAGCTATTAAAAAGAACGCATTTGAATCAGTTCTAATGAAATGGATGAAACTGGAGCCTATTATACAGAGTGAAGTAAGTTAGAAAGAAAAACACCAATACAGTATATTAATGCATATATATGAAATTTAGAAACATAGTAACAATGACCCTATATGCGAGACAGTAAAAGAGACACAGATGTAAAGAACAGACTTTTGGACTCGGTGGGAGAAGGCAAGGATGGGATGATTTGAGAAAACAGCATTGAAACATGTATATTGAATTCAGTTCAGTTCAGTTCAGTCGCTCAGTCGTATCCGACTCTGCGACCCCATGAATCTCAGCACGCCAGGCCTCCCTGTCCATCACCAACTCCCGGAGTTCACTCAGATTCACGTCCATCGAGTCAGTGATGCCATTCAGCCATCTCATCCTCTGTCATCCCCTTCTCCTCCTGCCCCCAATCCCTCCCAGCATCAGAGTCTTTTCCAATGAGTCAACACTTCGCATGAGGTGGCCGAAGTACTGGAGTTTAGCATCATTTCTTCCAAAGAAATCACAGGGCTGATCTCCTTCATAATGGACTGGTTGGATCTCCCTGAAGTCCAGGGGACTCTCAAGAGTGTTCTCCAACACCACAGTTCAAAAGCATCAATTCTTCGGCGCTCAGCCTTCTTCACAGTCCAACTCTCACATCCATACATGACCACAGGAAAAACCATAGCCTTGACTAGACGGACCTTTGTTGGCAAAGTAATGTCTCTGCCTCTGAATATGCTATCTAGGCTGGACATAACTTTCCTTCCAAGGAGTAAGCGGCTTTTAATTTCATGGCTGCAGTCACCATCTGCAGTGATTTTGGAGCCCAGTAAAATAAAGTCTGACACTGTTTCCACTCTTTATCCATCTATTTGCCAGGAAGTGATGGGGCAAGATGCCATGATCTTCGTTTTCTGAATGTTGAGCTTTAAGCCAACTTTTTCACTCTCCACTTTCACATGTATATTACCATATGTGAAAAAGACCACCAGTCCAAGTGAAACAGGGCACTCAAAGCCGGTGCACTGGGACAACCCTGAGGGATGGAACACGGAGGGAGTTGGGAGGAGAGTTCAGGATGGGGGACACTTGTACACCCGACACTTGTACACCCATGGCTGATTCATGTATGGCAAAAACCACTACAATAATGTAAAGTAATTAGCCTCCAATTAAAATAAATTAATCAATCAATTAAAAAAAAGAAAGACCAGAGACATTTCCAAAAAATAGCAGAAAGAAGTACACAGCCATGCACTTGGGAGAAGAGGATCATGGATGGAAGCAAAAGGAAAAGAACCCTGTTCTCAGAATCCATCTGACACAGCTTTCAGTCTAAAAATGCAACTTACTACTTAACTTTGAAACATTAAATGTCTCTCGCAAACTAACATATATTTGTTTTCCCAGGGGAAAAAAAAAGAAAAGAAACTTATCATCCTGCCACAGAAACACCTCCTTCAGAGGAATCTCACTAAGTCTGGAATAAATTATGAGGGGAAAATCATGAAAATCTTTTCAGTGGTGAACCATCTGAAATGATTTGTGTATTAGACTTAATTTGGGAGAAAGAGGCTGACCCTGTTGCTTTTCCCTCTTACTCATTTGATCATTCTACCAGAGACTCAAGATCAAAATAAATGACACCTTAATTATGCTGATCACAGTAAATCTTAGTACACTAATGGCTTCCCTGTGATTAAGACATAAAGGCTAACTTAGCAGACAGGGCAAAAAGACAGCATCTCTTCCTGTTGTTTTTCTTCCTATTTACTCTGACAACATTCTTGTATGTCTTAAATGTTTCACTTAATTTCCACAGTCAAGTCAATGTCACAGGAATTTTCATGAGGGCAGACTACCTCTTAACACAGTTTATCAAAAAATTCCTTTTTTCACCATTCAAATTAGACTCTGCAGCTCATACACTCAAAACAAAAAATAAAGAGAAGGAAAAAATATACACACAATTAAGCAGTTAGCCTGGGGTTTGAGTAAATTTATTGGTACTACAGTCATTACTGATCAGTCTATTACTTTGATAACCCCACTGCATGACATAGTAGAGAATAAAACGTCTAATAAATGAGACTTTTAATAAATGTAATCCCCATTCCCACATTACCTACTACTTCAGGAGTAATATTCCATCTGTCAGTTCTGAGCTCAAAACATAAACCAATTACGGGAGGCAGGGGTGGGGGAACACATTCCTCAGTAGAAAAATCTTAAAACTTCTAGTACCCAGACAACGGAATAGAGTTGGTATAAACTGTGTTCTACTCCTTACTGTCATTAATTTGCTACATCATACTGGCCAATCACTTCAAATCTGACTGATTCGTTATCTATGAAACTGCAAATATCACTTATCCTACTTTTCCCAAAGGAGCTTTGAGAATCCTAAAATCTGAGTCAGGCACTATCAAAGATAACCCATTTTAAATGTTCCATTTCAAAAATACAGAAACCAAATCAATTCTACTAAAAAAAGAAAATAAATACAAAAGAATAAAACACTAAATAAATAAAAATAAGCATTACAAAGAAATAAATTCTACAGAAATTTAGAGAAGATGGAAATCAATGGGAGAATGACTAGATGACTACTTTAAACAAGGAGATTTTTCTTTTTTAAGGGAGAGTGGTAAGAACATGTTTTCTTTCCTTCTCCAAAGTTTACAAACATCAATTTTAAAAAATTATTATTATAGGAAACTCCACCTACTGTGAATCCAGGGATTGGCTACAATTCCATACCACAGATAAGAATGTAGGTCCAATACCTATATTGCTTTCCTGGTGACTCAGATGGTAAAGAATCCGCCTGCAATGCGGGAGACCTGGGTTCGATCCCTGGGTTGGGAAGATCCCCTGAGGAAGGGAATGGCTACCCACTCCAGTACAGGAGATCAGGTTTGATCCCTGGGTCAAGAACATATACCCTAGAAGAGGGCATGGCAACCCACTTCAGTATTCTTGCCTGGAGAATCCCATGGACAGAGGAGACTGGCGGGCTATGGCCCACGAGGTTGCAAAGAGTTGGACACAAATGAAGCAACTGAGCACAGCACAGCACCATGCAATAAGGAAAAATGAAAAGCAGAGTCCCCACAATTTCACTAATCTAAAGCCAAGTACAGATCTTTAAATTAACAGAGTTCAGAAAAGTCTTATTAACAGCATATAGTAACAAGATACCAAAAAGACTTCTGGTTCAGCTTAGGGACGCTGGACTGGTTTTATCTGACTTCAACCTGAGAAACCTGAAGACAAGCATTTGATTGGAGTTACTCACAGCAACAGCAGCTACAATTACAAAGTAGCTGCTGTCACCAATAGCAGGCCAAGGAGAATGTTTCCCATGTTAAAAATATGAACTACTTTGGAGTTGTCTTGGGCTTGTTTTATGTCCTGGAATGAGAAAATTTCTGCAGAGGCTGAACTGTACCACCAGATGCCAATGGACAGAAATACTATAAACAACCAGCCTAACACGAAACACTGGCCTAAGATGAGAGAAAGTAGTTCAGTTCAGTACAGTTCAGTTGCTCAGTCATGTCCGACTCTTTGCGACCCCATGAAGCACGCCAGGCCTCCCTGTCCATCACCAACTCCCGGAGTTCACTCAAACTCATGTCCATCGAGTCGGTGATGCCATCCAGCCATCCCATCCTCTGTTGTCCCCTTCTCCTCCTGCCCCCAATCCCTCCCAGCATCAGGGTCTTTTCCAATGAGTCAACTCTTCTCATGAGGTGGCCAAAGTATTGGAGTTTCAGCCTCAGCATCAGTCCTTCCAATGAACACCCAGGGCTGATCTCCTTTAGAATGGACTGGTTGAATCTCCTTGCAGTCCAAGGGACTCACAACAGTCTTCTCCAACACCACAGTTCAAAAGCATCAATTCTTCGGCGCTCAGCCTTCTTCACAGTCCAACTCTCACATCCATACATGACCACAGGAAAAACCACAGCCTTGACTAGACGGATCTTTGTTGGTAAAGTAATGTCTCTGCTTTTCAATATGCTATCTAGGTTGGTCATAACTTTCCTTCCAAGGAGTAAGCATCTTTTAATTTCATGGTTTTGGAGCCCAAAAAAAAAAAGTCTGACACCATTTCCACTGTTTTCCCATCTACTTCCTATGAAGTGATGGGACCAGATGCCATGATCTTAGTTTTCTGAATGTTGAGCTTTTCATTGACGGATTAGGGAGTAATAGTAACAGCATTCTCTAGACTGAGCTTTTTTTTTAACAGAATCATTGAGGTATAACTGAGTGCACATATATTTGAAGTGTACAATTTGATACACACACACATATTCATAAAGGCATCACCACACTCAAGATAATAAACATATCTATCACCCCCAAAATTTCCTCATGCCCCTCTGTAATTTCTGTCTCCTGCCCCTCCTCTCCCTCCTCAGGTGCTTTCTGTTGCTATAGATTACAAGAATTTTATATAAATGTTAATATAACTCCTTGATCTGGGTTCTTTTGCTCAGCATGCATTTTCTGAGATTCATCCATGCTGTATCGACAGTTTATTCCTTTTTGTTCTGAGCAGCATTCTGTTTTAAGGATATACCTATTTATCCACTCACTGTTGATGGACATTTGAGTTGTTTTCAGTTTTCAACTATTACAAATAGAGCTGCTATAAACATTCAGGTATAAATCTTTTTATGGCCATATGCTTTCTTTTCTCGTGGATAAATACCTAAGAGTGGAATGTGTGCATCATATGATAAGCATATGCTAAATTTTCAAGAAACTGTCATTCTGGTTTTCAAAGTAGTTTTGCCATT
The DNA here is from genome assembly GCF_019923935.1 of Bubalus bubalis. NCBI lineage: Eukaryota > Metazoa > Chordata > Mammalia > Artiodactyla > Bovidae > Bubalus > Bubalus bubalis. The sequence continues at coordinate 117,559,647 of NC_059157.1, read as the reverse complement.
TTACATATCTACTACCGTGTATAAGAATTCTAGTTGCTCCACATACCTACCAACACTTGGTATGATCCGTCTGTTTCATTTTAGCCAGTATACCAGGTATGTAGTGATATACTGAGTAGGATATTAATAATTTGCATTTCCCCAATAATAAAAGAAGTTGAACATCTTTTCATAAGCTTATTTGCTACCCTACATCTTCTTTCACTATTCCCGAGAGGTGAAAGAATGGCTTCTGGCAGGCAGTAATACAGACACTAAGACAAAAAGGACGAACAGGAGGAAACTAGTGAAAGGGAGTGGAAAAAGCTTTCCAGGCAAAGAGAACAAACAGCCTGCTCAAAGCCTGGAGGAGGCAGCAAACAGCATGGAGTTTCCTCCTCCAGTCTGCTCGAGGAGCTGAAATAAGACCTTCCGAGGAAACTAAATCCACATGTGTACATGTTAAGGTCCAAATTTTTTAACATTCGCACTTTTAAACAATGTTAATTTTTAACATAATGCCATCCAACAAAATGCAAGACAAGCAAAATACATATCTGTGGGCAAAATAAGAGCATGTTATCAGCCAGTTTGTAATCTCTGATACAGAAGAACTAAGTAAGGTTATTAATATGATTGACCTAAAAGACATGTAACTATCAACCAAGATTTACACTCTGCCGAGTATACACCTTCTATTTAAATATTCATGGACCATTTTAAGAAATTGGTTAAGCCACAAAGAAACTTCGTAAGTTTCACAGAGTAGAAATACAACTAATCACACTCATTAACCACTATGTGATGAAAACTGAAATAGAAGGAAGGAAACAAAAAAATCCCAATCCTAGGAACTTTAAATTTTTCTCCTAAACAGTGTTAAGTTAAAAATAAAATCAAAACTACATATTAACAATATATGATAAATAATCATAAAAACACTTCACAGCAAAATCCAACAAAAGCTCAAAGAAAAACTTATACTCTTGAGGACTTTATACTGAGTATTAGACAAAAGGCTGTAAATGAACTCAAAATACCATATTTACTTTATTCTTTCTAAAAAAAAAAAGCAGAAAACAGTATTATGAAATCTAAGGCAGACATTAATTTAAAAAAAAAAAAACTCAGCAATACCCTGGCAGCCCAGTGGTTAGAACTTGATGCCTTCACTGCTGGGGCCTGGGTTCAATCCCTGGTTGGGAAACGAAGATTCCACAAGCCATGTGGCATGGCAAAAAAAAAAAAAAAAACAAAAAAAAAACAAAACAGAAAACAGCACCCTAACACTTCATCACAATGCCAAATTCATTTTTATCATCTCCCAACACAAGAAAGGTGAATATATTACAGTAAGATAATTTGAGACCACAGTCACATAATTTTTATTATACTTTGTTATCAATTGTTGTTAGTCACTTACTGTGCCTAATTTATAAGTCAAGTTTATCACAGATATGTATGGATAGGGAAAAATGGTATATATACAACTCAGTGCTACTGCTGGTTTCAGGGATCCACTGGGGTTCTTGGAATGAATTTCCCACTGATGAGGGTGGGAACTACTGTGTTACCAAAACCTAAAACAGAACAATAGCTCATTATAACTTCTAAATATTAATACAAATTCATAAATAAAATGTAATGAAATCCAGCTGTTTTTTAAAATTATGACTAAATGAAGTTTACAGGACTGTAATGATACTTTAAATCCATTAATTTTACTATGTTACTAAATCAAAGAAGAAAAGTAACATGATTATCTCTGTTAAAGACTGACTTGATATCCCTCCAAAATTCACATGTTGAAACCTTAACCTCTAACCTGCTGGTATTTGGAGGTAGGGTCTTAGGGAAGAAATAAAGATTAGATTAGGTCACAACTGTGATAACGAGATTAGTGTCCTTAAGGAGATGAAGAGACCAGAGTTCTCTCTATACACCAGAAAGAAGGTCCTCATCAAGAACTCAGCAATGCTAACACTCTGATCTTGGACTTCTAACTTCCAAGAACTGTGAGAAATGTTTGGTATCTAAGCCACTCAATCTATGGTATAATCTGACATGGCAGTCCAAAATGACTAAATAGTCTCAGATGACAAAAAGGCACTGGACAAAATTAAACATCCATTCCTGATTTATAAATCTATTTACTTAAAAAACAATTACATCTTGGGAATCCCCTGGTGGTCCAGTGGTTAAGACCCCACACATTCACTGCCAAGAGCCCAGATTCAATCCCTGGTCAGGGAATTAAGATCCCACAAGACAATGGCATAGCTAAAAAAAAAGTTACATCTTTAAGACCATACACATACACACACACACAGAGTGGAGGAGGCAGTGGAAGTGGGGAGAACAGGGAGGGAGGGAGAAGCACGCACTAACATTTGCCTGGACTACTCCTCCCTCATCTTTCTTCTTTTATTGGAGCAAAATGTAGCAACAGCTTCTAAAATTTTAAGTGTATATCCTTTTAGGCAAATACACCAGGAGTAGAGAAGGAAGCTCACAGGAAAAATAAACAAACTAAAAATAAAAAACTCACCAGGAGACTGGTTATTCAAATTGCCATTCAATAATTAGTACACAGCCACTTAAAGAGTATGCAGCCATTTAGAGAGTAAGGCAGGTATTTATGTACTGACAAAGAAATATGAACATTACATTAAGTGAAAAAGAGCTATGTGAAGCAGACAGAAGATGATCTGATCTCATTCATGAAAGAAAAAAATAAGTGTTAGCATAAATACAGCAAAATGTCTGAAAGCATACACACTAAGTTGTTAGCACTTAGAATTAAAATGTATTATTTTTCTAATTCGTATAAGTTGTTTTTAAAACCTGCATAAGAAAAAAACAAAGTTTCTTTTTAAAGACTATAAAGAAAAGGGCACTATATAAGTCTGATCAGATCAGATCAGTCGCTCAAGGGCTCACTAAATCAATATTCAGGCGGCAATGAAAGAAAAAATCAGAGTAGAAGACAAAAGGCTGTAAATTAGAAGGCCTTAGCAAAGTCAACCTCAAAGGCAGTGTAAAGACACTAAGCATTTTTGTGTATTAAAGTAAAAACAATGAAATTAGTATCTCAGGAGGACTACTGTTAATACAATAATAATAGGTAATGTTGGGTTGGGCAGGGAACAGGATATCTAGGGAAAAACTATAATGAGGCTGTCTACACTGGGAGTTGCAAAATCAGCCTGAGATGTGACAAAATAATTGCAGCCACGAAATTAAAAAGACTCTTGCTCCTTGGAAAATAGCTATGACAAACCTAGACAGCATATTAAAAAGCAGAGACATCACTTTGCCAACAAAGGTCCCTACAGTCAAAGCAATAGTTTTTCCAGTAGTCATGTATGGGTGTGAGAGTTGGACCATAAAGAAGGTTGAGCACCGGAACAATCGACACTTTGGAACTGTGGTTTTGGAGAAGACTCTTGAGAGTCCCTTGGACAGCAAGGAGATCAAACCAGTCAATCCTAAACGAAATCAACTGTGGATATTCATTGGAAGGACTGATACTGAAGCTAAAACTCCAATACTTTGGCCACCTGATGCGAACAGCCAACTCACTGGAAAAGATCCTGATGCTGGGAAAGACCGAAGGCAGGAGAAGAGGGCAACAGAGGATGAGGTGGTTGGATGGCATCACTGACTCAATGGCCACGAGTTTGGGCAAACTCCAGCAAATAGTCAAGGACAGGGAAGCCTGGCGCGCTGTAGTTCATGGGGTTTCAAGAATTGGACACAGCTTAGTGACTGAACAACAACAACAATAAATGGCATATAAATGTTACCACATCACGTGCAAGAATAAGGAATGGAGTTACAGACAACCAGTGGGAAACTATACCTTGCCTGGAACCATTAGGTTAAAAAACAAGAAGACTGAAAATCACTGTGCTTTATTATCTAGTTACATATATTAAAGAAGAAATCTGACATTCTTAGAACAATAGTCCTTGAATAGGCCTTGAAAAAAGGCTCACATCAGAATCACCTAAAAGACTGATGCCTGGGTCCTATTCTCCCCCAAAGTTCTTATTCAATTGACCTGCAGGAGAATCCAAACAAAGATGGTTTGGATAAAGCTTCCCAGGTGATTTTGCTGTGCCCCTTGGTCCTCTGGTTTAAATTACTTATTTGCCTACACGGATGGCTTCTCAAATAATCAAACATTAAAATAAAAAGAAAACTAACATATTGCTAATATAGAGGACAAAGACTTTGACATTAAGTCATCTGTTAACTTTCTCAGAATCTACCTTCAAAACATTGTCATATTTTTACGTCAATGACTGCAACCAGCACCTGTGGACAGAATACAGCTGGCTGGATTCAAATCAAAAGAGATGCCATTGTTTAACACCTCTCGGAATCATAGGAAAGCAGTACTAGTAATGTATTAGTGCTGTAATTACAGGAAAGATTACACACAATTTACACAATAGCTGATTGATAAGCAAGAAATCTCCACAATAGTGTTCTATAATTGTGAGTGGTAGTTTGAATTAAACAGTTTTGTAATTTGTACAGACGTTTTCTATTTTCATAGCTAGCTTTCCATCATACTTAAAAAGATCGCAGTTTTTAAATACATACTGTAAGAGCAAGACTGTTTCTTAACACTTTAAAATGCTGGACTGTTTTCTCAAAAGAGACTGAGAAACATACAATTATTTTTGCTAAGAATTATTTTTCTTTTTTTTTTTTGAAGGTTTAAAAAATTTTTTATTTAGGAAGGCTAAAATGATTGTATGCTAATCTGAACAAGCAATCTGCACAAGGACCTTTCAGTTTTGATATCTTCCACACTGGACTCCATCCTGTGTGCTTTGTTCTTTCTTCAGATCTCAAATCATTCTCAGGCACCAGACAAGGAAGGAATTATTTTTCTAATGAAATGTTTAAAAATGTTTCTTTCATGTATCTCATACTTTATATAAAGAACTCCTATAGAAAGCAACAGAAGTTTTAGATACCATACAACTTTCACATACAACTTACCCTCCTAGTTCATTTTTCAAGTCAAAAATGAGGCGTCGGTGGTTGTGTCTCTTTAACCCCTTATGAAATTAACCAAACACACACAAAAATAGTGAGAAGGATATGATGGACTCCCACATACCATCACAATTATCAAAACTTTGCCATTCCTGTTTCATGTAATCCTGTCCTACTTTTATGCTGATATACTTTAAATACCAGCTGTTATATTTTTAATAGACTTTTACTAGATAAAAAGTTTTTGATAAAATCACTATTACACATAATAACAGTAATTCCTTAATAATATCTAATAAGCATTTCATGTTTGACTTTCACAGATTGTCTCAAAAATGTATTTCTTATAGTTTTGTTCAAAGCTGTATCATTTTGTACCAAATGTGATACTAATATTTTGCCTCAAAAGTTAACGTTTTATGCACTATCCAAATCTGAACATGTCACATCTCTTTAAGAGCGCCCCACTATGTTTCCAGAACAATCCACCAAAGTCCTTAATGGTGTACAAAATCTTGCATGTTCTGACTTTCTACACCCCTGAGACATATGACTCAGACCTCTCCTAACTCCACAATAAACTAGTATTTTCTTAGTGGTAAGTCACCCCAGTGAGAGATAATGAACTTAAGAGAATCAAGAATATATACTCAAATAAAGGTAATGAAAAAACAATCCACTGCATGAACATTAACTGAGTGCCGAATCAAAGGGGGAAAAAAAAAAAAAACTATAGAAGACCTTACTGGAACAATTGGGAAAATTTGAACATATAATTACTTTTAGTGTTATAAATGTGGTTATAAAGGAGAATGTCCTTATTTTTAGAAGATGCATGCTGAACTTTCAAATGATTTTTTTTTTTTTTAATGTACATGCTGAGGAATCCCTGGTGGTCCAGTGGTTAGGGCTTTCACTGCAAGAACCCAGGTTCGATTCCTGGTCAGGCAACTAAGATCCCATGAGCCATCAGCATGGCAGGAGAAAATTTAAAAGAAATGAATAAAATAAAAATGTACACGCAGTATGTATGTACGTGTTTGTGTGTGTGTATAAGACAGGCAGAGGGAGCAAACGTGCCAAAATATTAACAATTGGAGAATCTGGATGAAGGTTAGGTAGGTATTCATTGTACATTCTTTCAACAGTTCACTAAGCTTGACCATTTGGAAAGAATGTGTTGCCTCCTTTTCCCTGTAATATTTTTTTTTTCTTAGTAACAGCGTTTATTTTTGTAAAAACTTCAAAAATAATGGCAAGAAAGCATACTCCCAAAGATTTTTATCTTTTTTATAGGTTAATAGTTTTCCAAACTTTTCAATATATAGCCCCTTTGATATACACGGTGTCATGTCATACATTTAAATTATGTTCTGTATACTACCTTTTCACATAATATATCACGGACATTATCTCCATAAATTGAAATCTATTTTTTTCTCATTCCTTTATAAAAGGCAGAATAGAGTAGTACCTTAGACAGAGCAAGCACTGATAAATTTTCCACACAGAGCCAGACATACAGTCCCTGTTCCAACTCCTCGATTCTGCTGTTGTAGCTAAAAAGTCATTGATAATATGTAAACAAATAAACATGATTGTGTTCCAATAAAACTTTATTTATGAACACTAAAATTTAAATCTTATATACTGTTCATTATGCCATAAAATTACCTTTTGGGTTTTTTTAACATTTAAAGATATAAAAGCCTATTTTACAAGTAGAAATGACAACACAATTAGCAGGGACCAATCAAAAATATAAACGAGGCCTCTTGTTTAAAAATTAAGAACGTCAAAGTAGTGACAGCGCAGCATTAAATCAAGCACAGGGCCCTTCTAAGAGTGAGGCCCTCCATGACTGCACAAGTTATATGAAGTATACAGAATGGTCCTAATAAATATACAGCACTTTTTCAGTGTTCTTATGATTTTTTATGTTCAGTTGCTCAGTCGTGTCCAAATCTTTGCGACCCTATGGACTGCAACATGCCAGGCTTCTCATCTGTCACAATCTCCCAGAGTTTGCTCAAACTCATGTCTAGTAAGTCAGTGATGCTATCCAACCATCTCATCCTCTGCCCTCTTCTCCTCCTGCCTTCCATCTTTCCCAGCATCACGGTCTATTCCAGAGAGTCGGCTCTTTGCATCAGGTGGCCAAAGCATTGGAGTGTCAGCATCAGTCCTTCCAATGAAAATTCAGTGTTGCTTTCCTTTATGATTGATTGGTTTGATCTCCTTGCTGTCCAAGGGACTCTCAAGAGTCTTCTTCAACACCACAATTAGAAAGCATCAATTCTTTGGCGTTCAGCCTTCTTTACAGTCCAACTCTCACACCCATACATGACTACTGGAAAAACCATAGCTTTGACTATAAGGACCTCTGTCAACAAAGTGACATCTCTACACTGCCTAGGTCTGTCATAGCTTTTCTTCCAAGGAGCAAGCGTCTTTTAATTTCATGGCTACAGTCACCATCTGCAGTAATTTTAGAGCCCAAGATAATAAAACTCTGTCACTGTTTCAATTGTTTCCCCATCTATTTGCCATGAAGTGATGGGATCCGATGCCATACTCATCATCATTTCTTGAATGTTGAGTTTTAAGCCAACTTTTTCACTCTCCTCTTTCACTTTCATCAAGGGGCTCTTTGGTTTCTCTTCACTTTCTGCCATAAGGGTAGTATTATCTGCATATCTGAGGTTATTAATATTTCTCCTGGCAATCTTGATTCCAGCTTGAGCTTCATCCAGCCCGGCATTTTGCATGATGTACTCTGCAGCCTTGATACACAGCCTTAATGTACTCCTTTCCCAATTTGGAACCAGTCTGTTGTTCCATGTCCAGCTCCAACTGTTACTTCTTGACCTGCATACAGGTTTCTCAATAGGTAATGTGGTCTAGTATTCCCACCTCTTTAAGAATTTTAATTGTTAGCTATCACTATATTTTAAAAACTTGAGAGTCCCTTGGACTGGAAGGAGATTCAACTAGTCAATCCTAAAGGAAATCAATGCTGAGTCTTCACTGGAGGGACTGATGCTGAGGGTGAAGTTCCAATACTTTGGCAACCTGATGCGAACTGACTCACTCACTGGAAAAGACCCGGATGCTGGGAAAGTTTAAAGGCAGGAGAATAAGGGGATGACAGAGGATGAGCTGGTTGGGTGGCATCACAAGACTCACTGCACATGAGTTTGAGCAAGCTCTGAGAGATGGTGAAGGACAGGGAAGCCTGGAGTACTACAATCCATGGGGCTGCAAAGATTCAGACATGAGTGAGCACCAAAACAACAAAAATTCTACCTAACCAATATTCTACTTGCACAATTCCTCTTATCAATAAGTGATGTGATCAATTTATCTGAAAAGACATCCTTGTTCATGTAAGTTTGCAAATTTTCCCTATCATCCCTTAGAGAACTTTCTAGATGTAAAAAATGCTAAGTAAAAGCATATGTATTTTTTAATTCTGAGATATTTTACTACTTTGTCCTTCACAAAAGCTCTACCAAACCACACCCTTCCCAACACTATGAGGATTGTTTCCCTATACCTTTCCTAGCAAGGGGAACTCTCAACACTGTCAACCTGACAGACAAAAATAGCTCACTTTAGCTTTAAATCTGCCATCTTACTGGTTTCCCTGGTGGCTCAGTAGTAAAGAATCTGCCTACCAACCAGGAGATGGGGATTAGATCCCTGGGTTGGGACGATCTTCTGGAGAAGGAAATGGCAACCCACTCCAGTATTCTTGCCTGGGAAATCCCATGGACAGAGGAGCCTGGTGGGCTACAGTCCATGCAGTCACACAAGAGCTGGACTCGACTTAGTGACTAAACAACAATCTTACTGCATCTTTTTAATTTTCCTCATCGTCACTGCCAAGGGCACTTTTAGACATAATATATGGCAGATTATTTATATGACCTGGCCATTTCCCCACCAAGATGCCCTAACAGAATACAGGGGAAATGATGCTCAACTTGTTCCAGGCTTGACCCTTAATTGGTCTTGTAGCTTAAGCAGCCTCAAGGATGAGATGACATGTGAATAGAGGACAAAAGGACCACAAAACAAAAGGGCATCAGACATGTGACTGAAGAAGCCACATTGGAAGTGGATGGTCCAGCCTCAGCCACCCAGTTTTCATTGCATGGATCAGAGATGATCCTTCCAGCCAAGACCTTTTCAAACTCCTGACCCACAAATCATGAGCAAAATAAAACAGTCATTTTAAGTCACTAGTTTTAGGTTTATTTCTTTCAAATATCTCATTCTGAATCAGGTTTTCCAGGAACAAGTTTCCAAAAGACTGATAAGATATTCTAAGTAGATGGTCAACTGAAAAATCAATGGTTTTATCAGGTAACATACATAATATTTCAGGGAATTCCCTGATGGTCCAGTGGTTAGGACCCCACACTTTTACTAGTGAGAGCCCAAAGTCTCTCAAGCTGGAAGAGGCAAATTCTTTTAATTAAAAAAAAAAAAAAAGAAGATGATATTTTAAAATTTTTCTATACAATCGCAATAAGCATTAATTTTTGAATAGTTTTGTTTGTGAAATTAACTATTTTATTATAAACCCCACATATACGTATTTGATGGCCTACAAACAGATTAGGCTCTCAAGAATTATATCTACCTAAGAGGAGTGACCAACCTAGACAGCATATTAAAAAGCAGAGACATTATTTGCCAACAAAGGTCCGTCTAGTTAAGACTATGGTTTTTCCAGTGGTCATGTATGGATGTGAGAGTTGGACTGTGGAGAAGGCTGAGCACTGAAGAACTGATGCTTTTGAACTGTGGTGTTGGAGAAGACTCTTGAGAGTCCCTTAGACTGCAAGGAGATCCAACCAGTCCATCCTAAAGGAGATCAGTCCTGGGTGTTCATTGGAAGGACTGATGCTAAGGCTAAAACTCCAATACTTTGGCCACCTCATGCAAAGAGTTGATTCATTGGAAAAGACCCTGATGCTGGGAGGGGCTGGGGGCAGGAGGAGAAGGGGACGACAGAGGATGAGATGGCTGGATGGCATCACCGACTCGATGGATGTGAGTTTGAGTGAACTCCGGGAGTTGGTGATGGACAGGGAGGCCTGGCATGCTGCGATCCATGGGGTCGCAAAGAGTCGGACACGACTGAGCGACTGAACTGAACTGAACCGAAGAGGATCTAAAGATTTCGGTTTGATTTAATTACTATGTTGTCAAAGATAAGTTAAACAAGCTCTAGCATGTATTACTTTTGGTTTTGGAAATTCATCAGTAGTACAACAATAGAAAGATTTCTAAAATAAACACAGTATTTTATGTAAAAATGGAGAACTTATAACTATTTTAATGAATGAAATTTTGGGCAAATAAAAGTCTGTAGCCTAACTATTGTGTGCAAAAGAATTATGCTGAGAATAAAAGGAAACAGTCATTGGAGGTCTCATACCAAAGAGTTTATAATCTAAAATGGAGTATGGGATGAGATCTTAATCAGTTTGCAAAATAAAATTACAAAAGGCTACACTTCTGTGCTGATTCTACTTAACAGCTCCATCTGGTGTCTACTAGGTATCTCAAACTTAACAAGTACAAAAATGGAACTCTTGAGTTTCTTACCCAAAACCTGTTCTTCCTTTGCTTTCCCCCGTCGGCAAACAATACGTCTATCCTTCCAGTTGCTAAAGGTAAAAATGTTATTTTTATTATCTTTCCTAACAAGCAATTCAACAGCAATTCTTTTTGATTCTACCGCAGAAATTACCTCCACTAGCTCCCCAAGTCTTCTCTTGCCTGGTCTAACCTAATAACTAATTACCTGCAACGGCTTCCTCTAACTGGTCTGTCTAGATTCACCCTCACCCCTGTACAACCCATTTTCCAAACAGTAGTCAAAATATATTTTAAATATAAGTCTTATCATCTCTCACTACTAATTTCTAATGGCTTCCTATTGCACTAATCATAAAATCCTAACTTCATACTACAGATGACTTCTTAGGCCTAACATGATCGGATCCCTATTTATCTCTCTTACCTCCTACCACTGTTCCTCCTCACTTTGCTCCAGCCCACACTGGCCTCTTTCGGTTCTGTGAAGATCATGCACCTTCCCATTTCAAGGCTTTTGATTTACAAGCCTCTCCTCCCCCTGGTTCCCAATTCAAGGAGATCAAACTCTGTATTATCAACCAAAAGACAACCAAATGTCATGGGTTTCCCAGTGAAAATGATACATCACCACTTAAAAGTATTCTTGCCAAAAATGTTAAACTGAATTGATCCAGAAAAAAAAAACCAGATGATTTCAGAAAGTGGAAAATTGTACAAGATAATTTGTCTACTTTCTTCAAAAGAGTAAATAACAAGAGACTGTTATCATATATCCATAATCTAGAAAAGTGGGCGATCATCACACAGAATACAGGAATAAGCAATAAGTGTTATGCCATAACATCTTGATAAAACATGTAATACAACCATTTTTCTTAAATCATAAAACCTTCCTAGTAATACTGAAAATATATAAATACTACTAAATAAAAATATAGCACAGTTACCAAAAGTTTGCACTAGGATTTTACAACAGTAATAAGTAAACTAATGAACATAAATGAGACTTTTGGCAAAATCGCAACCCAACTGAGATGAGACTTTGGGGGTAGCTGCAATGACGTGCAATGGCACCCCACTCCAGTACTCTTGCTTGGAAAATCCCATGGACAGAGGAGCCTGGTAGGCTGCAGTCCATGGGGTCGCTAGGAGTCGTACACGACTGAGCGACTTCCCTTTCACTTTTCACTTTCATGCATTGGAGAAGGAAATGGCAACCCACTCCAGTGTTCTTGCCTGGAGGATCCCAGAGATGGCGGAGCCTGGTGGGCTGTCGTCTGTGGGGTCGCACAGTGTCGGACACGACTGAAGCGACTTAGCATAGCAATGACGTGAATAAATTTTCCATGTGAGACAAGAGGTGAGACTTTTAGGAGCCAGAAGGTAGGATGTGGTAGACAGAATAATGGCCTCCCAAAGAGGTCAACATCCTCGTCCCCAGAACCTGTGAAAATGTAAGGTTATGCTGTACAGGGGAACTAAAGCAGCAAACAGAATTAAGGTTAATTAATAATCATGTGACCTTGAGATGAGAAAATTATCCTGGGATTATCTGGGTAAGTCCAATGTTACCAGAGTCCTTATAAGTGAAAGAGGAAGACAGATTGTCAGAGTCATTGCTGGCTTTGAAGACAGAAGAGGGCCATGAACTGTGAAATATGAGCAGACTCTTGAAACTAGAAAAGCAAAAGCAATGATCTTCCCTGAATCTTCTAGAAACAACTGCAGTCCTGCCAACACCTTGATTTTAACTAAGACAGACCTGTATTGAAACTCTGACCCCCAGATCTGTAAGATAATAAATTTGTGTTGTTCTAAGCTACTGAATTTGGGATAATTTGTTGTAGCAGCAATAGGAAGCTAAAAGTTTATTCAGAGACTGGACTAGGATGATCATCTACCACTCTGTCTACCTAACAAAGGAAAGAATTAACCCTCTCTGGAGAAAGATATCATCCAAAGCATCTACAGTTTTTCACAGTATACAGCACTAAATTAAAAACCGGGCCCACCAAAAGAAAGAACTAAATAACAACCAGAAGGAAATATAAAACAGAAGAAACAGAATCACTGATGAGCCAGATACTGGTTTTATTAGATAGGGACTTAAAAGTGGCAATAATTAATACAGTCTTGAAACGAGAGAAAAACTAGCAAGAAATACATGAAAAGCTAGCAATTTTCACCGAAGAACAAGACTCTATACAGAAGAAAATCAAATGAAATGTCCAAAAGTAAAAAGATGAATTAAAAACTCCACAGATAGGTTTAACAGCAGTTTATAAACATCAGAAGATGAGGGAATACAAGTCAATTAAAATATCCTATTTCTCCATTAAGAGTAATATTTCAAAAAAGAGCAAGAGACATGTAAGACACAGCAAAAAAAAATTTAACATATGTGGAGCTGAGTCCTAGAAGAAGAGGAGTGTAGTAGAAGGCAACATTTAGAGAGATAACAGGAATTTTACAAATGGATGAAAGATACTCTACAAACCCCATATATTGAAGAAACCCTACAAGCCCTAAGCACGATCACAATAGAAACCATGTCTACATATATCAAGCTAAAACTGAAAATCAGTCAAAGAAAAAAACGCTTAAGAGCAGCCAGAGGAAAGCAGACACATTATGCTCCAAAGAGCAATAATAAGACAAACAAACTTGCAACATAAATGATAAAAATATAAACAAAAGACAATGAAATGACATTGTGCTTTAAAAAAAAAAAGCCAACCTATTATTCTATGCTTTGGGAAAATAGCTTTCAAACATCAAAGAAAAACAATGGCTTTTTCAGACCAACAGAGATGGCTCTTAGCCCAGTAGATAAATGCCATAGGAGGTTCACACAGTAAATGATAAACGTGCTAAGAAGTATCTTAATTCATTTCATTCATATAAAACTATTATATGACCATAACCAATAACATCTCGTCTCCTTATAATTAAATACTTTGATTCAAAAATTCATATAAATGGATTAACTTACTATAAAGCTTCCCTTTGAACATAAAACTGAAAATCAAAGTAAAACAATATATCACCAAGTTAAAAACTATTTTTTAAAACAAGGAAAGTTTTATTTAAAAATGAACATGGGGAATTCCCTGATGGTCCACAATTTCACTGTCAAGGGCACAGGTTCAACCCCTGGTCAAGGAACTAAGATTTCACGAGACCCAAGTAAGTAAGTATTAGTGGCTCAGTTGTGTCCTACTCTTTGCAACCCCATGAACTATAACCCGATAGGCTCCTCAGCCCACGGAACTCTCCAGGCAAGAATACTGCAGTGGGTAGCCATTCCTTTCTCCAGGGGATCTTCCCAACCCAGGGACTGAACTCAGGTTTCCTGTACTGCAGGCCAATCCTTTAGCATCTGAGACACCACAGAAGTCCACAAGAAGCAAGGTGCAGCCAAAAACAGAACACATTTCTGACTAGAAATAAAATATCAAAATTATTAGTTCCATCAACTTTAATTTTACACGAGTCAACTTAAAAAGTATGCACACCCTGCCCACATCTCATCTGAAAGTGACGCTAAAATACGTACAAATTAAATCCCGTGAAGTTGAGTGTCCTAGTGCCTGCTTTTGGCTGAACTATTTTACCTTTTTTTTTTTTAATTTTATTTTATTTTTAAACTTTACAATATTGTATTGGTTTTGCCAAATATCGAAATGAATACGCCACAGGTATACACGTGTTCCCCATCCTGAACCCTCCTCCCTCCTCCCTCCCCATACCATCCCTCTGGGTCGTCCCAGTGCACCAGCCCCAAGCATCCAGTATCGTGTATCGAACCTGGACTGGCGACTCGTTTCATATATGATATTATACATATTTCAATGCCATTCTCCCAACATTTTACCATTTTTTTAAACTTCAACATTGAAGAGTAACTTTTTAGGCAGTGAAAAAAAAAATTTATATTTAAATTTGAGTATGTCTGTGGCATCACAGAAAATATAAAAACTTCAAACAGAAAAACTGACTATATTTCAACAAAGAATCCTGCTGTATTTCAGGTACAAATTACTACAAAAGTATAATCAAGTCAATCGTTTCTATAAGAATTTCCTCATGTATTTATTTACCCAAATCTTTATAGATGTTTAAATTGCGTCATCTCACCTGTCTAACCTCCAAAGCCTAGCTATAATTCAATGGAAAAGGAGTCATGTGCTCTCAAATACATGCACTTCCTCACAGTACTTTTCTTCCACCACCTATCTCTTTGCTTTTCCTCTGTCTGGTCATCATTTAGGATTTAAATCCTTAAGGCACTGTGTCCTTGGCTGTTTTTCTCCTCCTCCTATTATTCTTTTGTTCAACCTTCCTTCTTAAATACTCTATACATAAAATCTACCTCTGGTGCTTTTTAAGGACCTTTACTGCTCTCCTTCTACAAAGCGAAGTTTATCCTTCTACTTTCATTGTTTCATCATCCACAGCACAGATGATTTTCATGTTTCCAAGTAACATGCCTAATCCTTCATACATACTAGATTCTTCCAACCCTTTATTATTACCACATGAGCATGCCAGCAACCTTAAGTAAACCATTCAAGCTTCTCTTCAAGAAAACAAGAGATAGAGGAAGGGGCCTCAGCATTATTAACTGTGTACTCTTCACCTACTTCCGTGAAAGGCATTTTGAATTTGCAGTAATGCATTGTTGTTCTCCCTGAGCCTAGGTAGAAGAAACCTACCCAAGGTCTCAACATCAGTAAGTGAAAGAGAAGTGAAACAGGTAATCAGCCTCCAGAACCCACCTACTTGGGTCCACATTCACTACCATAAAAGAGTATTCTCCAGTAGAAGCTGTGCTTTGCATACCAACAGCACACAACCTCCAGTTAAACATCACAGATAAAATACACCCATTTATCTCCATTTTCTCAAAAAAATCTAATTAAAATGACAGAAGGTGGGGAGTTAATACAAAGGACAAAAAATAGAAACAGTAATGGTTAGCAGCACAATTCTAGAAACTGAAAGGCAAATAAAAGAACAGTAACTCAGACCAGAAAAAGCCAAACCCTGAGACATCAAAGTACACTGGTGAAGCCAATTTCAAGAAAGAAGATTCACCATATAGAAGCCCCAAATGGTTAGAGGCATGAAAATGGCATATGCCTCAAAATACAGGGGTGGAGTTGGGAGGAGGAGGGAGGGTGAAGACAGAATTAGTTGAAATCTTATATTCATAAGGAGCAACCAGACTCTTCAGATCCCCACTCCAGTCCTCCAACTTGATATGACTACCCCTCTCCCATCCTGACAAAAAATGGGAGCTTTGTTTTCTGTAAAGGTTTATATACTAAAATCTAAAGTACTAATTAAAACTAAGTTAAAAATTCCCCATGAGAGAGAAACTCCAGTGAGAAGTCCCTACACCACAGGCCCTCTCCAGCCCCTTCTGTAGCTTGGTGTTATTGTTGTTCAGTCACTAAGGCAAGTCCGACGCTTTGCGACCCCATGAGCTGCAGCACGCCAGGTTTCCCTGTCCTTTACTATCTCCCTGAGTATGCTTAAACTCATGTCCACTGAGTCAGCGATGCCATCCAACCATCTCATCTTCTGTCGCCCCCTTCTCCTCTTGCCCTCAATCTTTCCCAGCAACAGGGTCTTTTCCAGTGAGCCAACTCTTGCATCAGGTGGCCCAAGTATTGGAGCTTCAGCACCAGCCCATCAAATGAATATTCAGGGTTGCCTTCCTTTAGGATGGACTGATTTGACCTCCCTGCTATCCAAGGGACTCTCAAGAGTCTTCTCCAGCACCATCGTTCCAAAGTATCAATTCTTTGGCATTCAGCTTTCTTTATGGTCCAACTCTCACATCCATACATGACTACTGGAAAAAACATACCTTTGACTATATGGACCTTTGTCAGCAAAGTGATGTCTCTGCTTTTTATATGCTAAGTTTGTCATAGCTACTCTTCCAAGGAGCAACTGTCTTAATTTCATGGATGCAGTCAACATCCGCATTGATTTCAGAAGCCAAGAAAATGAAATCTGACACTGTTTCCACATCTTCCCCATCTATTTGCCATAAAGCAATAGGACCAAATGCCACAATCTTCATTTTTTGAATGCTGAGTTTTAAGCCACCTTTTTCACTCTCCTCTTTCACCTTCATCAAGAGACTCTTTAGTTCCTCTTTACTTTCTGGCACTAAAGTGGTATAATCTGCATATCTAAGGCTGTTGATATTTCTCCAGGCAATTTTGATTCCAGCTTGTGATTCATCCAGCCCAGCATTTCACATGATATATTCCCTGGTGGCTCAGACAGTAAAACATCTGCCTACAATGTAGGAGACCCGGGTTCAATCCCTGGGCCAGGAAGATCTCCTGGAGAAGGAAATGGCAACCCACTCCAGTACTCTTGCCTGGAAAATCCCATGGATGGAGGAGCCTGGTAGGCTACAGTCCATGGGGTTGCAAAGAGTCGGACACGACTGAGCGACTTCACTATCACTATCTATTCTGCATGTAAGTTCAATAATGAGGGTGACAATACACAGCCTTGACGTACTCCTTTCCCAATTTTGAACCAGTCCGTTGTTCCATATTCAATTCTAACTGTTGCTCCTGACCTTCACACAGGTTTCTCAGGAGGCAGGTAATGTGGTCTAGTATTCCCATCTCATTAAGAATATTCCTAGCTAGTTTCCTGAAATTCAGCACTTACATTCTATCTACCAAGAATAGAAGATGGCTCTTTAAGATAAATAAGAAAAGTCCTAAAAATACTGACATTTGAAGTGGTCCCAATGAAAATACTACCCTGTAGTAAAACTCATCAGACAACCCATAACAAAATACAGCATACTTCCAGTAACTTTTTAAGTGCCTCTTTGATGTAAACAGAGAGCCAAAGATCAACAGAAAATTTCTAAAAGAAGATCAAAACAAACAACAACAAACAAATCAAAACTTTAGAGGAAAATAATTCAGAGAAACTGAATTATTTCTGTTCACTATGACTAATTTCTTCAGATGCATAAGGAAAGCTCTTGAAAAATTTGTTGTTTAGTAGCTAAGTTTGTCCAACTCTTTGTGACCCATGAACTGTAGCCCGCCAGGGTCCTGTGTCCATGGGATTTCCTAGGCAAGAATGCTAGAGTGGGTGGCCATTTCCTTTTCCAGGATCCTGGGTCGAAGCCTGGGTCAGGGATTGAACCCACGTCTCCTGAATTGGCAAGAGGATTCTTTACGACTGGGCCACCTGGAAAGCCCCTTGAAGAATAGGTTGACGTTAAAACATATACATACATATATATATGTATTCATACACACACACACACATATATATATGTGTGTGTGTGTATATATATGTATATATACACACATAAGAAGGAAATGGCAATCCACTCCAGTACTCTTGCCTAGAAAATTCCAGGAGGAGCCTGGTGGGCTACAGTCCATGGGGTCGCAAAGAGTCGGACACAACTGAGCAACTTCACTTTCACTTTCATTATATATATATACACACACACACATATACATAAATATATTCAGAATAACAAAGAATTTTTGAAAACTAAGATTAGGAAATAATTTGGATACATCATCCAGAACAAAAAGATAAATAGGAAATGGGAGAAAAAGAATTCATTCAAAATATGAATACAAGAATAAAAGATAAAAAAAGAGGGAAAGAAATTATCAAAGAAATAATATGATTCCTCAGAACTAAAATACATGAGTTTCCAGATTGAGAGTAAGTGTCCAAGAAAATAAATAAAAAATACCCACCTAAAGGCATATCATTATGAAATTTCAGAATATCAGGAGTAAAGAAAAAAATCTAAAAAAACTTCAGAAACAACAACAACAAAAAAAATCAAGAAATAAAAACAGCACCACTTGCCCACAGCAACACTGAAAACCAGAAGACAGTGGTGCAGTGCCTTCAAATTCTGAGAGAAAATGGTTTCAGCCTACAATCCTATGTACATTTCCATACAGGTGAAGTCTAAAACAAACAAACAAAAAATGCACCTTTTTGAGGGAGAGTAATGGAAATGGCACTCTGCCAAAATAAGCAAATAGAAAAGACAACAACATGAAAATCAAGAAAAGCAAATCCAATACATGAATGACAGAGGGAATTTCCATATAAAAAATAAAGGTAATCAAGAAAATAAAGACAAGCTGCAGACTGGGGAAAAAATTTTCCAAACTACATATCTAATAAAGGACTGTTTTTCAAAATGTATGAAGGACTCTTAAAACCCAGTAAGAAAACTAACAAATCAGGACTTGGTAGTCCAGGGGATGTGAGTTGGTTCCCTCATTGGGGTACTAAGATCCCACAAGCAGCCAAAAAAAGACAACAAACAATTCAATTAAAAAATGGTTCAAAGACCTTAAAAGACATCTTGACAAAGAAGAAACACAGATGACAAATAAGCATATGAAAAGAAGCTATACATCATACACAATCAGAGAAATGCAAATTAAAATGAGATACCACTATATACCTATCAGAATGCCCAAACTTCAGAATACAACACCACCAAATGCTGGTGAGAAGGTAGAGAAATAGGAACTCTCAATCACTGTTCTTGATAAAGTATCCGGCACAGCCACTCTGGAAGACGGTTTGGAAGTTTCTTGAAATACTAAACATATTCTTACAACACTTGTCATACAGTCCAGCAATTGTCTCCTTGGTACTTATCCAAATGAGAGGAAAATTTATGTCGACACAAAAACCTTTATTTAAATATAATATCAGCTTTATTCATAACTGCCAAAACATGAAAGCAACCAAGATGTCCTTTGATAGGAGAATATATAAACTGTGGTATATCCTGACATTGGTCTTGTATTCTGTGGCCTTGTTGAACTTATTAGTTCTGTTTGATTTGTGTGCATTCCTTAAGATTTTCTACATACAAAATACAGTCAGCCCTCCATGTCCTTGGATGCAGAACCCACAGATACAGACGGTTGACTATACTATACCATTTTTTGCAAGGAACTTGAACATCTACAGATTTTTATATCTGCAGGGGTCCTGGAACCAATTCCCATGGATATCAAGACACAAGAGTATATAATCTAATCTACTTTTAAGTAGAGATGAATTTACTACTTTTTTCCTTATATTTTTTCCTTTATTCTTCTTTCTTGCCTCACTGCTCTGGCTACATGCTCCACTACACTGTTGAATAGAAGTATGAAGAAGAAACTTTTTCTTGATCTTAGAGAAAAACTTTTTCACCATTAAATAAGATGTTAGCTCACAATGTTTTACAGCTGTCCTTTACCAGGCTGAGGAAGCTTTCTATTCCTAGTTTATTGAGTATTTTCATCATAAAAATGGGTTTTATTTAGTCAAATACTTTCCCTGCATCTATTAGACAATTACATGGTGTTTATCCTTTGTTCTATTGTTAATTACATTGATTTTTGCACTCCTGCGATATGTCCCACTGGGTCACGCTGTAAAATCCTTTCTATATGTTGTTATATTTGGTTTGCTAATATTTTACTGATGATTTTTGTACCTGTATTCATAACAGATATTGAACTGTAGTTTTCTTATATCTTTGTTTTCTTAACATATCTTTAGCTCTGGTAGCAGGGTAATACTGGACTCAGAGAATCAGCTAGGAAGCAAGACTTCCTCTTCTACTTCTTGCAAGAGTTTATGAAGGATTGTTGTTAATTCATCTTTAAATATTTGACAGAATTCATCAGTGAAGCCATCTTGGTCTGGGTTTTCCTTTTGAGGAAGCTTTTTGATTACTAATTCAATGTCTTATGTCCACGTAGATTTTCAATTTCTTCTTGAATCATTTCAGTAGTTTGTGTCTTTCTACAACCCAGATAATCACAAAGGTGTGATCACTCACCTAGAGCCAGACATCCTGGAATGCAAAGTCAAGTGGGCCTTAGGAAGAAGCATCACTATGAACAAAGCTACTGGAGGTGATGGAATTCCAGTTGAGCTATTTCAAGTCCTAAAAACTGATGCTGTGAAAGTGCTGCACTCAATTGCCAGCAAATCTGGAAAACTCAGCAGTAGCCACAGGACTGGAAAAGGTCAGTTTTCATTCCAATCCCAAAGAATGCTCAAAATACCGCACAATTGCACTCATCTCACATGCTAGCAAAGTAATGCTCAAAATTCTCCAAGCCAGGCTTCAACAACACGTGAACCGTGAACTTCCAGATGTTCAAGCTAGTTTTAGAAAAGGTAGAGGAACCAGAGGTCAAATTGCCAACATCCGTCGGATCATCGAAAAAGCAAGCAAGTTCCAGAAAAATATCTATTTCTGCTTTATTGACTATGCCAAAGCCTTAGACTATGTGGATCACCACAAACTGTGGAAAATTCTTCAAGAGGTGGGAATACCAGACCACCTGACCCACCTCCTGAGAAATCTGTATGCAGGTCAGGAAAAAACAGTTAGAACTGGACATGGAACAATAGACTGGTTCCAAATCGGGGAAGGAGTACATCAAGGCAGTATATTGTCACCCTGCTTATTTAATTTATACGCAGAGTACATCATGAAAATAGCTGGGCTGGATGAGGCACAAGCTGGAATCAAGATTGCAGGGAGAAATATCAATAACCTCAGATATGCAGATGACACGACCCTTATGGCAGAAAGCAAAGATGAAGTAAAGAGCCTCTTGATGAAAGTAAAAGAGGAGAGTGAAAAAGTTGGCTTTAAAATTCAACATTCAAAAAACTAAGATCATGGCATCTGGTCCCATCACTTCATGGCAAATAGATGGGGAAACAATGGAAACAGTGACAGACTTTACTTTTGGGGGCTCCAAAATCACTGCAGATGGTGATTGCAGCGATGAAATTAAAAGACACTTGCTCCTTGGAAGAAAAGTTATAACCAACCTATACAGCTTATTAAAAAGCAGAGACATTACTTTGCCAACAAAGGTCCATCTAGTCAAAGCTATGGTTTTTCCAATAGTCATGTATGGATGTGAGAGTTGGACTATAAAAGAAAGCTGAACGCTGAAGAACTGACGTTTTTGAACTGTGGTATTAGAGAAGACTCTTGAGAGTCCCTTGGACTGTAAGGAGATCTAACCAGTTCATCCTAAAGGAAATCAGTCCTGAATGATTTGGAAGGACTGATTCATTGGAAGGACTGATGCTGAAGTTGAAATGCCACTACTTTGGCCCCCTGATGTGAAGAACTGACTTATTGGAAAACACCCTGATGCTGGGAAAGACTGAAGGTGGGAGAAGGGGACGACAGAGGATGAGACAGTTGAATGGCATCACCGACTCAATGGACGCGAGTTTGAATGAACTCCGGGAGTTGATGATAGACAGAG
This sequence comes from Bubalus bubalis, assembly GCF_019923935.1. Classification (NCBI taxonomy): domain Eukaryota; kingdom Metazoa; phylum Chordata; class Mammalia; order Artiodactyla; family Bovidae; genus Bubalus; species Bubalus bubalis. The sequence goes on along the minus strand of NC_059157.1, from coordinate 117,537,706 downwards.
AGGCCTGGCGTGCTGCAGTCCATGGAGTCGCAAAGAGTCGGACACGACTGAGTGACTAAACTGAACTGAACTGAGGAATATATATATATCCTTTTCATCTCCTTTAAGTAATTTATTATCTGAATAACAGACTTCCTTTGTGGCTCAGCTGGTAAAGAATCCACCTGCAATGCCAGAGACCTGGGTTCGATCCCTGGGTTGGGAAGATCCCCTAGAGAAGGGAAAAGCTACCCACTCTAGTATTCTGGCCTGGAGAATTCCATGGACTGTATAGTCCATGGGGTCGCAAAGAGTCGGACACGACTGAATGACTTTCACTCACTATCTAAATAATAACTTATTCATAGCACTCTCATAATCTCTCTTATTTTTATAAGACAGCATTGATGTCCCCTCTTTCGGTACTAAATCTATTTACTTCTAGATTAAGAAATTGGAAAAGTAGAAAACTGAGAAAAGTAAAAGACTGAGTCTTCTTCTTCAATATCTTGGTCTAGCTACAGAGTCTTCCCTGGTGGCTCAGATGGTAAAGCGTCTGCCTACAATGTGGGAGACCACCCAAGTTCGATCCCTGGGTTGGGAAGATCTCCTGGAGAAGGAAATGGCAACGCACTTCAGTACTCTTGGCTAGAGAATCCCACGGACGGAGGAGCCTGCTAGGCTACAGTCCATGGGGTCACAAAGAGTAGGACATGACTGAGCAACTTCACTTTCACTTTCACTAATAACCAACTTCTAATTTCATTGATTTCCTCTATCATTGTTCTAGTCTCAATTTTCACTTATTTCTGCTCTAGTCTTCTTTACTTCCTCCCTTTCCCTGCTTTGAGATTAGTTTGCTCTTCTTTTTCTAGTTTCTTAAGATGAAAGGTTAGATCACTGATTTGAGATTTTTCTTCTTTTTAATATAGGTGTTTATAGGTATAAATTTCCCTCTAAGGACTGCTTTAGCTGCACCCATGAGTTTGGTATGTTGTGGTTTTGTTTTCATTTGTCTGAAAATACTTTATTTCCCTGTCATTTCTTCTTTGATCCACCAGTTATTGAAGAGTGTGTTACTCGGTTTTTTCAAATTTTGAATTTCTCAGATTTCCTTCTTTTACTTACTTCTAATTTCATTCCATTGTGGCCAAAGAACTTATTTTGCATGATTTCAATCCTTTTAAATTTGTTGAAGCCTGTTTAGTGGCTTAATTTATTTATAGAAAATGTTTTCATGTGTACTGGAGAAGAATATGAAGCCTGAAGTATTCTATAGAATAATCTATTAAATCTGTTTTTGATTTATAGTATTGTTCACATCTCATATCTGCCTGTTGACCATTTGCCTAGCTTGAAAGTATTATGTCTCTGACTATTATCGTTGGATTTTCTACTTCTCCCTTTTTTGCTTCCTGTATTTTGCTGCTGCTGCTGCTGCTAAGTCGCTTCATTCATGTCTGACTCTGTGCGACACCATAGATGGCAGCCCACCAGGCTCCCCCATCCCTGGGATTCTCCAGGCAAGAACACTGGAGTGGGTTGCCATTTCCTTCTCCAATGCATGAAAGCGAAAAGTCAAAGTGAAGTCGCTCAGTCGTGTCCAACCCTTAGCGACCCCATGGACTGCAGCTCACCAGGCTCCCCCGTCCATGGGATTTTCCAGGCAACAGTACTGGCATGGGTCGCCATTTCCTTCTCTGTCCTGTATTTTGAGGCTCTGCTAAGTGTATATGTTTATAAGTATATGTCTTCCTGATGGATTGACCCTTTTATCATTATAAAATATCTTTTATCTTTAGTAATTTTTATCATAAAGTCTATTTACATATAGCCACTCCGGCTCTCTTGTGGGTATTGCTTGCATTATTTATCTTTTTCTATCCTTTACTTTCAACCTATTAATATTTGTATCTTTCAATCTAAGGTAATTCTCTAATAAACAGCATGTAGGTGGATCATCATTGAAATTTTACACAATAAAAAGTTTTAAATATATAAGGCCAAAATACATAGAAAGACATACCATCTTCTGATATTAAGGCAGCTATAATATTATAAAGACAAAATATTCAAGAATTATATTTTTTGAAAAAAACAGTAATAAAGGAAAAGTTGACCCACCAGATATCATAACAAACTATAAAATGTTACAGCTAATATATTAACAGTATTTGCAGAAGAACAGACAATTACTTTGGTAGAAAAGAGTAGAATCCAGAAAAAGACCCATGTTCATATACTTGTATGTATATGCACATATGTGTATAATTTTAAAGCAATGGTTAAAGATGGATTATTCAGTAAAAGGTATCTGGACAAGGACCTCCATTAGGAAGAAAATAAAATAGGATTATCCCTCATACTCAGAACTAAATCCAGTTGCATTACATGAAACTAAAAATTGCTATAAATGGAACATATCCTATAATAATGGGAATGGGAACACTTTTCTAGGCAATACATGAAAGCCAGTTTTTAAATATCTGTATAATAAAAGACATCATACACACAGTTAACACAATTGTAACAGAGCCTGTAGCTTGAAAGACACAGTAAAAGAGTGAATTCACTTCCAAGTCCACCACTTGAAAGTCCACCATTAAGAAAGTCAATTTAACTTCTCAAAATATCCAGTTTGGCATCTTTTTAAACACTTTAAAAACAAAAATTATAATTCCCCATCATAATATATTTTAACATTAAATGAGATGGTAGTTGTAAAAACATACTAGAGTATGAGATCTGGCAAAGAGCTTGTTCTTCCTTATTTCAACTTAAGCTGATACTACATTAAATGAAGAATTAGAAGCTGCAATAAGGAATAGCTGGATTCCTATATTTTGGTTCATGACAGAACTACTTTAAAACACCATTCTACCATTTCTGAAATAAGAACACATTTTGCTTCATCTCTTGCCCACTATATTTTCCATGTGTAAATTACCAATTATTAAGAGTGTATTTGTTCTAAATATGGAAGGATAAGTAGCACATCAGTCAAGACTGGCACTTGCTTAATAGCAAAATAGAATATGCACGTGCACACACACACGTGTGATGTCTTTCACATATTAAAACCTTTCACCCTAAAACATCTTTTTAAGATTTTTATCCTAAGTTACTGATCAAGCATCATATCTGAAACAGAATCAAACAAAAAATCTTCAGAATGGTGCAAAATAAACAGTTAAGGATAAACAATAAATGTTCCATATAAAGACGCAACATTTTTGTATTTGGGCAATAAATTAGAGCAAATCTTCCACAATTCAAAGCTTCCCATGTAGCTCAGTCAGTAAAGCATCTGCCTGCAATGCAGGAGACCTGGGTTTAATTCCTGGGTCGGGAAGCTCCCCTGGAGAAGGAAATGGCGATCCACTCCAGTGGACTGCCCGGAGAATCCCATGGACATAGGAACCTAGCAGGCCACAGTTCACTGGATAGCGAGAGTCAGACACGACTTAGCACTATCTTTCTTTCTTTCCACAATTCAAAAACCACTAATTAATTCGACTCTTTATTTCAAACAAAATATTCACTTCCTGAGTGAACCATATGTTTATATAAAGAAAAAGCACAATTCTTATAAAATTTTTATAAAATTTTAAAGCACACTTACACATACAATTTAGGGCAGACCCAAACAAGTTCAAAGTTCTTCAACAAACAGTCAAGATGGTTCATTTCCACTTTATTTTTTTTGACATACTTTTAAAAAGTATACTTAGTTAAATGCATCCACTTTCCTGTAGATTTTAAATGAAAGATTCTGACCTTTAGAGTGGCTTTTAAAAAACTAAGAGAACCCAAAATTATACAAAGAAATGTGCCTTCCAATCTAAAAACAAAACAAAATGTTCACAGGAATGTAAAATGTAACCACAGACTTTATTCAAATTACTAAAAACAATGTTGCAACTTCAATATCCTTCTCTCCCTATTTCAACCAGTTTTCCTCCTGTTTTCCTTATCAATTTAACAGGGAAATCAACGTTTAAAGCTTGACCACTGGTGAAAATTTTCTTCAGCAGGAGCTGCCATTTACATTGATTCTACAACATTCAAGACAGTTATGTCCACGTACCAGACTTAAATGCCACAAATTCATTTGTGAAAGATAATAAAAATAGGAATTAGTTTTAAAACAGCACAACAGATCAGAACACTACAAGGAATAAATAGTACAGCTGCCCTGCTGTCAAAAAAGCCCAACTGTCACAAATTTTCTGATACAAATACTTCAAAATATCAAAGTACACAATGCTCTTGAAAGTTTCTCTTATACATAAGCATATGAATAAAGACCTCTGAAATATTATTTTCAAATGCTATAGAAACCTACACAGTAATGGAGTTATAATTAGGAATATATATGATGAGACTTTTATTTCCTGGCAAATCTGATCTAGTCTCACAAACGTATACAATATATTAGAGTTCTGTGAATCTTGGTTTCTCTTCCCAATTTGCAGCCAAGAGTAAATGGAATACTGGAAACAACTCTTGAAAATCCCTAATGTCTTAATTAATACAGAATAGATATTATACTAAAGGTTAACAAACGCTTACTACAATATTCCATACAACTTAATCAGTATCTTTTCCTCTTACTTTACATTCAATTACTCTTTTATTTCAAAAACAAAGACAGAACATGGTTTATGACCAAAAGCAGTACCTAGAAGCATTCCCAAATAACTTTTCTCAACTTTTTTTTAATGAAACTTAAAATGCAAAACAAACTGAGCACAAAGTCACATTCCTTAGACCAAAAAAAAAAAAAAAAAATTTGACTACATCATTACTCAGTAATAGCTGGGTCACATTAATAAAAATTCCACCAAAAAATAGAACTTTTTAAGGTACACTTTAAAAATTACTTCCTTTGCCACATAGTCCTGAAATCTAACTTGCAAAGCTGTCGTAAAGTATCCATTTGTACCTCCTGAGTCTGTCTAATCACACAAAACATAAAGTTTTAAAAACTACCAACAACATCCTTCTCTCCACCCCACCATGTGTACCTTTTTACAAGCATAGCCCTAAGTTCCAAATAAAATTAACACCAAAAAATAAACAAAAACCAAAGGACACTGTCTTAGAAGTAGGAGTTCATTAAGTTTTACAATACTTTGCTTTTTACTGGGGTAAAAAAAAAAGTGTGGGGGGCGGGGACAAATCAAATTAACATTGATAAAGATGAGAACAGTTCGTTCCAAGGCAGAGGATGCAGGAATTTACAACCCAGGCTTGCCCTAAAGATCAGCGGGCATCAATGCTCAGGAGACGCTTTCAAGACATGTCACTGTTCTAACGGAAGTTTTGAAGGCCTTATTTTTAAGGCCTAAGGACAGCCCTATAAATGCAGTGTAAAACACAACCTAGCAAAACCCCATTCTTCAAAACAATTCAAGAGTTTTCTAAGATGCCCCCAACCGAAAGAGCTTGGGCTCTGGACACCCTCAGGGTTGCCGGCTCTCCAGGGAGGGAGGCCAGCCCATGTAAATCGGAGTGCCATCAAGTCAGTTTATGTGACAGATCCACTGGGAGCATCCGATGGTGACCGGGGCCCTCCCGGGCCGACGCTGCTGGAAGAGGAACAGAAATGCAATCTTCAAGGCCCTCCTACTTCCGTTCTCAAAACAGAAATGCACTGTTTCTCCTAGTCCTCACCCCTCAGCCCGGTACTCTCGACAGCGGTGCCCCCTTCAAAGAGCTTAGGTGGAAAGCAAAGCCTACGAGTCTAGGACCACAGTGGATAGAATAAGGCTGGTCAAACACTCCCACCCCCGACTCCCGTACAAATCAACCGCCAGCGCCTTCCTAGAAGCCCCCCTGGCCGGGGACAAGCCAGCAGCAGAAATCGATGTTCCAGTTCGCCCCCCAGTCCTTCTTCCTAGGGATAGGGGGAGCGGAAAAGCGCGAAGAGGAACTAAATGAACTGCAGGAGGGTGCCCTGCAAGCTCCCTCAAAGAGGGGTGGGGGTGGAAACGAAGAAGGGGCGGAAGGAAGGGGAAAGGACGAGCGGCCAGAGGAAGGGGAGAGCGCGCGCCCGCAAAGGGCACGAGTCTTCGGGGACGCGGCTGCACACCAGTTCCTCGAAACGGGTGCGCCCAGCTTCTTGGGCGCACCGCCCTGAGCAGAGGCCGAGGAAGGGGCAAAAGGAAGCGACGTGCCCCTCCTGGCCCAGCCTCGCCCCTCACGAAGGGCTGGTCGGGGCTGTCGAGCCCTCTCCGGGTGGGAACCACAGCAACGGCCGCACGCCCCGTCGGAGGGCGCGGACTGCGGGGCCCCCCGCGTGTTCCGCTGGCCGGCTTTCACGCCCCCACCGCCGGAGGAGCCAGCTCCGGGTGACGCCGGCCCGGAGACGGGCGGCTGCGCCGGTTACCTGAAACGGGGCGAGTCTTTCAGACACTCCTCGAAATCCACCGTCATCTTCATCCTGCCTCCGCCTCGCCTCGCAGGGGACACTGAAAGAGCAGAGGGAGCCGCGGGAGCGGCTGAGCTGGGGACGCAGACGGCTACAGCGGGCGCACGGCCGCGACTAGCGCTGCGCGGAGCTGCGGAGGGCGAGTCGTCCGCTGATCATAGCAGCCCCGAAGACCGTGGCGGCAGCGACTGCTAGTCAGGCCCCAGTCCGGCCCCTCTTCCTCCCGCCCCCAGCAGAGCGTCTGCCTCGGGGAAACGGCCCAGGACTGACAGCCTCAGCCAGCCAGCCACAAACCCAGCGGCCAATGGGAGGGGCTTTCGACCGCACCGCCTGCAGGCGCTCGGGCAACGCGCCTGAGCGACGGTAGAGCGAGCCAATAAGCAGCGCGACCGTGGGAGCCGCCTTGCCACAAGCATTCCCGAAGGCCAACCAGGATGCACGGGCGTCGTTAGGCGGGACGCATTGGTTGCTGGGAGGCCTGCAGCTGAGGCTCCTTGGGAAGGAAGTCACGTGGCTGCGCGCCGCGCTTCCCCTAGAGCCCCCCTCCTCCTCTCCTGCTTCTCCAGCCCCGCCCTGCTGAGCTGCCAACGCGGAGGAGCCGCCGCCTGCAGGTCTAAGGAAGAAGAGTTGATTTTGACGGCAGCTCTGGCAGAAATCTGAAAAGGTTAAGAGTCGAGATTATAAAAGGAAGAGATAGGCAAGAGATAGGCTTAGCCACCTCTTCCTTTCAGTTTACAGAAACTGAGGCCAGGAAAGGAGCGCGGATAACTTTAATGATACAGTCCATCTTTCACTTACTGGCTTCATCACTTAACGATTTGAAAGTATCTCCCATGTTTATATTTTCATATAACCAGAGACTGCTTTCTGAAGGAGCTGGCATTCGGGGTGGGCATGGAAAGATCAGAAGGATTTAGACAGGTATGTAAAGGCAGGGCTTTCTGTGTAGAGGAACCGCTTTCAAAACCACAGAAGACATTCCTCCTTACTGACGCCTTTCTCTCAGTAGCCTTTGCCAGTTTTAAGATGAGAGAGTTCTAAGAATACAGGCTCATTTACTCCAATTTGCAACACCTACCCCCGATACACGACTTTTCTAGGAGCCGCTGTAAGATCATCATCTGATCCTTATAATAACCCCCAGTCCCATACTTCTGATTCTTAGATTCCATGGATTCAGCAGTTCAGTCGCTCAGTTGTCTCCAACTTTTTGTGACCCCATGGACAGTAGCACGCTAGGCCTTCCTGCTCGTCACGAACTCCGGAAGCCTACTCAAACTCATGTCCATCCAGTCAGTGATGCTATCCAACCATCTCATCCTCTGCCGTCCCCTTCTCCTCCTGCCTTCAATCTTGCCCAGCATCAGGGTCTTTTCCAATGAGTCAGTTCTTTGCATCATGTGGCCAAAATACTGAAACGTCAGCATCTGTCCTTCCAAAGAATATTCAGGACTGATTTCCTTTAGGATTGACTAGTTTGATGTCCTTACAGTCCAAGGGACTCTCAAGAGCCTTCTCCAACACCACAGTCCAAAAGCATCAGTTCTTCCGCATTCAGCTTTCTTTATGGTCCAACTCTCACATTCATACATGACTACTGGAAAAACCATAGCTTTGACTAGATGGAACTTAGGGGGCAAAGTAATGTGCCATGGATTCATGGCATGTAAGTAAAAAGTACCATGGCTACACTGTATTTAAGTATATACTTTTAAACCCAACCTAAAAATCATATCTGTGAAAATGCACAGGGAAGGTGTTAGAACAACATCATGGTTCTGGAGGTAAGCTGGATTTGCCTCATTAAATGTTTGGTGTCCTCAGGCACTTCAGTTAGTCAAGACAATCTCTTCTAGATTTGTAACCATTATGTCAAATTTAGAGAGTTGGCCATTTCTATAATAATTGTATTCCTGATGCAGGGCAACTCATCTGTTTGTACAACATGTCAATGCTTCAACACCAATGTAACCTTTTGGAAGACACCTTTCTCACTGCAAAATAAAGATAACACCACTGATCTGATAGCGTTGTCTTGAGGCTGTCCAAAGGCTTTTAACACAGTGCCACATTGTAATCATTCAGTAAATGTTGCCTATTATCATAATTGTACCACTTTCATCTTCAGTACCATAATCAGAGGTTAAGTTTACGTCTTCTCACTTTCACTGCCTAAAGTCTTATATAACCCTTTGACCATCTGTTTAAGTATAGCATGATGGCATACTGGTTTTCATAACTTAGTTATATCTTGATCTCTTTATCACCTTTAGAAATTAACAGCATACTTTTGAGATGTTTCAAAGAATATATCAGTGTTATATATGTTTCTTATTTGTTTATAAGCTTGGTTTCTTTTTTTTTTTAATTACATTGCACATGCCTAGAATCTACACAGCTTATCTTAATAACTAGAAACTATTGACAGTTAAATGTTTGGTGTCCTCAGGCACTTCAGTCAGGACAATCTCTTCTAGATTTGTAACCATTATGTCAAATTTAGAGAGTTGGCCATTTCTACAATAATTGTATTCCTGATGCATGACAACTCATCTGTATGTATAACGTCTATGCTTCAACACCAGTGTAACCTTTTGTAAGACACTTAACATGACACTTTGAGATTCAAATTAAACTGCATGGCACAATCAATGCAAATAACTCAACTAAGCTTATTATAAAATGAATAACTTTCTGTGGATAGCTAAATTTGCATATACCCAGTTAGTGATGGTTCCAAATTGGGAAAGGAGTACATCAAGGCTGCATATTGTCACCCTGCTTATTTAACTTATACGCAGAGTACATCATGCGAAATGTACAAGCTGGAATCACTGGGAGAAATATCAATAACCTCAGATATGCAGCTGACACCACCCTTATGGCCAAAAGCAAAGAAGAACTAAAGAGCCTCTTGATGAAAATGAAAGAGGAGAGTGAAAAAGTTGGCTTAAAACTCAACATTCAGAAAACTAAGATCATGGCATCCGGTCCAGTCCCATAACTTCGTGGCAAATAAATGGGGAAACAATGGAAACAGAGACTTTTTTTTTTTTGGCTCCAAAATCACTGCAGATGGTGACTGCAGCCATGAAACTAAAAGATGCTTGCTCCTTGGAAGAAAAGCTATGACCAACCTAGACAGCATATTAAAAAGCAAAGACGTCGCTTTGCCGACAAAAGTCCATCTAGTCAAAGTTATGGTTTTTCCAGTAGTCATGTATGGATGTGAAAGTTGGACTGTAAAGAAGGCTGAGTGCCAAAGAATTGAGGCTTTGAACTGTGGTGTTGAAGAAAACTCTTGAGAGTCCTTTGGACTGCAAGGAGATCAAACCAGTCTATTCTAATGGAAATCAGTCCTGAATATTCATTGGAAGGACCGATGCTGAAGCTGAAACTCCAATACTGTGGCACCTGATGTGAAGAATTGACTCACTGGAAAAGACACTGATGCTGGGAAAGATTGAAGGCAGGAGGAGAAGGGGACGACAGAGGATGAGATGGTCGGATGGCATCGCTGACTCGATGGACATGAGTTTGAGGAAGCTGCAGGAGTTGGTGATGGACAGGGAAGCCTGGTGTGCTATATAGTCCATGGGATCACAAAGAGTCAGACACGACCGAGTGACTGAACTGAACTGAGTTAGTGATAACACTGTCACAATTCTTCTTTGCCCTATAAAGCAAGCATTTTGGGGTGTCAATTGTAAGATACGTCCTAAATCAAGAAATATTAAAAGTGAGATAGGGTATAAACACTGAATGCTAGAACAGAAGAAATACAATATTATTTCTCTTATAATAATGGAAACCAAGGCCCCAAGATATAAAAATAATTTGCAGGTGACTCAGGCCCCATGATGCCCACCAACTGCAAACTGTCCACTCTCCCTTTAGAACTCAGCCTTTGCAGTTGTGGTTCGGTCTGCGTGTGAAGCACTTCCTTTTCATCTCTTCTTTAAAGTGCAGCTCATATGCCACCTCTTTCAGGAAGCCTTCTATTTGCCAAAATACAGACCACTCTTTTTAACACAGTGAAAGTCAGTTTCCAGGCCCAGTTAGAGGATATAATATGATCAAAACTTAAATTTCTTTCAGTTTTCTTCTCCCTGGACTTCCCAGTTCCCTCCTCGGAACCCCCTGGAATCCTGAATACCAGTAGCCCTTCCCAGAATGCTTCTGATTTCATCTGAGAATACTTTTGACTACACTTTTGACTCAAGCAGAGGTTATTCAGTCCTCCTTCTCTGATCCTTCTGGGCCAGAATACATAATCACCAAGAGTCTAACTCTTGACAGGAACTTATAATTTATATTCCACCTTCATGGAAGAATTTCTTCTCCTTTGAGGCTAATATCATCTAACTAAACCACTCTTACTTTCTTCATTGCTGTTGCCCACCAATTTCCTAGTAACTCCCTTCATTAGCCTGGCTAATTGTATTGCAAATTATTTCAAGAAAACGGAGTTATGATGAAGGTAACCATGAGCAGCTATTGAAACTGGGAAGCCCAGAAACCCAGGCATTTCTGAGCACTGGTTCCCCTCTCCTTAACAGCTGTATCCTCTCTCTTTCTCGCCTACTCCCCAACGCCCACCAGTTTCCTCTTTGTTCTCTTAGAGATTCTGTTCGCCTGTGAACCTGGCTTGTATATATAAGCCCTTATTGCTACTTGTTCCTTCAACAGGTTGGTTGTCAGATGGCTATAGGGGCCAACAGATAATGTAAATGAATGAAGCTGACCAGGTGTAAGCATATGGAGTGGGGGAGGCCACAGTGAAGGGGAAAGCATGTGCCCTGTGTTCTATGTAGCTTCAGTCAGTTTTTGCCATTTTCAGATTTTCACATTTTACTAGAGAAACCAGAGAGTCAGATTTCAATATAAAACATTCCAATCCTCAAAGGCAGGCAACACGTTCAAAATATTAGAAAACATTTCACAAGTCCTAAAAATGTTTCAGGATCACTGTACAACATCTGCTAAATATTTCTTGACAATTCTTGATGTATCCTTTCAACCTATGCTCCTGGAGCTTATCATTTTAATCTGTTTTCCAATTCCCAGATCCCAGGAGAAAATCCGATTAACCCAGTTCATCTTTTCATGACAGGTCACACAGGTCCCTAGCAAGCTGATAGAAAGGCAGGATAACTCAACTGAATCACTTGTACAGGAATGGGGTCAGGATGGGGGATGTGGTAGAGCTGACTACTAGACAAGGCAATTTCCCTAAAAGAATGTGTTGATGACTGGGTCTCATAAAATACAGCTAATAAACGCTCATCTAAGACTTTGGCCTCTGACTCACAGTGTTCCACCCCAACTCCTACCCTCAGCTAAGGTGATTTCAACATTCACTCATTCCTTCTTCATTCAATAATATCCATTGAGTGTACTCTGGCCAAACCTTGTGGTAGGCACTGAGGTTTACAGATGAAATAAACAAGTGTCTCCTGTCTAGAGCTGTCAGACCAGAGTGGGGAACATGTGATAAGTTGTAGGCCAGGAGCATGCACAAGGGGTTACTCAACTCTGATGGTCATTTCTCCTGGGGAAGAAAATAAGGTTTCTTATACCTTATCAGTAGGTCTGAGATTATATCACTGTATTCAGTAGTTCAAGACTTGAACACTACATTCTAAAGAGTTTCATCTGTCTTTGTACCATTTATCTGCTGCCATATCTCTGGCACACTGATGCAATGACTCTTCCCAAACTTTGCCACTCAAGCTGTGGCCCACCCCTCCATGATCTGTAGATAATTTTGCCTTCAAGGTAAATAGGAATCATTACGTAGGAATGCCCTTTCCAGAACTGCCCAGCATACTCATCTGCATTCCCATCTTGCTTACTTCTTACCCACCTGTCTCAGAGGAAAGTGTATCTCTTCCTTGTGCTCTGACCCTCCTCACCCTTCCCAGTCTCCTCTTATCCTCACCCTTTCTCTCCATTGAAAGAAATAGAAGCATACATCCTCTGTATCCAAAAAGATCAGTTTTGTTGTAAGAGAAACTATTTGAGTAAGGCAAAAGTAAAGAGCTCATGATAAAATGGGATGATTTCACCTGGAATGGGGATGGCAGGCTTTCCATGGACCTTGGGAAGTAGTTGCAATCAGGCCCTGTAAAGCCTGGATGCTCCCTCCGTAAATAAGATACACATAGCAGTGCTCGACAATGTCTGATTCATCCAGGCTGTACAACAGAATTCCCTTTAGACCTGTTCTGTTTGTTTGTTTTAATGTAGACATGTGGGCCCTACTTATTAAATCAGTTTTTCCAGAGGTGAGCTGGGGCTTAAGTCCCCCAGATGATTCTGATGCACAATCTTCATAATTGAAACTCAATAAATGTTACCTATTGCTCATTTTGTAACCACAGGACCTACCACAGTCCCTGTTGGGTCTGTACTTCAGTACAGTCTGCACCCTCTGCTGTTTTTCTTCCTTCCACCCTCTTCCCATCTTCCCGCCTTTATTACATAGTAAGAAGACTTACTCTCTGCCCAGCTACGAGCCCTATAGATCCAAAACACCAAAGATTCTAAGCATTTGCTTCCTAACTTCTTGATTTGACTATGGTCTATTTCATAACCACCACATTTAATTCAGCCTCAGATCCTGTTAACTTTTTCTTGCTCTTGAATCTCTGCCCACCTTCCAATCCTCAACGCTACAACCTTGGTTCCGGCCTTCAATATCCCTTCCCAGAATTATTCTAAATAAGATAACTGGACTCCTTGCTCATTGTAGGCTGAATTGTGTTCCTGTGAAGTTTATATGTTGAAGCTCTGTCTCCAGTATGTCAGAATGTGACCGAATTGGAGACAGGGCGTTTAGGAAGTTAAATGCACTCATAAGGGTGGGGCCCTCACTTAGTGTGACTGATGTCCTTACAAGAAGAGGAAGAGGTACCAGGGATGTAGACACACAGAGAAAAGGCCAAGCAAGGACACAAGGAGAAGACACCTGTGGGCAAGGCAAAGAGAGAGGCCTCAGGATATACCTGCCAACGCCTTGATTTTGGACTTCCAGACTCCAGAACTGTGAGAAAATAACTTCTGTGGTTTCGGGCACCTAGCCTGTGGTATTTTGTTATGGTAGCCCTAGCAAACTAATAGAGTCACTCTGTCTTTGAATGGCTCTGGGTATCTGGGGAATCCTCCACTTAGCAGAGCCAACATGCCACCATCAAAGCCAGAAGATGGCTGCCATTCTCTTTCTCAGCCCTCCTCACACAGAAGAGGAGGGATTGTGACCTAGGTTGGGCCAGTGAGAAACATCCACCCCAGACTTGGCCTCAAGTCATAGACAGAAGAGGAACCTAAAAATACTGTCCTGCCTAGCTCCTTTCCTTTATAGTTGAAGAAACGGAGGCACAGCAAGAGTCATCTGTGTACTTATCAGACCTCATGGGGATTCCATGCCAGAGCCCAGGCTCAGTGCACTGCTTCCTGTTTGTCCTAAAAGCCCTGGCACCAAGTCCAGCTCCACTGCCATTGGTCATCCAGCCCCTGAACACAGTCAGGGCCCAGTCAGCAAGGACGAAAGAGGGCACTGATGTCTGCCACTGAGGCAAAGGATCAATGTGACTAACCCTGACAAATAAGAAATAAAAAGAAGGAAAAGACCATGGTCATATTTTTAAGAATGGAAGTAATACAAATGGACAAAAAAATTACTGAATTCAGAAATCAAATGGATGCAAATTAGAAGGATACATACCTTTTCCTCCCCTTTCAGATGGTAAAGATAGAAAAGATTGTCTTAGAAAACAACCCATTAAAGTGTAAACCTCCCAAGAGCAAAGACTTCTGTTTTGCTCACCATTGTATCCCTATTGTGCGGCACAGAGCCTGGCAGATAGTCAGGGCCATTCAATATTTAATATTCAGTAAGTGACCAGCACACCTGTGAGAGATGGGCTTTCCTTATTGCACAAGGAGGCAGGAAAATCCAAGCCCTGCAGGCTTCCCTCTGCCACACAACACATAAGAAAGCACATGTTCTTTAAAGAAGTATAACTGGCTATGCCACACAGTTCTGAAAGCTCTGGTTCATGGAAAGATAAACTACCTTCAAAAAGGAAACAGGAAACACGTATAAGGAGGAAAAAATTAAGTAAACATTGGTGAGACTGTGTATAGAGGTTCTCCTACACTGTAGAGGCACAGAATGTATCTGAAGGATCATTTCACAACAGTTACCACAGTGCTTGCTGTGAAATTAAGAGATGGTTGCTCCTTAGAAGAAAAGCTTTCACAAACCTAGACAGCGTATTAAAAAGCAGAGACATTACTTTGCCAACAAAGGTTCATATAAAGCTATGGTTTTTCCAGTAATCATGTATGGCCTGAAAGTTGGACCATAAAGAAGGTTGAACACCAAAGAATTGAGGCTTTTGAACTGTGGTGTTGGAGAAGACTCTTGAGAGTCCCTTGGACTGCAAGGAGATCAAATCAGTCAACCTACTAAAGGAAATCATCCCTGAATAATCCATTGTAAGGACTGATGCTGATGCTGAAGCTGAAGCCCCAATATTTTGGCCACCTGATGTGAAGAGCTGACTCATTGTAAAAGACCCTGATGTTGGGAAATACTGAAAGCAGGAGAAGGGGATGACAGAGGATGAGATGGTTGGATGGCATCACTGACTCAGTGGACAGGGAAGTGATGGACAGGGAAGCCTGGTGTGCTGCAGTCCATGGGGTCGCAAAGAATTGGACAAGACTGAGCAGCTGAACAACAACAATCACAGTACTAAATATGTTTATCTTTTAAATTTATCTTAAGAAAAGGATAGCAGATAGGTTCATATGCATGTTTGTTGAAATGTTATTTCTGGAGAAAAAAAGAGAAATGTCCTAAATTTTTACTAATAGTTAGGTTAAATAAATTATATCCATACAGTAGAATACTTCAAAATTTTAAGTCCTTCTTGGGGAAAAAACAGAGAAGGAAATAAATCCAGTATTAGCAATGATTATTTGTTTTGGTTTATTCCTTTATGTTTTATCGCTTTTCTTTGTAAACATATATATTACTTTTATAATTGGAAAAAAGTATTCAGATTTATTATTCCAAGAAAAATGAATCCTAAAGGGTTTTAAATTTTACCTATTTGCTCTATTTTAATCATTTATATCCTGCATGCCTCTTAAATTAAGAAAATAATAAGATTTAAAATGAAAAAAATTTTTAAATGAAAACTATGGGGAAGAGAATAAAAAGTTGTACTAAGAACGTAGGCTCCTTTTCTTTTTTTGACAAGGTTAAAAATAAAACACACTGTTACGTTGTTCCAACTAACAGAGGAAAGAACTCATACCAGTAAGTCAGGAAAGATAAACATTTCCCTGAGTTCCAAGAGAAATTTAAGCTTAATTTCTGTTCCTATTACCTGTTAGCCAACTAATGTATAACCCTGAACCCTCTCTTTAGTGCTGAATTCATGTCTTTACAAGTGCTTACACATGAGGATGTGGTATTATAACAAGGACATTTTGGTACTTCTTTTAATGGCCTCAAAACACCTACTCTCTTTTCTTTACTTTTGTTATTTTAAAGAAAGTTTAGTATCTCCAAATAGGAAAATACAGCTTTAATACAAATACTAGAGGACTTTGGTTTTGTTACTATCATTTATGATTTAAATACTTTGAACATTTGCATATGTGCAAAGGAGTATGGCAGTGAAAAGCAGGTCTCCTTCCTGCTGCCATTGATGCTAGGGGCACTCAACTCTTGGGCTTCACTGATTCTTTCTGTACCTACCAATGGCCACCCATGACCTTCAGAAGAACACTTAGAGCTTTTCATCCGAATGTCTGTCTTTTGCCTTTAACTGCCTCTTGGCAGAAGTGCTAAGGAAGTAGAAAGTGACCAAGTAGATTTATCTTCTTCCTTCATGTGCTAAAGTTATACTGATAGGTAAAACCAAGCTATTTCCATGACTGAAATTAAAATTTTTTTTTCAGCTTTTATCAACAGTAGGAATAGAGCCAAATATGTCCCTTTCTAGAAAAGATAAGAAGCTACATATCTCACTTCTTAATCTCTCCTAACGACAAGGAGGCTTGTTGCTGTTGATGTTGCTTAAAAAAAGTAAAAGAGGAGGGAAGAGCTGATGAATTTTACCTATTTATCAGTTCCTTTGAAGACACTGTCCTATATGAAGGTACAGATCTAATTACAAGGGAAGTATTCTTGTTTAAAAGGTAATGTTAAAAAAAAAAAAAAGTAATGTTAACATTACTAACAGCCTTTGCACCAAAACAAATGCTTATTCAAATGCTATAAATCTGAAACTACACATCCAGATGTGTGGGCTCTGGGAAGGATAATGTGGGACTTCCATGGCAGTCCAGTGGTTAAGACTCTGAACTCCCAATGTAGGAGGCATGGGTTTGAGCCCTGGTTGGGGAACTAAATCCCCACATGCCTCACCACACAGCCAAAGAAAAAAATTTTTTAATTTAAATTACTTAATTTAAAACGATGCTTCAAGTTAGTAAAATACCAAATGAAAGTGAAAGTCGCTTAGTCATGTCCGACTCTTTGCAACCCCACAGACTATACAGTCCATGGAATTCTCCAGGCCAGAATATTGGAATGGGTAGCCTTTCCCTTCTCCAGTGGATCTTCCCAACCCAGGGATCAAAACCAGGCCTCCCACATTGCAGGCAGATTCTTTACCAGCTGAGCCACAAGGGAACCCTAAAATATCAAGAACAAGGAATAAACTGTTAGAGAAGTAGCAGTGCCCAGGAGTACAAGAGTTAACCACCCTATCCTCACCTGGGGCCTCAGAGCCTCCTGTAATGCTCTTCAATGAACTGTGGTTTCTACAGGATTGGTCACAACATAGCTACACTCCACGTCTTCAAGAATGTGGAGCTTACATTCTTGTTGGAAAATGTAATTAATGAAGCAATATTAAACAATAAAAAGATAGTACATCATTGCTGAATCTTGATGTATACCAAAAAGGTACATGTAGTCCATGGGGTTGCTAAGAGTTGGACACAACTGAGCGACTTCACTTTAACTTTTCACTTTCATGCATTGGAGAAGGAAATGGCAACCCACTCCAGTGTTCTTGCATGGAGAACCCCAGGGATGGGGGAGCCTGGTGGACTGCCATCTATGGGGTCGCACAGAGTCCGACACGACTGAAGCGACTTAGCAGCAACAGCAGCAGCTAGCTACACTCAAAGAACAGAAATTGTCTAACACCTCTTGTACCAGCCACCACGGCTCCTGTTCCTCACAGTTCTGACTCCAGCTTTCTTAACCTCTGTCAGAGAATTAGAAGACATGTTAGAGCAAAACTAATGGGTGGGCTAGCATCAGTGGCATGCTGCCACTGACCAAAGGGGTGTGTATCACCACTGGCATGATTGCTACATACATATAATTAGCCAGAGTCAGCCCTCCCTTCCACCCATGACACAGCTGACCTGCCAGGCAACTTCTGGCAAAGAAGTTCCACAGAGATGATCATCAGGCATGCAGAGACCCCCCCCAGTCTTCTGATGGACACACCAGCCCTCACTGTTCTCCTCAGCTGATTCCATAATTAGCAGCTGAAAGGGGCCTGGGTGGGCAAGGGCACTGCCACAGAGTTGTCGGCAGCTTGTAGACTGACTCTTGACGGCAGCAGAGGTGGGTGGCACTATGGAGATAAGCAATTCACACTTCCCCGTCCTTCCTCCCACTCCCAAACTTGGAAACACAAGGTACTTTAGGATCTGAAATCAGCCTCCCACAGCTGCTCTGCTCTGGCTTATGCTTTGCCAACTGCTTCCTTGGGTTGTCCCTTTTGACTCACTAGAGGTCACAGCAAGACATTTGGCCACATAACCAAACAGGGAGGACCTCCTAAATCAGGAGTCACGATCTTAAAGAGCCATGAAAGTGAAAGTGAAGCCGCTCAGTCGTGTCCGACTCTTTGTGACCCCGTGGACTGTAGCCTACCAGGCTCCTCTGTCCATGGGATTTTCCAGGCAAGAATACTGGAGTGGGTTGCCATACACTTCTCCAGATCTTTCCAACTCAGGGATCAAACCCAAGTCTTCTACACTACAGGCAGATTCTTTACTGCTGAGCTACTGGGGAAGCTTCTTGAAGAGGCAAAAAATTCCATGTGCTATTTCATTTAGAACCATCTAGCTCATTTTTAATTGGGCACATAGTAAACATGGGCTTCCCTAGTGCCTCAGATGTAAAGAATCTGCCTACGATGCAGGAGGCCTGGATTTGATTCCTGGGTTGGGAAGATCTGCTGGAGAAGGGAATGGCAACCTACTCCAGTATTCTTGCTTGGAGAATCCCATGGACAGAGAAGCCTGGCAGGCTACAGTCCACAGGGTCTCAAAGAGTCAGACACGACTGAATGACTAACACAACGTATAGAAAACATTTCTGCAAATAAGAGTATAGTCAGCCTCTGCATCATTCCTCTTCCTCTATTTTTAATAGAGGAAGTAATGTACAGTTTTAAAGCCAGTAATGTACAGTTCTGTGACTATTCTTCTGTAAACTTGTCTCCCTGACCACAGCCAGGAAAGGTTATCCACTTTTAAGCAGTCATGTGATTAGTTTTGGACCACTTGAATGATGTAGAATAATCTCTGCATTTCAAGGTCCTTCATCATATCTGCAAAGTCCCTTGGTGATATGATGTAGCATATTCATAGGTTTCAGGGATTAGAACATGGACATCTTTGAGGGGGGTGGGTATCATTCTGCCTACAACAAATGCCATGATCTGATTTAGGTTTTACCAGAATGACCCTGGGTGCCCTGTGGGGAATGAACTGTAGGAGACAAGGATGGAGGCAGGGAGACCAAGTAGGAGGCTAATAGAGTAACCCAGGTGAGAGGAGATCAAGGATTGGGTGTCAGCAGTAGAGTGGTGAAATGTGGTCTAATTCTGGATGTTTTGTTCAGGTAGAAGGGCCGTGATTTGCTGATGGATTAGATGTGGGCTATGAGAGGAGGGTATCAAGGATAACTCCAAGGATGACACTCCCCCCACCCTCTTAGAGTACTTGACATATGTTGTATTTATTTGTTTAATTATCTTCCCTGTAAGACTGAAAGTTCTAAGGGAGAAGGGCTCAAATCTCGCTTGTTCGATATTATATTCTCACATCAAGGAATGCACAGAACATAGTGATAACAGATCATAACTGCCATTTATTGAGCCATTGTTATGTCTCAGGCACTTAACATAATCTCATTTAATCATCAGAACAGCCTTATGAGGTAGGTACTATTATTATCCTCATTTACTCAATGAGGAAACTGAGGCCCAGAGAGATGAAATGACTTCTACCAGTAAATACAAGTTTGCATATTAAGTCACTTCAGCCCTGTTGGGCTCTTTGCTATCCCATGGACTGTAGCTTGCCAGATTCCTCTATCCATGGGATTTACAGGCAGGAATACTGGAGTGGGTAGACATTTCCTTCTCCAGGGGATCTTCGTGACCCAGGGATTGAACCTGCATCTCCTGCATTGCAGAAAGATTCTTTACCATCTCAGCCACTAGGGCTGAGCTTGTAAATACATGCGTGGACCTCAAATCCATATTGAATAAATGAAATAATTCTTTCAAGTTAAGCAAACATTTGGGTTTAGCTAAATATTCTAACCACATATGGAGTGGGAGAGAAAAGGACACAGATTTACAAATATTTCCAAGTTTTAGCTGAAGAAAAGTCATGTCAAGAAACAACAAGTGTTAGTGTCAATAATTTAAGAATTCTCAAACTATAGTCCATCTTAGCTGTGGTTTAGCTATTGTGATGACTTACACAGACAGTAATTTCAGAAATGCTTTATAACCAATCTGGAGGCAGAGAAGAGAAAAACAGATGACATCAGGCAGACCATGGGGGCACAGTGAAAAATGTCCAGACCTGAGAGTGAAGAGGGAGGGATTTCAGTTTCGCCTTAGTCCCATTCACTCATTAGCCAATGCACTTAAGGTATTTATTTCATCTTTCTGAGACCATCTCAACTATAAAAAGGATATAATATTTTCTGCCTTACTACCCCATAGACTCTTGGGATAAACTAAATTTATTCATTCAGTAACTACAAAGCACCTACTGTGTGTCTGGCATTGCTCTAGATCCCAGCAACATGTCATGAACAAAAGAGACAAAATCCTTTCCCTCATGGGGTTTGCATTGTAGTGGAAATGAGGATTGAGAAATATAAGAACAAATAAGTAGATAATTTCAACAGTGATAAGTGCCATGAAGAAAAATAAACTAGGACAGGGATTATAGAATGATCAGGGAGGAGGTAACACCAGACAGAGACTTGAAGAAAAAGAAAGCTAGACTGTTTGTTTTCTATAACTACAATTCTACCTTTTCCACAGTATCATAAATTTAATTATGTACTATGTAGCTTTTTCTTTTTTTGGCTGCACCACAAGGCATGTGGCACTTCCCCAATCAGGGAGTGTGAACCCATGCTCCCTGTAGTGGAAGTACAGATTCTTAACCACTGGACCGAAAGGGAAGTCCAGAAAACTAGACAGTGAGCTGCGGGAAGGGCAGTCCAGCCACAGGGAACAGAATTTGTTCAGTTCCTGAGGTTAGAATGAATTTGGGATTCATATCCGAGGAATAGCCAGAAGTGAGCAAAGTAGAATAGTAATAGATGATACTAGAGAGGTAGGCAAGCGCCAGGTCATGCATAGCTCTGCAGGACATGGCAGAGAGCTGGGATTTTATTATGCATGTAGTAAGAAGATAATGAAAGCAAAGCTATGCAAACAGCAACACACACAGTAGATAATGGAGGTATAACATGGACTTGGGCAGCAATATGGCACATCTGTTAAGAACAGCATGGGATCTAGAGGCTGCCTGGGTTGGAATCTTGGATGCACAACTTACTATGTGTAGCCTAGGACAGCTTACTTCATTTCTCAGTGCCTCAATTTCCTCACTTGTAAAATAGTAGTGGTAATAGTTGTTTCTGTTGTTCAGTTGCTAGGTCGTGCCTCTTTGTGACCCCCATGGACTTTGGCACACAAGGCTCCTCTGTCCTCCACTATCTTCCAGAGTTCGCTCAAATTCAAGTCCATTGAATCAGTGATGCTATCTAACTATCTCATCCTCTGCTGTCCTCTCCTTTTGCCTTCAATCTTTTCCAGAATCAGGGTCTTTTCCAGTGAGTTGGCTCTTTGCATCACATGGCCAAAGAATTGGAGCATCAGGTTCAATAGTTACCATGTTAGGATTGTTTTAAAGATTAAGTGAGATATTACATAGATAATCTTCAGAATAATTTCTAGAACTAAAGTGCTCAATAAATGTTAACAATTATTACCCTCAGTTACCAAATTGTACTCAACATTCAAAAAACTAAGATCACAGCATCCGGTCCCATCACTTCACGGCAAATAGATGGGGAAACAATGGAAACAATGAGAGACTATTTTTTTGGACTCCAAAATCACTGTAGATGCTTACTGCAGCCATGAAATTAAAAGACGCTTGCTCCTTAGAAGAAAAGCTATGACCAACCTAGACAGCATATTAAAAAGCAGAGACATTACTTTGCCAACAAAGGTCTGCCTAGTCAAAACTATGGTTTTTCTAGTGGTCATATATGGATGTGAGAGTTGGACTATAAAGGAAGCTAAGCGCCGAAGAACTTATGCTTTTGAACTGTGGTGTTGGAGAAGACGCTTGAGAATCCCTTGGACTGCAGGAGATCCAACCAGTCCATCCTAAAGGAAATCAATGCTGAATATTCACTGGAAGGACTGATGCTGAAGCTGAAACTCTAAATTACTTTGGCCACCTGATGTGAAGAACTGACACAATGGAAAAGATCCTGATGCTAGGAAAGATTGAAGGCAGGAGGAGAAGGGGACGACAGAGGATGAGATGGTTGAATGGTATCACTGACTTGATGGATATGAGTCTGAGCAACCTCTGGGAATTGATGATGGACAGGGAAGCCTGGCATGCTGTAGTCCATGGGGTCACAAAGAGTCAGACACGGCTGAGTGACTGAACTGAACCGAACCGTTATACAACCAATTGAGCTCATTAAGGTAGACTTTACTAACTCAGAATCTGCAAGTTTTTTTAAAACAGAAAAATTTACATATAAATGAAAAATATTTTTAAACAGAAAAACTAAATCTATATTTCTTCTATATAAAGAATTTGGGGCTTTCCTGGTGGTCCAGTGGTTAAGAATCTGCCTGTCAAAGCAGGGGACACAGGTTTGATCTCTGGTCCAGGAAAATTCCACATGCCCCGGAACAACTAAGCCCGAGCACCAAAACTATTGAGCCCTGTGCTCTAGCGCCCCTGAACCGAAACTACTGAGCCTATGCACTGCAACTACCAAAGTCCGAGAACCTAGAGACTGTGCTCCATAGTAAGAGAAGCCACTGCAAGAAGAGGCCTGCACAATGCAACAAAGAGTGACCCCACCTGTCGAAACTAGAGAAAATCAATGCATAGCAATGAAGACCCAGCACAGCAAAAAAAAAAAAAAAAAAGTAATTCTTAAAAAATAAAGAATTCAAACAATAAATGAAATTAGCCTCCTCCGATGTTCTGAATATGCTTAGGTTTGACTAAGCACACTGAAGATTTTTATCTGCCTATGGTTCCTTCCTCCGGGGGACCAGCCCTCCCTCTTCCCCAGTGACTCTTCTTGGTCCATGTAGCCCTGATGAGGAGTTAAGATGAGAGCCAGGTTTGCCCGGAGTTCTACATCTGCAGTCGACCAGCTTCACTCTTGCCCCCTCTCTCCAATATACATAGACAGTGACTGTTCCAAGAAGGAGAAGCACAGGATCCAGACTGGGCCAAGTCAGAATCCTCCTTGGAATTTGTGCACAGGGTGTTCTCTCTCTAGCATCTCAAGCCTCTAAGGATGATGTAGATCAGGAAGCAGCAGCCAACTCTACCATCAGGTGGAGAGAATGAAGCCAGCACAGAGAGAAGCAGACTCAAAAGGTGGAGACAGCCTTGCCAAGGATGCAGGCACAACTAAAGTCAGACCTATCTACCCCTGCAACTTTACAGTTCTGTGAGCCATAAATTCCCATTTTGCTTGAGGATTTGGTTTCGTTGCACCAAATGACTTGATATACATACCTTCTATGAAAGACGCTCTCTGATTTTCTAAGGTATCTGTAATAGTCTGTATGTATATAACATTCTTTATAAGACACTTCAAGAACCTGATCAAAAAAAATCAATACAGATGTTATACAATATATAAGGATGAAAGGTAGAAATCATTTGTCAGGTTAGCTAATAACCCAAGGGACAGATTTTGTCAATATTTTTGGTAACCCATATTTTCAGTTCTATAATGGACCTCATGCTAATTATTAGAGGCACTTTAGGAATGACATATGTCATATTATGGTTTCATTCTACTTGTCAATTTCCAGGAAAAGTGACTTCAGTCTCAGTAAAATCTAATATATGTGGTATTACAATGTATATTTCTTTCATCTTTGTGTAATAATAAAAAGGTATCATATGTTTTCAACAGTCTAATGGGATTCCATATCCAGAAGTCACATTATTTCATATCTCCCTTAATTTCACAGTGTTTAGCAAAACCTTATTTTTGTTGTTTGAATGTAAGAATGAAATTGGAGTAATATGCAGTTGCAGCAAACCAGATTAAGAACAAAGCCATTCTAAAACCCAGCTGCCAACCAGCTACTCAGTCACCCACCTTGCTTAATTTGCTCTCCTGAAATTGAATAGCAGCCAAAACCAAATTCTTTTCAAAAATGGATTAAGATGCATGTGGATAACAAAATGCTGTTAAACAAACCTTTCCATATCAGTAAATAATTTGAGAAGAAAGAGGCAGATGAGAAATCCCTGGGAATTTATGAAAACTTGGCAGAAATGTTTATCAATTAGGTTATGCAAGAAAGTCCTAATAATAAATAAGCACACTGAAAAAGTCCTTGTGTAAAGCATAGCATATTTTACCACCATTTGAAAAATATGTAAAAATGTTTTTATTTTTAATCTTTCTAAATTCAGACATTCAAGAAGCTATTTTTGGTGCTGGTACAGTGTTCTGACACCTTCTCCCTGAGTAAAATCAACACATCTGCTGAAATTACCATTTTTATCTCCACGGACCCACATGTCCCTGAGAAATATAAAATATCATTGTGTTTTTCTGCTAACCAGCATTTGGACACAGACAGCTGTTCAAGCCAAATCTACTCCAGTCTTCTGAGAGAAGGACCTTGTTATCACTAACCCATATATCTTTTGAATATGGTAAGGCCTCACATAGGGTGAATAAACTCAGCTCAAAGTAAACCAAATATGAATTGGTGGGTCTGTGGTAGCCCAAGTCCCATCTGTTGGGATCTGCATATGTAAATACATTAGCAATCCAGCAAGTTTGCTTGGTGCCCAGATCAAGAGATGAAGGAAAAGCAGTACAGCTGTAATGTTTTCTTACATCCAACAGAGAAACAGATCCAAAACACTGGAACCTATGCAAATTTTCCACTTGGTCCCTCTACTCACATCTCCTTTTAAATTGACCCCAGGGTACCATCATTACAGATTGGAATCACAATCTAATGTTTCATTAGTCAATATACTTCAAGGTTCAAGAATAATTAAAACATGTCATGCACCTTCCTATATGTTAGAAAATACAAGACATATTTAGTCCAAGGGACTAGAAGACAGATACATACACAATTATAACACAGAATGTGCTAAGGGAGAAATAACATTACAGGAATTCAAAGAAAAAAAAAAAAAAAAAACCACATGAAAAAGCTTAATGAAAAAAGTGACTCTTGACCTAAAAGACAGAATAGAACAGAATGACAGTGGCGGCAAATGGGCTTGGGCGGCTCCTTGGCGGGCGGCGGCGGTGGCCGAGGTGGTTCCTCCTGGCCCTGTTATGTCGGGGCCAGGCCCGGGGAGGATGGCGCCCTAGAGCCCAGCCTTTCCTGGGGGTAGGGGCGGGAGGGGACGGGTGGGGACCGGCCATGTCAGAGGTGACCCGAAGTCTGCTGCAGCGCTGGGGCGCCAGTTTTAGGAGAGGCGCCGACTTCGACTCTTGGGGCCAGCTGGTGGAGGCGATAGATGAGAATCAGATATTAGCAAGACACCTACAAAAAGAGGCCCAAGCTCAACACAATAATTCTGAATTCACAGAAGAACAAAAGAAAACCACAGGCAAAACTGCAACATGCTTGGAATTACGAAGTGCAGCTTTACAGTCCACACAGTCCCAGGAAGAATTTAAACTGGAAGATCTGAAGAAGCTAAAACCAATCCTAAAGAATATTCTTACATACAATAAAGAATTCCCATTTGATGTTCAGCCTGTCCCTTTAAGAAGAATTTTAGCACCTGGTGAAGAAGAGAATTTGGAATTTGAAGAAGATGAAGAAGAGGGTGGTGCTGGAGCAGGATCTCCTGATTCCTTTCCTGCCAGAGTTCCCGTGGTAAAGAATCTGCCTGCCAGTACAGGAGAGATGGGTTCAGTCCATGGCCCAGGAGGATCCCACATGCCCATGCGTCATAACTATTGAGCCTGTTGTCTACAGCCTGGGAACCACAACTGCTGAAGCCCACGTGCTCTAGTGCCTGTGCTCCAAAACAAGAGAAGCCACCACAGCGAGAAGCCCTCGCGCCACAACTAGAGAGTAGCCTGCACAGCAGTGAAGACCTAGCACAGCCAAAACTAAAAATATTAATAAATAAAAATTATTTTAAAAATTCAAAAAAAAAAGAATAGAATGACAGAGGTTGATAGAAAAAAGAAAAAGAATTTTAGTGAAAAAAGAACAGTCCAGCTTCATGCAAACCCAGGGAATATATAGAGGGTAGGAAGAAAGGACCTAAGGGTGAACTGATTTTATCTGGTAGGCTATAGGGACCAAGGGCCCTCCGAATCAGGAATATTTTAATGCATGATTACATTTGTCTTAAAAGGAAATTAACATCCAGGAATAGGATGGATATAGATTAGCAAGGATGACAGAGGAAAAACTGAAGGAATGAGACTGGTTGGGAAAGAATAAGAGTGAGAAGAGTTACACAGAAGTTAGAAAAGGACAGATTCAAGTGGTATTTTGAAGGTAATTAACAGAGCTTAGCAATTCAGAAGATGCTAGGGTAAGGACAGGGAGGGCATGAAAGATGACTTTGCATAGTATGGGCGATAGGAAGACATTGCTCCACAATTATGGCTTTGTTTGATAGGGAAATTTTATGAGCTTACTTTTGTACATATTGACTTTAAACAAAAGAATGTAAACTTAAAATCTGCTTTTTCTCAGCCTTTAGAAAAATTTTGCTTTGACTCTTGAGTTCCAAAATTAGCCCTGAGCTGTCTAGCTCTGTGCTCAAGTATTTTGTCTTGGGGTGTCAGAACATCCTCTTTTTCTAAGACCTGCCACATTTACTCTCCAAAATTTCATTTAACAGAAGATAGGCAATGATAATTTTAAATATTTTTCTCAGTAGGCTTTTTTCCCTTGCTGTCAGTAGATATTTTAATTATTGTAACTAAATTTTGGATGCAATAACTTTTGTTAATGTGTGAACAAAGAAGCATACCATTTGGGGTTCTAATTGAATATACACCAAAACCTCTGACTCTAAAAAAGCTCTCTTAGTTGTTGTGCCATCTGTTTATATACTAATTAATGGCTTAAAAATAGATGATCTTTTGAAGGCAAATGACATGAAAATAGTGGAAAATACTAATATAGATCTCATAAACCTACACTCTTTAGGCATTACATTAAAAGAACAGCCTGAGATGATGCCATGAGATGCTGAATGAACATTATGTGTACATTATAATGTGTACGGACAGGGAGGTAGTTATTTCAAGAACCGTAAGGCATGATTATTTATTAGATACTTTCATAGGTCTCTTTTCAAATTTTATTGCTAGTGATTAATTTTTAAACTTTATCTAGTCATGTGCATTTTTTACCTATAAACAAAGATGAACCTTCTCTCCTTATTTTCTAAGTCTATACTATTCATTTTCTAAAATACAGTTATAAACATCCAAATCTTTGCTCCACATCTATTGTCTTATCCCTCTTCCCTTTCACAATTAAAGTTCTTAAACAAGCTGCCTACACATGCAATATTAATTTCTACACCTTATATACACACTCCTCAGCCCCCTGCAACGTGGCTTCCACCTTCACAAGGCCAATGAAGTCAGTTCTCATGAAGATCATCATGATCTAGGTTACCCTAAATCAAATGAAGACTTTGCACTGTTAGTCCTCTTGTTTGGGGGATTAAATGTGTTAATTCATCTAATATATTTAGTATCTGAAATAGTGAAGATATTCAAATATTCAATTGAAATTGAATATTCATATATCTGAAATATTCAAGATATGTTCCAAACTTCTATCTTTTCTTGGTATCTTCTATGTGTAAATCCAGCAAGTGATCTTTCCATCATTCAAAATAATTGAGAAGTCATCACATTTTTACTTATATTTATATAACTAATCGAGAAAAACAGGTAAAAGAACAAGGTAAAGTTTGCTCTTCCATTTTAACTCTTCAGGAGAATCTCATCAGCATATATAATTTTCTGGAATGTGTGCAGAAGAGAAAACTAAGTATCCAGCTTCGTTCTCAAAATTTATAACTTCTTAAATTCACGTTCTGGTTGGACCACATAACACAACAGTTGATACCTTTTCAAAAGTGTTAAAGACTTTCCTAAGATAGGTAGGGCTGGCAGTTCAAGGAGTATTGCATTACAGTAATAACCCATTTTATTGTGGTGTGAGCTTTTTGGCAATTACAGCCAGAAACAAAGACAGGAAGCTGGAAATGAAACAAGCCTCCTGGCATCAAAGAAAACAGTCACAAAGGCCACATCCAGAAAGAAGCTGGTTACTACCCTCAGATGCCTTACTTCTGAAAAAGAACAGCATGCTAAGGCTTGGGAAAAATCCATTCAACGTGCTCTTGAGGGCAAGGCAGTATTTCAGACAGTACAATAATCAATGTTGATATGAACAAACCAGAGTCAGTGAGTAAAGATTATGTCTGGGGTCCTTGGTATGTGAATATTGGAAAATCCATCATTCTTCAGCAAGATTTACTTCCAACATGCTTATAGGTACAAAGCTCCAGCCACAAAATAAATGAGTCACAGTGATGTAATGTATATATAGGGCAGAGAGTCGATAATATTACAACTTTGTACGGTGGTGGATGGTAACTGGTCTTACTGTAGTGATAATGTATAAAAATATAGAATCACAATGCTGTACACCTGAAACTAATACAATATTGTATGTTAATTACAACAACAAAAAGTCAGAGTTTGGGTAACTCAGTTGTGAGAAATTTTACTTGGGTGGATAAACCCATTTTCAGATAATCCCGAATAATGAATTAATTCTTAACTACCTCCGCTATGAAAAAAATACAACCACCAAGGAGACAGGGCCACAGTTGTTCAATCCAAGGTGAGATTTCTTGTGAAAATACAGAGTCAGAGAAACTAGATTCTAGACTCTGAACTGCCAAAAACCAGCTGGGTAATCTTGCCTTCTCTTTGCTTTGGTTGACTTCTCTGAAAAAACAAGGACATTAGGCTAGTTGATTTCTAAAATTTTTTCCAGTTCTAATATTCAAACATTAAGTATATGAAGATGCTAAAGAGTAATGGGAAAGAAAAGTTAAATTACATTATAAACAACTATCTTCCTTTTATTCATTCAACATTCATTGAGGCTTCTATAGAGATGACCTATACCAATCTCTGAGAATACTGTGTAGTAAGCATAAAAGAGATCCTGCCTTGAGCTTTCTGTTTAGTAAGGGAGTCAGGCAACAACAAAGCAAACCAACCAGATAAGAAAACAAGAGTCTGAAAACCATAGGAAAGACATCTTTTTTAATAAGATGGTCAGGGAATGGCACCTCTGGATAGGTTATGTCTGAACCTAAATAATGAGAAGAAAAGCCATAAGGATAATTATTGAAGAGCATTTCAGGCAGCGTAATCTTCTAGTGCCTAAGCACTAGAAAAGGGGAAAAACTTAGTGAACTCGAGGAACTGGGGAAAAAAAAAGCCAGTACAACTATAATAATTAAGTAGGAGAGTGAAACAAAAAGATTTAAAGAGGTATTTGGGGGTCTTTCCATGCAGTCTTGTTAACCCATTCTAAGAAATTGGACTCATTCTTAAGGATGGCAGTGGAATCACTGAAGGGTTTTAAGTAATGCAGCAATACTTGCTGTTATAGAAGATGGACTGAAAGGGACACAATGGAAATGGAAAACCAATTACTTAGGAGGCTGTGGTAGAGGTACAGGCAAAGTCTGATGGTGGTTTGACAATAATACTGCAGTAGGGATTGGAGAAGGGGAGAGATTTAAGATACATAATAGTGGCGGTCGAAAAAGTGCGAGTTCCAGAAAAACATGTACTTTTGCTTTATTGACTATGCCAAAGCCTTTGACTGTGTGGATCACAACAAACTGTGGAAAATTCTTAAAGAGATAGGAATATCAGGCTACTTGACCTGCCTCTTGAGAAATCTGTATGCAGGTCAGGAAGCAACAGTTAGAACTGGACTTAGAACAGACTGCTTCCAAATATGGAAAGGAGTGTCAAGGCTGTATATTGTCACCCTGCTTATTTAACTTATATGAGAGTACATCATGGGAAACGCTGAGCTGGATGAAGCACAAGCTGGAATCAAGATTGTCAGGAGAAATACCAATAACCTCAGATATGCAGATGACACCACCCTTATGGCAGAAAGTGAAGAGGAAACTAAAAAGCCTCTTGATGAAAGTAAAAGAGGAGAGTGAAAAAGTTGGCATAAAACAACATTCAGAAAACTAAGAACAAGGCATCTGGTCCCATCACTTCATGGCAAATAGATGGGGAAACAGTGGAAACAGTGACAGACCTTATTTTTTACGGCTCAAAAATCACGGCAGATGGTGACTGCAGCCATGAAATTAAAAGATGCTTGCTCCTTGGAAGAAAAGTTATGACCAACCTAGACAGCATATTAAAAAGCAGAGACATTACTTTGCCAACAAAGGTCTGCCTAGTCAAAGCTATGGTTTTTCTAGTGGTCACATATGGATGTGAGAGTTGGACTATAAAGAAAGCTGAACGCTGAAGAACTGATGCTTTTAAACTGTGGTGTTAGAGAAGACTCTTGAGAGTCCCTTGGACAGCAAGGAGATCTAACCAGTCCATCCTAAAGGAAATCAACCCTGAGTATTCATTGGAAGGACTGATGTTGAAGCTGAAACTCCAATACTTTGGCCACCTGATGTGAAGAACGGACTCATGTGAAAAGACCCTGATGCTGGGCAAGATTGAAGGCAGAAGGAGAAGGGGACAGCAGAGAATGAGATGGTTGGATGGCATCACCAACTCGATGGACAGGAGTTTGAGTATTGACATGACTCCAGGACATGATCCTGGAGCTGGTGATGGACAGGGAGGCCTGGTGTGCTGCAGTCCATGGGGTTGCAAAGAATTGAACACGACTGAGCGACTGAACTGAACTGAATAGTGGTGGTGGTTCAGTCGCTAAGTCATGTCCTACTGCTGCGACCTCATGGGCTATAGCCCCCCATGGTCCTCTGTCCATGGGATTATCCTAGGCAAGACACTGGCATGGGTTGCCATTTCCTCCTCCAGATCTTCCAAACCCAGGGATCGAACCTGGGTGTCCTTTGCAGTCTGATTCTGTACCAACTGAGCCACCAGGGAAGCAAGAGTAATAATGTTTTAGTAATGGAGTTAATAAGTCCCTGAATAAAGGATGCTATGGATCTACCAAGAGTATGTGCATGCTAGGTCACTTCAGTCATATCTGACTCTTTGCAACCCTATGGACTATAGCCTGCTAGACTCCTCTGTTCATGGGATTCTCTAGGCAAGAATGCTGGAGTGGGTTGCCATGCCCTACTCCAAGGTATCTTCCCCACTCAGGGATCGAACCCAAGTCTCTTAAGTTTCCTGCATTGGCAAGAGGGTTCTTTAGCACTAGCACCACCAGCGAAGTCTATATATAATGGAGGTAGAGTCAAAAGGGTTTACTAATGGATGATTTCGCCTATATAAGAGAATGAAAGGAATCAAAGTTGAGAAATAATCTGGTGCTAAGTTATTTGGGGGAGAATGTGCAGAGGACAGAGAAATTAATAGAGGAAAGATAAAGAGCTCAATTTTAGATGTGTATTTGATATATGTGAGACATCATTTGTAAGCAATAGACATCCGAACCCTCTGTTGTTACCTTTTGATCTTGGCCACAGTAATTGCATACCTTTTTTACTAAGAACCATCTTCTATTTACCTTTTTATGTACATTACCCAGCAACATGTACATAATTATACAATGACAATTATGTACATTGTCCAGCTTGGGCTGGACAGTTTGTACTTCATACATATTTAATAATCTTCTCAAAAATAAAGCTTTCCTCTTAACATTACATGTATCAGTATGTCCTCATTCAGACTGTAAAACTTCAGATGTCTCTAGTCTAGGTCTTCAGAACAGTGTTTGAAACTTAAAAGAATACTAATCTGGGTCCAATTCATTTTGCAGTCTAGCCAGCTTCCCACTACCCCACCACTCCCATGGCTGGTTTTAAAATTTAAATTTTGATTTATCAAAAAACAACAACAAAAAAACACCAACTCAAGATGCTCCCACTTGAGGAAGGACGGACTGCTTTTCAAAGTCAGCACTGGACCACAGCACATTTCCTGATAGTTCCAAACTACAGTGGGGTCCTGTTAATTGTGGTCTTGACTCAGACCCTCCCAACCCACCTCTTTCCCCCAACAACTAGACTCAGGAAAAAATAAAATGGCAGCAGAAGCTTAATTTGCAACAATCCATACATCTGCTTCAACTTCTGCAATTTTAGATTGCAACTTCAACATTTTAGATTGAGTTCTTAAAAAAAAAAAAAAGATCATTTAACATTGTTGATTTCTGTGGTGTCTATCTTGCTTAGTAACAATTTTGTTATAGGTCACTATAGAAATTTTACTTTTAAGAAAGTTGCATAAGAATCTGCCATATAACAAGGTGGTGCTAATTATAATTAGCCTAAGCTACTCTACAAGAAAGGCTTCCTCAGAATTAGGTAAGTGTGTAGCTTATTCTTTCCTTGTTCCCCCAACGTGTGCTCTCTGCTCCGTAAATACGTGTAACTTTCAATATATTTAAAGGCAGGGCAAATCTTATGTCCATACTTCTCAATTAGCTTGGCATGATGCCCTACAATAAAGTGCTTGAGTATTTTTCACATGGGCATCTCTTTTACAAAGGAAGATGAAAATATCTTTTACCAGGGTGTGTAACTGAACAAGTATATAACTAAACTTTCTCATTTCTATGGTTGTAGGGTCTATTACCGGTTAATACTTTTTCAGGTTGAATCATTTACTAGATCAAGGCATACTGCAAAGTTGCTTATAATTCCTTGCCTAAAAAGTGAGGTCAAATAATGTTAAGATGCCAAAGATCAGCCTGTACAATCCTCTTCTATTTCTATTCAACAGTCATCAATCCAAAGGAATCAAACAAAGAACAAAAAATGTATAGTTTTCTTCCAATTAATTTCCATTGGTAATAGAACTGAAATGCAAAACACTCACTTGGCAGACTTACTAAAAATTTCAGGTTGGGCAGTTGAGATAAAATCATGACTAAACACTTGCCAAATCCACCCTCACTTACCTCCTTTCTCAGCATTACCTCCCCCAAATAATTCCTCAAATAAAAAACTAGATGAGTCAACCCCAAATTTGAAGTGTAGGAGCCAAAAACCCCTAACACTTCTCCCCCTAAACACTAGAGAAGCTAACCAAGGCTTAGGGGTGTGAGCCACAGACCAGACACACTTGCTATTTGCTCTTTTATTTTCCCAGTGAGTAGCAAATGTGCTCCTGTCAACCAGTTATGTGAGCTGACGGGGAGGACAAGGCATTCAGGAAATCTGCTTAAAGCACCAAGTCTTTCAGCAACAGTCATATCAATACTAAACCACAACAGCTTATAACCAACCACATCAACCACACCCTCATCTGTCCTGGACATGTATTCTATAGTTTCTTGCATAAGTTACTAAAAATTAAGTCTTAGGCCTGGCAAATTACATACAATCCATAATATGCAGTTATTGCTACCATGTCTTCCCTCTATCAATGATACACTGGTCTCTTCTTTTAGGAATAAGTTCAATTTTCATGTATTAGAGGCTCTAGCTGATTTCTTTACTCCTATCTGGGATGTTACTTGAGGGAAAAGGGAATTTGGGGTAGTTGTGAAATGTTTTTAAAAAACACTAAGTTAAATCAAATTTTAAACAGGTTCCTTAAGCAGGATGTCTCAGACTCTTTTAATATGATGAGGTACATTATTATAAATCTGGGGGGTAGGGGAATAAGGCCTACAGCAAGTGCAAAGCATATTTGGCTCACAGAATCCTTTTCATGGAACACACTGAAAAATGCTGCTTTAGGCATATGTTTATACAGGCTAGCTTGGTACTTACTTTGTAACAGAGTCTATGAAAAAAAATCATGCTTTGTGTTTGAAACATCCTGTTTAGAAACAAACTTGTGGAACACAACCTAATCACATGTATTTGCACATCTCCTGCCACTGTATAACTGTGCTTTTAAGATTTTTCCTAAATGGTGTGTAAACCTCAAATAAAATTTCCAAATTCCTTCAGATTAAAGTAATATAAAAACTCAAACTAAACACCTGAAAAATGTTACTCCTAAAGCACACGATGTGTATCAAAAATCCAAATGAAGTTTACTTGTAAGGTACAACTTCAAAAATGAAGGAATTTCTACACCTAAAAAGGCATGAATAGAGAGTATGAAATTTAGTTATATCCTGTCATTTGGCATGTATGAAACACTGAAACCAAAGAATTTGGCCAAGAATATTTTCCTCACTTAGTAAGATACCTGCTCTGCATGGTTGTTTTGAGGATTATATCTTAAGACACCAAGCACAATGCTGGGCAACTAAACAAATCACTTTCACAGTGTAGTCCAAGACCCTCTTCTGGTATCCACAACACAAGACCTGGGCAGGAAGAAAAGAAAATCCACACACAAGCAATTGTCATATGACCGTATTTTATTACAATATGTTCAGTGTACTAATGTTAAGAGGAAAAAATGTAAACAAAATGAAAGTCTAGGGAAAAATGGCACTTTGCTTTAATCTTCAATTTGAAGTTATTTTTAACAATCCATTTATACCATTTTATGTCTCAGTTTTTAAAGAGCATCACTGCTGAATTTCAGACTGAAAAATGAATACACAGAAAAGATGACATCAAGAGTTAAGCAGAGAAGAGATACTGATTAAAAAACTGAAAGTAAAATCTACTTTGGCTAGAACTGAACACTGACAGATAACTTTCTCCAAAGGAAAATATAACTTGAGTCATAAAGGTTCATTTTTTGTATAGTTCAATACCACATCAATTAGAAACTCATGACAATGATAACAATTTTACTCAGTCACATTCAATTACCTAAAATTCTACTGAGCATGCTATTTGCCATGTCTTATTCCTCAGAGATAACTATCTATTTCCAGAAACCAGAAATGCAAGTTTGCCTGTGATTGAAGTTTCAACAAATAATTTGTAGAAAACACCAAAGGATCAGTTGTTAAAGTTCCTACCTGTTCTTCTTTGTATAGCAGCTATTTCTACAAATAAAGAGCACATGAATACTTCCTAAGAACTTGAAATGAGAAAACCAAAAACAGAGATCTGTGTGTATGAACATATGTACACATATATGTATAAGCTTAAATACCCCC
This sequence comes from Bubalus bubalis, assembly GCF_019923935.1. NCBI lineage: Eukaryota > Metazoa > Chordata > Mammalia > Artiodactyla > Bovidae > Bubalus > Bubalus bubalis. Next base: position 117,502,399 of record NC_059157.1, on the reverse strand, counting down.
AGACAAGTTTAAACAGAGAATACCTCAATATTCTAAATTCAGAAAGTAGGGATAAACACCATTTAGTTTATCAATCAGTGGTACTACTAGCTTATGTTTTAGTTAGAACACTATACCTGCAGTTCAGAAGTACTGATTAGATTCCATTAAAAAAGAAGACATCCAAACTAATAAAAACATTCTTCTAACAGTAAATAATTCTCCCACTTTTTACTTATTTTGACATTTGATATTTCCATAAGCTTGCAAGTGGAAGATAAGCTGCTCAATAAAAGCCAATTCAAACATACAATATACAGAAATTACTTAAAAAGTCTGCTCATATAATGGATTCTTTCGGTACTAACAAAAAATTAAAATACAAATAATTGACTAGAAATGTAAGCTAAGATACACAGGAACTGCACTTCATTTTAGGGGGAAAAAGTCCAAATCTTATTGTGTTAGAAGAATAAAGAACATTTGTCATAGTATACATTATCATATTTCCTTAAAGCAGGAACTATTTTAAGCTTTTAAATTAAAAAGTGTTCAGAATTCTGTTTATACATTCAGGAACTATCATATCACTGGTTACACACAATTCTCTCATCATGCAAAAAAACCTCAGTTGTTTTCTAAGGTCTAAGTAAGTCAAACAATAAACTAATAATAGCACTTTAATTAGCAAGCTGTAAGTCAGAGACATGTAGAAAATTCTGCAGCTGAATTGTATTTCCTGTCTAGTACCGATGCTATTCATTTTCTCCATGTATTAGAAGAATGAATAGGCATTAATAGTCAAAGTAAGATTTTCATTGTTGCAGCAAATGACAGAGTATGTGAGAAAAGGAAAAGTTTCCAATGTCATGACAATCTTTATGATCCATTATAAAGGTAAAGAATTCTGTGCGTATGTGTGGAAAGGAGTACGAGACAAAGGCAGGAGTTTAACACAGGTATATAAAGGGAATGCTGAAACTATATTAGAATTATATTTATTGAAAGACTGATCTGAAGTCTGCCCATGGAGTGTACAAAAAAGTCAGAGCAGACGTTAGTGCAAATTTAACCTGACAATTTATTTATGGAAAAAAACTAGTTTTGATGAGAAAAAATTTAATCCTTTCCTTGTAAACATAAAAGAAACTCAACAGGAATTTTAAAGGTAATATGCCAGAAAATGCAACAGTAACTCATAACATACTCCTTTTCAATTAAACAGACAAGTTGAAGACACGTTGTTAAAATACTTTTCAGACTGAATATATTTATCAGCCTATATGATCTGCTGTTCTAACTGGATCTTGATTTTTTAAAAACCCAACCTTTTATAAGAGCTATCACATCTAGAAGTGAAGAAAATAAATTAGATCCCCTCTCCCTCCCCAAAAGATATTAATTTCTAAAGCATAAAAAGCTATATATCTTATACAAATTAACCAGTGTTCTTACAAAAGTAACGTAGTTTTGGATGACATTATGCTGTATTTGTGGTGAAGTACTAGGCACAAGAATATATGTATCAATTAGGCATTTTAAGTCTAATTAGTCTCTTAAGTTATTTAATTCTTGGCAATATATAATAACTGGTACGTATTTTGGTACTTAAGTCATGAATTGTAGAGAACAAGAAGCAGTATATTATAGTAACAGAGTTTGTATTTGACAATTACTGTGTTGAAAAAAATCTCTTCTATGAACTCTGTGATTTGTTTTGCAGTTGGTCACTTGTAGCAGATCCTGCAATGATATAAGAAAAAATAGCAACATCATTTGTTTGTTGAGTATTGCCAAACTTGGAACCACCTGAGCTAAAGTTCCCTTCCACTGCTACAGATGATAAATGAATAGAAAAAAAATCTAAAAAACAAGACATAGTTCATGCAGACTGAACAATATCAAAGAATCTGTATACCCTGTAATAAAGAGCAGAATAGGTGTATCTGCTTAGTGGTAGGACAAACAGGTTTCACACTGAACACTTCTGTGAGTAAGTCACAAATGGAAAGCTAAGAATTTATGACAACTCAAATATTCAAAGTTATAGAAGATTTGCATTTACAATATAAAAATGGCAAAATATTTCCTTAAATATACCACAGACAAAGGCCAAAGTTATTTTTCAAAAGCTGTGGCTTAAAAAAGAAATCCCTTTAATCTTTGACACAGCAGTGCCAGCACAAATTTCCAATAGCAAATGAGGGGTATTCCCAGTGCTCTGTTAGAGCTGCTACAAATGGATATTGAAAGTGGGAGTAGAAATTGATGAAAACTTATAACCAAAGAAATGTTTATGCTGAATACAACATACAAAAGAAATCACCAAGATATAGAAATAGGTCACCTAAAAATAGATAATAAATTTAAAAAGAGAGTAAAGAGAAACATATAGCAATAATCACTCAAGATAAGAGTTTGTTCACGTTAAATACAAGCTGAACAGAATATAGTGAATAAAATCAAAAGGAAGTGCTAATCAAAAGGAAACAAACTGAAAAGCAAAAGCATAACATGGAGTAACAAAAAAATACTGTAATCTTGATGTTATAATGAGAGACAGTCATCGGGTTCTTCCATAAAAATCACTTACATTTCATATGCTCACCAAAACCATAATATAATAATTATTTACTTTCTTAAGACTTAACCATCTAAGGCACAACACATAAAAGTAAGTTACATATTCATTCAAAAGTACCAGTCTGCAGTACACAGTAGGCAGATGGGCATAAAATCTGCATTAATGGTATAGAAGATTCACCTTTGTTGAATGCCAGAATAAGTTTATTAAAAGTAAATAAAAACAGATTTCCTATGATTGATCAAGAGTTGGTAGGCTTCAGGAGCAGGTTGTTTGAGACTTAAACAAAAACTGGCCAATAACTTGTCAACCCAACAGTCAAGAGTCAACACTGGAAGGATATGACATACTTTATACCTGAAGGGATGTCAAAACAGATCTTCTATGTTAAAAACCTGTTTCTTTTAAAAGTTTTAACTGACATTGTTACAACAAATAAAATATGATCTGAAACATTAAAAATAAAGTATATCTTAATATGAAGATAGACATCACTGCTTAAAGCCAGTAGACCAAACAACATAGACATACAGCACAACCTATGTACTTAAGACAACTTGAGCATAAAAACATTTTTTTCAAACTGGCCCATAGTGGTTGAAGTTTTCTACCCTTTGGCATAAAAAGTAAATTATAGCAAAATTTTCTGAGGTTCTTCGAAGTTTCAAGCAAAACAAAATATATTACTTAGGCACAAACGATCACAAGTGTCTCAGTGATACTTCCAAAACATCTAACCTTGACTTGATTCTTCAATATTCATGCTTTCTCCAGCTGCAGTCTCTGACATTTCTTCATCCTCCTCCTCATCATTTAGGTCTTTTGAGATTAATTGTCTAGCTAACTTAATATTCAGTCCTTCATTGTAGTGAAGCTTCCTTTTCATTTCAAACTGTCGCTTTTTTTCTACAAGATTAAAAAAAAAAAAAAAGTAGGCATAGGAAGTCTTTAGCTCAAAGACTGGCGAACCACAGCCTGTGTCTATTTGGTAAGTAAAGTATTGATATTACTGGAACACAGTCACACTTGTTTGTTTTGCAATGCTTAAATATACTTTTGTATTCAGTAGCAGAGTTGAGTAGCTGCACTAGAGACTATATGGCCCTCAAAATCTAAAATATTTACTGCCTGGCTCTTCACAGAAAAAGTTTACCAACCTTTGCCTTAGATGGTTCATATGTCCATTTTAATAGAAGACTAAGAGCTTTTAGTAGTTATATTTGTGAACGAAACTTAAAGATACAGGAAAATTCTCCAGAGTTGAATGGAATAAAGGAAAACTATAATACCATATACGTATACTATGTACAAAGGCTGCATGAATGCACATGTGCATATACACACACACAAAATAAGACCCGGCAATTAACAGTCATTAATTCTGGATCAAGGAATTATGGGGTGATTTTAGTATTCTCCAATTTTCTATTTTTACAATTAAGAAAAACTTCCTTTTAAAAGTGCTTATTGTCCATGAAGTCATCACAGAAGCATAAAAATAGCTGTAAATCAACACAACCAATTTTATCAATAGATAGCACTTTAAAGATCTATTGTTTATCAAGAAATATTTTACAATTTCTTAGACCTGTAAATTAAAAAACAAAAAAGGGATTGACATAAAATTGCCACTGTTCATTTTGTAAAGAGCGTTAAAATTCACTCACCATAGGTTTATTAGCGTATTCATAAATGTATTTTAGTGCCAAAAAGGCATAAGAGAAATCTCTTTAAATAAGGCTATTCAAAGTACTTTCTAAATGTCCTCTAATTCCCTCTCAAACCTTCAACTCCTACAGTGGAAGCATGGAGTCTTAACCACTGGACCATCAGGCAAGTCACTCCCTCTAAGTTTTTATCATCTACACTTATTTATGTCTTAAAAACAGGTATTTACAGTTCATGTCACTACTGATCAAATACTTTTCAGCCTCTATTTGGGTTGGGAGAGGAAAGTTCTGAAATCAATATCCATCTTATCATCCCATAAACATTTGTTTCAAATTACCAAGATCTTGCCAGGCATCTTTCTTCTTTTCTAAGTTACTTTTCTGATTTTACTCTCTGAGAGTATCATATTTTAGAAGAAAGTAAAATTAAAAAAAAAAAAATCAATAAAAGACCAAATCCTTATGACTAAATTTTTAGTGATGAATTTCAGACAATGTAAAAGCCAATACTAAAAAACAACAAAAATTGGTTCTAACTGCCTCCATTACCAGATATATTTACTAAAAAGATAAGACTTTTTCTCAGTACAAAGTAATACACGTTCTCTTTAATGTAACTTGGAAAAAAAAATTTTTTTTAATAGTACAATCTTAAAACACATCCATTTCCTTAAATAATCACTAACATTTTATAATTTGACTTTTTTCTAAAAATGTGTATTTTATTAAGATGAATTATATTTTGTTGCATATGTTGTTTTCTCACTAGTTAGAATGGCCACATCCCAGGAAGCTGAGTTTATGCCTATTGTCTAGTGGAACTATAAAAGTGACTCTTTCGCTCTTAAAATGATCCAGAATTTAGACAATAAAGTATATGAAGATACAGTAAAATTCTGCCACATACACAGCAGATTTACTACATAATTTTAAAAGGTTATTAAGTAATGAGTTATAACTTAATCCCCTTGGTCAAAGGTTTCTGATTTCCCCCTTTGTATTTTCATTGTTTTTTTAATGATGTAATATACAGGTAACCCTTGAAAAATGTGGGGTTAGGAGCACCTACTCTCATCACAGTTGAAATCCACATTTAACCTTACAGTTGTCCCTTCATATTTGCAGTTTTGCATCTGTGCATTCAACCAGATTGTCTACTGCTGTAGCAGGTGTTTAGTATAATTGGACCTGCACAGAACAAACCCATGTTGTTCAAGGTCAACTATGCATAATTCTAAGAGATATTAAACTTGGGTTTCGCTTGTTAGAGATATTTTTCATTTTGGAATACTCAAAATTTATTACATGATTTATATATTCATTCTATAGAAAGCTGCTAACACAAGTGGTCTCAACCTTCTTTGAGTATTAATTTTACTTATAATCTTTGTATGGCAGAGCAACATAATACAAAAGAGTACAAAACAAAAATTTTAAGGTTTCAGGCCCGGCTATAATGATAATCAACTATCCACTGAACCTGGCAAGTAAATTATCCTTTTTATACTTTCCTTTATTGTTTTCCAAAATATAATGCAGAATATACCAATTATTTTAAGTTATTAAAATCTAGTATTTCCTGTGTTCTTGCTTGGAGAATCCCAGGGACGGGGGAGCCTGGTGGGCAGCCGTCTGTGGGGTCGCACAGAGTCAGATATGACTGAAGCGCCTTAGCAGCAGACTTAGCAGCAGCAACAGTATGTCAGAACTAGTGCTAAGTGCTTTAAATTCTTTATTTCATTTAATGAATCTAAATATTTTAAAGCCTCCAATTTAGAAATGAGGATCATTTCTGAGGGTCAGAGAAATTAAGCAAATTAGATAAGCGACATACCTGGAGTGTAAACTTTGATTTATCTGATTCTATAGCCAATATTTTAATGGTTATGCAACTAGTTACAAGATAAAATCTTCTGAAAATGTTTTCAATAAACAAGGATGTTCAGACACATAGTTTGTTTAAAAGCATTAAAATCACCGGTATCAGTAATTCTACTACTGGGAACATGAAAAACTTGTGAAAACTCTAACTGGTAAAATGGTTCCCCCTGCTGGTTAACTCATGGAACTACAATTTGAGGGGAAAATTCCTTAATGAAAGCTGGTGACGGAATAAAAAAATTTGGTTCTCAATACATCATGTTTTCAGAGAATAAGGAATTAGCAAGATCAAGGAGCAATTTCTATCTGAAAACTCTTTTCAAGGGCCTCATGGGGTATATTTTCGGAAAATAGGAAGTCACCAAGGGCAGAAGATAGATAGTATCATCAATATAATACAACCTGAGATCACGCTGTATATAAGATTTCTCTCTTGTATAGCAATTAGGCTCAGACTGTTGCTGTTGGTTTTTATTTTTTTGGCTCAGATTGTTTAGTTCAATAAACTACATTCTAAATACGATAGGAGGGAATAGCCAATTTTACCTTTGTAGCTGCATGACAAAAATCCTGACAGCTAACTAGCAAATATTTGCAATCTTAATTCTAGAATTTCTAAATTTCTTTACAGTACAGATAGTTTCCACATTTCAAGGCTTCAAGTAATAATCTTTCTTTTTTTAAGGTTTTTTTTCTTTTTTCATGCATCCTTTCACCCTATACATAGGCTTGGTTTCCCTTTTAAGTATTGAAAACAAATTATATATGCAATTTTTAATTCTTGAGGTCACACATTCACATGCTTCAAAATTACTAAAAGCAACAAAGTGAAACAGCTTTCTTCTTTCCTTACCTCTACAGATAAGCACTAATACTTGTAAAAACAGGAACATGAATAGGTAGCAATGCTTAACTGTGTATGCACCATATGGACTAAAAGAGCCTTTTTCATCAATGTTGACAGGACTATTTTTATCTCCTTTCCTATGACATTACTGTTCTTTTTGTTCAATGGGACCTAATAAAAAATCTTTACTCCAAGTCTGATTCATCTGGTAAACTTCACCACTGTCTTAATACAGAAAAAACTACAAGCAATTAGCTCTTACTGCGATCCACTTTAAGATTATCCAAATACTCAATGACTCTAAACACATTAATTTAATAAACATTTACTGAGCATCTACCTAGTATAGATGCTTAGTACAAAGAAAGGAACACTTGTAGTCACTTCAGAGATGGCAATATTTTCTTGAAATGAGGGGGGACAAAGCTGACATACAATAAACCCACATGAGTAGAATCTGAGTTAAAGAAAGAAACTACCTCGTTCTTCCGGTGAGAGGTCACCATCCTCATCTCCACTGCTTTCTTGTTCACGAACTCGATACTTTGGTTCCAAGCTTTCAGCAGCAGCAGCAGTTAATCTATATAATAACAATTTACAAAGCAATCAACATTATGACTGCCTTATATTAGTTGAGTGTCTTATTCAACTTCTGAGTCTCATAAAAGCATCTAAAGAATATTAGTATGCTAGCCATAACCTCATGAGGGGGAAAAAAAAGCCAGAGAATGGTAATAGGTATAGAAAATAATAAACAAGAAAAGTGGAGACAAATCTATGAACAGCAAAGGAACAGAACTTTTTTAGGAATTCAACTTATTTTTACCTATCTCACTTGTATCTTTAATACCCAGGTAGAGGATATTAAAAAAAAAACCTCTATGCAGGAAATTAACATAGAGAATGTGTGTACCAGCTTCTGGTACTCATCTACATACTTTGATTTTAACCTAGAAATAAGACTATACAGGTTGCTATGAAAAATCTAGATAAAACTTAATTCATTTAGCACATGCTTTTTATTTACACTTGTACAAGTAAAGTAAAATGTCTTTAACTCTGCAAAATTAAACACAGCTTTACAGTTGTGGAATATGCTTTATAGTTATCAATACTTACTTCCGAGCTAAGATATCTGGGGTCAGGGCTTCAGTGGTTTCTGAATCACTCAATGCATCTTCATCATCAGCTACCATACTAAGATGACAAACACACTATAAATTAATACTTGAACTATACTTTTTTAAGCAGGAAAACAAGTTAGAGAACATAATGCTACTGACCAGATTATCAATATATTTATGGCTCTGTTGTCATCTTTGAAGTTTAATTTTAAATTGTTTCTATTAAATGCAAATACTTAAAAGTATAGCACCAATCAAGAAAAGCCTCCAAATAATTTAAAAAAACCAAACTACTGCAATCATGAAAATAAATATTGAAAACAAATCACCTGGGAAAAAAAGAAATCAACATTTCAATTATTCTATACAGTAGGAGGGAACAATTAATTCAAAAGAAATCCCATGTGGTTTTAGAATATGTATTTGCACATTAACCTGGCTTCCCTGGTGGCTCAGACAGTAAAGAATCTGTCTGCAATGAAGGAGACCCAGTTTGATCCCTGGGTCAGGAATATCCCCTGGAGAAAGAAATGGCCACCCACTTCAGTATTCTTGCCTGAAGAATTCCATGGACAAAGGAGCCTGGTGGGCTACAGTCCACGTGTCGTCCACGTTTCGTAAAGAGTTGGGCATGACCGAGCAACTAACACTTTTCTTTTCACTGAAGATAAGACACAAAGGATCTATGCAGATACAGGTTAAGTAAAATAACAAAATTAGATACTAAGACCTAGGAAGTTTAAAAGTTATTTAGCTTTCCCAATCTACTTTCTAATGAAAAATGTGCTCTCCACTTAATGGCAAAAAAAATGGTTATCTTTATTATTTAAATATAAACAGTTTTAAAATAATGGCTGCTGCTGCTGCTAAGTCGCTTCAGTTGTGTCCAACTCTGTGTGACCTGTTTTGTTTTTTTTTTAATCATGTTCGATCTTAACTTTTTTAGGATATGTATCTCCAAGCAACACAGATAAGGGATTTCTACTACCTTTACTGAAAAGGAAGAAAGCATTGACTTTGGATTCTGGTACAATGAAACTCAAGATATGTTTTAAAGTATACATCTGTAATTAGGGGCAAATTAGGAGGATCACTTTCATAAATGATATGTCTATTTCTTCCTTCAAGATTTATTGTTTCAGTATCTGTACTCCTATTTCATTATGTCCTCCTTTTGTCACAATCTTCATGTTTATTCTTGTTTTTACTGTTTTTGCTATCATCAATTTATTTCATCTTCCAAAGTTTCGTCCATTGACTTAAAACATAATTTAACTCTATTTTCTTTTTTTAATTTATCTATCTAGTTATTTATTTTGCTGCGCCAGGTCTTAGTTGTGAGATCTAGTTCCCTGACTAGGGATCAAACCTGGGCCCCCTGCATTAGGAGTGCAGAGTCTTAGCCACTGGACCACCAGGGAAGTCCCTCTAACTCTGTTTTAACAGTAACTTCTGGATTTCTGTTGTCTTACTTCAGTGACAAACATAAATATTTAGTCCTGAAAATCTTTTTTCTATACAATCTAGGCATGATCTGAATTAAGTATTTCTAACTTATTTAGAAACCCATTATGTTTACTGGTGCATTAGTCTTCATACTTACTATAGCCACACACTATCATTTTAATATTCATTAAAAAAAATTCTGGGAAGACTCAAAACTAACAATTCCAATGCAATTATATGAACTACAATATCATTTAAGTTAAAAAATAAGGACATGAGATAGCAGTAATGTCCACTTTTTTTTTTGCATGGGTTAAAAAAGAGTTAACCATCTGTGAAATTATCCCTTTTCTGCAAAGAGAATGAATAAGGCCCTGCTATCTACTTAAGAAGAAGTAAACAAGCCCAACTCTTGTCTTCCTTTTTACAAATAGATTACTTTAAGGAAGGCAGAAGTCACTAATCTCAGCCTATCATTAGCAGCTAGGGACGACTGAGGTGCAATAAATATACATCTAATCCTATAACTGTAACATAAAAAATGGATTTCATAAAGTTCCATGTTATTTATACTATTACACAAAAATATGCAGGTAGGTTATTAATTAGTGTTCCAGTAACAAATATAAAAAAAAAACCAACTGAGAAAAGGAATGCTGTGCACAAACACTACCTGTGGTAAGGAGTGCTAGGCTCGTCTATCTTCATTAAACCGTAGTCTTTGTCTGCTGGATGATAGGTCGCCAGGATGTTCATTTCATCCCACTTCTGGGACTTTTTACTAAAATAAAATTTTTTAAATTTTCCTTAATGTAGTAAAAGACAAAAAACACCCAAATATCACATTTCAATTTCTATTTGATTGCTAACTTCTATTTTCACATCTACTTTCTTGGAATAGAAACTAACTTGGGTAAATGCTATAAGTAACTATAATAAAATGTAAGTAAATATTTCATAGAATACTTAGTGCCCATATATTAAAAACACATCACAGTTGTTCCTTGGGGTACTGATTCCAGGACCCACATGGATACCAAAACCCAAGGATGCTCAAATCTCCTCTATAACATGGTAGAGTATCTGCAGATAATCTCATACACCCTCCCATATACATTATATCATTACTAGATTACTTATAATACCTAATAAATATAAATAGTCATAAATACAATATAAAAACTATGCAAATAAATAGCTGCTGGCACACAGTAAATTCAACTTTTGTTTTTTTTAATTTTCTGGAATTTTTTTTTTTTCCAGAATATTTTTGATCCATGGTTGATTGAATCTCAGGATGCAGAAACTGTGGATACACAGGAATACTCAGATTCTTCACTGGGCATTTATAAAAAACTATTATGACATGTTTCATCTTCATCTAGCCTATAGAACAACAGCAAAAACTGGAATTTATACATTGCTTGATCTCAACAGTTAAGGATTTTGGATCCATCATATATTTTTAACAGTTTGATGAAAAAAACACAACAGGAATGTTTTTCTTGGCCTAATTTTTTTTTTAGCAGTATCCATAACAATCAATGGAGAAGGAAATGGCAACCCACTCCAATATTCTTGCCTGGAGAATCCCATGGACAGAACCTGGCAGGCTACAGTCTGTGGGGTTGCAAGAGTTGGATACAACTTAGCAACTAAACCACCACCGATACCATAACAACCAAAAGAATCAGAACATAAAACTACAGAGAAAATCTCACTAAATTCAGATACTATTAATGAAGATTTAGATTGTACATAAACTTACAGTTCAGTTTTCTAAGATTTTATCTTTTTATTTTCATTTTTTTTAATTTGCTAAGAAATGGTATATTCAGATCACCTGAGATAAATCTACTTACGAAAACTAGAAATGCTTTCTAAGTGTTTTATGAATATTTATTAGTATCTATCCAACAAAATAACTTGCACAACTACTAAGATGATCAATAATGCCTTAATTACAAACCCTTATCTACTCATTAAAAAGGACAAAAACGACCTCTCTGCAGGTCAACAACATTGTTACATATACAATTTATGACTTGATTATATACTTGAAACTAAAACTACTTTAAAAAGAATGTGGATTTTACACTGATTCAAATCATCCTTTCCATATTTGTTCCACACTGGTGATGTTTTACTGCAGATATTTTCAATTTTCCTAGATCTTCCAATGCCTGATCTTCAAATGCTCTTGAAGAATGACACACTTAAAATTTTAGTATCATATTCTTTTCTTCATATTCTAAGTCACCTTAAAAATTACATGGGCCCACTCATGGCAAGTGAGCCTGACTTTACATTCTTTTGCTTTCTACACTAAAATGCCCACAGTGTCCCCATTTAAAACTAAGCAATTTTTTCCTTCATATTTTTATTGTGGTAAAATATACATGATACAAAGTTCACCATTTTTCAGTGTATAGTTCTGTGGCATTAAGTACATTCATATTATTGTACAACCGTATGCTTTTCAACACTGTCTAGGTTTGTCTTCACTTTCCTGCCAAGAAGCAGTCGTCTTCTGATTCCATGGCTGCAGTCACCATCTGCAGTGATTCTGGAGCCCAAGAAGAGGAAATCTGTCACTACTTCCACCTTTTCCCCTTCTATTTGCCATGCAGTAATGGGGCTGGGTGCCATGATCTTAGTTTTAATATTTAGTCCTAAGCTGGCTCTTTCACTCTCCTCCTTCACCCTCATCAAGAGGCTCTTTAGTTCCTCTTCACTTTCTGCCATTAGTGTGGTATCATCCATGTATCTGAGTTTGTTGATGGGTCTCTCACCTATCTTGATTCCACCTTCTAACTCATCCAGCCCAGCATTTCTCATCATGTGCTCAGCGTATAGGTTATATAGAGTGACAGCAGACAGCCCTGTTGTACTCCTTTCTCAATCTTGAACCAATCAGTTGTTCCATACAGGGTTCTAACTGTTGCTTCTTGACCTGCATACAGGTTTCTCAGGAGACAGGTGAGATGGTCTGGTATTCCCATCTCTCTAAGAATTTTCCAGTTTGTCATGATCCACACAGTCAAAGGCTTTAGTGTAGTCGATGAAAGAGAGACAGATGTATCTATATTACATTACAATATTTTAAAAATAAACATATACAAAATGACTTTGTTAAGTGTGTCCTAATCTCACAGTAAAAATAAATAATGCTAGCAATATTTAATTAAAAACAACAAATTTCTCATCATTAGAAGAATGAATATGGCCCTTGCAGTTACAAAGGTACCCCTCAAATGCTGTAAATCTGTTCTGCAAGATAAACAATAGAAGAAAAGAACTGTAGGATATAAGACATATTTTCCTAAAATTAAGGATAAAATTTAATAAGCACAACCTTAGCACCTTAACCCACTAATAATTTTGACTTCTGTATATTCTTTCCACTCCATATAACATAAGAAAAAATACCCAAGCTATCACAGTATATAAAAGTATAGACAAAACAGTACATATAGTATACATAAAAATAGCTCCTACATCAGTATATGTATTTTATCATAAGCTGCTTGTATTTTCTAGTCTTTACCTTTTTAGTATTACATGCATAATATTCAATAATAAACGATTCTCCTAATGTTAAATGTTTAGATTAGATCCAATGTCTTCCTACTTAAAGCAGAAATGTTTGTGCATATTCTATTCAGTGATATTTTTAGGGTAATGAAATGGCAACCCACTCCAGTATTTTGCCTGGAGAATCCCATGGACAGAAGAGCCTGGTGGGCTACAGTCCAAGGGGTCACAAAGAGTCTGACACGACTGAGCGACTTCACTTTCACTTCACTAGGGACAAGCATATTTGGGTCAAATTGAAGAGCTCTGTAGATCACTCTATGTTGCCACATAGCCTTTTTCTTTTTTACGAGAGCGCTGTTTGTAATGTCCCCAAATAATTGCTAAAACTTTGCCAGGACTGGGTATCTGGGTATTTTGCCCACCCGAGCAGGTATAAATTGATATTTAAACACTGCTTTATGTCTGGTTTCTCTGCTTATTACCTAATAAATAATGGAAAAAAATGCTTATTTTACTTTCCTTGTGTGAACTGTTTGCATCCTTTGCCTATTTGCTGGAAACATTCTCATTAATTTGAGTTGTTTATAGCTACATAAATGTAAAGAACACACTCAAATTTATGAGAAGGTTTAAACACATTATATATAACTCAAAGGTATATATAAGGTATAAACCATATTATAAAGAACCACCTTGTTGGGTTATTTTTTGTACTTTGCTTGCCATTTACTTTCTACTATAAACAGAATTAAAGTTTTATATATCCAAAGCTTCAGTCTACTTCTTCAACACAATACTATGAGAAAAAGAAATCCTTACACTGGCAAGATCGAGAAAAATATCTTGCAAAACCATGAATTTAAATAAGGGCATAAAACAACAGGCTCCAAAGAACGTTAGAAATTCTTAGGAGGAAAAGTAGTGAAGCCAGAGAAACTGCGAAGACAAAGAATACCGGAATTAGCATCTCTTAAGTTTTGGTAGAATTAACATCAGTTGAGCAACAAAATCCAAGGAGTGAATTTGAGTTTAATCCCAATACTACCACAACCATTCCTATGACCTTCACCGGGCCATTAACAGCACTTAGGAAAAACAGTGGCACAAGCACTTACACTGAAAACCAGCCGGGGGGTGACAGCCCTGCTGGTTTCAGCTGCTCCCTCTCGGGTGACTGGCTCCCTGCAGCCTCAGTCTGCACCAGAAAAAGTCACCACCTTTCACTTTCACGTTGATAACTCATATGATGCCATCTCAAAGACCTACATACTTCTTGTTGCTTGTGACTTTCTAATTTTTATCCGAGTTTGGAAGCAGGATTTTACTTCAATGTGTTAAACTTTAAGCCCACATTTCAAAAAATGGTTCTTTCTTAAATGAAGATTCAACTTCTATAGGTTGACAAAGTACAATACTTTAAGGTTGAACAATTAAAGACTTAACAATAAAAGCAATTAGTAAATAAAAGTCACTTTTGGAAAACTTTAGTCAGTGAGCCTTTGACCATATTCAATATCCCTTTATAGGCAGAAAATGAGAAAGCTGAAGTATGATTACATAAAATTATGTTAAAGGAAATTAAGCACAATCTTTCCAAGCAGAATTTGCCACATTACCTAAGACTACTACTGAATATGAATTAAACACAGTGAATCCAAAGCATGCTGTGTACACAATCCTGTAAGTACAGAAAATTAGGTTTCTATACTTTTAATAGAATAAGACTAACATTTGAAGTACTGTGTTAAACATTTTACATTTAGTAACTCATTTAATAATTCAACTAGGCAGGATTATAATGAATAACTCACTGTTTAAGTCACAGACCTAGTAAGTAGTAAACAGGATCTGAACCCAGGCGTCCGGCCCCATTACTAAACAGTAACCCTAAACACTTCTAATAAGACAAAATTTAGTAACACTTAACATTATATTTTCAACAATCCCAAATGCACATTTTTCTCACTTTTTAATATTTCTGAAAACAAAATACATCTTAAAATGGATGACATCTTATAATTGGCAGCATTTTTTTTTTCTTGCTGTGACATAAAATCATGGTACATCTTAAAATCAATGATGTCTTGTTTTGATGAAGTACATGTACTTACTCACTGTAACTGTTACGTCTGACATTCACAGGTTGTTTACAATATTCAAAGTATTCAGAAAGAATGGGAATCCCACAATAATGGGGATGATAGTGGTGTTCCAACTAGTGGTATTTTAACACTAGCAGTGTGCTACAGTGTACTGAGATTATCTATGCCTAATTTTATGTGGATTCTATCCAGTTTTAATTGAACTAACCCTCAGAAAGGGGTACCTGAAATAACTACTCATTGAGGATAACAGTACCAATGCAAAGTATAAAGAATAAGAAAATAACAGCACTGTGACATTAAAAAAGATGGTTTGACAAGCACTGTATTAACAGAGTCCTGAAGACTATTTGAAATATGGCAGTATATAAACCTCACTTTAAGTATACTTTGAACCTTGACATATTATCTAATTGTAAACAAACATATTTGAAACATATTTCATTTTTTCCTATCTTTTTTCCTATCTTTTTCCTAATAAATGATGCACAATCAAAAAGTTGAGAGACCACAGAATAGCACATCTCAATTATGACTTAAAAACCCCTTAGTAACATCTCTTTGTGTTACATAAACGTTAAGTTATACCCTCTTACAACTGATGGGGTGGGGGAGTGGTTTGTGCAGAAAAGGGAAACCACCACTGTATTTCACATGATAAAGGCACCAATAAAAGGAATGGTTATTCATGGATTCTGTATTTGGAAATTTGCCTACTTGCTAAAATTTACCTGTAACTTCAAAATCAATACTGGAGGAGCTTTCTCTCTTTCACACATGCATAGAGTGGGAAAAATCTGAGTAGCTGAACATGCACATGTTCCCAGCTGAGATTAAACCTTGTTTCAGCTCTCTTACTGTAAATGTGTCCTTTTCACAGTCCTCTTTAGTGCCATGTTTTTTGCTTTTTTGGTGAACTGGCTGTTCAAAATGGCTCCCAAGGATAGTGCTTAACTGCCATCTAGTGCTCCTAAGCCCAAGAAAGCTGTGAAGTGCTTTACGGAGAAAATATGCGTTAGACAAACTTCTTCATTCAGGTATGAGTTATAGCGCTGTTGGCCATGTGTTCCATGTTAATGAATCAATATATATTAAATTAGGTGTCTTTAAACAAACAAATTTTTAAAAGGTGATGAAAATGCTGTGACCACCAGCTTACAGTAACCTATTTTTATATTTCTTCTAGGACTAACAGTTCAGCATGAACTAATCCAGCGTTTGTGGTGACTTTACAGAACGTAATTACTCAGGACACTGAGAATTGACTTAAATTCCTAGTCATTTTCACATTAATTAATAAGATTATTTTGCCTTAAACTCTAGTTCCAACATTTACAGACAGAACATTACACTATATTTTTTTAGTTTCTTAAGTTTAAGTGCATTGTAATTGAAAGAGCTATTTATTTCAGTCCTTTATAAACAAAAGGAAAAATACTGGGTGTCATTAAAGTTAAACATTACAAAAAGTTTGTTTCAAATACGTTCAACTATACTTTCATTGTTTGCATTCAAAGACGCTCTCATAAAGTCACTAATATTGGTTGTATGAACTGTGACATAAATAACAATGTACATTGTATTACCAAAAGAATTACTTTATTTCTTTTATAGTCATACAACACTTACCATGAAAAAACCCGTGCCTTTTACTACTTAGAACCAAACATCATAAACCTCAATCAATTAGGGCTTGGCAGCTCCCTTTGAAGATAGGACTATAACCTTCTAATTTAGACAAGTCAAGGCCAACCGCCCTGAAAAAGGCCACTCTTAAATGAATCTGCCCTGGTAGCAGCTTCTAGAGAAGGAGCAGCCCTGTGTAAGTAAATTAGTCTAGTAAAGTGGCTTTCCAGGCAGGACTTGGAAGGTAAATCCTAATCAATTTATATAAAGACGCCAATACACAGAGTGGGGCCACCAGAAATTACAGCAGACAGGTTGAGAATAAACAGAAGTAGGGAAAGACAGAAGAAAATCTAAGCAGCTACTTGGTAGCCAAACAGAAAGAAGCTCACGTTGGAGAATAACTAAATAATTTAAATGCTACTGAGAACCACAGTGCTGCCGCCGAATACCCTGAAGTCATGTAAGAGCCTTCCATAGTTTGGTTTTTAGACTATCTTAGTCTTCCTGTTACAGCTATGTCTGGTAAGATTCTGTTTTTTTAGTCCCATTACATCCCCCAATCTGAAGCAGCTTACCCCAAATAGAGGTTGGAAAATTGCATGTCGGAGAATGTAAGAGTCAAACACCCAGGAGTAGGAGAGTTGCTAGGTCCTTTCCAACCCCCAAAGGCCACGATTCTAAGCTATGATCTTACTTCATGTTTTCCTCAAGACAACACCATCACTAAACTGTAGTTCCTTTTAGAGCTCTAAAATGATCTTTTTAAACAGGTGTGCCCTAGTTCCAATATTCAAAGTTTTCGGGAACATCCTAATTTTAGCTTTATGACTTCACAGATTTCAACAACTTTTCTTAAGCCTTATTTCCAGTATGTAAGAGTCCTTATATGCTATCCCCTCTATGACTTCTAACCTAGTGTTTTATTTTACACTATATATTATCAGTTTTCCATCCTTTTTTTTCCTACTGAGGACTGCACCTTGGGTATCTTTCTCTGAGCCATTAACATCTATTTCATTCTTTTAAAAGGCTGGTCTATTTTCCCATTATACTAATGTACTATAATTAATATTTCACTAGTCCTTCTTAATGGACCTTGGGTTGTTACCAATTATTTACTATCACATACAATACTATAGGTCAACATCTTTTCACTTACGTATTTGCGAGTATGCGAAAGCAACTAAATTATCATGGCATCATTTTAACTTGATACTTTCTGAACTGTTCTGAGTTTAAATATGTCTTTCAAGAGGAACAAAGACTAGAAAACATTCAAATTCCTGTTGCAGATTCAAAAATAATTAGCAATAAGTAGCTTTCCATTAAACATAGATCAGACTGGGGAAATGTCTGTTTCTTTTAATGCAGAGCTAATGACAAACCAGGACCCAAGGGAGTGAATGTGGCACGATGCTTTTCTTTCGATAATGTTCACCTAAAAAGGAATGACCGTGGAGGAAGGGCAATTAGAAAAATGGAGAAATCTCTTTTACGGAGGAGTCTCTTATTAGTCTACGACTGCATCTTAAAGGATTTCCAATCCAGGAAAATGCACTTTAATTACTGAATTTTAGACACTCGGATACGAAGTGAAGTAATAACTCTTAACAGGTGAAGCTTTACAACTTCAATTTGATTCTTTAATATTCCCAATCTCCAAAAGCTTAAAGATCCTGATGTATGTTTTAAAATTATTATATATGTATATATGTTAAACACACACACACAAACACACAGTAAACGTCATGGCTCTTGCCTTCTTTATAATCACTCCACCCCTAAGCCTGGCCGGCGGAGGGAGACCTGAGCCGCGCAGGGGCCGCAACTACGCAACCGCCCCGCCCGCCGGCCGCGCTCGGGCTCGGGATCTGGGGTTGGTCCGGCTGGGGGTCTGCAACGGCACCGGGGGAAAGGTGGGGCTTCCCAGGCTGACCCGGTGGACGAGCGGCTGCCCCTCTCGGCTCTCACCTCAGCTCTTCGTCGACACTCTTGCCGGGCTGTTCGGCCGAGGACACCACAGAGGAAGTCGTAGAGCTCTTGTTCTTCAGGATCCCCTTGATGGGCCGGTGCGAGGCCGTCGAGGCCGCCATTGCCTGCTGCTCCGGCGGTCGGCTCAGCGTCGCTGCTTGGCGCCGAGTTCAGGAAGGAAAGGGCTGGGCGCGAGCAGAAACTCGCCAGGCAGCCGCCGAGCCCGCCTGGGGCTGAAGCGGCCGCACCTGCTGTCGCGGAGACAGCCACCAGAGTTGTTGTCACGACACAACGACTCGGACGCTCTGGCGTCTAGCCGACGCCGCGTGGCTGGCGGCCCTCCGCGAGCCCTTGGCCACCGGCACTCTAACCGTGGCCCGCGGAGAGAAGCCGGCCTAGCGCCGGAACGACGCCGACGCTAATGCCAAGCGGGCCCGCCCTCTCGCGATATCTAGGGCGGGGCGGGGGCGGGGCGGGGGTGGGGGCGGGACAAGAACAATGCCAACCTCCTCGCCCCGCCCCCTCCCCGAGCCCTCTCGGGGAGTTAGCGCCAACCGCGGCTGGGGCTCTGAGAGCTGTTTGATAGACCCTTAGGAGAGGTTTACAGTTTGACTCTGTACCGAATGGTAAATCTCTCCAAGCACCGTCGCTCCCACCACTTCATGAGGTTCTTATTGTTAGTTCTGTATTTTGTAGATCGGAAAATTGAGGCTCAAAGGTGACATCATTCCCCAAAGACATTAACTGACTTTCAGAGAAATGCAGTGTCTCTTCTTTCCTTCCATTTAACAACCATAAAAAGCTTAACTCTCCATTATAAAGTCATGAAATGTCAGCGTTGGAACGGTCCTTAGAGACCTATTGTGGGATCATAGAATATTGACTTTTATGAAATCATAGAACATCAACATTGAAATAGTCTAACATTTTTTACCATTGGAAAAGCTGAAGGCTAGAGAGAAGTGACCTAACCACCACTATTACAAGACCCATCTGTAGTGTGTGGTCGTAGAACTTCATTCAGACTTATGCTTCTGGTCTGATATTTCTCCATTTTACCCCATTCTGCCTCTGTGTTGGTAATCCCATGGAAGGGGTCGCTGGCAGAAGTTCCTAGAATGGTGGTTTAGCATCTGTCTCCGCCGCCCCCCAAATCTTGGGAACTCAGTGTAAGGAGCCATCCAACACTGTGAAATAGGCCAAAAAATTCTGAGACTGTCTAGGTCTTTGTAAGATGAGTCTCAAAAGAGAAATACAAAAAAAAAAAAAAAAAAACCCTCCCACACACAGTCTCCTCACCTTATCTCTGCCTGGGTGTGAAAGATACCAGGGATGACTTGGATGAGAGAGGAAAAGAGAACTCAACGCTGTAATGGGCCAGGATATGTGTATATCCTGGTTGTAGGTGCTGTGGCTGCTGTGAGAATTGGGTTCTAGGGAAAGGCAGGAGTTTAAAGCCCTGGGAACACTCTTAGGACTCAGGCGTATCTCAAGTCAAGCTCAGGCCAGCGGAGCGGGTGGTATCCACTCCAGCTACACAGGCTCTCTCCGTGCAGCGCCAGCACTCAAGTTGTACAGGTGGGAAAGGCAGAGGGCTCAGATTAAGCAAGTTGCCTCCTTTTATGGATTAAGTTATGTCACCCCAAAAATGTTAGGGCTTCCCTGATGGCTCAGACAGTAAAGAATCTGCCTGCAATGTGAGAGACCCAGGTTTGATCCCAGGGTCAGGACGATTCCCTGGAGAAGGGAAAGGCTATCCACTCCAGTATTCTTCCCTGAGAATTCCATGGATAAAGATGTCTGCCAGGCTCTAGTCCATGGGCTTCCCTCATAGCTCAGTTGGTAAATCATCTGCCTGCAATGCAGGAGACCTGGGTTTGATTCCTGGGTTGGGAAGATCCCCTGGAGAAGGAAATGGCAACCCACTCCAGTATTCTTGCCTGAAGAATCCCATGGACAGAGGAGCCTGACAGGCTACAGTCCATTGGATTGCAAGAGTTGGACACGACTTAGCGACTAAACCACCACCAGTCCATGGGATCATAAACAGTTGGACACGACTGAGCGACTAACACTTCACTTCTAAAATAAGTTATATTGAAGTCCTAACCTCCAATACTTCAGAATCTAAACTTATTTGGAAATACAGTCACTGCAGATGTAACTAGTTAACATGAGGTTGTACTGAAGTAGGGTGGGCCCCTAATCCAGTATGTCTGGTGTCCTTATAGGCAGAAAGCCATGTGAAGACAGAGGACTGGAGCGATGCATCTATAAGCCTAGGGCCACCTGGGGCTTCCCAAAGCTGGCAGAAGCATGGAGAAAATTCTCTTTTAGAGTTCACAGAAGGAACCAGCCTGCTGACACCTTGATTTAGGGCTTTTAGTCTCCAGACTGTGATATATTAAATTTCTGTTGTTTAAAACCAACCCAGTATGTGGTACTTTGTTATGGCAGCTGTATATACTCCTCCCCTTCTGCTCCTATATTTCATCCCCAGCTCCCTCATCACCAGGCTTTTTCCCATCACCCTTTGCCTTTTTTAAAAAAAAACTTTAAACTTTTATTTTGTATTAGGGTATAGTCAATCAACATATAGTGGTAGTTTCAGGTGAACAGCGAGAGGAGTCAACCATACATATACATGTATCCATTCTCCCCCAAAACCCCTCCCATCCAGGCTGGCACATAACACTGAGCACAGTTCCATGTTCTATACAATAGGTCTTGTTGGTTATCCATCCTAAATATAGCAGCCCATCACCCTTTCCTTGATCAGGCCTTCTTATTATCCTCATGACAGGTCCGAGCAGCAGACTAGTTCATCCAGAGTTGCCACCTCCTCAAGTGGACCAGCCCCCTGTGGATTCACAGACTACTAGGTCTAGAAGGGACCTTGTTAATCCACCAGTTAGCTATCCAGACTCATCAACAAATCCAGTGGCTGGGAGCTCTCCACCCCTCAACACAGTTCATTTTATCTTTGGATAGCTCCGAGTCAGAAAGTTCTTCCTTAGATTGATCTGACACCCTGGTTCTCAGCAACATCTGGCCACTGGCATGGGGAATGAGAGGAGAGAAGGTAAAGATACTGTTTCATACCCCGATGGCAATGGTCTCATTCAGGTCTCCTATTCCTGGCCCCAAACCTAGTCTCCCTTAACACAGGCTCTGTGCCCTGAAGAGCAACACTTAGTTCATTACTTTAGAACTTAGCTCCTCAGAAACAACTGCAGGATTCCTGAAAACTTGCTATTTAGTTGCTAAGTCGTGTCCAGCTCTTTTGCAATGCCTGGACTGTACCCCACCAGGCTCCTCTGTCCATGGAATTTCCCAGGCAAGAATGCTGCCATTTCCTTCTCCAGGGGATCTTCCCAACCCAGGGATCAGACCTGCATCTCCTGCATTAGTGGGCAGATTCTTTACCACTGAGCCACCAGGGAAGCTACTCTGTTTTCATTGCCTTGGCCCCAGCCTGTAGCTGTGTTTCTGGCCTGGAACAGGGCCTCAGTAAAGGAATAATTACTACATGCAGACAGTGGAGAGGGGAGTGAGTAGGAAGGGCAGGAAGGCAACAAGTTTGCTAGTCAGAGCTGTCTGTGTTCCGAAGACGCCTCCACAGCCCCTCTTGGCACCTCCTCTCCTGGAGCCACCTCTGTTCCTAAGCACAGGTCTTCCACTGCCCGGTGGATTTGTGCTCTTTACACCCCGATGGCCCTGCCCAGCCCCTGGGGCAGAGAGAGGCTTCTCATCCAGGGGGAAGCTGGATGGTCACCTCCCTTCCTGAGTTCTTTCCATCCAAGTTTCCAACACCTGCACTGCCTCTCTGTCAGCAGGAGCCCCGCTCCGCGGTGGTAATCCTGTTTTCAAAGGAATACACAAAACTTCTCTTCATGTTGTAAATTATTGGGCAGATTGGGGCAGATTGCTTGGTTCCTGCTTGGACCCTGCAGTCACCTCCCTGGACCTAACATGACTGGGCTCTAAATTAAGCACTGCCTTGCTTTGAGACACTCATGAAAAGGGCTAGCACAGTGTGACCTAATGTGTTTTATTACAGTTAATAAAAAACACTGGAACAGGGAATGATATAGAGTTCTCTGAAGAATCTTGAAAAAATATTTCCATCATCAAAAGTCAAACTGTTGCCTCTTGTATTATTTCTTCTGCTCCCAACCCCACTAAAAGTGAATGTGGATGAAGATGACTTTCTTGTGTAAAAACATTAATGAAATATTAGCTTGACTGCAAGATTATGAATGCCAGTACAGTTTTTCTTTATATTTTAGAATAATTGAACCACTTTACTCCTTACTATAGTGTCCTTAGTATAGTGTTACTTGTTCAGTCATGTTTGACTCTTTTCAACCCCATGAACTGTAGCCTGCCAGGCTCATTGTCCATGGAATTCTCCAGGTAAGAATACTGGAATGGGTAATCATTCCCTTCTTCCAGGGATTGAACCCAGGTCTCTCACATTGCAGGCAGATTCTTCCATAAAGAAAACTGAGCACCAAAGCTGATGCCTTCAAATTGTGGTGCTGGAGAAGACTCTTGAGAGTCCCTCAGACTGCAAGGAGATCAAACCAGTCAATCCTAAAGGAAACAAACTTTGAAGATTCATTGGAAGGACTGATGCTAAAGCTGAAGCTCCAATATTTTGGCCACCTGATGCAAAGAGCCAACTCATTGGAAAAGACTCTGATGCTGGGAAGGATTGAAGGCAAAAGGAGAAGAGGGCAGCAGAAGATAAGATGGTTAGATAGCATCCCTGACTCAATGGACATAAATCTGGCAAACTTCGGGAGATAGTGAAAGACAGGGAAGCCTGGTGTGCTGCAGTCCATGGGGTCACAAAGAGTTGGACATGACTTAGCATCTGAACAACAACAACAACACTCTTTAGTGTGGCCCAAAGAAGGTTTCCAAATGACAGCCCAAGCACTGAATTTGGCTGTATTTGTGTTAAATTTCTTGTGTGGGTTTGGCTGCCAAGAGATGGATTGTGGATGGAATCTTCTATTCCGGTTTCAGTTTCTAGAGATAGCTGTTGAAGCGAAATATATATTTAACAATATCTACATGTTTAAGAATTACCTGTTAGTTACCTCTGCTCTTCTTTTGAAGACCTCATCGTGGTTGCTGATTCAGTGCTACACATAAAGAGGAGAAGAGGAGCCGTGTTGAATGTACCTCCTTGCGTAGCTGAGCCAGCTGGCTCTCTTCTCACTGGAGTAGGCCACTGAGGCCAATACCACCTCGTTTCCCACCAGGAACAGTATTCCAAGCTAGAAGTGGCTTCTGTGACCAGCCTGCCTACGTCATCACCAGGGCTCACTAAGCAGAGGAGCACTAGTGCCTGCCCCTAACCTCTGGAAAAATACCCAAGGCTTGGGCCTTAATGACCACTGAGTCAGCAGCAGCTCTTTACTTGTCAAGAATAGCACTTTTTTTTCATTTCCTGTAATCCCTCCATGGGACAAGAAAAATCACAGATTTTATAGTGAAAGCGAAAGTATCAGTTGTTTGGTCATGTCTGATGCTTTGCAACCCGTGGACTGTAATCTGCCAGGCTCCTCTGTCCAAAGGATTTTCTGGGCAAGAATACTGGAGTGGGTTGCCATTTCCTTCTCCAGGGGATCTTGTCAACCCAGGGATTGAACCCCAGTCACTTGCATTACAGGCAGATTCTTTACCATCTGAAATCACAGATTTTATAGTACCTGGTAGAAATTTGGGGTAGCAGGGGCAAGATTATTTAAACAAAAATACCAAAGGATTCAAGAGAGAGAAAGAAAACCAAGGATAGAGACTAATCATCTTTTTACTTTAAAAATGGCTTTGAGTTACAACTCCGCACTGTCTGTCATCTCTTCAAAGATGCCTATGAAAAGGATGTCTTTCACACACCACGAAACACTGCCAAGATACTTTTCTGAGAAGATCCGCATAGCATAGGTACACCTGTCAACTACACAAGGTTTCATTAGTTCCTAGATATTTTCCTGACACTGTAAAAACTAGTTAAATTGAGGAAGTCTAGAAAAGTACTTATATTTTTCAAAACCTATCAGACAAAAAAGTAGAAAGAAAAAAGAAGGCAGGATAAGTAGTATGAAGAACCCTGAAACTGTAAGTAGGAAATGTGAATTATTTTCTTGGCTAGGCTACAAATGTCTCTTGTGCCTGCCAAAAATCTTTCAGCTTTTTTGTCATTGTAAATTTTCCGTAAGTGTCAATGGATCTGGTTTGTAAATTACTGTGCGTAGTAAGCAAGCAATGACATATATTGTAATTTTGTTGCGCTAATACTGCCAGATTCTATTGCATTTTATTATTCTGTGAACTCATAATGGAATAAAGAGTATAGACTTTTGATTCAGAATACATGTGATGTTGGTATAAATACTTCATGGAAAACCCTAAATATATTTTGAAGCCTATAGTCTTTGTTTACAGTGGGAAGACTTCTTATTTTAAAAACTGTATTTATGCTCACTTGCATCTGTTCTACTTTGAAATTTATCAACTATGTAATCTTATTTTTTAATTAATTAATTTTTTAATTGAAGGATAATTGCTTTACAGAATTTTCTTGTTTTCTGACAAAGACCAACATAAATCAGCCATAAGTATACATATAGCCCTCCCTTTGGAACCTCCTTCCCCGTCCCACCCCATAATCTTAATTATTTTTATTTGACTGTTGTTAACAGTTCTAGACTGGTCTTGGGCCTGATATCCATTTTTCCTTACAGTCCATTCATCTTACTACTGCTGTCATGCTAAAAAAAATTAATCATGTTATGTAATGATATATAATGTATAAAATCAACTCTGCTTTGGCAGATGCAGTGTTAGAAATGGAGCAATTAGACCCTTCCCCCCTTTTGTCTTTTACTCAAAGAGCTCAGTCTTCAGTGACTGCTTATGACATAGGATAAAGTCCAAACTCCTTGGGCCTTCACTATCTGGCCCTATCTGTCTTCCTAGGCCCCCTGTCTTTTCACATCCATTTTCTTTCTCTTTATGTTCTTCAGACCAGTCTCACTACCATTCTCAAGGTGCTAGAAAGAAACTGTGGCCATGAGTCAAATCTATTTCACCTACCTTCACTAATTCAAGGTTATTTTAAGACTCGCTTGTCCTCCATGCAGCATGTAGCCTAAACAATAAGGTATTTGCTAGAGTTGTTTTCTAGAAACTTGAAGTCAGCTATATCTAGTCTAAGCTGAGCTGGACATAAGTGAGTGTCCACTCAGTGACCTTCTGACATCACAGGGTCAAGCACTCTACCCTCAAATGGTGCTCACTGCCCTCATTTTTGAATGTGCAGAGGCCCATAGCTTATTTACACCTGCACAGAAAGACAGTTACCACCCCTTTCCAATCACCTTTTCCCATACTTCCCACACCTCAAGATATCATGCAGTTTTATTTCATAAACGTCCGGAGCCCCAAGCATTTGGTAGGCATATCTGAGATTTGGCTCGTCTCCTGGATGCCTTACAAATCAATTCTTGCTGCTACAGACCTCATCGTCTTAGTGGTCTGGC
This sequence comes from Bubalus bubalis, assembly GCF_019923935.1. NCBI lineage: Eukaryota > Metazoa > Chordata > Mammalia > Artiodactyla > Bovidae > Bubalus > Bubalus bubalis. Next base: position 117,476,073 of record NC_059157.1, on the reverse strand, counting down.
TTGCTGCAGGACCGGCAGAACAAACATGGCTCAGTAACAAAAGCACCCCATGTTCCTTCACTTTTTCATGCTCTACTAGTCTGTGTGAAGTGCCATCCCCCATTCTTGCCCTGGAATTACCCCAGTTCAAGGGTCACCTCCTTCCCGCTCCACTCAGGCAATTAGTCTTTGCCTCCACCTGGATCCTGAGGAACTATTTGCCTGCCTCTGTCTTGTGGTATCGTAATTCTCCAAGTGCCTGTCTGTCTCTCCCACAGTGGCCTCTTCAGGAGCATTTCCTCTCTCAGCTCCACAACAGTATAACGTAACAGATGCCGTGTCCGCCCATGAGCAGCACCCTATGAATGTTGGTCAAATCTGTGAATAAATAGAATAAATACTTCTGAAATTTTCCTCAATCAATGGTTCCCTTAAAAATATCAGTTTCTTGGAACTCTATCTGATTATATATCTTGCTCCACATGGCAGAGTGAGTTATTAACCAGCTATAATGCTAGAAACAGTTGAGATAAGCGAGTCTGCTGAATAAAGCAGAGACGGCATTAAAGTGTGTGGAGGGGTTGTCTGTCAACAACAGTCTGTCAAAAATCTTTATCAAGGGCTTGTTATGTGCCAGGTCCTTTTCTAGGTGCCACCAATGGTTTGGTTTCATACACTGAACGACAGCAACTATTCTTTAATTTAGGTTTAGAACCCTTTCTAAAAAAATTCTTTGTTCCCACATACATGCATTCAGTTTTAATTTGATCTGTACTCTTTGAGAGCAGTATTGCTGTGTTCATAAAGGATCTTCCCCTGCATCATCAGGTGTTCTTATGAAGTGGGCCTGTGGTCTGGGAGTCCAGACCCTCTTCATTCTTCTGTGGCTAAAGCAAGTGGAGAGGGGACCCTCACTAGGAACCACAAAGCCCTCACAAGAGCTTTGTGTCTGGTGACTAGATGTTTCCTCTGCCTGGACTGGCAGTCAGGAAAGCTGGATGGGAAGACTGCAAGAAAAGCTCACATTTGGGAAGCCAGCAGTGGGCCTCCATTAGTGGGTGGTTTCAGTGCAAACGTTCTCATCTGTGAAACATAAAGCAGGAAACACTGAAGATGGCCAACAATTTTCTTTAAAAAAATACTTCCTATCAAGAACATTCTAGGGCACAGAGGAATTTTCTTTTCACTTTTTCTCATATGTGGGGTTTTCTAGCTAGCGTCATGAACTGAATTGAACTAAAAATGAAGCCAAAGTGAATACTAGCTTTGTCCCTAGAGCTTTGTTTTTAAACTGTGGCACCTATGCTGCTGTATTGTAGGTAACTAACTAGAATGTTCTTGTTACTTGCTTGTCATTAATGTTTGACCTACTTGGAAACCCAACTGTGTCCAAGATAGACCCTTGCATGCATGCCAAATTGCTTCAGTCTTGTCTGACTCTTTGCAACCCCATGGACTGTAGCCTGCTAGGCTCCTTTGTCCATGGGATCCTCCAGGCAAGAATACTCGAGTTTGTTGCCGTGTCCTCCTCCAGGGGATCTTCCCAACCCAGGGATCGAACCTGCATCTCTTAAGTCTCCTGCATTGGCAGGTGTGTTCTTTACCACTAGCGCCACCTGGGAAGCCCAAGATAGACCCATAGTAAACATTGACTTTCACTCCAGTACTCCTGCCTGGAAAATCCCATGGACAGAGGAGCCTGGAAGGCTGCAATCCATGGGGTCACTGAGGGTCGGACACGACTGAGTGACTTCACTTTCACTTTTCACTTTCATGCATTGGAGAAGGAAATGGCAACCCACTCCAGTGTTCTTGCATGGAGAATCCCAGGGACGGGGGAGCCTGGTGAGCTGCCGTCTATGGGGTCACACAGAGTCGGACACGACTGAAGTGACTTAGCAGCAGCAGCAGTAGCAAACATTGACTTTATCTTAATTTTATGAAGATCCACTGTACCCCTAACACTCTAACATTCCTAATTACAATGCTCAGCTGAGCTTATCAAAGGCAATGAATTATATTTGCCACATCTCAGAGGAAAGTCCAGAAGCATATTTGATTCTGTGCTAAAATGGCTACAGTGCAGGATTGTAGACCTCATGGGTGACTATAGTTGAAACTCACTTTGATCTTGCTAAATCCCTCTAAATAGGAAACAATGAATTAAGCCTGCAGGATAAATTCCTTCCAGCTCTTTCAGGGTCAAAGAGAACACATAAACACATTAACTGCTTTTGTTTCATATTTCTTCTCCTTCCATAGCAGAACACAGAAATAAAGAAAATTTATACAGAGTGGGCAGGAATAAAGTCTTCTGGTTAATCAAGTTAGCACACTTATTAAATATAAGATTATATTTCTTGAAGAATTAGAATGTAATAAAGTCAGTACTAAAATAACTCTCAGTGGAATTTAGCATAAATGTCTTTTGCTCCCACCTCCCCCACACAGGCATCAAACTCCATTTCCAATCTTCCCAGGCTCTGGGACCTGGCCAAACCCTTTCTTTCTGAGCCAGCTGCTTCCAGGAGCCAAGTAGGCTAGCATGCTTCTCTCCTAGCTCAGGCAGCTTTTAGAGAGTTCACATGGCACCATGGACCAGCTGTTAGACACCCAAGGCCAGTTCCACTCACTTGGCCTGCAAGCCTGTTACCCCCAGCCTCCCTGGACCTGAGACCTCATTCCCCACTGTCACCTTCAGGCATCTCAGTGCTCATTCTCCTCCACTGCCTTTGCTGCTGGCACTCTAGCTTCCAAGCCTCACAAACAAGCTGCTCAGAATATTGGATAACCAAAACGGTGTGGACTAGCTCCAAACAGGCAGAAAGAAAAATGACCATTGTACAGGTAGGCAAGTGTTCCTCCTTTAGTTTCTGGGCTCACTGGGGGACCTAAGGACGGCCAAGTGATGGGGAACAGTCTGGAGACTCAGAAGAGTGGCTGTATACCAAGCAGGTCTGTTGTTATGGCATACATGCTGAGTGTTGGCCTGAGACTCCAAATGACTTTACCAGAATATTGCCTGCATTCATCACCTTAGCGGAATTCTGGTTTTTCTCTCCCACGCAGCTCTTATAAGTCATGGCTGGCAGCTCACCCATGTGTCATGGAACCCTGGGATTGGAAGGAAGGGTGGGCCTTTCTCCTTGATTCTCAAGGCTGCTTCCTTTATCATCACTCCCACTACCCTGACCCGTACCCCAAGGTAAAAACTCCTTCGGGCTCATATCAGCTAAAATATCAGATAAATACTCTGTCTGCCCCTTTCAATTGCAGCCATCTCCTAAGCTCCTGCCAGTCTCTAAATTGCATCCAGAACTTTGACTCATTTTTTTTTTCTCATATAAGAAATATTTGAGAATTTCCTGGTGGTCCAGTGGTTGGGATTTGATGCTTTCACGGCAGGGGCCCAGGTTCTAGCTCCAGTTGGGGAACTAGGATCCTATAGGCCACATGTCATGGCCAAAAATAAATAAATGAAAAGAAAGAAATATTCATTATTAAGCCTTCATTGTTCCAGTGTGCAGTATGTACAAAGATGTGTAAGAATTCTTATCTTTAAAGATAAGCTCATAGTTTTAAGAACCAGACTAGATAGTAAATGCCTGCACAGACATATAGCATTTATAAATATGGAAATATGAGCACAAAGTAATAGTTGGTATATTAGTTTTCTGTAGCTGCTGTAACAAAGTACCACCAAGCAGCTTGAAAAAGCAAAACTTAATTCTTCACAGTTCTAAAGGCTAGAGGTCTGAAGGCAAGGTGTCAACAGGGCTGTGTGCCCTCTGAGACTCTGGGCAGAATCCATCCTTAGCTCTTTCTGGTTTCTGTCGGTGGCTGACAATCCTAGCTTTCCTTAGGCCACTTCATCATTCTAATCTCTGCCTCCATTGTCACATGGTGTTCTACCCATGTATTTCTGTCTTCATGTGGCATTTTCTTCTTCTTATAAGGACAGCAGTTGTATTGGATTAGGATATACTTTAATAACCTCATCTTAATTTGATTAAATAGACAAAGACCCTGTTTTCAAATAAACTCACATGCTCAGGTCCTGAGGGTTAGAATTATCAATGTATCTTCTGGGGGGATACAATTCAACTCATAACAGTTGGGTAGGAAAGAAAGCAAGGGAAGGGCCAGAGAAGGCTGGCTGGACAGAACTGGTGAGCTGGTAAGTTGCAGTCATCCAGGAAGGGAGAAGGGGAGCGTATCATGTCATCTGGAGCTATGTGTACAAAGGGACTAAGATCTGAAGGGTAAGCACCTTTGGGAAACTGCAAGTGATTCAGTCAAGCAGGTGAAAAGGATCTATACTCAGCAGTGGCAAGAGGTAATCCTAAAAGGTAGCAGGAAGCAGGTCATGAGTCTAGTTATCTTCCCATACAAACATGCCTTCACACCTTGACTCTCCCTCTACACCTTCTGGTAACCATTTATCTTAGACACCTACTTCCCCATCACTTCCCACATCCAGTTGGTCCCTAAGTCCATCTGATTCTGCCTGCTAAGAACATCCTAAGTCTGCCTTGTCCGTTTCATACCCACTGCCTTAGTTCAGACCCTCAACATTACACACATTAGTGCAACAGCCACCCCACAGAAGATCCCACTTTTATGCTCACCTGTCTCTCTCCATCTTCCTTTGCTGCCGGGGCCATCACTCAGCTCAGAACAGTGTCCTTCCCAGGAGGAAGGTGTCTGGGAGGTGGTAGGTAGATGTGTGAAGGTGGACCCTAATCCAATATGACCACATCATGTGTGGAGTGGTCTTAGCCTGCTGTCTGAATTTCACCAACTTCTTCATCACACCCTGGCATCCCCTGCAGCCAGCTGAAGGCAGAGCACTAGCTTCCCAGAGGACTCCAGCTTCTGATCTACTCTTTAGGGACTGTTTTCACTGTGGCTTAGTAAGCTGGCATTCTGGTTTTATTTTTCTAATGCAAGTTCTATTACTTCCTAGATTTGAATCCTTCAATCCTTCCCCTTCACCTTCAAATTGACATCGGAACTCCTTGTCGTGGTTTACAAGGCTGTGGGTGATCTGACCTTGGTCACTTACCTAGCTTCATATTCCACTGCTCCTCCATAGACCATGGGCCCCAGATCTACTGAGTTCTTTGAGTTCTCTCGAGTGACAGTCTTTCTTCTGCCTGGGATGCCGCCTCTTCATCCTTCTATTTCTGGCTGCCTTCAGCTTGTGTTTCCAAAGGCGCATCAGGATTTGCTCCTGAGAGAAACCTCCCCTGACCCCTCAGGCTGGGGTTGGGTGCCCCTGCTTGGTGCTCCCAGTGCCCAATTCTCACCTCGATTACAGCTCCTAATCCTATGAGGCTTCTTAATCCTACATTGTAATGGTTGATTTTCTTGTTTATCTTCCTCTCTAGACTGTGAGCAACTTAATGAGGCTCCACGTCGATTCTCCTAAAAGCAGTGTACCCAAAGCACTGCACTCTTGGCACCTGTGGAGGCATCCTTTGCTTTTTTGGCCTAATGTTTGACATTTTTGTTTTGCTTATTCTTGATGGAATTGCTGGATTCCCACAGACGTTAGAGGTGTACTCTAAGACAATCTGCTTCAAATAGGTAATGTTGGCAGTTTCCCTTGATGAAGCCTGAGCAGCAAAGCCCCAGTGAGGTGGGGATGGAGCCCTTGCAGGCAGCTGGACACATAGCTGCGGATGAGATGTGGAGGTTATATGGACTCTCTGAAAACCGTTGTCTGTGGGTGGATTCTAATTGTAAATACTTGAAATAACTTGCTCTCAGTCATCCATAATACTTGGTACAAGTTCGTTTTTATCATTTGTAGTACTTGTAATTGGAGAAGGCAATGGCACCCCACTCCAGTACTCTTGCCTGGAGAATCCCATGGATGGAGGAGCCTGGTAGGCTGTGGTCCATGGGGTCGCGAAGAGTCTGACATGACTGAGCGACTTCGCTTTCACTTTTCACTTTCACACATTGGAGAAGGAAATGGCAACCCACTCCAGTGTTCTTGCCTGGAGAATCCCAGGGACGGTGGAGCCTGGTGGGCTGCCGTCTATGGGGTTGCACAGAATCGGACACAACTGAAGTGACTTAGCAGCAGCAGTACTTGTAATTAACATTTCAGAATCCAGAATATTATTTAGCAATTTGAAGATCTTGACTCATAGTAAATAAAAGAAAAATAACAGCCCCAAGGGAACTAACAATATCATCCTTCATAAATGGTGCAAATCTATTATAAGCTAAAGTCTAAGGTGCTTTTGGTCAAAATAGTTTAAAAAGTCCTTCAAATGCCAAAAAGATAGGTATAAAGAATAGAACAAATAAAATTTTAAAATAAAGGGAATTGATTTTTTTCCCCACACTTTGAACTTTTTTTTTGTATTGGGGTACAGCTGATGAACAATGTTATGATACTTTCAGGAGAACAGTGAAGGGACTCAGCCACACATGTACATGTATCCATTCTCCCGCAAATCCCCCTCCTATCCAGGCTGCCACATAACATTGAGCAGAGCTCTATGTGCTGTACAGTAGGTCCGTGTTGGTTATCCATTTAAAATATAGCAGTGTGTGCGTGATAGCCCCAAACTCCCTAACTCTCCCTTCCCCGAAGCAACCATAAGTCTGTGAGTCTCTTTCTGTTTTGTAAGTTCACTTGTATCATTTAAAGGGAATTTGACTTTTGAGGCAGGCTTCACACCTGTCCATGTGTTAACTCCACTCCTCTGTACTAGAAGTGAGGGAAACAAAACTGAATGACTGCATCCCTGCGCTAAGGCCCTCATCATCTAGTGGGAAAGGCCAACCAATGACTAGGAGTGAAGGAGATTATTTAGCGTTGACACATCGGATTTGTCTTTGGAGTCAGTAATCCTAAGAACAAGAAGAGCTGCTTTCCTGTCAAAGCTAATAAGTGAGCTGTTGGCGTTCTTAGGCATAATTTTAATAATGAGTCAAACCAGTCCCCTGAGCAGAGAACTGAACACATTGCAGGAGTTACCAGTCTTTGTCCCTCAGGCAGAAAACTATCACGTTGTTTCTTCACCATACTGAATTTGGTGGCCTAAAATCATGTTTTCTGGAATGTTCTTTGATTCTGTTTTCGCAAGGTTTCTTTACTCCCTGAATAGTTAACTTTTATTATGCTGAAATAACAATTTTTTCTTAATTTTAAATTGCTTTGTAATTACTTTTTTTTCAGTTTGTGTTTAACATTTAGGGAACCATCATTCTGTATTGAAAATTTTTCTCTCAGGTAGCCACCTGCTGGCTGTTCTTGGTGACTTTAAGGGAGTTGTCTTTTTTAAGATGGTGGTGGAAGTGGTTGGTACAATACTAGACATTATTGATAAACAATATCAATGAAGGTAAGGTACGTTTGAGAGCAAAGAAAGAGTCTCTAAGTTAGACTATTCTTCTGTAAAACACTAGTGTTCATAGTCTCCCTTTACTGTGGGTAACTCTTTTGCTGTAGGTTGGCAGTGAACTTACTTACAAGAAGATCTGGTACCTCAGGGCTTTTATTTGTTTGAAAGGGAAAAATTCCTTCTCCTTTCAATGGCAATCATACTTTCCTATTATAATTCAAAACAAGTTTCAGAAGGAATGACAGTTTCAGAGTAAAAAGTAAGAAGGAGTGAATGAATGAGCAAGGTATACTTTCTATAGCGTTGTTGCAGTTGTTTAGTCACTAAATTGTGTCAGACTCTGGTGACCCCAGGTAGCCTGCCAAGCTCCTTTGTCTGTGGGATTTACCACGTGAGAACACTGGGAAACACTGCTATTTCCTTCTCTAGGGGCTCTTCCTGATCCAGGGATTGAACCCACGTTTCCTGCATTGCAGGCGGATTCTTTACCGTTGAGCCATCAGGGAAACCCTTCTGTAATGTGCAAAGGGAGAGCTGAACACAGAGAAAGTATTCACATTTAGTAAGAAATTATGGTTTTCCAATCAACACATTAAGTACATAAAATCGGCATTTGTCCCTCAAATCAAGAGGAGGCCTCAGACACTCAAGGGAAGAGGGGGTGTTAAAAGCTTCTGTTCTTCATGCTTCCTGTCCTGTCTTTGTCCAGATGGCTCTAGATGCTGGGAAGGCCTCATGAAGTCAGTAGGTTCCCTGCTTCCTGGTAGAGTTGCCGCTTGGCCATATGAAACCATATTCCTAATGCTAAAAATAACCAGAGTCTGAGTCCAAAACTTCCTTGTTGTTGACATCTCATGTGTCTGGTAGCCCTGGGAAGCAGGACATCCTACTCTAGTCTCTAATAACATAGAGGATCACCAATCTTGGCCAAAAGTCCCGCCATAGTAGCTATTCCTTGACTACAGCCCCATATAGAGAAGTTATTGTCTTCTCAAATGTAACACTGACTTTGTCCCAAATATTTTTCTCATAGCAGATGTTTTGTTGTTGTTTGTGGCAAAAGGAACAGAAAAAGTTAAAAAAAAATTATCCTGTAAATTTCTTCTGTGGTAGAAATGAGTGCTCAAATTCAAGTCATCACTGTAACTAACCATGTAGTTTTGTTCAAGTCCTTTCACTTTGCTGGGCATCAGTTTCTCTATTTGGAGAATGAATATGCATATGAGGGGGATGATATTCCAGTAGTAAATTGTAGAAATGTAGCAGAAACAGCAAATTGGAGGCAATCTTAGCTGAATATGTCAAAGCACATTAATTAGGATATTTGTATTTATTTGGATTCTACTTTCATTTTCCATGACTGATTCTTTTTGGGCCCTAGGGCATTTATTCATTTGCTCATTCCCTCATTCATTCAATAAAAATTTACTTTGAGTGTCTATTCTGTGTCAGGCATCATCCTAAACTCTGAAGATGCAAGAACGTACCAAAAAGCAAGGTTCCCATCTTCAGAAAGCCTACATTCTTTTTTTGGCTGCACCATGTGAGTATGTATGCTAAGTCACTCCAGTCATGTCTCTTTGTGACCCTGTGGACGGTAACAGCCCGCCAGGCTCCTCTGTCCATGGGATTCTTCAGGTAAGAATACTGGAGTGGGTTGCCATGCCTTCCTTCAGGGGATCTTCCCGACCCAGGGACTGAACCATGCTGCATGTGAGATTGTATATCCCTAGCCAGGGATTGAACCCACACCCCACACCCCCTCTATTGGAAGTGTGGAGTCTTAATCTCTGGATTGCCAGGGAAGTCCAGGAAAACCATATTTTAGTGGGACAAATAGATAATAAATACTTAGGCAAATAAGTAAACATGATAATTGCAGATTGTGAAAAGTGGTAAGTAAGAAATTTTTAAAAACATATGGGATGGATGGTAACTAAGGCAATCATCTTTAGGTATATGGCTGTTGTGATGCCATCTGAGCTGAGAAATGAATGTCAAAAGATATGCCAACAACCTCAGCTTCTAAGCCTGGCAAAGTAGAGAGATTATTCACATTAATAACTCATAGGTGCAAAAATGACCCATGTAGTCTGTTTCCCATGCACAGAACACTTTGTTGACACAGTGCCTTTAGGCAGAATGCAGAGATGTCAGATTTCCATAGCATCCTCCAGTAGGGTTGGTCTTGGTCATCACCAACCAATCCCTCATTTGGGGAGGGTGGACACAGGCAGTCCTCTGACTCTGTGCAGGCCCTAAGCTCACCAGTCCTGCTCTGACCAGGCTGCAGACAAAGAATGAATATGCGCTTAGTCACAGCCAAACTGTGCTGACAAAGGAGTGACCAACTGCTTTTCCATGTACCCATTCTGGTCGGGGAGCTTCTGAGCCCATTTGTCACCTCCTGGGGGCAGAGCAGACTCACAGAGCGCTGGTAACTCTTTTGACCTGGGAAGGGCTGGAGACAGAAGGCTTGGATTAAAGGTAGGTACAGCTGGTGACTGCCTATGTATTATGACTAGAATTTTTCTCCCCTGACCTGTCCTCAATGCCTGAAATTCTACTGCTAGACGTTAGCATCCAATCCACTCAGTTTTTGAAAGGTTTTTTGGAGGGAGATTTGTTTATTTTTTACTCTTCCAGTCCCTGAAGACTGAATTTTCTTCAGGGAAGACTTGAAAGTCTTCTTCAGGAAAAGACTTGAAAGTCTTTTGGAGAAGTAAAATGTTTCACTCTCTAAACATTTTAATATGACACCTTAAAAGAGACTCACAAAAATTCTAAAAACAAGAGGAGTCAGTTTATAGGTGTCATGCCCTGAATCTTACCTGAGCCAGAATTGACCTGTGAAATGACAAATGCATACACCCTACTCTTAGAACATGACTCCTAGTTTTCTAAGCTTCCCACTGAGTTACTCCCACTACACCTGCTCTTCAATCTCCTGGAGACCTCTCCTTCCTCGAGAGGTTCATGGTCATGGTCAGTGTCCGATGTAAGATATACGCACAGATAACAGTATCTCATGGTAGACAGCTATGGGCCTATATGTGCTATCTCTCCCCATTGAGCTCAAGAAATAAAACATGGCTGTGGTAGCTGAAAATGTACCCCTCCCAAAGATATCAGGTCCTAATCCCTGAAACTTGTAAATGTTAAATTTGGAAAAATGGATCTTTGCATGTGTGCTCAAATTAAGGGTCTTGAGATGCGGGGGGAGGATTATCATGGATTATCCAGATGGGCCGTAAATGCCATGGCAAGAGTTTCATAAGAGGGAGGCATAGGGATATTCACATACATACATTTGTCTGCACAAGGAGGTCTTGTGAAGATGGATCAGAAAGAGATTTGAAAATTGGAGTGATGTGGCCACAAACCAAGGAAATGCTGGCAGCCACCAGATGAGGGAAGGGGTGAGGAACAGATTTGCCTCTAGAGCCTGCAAAGGAAGCATGGCACTGCCCACACCTTCACATTTTGAACTTCTGGCTTTCAGAACTTTCAGAGAATAAAGTTCTGTTGTTTTCAACCATCAAGTTTGCAGTAATTTGTTACAGCAGCAACAGGAAAATAATACAATTCCAATGCAATGGTAGCTACCTGTGTTGCAATCCAATTGCAACCCTCCTCTCTCTGCCCTCTGGAAGTAACCTTGAATTTGGTGTTTAATACTCTCTGAATTTCCTTATGCTTTTATTGCATATGTTTGTAATCTGAAATAATAAGCCACTTTATATATGGTATCATACCATATCCTTCTGCCTATTGCCATTTGCTTTTATCCTCTGCCTCCCTCTGCATATTTTATATTATATATATATATGTAAACACATATTTTATAAATTATGTATGTTGATGTATGTAGCTATAGTTCACTTTAACTGTTGCATAGTATTCCTTTTACGTGTGCGTGTGTGCATGTGTGTGTGTGTGTGTGTGTGTACCACAATTTTAAGATCAATTCTGCTGATGGACATTTAGGTTGTCCCTGGTTTCTCAGTCCTTCAGGCAGTGACACAATGAACGTTTGTGCTCATATACAGGAATATTTCTAGGATATTTACCAGAGAATAGAATCACTAGGTCGAAGTCTGTGTCATTCTCAACTTTGCTAGATATTGTCAAACTGCTCTGCAAAAGTACTGATGTACACCTGGTGGTTAAATAAGGATTTTGACAGCAGCAGATGTTAGTAAGGGAAAGGATATGCATGAAAAGGATTGGGATGGGAGACACAGGGAGAGGTAAATAGTTCTAACAAAGAAAGAGTTCTTTACTGAGGCATGAAGCAATTTTGAATTGCTTGGGGAAATTTTTTGTAAAATTTTCCCTCTTAAGCCCACACTCTCCCCATTCTGGGATGTCTTCCTAAGGAAAGTATGTATTCTCTCAGGAAACCGGCCTGCATTAGTTGAGAGCCAGTAGACTGGGTGCCTGAGAAGTAACAAAGGGAGGGGAGACAGGAAAGCTGGAATTGAGGGACCACCAGGAGGATGGCGCTAGGCCAGGAGGGTGTGTTAAGCAAGGAACCTGTTACATGATGCAGGGAGCTCAGGTGCATGCTCTGTGGTGACTAAATGGGTGGGACAGGGGTGGGGGGAGGACCAAGAGGGAGAGGATATATGTGTACATATAGATGATTCACTTTGCTGTGCAGCAGAAACTAACAGCGTTGTAAAGCGACAGTACCCTCCCTCTGGAAGAAAAAATCAAGGGGCACCGAAATAAACAGAAGTGAGCACCTACCCTTCGCAGGTGTCCAGAGGCATCACTAGGGCTTCAGCATGCTTGAGTGAAGGGATTGGGACAAAAGTCCAAATACTTGACTGTGCTTATCCAACTTTGGCTCCTGACAGTGCTTGTCCCAAGCCCTCTTCGAAATTTTGTTATGGAAGAGTCACTTTATAATTCAATAAACTATTGCCCCCCTGGGTCTCTGAAGAGGCTGAAGAGTTAAGGTTGGCATTTTTACATTGGAATTAGCAGCCTAGGAAAATTCAGGAGAATTAAATATAATACTCCCAATGCATGTACAGAACATAACATGTTATGGAAGTAAAATAGTCATCCAAATACTGTAGAGTAGGAAAAAAGATACATGTACTGATTGAAAAACAGAGTAAAGTGTGCGTTTGTATGTGTGTGTGTACACTGATAAGGATGAGGAGACAAAACGATTCAAAGAATTGGTCTTTTAAATTTATGATGTCTTTTCTCTATAAATCTACAGGTATCCCTCCCCTCTTAGAAAAATTTACTTTATTAACAGTTAGAACTGGACATGGAACAACAGACTGGTTCCAAATAGGAAAAGGAGTACATCAAGGCTGTATATTGTCACCCTGCTTATTTAACTTCTATGCAGAGTGCATCATGAGAAACGCTCGGCTGGAGGAAGCACAAGCTGGAATCAAGATTGCCAGGAGAAATATCAATAACCTCAGATATGCAGATGATACCACCCTAATGGCAGAAAGTGAAGAAGAACTAAAGAGCCTCTTGATGAAAGTGAAAAAGTTGGCTTAAAGCTCAACATTCAGAAATCTAAGATCATGGCATCCGGTGCCATCACTTCATGGCAAATAGACAGGGAAACAGTGGAAACAGTGGCTGACTTTATTTTCGGGGCTCCAAAATCACTGCAGATGGTGATTGCAGCCATGAAATTAAAAGATGCTTACTCCTCGGAAGGAAAGTTGTGACCAACCTAGACAGCAGATTAAAAAGCAGAGACATTACTTTGTCAACAAAGGTCCATCTAGTCAAGGCTATGGTTTTTCCAGTGGTCATGTATGGATGTGAGAGTTGGACTATAAATAAAGCTGAGTGTCGAAGAATTGATGCTTTTGAACTGTGGTGTTGGAGCAGACTCTTGAGAGTCCCTTGAACTGCAAGGAGATCCAACCAGTCCATCCTAAAGTCCTGGGTGTTCATTGGAAGGACTGATGTTGAAGCTGAAACTCCAATACTTTGGCCACCTCATGCAAAGAGTTGACTCACTGGAAAAGACCTTGATGCTGGGAGGGATTGGGGGCAGGAGGAGAAGGTGACGACAGAGGATGAGATGGCTGGATGGCATCACCTACTCGATGGACATGGGTTTGGGTGAACTCTGGGAGTTGGTGATGGACAGGGAGGCCTGGCGTGCTGCAGTTCATGGGGTCGCAAAGAGTCGGACACGACTGAGCGACTGAACTGAACTGAACTGAACAAAACTATAATGTACAGAACTACAAATGTTTGACCTGGAAGAGTCCTTAGAGGTGCATCGTGTAGTTCAGTTCTTTTAATGACACGCAGGTGAAGAGACAGGCCTGGAGGGGAGAGGGATGCTGGCTAAGTCCTCTGAAGCCAGGACTAGAGCCCTGAATCTCATCTGAGGTCCCAACATGCTTTCCATTACCCTCCCTCTCAGCTCTCCCAACAACGTAGTTCAGATTGTCTTATTCTGCTGGAAAACCTACATTTGATGAACCTATTTTCATCTTATATTTGATTTTAGCATAAAAGTTAACCGTATTTAACAAATATTCAAAATGTTAATAGTTTCTCCTAATTATTAAGATGAAAGTGATTGTGTTGGGGGGAACTTTTCAATAAAATAATACAACAATTAGACAACTGTGAAAACAGACATTTTCTAAATTTCTATTTCTTTGGCATTTGGAACTCAGCTTGCCAGAGGGTCGGGCTGAACTAGAAGAAAGTTTTGGGGTCTAAAGTTTTAAGGCCTACACGACAAATACCAGCAGCAAAAATAAAAAAGGAAAGCACATCACTCTGTAATTCCACTATTCTAAGACATTAATTGCCTTCATTTCTTTGTTCACCTTCAGTCCTTGATTGCATGCCATCATTTTATGTAACTACAAGTACAACTTAAGTACAATACTGCTGTCTTTTTTCACTCAAAAAGTGAACACTTTTGTCTTAGGGCTATTTTAGGTTGCAAAGAACATTACTCAGTCAAGTTAAATTAGCTCAAAAGAAAAAAAAGTTGTGTGTGTGTGTGTGTAGGTAGGTGTATGTGTGAGCCTAATCTTAAAGAAATCCAGGGACAGAAACCTAAGACAGCTAAGCCCCACAGGAATTAGAGCTGGGACACAGCCATCGGCTACTGAAGCTGCTGTCAGAGGCCTTAGGTGGGGTATGAGCTTATCTGTGCATTTCTCTTCTGCACTCTTATAACTTCAGTTGTGGATCGACAAAAATGGCCACCCCAAACCACACGACCTCTCATTTATTACTTCCAGAGTTTTCAATTATCCTTTCTCTAGATCTCTTAAAGCCAAATTCTGATTAGATTGGCCTAATTTATCTTTTCCATCCAGGTAGGCCGTCAGAAGTTTCTGTTTAGCTTGTGGATTGGCAGTCATTAGCTCAGGTGGACACACCTTGGTCCTATTGGATGTGGCGGGGTCAGCACAGCACATGTTCCAGACTCTCTCTCTGCAGGCAGCAAGGCCACATGCAGGGACCCCTAATCTTCCTCCCCACTCCTCCTTCATCCTCCCTACCCCCATCAGTAGTGAGTGTGGCGGGCAGGCACCAGCTCTCACGTGACCTCTATCTTCATAACTACAAATTTATGGAGTATACCACATTACATCAAGTGGCTGTTCCATAATGTATGGTCTCACTCCTCTGCATGCATGCTAAGTCGCTTCAGTCGTGTCTGACTCTCTGTGACCCCATGGACTGTAGCCCACCAGGTTTCTCTGTCCATGGGATTCTCCAGGCAAGAATACTGGAGTGGGTTGCCTTGCCCTCCTCCAGGGGATCTTCCCTTCACTCCTCTGCTGTTAGTTTTCATTTTACTTTAGCTCCTTTTAGTTTGGGGGCTACTACTAGTAAAAGTATGATGAAGACCTCTGTACATGTATCTTTCCTTTCATATGGAAAATATAAAATAATTTTTATATTATATAACTTAAATTACATTCTCTGAGTACTTTCAGGATGTAAGATATAACCTTGCTTTTCTTTTTTCTTTTGGTTTAAAAAGTGCCTGTACTTGCTAGAGATTTATACTTAAGTAGTTAACAGGAAAAATAATAGGATGTGCTATTTAGTATTTGCTTCAAAACACTATTTGAAAAAACACCAGAGGTGGATGGGTGATAGCTGAAGCAAGATTGGTGAAATGTTGATGACTATTGGCACTGATGATGGGTGCATGGGGGTCATTTATTTATGGGCACATGGGGGGTTGCTACTGTCTCTATTTTGCTGTTTAATTCCCACTTCTCTTGCTTTCTCTTCTGAAATTTTTGTTATTTTACCCCATGATGCCCCCATGCTACCCTCTGAATTCCTCCCATTTTCTCAGATTCAATGACCCCTGATACTTGCTTCTTAGTTTCCTTATCCTTTCCCAAACACCTCAAGTCCACCCATCTATTGACTTACTCAGTAATTGATTCACACAAGAATTGTGAGCCTATGTTTGGTCAAG
Source organism: Bubalus bubalis (assembly GCF_019923935.1). Classification (NCBI taxonomy): domain Eukaryota; kingdom Metazoa; phylum Chordata; class Mammalia; order Artiodactyla; family Bovidae; genus Bubalus; species Bubalus bubalis. The sequence continues at coordinate 117,460,269 of NC_059157.1, read as the reverse complement.
ACACTGTAAAAGGTGCAAAATGTAGTCACGTTTGTTGTTTTAGATGCTATTAGACAGCCATTAAGAGCTTTTAACACAATCATAACTTATCTTGTACTAGGAGGTAAGAGCTAGACAATCAGCTTAACACTCTGGGAAGAACTATAGAAGTCAAGCCAGGCGCCCTCCACTGGGGTGGGCAGTGACATAAGGCACAGGAAGCAGCAGAAGGCTGAGATGTGGGAAGAGGCTCTTCTTTAATACCTACAGCTTCATTCCCGCCTCTTTGTCTAGTGAGTTTCAGCCTTCAGGAATTTTGAATTGCAAGCTACCTTTTGAGGTCATATTTATTTAGTAAAATGAAAATGATACTATTAAGTTTCTTGTAATTTTTATAACCTTTAATATAAAGCAGTGAAGAGTCTCAAAAGCTCCAGGAAATGAATATTTTATATTTGTGCTGAAAATGCAAAAATCTAATCAAATGGCTTCATTTTCTATTCATTTCCCAAACATTAATGGATTACAAATTTTGTGCGAGATAAGAATAATCGCAGGGTGATCATTTTGAGGTTGTTTTGATTTTAAGAGTTAAAATGTAAAAAAAAAAAGAAAAAGAATCAGCAGCAGACTCCAGGTGCTTCCTGACTCCTTGAAGCCGGAATGCCCCAGTGTGTGACCGTACCACCTTGTAAGCGCCTGTGTCTGGCAGGGGTTGAGATTTTCTCAGAGCTTCCTGGGCTCCCGCCACACGCCTCTGCCTTTGCACCCCTCAGCTTGGATTAAAATCCATATCTCTACTTGTCAGTCTCCCTCGCTAGTCTGTGAGCTTCTGTGGGAGGAAATGGATTCTATTTCTCAATGCCTGGAATGCTCTTGAGTCCCAATAAATATCAGCTGAATAAAAGACAAAAAAATTATTTTCTTAAAAAATTCCCATAGCTTCTCCCTCACAGATTCTCTTCATTGCACAGACTCAAGCTGATCCCATTCTTCACGTGGTTCTGAAGACCTCCTGAGAGCAAATGTTTCCAGGAAACTGCCTGTCAGAGACTCAAAACTTCCATAGGATTCCCCCTACTAAGGACTGCCTATTGCAGGATGGGGGCACCTGGATTCGGGTCACTTGGAATGTGCCTTTGCCATCAGCTTTCTCTTTCTAGAAACAGGATTGTTACCTTTAAACTGTTCAGGGCTTCATTTTTTTTTTCAACATCACTGCTTAAGGATTTCCAAACATAAGCTTCTCATTAAAACCCCACAATAATTAGTCCAGTTTAGAATCTACTGTGAGCTCAGCAGGTCAGCAGCAAGTTTATTATCAGACTCGCAAGGTAACAGAAAGGTGCATGGCTAAATGTCTGGGCCAGCTTGCCTTGGGTTCTTCTCCATTAGCTTCTGCTGCCACGTTTCCCTTCTGGTAGGTGTAACAGTTTGCTCTGGTGGTTTGGTTTGTCTTTATGAGGGTTGGTATAGGGGAAAAGCAAAGCAAGGGAAGGAACATGGAATGAATGCAGCTCCCTTTAGAGCCTGGTTACATGGACTCGGGACAGTTCACCTGATCTGTGATCGTCATTTTCTCAATTTCAATGTTATTAGAGGTCAGGATATCTTTGAGATAGGTCACTGTTTCTGGAGGGAGATAAGGGTTTCTTCCCAAGATCCAAACATGATCCATGTGAAAAAGCCAGATGATTGTGGTACAGGAGTACACGAGGGCGTAGTTCTCATAGTCGGTGGCCAGGACCCAGTATGGAGCTGACGGCATGACTGAGAACCAGAGGAAGGCAGTATTAGGAGGAACCAGGGCAAGAGAAACCTTCATCTCCAGGGTCCTGGAAGCCAGGCTCTGGGATTCTAGTTCTTCTACATCAGTGGGTCTGAATTCTGGCTTCATGTGGGAATCATATGGGACCTCTGAAAAACACCAGGCCCATCTCTCCCCACCCCAACTCCCAAAGGCTGAACTGGAGCTTGTTGGTACTTTCGAAAGCTTCCCAGTAATTCCAATGTGCAGCCAGAGTTCAGAGCCATCATTCTGGATCCCCATTCCCTGACTGCAGGTTGGTACCTGGAAGCCTGTAATATCTGGAGGTTTGGCTGGATCCCCTGGACAGGTGCACTGAGCACAAGTGCCTATGGAGCCATTACTCAGTAAGTGGAGTCAAGAATGTACGGTCAGGGGCCCCAGGCTTTCCAGGTTTGTACCATCCAGCTTCCTCTATAATCCACCTACAGGAGGAGGTAGGGGCTAATGTTGGTTTGCCTGTTTTTCTTCTTGTGTGAACTTTGAAAACCCCACTATTCTTAAGAATATGGTAAATCAGGTGATGGCTGTTGTTCAGTCACTCGGTCATGTCTGACTCTTTGTGACCCCATGGACTGTAGCCCACCAGGCTCCTCTGTCCATGTGATTTCCCAGGCAAGAATACTGGAGTGAGTTGCCATTTCCTGCTCCAAAGGATCTTCCAAAGGGTCAAACCCACATCTCCTTCATCTCCTGCATTAGCAGGCGAGTTTTTCACCACTGAGCCACTGGGGAAGCCCAAATAAGGTGGTAACAGTTTACAAATTCTTCCTCACAAAGGGCCTATAGAGATTCACTGATTGACATCTGAGTAGTGTGGAAAGTTCAGTATTAAAAGGGTCTTTAAGAAGACAGATGGAGGGTTTACTTTCTCCATTTGAATCCAGAAATGTCCTTTGTGAACTTGACCTCCACAGCCAAGCCAAGTGTGTGGTTCAATGGCACTGGCTCCATTGTGTCAGCTCCATCTTAGGCCTGAACTCCTAGCCCTCCCGTTTTTTGCCCTACTGAGCTTTAGCTTACTCACAAGGAAAGCACCCAAGCCAAATAAGTTCCCTACAGTCTTTATCTGATATGAAAACTGAAAGAATGTCTTTTGCTGACACAGGTGGTTAATGGTCATGAGACCCCTGGGGTGAGGGTGGGAGGAGGCAAATCCCTCAGTTTCCATCAGTGTGGACATGCTTCCTTTAGTAGTCAGATTCTATTTTTAGCTGTGGCCCCATTGAGTGTCCCTGTCCTCCTTTTGGCAGAACGCAGTGCAGCTGGGAATACCTCTGATGGTCGTCTACATGATTCTGCCTGGATGTAAGTTACCCATAATAAACATAACCGTTCTTTATGGAGTTGCCTGCTTTCTTTTCCAGTCTCAAAGCTCCTTTTAAATTCAGAGGATATTATTCAATAACTCCACCTCCAAACACCAAGGAAAACCCATTGCCCAACTGGAAGGGGAACCAAATGAAACCCCCAAAATTTGGCTAGAAAGTGGCAAAAAGAGCCAGAACTCCAACTTACCTTTACTCTTACCAGCTCTTGTTTTTAAGCTTTCTCACATGTTAGTCGTTTTTCTAATAACTACTAATTTTGCAGTTATTAGTTCCCTCTGGGAAAGAAGACTGGCTTGAGTCTCCTAATACTCATGCCCAACGGGCCTAAATCTGTGCTTCCTCCATTGACATACTTCCTGTAGTTTTATAATAAATCACCTGGCTGCTTGTCAGTATCCACACTGACATGTAAGCTTCACAGGGACATTGGCCAGCTCTGTCTTGCTCATCTTTGCATCTCCAGGGCCTAGCCCAGCATATGGCAGGCAGGAGGTCGTCCACAGGTAACTATGCATTGAATCAGTATAGGTGACACTCAGATGTGACAGGACTGCTCCGACCCAGGGCTCTAGCCTTCACTTTGTCGAGCTCCTGTCCCCGACGCCTCCTGAGAGAAGTGTATACTTACACCAGAAAAACTTAACCGCCAGCTTGGCAGGCTCTGTGATGTTCTCCTGGGTGGCTTCACCTTCAATTTGATTCACAGTTCCATCAGCTCTGCAGTGAGTAAAAAACAGAAACAAAAAAACCTGAACCAGTTAAAAGCCACAAATCAATGAAAGGCAAGACTTGTGACACCAACAATCATGGTGGCCAACAGTGCAATTTCTGGGTAGGAGATTCTTGAAGGTAGGCTGGGTCCTGGGTCCATTCCCTCCCCTTTGCTTTATTACTGTCTCTGGACTGAGCAGAGAAAGACAGTTTTGGGGTAATAAGGATCAACAATTGCAATGGCCAAGGACTGGATGATATGCGAGACCCTGGCACTTCAACCCTTTTTTTCAGAGTATATGTAGTGGCCTGCAAGGCTGTTTCTTGCTCCTGGATGCCAAAGCATGACAGAGGAAAAAGGGAAAATTTACAAACAAATGAATCAACCTCACACAAAAAGAATATTCATTCTTTAAAAATGACAAGGGTCCAAAGGAAGACATAAAGGCTGACTAGATCACTAAAAATCCTGCAAAACATGAAGTCTGCAGATCTGCAAAGTTTTCCCCCTCTTTGGGCCTCAGTGATATCAGAAGCTCTGAAACGAGTCTGATTTTTCTTTATTCAAGACTCTTCCAGTATTGTTTTGGTTCATGCAGGGTCAGAGAATCAGCCACTGTGTTGCAGCTCACAGGAAGCTTAATGGGTAATATAATGGCCACGGGAAGTCTTTCTGAGCCTGTGTGACTACCAGTCTGACTGGTACTTGTTTTCTTGGAGTTGAACACACTTCTTAGACAACTTAGGAAACAGGAATGGCAACCCTTCATGCCCAGCTTCTTTCATTTGTCTTCTGGTTTTTTCTCCATTTCACTTCTCCCTGGTTTTAATTTACTTTAAAACTTTTTAATTTATTTTCTAATTTTTACTTTTTGGCTATTTCTGCTTTATTGACTATGCCAAAGCCTTTGACTGTGTGTATCACAATAAACTGTGGAAGATTCTGAAAGAGATGGGAATACCAGACCACCTGACCTGCCTCTTGAGAAACCTGTATGCAGGTCAGGAAGCAACAGTTAGAACTGGACATGGAACAACAGACTGGTTCCAAATAGGAAAAGGAGTACGTCAAGGCTGTATATTGTCACACTGCTTATTTAACTTATATGCAGAGTACATCATGAGAAATGCTGGGCTGGATAAGCTCAAGCTGGAATCCAGATTGCCAGAAGAAATATCAATAACCTCAGATATGTAGATGACACTTCCCTTATGGCAGAAAGTGAAGAGGAACTCAAAAGCCTCTTGATGAAAGTGAAAGTGGAGAGTGAAAAAGTTGGCTTAAAACTCAACATTCAGAAAACGAAGATCATGGCATCTGGTCCCATCACTTCTTGGGAAATAAATGGGGAAACAGTGGAAACAGTGTCAGACTTTATTTTTTGGGGCTCCAAAATCACTGAAGATGGTGATTGCAGCCATGACATTAAAAGACGCTTACTCCTTGGAAGGAAAGTTATGACCAACCTAGATAGCATATTAAAAAGCAAAGACATTATTTTGCTAACAAAGGTCTGTCTAGTCAAGGCTATGGCTTTTCCAGTGGTCATGTATGGATGTGAGAGTTGGACTGTGAAGAAAGCTGAGTGCTGAAGAACTGATGCTTTTGACCTGTGGTGTTGGAGAAGACTCTTGAGAGTCCCCTGGACTGCAAGGAGGTCCAACCAGTCTATCCTAAAGGAGATCAGTCCTGGGTGTTCATTGGAAGGACTGATGTTGAAGTTGAAACTCCAATACTTTGGCCACCTCATGCAAAGAGTTGACTCATTGGAAAAGACTCTGATGCTGGGAAGGATTGGGGGCAGGAGGAGAAGGGGACGACAGAGGATGAGATGGCTGAATGGCATCACTGACTCGATGGACATGAGTTTGAGTGAACTCTGGGAGTTGGTGATGGACAGGGAGGCCTGGCATGCTGTGATTCATGGGGGTCTCAAAGAGTCGGATACGACTGAGCAACTGAACTGAACTGTGGCATCTTAGTTCCCTGACCAGGGATCAAACCCTCACCTCCTGCATTGGAAGTGTGGAGTCTTAACCACTGGGCCACCAGGGTAGTCCTTTCTCCTGGGTTTTGAATCTCTTGAATCTCAGCTTTGTCACTTACAAGCTCTGTGACTCTTGGGCAAATTACTTTACCTCTCTGTATCTCAGTTTCTTCATCCACAAGAATGGATTTAATAATAGTACCTACCTCAGGTTGCTGTGGGGATTAAATGAATAGCAATGCTCATTTACATATACATAAATACATGCACTTGTACTCACACAAATATATATGCATACAGAAGAGTGCCTTGCACATAGGAAATGCTTAATTAATATTAGTTATCATTGTTTATTGTTACTCTCATGTTTGTTGATGGTGGGTGGGTAGCAGTTCTTACTGGGTTTCAAGTTTATATTTGCTTTTAAAATATGAATTTTGGGATCAGTGAAGAAGCCCTCAATGATAGAAAAGTATATCTCTGTAGGCTCTCCTGTTCACAAAACCTAGAATGTGACTATGTATGCATTTCATTCTTGCTTAATAAGAAAAGGAGTTGTCTAACAGTTAAAACTGTCTGAAGATGGAATAAACTGTCATGGACATTGATGAGCTCCCAGTTTCTGGAAGGATTCAAGCTAAGCTAGATGCTCTCAATCAGCAGGTGGTATAGAAAGGGCTTCTCTTTTGGTACTGGAGATCAGACAAGAGAGTCCCTGCTGTCTTTTGCTTCCAGAAGGTCTATTTTGGAGGGAGAGCAGGAAATCTTGCAGTATGTGTTACCATTAAGTCCCCAGGGTCTCTCACAGGCTCCGGGACACAATAAGTTGCTCAGCAAGTAGCCATGGAAATGAATGAGTGACTTGTAGTCCCTACCATCCTGCCTGCCAAAAGCTGTCTTTTCAGGACCTGTTGTGAGCAGGCAACCAAGACCCAGCGATGTCCCCATCCTTTCACACTAGAAGGCAAGGGCACCAGTCATCCCAGGACAAGTCTGCAGGGCTGCCTCCAGGATGTACAATGCCTTTGAAACCACAACCACTCACCTCAGCTCCTTGTTTATCACTTTGATGTTTCCATTTTCCTTTAGTGAGTAGTTGGCTTGGATGCAACTTCCCTTCTCAAAGCTCACTGGGATCTTCTCAATTTCATACCATTTTCCAAGATACTGCAGAGACAACGACAGGCAGAGAAAACCCTGCGGCTCTCTGGGGACCTGAAGACTCTTCCCCATTGTTGTCTTTCAGAGCAGAGCCCTTTCTTGGGGAAGCCAGGCAAAATGGGCTGCATTGTTCCCAGAAGCCACTGAGCAAGATATTGATTCCAATGGGAATAAGTGAATCGGATGTGTGGGCATTGGTTGAATGCCACCGTCCATTCCTAAAGTGCTCTTATTTAGCTATGTTCTTGGTGTCCCCTTCAGTCAAAACCTATGTGAAATTCTAAACTCTGTAAAAGGAAGGGATTGGTTTAGATGATGTAAGATGTCATCTCAAATATTTTATGATTTTACAAGGCATCTTTGAATTGTGTGCAAAGTCAGATATGTATACTGTGGGGAGCTGGGACTCCAGAATCGACTCAATTCTCCTCATAAGATCCCACACGAGGAGTTGGTCACAGAGGCTTTTGGCATGAGATTAGGATTTAGAAGACCTATATCATTCTTCCCCTGGGAGCTTGCTCTCAGACCATAACTTCAGTGCAGAATCAGCTTTAGAGGAACTGAGCAACTGTGGGTGAGAGTGAAGGGAGACAGTCACACCCTGCTTCTACACATTCCCCGGCATAGCGACTGCTTCAGTCTACAACCTTCGTGAGGGCAACTTGGTAATGTCAAGCAAAACTAAAACTACATTTACTCTGGCCCAGCAATTTCACTTCTAGAAAGGTATCCTCCTGAAAATAAGAAATGATGTATGTCTAAGATCATTCATTGCAGTTCTCTTTGTAATATTAAAAGACAGGAAGTGGCTTGAGTGAGCATTAATAGGATTAACTAAATGATGACACATCCATACAATGGAATGCTATACACCCTCTTTTAAAACACAACAGGCAATTATCTCCAAGATACACTTAATGGGAAAAGAACCAGGTGCAAAATAGTGTATATATATTAAGCTACCTTTTATGTAAAACTGGGAGAAAAGGTTATATCGGTTTCCTATTGCTAATGTAACAAATTACCACAAGCTTGAAACATCACAAATTTATGGTCTCATAGTTTGGTACATCTGAAGTCTGACAAGGATCTCACTGGGTTAAAATCAAAGTGCGGCAGGGCTACATTCCTTTCCAGAGGCTCTAGAGGAGAATCTGTCTTCTTTCCAAGTCCTTTCCAAGTCCTAGATGCCGTTTGCATTTCTTGATTTGTGAATCCCTTTCTCCATCTTCAGAGCCAGCAAAAACAGGTCAACGCCTTCTCACACTGCATCTCTCTGAGTCTTCTTCCATCATCACACCTCCCTGACCACAGCTGGGAAATGATCTCTGCTTGTAATGATTAGATTAGACCCACCTGATAATCTAGGATACCCTTGCCATCTCAAGCTCGATAACTTTAATCACAACTTCAAAATCCCTTTTTCTATATAGAGAAACATTACTTGCAGATTCTGGGGAATAGGACATGGACAACATTCTTCCTACTGCAATTATATATGTGCTTTTTAATATATATACACATTATCTCTCAAAAGACACCATAAGCTGTTTTTACTGGTTGTCACTGGGGAGAAATGAGGCTGGGTTACAGGGGTGGAAGCGAAAGTTTTCATTGTATCTTCTTTTGCACCTTTAGAATTTTGAACCTGGTGAATATATTTACCTAGTCAAAATATTAATTGAAATGATTTTAGAAATTTAAAAATGTATTACTCAGCAAAACAAAGCAAAATTAAAGAGATGCAATCAGAATTTGAAATGAGAGCATACTGCAAATAGGTGGCAGTATTGCTTCAGTCACCTGGCTCTTTGTTAAAATATATGTCCACATTTATGACATAAATTTTCCTCTCATTTGTTAAAGGACATCTTTCAATTAAAATCACTGAACTGAACATGCATTTAAAGCATCAGAGAATAAGCTAAAGGTCAATTGGTTTCATAGGCATCCTCCAAAAATATCTCCATTTTATACAGTGCATTTAAAATAGTTCCATTACTGTTAAGGTGACTTTAATGGTCCACAATTTAAAACAAGGAAGCTTAATTTTCCAGAAAGGAAGAAACTCAGAGGTGGAAGATTGCTCTTCGTGTCATGTTCCCTCATGATCTCATACTATTTTTGTGAAGGGTCTTCGTTTCTCTATCTCTATAAGGAGAATGCAATGTTTAGAAATAATTATGAAAAGGAAGAAGTAAAACTATCTCCATTTTCAGATGACAGGGTTTTGTATATAGAAGATTCTAAGGAATACACACACACCCCCACACACAACTATTAGAACTAACAAATGGACTCAGCAAGGTTAAAGGATAAAATAACTAATATCTAGGAAAAAAAAGTATTCCTATACTTACAATGACAAATCTGCAAATTAATTTAGAAAATTTCCACTTATAATAGCATCAAAAAAATAAAATTCTTATGAAAATTTTACCAAAGAAGCATAAAACACACTCTGAAAACTACAAAAGACTGCAGAAATAAAGAAGATCTAAATAAATGGAAAGACATCCTATGTTCATGGATAGGAAGACTTAAACTTGTTAAGATGGCAATACTCTTCAAATTGACCATAGACTTAATAGTACAGTCGCTATCAAAATTCCAACTAGCTTCTTTACAGAAATTGACAAACTGATCCTAACATTTATGTTGAAATACAAAGGACTCAGAATAGCCACAAGAACAAAGTTGAAGGACTTATATGTTCTGACTTCAAAACTTACTACAAAGCTGCAGTAATCAAGACTATATAGTGCTGGAATAAGGACAGACATATAAATCAATAGAAGAGAACTGTGAGTCCAAAAATAAATTCTTACACATATGGTCAATTGATTTTCAACAATTGTATCAAGACTATTCAGTGGGGAAAGACTAGTCTTCTCAACAAACAGTCTGGAACAGCTGTATATCCTCATGCCAAAGAAAGAAGTTTCCTTGTACAATATATAACTTAAAATGAATCAAAGACTTATATGTAAGAACTAAAACTATAAATCCCTTAGAAGAAAATATAGGAGTAAACCTTTATAAACATAGACTAGGCGGCTTTTTTTCTTTTTTTTTAAGATATGCCACCAGAAGCACAAGCAAAAAATGAAAAGATAATTTGGGCTTCATTAATATTGAAAAGTTTTGTGTTCAAAAGACATGAATAAGATGATGAGACAATCCTTACCATATATGGGGGAGTTGATTTTATTGATATCTTTTTAGCACAGGTGACAAGAAGGCCCCTGGGGGAAGTGCTATCCTATCCTGGGTCCTATTTGAGTCACCCATGGGATCCTGCACTCCTGGGAAGCCTAGTTTTGAATCCTACTCTGCATTTACTGGCTGTGTGACCTGAGCAGGTGGCAAGCTCCCTGACGTTCAGCTTCTTCATCTGTAGAGTGAGGATAACACCTCTGCAACATCTGCTGTTGATGTCCTGTGTCCCATTGTCCTCTCAGCCCACCTCTGGGCTCACCTCCATCATGGCAAGCACTTCCCACACACACTGCCAGCTTCCACCTCAAGCCCCTGGGTCTCCTTCCCTGCGAGAGGCTTGTCCAGTGTCATGGGAGCTCCCACTGCCTGATGGCACCTATCCATGGGACAAGCTGAGGCACATTCTGTGCATTTCCTCAGAGGACCCCCAGCAGAAGTGAACCCTGTTCACAGAGTAACCTGCTCGTGAGCTCACCCTTTACTGCTTGCCTGCCTGCTCTGTTTCCACACAAGCCCACTCAGGCTTCTTGGGATCATCTCCCAAAACCTCTCTGCTCCGCAGTTCTTGTCTCAAAGTCTGCTTTTGGGAACTCTTTGGAGGCTAAGTACCTACCCCAAGGCTTGCTGTGGTCATTAGAGCAGGAAAAAAAAAAACCCAAACCTGGTAGGATGCTTATTCAAACAGGAGACAGCAAAACAAGCAGGGATTTATTCTTTTACTGCACCTTATTCACGTCGAAATTCTCCTGCACGGGAGGATGGGGGCATTTCCCGAGATGGAAAGCTTGTCCCTCAGCTGCTCCGAAGAGGCCAGCCAGGGCAGGGAGCAGCAGCAGCGCTGGCACCATCCTTGGGCTGGGTGGCTGGAGACGGACCTGGAGTGGGGAGAACAAAGCAGCTGGAGGCGTTCGGAGCCTCTGAGGCCACAGAGTCCTTGGAGGAACATGTCTGGGCTCATCAGTCTCTGGGTGGGCAGCCTCCTACTCAGCCCCTCTGAGCCCCTCGTCCTCCGGGGCCACCTCAGTCATCGGTGTGGCTGTGAGGTCTTCCTCCTCTGTGAGCCTCACTAGAACCTTCTGTGCCTCCATTAGAACACAATCTGCCTGGCATTACAGTTTGTTGGGCTTATTTGGCCAGCTCCCCTGCTGACCCCACACAGCTAATTACATATTTTTCAAGGATGGGCATGATGTTTAATTCTCCCTGGACTCTCCCACAGAACCTCCCAGTGCCAGGCACAGTAGATGCTTGTTGAATGAACAGAAGCCATGTGTGTGTGTGTGTGTGTGTGTGTGTGCGTATGTGTGTGTGCACTTGTTGAATGAACAGAAAAAAATGTGTGTGTGGGGGGTTGTGGTGGCGGGCATTGGGAGAGAGTGAAGCCCTCAAGTGAACCATGAGAGAAAAAATCAATCGAAAACAAAACCTGCATTTAGCGCCCTATGAGGTTCATCAAAGAAATGCCTCCCCTGACTCCACCTCCCCACACTACCCTCCACTTGCTGGCTGTTTACCAGGCCGGGAGTAGGCCTGGGAACCTTGGGGACCCCAGGATCACCTTGACTGGCTTTGAATTCTGGCTCTTCACACACTAAGTATAACTGTGTCCAATGGATGCTTTAATTTCCTTGGCTGTTAAGTGGGAATAATAATCATACCAACCTTGTGAACTTCCGAGGGAATTAAATGAGAAAATATAGACAGCATTTAGAGCAGTATCTGACACAAATGCTCAATAAATGCTAGTATGAAATGCAGAAGCAAATTATTGTATTTCCTGAATTTCTCTTCCTTCCTTACTTTTTTCCTTCCTCCTTCCCTTCCTTTCTTTCTTAATATTCTGTTGAGGCTACTTTTCGTACATGCTATACATTTAAGCAGAGAAGGACCAGTAGCTGATGTGAGCCCAGAGCCCTTGGGTGTGGAAGCTGCTTTGCGGGGGGTGCACAGTGGGCAGGGGTGGGGGCTGCAGCGCTGCTGGCGGGGTCGAAGCCTGGGTTGCTCCCCGCTTCTTTCACTGACTTGCTCTCAGCCTGTTCTCTTCCTTGTGAGTCCTCGCCTGTAGCTGCACGAGAGCTATTTCCAGCTCTTTGCCTTTCTCCCTGTGATGAAGAGGCCTGAATTGAGGCAAGCAAGATGTTCTCAGATTTGAGTTTTTAAAAGAATGTGTCATAACTGGGATAATTATAACCACTTTCTTAAGAATCTCTAAATCTCCAAATAACCTTTAATAATCAATAGCTCTTCTTCTGGAGGTTTTGTTGCGTGTTTTTCAAAAGAACAGTTACATAATGAGTAAAAGTTGATGTGAGGTTGAGGGGAGGAGGGACGGTCCCCGAGTCCCCGCCTTGAGCACGTCTGCCCGGTGGAGCGGGGAGGGCTACTTTCCTTGGTCTCTGAGGCTCCGTTTCCCATCAGCCCCTGCCACCAGGTAAACAACATCTGTTTTTAACCTTTTGCGGGGTGATGGATTTGCCAAAATCCAGCCTAAACCCACAAAAATTTGCATTCCTTTCCAAGCCCTTCTTAAAACCACTGAAGTTCTACTCTTGGCCCCTAGTCGGCTCCAGGCTCAGTGCCCTGCCCAGGAGTTCTAAGCTCAAGGATGGCCACACATTATGCACATTCGCCACAGCCCCCAAACCGGGCAGAAACTTAGAGGTCATTTATCCACCCCCTCCCCTCAGATGTACCGATGGGGAAGCTAAGGCCCAGAGGGGCAGAAGGCCAGGGCTCAGGCCCCGTCTCCAGCTCTCCATTCTGCCATAGCCCTGAACTTTGCTGCCTTCTGTGACCACCTTCAGTGGCTTCAGTAAACACCTACCTCTAATACCTGATGAATCTCATTTTACCACATGACAGTTAGACCCAAAGTCAGCTCCTGACAAATATCTTGTTACAAAATGTTCTGTAGTGAGCTGAAATGTGTTCTTTAGCTCTGCAGGATTTCAGAGCATAACTAATTTTCCCTGCCTGCATCTCTTCCAAAGATGCCTCTTTATTGCAGTAGTTTTAGTCCTATGACTAAACTTCTTGTGAGAGAAAGAGTTGATAATATCCATCATTTTTTCCCAGTGCCCCTTGTATTCTAATTCATGCAACGCTTGTTGAGCAACTTCTGAGAGTAAATCACATTATTAACCTGTATCTATGAACTCGGATATGTATGACTTACTTTTGCATCTTCTTCTAACACTAATGGGAAGATGGTCCTAACGAAGAGACTTCAAATACTTTTAAAAATAGATATAATTTAAATGTTATATTAACTGAATATTAAATAATTAGAAAAGAATTCTACTAAGGTTATGGTGCATCCACCCTGGGCCAGAATTGACTCTGTGTATTACTACTTACACTCCTTGAGCTTCTCCAGGGAGAAGCCCTGGTTTCAGTATTTTACATGGACCTGAGTCTCTACAACACCCAGTCTGGAAGAGTCCTGCACTAACATTCTGCATGTACTCAGTGAGGTTACTTCCTGATAAGCTGTGAAACCAGAACTTAGACCAGGTTTCCTAAGAGTCTACACACTTGCACAATACTGTGGACCTGGCATCTGGTCTCGAGGAGCTTCAGAATATTAGGGGTGAGACTTTTAGATTTCACATGACAAAATAAAATACATTTCCACAAGTATATGGGTCTTAAAAACCATTTTGCTATTGAATCTAATAAGAAAACATATCGCCTGAAGAAAATTTTTCAGGAGATAAAAAGCTTTGCATTTTCTGTTAATATTAATATTATTTAATTTAATTATTTAATAATTAATTCTATCAATACTAAATGAATTTTCAATTCACACAGCACATTCCAACACACTTTTTGGTCAGTTTTACTGAAATGCACACTGGATAACCCCCTGAGAATTCATCTAGTACAGTATTGATGTAGGAATAATTCCTCATTGTCTAATAATGGTATCAAGGGGGTTGCCTGATGCAAGCAGAAGACTTTGAGGTGAGTCTTCTCAGGGTGACACCCCAGCTCTGGCATTTGTTGGTGGTCTTACTTTAGGCCTGTTGCTTAGGACATCTGAACTTCAGTTTCCTCATTTGAAAAACGGCACTAAAAATATCCCCCTTGTAAGGTCGTTTATGGAAAAATGAAACCAAGTGTGCAAAGCAACTGGCCAAAGGCCCTCAATCATGTTAGTTATTATTTTTAGCTGAAATGAGAATTAAAACCACAGTACATACCTTTTTTATCGAGGTGAAAGCAGTTTCCACACGCAAAATCATCCACTCTGAGATGCCCTGTCTTGGTGACTGACTTCTCCCAAGCTATTTTATAAGCTTCCTCAGGTCACTGATGTTTAATTTTAAGGCATGCCCCGCCCCCTAAGTTCAGGAAGGCTGGTCTAAAAGCTTTGCTCTGTATGAAACACAAAGATGGGATGTTATGTTCATCTCCCTCCCCCAATTTCTTTCACAGCTGCTCTCTGAAGAAGAAACAAGGAGATATTGTTCATGTGTGTGTGTGAGAGAGAGGGAAAGACAAAGTGTATTTCATTCAAAACATCCTTTTTGCTGTGTGGATTTTCTAATTTAATTTTCTCAGGCAGAATGCACTTTTAAGTTCCAGTAAGAAGAGTTGTGACATGTGTTCAAACATCTGTTATTTATTTTTCATTTTTTGTGTAAATGAAAAAACAACAAACCCCGTTTCCCGAAAATAGAGCCTGAATTCCACCCATGTGGTCCCTGGCCTGGAATGTGACACTAGCCACAGAGTGAAGGTTAGGAAAGAGAGTTGGCTTTCTATGTGATCCTGGGCAAGCCACCCACTCCTCAGAGCTTCAGTCTCCCCACTGTGAAGGACAGACTTATCATTTCTATCTCCACCAGAGATAGGTGTGTAGGGCTAAAAGCTGAGAACGCCGAAGACTTCTTCTGCAGTTCCTCTCTCTGTGCCTTGGATGACCCTCCCAGCTACAAATTCTAGGCAGTCTGTTCTGCTCGGGGTGAGAGAGGGAATGGGGGCGGGGGAGGGGGGAAGTGCAGTTGTAAGCCCTGGGGCACTTTCGGTTGGGCTTCTTCTCTCTCTTTGGAATGACCAGCTTTGGAATGATTCTTTCTTAGGAATTGGTTTCTATGCCTTTGTGAATATACAGAGGGTTTTCTTTTATTGTTTCATTGAAGTATAGTTGATTCGCAACGTTGTATTAATTGCTGCTGTACAGCAAGGTGGCTCAGTTACACATATATATTCCTTTTCATATTCTTTTCCATTATGGCTTATTACAGGATGTTGAATGTAGTTTCCCTCGCTGTACAGTAGGACCTTGTTGCTTATTCATTCTATATGTAATCGTTTGCATCTGCTAATCCCAAACTCCCAATCCTTCTCTCCTTCCACCTTTCCTCCTCCTTGGCAAACACAAGTCTGTTCTCCATGTCTGTGAATCCATTTCTGTTTCATAGATAAATTCACTGATGTTGTACTTTAGATTCCACATATAAGTGATATCATACGGTATTTGTTTCTCTTTCTGACTTTCTTACTTTCTATGATAATCTCTAGGTCCATCCATGTTGCTACAAATGGCATTATTTCATTCTTTTTTATGGCTGAGTAATATTCCATTGCATCTATCTATCTATATATCACATTTGGCAGAAGGTGGCATTTAGATAAGACAGTACTTTTATAACAGACTTACATTCCTAAACAAAATTCATTCTCAAATTTGTAAGCAATAGAGAGAAATTTACAGCACTAGGGCTTATAAACATTATCACCATATCACAAGAGTGAAACCATAACATACCAAACTTTAAAAGCTCTTTCTTTGAGATATTTACTTTTTAAGGAAAAGAAGGAATTCTTTCTGTTCGGGGCAGTGACTCTGACTGTACTCCTTAATGCTTTTCACTCAGAACTCTGAGTGGCCGCCTCCCTCCCTTCAGGTCTCTGATCTAATGTCACTTCCTTTAAAGGCCTTCCTGACCTTTCAAAAATAGCACTCTTGTCACTATCATTTTACTTGGTTCATCACATCCTTACTATATCTTTACCTGAAATTATATCCTTTATTTTTGTCTTCTTCTGCTTATTGTGTTTCTCTCAGTGGGAGCTAAGTTCCACGAATGCAGAGAATTTGTCTCATTGCTAGTGGCTAGATATCTTAAGGGCTTCCTGGTAGCTCAGCTGGTAAAAATCTGCCTGCAGTGCAGGAGACCCCAGTTTGATTCCTGGTTTGGGAAAATCTCCTGGAGAGGGGATAAACTACTCAATCCAGTATTTTTGGGCTTCCCTGGTAACTCAGATGGTGAAGAATCTGCCTGCAGTGCAGGAGACCTGGGTTTGATTCCTGGGTTGGGAAGATCCCCTAGAGGAGGGCATGGCAACCCACTCCAGTATTCTTGCCAGGGAAATCCCATGGACAGAGGAGCCAGATAGGCTATTGTCCAGGGAATCGTGAAGAATTGGGCAACTAAGCACAGCACAGCACAGATAGCTTAAGTGCTCAATAACTACTTAAGAACTGAATGGAAGCGGCCTATCTATTCAAAAAACTCACTGAGTATTCTAAGATATGTAGAAGAAACTAGAAGTAATATTCAAGAGACTTCTAGCTAAATTGTTTTCTGGGCAAAGTACTACTGGTGTATAACTATTACACTAAATAATCACACACTTTTCCACAAAGCAATGTTGCTAAAGTTCCAAATATGTAAGTTAAGACTGATATACTTATATATTTTAATGCTCAGCACAAAATCAAGAACTGTGGAGCTGAAGGTACTAGGAGTCACAGTATGAGAAAAATCACATCATCTTTCTGGGTCTCAGTTTATTTTCTTCTGTAAATGTTGGCAAGTGATATAATTTAGGGAAATCCTCTTTTTATATGTTTCTGGAACATAGAGCCAAGCACAAGTTCTTAAGCATCATAAAACCAATCAGACCGGTGTTCTAAAAGATCTTTACTTTTTCCAAAATAGCACACATTGTTGTAAACAATTAAATTAGTACCAAATGTAGGCCTCAGAAAGTTTAAGTGTCTCATAATCCCACACCTCAGAGATTGTTATATTTGCATTTATTCTTCTAGGAAGTCATAGACAAATCCCAACATAATAACAATAATATCAAGAATAACCAGTGTTCCAAAACTTTCTTATTTTCATGGAATAATGTCTGTTGATATCAATTCACATAGATCTACTTCATTCTCTCATTTGCTCTAAAACCTTGTCTTTACCTGACAGCACTTTTTTTTTTTTTTTTTCAAGGAGATGGCCTGTGGTTTAATAGGGAAGTAGTTCTTCAGCTGGGTAATCTTTCATCATACAGGTAATTGCTTCAGTGTTTTCACCATAAGACCCTCAAGGAAGATGAAATTGTTTCGGTGGACTTTTCATAGCAAGAAACAGAGAACTATCCCATCTTTAAAAAAGAAAATTTCCCTGATGGAAATTTATCTATTTATTAATAAATGGTTATTTCAACTGCCAGAGTCATCCTGAATGTTTTCCTAATGTGATTTTTCTTTTGTCAGTTAAAATGAAGGGAAAAAACAACTGTTCTTTTCATGTGAAAGCATAAACTATGAGTTGTCAATTACAGGTATTCACTCCTTAAGATAGTTCAAAAATTCCACTCTCTGGCTGTGCTCCTGAATTCTTGCCCACTTGGTGTTATGGTCCTAATTCTCTGCTTTGTGTTTCCACAGCACGTGTTACTTCATTCTCAAGCCCATCACACCATGCAGACATCACCACAAGGCCCACCATCTCCTTCTGGAGACTAGCACATCCTTCAGGGTAGGTTTGTCTTTTTGTCCCTGGTAAATTGCATAATGCCTGGCACATAATAAGTGCTTACTAAATGTTACTGGATGATTGAATGTTTAATTCTCATTATTTGTGGGGATGACCACATGCCTCCTGATTTATTCAGATGCCCTCTTTCCTTCCTGTTCCTTTGTGGCTATTTCCTTTATCACTAGGAGCTGGACCCAGTTGTGAATTGAAGGATGCCAAGCATCTGCTAAACAGCAAGAAAACAATCAAACTGGTGAAAATTGCAGCTTGACATGGCACAGGGAGAGGACCACAGAACTGGAAGGCAGGAGGCCTGGTACTGGTCTTCACTCTGTTACTAACTCAGTTATCTACTCATTCACACTTTCAACAAATATCAAGCACTTCTGTGTTCAGGCACTGTTCTAAGTCCTGCAGATGTAATGGTGACAAGATCCTAGCTCTTCTGGGACTTACCATCCAGAAAAGAGTCAGACACACAGAGAGGAAAACATATATGAGAGAATAGGTTGATGTCATAGCGAATGACTGGATGGGCTACCTCAGTTTTGAGGTCAGGAAGGGCGTCTCTGAGTACTGACATTTCAGCTGAAGTGTGAGTCACTAATATAAAAAGGAAACAGTCATTCAAGGATCCTGAGGAAGAGCATTCCAGGATGAACACCCAGTGCAAAAGTCCTAAGGTGGAAACAGATTTCGGGTTTTCATGGGACAAAAAGACCAGTATTGCTTGAGTGGAGAGATGAGTGGAAAGTGATTTGAAATGACTTTGAAGAGGTAGGCAGAAGCCATGTAACATCTTGCTTTAAGGAATTTGGACTTTATTTCAAGTACAATGGGAAACCACGGGAAGGTTTTCTGCAGGAGGGTGACAAGATTATTCCGGCTACCTTGTCAAGAATGGATTGTAGAGTGGTTCCAGGTAGATCAGCTGGAAAGCTAGTGTGGTCATTGAGGTAATGGTGGCTTGGATCTCAGTGACTTTAATGAAAATGGAGAGAAGCGGATGAATCTGGAATATGTTTTGGACATAAAGTGGACAAGACTTGCCAATCCACTGGATGAAGATGATGAAGAAAGAAAGGAATCAAGGCTGACTCCTAGATTTACAGGTTGAACAACTGGGTGAACACTCATGCTGATGACTAAGACTAGGAACTGAGGAAGGAGCAAGTGTGGGAGGAAAACTGGAGTTCTTCATGGGTAAATTATATCTGAGTCGCTGGTGAGATATCCATGTGGGAATGTGAAGAAGGCAGTTGGACACTCAAGTCATGTTTAGGAAAAAGTCATGGCTAGAGGCAGAAATTTTGGAATCATAAGCATATAGATGGTCTTCAGAGTTGATGGGGTTAGAGAGCACACAGAAATGGGAGTAAAGGATGCTCAGGACAGATCCCTGCTACCCTCTAACCTAGAGAGACTGAGAAGAGGAGAAGGAGCTAATAAAGGAGACAGAAGTGAAAGAAGATGGTGGTCTATCCTGTCCTAAGCCAAGGGAAGAAAAGAGCCGAGGGAAGAAAATGTTTCAAGGAAAAATAATCAAGTGTGCTGAAAGTTCAAAAGAGATAAGAATGAAGAAGTGGCCCCTGGATTTATCAGATGGAGTTCACTGATTACCTTGACAGCAGCAATCTCCGGATAATGGGAATAGAAACCCAATTTGAGTGTGTTAAGGAAGGGACGTGGAAATTGCAACTCATTTTTGAAGGAAAGTAGAGAAATGAGTTAGCTGAAGGGAGACATGGAGTTTGAGGGAGGTGCTCAGGGCATGCCCATGAGGACGCTTCCACAAAAGAGGATTACTGACTATGTAAGAGAAGGGGAGACTGCAAGAGCAATCCTGAGCAGCAAAGTGGTGTGGGATCCAGAGACAGTAAAGAGGCTGACTTTTGAGAGGAACAAGGGATCTGGGTTCACAGAAACAGAAGGGGAGGCAGAGGGGAGGCAACCAGATATAGGGAGGTGTTTGGATCTGGTGGAAAAAAGATGTGGGGCTTTCTCTCCATGTGTCTGTGATCAAGTCACTTATCTTACTGAGATCTGTTGGAGAAGCTAAATAGGCCTGCTCTGATCATGGTAAATGTACTTCTTTGAGCCCAGTCATTCTGCTAATGACACATGCCTTAATACCTGCTTCATTCATTAAGGGACAGAATGGGGAAGGTGTGGGGTTCAACCTAGAACTAATTGTAATTATAGCTCCTGACAACTGAACACGGCAACACTAGGTCTTATATGGTGCTGTCCTTATATTAGCTCTAACCACTACACACTCCGCAAGGCAGAATTAGTCCTATCAGAGAGATGGAAAAACTGAGGTGGGAAAAGGTGGTCATGTAACTTTTCTAAAGTGATGAACTGATGTATATATATGGCTGAGTCCCTAAGTTGTTTACCTGAAATCATCACAACATTGTTAATTGGCTATACTCCAAAACAAACAAACAAAAAGTTTCAAAAAATATATTAAGGGATGAAGTGAGAATTTAAACCTAATGTGGGACTCCAAGTCCATACTTTTACCCATTATATCTATTGCCCCAGCAAAGAAAGGGGTGAAAGTTTCACTGGGAGATTGGTTGGGGGGTGGGGTGGTTAATACCTTCCAACATTCTCACCAACTGCTTACTAATTCCTGAGACTTGTTAAGGCAAGCAGGAGGCTGAGTTTTCTACACCAGGCTCAGTAACTAGTATTCTGGACTCCTTGATAAAGGCACCCTGAAAGTAGAGGAATTGAACCCATCCAGCTAGTCCATCCTTCTGCACAGTCATCCAACAAATTCCAGGAGCTGGGACATATGCTACCAGTTACCAGTGTTCTAGATGAATCCTCAGTCAAGTTATTGTGGCCTTAAGACTTTCCAGATGTTTCCTGGGAAACAATCTTTGTCCAGTTTTATAATCCAGTACAAAGTGAGGCCAGTTCTTAAGAATATATACAGGCCCAGAGGGGCTATCTCCATGCCTTTCAGTGGGACTAAAATTCATCAGTTTTTAAGTGCAGAAACAGTAAGAGTTCAATTTTCTAAGATAATAAATAGATTAATGAGCAGAACATGGGTTCAGGAATAGAAAAACAGGGTTCTTGCCTCAGCTCTCTTATTTCTTAGCTGGGTGACTTTGGAGAGTCTACCAAGATTTCAGTCCAGGGTTTGACTATCAGGTGCTTATAACATGGAATCTAAGGATCTCCATGGGAGGTTGACAGAATCCTATTTCAATAACACTGAATTCTTTTGTGATCCTGTTTTGTTTTATGCATTCATGGGCATTTTTGCCAAACTGTCAGTGGGTCCATGACACAAAGCAGGTAGGAACATGCCAGAGGATCTATGGGATCCCCGTTTGATTTGACAGAGTGTCCACTAACATACCTTCTAAAAGTGAAAGTGTTAGTTGCTCAGTTGTGTCTGACTCTTTGTGACCCCAAGGACTATAGCCCACAGATCCTCTGTCCATGGGCTTCTCCAGGCAAGAATACTGGAGTGGGTTGCCATTTCCTACTCGATGGGATCTTCCTGACCCAGGGATTCAACTTGGGTCTCCAACATTGCAGGCAGATTGTTTACCATCTGGGCCACCAGGGAAGCCTTCTGAGAGAGAATTATTTCTTTTAATGAAGTCCAAATGAGTTTGGAGGAGTGAAGGGCAATTCCCCAATGCAGGTGAAAGAGGTCAATGAATAGGAGGTGATGGAGCATCACACATGAGCTGGGGCCTAGGTGGCAGAGGGAGAGAGCCCAACTCCAGGCTCTCACATACTATTTTCTTCAAGTAGAGGGGCCGAACCATCCGGAATTAACAGATATGTACTGCTGCTGCTGCTAAGTCGCTTCAGTCGTGTCTGACTCTGTGCGACCCCAGAGACGGCAGCCCACCAGGCTCCGTTGTCCCCAGGATTCTCCAGGCAAGAACACTGGAGTGGGTTGCCATTTCCTTCTCCAATGCGTGAAAGTGAAGTCACTCAGTTGTATCCGATTTTTCGTGACACCACAAACTGCAGCCTACCAGGCTTCTCCGTCCATGGGGTTTTCCAGGCAAGAGTACTAGAGTGGGTCGCCATTGCCTTCTACAGATATGTACTACTACATATAAAATAGACAAGCAACAAGGTCCTACTATAAAGCACAGAGAACTATATTCAATATCCTCTAATATACCATATGGGAAAGAATATGAAAAAGAATATATCTGAATCACCTTGCTATACACCAGAAAATAACACAACATTGTAAATCAATTATACTTAAAAAAAAACCCAGAAAACTCTGCTGATGATTTCAACCTGCAGGGAGGTGAGTGCCGGGGTCCAGCCCCAGCTGATCCAGGGTATTCGAAGGAGAGACGGCATAGGCGAGGGTCAGGGAACAACTGCTTAATTAAATGTTAATTAAGGATATAAAGAGTAATGGAATAAGGATAGCTCAGTAGGAAAATTCAGTGGAGAAAAGAGGCTGAGTAGCTTGGTTTACGCGGGGGACCAATAAAACTTCAAGACAAGAAGCTTGCACCACTTACGTAGGCCGCAGGCGTCCTTCCGTTCTCCCGAAGGAGAGGAGACACTGAGGCCTCCCCGGTCGGATCTTAGAAGCCCAGGCATAATTAGTAAGCATGGTGGGTTCCGCGCTCCAGATGGAGACTCAACCAGAGTGAGAGAGAGAGAGACATGGGGAGACCAGTATTTCGAGAAACTGATCCCAATTCTTTATTTTCCATGGTCTACTTTTATACACTGAGATGTTATGCAAAAGTCACGTGGGGTCAGCAGTCCTGACTTTTATCAAAGTCAGGTGCTTCATACAAATGTATACAGAGGTCTTAGGGGTGTTACATCATCTTCTGGCCAGGGGGCCTGCTGACAATTTACGACCCTCTCCTTGTGACAGCGGTCAGTCAACCAGGACACTTATTTCTCCAGGGGTGATTATTCTTAAAACAGACGCCACCCAAATAAAGTTACATTCCTATAGGGTGAGGGTGTAGTGGGTTTTAGTTAAGGAAAGAATTTACTTAGCCTAAGGTCTAACGTGATTTATATCAAAGGTTAATACTTATTTCTTCTATATATTCATTAATGTGTATAAGGGCAGGGGATGTGGAGACTTAGCAGTAAACATTGGCTCAACAAATGAAAAAACCCTTCACCAATACAATTTCTAATCAGCCCATTATACTTATACTAATAATTTTCTAACTTTTCTAAAGAACCTGTTTTTAGAAGGTTTAAAGCATCTCGTGCCTCTCACGGTTGGGAGGCTGTGAGCAATCACATGTGGCCGGACAAGCCTGTCAGGCAGGCTAGAGAACCTTCAGAGGAGTTTGTAGGTTAAAACACTCCTATCACGCCCAGGAATTATTATTAACTGGAGCTCTAAGTTAACTCCTTCTCCGAAAGAGGTGGTGGGGGACAGCCCCCCGTAAAGCCAGAGGTGTAGGTGAGAGCACAAAGTAGTAAAGTAGGCAGGCTCTGGTTATGGGGGTAGATGCTCGAGGATTTCCAGGGGGAGTCCTGAGGCTCGATCCCGCCTTTGCGTATGTCGAGCCTCCTTCCTCATGACCTTTGCCATGGGCGGAGTGCCTCACGCCGGCCCCCAACAGGTGAGAACCACTGAGTCATGTTCTTCCTTGCCTTTGACCATCCTGCTTGCTTCTCCCTTACCTGGAAGCCCTCCCTGTCCTCTTCAACTGGTCACCTCTTGCTGGTCCTCCAGAAGGTCTTATCTGAAAGTCTGGCTGTGCTCTGTGGCCTTCTCTGTGCTCCCAGGGCTGCTTTAAAAACACCTCTCTAACACCCGCCCCCCAGCATTCTGGTCTGTGGTTTGCCCATCTTCCCTACAAGGCTGTATGTGGGAAGGGATGTGGCTTCATTTCTCTGAAGGTCCAGCTTCCAGAATGGTGCCTGGCGCAAAGTAGGAGCGTGGTAAATGTTTGTTGAGTAAATGATGGCATGAAAATGTTTGGGGGGAAAGAACCAGAAATGTGGCCAGACACATGTCCAGTCCTTCTCAGTTCCCTGACACTTTGGGAGAGCTTTAGGATGAGTATGTTTGGAGAGGTCTGAGGCTGAATGTGGACCTGACATTTGGAAATACACGAGTTTGGGTTTTAGAAAGGTCTCTCGTACGCTGTCGTAGTTTGCACAAGGACAAGCACTGAAATATCGGGGGCTCAGCCCCAGCTGCCCCTGTCCAGCCATCTCTCAGCCCATAGTGTCTGCTCGGCTTCTGAGTCAAGCTCCCTCTTTGTGCCTTACAGAGATGTTGGTTCTGTCTCAGAAGAACAAAGAAGACATTCTGACTGTGAGAGAATGGCTTTCAGGGTTTTCTGGTGCAGCCCTGGAGAGAAGACACTTTTATTTCTATCTGTTCAGTGGGGACCAGTAGAGGCAGGGGTGTGTCCATGACCTTCAGTCATGAGATTCGGACCACTGGTAGGGCCTCCCTGGGGTGGGCACCTTGAGGTTTTCGGGTGGGATAGTCTTACCTTTATGGAGAGGGATGAGGACGAGGAGGAGGTGGAGAAGGAGGAGGAAAGCTGTTTTTATTAAGAACCTAAATAAGGGTGTGCATACATCTGTGCTAAGTCACTTCAATCATGTCCAACTCTGTGTGACCCCATGGACTGTAGCCTGCCAGGCCCCTCTGTCCTTGGCATTGTCCAGGCAAGAATACTTGAGTGGGTTGCCATGCCCTCCTCCAGGGGATCTTCCTGACCCAGGAATTGAACTCATGTCTCTTACATTTCCTCCATTGGCAGGAAAGGTCTTTACCACTAGCACCGCCTGGGACGCCCTAACTAATGGCGCTAACTAATAGGCACCTACTGCAAACAGCAGCCCTGTGATGTAGGTATTACCTCTATATTATTTTTACCTTTGAGTCACTTTTCTTCAACCCCCACATTCTTTGTCTCCAAATTCCCTCCATCCAGCCTCCTAAATTTCTATTTCGTCTTTTCTCTCCTTCCCCAGAGGCAACGCCTTACCTCAGGCCACCATCTAATTTGCCCTGAGAAGGTTCACATGTCATCAGCTCATGACATACGACATCACAGCCTTAGTGGGAGCTGCATTTGGATATGGGTCTTGTATCAAAGGGACATTCTCTATTGAGTCAAAGATTCTGAGACTCACCAAGATTCCCTTGAGGTTTCTGACTAATCCCCTCAGACTGACTTCCTTCTGTCTTCCCAACCCCAGGCCTAAATCTTTGATCTGTTCTCATAAGTCAATCATTTATTAATTTAATAAATGCTTACTGAGCACTTCATAAAGACTACTCATTTTGCTAGGCAGCAGGAAGACAAGATGAAAAAGGTCAAATCCCTGTCATTGAGGACTTCACTGTTCTGGCTCC
The DNA here is from genome assembly GCF_019923935.1 of Bubalus bubalis. Taxonomy (NCBI): domain Eukaryota; kingdom Metazoa; phylum Chordata; class Mammalia; order Artiodactyla; family Bovidae; genus Bubalus; species Bubalus bubalis. Next base: position 117,434,938 of record NC_059157.1, on the reverse strand, counting down.
TTTCCCCTCTGAGTAAGTTGCTCTGGTCACATGTTTCTCAGCCTCTCTCACCTGAATCAGTTGCCCTTGTAGAAGAAGCTGAACATGGCCATTAATGACACAAACTCCTAAAGACTCAGGAACTCTGCATCCTGCTGTGAAGGGCCCTGGGCAACTCTGTTCTGCCCATCTGGGGGTTGCACATGGTCTCATACCTTCCCCCTCCCCCAGCCATACCCAAGAGAAGGACAAAGCTGGGACCCTTAGCATCTCAGGTGCCTAGCTCAGCCTTGCAGGAACCACTCTGGGTACTTGGGACTACTGGGGGCCCTAGTCTTTAGGGAAAAAGCCTGCTAACCTGTCAGCCAGAAACCCTCTTATCTTTGGTGTCGTGAACTCTCAAGTAAACATGCCTTAAATACATTTTGCCTTTAATGATCCAATGTCTGCTTTCCTGGCAACTTCTGTGTCTTTGGACTGGTCTGCTTTGATATAGTTAGATCAACAAAAATTTAGGAGAACAAACTCAACTTTTAAAAGAAAAATATGTAAACAAAAGAGCTCCAAATAGGGAGGTTTCGATCATGACCAGAAGGCCAGTGATTTTCTTAAAAGGGCCAAGGACGGGCTCCCCTGAAGAAAGTCTGCTGGGCCTGAAGGAGGGTCTGACCTCACAAGCCTAAGGGATGCACACACACACTCTGCCTTTTTTCTCTACAGTTTGGCTTGAGATGCCATTCTTGTTATCATAATAACTATCCCGGCTTGAGAATTTCACTTCGTTGAGATTCACCCTAACTCACTCCAAAGCACCCACAGACAGCCTGAAGATTTAGGCATCAACCCAATTTACCCCTTCCCCTCCTCTCCCACTAGCCAGGACTCAGAGCTGTGCAATTTTCCAGGAGCTGGTGCCTCCATCTGACTGGATTTCTCAGGACCTTCCCACTTCAGGAGGGTTATCTGAAAAGATATCCATGACCTGCTTAGGGAATAATTACAAATTGTGGTGTGGGGATATGCTTGGGCAGGGATGGCTTCAACTGAAGCCCTGAGGGACTGGATTTGAAACTGGGGAGAAGGAGAAGTTAAAAAAAAAAAAAACACCAAAAAACAAAAAAGCAAACAATGGTACAAAGGAAGTACTGTTCCTGTGAGCAGATGGGGTGGCGGGGTCAGCCCAGCCCAGGTCGCTGTACCAGGCCTCCCACAGCATCTGTGCGGGGTTGGGAGAAAGTACATCTCTGGTCCAGGGACAGCATAGGCCAAGGAAATGGCTCAGGGGATAAATGGCTACATTAGGACATCCTGCAGAGCCGAGGGATCCCCACAGGACTTCAGATTAGAAAACTGGATAAGTGGGCAGAGGGGATTTCTAGCTCAACTATATAGGAGTCCTGCAATGCAGACTGCCAAATAGAATAATGCAAGTGGCATAGTGAACATTCTGCCTTGAAATACATGGCTTAACAGCTACCTGTTAATATTAACTAACCAGTAAACTGCCAGATCTTTAAGTCCCACAGGGATCTGTGGACACAGGCATAGGAGGCTGCCTTTAGACCTGCAGCTCCTTCTAACGTATGTGATTTCCTATACACCCAAACATGTGGTTATTCTGTATGCTCTTTAAGGCCTCTTCCTTTCCTGAGCATCTAGAATTTTACAGAGACCCATAGCTAAACATGTTACAGATGAGTCATGCTGTGAATGGTTACTGGGTGGACGGCAGAAGGAAGAAGGATTCATGTGACTGAACTTGTTCTTGGTGATACTAGACCCTACTCAGATCCCTGAGAGTCTCAGGGATGAGGGAATTCATAGTCTCCTCTCAACGATGTTATAGCCAACTAAGGTTTATCCCATTTTATCTTATTTCACTTTTGGTATCTAGACAGGCCATTATTATTTACAGTCAAGAATCTGTGAGAGGGACTTCCCTGGTGGTCCAGTGGTTAAGAATCCACCTTCCAACGCAAGGAACATGGGTTCAATCCCTGCTAGGGGAACTAAATCCCTCATGCCTGGGGCAAGTAAGCCTGTACACCCACAACTACTGAGTTCAAATGCTTTGGGGCCCGTGCAATGAAAGATTCTGCATGCTGCAACTAAGAGCTGACACAGTCAAGTAAAGAAAAATAAAAGAATCTGTGAGAATCTCCTTAACAGCTCAGTTAAAGAATCCTTTTCCCATTAGGGCTTCTGGAAAAAGCACAGGTCTGTGAATCGAGACTGGAAGGTTCTAGGCCAAGCTTTGTCATCAGTTTGTAGCTGACCTTGGCAAGGAACTTCCTCTGCCCAGATCAAGATCATCCTTTCTTGCCACTTTAACATTCTATGACTGTGACGTGGGCATATGACTGTGATGTGGATACCTAGTGTGGGACGAAGACAGGACCCCAGATAGGCTGGGGGAGTAAGAAAGGAAAGTGAGAGAAAGGTCACATTAGCGTGTGTGTGTGTGTGTGTGTGTGTGTGTGTGTGTTAGTTGCTTAGTTGTGGCCGACTCTTTGCAACCCCATAGACTGCAGCCTACCAGGTCCCTCTGTCCATGGGATTCTCCAGGCAAGAACACTGGAGTGGGTTGCCATTTCCTTCTCCAAAAGGAACTATAGAAAGAAAGAAAGTGAAGTCACTCAGTCGTGTCTGACTCTTTGCGACCCCATGGACTGTAGCCTACCAGGCTCCTCCATCCATGGAATTTTCCAGGCAAGAGTACTGGAGGGGGTTGCCATTTCCTTCTCCCACATTAACTTAGGAAACATGAAAATCCTTAGATCCCTACAGAACTCTGGTCACATCTTTAAGTCCACTGGCTGCACTTTTCCTTCCATGGGCCTCCTCAGAAGCACCAAGACTCACTGGGTCCCCTTTTCTTTTCTATGTATGCACCCATCATGGGACCAGAGAGCCAAAGGGACAGGCTATGAAGTGAGAAAGGAGAGGGTGTGGAGCATACAGGTGGGGAAGATGCCTCCATCTTGAAACCATGTGCTGCAGATCCTCAGTACCAGGAGAGGACTTAGTCATGGGTAAATAGCATATGCTGTTTTCTTAAAATGCAATTGTTTACATGAAATAGACAATGCAAACACAGGTTCTATTTTTCTGCACTGTTTCCCTGATGGGGATAATAATAGTTGTGCAATCCAGAGTGTAGTTATAAACCTATCTTACAGTCACCAAGAAGCTGTGAGAAAGCCAAGCAGCACAGACTTGTGGTTTTGCAAACTCCAAACTATTTTCCTGATGAACTGCAATAACCCACCATGAGACAGAAGAGATGGAGTCAAACTCCAAGTACATTTTGTCCTCACAGAGTTTGTTTTGACACCAGAAGAATTTCCTCTGTGTGCTGTTTTCACGCTCTTACCCCTATGAATTTGTTTCACACTCAATCTAGTGGACACTTGGTAAATATAAAGGTCTGTCTCTCCAGTACAAAGTAACTGACCAAGAATGGGAACATTCCAGAATTCCACAGGTTAGTTTATTTGCAGGACTCAAATGGTCTGGTGGGTTCTTACACTAAACTGAAGAACTGATTATTTGAGAATGAGGGTTTCTTACTGATATATAAATTATATATCTATGTGACTGTGTGTGGCTGAGAGCTGTATATTGTGACCCTGCTTATTTAACTTATATGCAGAGTACATCATGAGAAACGCTGGGCTGGATGAAGCACAAGCTGGAATCAAGATTGCCAGGAGAAATAACAATAACTTCAGATATGCAGATGATACTACCCCTATGGCAGAAAGCAAAGAGGAACTGAAGAGCCTCTCAAAAATGAAGATCATGGCATCCAGTCCCATCACTTCATGGCAAATAGATGGAGAAACAATGGAAACAGTGAGAGACTTTATTTTGGGGGGTTCCAAAATCACTGCAGATGGTGACTGCAGCCATGAAATTAAAAGACACTTGCTCCTTGGAAGAAAAGCTATAACCAACCTAGACAGAATATTATAAAGCAGAGACATTATTTTTGTGACAAAGGTCCATCTAATCAAAGCTATGGTTTTTCCAGTAGTCAAGTATGGATGTGAGAATTATAAAGAAAGCTGAGCACCAAAGAATTGATGCTTTTGAGCTGTGATGATGCAGAAGACTTTTGAGAGTCCCTTGGACTACAAGAAGATCAAACCAGTCAGTACTAAAGGAAATCAATCCTGAATATTCATCGGAAGGACTGATGCTGAAGCTGAAGCTCCAATACTTTGGCCACCTGATTCGAAGGGCTGACTCATTGGAAAAGACCCTGCTGCTGGGAAAGACTGAAGGCAGGAGGAGAAGGGGATGACAGAAGGTGAGATGGTTAAATGGCATTACTGACTGGATGGACATGAATTTGAGCAAGCTCTGGGAGTTGGTGATAGACACAGAAGACTGGCATGTCCATGGGTCGAAAAGAGTCGAATGTGACTGAGAAACTGAACTGAACTGATAAAGATCAAAGAAAGTCTAAACCAAGTTGAAAACCAACAACATTTAACTGATAATAAACTTCCCCAGGGTGCTACATCTAGAAGAAATTCAGTACCAAGTGATCTTTCCTGGTGGTGTTGGTGGTAAAGAACCCACTTGCCAATGCAGGAGACGTAAGAGACATGGGTTCAATCCCTGAGTCAGGAAGATCCCCTGGAGATCAACCCACTCCAGTATTCTTGCCTGGAGAATCCCATGGACAGAGGAGCCTGGCAGGATACAGTCTATAGGGTCACAAATAGTTGGACATGACTGAAGCAACTTAGCATACATCCATGCACCAAGTACAAGAACCAAATTGTTCATACATCACAGGTGTCTCAGTTACCAATGACATTGTAGCTTAGAAGTAGTATCTACAAGTTGTTCATGCTGAGATATAAGATGCTGCTGGCAATATTTATTTTAAAAACATACAAACAATATATCTCCTTTTCATTGCTCTAGCCACCCTTACTTATTATATTGAGAAGTACTTTTGTACTGTTTTTTTGTGTGTGATTTTAGAGGTAATTCATGTTTAAAAAAAGTGGAAAACACAAGAAAGCACAAACAAAAAGGTATATGAAAGCCAGCAATTCCACCAGCCAGAGAGAACCATGGTTACAATTTGGTATTTCTAATATACTGTATAGAATTATAGAAGCGTTATAGAGAAGCATATATCTTTTAAAATAAAATTGAGATCAAAACAAAAATTGAGAGGTAGGGAGACAAAAAGGTGAAAGAGAGACTCCAATTGCATCAGAGTTCATGCAAGAACTTCCAACAGACACCTTCCAACAGAGAAGTGGAAGATTTGAGCTAAACCTTGAACTCTTCCAGGACTAAGTTCCAGGAGTCTGCCTCAGGGTACTGTCTGGTTGTAACTGAAAGGCTCTGGCCCTGTGGCATCCATGGCCTGTCAGGTTTCACAGGTTTCAAGACCCCTTCTAGGATTTACTCTGCTTTGTACCTTCCCACGTGGACCTGGAGGAAGGCCATGAATAAAATGCTTCTAACCCACCCTTCCTTTCCCCTCTCTTCCCCCTTAGCCAGGATTCTTGGCTCTCAGTAGACAAGTTTCTGTATAATTGATATATAATTATATGCTCCACCGTCATTACAATGACACGCTCCATTGTCACTACGGTGATTTTATATTTTGCTCCCTTGAGATACGTTGTAAGAGAAGGAATATGGTTTCCCCTTCGTTTCACTTCATGCTTATTTATGCTAAATGTATAAAATGGCTCCTCATTCATTTCCCACACTCTGTATCAAAGAAAAATTTTCATCCAGTTGTGTCTTTTAATGACTCCACACAAGTCCCTTTGACTTTGAACCAGAACCATTCAATATTCATTCCACAAAATTTTCTTAAGCACCCACACGGGCCAGGCATCATTCTAAGGTGTCAGGAATATAGTGATGAATGAAATCAACAAAAATCCCATCCCTCATGGAGTGATCATTCTGGTGAGGCCAGATGCCAAAGGCCTCTTGCTGCATGCCGGCTCGTTCATTAATTCATTCAACAATCGTGAGTGCCTGTTATAGTGGCTTTTTAATGTGCTCACTTGGCCAGACTACATCACACTTGCCCTTCCTGCATGTTTTTGGATCGGGTGGATCACAAGAGGGATTCTTATGTGAGATTTGGAGGCTGGGGGTGAAGCAGCAGTCATTTTGTCTAGTTGTTTATCTGCCGGCCCATCTCACTGGCATGAAGCACTGACCAGGCCCATATCTGCCCTCCCTTCCCCTAAGTCCTCCCTTGGCCTCCCTGACTCCTGGACAGTGGTGGGCATTTGCCCTTATGATGACGGGCACCTTTGTTTGACTCGTCAGCTCTGTTACCTCTGGTGCACTCTACTCTAGTCTCCAAAAAACCCAATTCTGACATATCTGGCATTGCATGCTATCCACTCTCCTTTACCTCGTATTTCCCCTTTAATTAACTAAGGAAATTTATTTATGTTTGTTGGTGGTAGTTTAGTCACTAAGTTGTGTCCGACTCTTGTGACCTCATGGACTGTAGCCCGCCTGGCTCCTCTGGTCATAGAATTCTCCAGGCAAGAATACTGGAGTGGGTTGCCATTTCCTTCTCCAGGGGATCTTCCTGACCCAGGGATTGAACCCAGGTCTCCTGCACTGCAGGCAGATTCTTTACCAATTCAGCTACCAGGGAAATCCTTATGTTTGTTAAATTTATTTAAATTTAATTAGCTAAGCGATACATCAATTATGAATGTTCTACTTTATTTATCCATTCAACAAATGTTTATTAAGAATGTCTTATATGGTAGACACTTTGCTAGGTGCTGGGGATACACAGGGAAGACAGATGTGTTTCTTCCCTTGTGGAGCTTACAGCCCAAGAGGGGAGGACAGATCAGAAATTCATACAAACAAAACTAGATTTTAAAAATGAGTGGGGCTGTGTAAACAGAGAAAAGTTGGCCAGGAGGACAGGAGGGTAGGACCTATTCCAGTAAGATAGATGAGGAAGGCCTTTGTAATCCAAGTGCATATTTAAATATTAGAAAGTCAAAAAGATACAAACCCATTAAGTGTTCATCCATTTGAAAAATACTCCGCTGCAGTTAAATCTCTTAAGGAGAAATATGAGTAGAGATGGAAAGCTAGTGGTTTGGGAGACCCATGTTCAGGAGGAAAGAGACAGTCATATAAGATTAACTGGAAGAACAGTGGGAGAACAGTCCTATTTTTTTTCTTTCGTTCTGATTTGATGTTGAAAGGGGGAAATACATGGAAAGCAAGCCTTTCACTCCAACAGAGATGGTTTACTAAGAATGAGTTACTGAGAGTGAGTTCAGGCTGTGCCATAAAAACCTCTCCATTAAGATAGGAATCAGGGGACACAACTTAGCAACGAAGCAACAGGAGGGGAAAGGATGGGACACAAGCTGACCCTGAGAGAATATGCAGCACATGCTTGGGGTCAACAACTGGAGCATGCGTGTGTGCATGTGTGTGTGTGCATGTGCATGCGCATGTGTGTGTGTGCGTGCGTGTGCGTGTGTGTATATGTGTGGTAGGATGCACTTCTTCCTTCACAGAAAACCTGGTAGACTAGCCCATTCTGGGGAAATGAGTGAGCTGATGGCGCTGCATTTTCTTTGACTCTTTCCAGGAATCCAGGATGAATCCATTCAGACTGGCTATGAACATCACGTATTACCTGAGTTGGAAATGCTCCCCAGTGAGAATCATTTCCCTGGTCAGGGGTTCCCAGTGACCCTGGAATGAGTCACAACTGTCCCCAGAGTGTAAGCGCCCTGAATTTAATCTTTTGGTGTCCCCTCAGTGTGCTAAGCAACATGCTATGCACCCAGCAGGAGAATCGATACTTAAGTGATGCTTTTATACGAAAGCTACCCATATGTGCCAAGTCAGCTTTTAAAGACTGGGGCCTGAAGTGTGGACTCAGGACATGGAGACCCCAGCAGGGAGCTAGTGGTCTTCTAATGTTTCTCATGATATTTTCAGGTCAAGGAACTGGTTTTGGATCCAGAGGAACAATGCTCCTCGTGTTTGGAATTCTACAGAAGAGAGTAAGAACTCAGACAGAAAGCTAAGAAATGAACCAATGTGATGAAAAACACATGAAAGCCCCTTTCTTCTTAAACGAGGACATTACTTTCAAAACAAGGATGAACACTGTGTTGGGAAATTTCAAGTTCTGCTTACTGTTTTGCTCTTAGGGCAATTTTGATAAATAAGATCCCATTGTGATTTGTTGCCTTTTCCAAATTTGCTGTAAGCTCCTTTAGCTTGGTGGTGGTAGGTTGATAGGTTATAAAGAAAACAGGAAGAGAAATCCAGGCTCAGTTCAGTTCAGTTGCTCAGTCGTGTCCGACTCTTTGCGACCCCATGAATCGCAGCACGCCAGGCCTCCCTGTCCATCACCAACTCCCGGAGTTCACTGAGACTCACGTCCATCGAGTCAGTGATGCCATCCAGCCATCTCATCCTCTGTCGTCCCCTTCTCCTCCTGCCCCCAATCCCTCCCAGCATCAGAGTCTTTTCCAATGAGTCAACTCTTTGCGTGAGGTGGCCAAAGTACTGGAGTTTCAGCTTTAGCATCATTCCTTCCAAAGAAATCCCAGGGCTGATCTCCTTCAGAATGGACTGGTTGGATCTCCTTGCAGTCCAAGGGACTCTCAAGAGTCTTCTCCAACACCACAGTTCAAAAGCATCAATTCTTCGGCGCTCAGCCTTCTTCACAGTCCAACTCTCACATCCATACATGACCACAAGAAAAACCATAGCCTTGACTAATGCCTTTTTAAGAGTTAGTGCCCTTGAGGGCACCACTTGATTCAGCTTCTACATCTTTCCATGTATCCTATTATTTCTGAAATCACTTTGCCTATATGTCCTCAAAATACCTAAAAATATACACTCCTTACTAGATGGCACTAAATTTCATTTTAAATTTTAAAAGAGGAAAAATGTTAGTGCCTTTTATCCTAGAATCTGACATTTCTTCTTGGGTCAGAATATCTGGAGTTTCTGTGGTTCATCAATGTCCAGGAAACTAAGCACTAACCTTTCACAGATTTATGCTATAAAGATTTTTACAAACACGCACTGATGCAAAGGCTCAGTTGTCACCTCTAAAGACAGTGGTGTTCCTCAGCCTTCCTGTCTGGCCCTGATTAGCACAGACATAAATAGTATAGGCCTCTGGTGTGGCCTTGTCACAGTTCACTCACCTTGGCTATTAATGGCCTTTACCTGACAGAGCAAATGACCTGTCATGGATCGAGTGAACAAAAGAAATAATAAATATTCAAGAAAAAGGGGAAAAAATATAGGCACATGTAAAGTTCTAACCCAAGGTCACCCAGCCTACAGCTCTCAGCCAGAAAATGTCACCGTCTTTCCTCCCATGAGGCATTACTGCATGGAGAACACATAAGTATCATTATTAGAGTCTGTCCTAGGGTGGCTGGGCAATTCTGACGGAGGAACCGCAGCCCAAGCCCCACTCTTGCGCAGGTGTTCCTGTGACCTGGCTTCCATCTTGGACTCAGACACCAAGGCCTGGATTCACCACACTCCATCACTGCAGCGGGAGCTCAAGGAGTCTCAGGTCAAAGCTCAACATTTATTGCATGAAGCACTTTGAAAAGCTTTTGTTATCAAAAGTTTTCCCTTGAGCCTTGGAGAGGATTACCAAGTAATGCTTTCTTCCTGCAGCTTATTTCTTAGGAAATTACCTCCAGGCCTGCCAAAGTCACAAAGAGCTGTGGGATTTCACTCTTGTCTTTGCACATGGAACACTTGGACATCCCTCATGATTTTTTCCACTCCTATTTACTGAAGAGAAAACAGAAGACCTGGGAAAGATCTGGGCTGCTTGCCTCTGGTCTCTTGTCTGCCTTGCTGGCAAGCATCCAGGTGACAGTTCCAGGAATGAGTGGGGACTGTGAACAGATCCATACCTGCTTCTTCAGTTCAGTTCAGTTCAGGTCAGTCGCTCAGTCGTGTCCGACTCTTTGTGACCCCATGAATCGCAGCACGCCAGGCCTCCCTGTCCATCACCAACTCCCAGAGTTCACTCAAACTCATGTGCATCAAGTTGGTGATGCCATCCAGCCATCTCATCCTCTGTCATCCCCTTCTTCTCCTACCCCCAATCCCTCCCAGCATCAGGGTCTTTTCCAATGAGTCAACTCTTCGCATGAGGTGGCCAAAGTATTGGAGTTTCAGCCTCAGCATCAGTCCTTCCAATGAACACCCAGGACTGGTCTCCTTTAGGATGGACTGGTTGGATCTCCTTGCAGTCCAAGGGACTCTCAAGAGTCTTCTCCAACACCACAGTTCAAAAGCATCAATTATCCGGCACTTATACCTTGTTATTTCAAGTGTGTGGCTCACTGTCAGGAGAAGGCCACACTCCTGTCCAGGTGCTTCGCCTTCACCTTGTTTTGTTACCATAATTTCCTTTATTTTCTGCTTTTTTTCCATTCATATCTCATACATCCATTCACTATCTATCCATCCATCCATCATCCATCTATCATCCATCCATCCTTCCACCCATTCATCTCAAACAGTGACTGCCTATGTACCAGGTTCTGTGCTATACACTGACTCTAAAGAGAAGAGAGAATGATTTCTGTCCCCCAGTCTTGTGGGAGAGGCATATGTAAATATGTAATGTGTATTTAACATATGCAAATGACTCTAACATGTTGCAGAGGCTGAGGTGTGCGTAAGACTGAGGGACTGCCTGCATTCAAAGGAGGGGCATCACCTCCAGCTGTCACCTCCTGAGGTGGACTTTCTGTCATAGTGGTCCCTCTGATCCCACCTTCTGTTGTTCACGCCCTTGTGTGATCCCCTCCTGTTGAGTGTGCGTAAGAACTTGGGGCTCACTTGATTCCACCATAAGGCAAAGGTGACAGGATGTAGGTGACTACATGTGTATAGTTACATTATCAGGTTGCATAACCCTGAAGTGACTGTCTTGCTGGAACTTCTGTCTCCCTTGCTAGCTTTCAAGAAGCAAGTGGTCACATTGGGGAATCCCACATGCCAAGGAACTGCAGAAGGGCCCTAGGAGCTAAGAACAGCCTCTAGCCAACAGCCAGCAAGAAACTGAAGCTCTGGAGCATGTGGCCTCAGGAACTAGGCTCTGCGGACAACCCGAGAGAATTTTGGAAGTGGACCCTTCCTCAGCAGAGCCTCCAGTGAGATTCAGCCCCAGCTGACACCTTTTCTTTAATTGAAGTTAATATACAATGTTAATAGTTAATATATAATGTTTTAATTTCTGCTGTACAGCAAAGTGACTCAGTTATACCAGATAACACCTTGATTAGTTTTATGAGACCCTAAGTAGTAGACTCAGATAAGCTTTGCTGGGATTCCTGACCCATAGAAGCTGAGATAAAACACATGTGTTTTAGTTACTTATTCTTCTGGCTACACCACGTGGCATGTGGGATCTTAGTTCCCTGACCAGGGATGGAACCTGTGCCCCCTGCAGAGGAAGCTCACAGTCCCCGGACCACCAGGGAAGTCCCTTATGTGTTGTTTTAAACCCCTGAGTTTGTAGTAATTTGTTATGCAACATTAGAAAACCATCACACCTCCCCCCCGCTGTCAGAAATGTCAAGTTCTGGGAAGGGGCTGACAGATGGGGGAATGTCTCCAGCTTCCACATCCATTCATTCAGCAAATATTTATTGAGCATTTATGATATACGAGGCACAGTTTTAGATACATTAGTAAACAAAAGAAAATCCCTGCTCTCAAAGCTTATACTCTAGTCAAGGAATAAAAATATTAAATTCATAAATAATTGTATATAGTATGTTATTCAGTGATGAGAACTCTAGAAAGGATAGAGGGGCTGGGGATGCTAGGGAGTAGGTTGAAGTCTTTCATAGGATCCTCAGGGTAGGCCCAATGAAAGGGCAAAAACTTGAAAGGAAATATCACACAAGAAACTCCAGGTATCATCCATGCGTACGACTTCAAGCACAGGTTCAAGGTCTCATCCTGCCCTGGGGGATCATGGCGTCATAACTGCCTTTTTCGACCTCTTCTCCCACCTCCACCCTCCATGCCCAGGTCCACCCTGCATCCCTACCTTCTAGCCTTCTGCTGTCCTCCAAACCCACCTACCAAGAATCCTCACTCTTCATTGTTTCCCTGACAAAATACTTCTCCCCCACATTCAGCTCAATGGCCTCCTCCCCTGAAGCCTCCCCTGGTGCCTTCACCCCACTCCCAGCAGAAAGTCCGCTCCTCCTGCACATGCCCTCCAGCTTTGCTTATGGCTTATCCTGAGCTTCAACTTTCCACACGTGTTACAGCTGGCAGCCTGTGTCTCTTGGAGAGACTGTGGAATGCGGGGGATGGGGCTTGTTATCACTGAGCTTCCAGGCTCTAGCATATTACAGTTGGAATTTGTTGAAGAAAAAAATTAGTTAGATGGGACTTCACTGGCAATCTAGTGGTTAAGACTCTATGCTTCTAATGCAAGGGGCACAGGTTTGATCCCTGCTCAGGGAACTAAGATAACACATGCTATGCAGTGCAGCCAAGAAAATATTTTTTAAGTTAGTTGGAGATCAGTCCTCTGTGGGTTTTTTCCTTTCTCTTTAAAGTCCTTAGAGGAGGTTTATATCATTCTTTATTTGGTTTGTTACTGAGAGAGTATTTGGACAGAGTATTATTCATTTTCCAAATTCTACTTTTGAGCCAACTTCTTCCACAGCATAGCCTGACCCAGCTCACAGAATTGTACACATGTTCAAGACACAGCCTTGGACACTAAAACAGGTAATTCATGCAGCCACATGTGTCTTTTCCAGAGAGGTTCAGTTCAGTCACTCAGTTGTGTCCGACTCTTTGTGACCCCATGGACTGCAGCACGCCAGACCTCCCTGTCCATCACCAACTCCCAGAGTTTACTCAAACTCATGTCCATTGAGTCGATGATGCCATTCAACCATCTCATCCTCGGTTGTCCACTTCTCCTCCCGCCTTCAATCTTTCCCAGCATCAGGGTCTTTTCAAATGAGTCAGTTTTTCACATCAAGTGGCCAAAGTATTAGAGTTTCAGCTTCAGCATCAGTCCTTCCAGAGAGGAGAAAGACAGAATAATGATGACTTTTCAATGTTATTAGTAAGCAGCAAACATCTTGAGAAAGGAATGGTTTCCCTGCTTGAGTACAGAGCCCCAAATATGATGACTAAAAGTCTAGCTGTTTAATTAATTATTGCAATTAAAAATAAAGCAAGCACTGTAGGAGCAAAAGCCCTGTGGATGGCAGCTTCCTGATAAAAAACAATGATACCACTCACCACATAAGCCAATGACAGGGGGAAAGAATTTGTTTGCCTCTGATTACATCTGATTGCCATTAGTGATGACAATAAACCAGGCAGAAGGACCAAGTGATACTTGTGGGAAGCATGAAAAAGGGCCTGGGAAATACTTTCAATTGAGGATACACCAGAGAAAAATACTAACTGGGAGTCACAGAGATAAAAGCCACTCTGACTTAAGTCAGTCATCACAGTGTACAAATTAAAATAACAGAGCCATATCACTTTTTACCTGTTAGATTGGCAGATGTGAGAAAACTTGAGAATGACAAGTGTTGTGAGGCGGTGGGTTAAAGGAAACCTGAGCTCCTGCTGGGATGGGGCACTTATAGCCATTCTGGACAGAGTCGGGATTTAGGCTAATCACTTTCTGGCAAAATTCCTAGCAGAAAACCTAGGCCAAATTCTTTGTGAACTTGAGTTAGGTAAATTTTCTTAAGACACAAAATCTATGTGCCATAAAGGAGAAATAATCAATTGGACTTCATACATTTTTAAAAATTTACCCATCAAAAGACATTGTTAAGAAAATAAAAGACAAGCCACAGGCTGGGAAGTAAATATTGGCAAATACATCTGATGAAGGTCTTATATGCTAAATACATAAAGAACTCTTACAATTTAGTAATAAGTAATAATTTAGTTATTATTATTAATCTTAATTAAAGAAATGGACAAAAAGAATGAACAGACACTTCATCAAAAAAGTTGTATGAATGGCTAATAAGCATGTTCAACCTCATTAGTCACTCATTTCAGTTCAGTTCAGTCACTCAGTCGTGTCTGACTCTTTGAGACCCCATGGACTGCAGCACACCAGGCCTCCCTGTCCATCACCAACTCCCAGAGTTTACCCAAACTCATGTCCATTGAGTCGGTGATGCCATCCAACCATCTCACTCTCTGCTGCTAAGTCGCTTCAGTCGTGTCCGACTCTGTGCGACCCCAGAGACGGTAGCCCACCAGGCTCCCCCATCCCTGGGATTCTCCAGGCAAGAACACTGGAGTGGGTTGCCATTTCCTTCTTCAATGCATGAAAGTGAGAAGTGAAAGTGAAGTCGCTCAGTCGTGTCTGACTCTTAGCGACCCCATGGACTGCAGCCCACCAGGCTCCTCCATCCATGGGATTCTCCAGGCAAGAGTACTGGAGTGGGGTGCCATTGCCTTCTCCGATCTCTCTCTAGGAAAATACAAATTAAAACTGCAATGAGAGAGAGATCAGCATACACCCACTAGAGTGATTAAAATTAAAAAGACTCACCATACCAAGTGTTAGTGAAGATGTGGAGCAACAGAATGTCTCAGGCATTGCTGGGGGAATGCAAATAGTACGACCGCTTTGGAAAGCAGTTTGACAACCTCTTATAAAGTTAAATAATACATATCACGTGTGTTTCTATACACAGGTATTTACCCAAGAGAAATAAAAACTTATGTCCATATAAAAGCTGCTACATGAATGTTCATAGCAGCTTTATTCTTATTGACCCAAACTGGAAACAACCCTAATATCCACCAACTGGTGAGTAGATGAATATCTACATGGTGAATACGGCAAATTGTGATAAATTCATAAAATGGAATACTACTCAGTAACAAAAAGGAATGGGCTACAGATATGTATGAGAACAGGTGAATCTCAAAGGCATTATGCTGAGTGAAAGAAGCCAAACACAAAAACTACATATCATTTATACAACATTCTAGAAAAGGCAAGAAAACAGTGATAAAAAGCAAAGTGGTCCACATGCCATGGGGCAACCAAGCCCCTGTGTCACAACTACTGAAGCCTGCACACCCTAGAGGCCATGCTCTGCATCAAAAGCAGCCTCACACCGCAACTAGAGAAAGCTCCTGCTCATCACCCAGCAAGGGAGACCCAGCACCGCCAAAAATGCATACATTTATTAAATTAAAAAGTGTTATAAAAAGTGAGTGAATTTTATATGTGTACATTTTACCTCGATTAAGCAAATTAAATATGTGTGTGTGTGTGTGTGTGTATAAGACAATGCTACTTGAAAAAAAGATGAGGTAGGGGAAGTTGAGTGTTGGTAGGTGAGAAGAGGGAAGCCAAGAGAAAATAAGAGAGACAGACAGACAGACAACCAGAAAGGAAAGACAAGGACACAAGAGATGTAGAGGGTGACATTCAAACATGGGGCAAACCCCTCATCAACAGAGACATGCTCAGAGAAACATAGAAACAGAGAAAGGAAAAAAGAAAGAAACGCTTAGCAGATATGGCAAAGATGGAATAATATTCGTTATTCTTACCTTTTGGAATGGGGCTTCCCAGGTGGTGTTAGTGGTAAAGAACTCACCTGCCAATGCAGGGGACATAAGAGACATGGGTTCGATCCCTAGGTTGGGAAGATCCCCTGGAGGAGGAAAGGTGGGGGGGTGGGGCCCAAAGCCCCACAGCTGCAGCTCTGAGGGTGACAGGGATCTGTCCCTCCCTTCTGGCTTCTCTCTCACTTCCTCCTCTGGGATCACAAGGGGTATGGAGGATGCTTCCTGCTCCCCTGGAGGTATTTGAAGGCTGGGGGTCTATGCCCCTTTAACCCTCTTTATTCCAAGTTAAACATTTCCTGTTCCTTTCACTTTCCTCACCCTAGATAGTTGCCAAGTCCTCCAGCATCCAACCCACCCCTTTCCCCATCCCCTGGGCTCTGATTTATCAGTGCTCTCTGGGGAGTATGGTGACACCACGCGGCAGAACTGAGAGAATGAGCCCATGTCTAGTGGGGTGCGGCGGTGGGGAGGGCATGCGGCTTTCCCTCTGTGTTCTTCTAAGCATGTGTAACACCAACCCCAAGGCTCTATCAGTTCCCTTGGGATAGCAGTCTGATCAGTCTGAGAACTAAGAACAGACACACACTGGGGAGCCTCTTGCATCTAAAACAGGAAGACTCAGGCACTGGCAGGTGGGGTGACAACCATGCCCTTCCCACCGTTAGGGAAGGGAAACAATTGTCAGTGAGAACCTTCTCCTTGCAAAGGTTCACGACAAAAGGTAAAGATTTCTGAGGCTAGGGGAGAAATGATTAGATTTGCACTAACCACAACCCACCCACAGAGATGCAAATCCTATTTCAAGCAGGCAAGAGGTGGAAACAAGGAGAGAGGTGTATCCCCCTCCAGTACCCACCCCCCACACACCGGGAACTGCACAAAAGCTAAGTCTTCTCTGTAAGCATAATTGCCATGTAACTTCAACTTTATAAACATCTTTTAAAAATAATAACTGTGGCTGGAATGAGAGTTTTGAAAAGCAGCAATGAGCAGGTTGTAAGTCTAGGTTAAATGGTTTAAAGAGATTGAAAGTGGCCTGGGACAAGGATGGAGAACCCTGTTCCCAGGGAAGAAAGTTTCAAGGACTTGAGGGCTGGTTATCACGCTGATGGTATGCATAGAATCACTTGAATTAATCATTTCATCATCAAATAATTCTCACATTAACAGATCTTGGAAGAAAATAATCAATTGTAATAAAAAGCAAAAGAAGAAAATTTACCTTAGATTCTATCTCCTCCAAATTTTACTCATTTTCTGGGTTCCCCACATACAGTCTTACTCAGTTAAGATTATACAGTTAAATTGTGAAACTTTTTTTCTGGGCATAGTCCTGAGAAAGGGGTCATTTGGGAGGGTTATGCCTTCAGTTCAGTTCAGTCGCTCAGTCGTGTCCGACTCTTTGTGACCCCGTGAACCACAGCACGCCAGGCCTCCCTGTCCATCACCAACTCCCAGAATCCACTCAAATCCACATCCATTGAGTCGGTGATGCCATCCAACCATCTCATCCTCTGTCGTCCCCTTCTCCTCTTGCCCTCAATCTTTCCCAGCATCAGGATCTTTTCCAATGAGTCAGCTCTTCGCATCAGGTGGCCAAAGTATTGGAGTTTCAGTTTTAGCATCAGTCCTTCCAATGAACACCCAGAACTGATCTCCTTTAGGATGGACTGGATGAATCTCCTTGCAGTCCAAGGGACTCTCAAGAGTCTTCTCCAACACCACAGTTTAAAAGCATCAATTCTTCAGCACTCAGCTTTCTTTATAGTCCAACTCTCACATCCATACATGACCACTGGAAAAACCATAGCCTATTTTGGTGCAATTTAGCAGAGTGATTATGCCTGATGAGTCCTTTCTTGGATCTGTCTTGTTAAGTGATGAAACCAGAAAGCCATGAAATCCTGGGAAGTGTGAATGGTGGTGGCTGGAGTGTAATGCATGAGGGAGCTGACCTTGAGCAGGCTACCACTTGGGGGATGCCCAAAAATGAGTGGGGCAGTGGGAGATGCTGGCGGGGTGGGCCGAGATCCTCAATCATGTGGGTGTGGGTGACAGAAAATTAAAATATGACTTATATTAACACAAACTTCTTTGTAGCCATAGGTTGGGGCCTGGGGACATTTTGGCAATAGAAGAAATCTTGCTTACATCTACCAGCAAGGAAAACACATAAAAATCTCAGGAATATTTCGTCTTATTCCCTAACAGTTAAAAGATGATTTTCAAGGTTGAGACGAGTGTAATAACAGCCTGTTCTCACCCTGACCTCCCTTCTTGCACAATCCAGTTTCTCACGGGTGGTAAAGCACATTGAGAAAGGCACTCTCTTAAGGGAAAAAAATGTAGGTTCTTGATAGAGAAACAAAGAAGAAATATGACAACGTGTGCTCTTGGTAGACACTCAGAACCGAGAGAACCGTTCGTGAAGGGTCTTTTCTTTAGGAGTTATTTTAAAATAATAAACAGATGCCTTTTGATGATTATAGTGTTTCAAAATGTTGACTTGTTACATCCAGGGATCCTCTTTGTGTCCCAGAATAACAACTTCTCCCAAGAGAAGTAGCTTAATTCAGTTCAGTGGTGAGGTGAAGAAATGGTTGGATTGGGAGTGTATGTGCTGTGTGTTGTGTGCTAAGCTGCTTCAGTTGTGTCCAACTCTTTGCAGCCCCATGGACTGTAGCCCACCAGGCTCCTCTGTCCATGCGATTCTCCAGGCAAGAATACTGGAGTGGGTTGCCATGCCCTTTTCCAGGGGATCTTCCCAACCCAGATATTGAATCCGTGTCTCTTGGTTTCTTGTGTCTCCTGCATTGGCGGGCGGGTTCTTTACTATCTGGGAAGCTCTGGATTGGAAGAGTACTCCCTAAAGCACCCAACATCTGCCTTAAATGGATCGTCATGGTTCCTGTCCTCAGGATGCTCACACTCTAGCTGTAGAAAGAGCTAGTGCTCAGCAGGGCGAGTAAATTCATATTTGCATTAAACACTGGTTCTGCCATTACAGAGACCTTCATTGTGTGCCACAAATCAGCATGACTCATAGCCCCTGAGGATGCTTGGCTTGGAGGTTTGTCAAGAGAGGACCTCCGGGTCACATTACAGATGGGCAGTGGATTGCACTATTCCTTGCCGTGGGAGGAGGAGGAGCCACTGTGTGCCAAGTGTGTGGACCTGCCAGGCTCCTTTGGGCTTTACGTGGAACCATCTCCTATTTGTTCTCCAGCTAAGACACAAATGGCTACATTTCACTTGGGACACAGGAGCACTGGTGGTGCATAATCACCCCAGTTGAGCTCTGCCATACTGTCTGGATGAAGAAAAGTTTGGGGGTGCTAGAGTGGCAGGCAGCTGACCTCTTTGTCCATCCCATAGGCCCAAGTCAGAGGGCAGATGGATATTGGTTTGGCCCTGCCTCAGGGACTGACTTCCCAGGTGGTGCTAGTGGTAAAGAACCTGCCTGCCAATGCAGGAGACTTAAGCGACATGGGTTCAATCCCTGGGTCAGGAAGATCCCCTGGAGAAGGGCATGGCAACCCACTCCAGTATTCTTGCCTGGAGAATCCCATGGACTGAGGAGCCTAGTGGGCTACAGTCCATGGGGTCACACAGAGTTGGACATGACTTAGCACTTAGGGACTGAGAGACTGCTCACAGGGCCCGGAGGTATGCTTGCTTCTGTTCCTTTTCCTTTTCTTGTTGTTCTGAGGCTCTTGCAAAGTTTAAAGATTTTTGGCCCAGGCAGAGTTTTCTTTTCAGCTCTGGGTCTTCTCTGAGGAGGTGAATAGCCCTCTGGTGAGAGGAGGCAGCTGGGGCAGTGTGGGAGTGCTGCCTAAGAGTGAGCAGGCGAGGGTTCTAGTCTGGTTCCAGCAAGGTATTTAACCTCCCTGAGCCTCAGGGTTCCCATGTTGTAGAGAAGAATCAATTCTGACTCCATGCTGGAACTGTTTCTTTGGCTTGCTTTTTGTTGCTGTTGTTATTATAATCATACATAATCAGTTCAGTTCAGTCACTCAGTCATGACCGACTCTTTGCGACTCCATGGACTGCAGCACACCAGGCTTCTCTGTCCATCACCAACTCCCGGAACTTGTTCAAACTCAGGTCCATCGAGTCGGTGATGCCACCCAACCATCTCATCATCTGTCATCCCCTTCTCCTCCCACCTTCAATCTTTTCCAGCATCAGGGTCTTTTCCAATGAGTTAGTTCTTCGCATCAGGTGGCCAAAATATTGGAGTTTCAGCAATATTCAGGACTGATTTCCTTTAGGATTGACTGGTTGGATCTCCTTGCAGTCCAAGGGACTCTCAATAGTCTGCCTCAAAGGACTCTGCCCCTCTGCCTGACTGTTAAACTAAAGTGTCTTTTGTTCAGCTCATAAAGAGATAATCTGACCCTGCCCACCTGTGAATGGCTGCGAGAAAGAAGAGATTAACACATCCCCTGCCGGAGTTGTTTTGCAAGACTAATAGCCCTTTTTACTTTACTGCCTCTCCGTTTCTATTCTGCCTTTTGACTTCAGTTCCTCACCGCTCTCTCTCTGGTTCTATAAAAGAACCTGGTATCCCAACAAGATGGTTATTTTGAGACATTAGTCTGCCATCAGTTGACTTTCTGAATAAAGTCACATTCCTTGCCTCAACACTTCATCTCTTGATTTATTGGCCTGTCGTGTGGCAAGCAGAGCAAGCCTGGACTAGGTAACACCGACTTGCTCATAGAGCAAGCCCTTGTGACTTCCAGCTGAGAATGGTTGTGACCAGAAAACTAAAGATTATAGAATTGTCATTTAGAAACCGCCCTCCCCCTTTACACAGAAAACCAGGGCTCTGCGAGAAAACCTTGGGTGAGAAGAACACAGCCGGAGAGAACAACCGGCAAGCCAGGCTGGGGGCTTTCCTGTGAGCCGTGGCCCAAGACAGCCTTCATGGGACACCTGGGCCTCCCTTACAT
This sequence comes from Bubalus bubalis, assembly GCF_019923935.1. Taxonomy (NCBI): domain Eukaryota; kingdom Metazoa; phylum Chordata; class Mammalia; order Artiodactyla; family Bovidae; genus Bubalus; species Bubalus bubalis. The sequence continues at coordinate 117,414,365 of NC_059157.1, read as the reverse complement.
GGTGTCCACATCTGCAGAGAATAATAAGCCCATTAAAAAGGGTGTGTGTAGCACTTAACAATTCGCACATACACTATCTCAGGCTCTCTCCAGACTGCATAGGCTTCTGTTGCTCCAGAACGTTTTCGTCTCTTGTGGAAAGTACTTCTACCTGTATTTGGTCTTTCCCAACCCTGCCTCCAGGCAAGTCCTCAGATCCCAAAGCTTTGGACTCCCCACAAAGCACAGCATCCTCCCCACCAGGGAACGGCTGGGACCGGAGAAAGGACTATGAAGATGGTCCTCCTACAATCACACCTCACCGCCCAACCTAGCGCTGCCTCTGCTCAGAGCTTTGTGGCTCGGTCTCCTCCTCTGAGCTCTGGCCCCGGCAGCGCCTTCCCACCTGGGATGCGGGTCCGCCCTCCAATTTGCAATTTAAGCAGAAGATGGAGCGTCTCCCTCTAGGCGACTTGCTAGATGTTGGAGAACGGCGACCTCTAGTGTTGGTTCTTGGACGGAGCGGCTTTCTGCAGTCCAGTGAGGTTCCTGGAAACAGTCCTGCTGGGGACTGAGAGGCGAAGCTTAACTGGATGGGTTAGAGAGATGGGGAGGATGGACTGAAGGGACTCTTCATTTCCAGGAAGCCCAACTGCGCACACTTGGTCTCTGAGGCTTGCTCATGGTCCAAACACATCTGTCCCTCTTGCACTATCTTCCTCTTTCATAACACCCAAGACTCAGCCCACCCCTCACCCCTGACTCACCTTGACAAAGCAAACTCACCTGCCTCTGTTACTGAACCAAACTTGGATCAGCTCACCCCACATACAGTGAAGTCAATCAACTGACACTGGGTTGTGGCAAGGAAAGTTCAGTGTTTATTGCAGGGTACCAAGCAGTTAGTACTTAAAAGCCCAAACTCCTCAAAGGCTTTTAAAGAAAGGTGTTTAAAGACAGGGTGAGAAAGAGGGGGTTGTGGGTGTGTGATCAGCTCATGGACATTCTTTTAACTGGTTGGTGGTGATGTAATTGGGAGTCAATATCATCAATCTGCTGGTTCCAGTTGGTCTGGGGTCTACAGGCTTGTGGACAGCATGCAGTTAACTTCTTCCACCTGATGGGGGTTTCAGTATCTGCCAAACAGCTCAAAGGACATGTCTCAGGATATTATCTATAGCCCTTGAGAAGGAAGTAAAGGTTCTTGATTTTGTTTAATGGCCACACTATTCTTTTGTCTTCCTTGGCTGTTTCCCTTTCTTTCGACATTTTCTCACTTCTCTGATTAAATTTATTCTTTGGAACTTGGGGAAGGCCTAGGAAGATAGTTTTTCTACTGACAAGAGGCAGGCAGAGGACGCGGTGGGGGGGTCTGTTTGGGGAAGGCTTCACAGGGTCCTGTTTAGTTACACACCTGTGCCTAAGGAAGGGGAAGGTGGGACAGGCATCAAGCAGTGTGTCTGGGTATGAACCAGGATGCCTGACTGAGAGCGCCAGTCTTCAGGTGGCCTCCTGTGTCTTCGTGGTCCTGCCATGACCAATCGATTAGTCTAGTCTTTGGCAGGGAGTGGGTGTGGGGAGAGTGTGAGTAGGCAAATATTGGGTGGCATGTCCTGTAAGGTAGCGGGACTGCCTGGTGACTGTGACTTTTCGGGGCTCCACGACCTTCGGCAACAGCACCTCATTCTTTGAGATGGAAAAATCCACATTTTCCCCCAGTCTTCAGTAAAGTGCTACACTATTCAGATTACTACGCTATTTGGCCACCTGACGCGGAGAACTGACTCTTTGGAAAAGACTCTGATGCTGGGAAAGATTGAGGGCAGAAGGAAAACGGGGCAACGGAGGACGAGATGGTTGGATGGCATCATGGACTCAATGGACATGAGTTTGAGCAAGCTCTGGGAGATGGTAAAGGACAGGGAAGCCTGGTGTGCTGCAGTCCATGGGGTCACAAAGAGTCAGACACGACTGAGCAACTGAATAACAACAACAACAATTCGGATTAAAGTCCCCTTCCTCTTTTCCTTCTAAGCAGACTGCCTTGCTTAAGCCCCTCCTATAAGGAATTGTATGTGACGCCCAAGGGGCTTAGAAGGCAGAGGCTTTAGGAAATGAAGGGTTTGGGATGCTTAGAGGGAGAAGGCTCTGTTCTCCGCACTACGCCTTCTCCTTTCCCAGTCTCGCAAATACATTCAGAATCTTTTGTCACTGTTGTTTCCTATGAATCATATAATCTTTCTTCAGTTCTATGTGACTTTAGTGAGTTTAATGAGACCCTCAAACTGCCACACCTACGAGATCAAATTGTTATTTGTATATAATTTTTGCCAAGTCTGTCTCCAGTTATAGGTAGGGTGACCACCCATCCCAGCTTGCCTGAAACAGTCCTGGTATACATCTATCACCGAGACATAATTTTTCATGGTGTTCTCTTTCACTTTGAAAAGGGCCCCATTTAGATGGCGAATTACACTGTCATGCTAAACACAGATAATCTATGTAAGAAAACGTTTAGGCATTAGGATTTAGAGGATGTGAGAGATAATGTTACCAGGAATTTGAGATTTAAGTCATTATTATAATCTTGGCATAATTAGCTCTATTCTTCCTGGCAGCTGAAAAGAAGGAAAATATGAAGGGTTAGGAAGTTGATTCAGTCTTGTAAAATGGTGCAAATTACATCTTCTGGAGGGAAATATTTATCAGGCACTCAATTTTAGAAGGAATTTTTCACATAAATTGTTATATAAGGGACACTGAGTAATATAAAGAGCTGTATCTTTCATGTTAGTTTTTGCAGAATTTTGTGGCCACTTTTAATATTGGTCCCCCAAATTATTGTGATTTTCCAATTCTCTTTCTCTGTGAAAAATGGAGAGGAAATAAAAATTATTTCAGAGGGATTAAGTGAGACAATACATATGCAAGTGCTAAATAAACTACAAGTATCAATATTACCTTGTTGAAAACCCTCCTTTCATTGATGGGGAAACCAAGGCCCAGAGAGAGAGAAATAATGTGGTTGCTGCTGCTGCTGCTGCTAAGTCGCTTCAGTCGTGTCCAACTCTGTGCGACCCCATAGACGACGGCAGCCCACCAGGCTCCACCGTCCTTGGGGTTCTCCAGGCAAGAATACTGGAGTGAGTTGCCATTTCCTTCTCCAACGCATGAAAGTGAAAAGTGAAAGTGAAGTCGCTCAGTCGTGTCTGACTCTTCGCAACCCCATGGACTGCAGCCCAGCAGGCTCCTCTGTCCATGGGATTTTCCAGGCAAGAGTACTGGAGTGGAGTGCCATTGCCTTCTCCGGTAATGTAGTTAGTTAGTGGCAAAACAAAGGTTAACACCCCTGTTTAATTCTCAGTGCTAATATAACCTCATAGAGCTGTTCACCAAGACATTCTGAGATTCTGCCAGGCCACCAGCACAGGCTGGAGTCAGGGGCAGGAAGAAGAGGTAGAAAGACCTTGGACAGTAATGGCCCGGTTGCAGATGGTGTTTTAAGTCATCATCATAAGAGATGTTTTTAAGGTAATTTTCTTTTAGCAAAACAGAAAGCTTCTCATGGTGCTTGTTTAAGTCACTCTTGGTATCTATTTTTTGCAAGTTAAGAAAAAAGTTGCTCCCAGTCTGGTTTCCAGGGGCACAACCCATTGGGGCTAGTTTCAACAGTGGGTTTTCCAGCATTCTAGCACAACTTCCTTTTCAGCTTCTCCTTCTCCCAGCCAGTGGCTCTCCAAGTTTGGTACCAGGCCAGCAGCATCAGCATCACCCAGAAACCTGTCGGACAGGCAAATTCTCAGGCCCCACCCAAGACCCACTGAATCAGAAACTGGGGGTGATTTTGTTGCACACTAAGGTTTGAGAACCACTGCTCCAGGCAGATCTTAGGGCCGTTTCTGGCATCCAAGAGAGAAGAGAAGCACAATTATGGCAATTCTCCCCTTGCTGCTCTCCCCACCCCCTAGGCAGGCTGTCCTTTTCAAACTCCTAATAACCATTGGTTTTTCAGGTTTGGCTGTTGCACTTGGGCATGCCCCAAAATGAAGTTGCATGGCCTGTTTAATGGTCTGCCTAGCCAATGCCAGCTTTAAATAATAATACCTTTAGCAAGCACTTAATGTACACCCTGATCTGATGGCCCAAGTTCATTTTGTTTCAGAGGAAAAACACTTATCTCTTCAACCTCTGATATCTATGGCTGATGTCCAGTTGAAATAAATTAGAAAGGATCCCTTTTTTTTTTTTTTTAAGGTTAATCAGGTCTCCAGGAAGTGGAAGCTATAGCAGTTTAGAATGTAGAACTCTGTAGAAACTGCAATCTCCTTTGGAAAGAGCTTTTCACGTTTCCAAATGGGTCTCAACAGAAACAGTCTGTCTGAACCTGAACGCATATTGATTCATTTTTCAAAGCATAATGAGCCTAACAGTTTTACCTGCTCACCCCATGACTGCAGCAGACCAGTTTCGAGCACATGGACTTCTCAGTGAGGAAAGACCCCTCAGCCTTCCCCACAGAGGGCTTTTCTTGACTCAGTGTAAACTGAGAAGGAAATGAGAATTTTGGGTGCATGGTTCTCACTTTGCCCTCTTCTGTGTAGTTCTTCCTAGTGGGGCTTTCTGGACTACTCAAGGCACTCTTCCCCAAGCTTTGCTTTGTATACAGCATGCTGCCAGGAGAGTGGAAACTTCTTCTACTCCTGTGGCAGAGGGAAGCTGGAGGCTGGAGGATGGGGCTGAGTCCCTGTCCAAGTAGGAAGAAGGGCACACCTCAGAGCTGAGTTCTGCTCCACATCCTGAGCAGTCAGCACAGACCCTCTGAGCTCTGGAGCAAGCTGCCTTGGCCAATAGCAAGGGGGGAAAGCTCTTAAGAATAAGGGGCATAACTGAGTGGGATCCTCTGGGACCTTCCTGGGACAGAGCTCCTGCCCTGTGTCCTCCACCTGCCTCTTGTCTGTAGAAAACTTTAGCCTCCTAGGCCTTCCCCAAGTTCCAAAGAGCAAATTTAACTGGAGAAGTGAGAAAATGCAAAAAAAAAAAAAAAAAAAGGGGGTGGGGAGGGAATAGTCAAAAAAGACAAAATGATAATAGTTTAGCACTTAGAGTTAAGGAACTTTAGTTCCTCCTCTCGGGCTATAGACAATATCCCGAGTCATATCCTTTGACCTCTTTGGCAGATACTGAAACCCCCATGCCGACTAAAAAGATGCTCAACGTGAGAGTTGCAAGTTAAGTTTTATTTGGGGCAAAACGAGGATGGACTGCAGCCTGTGAGACAGCACCTCAGACAGCTCTGAGGAACTGCTCCAAAAAGGTCGTGGGGGGAGGCCAATATACAAGATTTTGGTGAAGGGGGAGTTCAGTGCAATCAAGCACTCATTCTACAAAAGTTTTTCTGCTAGTCACAAGGAGCTGATGTCACCATGAAGGGATTTAGTGCTTTTCTAGATATGAAGATATGCAAGGATTGGGATCATGCAATCAGTTCCCGAAAATATCTATCTAAAGACCTGTTCCACCAGTGTCCCTGTATCAGAGTGCCTCACTCTCTACCTTGAATTCCCCTCAGTGGGTGTTGAAGGTTGGCATCTGCAGCAGCACAGGGTTCAAACTCCACAGAAGCAGATGGCAAACACCCTTGGCAAGCACCAATTTGTAGTTGGCACCCACCAGGGAGAAGAAGTTAACTGTATGCTGCCCACAAGCACAAAGACCCCAGACCAGTTGGACCCAGAAGTTTGATGACATTGAAATTGACCCCTGGTTACCTCACCATCAACCAATCAGGATATCCACGAGCTGATCAAGCACCTCCCAACCCCTCTCCCTCACCCTGTCTTTCAAGACCTTTCCCTGAAAGTCATCGAGGAGTTCAGGTGTTTTAAGGAGTAGCTGCCTGGACTCCTTGCATGGTGCACTGCAGTAAATGCTGCGCTTTCCTTCACCACAGCCAGGAATCAGCAGATGGGCTTCACTGTGCAGAGGGGAGCCGACCCAAGCTTGGCTGGGTAACGGGGACAGTAACAGATGGAGACGAGTAAACAGAATCAAGAGACAAGTATCTTTCCTCCAGAATGATGGTTCTCAGCCTTCAGTCGACATTAGAATCATCCTGGGAAGCTTTTAGCGTTTCTACCAACCAGGTCATACCCTTGATCAATTAAATCAGAAACTCTGGGAGTGGTAACCAGGCAACAGCAATTTTTTTTTTTTAAAGCTCCCTGGGTGGTTCTGAAACTGCTGGGTATCTTTCCAGGGGCTCAGAAGAGCTCTGGTACTAAAGTCCTTTATGTCTCAGCATAGCAAAGACTTCAGTGAGAGGCAAACGATAGAAGTGATTTATTAAAATAGGACACTTGTGAGGCTTTTGAGTGGGTGGGCGGTGCTGCACCACAAGAACTTTCTGGGCTACAGTTTTATAATCAAAGGAAAAGTGCAGAAGGGGAGAACTTTGTCTTTCTTGAGTAGACATCATGCTTCCATCATCAGCTCCTCCTCCAGGTTGAACAGGAGAGTTTTCTTGTCCCTACATGGTCAAGCTAGGTCCACAAATTATTGTTTTTTAATGTGTGCAGAGAACGTGTCCTAGGGATCATTAACTTACTGAGCTCACTGGGCAGGCTGCAGGTCTCATGCCGCCATTGTTTTATTATTTGGGGCATGTCTCATGCTTCTAATACACGGTTTGTTGCTAAGCAAGCCCGCCTGGTTTTGTGGTTAAGCAAACCCGCTTTTTTGAGTAATTATTATAAGGATCTCCCGTGTTTTTTCTACTTGTAATTCTCTAGTGGGGTTACCTACTCAATCACCTACTTCGTCCCTTGGCTCAGTGGCTATCAGTTCCAATATGTAGCTATCAGTGGCTATCAGTTCTCAAGCCAGGCTTAAGAACCATCTTTGTAGCATCCACTTTCTCCAGTAACCACTGCTTTCCTGCCTTATCTCAGGTCAGGGCCCCTTCTCATTTGTCTTGTTTGTATTTCTTCATTCTTCTGGCTTTGAGGACCATGATGTAGAATCAGGGGCATCTTATGCTAAGTGAAAATTTAATCTGAATTTCTTTTGCTTGGACCCCTTATTTCCCCTTGGATCTTATATCTTTATTAATGGGCTTCCCTGGGAGTTCAGCTGGAGAAGGCAATGGCACCCCACTCCAGTACTCTTGCCTGGAAAATCCCATGGACAGAGGAGCCTGGTAGGCTGCAGTTCATGGGGTCACTAAGAGTCGGATACGACTGAGCGTCTTTACTTTCGCGCATTGGAGAAGGAAATGGCAACCCACTCCAGTGTTCTTGCCTGGAGAATCCCAGGGATGGGGAAGCCTGGTGGGCTGCCGTCTATGGGGTCGCACAGAGTCGGACACGATTGAAGCGACTTAGCAGCAGCAGCAGGGAGTTCAGCTGGTAAAGAATCTACCTGCAATGCAGGAGACCCTGGTTCAATTCTTGGGTCAGGAAGTTCCCCTGGAGAAGGGATAAGCTACCTACTCCAGTGTTCTTGGGCATCCCTGGTGGCTCAGATGGTAAAGAATCTGCCTGCAATGCGGGAGACCTGGGTTCAATCCCTGGGTTGGGAAGATCCCCTGGAGGAGGGCATGGCAATCCACTCCAGTATTCTTGCCTAGAGAATGCCTATGGACAGAGGATCCTGGCAGGCTACAGTTCATGGGGTTGCAAAGAGTCAGTTGCAACTGAGAGACTAAGCACAGCACATCTTTATTAAACAGTTGGAGTCCCAGAAGAAATTATTGGGATGATTCAGAAATGAAATATAATGATAGATTTCTCACTGGACTTTGAACTTCTGGTCACTTCCCATTGACTGTGATGAACAAATGAACCTCTTCATGAGATGGTGCTTCGTAGTAATAGGTTACAGAAAAATAGGGTATCAGCAACAGGATAGACTCAATGTTTTACTGGACAAATATAGGGATACTTTCAAAGGTATACCACTAGAGACTCTTCCTAACAACCATGTTAAAGTTTGCCAACTTATGACCAAAAGATCTTCCTCCCTCTCCCCTGCCAGGCATGGTAGGGTCTTTTCTCCTTTACAAGTTCCCTCCCCCACTTACTGACTATAAAGCCGTTCTTGGAAGAATTCTTGAACTTGTATGCAAAATAAAGTCTGTGATTTGGGAATCTTAAGGTACCTAGGTGTGGTGGTCACAAGTTTTTGCCTAATAAACACTCCCCTCCTTTCTTACAATGTAGCTCTTATACTAAAGGCTTTTTAAAATTCTGAAACAGGTTCCCTTACTCCCTCCCCTAACCCCTCATCCTCCCCAATACACTGACTCACCAAACTTTGGCAGGATCTGGAGCATCATGGACCAGGAGAAAAGGAGAAACACAGTACAGGTTGTGAAACAGAAAAGCATATGGTACTCTCTTCCCTTCTCCTTTACTCCCCTCTGCTGCCTGGGGCTAAGCACCATCCCCAGCTGCTTTCAATGAAAAAATGCTCCGTCATTACAGGGAGGTACTAAATTGTGAAACTGCTAAATGTCTATTCAACCTTTATGTTACCCTTCCTAATGTTTTATATATGTCTACAAAAGTTGGGTTTTCTGCTTTCACCCCCAGGTTAGACAGACCTGCTCTGGACAGACCTGCTCTGGACACTCACCAGTCCAAGGGCCAGGAAGAAATCTTCTCTTCTCAGAACAGGTAAATTCAGGAAGATGCTGGCCTCAGCCTAGTTTCCCCAGAAAACAGAGCCTGAGGCCAAGCTTGCATGTTAAATCTCTACTGGGAAAGGGACTGAGTTCCAAGGAAGTAAGAGTAAGGGGGAAAAGGAAGTGAGGAGACCAGGCAATACAAGGTAGCTCCTCACTAAACAGGCTTCAGCTTCTTAAGCAAGCACAACTGGTTGCTTAGGGAACAGTGCTTGATCCAAGAGGCTGGGATATAAGTGCCCCCAAGTAACTAAGCAAGAGCTGACTTGGCAGACACTTTCTCAAGACAGCAGATTTAACATCCTGGCAAGGACCCCAGGGGATGAGGCAAACTCTAGGGTGACTCCTAGAAGCCTGGAGATAGTAATAGCCAATGCTGCGTGCTGGAGTGGACATGGCTGACACCCTGGCTGATGGCAGTGAGGGAATAAACAGGTTGAGGAAAGTGGGCACTTGGAATTGATATATAACACAAGGCCATAAGTTCCACAGGGGAAGTATGTTGCACAGGGGTTTCTGCTGGAGGAGGAAGGTGGAGGGAAATGAAATTTTTATCTTATTTGACTAGTAATTTTTATTTTCTAAATTTTCTAGAATAAGCTCTCAGTACTAAAGTGAGCAAGTCATCAAGAGTTCCTCCCAGGGGCTTCCTGGGAGGAACTGGAGGCTTTCTGGGAGCCACCTCAGTCTGGTGGCTCTGTGGTGAAGAATTCACCTGCCAATGCAGGAGACACAGGTTCAATCCCAGATCGAGGAAGATTCCACATGCCATGGAGCAACTAAGCCTGTGCACCACAAGTACTGAGCCTCTGCTCTAGAACGCGGGAACTGCAACCACTAAAACCCAAGGACCCCAGAGCCCATGCTCCACAACAAGAGAAGCCACCACAATAAGAAGCTGGCACATGGCAACCAGAGAGTAGCTCCTGCTCACCGCAACTAGAGAAAAGCCTGAGCAGCAACGAAGACCCAGCACAGCCAAAACTTTTACAATACATAAATTAAGTAAATTAAAAAAAAAATTCCTCCCTTGGTGAGTTTTCCCAGATGCACAGGGCAGCTTCCGCAAAAGGATGGCCCACCTTTAGGAGCTGAGTGCTCCAAATGCAAAGGAATGAAGCTCAGAAACAGTCAGCTCTCCACAGAGGATGTGTGCTGTGGCGGGAGAGGGGACAGGCCAGACAGACATGAGACGGGTCAGTTCAGCAAATGACTGCACAGCATTACCTAGGTGCCTGTAGTACAGAGGTAATCTATACCCTGAGGTCCAGGAGCTCCCAGATCAGTAATCAACACCTTGCCATGGAGGATGTCATGCCTCAGTAGAGGTCATCATTTTGGGCCTCTCTCAGAACTGGGGGGTCGATACTGCCGGGAAGGGCTGACTTTGAGTTGTTTTTCAGGTAACAGAGAGTCCCTCTGATCCACTGGCCACATGGTGAGACTAGGTAACGTTGGGGCCAGAGCTTGTCCCCAAACCTGCAGGGGCCTGTGCATAAACCAGCAGCGAGAGGAGCTGCTGACTCACTGCTGCCCAGGTGGCAGCCTTCTAAGGAAATCCATGAAGGAAGCACCCATGAGACATGTTTTCTCTGGGGTTTCTCTAAGGGTTCTGCCACCTTGAAAATGAAGAAGGAGAAAGAACTGACAGCAAATGGCTGAACAAAATTCCATCAAACTGGAGAGGAGATTCTTGGTTGTGTTGCCCCAGTGCCCATGTATTCCCTGCACACCTAATGGATTCTCGGTTGTTATTGGATTATCTGAGAAATGTTTACAGAGTATCTTTTTGTTATTGTTTTAATTATGAAAATACTAAATGCATTGACAACAAATTCAGACAGAAAGAAGTGTGAAGTAAAAATCTCCACCATCAATCCCTGGGGCTTCCCTGGTGGCTCAGATGGTAAGGAATCTGCCTGCAAAGCAGGAGACCTAGGTTCGATCCCTGGGTCGGGAAGATCCCCTGGAGAAGGAAATGGCAACCCACTCCAGTGTTCTTGCCTGGGAAATCCCGTGGACAGAGGAGCCTTGTGAGCTAGTCCATGGGGTCACGGAGAGTCGGAAACAACTTAGTCACTAACACACATCAATCCCTGCTCTTCTAATTGGAGGCAATCACCTATAATAGTTTCTTATAATTGCTCTGGAAAAATGTGTAGCAAATATAAGCATCGCACACATACACAGTTGGTCATACAACATAAATATTAATTTGCTTTTCTCACTTAAAATGTATGTATTGAAGACTTTTCATACCAGACCAACCTATTTAATGGCTGCAGAATATATTTCAATGCATGAGTGTGCTGTAATTTAGTTACCCATTCACCGTTAGATATTTATATTTGTAGCCTTTTGATTTTACATCGTTTTAGTGAACATAATTATGCAAACACCATTAGGCACTTCTGCAAATAACTTGAGATGATTCATGACTAGAAGTGGAACTGCTGGGCTGGATTTTGGAGGATACTGTCACATTGATCTCTCCCCTAAATTAATTTGAACCAATCAGTATATAAAGCTATTTCCCTACATCTAGTACCTCCTGGAAATAGGGCCAGAGGGATCCCTGCCATGGACTCTAAGCTGAGGAAAGCTCCATTCTGGCTCTCTCTGACTGTGCCCTTCCCAAAGGGAATGGGCTGTTTGGGTTCAAGGGGATGTGTTGACCTAGAGCCTGCACCCCTCCACTTCTTGATATGCTCTGGGTATCTGATACCCTAGGATTTCTTCCCCAAAGAGCTCTAAGCCTACCTCTGGGGTAAGTACAGGCTTCTTCCAAGATCATATGGCTGGTATACTCATCCCTAGATCCTATATGAAGTATAGACAGAGCTTGGATGTGTGGGCTGGGTGTGCACACACACACAGGCCCAAGGTATCTGACAGTGGAGGATGGAGCTGGGGTGGGAAAAAAAGAGACAGGCTTTGAACTAGGGGCTGGAAGTTATCTCTGATGCAGAAGTCTGAGGGGTGTAATAAGTCTAAACCTGAAACCTGGCCTGTCAGGTTGTGATTGAGATATATTTGTTAAGAGAAAATAATATATTTTATTTAATGGCTTGCTTGATTTATAACCTTTATGTATTGAATAATATGATATGTGGGTATGCATTTGTATTATTGCTCTAACCCTGTACATGTTAAATGTGTGGCTCAGATGGTAAAGTGCCTGTCTGCAATGCAGGATACCTGGGTTTGATCCCTGGGTTGGGAAGGACCCCTGGAGAAGGAAATGGCAGCCCACTCCAGTAGTCTTGCCTGGAAAATCCCATGGATGGAGGAACCTGGTAGGCTACAGTCCATGGGGTTGCAAAGAGTCAGACACGACTGAGTGATTCCGCTTAGTCTATTGGAGGGGGTGGACAGAAATGGTATATTGAACTGTGATGGGCATATCTTTAAAATTAGTAATGCTGAACACGGTCACATGATGTTTAGCCATTTTTATATCTTTGCTCCTTTCCTCTTTCTTTTTCTTTCTCTCACTATTTGTAAATGTTCTCTTGTGTATGAAGCTAATTAGCTCTTTGTCACGTGTTTTGCATATGTTTGTCTCTCTTTTTGTCATTTATCTTTTATTTTCGTTTTTTTTTTGCCAATGTCTAGAATGTTTAGACATTTTCTGCTTTCGTATGTACCTATCATTTTTCTTTTCTCCTCTTTCTAATGGTTTTTGTTTACATGCTATTTATGTTTTTCTATAACCTATCTTACTGTAAGCTTTTTTTTTTTTTTTTTGCCACAAAACACTTTATTTACAAAATATATGTACTGAATACTACACATCATCCTATCACCATGGAAACAACCCCAAAGCCAAGGGAGGGCAGGCTTTAAAAAAAAAAGCGATGCCCATAGAAAGAGCAGAGTTCTGTCTCTCAGCCTCCCTTCCAACCCAGAAGGAGAATTTCCCATTAGCGCCTGGGAGCGGGTGGTGAGCTTAGAGCCCACAGGACTGAAGGCCTAGAGGGGAGAGAGGTGATATGGAGGTAGGAGGGTGAGGCTGGCTGCTTGGGATCCTGCTGGGAACGGGTGGGAGGAGGAAGGGACACCCAGTATCCAGCAGGGGGCGCTGGATGCGTACAAGCAGCAGAGGGAAGCCGCAGCTCACTCGGCCTTGCGCGCTCCAGGCCGCAGGCTTCTGAAGATCCGGGTAAGGTCGTCAGAACGTGTCTTCACACCAGCGAGGCATTCGCTTGAGCTGGTAGCCACTCTGCCAGGCATGTACCACCTTGGGGTCCCCCACGTCAGAGAAGAGCCCCTGTTCAGCCTCGTGTATCTCAACGGGGCTGTAGCTGCACAGGGGTGGCAGTGATGATGAAGCCAGTCCACCTGCTTTTTCTCCTGGAAATATATTACCAGAGCCCCTACCACCTCAACCAGGGTGAGGAAGAAAGGCGCCCACACGTAAGCCTCCAGGGAGTCACTACTGACTTGGGGTCGGAGGGGCAGGCATTGGGACTGTGGTGATACTCATGAGTCAGCTGCCAGAGGGCTGGGTAGTCAGCGTGGGAAGTAGTGCCTCTGCAGGGCACCTCCACTGGGCTCCTCGGCCACTGCAGCCCGGATAGGAATGCCCTGGGTTCCCACACCTACGATAAAAAACTGCATATGCTTCCTCCAACCCCCAGCAAATTTGGATACCTGACCAAAGATCAGCTTCAGAGAGAAGAGAAGGAAGGCAGAACAGAATAAAGTATTTGAAGAAATAATGGCCAGAAATTCCCCAAATTTGATAAAAACTATAAACTCACAGATTCAATAAGTTCAATCAACCCCAATGAAGAAAACTACATCAAAGAACATCATAATCAAATTGTTCAAAATCAATGATAAAGAGAAAATCTTAGAAATGGCCAATGGGAGAATGAATAGAGGAACAAAGACAAGGATGACAGCAAGTTTCCCACTGGGAGAAAAAAAGCAAGCAAGACAGTAGGGAAGCATCTGTAAAGAGGAGGACAGATGTATGAGGAATGGAAAGTCAGATGACTCTGCGTTCACCCAGGGCCTGACACTATGATGTGCTTGGGCCAATAGGGTATGAGTATTCTGTAAGGGGCAGATACCTAAAGGCAGGAGGAAGTTTGAGGACCCATTTCTACTCCATTATCTTTAAGGCATCTCTCCATGGAAGGATGCTCCACTCTGAAGTCTCTCTGCTTCAGAGACTTCTCCCCTGATAAGAAGTCCCTCTTTCACAGTAATGCCTCAGGGCACTTGCTAGCTCCTGGGGATCACTAAACCCCTAAAAGGAGTGGGGTTGAGTAGAAGCAAAGATAAAGAAAGGATGTCAGCATTAGATATAAGGGATAGGTAAGCTTATCCTAAAGACAGGAAAATAAGACCCAGAGGGGAAATCCAAGACAGGTCAGAGTGGACTTGATCACGGGTCAAGGTGAATGGCTCTGGAAAAATGTCATGAACTGTGCAAGAGTGCTCAAGGCTCCACAGTGAGTGGTAGAGGCCGTGTGGAGCAGGGGCCAGGAGGCTTGGTGGTGGCAGGAAGTATAGGTGCGTCTTGCTGGAGATGCCAAGGGCTAAATCTCCTGCTAGCTGTTTCTGCCACCAAGGATCCATCATCAGCTGACCTGGATCTTTGAGAAGGTCACTGCCTTTCTAAGGCAGTCATTTGGCCTGGGTCTCAAAGATCTGTAAAACTTCACTTGGAGTATCCAAAGGGTTTGAGAGAGAGAGCAACTATCAGGAAGGCAAGGTTCGAAAAGCCATTGAAGGACTGAGGTTGCTTTAAATGTCATTGAGCACTTGGGAGATAAATGAAAATCATGCATTCTATACGGTAATTTTATTAAAGAGGATCAATATCTACAACTTCAGAATTCAAATTTGTGCAATCTGTGATTTTAGAGGCATCTTCTAAAGCCTTCTTTTAATTAATTTAAGCCCATTAAATTGAATTTCTTACTGTTTCTGGCCCAAACTAAGTTGTCATACTCAGATTAATTTCTCTTAGAAGAGAAGCAAGGCAATTATGAGTGTACCCATGGTGAGTCACTCTTTGCTGGCAGAGGTTTATTGATATTTGAGGGAGTATTGTTTACCTAAAATATCTCGTGATACATGGCTGGGTGATAATATGTAATTAAACCATCAAGTCAACATATAGCTTCATTCTCCATTAAGCAGAGAGCTGCACCTCTAGGCAGTTTCGATCATTGTGGTTTCTCATACCTGCTGGAACTACCCTTGGGAAGGGGACTGGCCTCTTCCCTGGTTCTCTACCTTAACTCCTGCTTGTGTGCCTTGAATCATAGGTCTTGGACACTTGAAAGGGCAGTGAAGTTCATGGAGGAGTCAGGAGGGCATCATTCTGGATAAAAATGATGGAACACAGGAGCGCTAAGCCATTGTCAGATTTACCCAAGCCCACTTTGTCATCCTATTGTACAGAGATGGATGCCCAGGAAGGAGAGCTTGTAAGGGCACATGGCAAAATAGTGGCAGAAACCAGATGCTGGTTTTTTGACTCTGAAAATTGTTCAGACCTGCTGCATTGCTAATTTATTATAAAGTCAGAGTTCTTCACAGCTTTGTCATTTTGACACAGGCCGTCCCTGACAATCCTGTCCCTCAGAGTACGGTGACAACAGCAGAAACAGAACAAGAGGAGCAGGTTCCCCCTTTTGGGGGCTTGTCTCTGACTGTCTGCCTTCAGGACAAGGAGAATCGGTGAACACTTGTTTTTTGTCCCATTGAACCTCAGACAGCAAAAATGCTAGGAGACCTCAGAAAGTGAAAGTGAAGTCACTCAGTCGTGTCCAACTCTTTGCCACCCCATGGACTGTAGCCTACCAGGCTTCTCTGTCCACGGGATTTTCCAGGCAAGAGTACCGGACTGGGTTGCCATTTCCTTCTCTGAGGACATCTCGGAAGATGAAGTAAAGACAGGCACAGAGCTGAGCGGTGGTCTCCAGGGACTCCCCCGCATTAACTGGGATCGCAGCTTCCCTTGAGTGACTCCATTGCTATCACCTCTGGAAACGGGCTGCCTGTCATCTACCTACATTCCCTTCAGTTTGCTTGAAGCCTCTAGGCAAGACTGGGCAAACATTTCAGCCTGGTTTCAGAACAACTCTGCCCTCCTGGCCCTGCTAGAATTAGGGGAAAGTTCTGTGCCCATTCCTCAGTGTGAAGCTAAAGGGGAGCAGCCTCGGGCATACCTAAGGGGAGGCAGGACTTGGGGCAGTGAGGGGCAGCCACACTCCCCAGTGTTGAAATTCTTCCCTGGATTACCTTGGAAGGTCTTGGTGGATTTTCTTAGTGCTGAAGAGAACAAGCGGGAATGTGCCTATTCAATGTAGCTGAATAACTTTAACAAATATCTGTTTATTTAACAAATCATCTATTTATTTAACAAATACCTAGGAAGTGCCTATTATGTGCCTGGAATTGCTTATAATATTCTCTCATATGCTATTCAGTTGGCTCAGCCCCTTCACGTAAGTTCAGCTTACCCATTCAACCATGTGATAGGACTTCTTAAAAAAAGATTCTTTATTTAGGCTGTGCTGAGTCTTTGTTGCTGTGCACAGGCTTTCTCTAGTTTTGGTGTGTGGGCTTCTCACTGTGGTGGCTTCTCTTGTTGCAGAGCATGGGCTCTAGAGTGCATGGGCTCAGTGGTCGTGGCGCACAGGCTTAGTTGCCTCTCAGCATGTGGGATCTTCCTGGACCAGGGATCGAACCTGAGTGTCCTGCCCTTGGTAGGTGGGTTCTTAACCGTTGGACCACGAGGGAAGTCCGTGACAGGGCTTTTAATTTGCACCATGGGCATCGGCCATGTCTCTAGCATTGAATAGTCCTGCTCACTCTCCTGCCTTTGGGACTGTGCCCCGCCCACGCCTCACACCCCACTCACACTTCTGGTTCTGTATTGTAGCTCCTTGGATCCTTTCCCTCTTATTTGTTTTTAAACTTACTGTGCTTTCAGTATTGTTCTAGAATGTGTGTCCCATAGAGGTACACTTTGGCTGTATCTCTGGTGTCTAGATCAGGGGCTAGTACTTCCCATAGTAAGGGCTCAATATGTATTTGTAGAATGTATAAGTAAATATTGAAGCAATTGTAAAAAAAAAAAAAGTATAGGGCAGCACCCCTACTCTCAAAGTCTTTTTAATTAAAAAAGTAATATACCTGGATTTTGGAGCTTAATTACATCCCCTTGAGTGTGGGCTGGACTTAGTGACTTGCCTCCAAAGAATTATATGGAAAGGGAAAAATAGGAGCTTTACAATGTAGAAACCTGGCAGTCACTTCCTTAACCAAGTAATCAAGGTTAACATCATCAGTGAAAAGTTATGTTGATAATATTGACCCTTGGTGATGTGATGAGGAAAGCAATTTACCTCTGTGATATCTTCCCTCTGGAACCTGAAACCACAGTCAAATCATGAGAACGGGGTTTCCCTGGTGGCTCAGTGGTAAAGAATCCACCTGCCAAGCAGGAGACTCAGGTTTGATCCCTGGGTTGGGAAGATACCCTAGAGAAGGAGATGGCAACACACTCCAGCATTCTTGCCTGGGAAATCCCACGGACAGAAGAGATTGACAGGCTACAGTCTATGGGGTTGCAAAGAGTCAGACACAACTAAGGGACTAAACCACAACAATCACGAGAAAGACTTCTAACAAACAAAACTTGAGGAGCATTCCACAGAACACTTTAAAACTGTCAGGGTCCTGAAAATCAAAGCAAGACTGAGAAGTTCTCGTAGATTAGAGGAAACTAGGGTACATGACACCCACATGCAACGCGGTGTCTGAGATCAGATCCTCGGACACAAAAAGAACAATAGCGGGGGAAAAACAAAACTAGTGAAACCCAACTAAAGCCCGGAGTTTAGTTAATAGCAATGTGGTAATTTTAGTTTCTTAGTTTTGACAAATATACTATGATTTATACAATATCAACATTAGAGAAGTTGGGCGAAGAGTATATGGGAACTCTGCACTATCTAGCAAATTTCCTATTCATCTAAAACTATTCAAAATAAAAAGTTTATTTAAAGCATAAAAGAGCAATATATTCTTAGAGTGAAAAAATTCAAACAGTTTGGAAATAAAGCAAAAAGTAAAAGCGCCTCAATCTCTCTTCCATTCTAATCCCTTATAAATAATAACTATTGAGAGTTTGGTATCTAATATTCCACATCTTTTTCCATGCCTAAGTAAAGGTTTGTAATTTTGTATATTATACAAACAAATAGTTCTCTTAAAATTAAAAGAAATCTTTTGGTGGGCTTGTTGTATACACATTGTTCTGTACCTTTATTTTTTTCACACTACAATATATCCTGGCTATCTTTTCTTGGCTTTACGTATATACTTGGTGTCAGTCTTTTTAAAGGCTGCACAGCGTTTGACGGTGGGAAGGCATAGGGCTTAGTACTTGTTTGGTTGTAAGTGACTGAATGCCAGCTGGAATTAGTTTAAACAAGGAGAATAGAGCATAAGAATAATAACAGGATGTCTCCCGAAACTCGTGAGAAAGAGGGACGCCAGAGCCAGAGTGAGTCTCTCTCACCTTCTCTATTTGCAGGTCTTCTCTGTGTTTCAGCTTCATTACTCTGTTTATGGGCTTCCCTGGTGGCTCAGACAGTAAAGAATCTGCCTGCAATGCAGGAGACCAGGTTCAATCCCTGGGTCAGGAAGATCCCCTGGAGAAGGGAATGGTAACCCACTCTAGTATTCTTGCCTGGAGAATTCCATGGATAGAGGAGCCTGGTGAGCTACAGACCATTGGGTCACAAAGAGTCAGACACGACTGAGCAACTAACACACACACACACACACACACACACACACACTCTGTTCATACTTTCTGTGGCCCAGTCAGCTGTATTCGTCCACTTCACGGGGCAGAAATGACGTTTCTGGGAGGACTCCCCAGCTACCCCCTGAAGTTAAGATTTTACATCTTTAGACTAGCTCTCTTTCTTACTTCTAGTTCAAAATTTTCAGAGAAGGGTTCTGATTGGTTTGCCACAGATCAGGTTAGCACCATAAATCAATCAACTGTGGCCAGGATAGCAGACTTGGATCCTCTGGGAAGTACCAGCCCCTGATTTAGACAATAGAAATACAGCAAAGATGTACCTTTATGGAACAGACATTCTAGACCAATACTGAATGCACAGTAGGCTTAAAAACAAACAAGCAAGACTCATGTTTCAGGGGATAGAGAAGCACAGGACATGAGGAAGTGTGATCCCAGAAAAGCAGTCATTCTGGCTAGACAATATTTTGGGAATAGGTGGACCAAAATTAAATAAAATTATTTAATTTTTAAAATAATAAAAATTAATCAATTGATTAAAATAATAAAATTAATTTAAAATTATTTCTTTTATTAATAAATTGATTTTAATTACTTTTAAATAAATTATTACTTTAATTAATTAATTAAAGTTAAATGATTTATTTACAATTCCAATTTTAGATTATTACCCATTTTTTAATCTGTTACAAATAATGTTGCATCAAATACCCACATACATACGTCTTAGTGAAATATGTTAGTATTTTTGTAGAATAGAGTCCTAGAATGGAATTGTTGAGTCAAGGGGCATCATGCATGTTGCCAAATTATTTTCAAAACCTTTCACACCTGCCAGCCATGTATGAGGGTGTGGCCTCCTTGTGTTTCTTCAACCTTTTAATTTTCATCAATGTCATGGATTTAAAATATACCTTTTTTTGACTTGCATTTTTAAAGTTGGTTTATTATCATAATTGAGCATATCTTCTTAGGTTTATTAGGCCTTTGATTTTCTTTGTTGTGCTTTATTTATCCTATGTGTATTTTTTCAAGTAGATTACTTATCTTTTTCTTTCTCATATGTAGGGGCACTTTATGTGTTGTGGGTTTTTAGCCCTTATTTATATATGTTACAAATGTTTTCTCTCAGCCAATGATTTGAATGCTGCCTCTCCTTGTATGAAAGTTTAAATTTTTAAGTAGTCTCATCTTTTAGTCTTTTCCTTTATGTCTCCAGAGCAATTTGTTGGGGTTAGCAAATCCTTTTCCAAACTCAAGATAATAGAGATAGTCTCATATTTCCTTCTAGTATTTTTGTAGTTTCAATTTTCACTTTAGATATTTAATCTATTTTAATTTTTGTGCATGTGGTATATAGGTAAATAATTGTCCCTATACCATTAAATAATTCATCCTTTTTGATTGGCAGTGCCATTCTTATTGTCTTAAATTTCCATTAATTTGTGGTTCTGCTTCTATTCTGCTTATTTGTTCCATTAATCTGCTTTTTCAATTCATGCATCAACACCATATACTAACTAGCTTAGCTTTGTAGTATGTTTTGATCTATGAAGCATTTTTAAAAATTTTCCTGCTTAATTCAGAATCAGTTGGTCAGGTTCTCTCTCCCGTACCTCCACCTGCCCCTGAACCAAATTCTAGAAAAATTGAATTGAATTCTAGATAAATGTAGGGGAAAGATCCATCATTTTAATATTGCCTTTCAAACTGGAAACATGGTCTGTTCTCTTAATTTTCAGTCTATGTCTCATGGTACTCAATAAAGACTTACAGTTTGCTTTTTCTTTATTAAGATTTTGCATTTCCCTGTTATCTACGAGTTATTCGTATTTTTTGTTGTAGTGTGAGTCTTAGGAATTATTTTTTAACATTACATTTTCTAAATGGGAAAGCTTTTCATTTTCTCCCTATATTTGTCTTATATTCAACCAACTTACTGAACCTGTTATTATTCTAATAATACCCTAAATAGTCTAGATTAATAATTATATGCCTGGAATCATGGTAGTTTTGACTCCTTTTATTTAAACTTTCTTTTTCTTGCCTTCAGCCTCACCTTTGAGGTGTCTGGATGTAGTTTCTGTCTTAGACATCTCTTTGGGATGTGACGCTTCAACCCCCTTCCAGCTGTGACCCCTGCACCATGGATGGAGCTCTGTTATTAATTATGTGTGGTGCGGGGGGTGGGGGGTGGCATGGGACTCGTGCCATGAGGCAGCCTCTTCTTTCCGGAACATACTCTCCCTGTAAGCATGGCTTTCACCCTTCTCTGTCGTGGGCACTGCAGCCTCACATCATGCACAAAACTAAGAGGCCATTCGAGGGCAAACCTCCGAGGATGACCTGGTGTGCCCTGAATGCCAGTACACAGCTGGACCCCACCACAGCCCCTTTCTCTTCACACTGCCAGCTTTCCCTTTCCTTCTAGCTCGGCCAGAACTGGAAGACTGGGCTAAGTCTGCTGCTTTTGTCTCCCGCTTACCCTACACCCCTTTGCACATGCTCTCATGTCCTGTGCTTTCCTCCACTCTTCTCTAATTGGCCTGGTAGGACCCCAGCTTGTGTCTTCTGTCCTCTGCCACCCCAGACCTTTCCCAGTGATGGGAGGGAGGAGCTAGCGTGCTGTGGCTGGTAAACTGAATGCCTCCTGCACTGGAGGCTGGCTGCAGAACCTGGGGAAATGGGAGGGATGAAGAGGCAAGAACAGAAACCCCTGGTCGGCCTCAAGGAGTCTTCAGCCATGAGGAAACATTGTACTAGAATCACCCGGAGATACCCCAACTGGCCAGGGTCTCCTGAAAAAAGACACGCTCCTGGGTTAGTTGTGTGACCTTAAGCAGGTGTCCCCAACCTCTGGGTCACAGACTGGTACCTCCTGTCAGATCAGCTGATTTATTTCCAATCTGTTTCTATTCTTGCTTTTATGAAAAGTTTATATGCCTCCAGAGGCTGTGATTCCAGAGCGCCCTCTGAACAGAGGCCAATGAACACAGACCAGACTTCCCTGACCATCCTCCTAACACTTATCCTTCCCTGCCCTCTGCCCCCATGCCTCACGCCACAGTGCAGCTCCTTGGGGTCACAGCTATGCCCTGACGTGCTGGGCTTTCTAACACCTATGAGAAAATCTTTACTGTTTTCTGTCTGGTGTATCCTTCCTTATCTCAGTTTGTCCAAATTCTACCTATGAGTAAGTAGAATCACCTTTATTGTATGCCTACCGACAATGTTTGGCCTGGATCCAAGCATGAGGATCAAACAAATCCAGCCTTGGGAGTATGTCAATGTCATGAAAAGTCCTCCCCTCCAAAACAGAAAAGGCAGGATACTGTTCTAGATAAAAAAGGAACTGAAGAGACAGATAACTAAATGTAAGTTATGATCCCTTATTAAGGTGGAAAAACTACAAAAGTATAAGGGCATTATTGGGCTAATTGAAGGAATTTGGAGTAATTAATTAATTTAATTAATTAATTAAATCATATTGTTATCAATGTTTAATTTCTTAAATGTATCAGTAGTGTCATGACTGTGTGAGAGAATTGCCTTGTTCTTTTGAGATACATGGTGAAATGTTTGGGAATGATGTGTTATAATGTCTACAACATATTTTAAAATGACTCAGTGAAGTATATATGTGTGTGTACACATACAGTGGGAGGAAGGAAATATGACAAACTGCTAACAATTGGTGTATCTAGATTATGACTATATGAGTGTTCACTATACTCTCCCTTCATCTTTCTTTATGTGTTTAAACTTTTTTCCAAATATAATTTGAAGGAAAAAATATCCCATCTATCTTATAATCTGAAACCCAAGGCAGTCACTTCCTCCATGGAGCCTGTTTTTTGGCCCAAATCTTAGGGAACAGCTCCCGTTTCCATCCTCCCAGAGCCTCCTGGTTTTGCCTGTTACATCATCTGACCCAAGCCACCCTGAAGAAGAGTAAGCTACAGATGTGTCGGTCCACCTCCCTGGGCTATGAGACCCTGGAGGGCAGTGACCGCAGAGACCCCCAGGGATGGAGAGGGTGAAAAAAGTAAGCTTTGTCATGTTCCTCCCTGGCTGGGGACCACCCCTCCTACCTCTGCTTCAGGGCCCTGAGTAAGGGCCCTTCTTGGTTCTGTTGAGTCCTGCCCTCCAGACAGAAAGAGAGACAATCCCAGTGTAGAAGGATCTATTTCAATGCAGTATCAGGGTCCAATCAGGGAAGCAGACCACTCTGAGTGGGTGTAGTGAGGGTTTTCCTGAGAAACAAACCAGGCTGTGTGTGGATGGCAAGAGAGAGAGAAACAAAAAGGGATTGATTTTGAGAAGCTGGCTCACACATTTATAGAGACTTGGCAAGTCCAAAATCTAGGTTAATCTGGCAAAGTAGAGACCTGGGGAAGAGTTGCAGTTCAAGCCCAGAGGTGGTCTGTCCAGAGTTCTTCTCCTTATGAATATGTCTGTCTTTTTCTACTAAGGCCTTCATTTGTTTGGATGGGGCCCACCCACATTGCAGAGGGTAATTTGCTTTACTCAAAGTCCACCAATTTAAATGCTAACCTCATTCAAAAACAATTTCACAGAGACATTCGGGATAATGTTTGACCAAATATATGGGCTCTGTGGTCTAGCCAGATTGCCACATAAAATTAACCATCTCAGTTCACTCCTTGTCAACCTGGCACCCATACATGTCTCCTTAGACCATACTAATTCTCCAAATAAAAACAATAACAAGGTCATAATTCAACCTTCATGATACAACTATGCTGTATACAACTAAAAATGCACTGTTTCCCCAAAACCGTATGCAAAGTCCTTGGGTGATAGTCACTCTTATTGATGTCCCATAACTTAATGATGTGAGGTTAACAATAGTATGATATATAATACAGAATCAAAACCAAAGTCAAAGTCAAACATCTTATATTCCACCAGTGGTCCACAACCTTTTGGGCACCAGGGACCGAAAGGTTTCATGGAAGACAGTTTTTCCACGGATGGGGGTTGGGGGGATGGTTTCAGGATGATTCAAGTGCATTACATATATTGTGCACTTTATTTCTATTATTATTACATCAGTTCCACCTCAGATCATCAGGCATTCGATCCCAAAGGTTAGGGATCCCTGTGTTACATAAGGGGATAGGAGAGAAAAGAAAGATAACACACACATATTCATAACAAAATGAAGAAAGGCTCATAGCCCTTGTTCTGTAACTGGTCACATGGTTGTAGCTGGTATTTTTAATTATCTTTTCCACTGCGCATTCCATATTCCCTTTGCCCTCAGCAGATCTTTACCTGGTGAAGTGAAAAAGTGAAAGTGTTAGTCATTCAGTTGTGTCTGACTCTTTGTGACCCCATGGACTGTGACCTGCCAGGCTCCTCAGTCCATGGAACTCTCCAGGCAAGAGTACTGGAGTGGGAAGTCATTTCCTTCTCCATGGGATCTTCCCAACTCAGGGATGGAACTCAGGTCTCCTGCGTTGTGGGGTGACCCAAACTTTCATTTATGAAGAGTCTAGACCATTAGTAGTGCTGTCTGAATTCAACAGCTGTAATTTTCCATTGACTTTACCACCTGACCTGCCTCTTGAGAAATTTGTATGCAGGTCAGGAAGCAACAGTTAGAACTGGACATGGAACAACAGACTGGTTCCAAATAGGAAAAGGAGTATGTCAAGGCTGTATATTGTCACCCTGTTTATTTAACTAATATGCAGAGTACATCATGAGAAACGCTGGACTGGAAGAAACACAAGCTGGAATCAAGATTGCTGGGAAAAATATCAATAACCTCAGATATGCAGATGACACCACCCTTATGGCAGAAAGTGAAGAGGAACTAAAAGCCTCCTGATGAAGGTGAAAGTGGAGAGTGAAAAAGTTGGTTTAAAGCTCAACATTCAGAAAATGAAGATCATGGCATCCGGTCCCATCACTTCATGGGAAATAGATGGGGAAACAGTGAAAACAGTGTCAGACTTTATCTTTTTGGGCTCCAAAATCACTGCAGATGGTGACTGCAGCCATGACATTAAAAGACGCTTACTCCTTGGAAGGAAAGTTATGACCAACCTAGATAACATATTGAAAAGCAGAGACATTACTTTGCCAACAAAGGTCTGTCTAGTCAAGACTATGGTTTTTCCTGTGGTCATGTATGGATGTGAGAGTTGGACTGTGAAGAAGGCTGAGCGCCGAAGAATTGATGCTTTTGAACTGTGGTGTTGGAGAAGACTCTTGAGAGTCCCTTGGACTGCAAGGAGATCCAACCAGTCCATTTTGAAGGAGATCAGCCCTGGGATTTCTTTGGAAGGAATGATGCTAAAGCTGAAACTCCAGTACTTTGGCCACCTCATGCGAAGAGTTGACTCATTGGAAAAGACTCTGATGCTGGGAGGGATTGGGGGCAGGAGGAGAAGGGGACGACAGAGAATGAGATGGCTGGATGGCATCACTGACTCGATGGACGTGAGTCTCAGTGAACTCCGGGAGTTGGTGTTGGACAGGGAGGCCTGGTGTGCTGCGATTCATGGGGTCGCAAAGAGTCGGACACGACTGAGCGACTGATCTGATCTGATCTGAATACTAAGAGACGCCATGGCGGGATCCTCTATATTGCAGATGTACTTTTCTTCACCTGATTGTGATGTCTAAGAGGTAAGTTTTGGTCTCACCTTCTTGCAGCTGGCCCTGTCCAAAGCCATCTTACAATCTTTCTCAGGTCCTGATTCTGGGCCACACTCAGGGCACTTTCTGGATGTTTCTCATTCTGTTCAGACCAGTTCCTGTGCTCATTCATGCCCACACACCCCTGGTGGGGAGAGCTCACTATGCAGTCAGCTGCAGCTGCCCTTTGGCATCTTTTTTTCTTATTCATCCCTAGGCAGCAGCATCCACCCATGACCCTCCATTTGTCAGAGGGCCAAACTTACAGACATTTTAAGCTTAAAGCAAACAGTTATAAAGATGAAGTTTGGCTTAGTCAATGACAAACACAAACCATATCTCAAATCTGAATATTGTACTTTAGCATTAGTTGGCTTTGCTTATCATAGAGTGTGAGAATTCCCCTTCCCAGTTAAAGATAAGCATTGGAATAATATACCTGGAAGAGGTTTCCAGGGAGTGTTTATTAGACCCTATCAACTGAGAATTAAGAGAATTCCAGGTATATTTGGCTTGTAACTTGCCTGGAGAGGATCCTGCTTGCAGATATGGTTGAGGGAGACTTGCTCCAGTCCGCCAAGGTGAGCAAATGCTGTGTGTGAAAACTAGCAGCAGAAGGAAAACCCAAGTCTTGGGAGGAGCCTGGTGTGAGGGGAGGGGAGGTCGGGGAGGAACAAATAGGCCTTTGGAAAGAGGTGCTGGCAACCCCAAAATGGAAGGCCTCAACTTGGTAATTTAATTTCCCTTTTGAAATGGTAGGCTCTGGCCCAGAAGCAATAAACAGAAAATATAAATAATACACATTCATTGGTGGGGGGATGAAAAGATATTAATAAAATAAGCATATGGTTTTATATTGTGGTTTTAAAAATAATTTGTTATAACATATTAACTATTCTTTAAAAAATAGAATTTGAAGCTCAGAAAATTAAATCAGATTTAAGGGTTGAGAATTTTGTCCCATATTTTTGTCTTTCAAAGTTGATATGATCAGTTAGGACCTATAATTTCTTTTTCTAGTTGAGGGCATCAGATCTTGCCATCTGTATTGTACTTACTGAAAGAAATCTCAGTAGAACAAAGCAATTCCAGTTTCTGTTAAGATTACTCACAAAACAATGCCCAACTGGTTACAAAAACTTCTGTACTCCAAATAGCTTTATAAACTTGGATTTTTATCCTTTTTCAAAGCAAGAAACTTAGAAGAGTTGGTGGTGTGCTAAAAGTCCTTTGAGTAGGACAGACTTGTGTGGGCTCTGTCTCTGACACTTTCTAGCTGTGTTGCTGTGGGCAATTATTTGACCTCTTTGGGCCTCAACTTTCTTGGATGGAAAATGGGAATAATCTTGGGTCACTTTTAGGACTGCTGCAGAGATTATGTGAAATAATGCACACAAAGCACTTGGTATAGTGTTTGGTATCCAGTGATCAGTCATCAGCTGCTAAGTCGTGTTACTGAAGACAAGGACCCCATTACTGTGTTTTTACTATGTTCCCAGCACAAAGCAGGATGCCTGGGATCTAAGGGCTCAGTTGAACTAAGCTGCATGAAGGAAGGAGTTTCAAGTAGTGCTATAGCTTGGGGTGGACAGGCAGAGGTAGAAACACAGTTGTTTTTTATTTCCTCATACTTTTCCCTCTTCAAAGATCCCAATTACCTCAAAATAACTTTGGCTAAATTTCCAAACTGTTCCCCCTCTGCAATACACACACACAAAGAAAAGAAATCTCGCAAACCTGCAGCTTAAACAATCATTTTAATTACATACATTAATTAAATTTTATTTATTTAGTGTCAAGAGACAGAAAGGGAGTGGGGATAGGGATGCCTGATACACCTTTTTTTCCCCATAAGGTCTAAGTCCTTGTTTTACTTACTTACTTGTTCATTCATTGCAGGGAGAAGGTTTTACTTACTTACTTGTTCATTCATTGCAGGGAGAAGGGCCTCCAGTTCTCATCCATGGGTAGAATTCAGTGTTATAGTCACGTTAGGATCAGGGCTCTCTTGCACACTAGATTCTGAGCACCACAGCTTTGTTTAGAATAGTACATTGGGTTTTTTCTTTCCTTCACTGTCAATTATAGAAAAAGCTACTCAACACTTCTAAAATTCTGCAGATTAAGGACATGATTTCTAGCCAAAAAGAACTTTTTAAAAAAATGAAAACTCAGTTGTATCAAACAAATGGGAGGCCTCCAGGGTCTGGGAGGGTAAACGGTGTTGTGCTGATTCTCTATTGCCCAGGAGAACTCAGCACAGAGCACTGCCCTCATGATTTCCTGGAGGGCTCCCAGGTGGCCAGCTAAGGGCAGGGTTTAGCCTGCACCATCTGGTGTTGGGGGCTCCTTGTGGCTCAGACGGTAAAGAATCCCTGTGCAATGCCAGAGACCTGGGTTCCATCCCTGGGTCAGGAAGATCCCCTGGAAGAGGGAATGGCTACTCACTCCGGTATTCTTGCCTGGAAAATCTCACAGACAGAGGAGCCTGGTAGGCTACAGTCCATAAGGTCGCAAAGAGTCAGACATGAATAAGCAACTAACACACACACAAACATATGTTTGTTTTTGGACACTTAACACTGAAGGAAGAGAAGAGCAGGGGCATTCAGAGATGGGGCAGGGCCAGGTCTATCAGAGGAGGGCTGGGACTTGGGAGGATGAATGACTAGCCTGAGCTGGGATTTAAGAAACTCCTACTTGTGAACATGGAAGCAATTGGGACCTAATAGAGGGACAGGAGCAAACACTGGGGCTCTCTGGGAAGGGAACCATTAAGCCAATGGTTAATCCAAAAGAAGCATCTCAGCCCACCTTTCAGGGTCATTCTCAGCAGACCTTTCCTGAGTTTGCTAATGAGGAATCCATTAGGAGGGGGGTCTCTTGAGGGGGCTTCATCCTGAGAGTCAGGATGTTACCCTTCTATAGACCCTGTCCTGAAGCCTCACCAGAACACTCAACTACACTTACAAGCCCCTCTTTCAGAAGAGTTACAGGACCTCTAAGGATTCATTTAGCTTACATACATGTCTCATTTCCCTTCTTGAGGGCTGGGACTAAGGGCTGTTTCCTCGCAAACCTAGTTTGGTAATTTGCAACAGCAGTCTCTTGATATTGAAATGAGATGAAGTGTGCTACGTGCCAAAGACCCTGGCCTGAGACCTTATATCTGAGCAGAGGAACTGCTTTCACGGTGGGCGTGGGGCAAAAAGTAGACATAATCTTGGCAACATGCTGCGTTGGGAATGACCTGGGCCCCACCCTGTCTCTGCTTCCATGTTCAACTCCAGAGCTGAAAGTTTCTTCAGTTTGCAGGTCAGCAGTCAGGACCTCCCTTGGAAGGAGGGAAAAGCTGTAAGGTGGGGCTGAGAACCGCTTTGTTCAACCCTAACCTAGACCCCGCCCTTCAGCTGGTCTGTCTTTTGGAAGTCTGAAACTTCCTGCCTGCCTCCAAGAGCTTATTAGTAAAGCCTCTGCCTACAATGCGGGAGACCGGGGTTCAATCCCTGGGTCGGGAAGATCTCCTGGAAAAGGAAATGGCAACCCACTCCAGTATTCTTGCCTGGAAAGTCCCATGGACAGAGAAGCCTGGTGGGCTACAGTTCATGGGGTCGCAAAGAGTCGGACACAACTGAGCTACTTCACTCACTCACTCAGCGGGGAGGGCAACTGGGGAATAAAAAGAACAAAAGCTCAAACAGAACAAATGGATTCTTCATCAGCAGACTTGGGGAAGGTCTGCTGAGAATACCTGGAAAGTTGGGCTGAAATGCCTCTTTTTTTGGTTGCCTGGGTCTTTTGTGTTTTATAAAATGTTATTCAAGTAGAGTTGATTTACAATGTTGTGTTAGTTTCTACTGTACAGCAAAGTGATTCAGCTGTACATATATACATTATTTTTAAAAATATTTCTTTGGCTGCATTGATCTTAGTTGCAACACCTGGGATCTTTGTTGCATCATGTGGGATCTTTTGTTGCTGGGCGTGGACTCTTTAGTTGTGGCACGTGGGCTCAGTAGCTGTGGCACATGGGCTTAGTTGCTCGGTGGCATGTGGGATCTTACCTCCCTGACCAGGGATTGAACCAAGGTCCCGTGCATTGTCAGGTGGATTCTTAACCACCACTGGACCACCAGGGAAGTGGTTACATTCTTTTTCATATTCTTTTCCATTACAGTTTATCACAGGATATTGAATTTAGTTCCCTGTTGAGATGCCTCTTTTGCACTAACCATTGGCTTAATCTGGGATCCACCCCTACTCCCCCGCCCCCACAAAAACAGATTCTGAACAAGAATTTGTATTAGGTAGTTTATTTGGGGGAATGAATCCCAAGGAACAGGACTGGAGGACTGGTAAGAGTCAAACAGTCAAGGCAGGAAAGAAAAAGGCAATCCAAGGGTGGATTACTGAGCTGATTAAGTTGGACACTACCACGGGCAGCCAGGGTTCTGTCATCTTAGGTGCTGTACAAAATGTACCTTGTAACTGCCCACGGAAGAGTGGAACATTTCTCCACCAGCTTCTGTTCGTTTTGGTTAGAGGTTGTCCAAGGACGTGTTAATTCCTTTGTACTTCCAGGTTTATGTCAGAATGGGCTGTGGCTTCTTGCAGGGGTCCAGACTGCAGTGACAGAGAAGCCCTGAGATATCAAGTACAGCTGAAGCAAGGTCCTCTCAGGTTACATCTGTATGTAGCAGGCTGCCACAGCAAAGCTGGAATAAAAAGATGGGCTGGGAAGGTGTGAGGTCAGCCACAAATGGAGTCAGATAGACATAGACACGTCAATTGTCCTGCCTTCCATAAATAGAACTTTATTTCCATAAATTCTCAGTCCAAAGGTAGGAAGGAAGTATGTTTTTCCTGGGTGGAAATATTAACTCTTTAGTCAACTGCTTTTGAAGCAATGCATAACCCTCAAAGTATAATCTGGTGACCCAACATAGCTATCTATGTTATGGCAGTGGCATGCTGTACCAGTGACTATTCTAAAAAACACCACTGAAGCAAGCTTGAGTCTGTCTATGAAATGGGTACAGAAATACAAGAGTAACTACCTTTACGTTTCTCCGGGTCCTCGAAGCTCTACCTGCCAGGAGCTGGAGATAAAGCAAGAAGACAGACTCAGCCCTCAAGAAGCTCACATAACCTGGAGCTGAGAGGTTTCTTTAAA
Organism: Bubalus bubalis; assembly: GCF_019923935.1. NCBI lineage: Eukaryota > Metazoa > Chordata > Mammalia > Artiodactyla > Bovidae > Bubalus > Bubalus bubalis. Next base: position 117,384,062 of record NC_059157.1, on the reverse strand, counting down.
GCCCCACAGGGCCCTCACTTCCTTCCTGTTTTCATCTGCCTGGTCCCTTTCCAATCAGTTCTCCGTAATTTGACCTAAACATAGGTCTGCCACTAATTTGCCAAGACAGCTTCCTTCTCCTCAGTTGGTTTCTCATCCAGGAAACTTGGCAGGGAAGCTTGACTTGTGGAGATCAGCCTCCAGTGTTCCTTTGTTGAAACTCTGGGAAGCTGTGCTATTCTTAAATCTTTTTTTTTTTTTTTAACCCATTGGAATAACAAAATTTTAAATTAATTTCATCTGATCAAAAGACAAACTTTAAAACCAACCAACCAACCCACCTACCTCAATGAGCTCGAGACAGTAAATAGGCATACGTCCTGGAAGGCGCCTCAATCTCACCAGCTTTCCTCACTTCCTGGGGCGGCATCTTCGCCTTCCTACCCATACATACCCCCGGGGTGGTCTTTCCCCGCTCGCTCCAGAACCAGGATGGCGGTGGAGGAGATCTGAGCGTGGTTTAGGGGTAAAGGACGGTCAGCAAGGGGTTAATCCCGGGCTAGGCGCCTAAAGAATAGAGTTACCCTCCGCGGGATGGGGGCTGTGCCTGGCGCCCCAGGACAAAGAAGGCGGCGCGGCGCGGAGCGCTCCCCGCCCTGGCAACGCCCGCCGTCGGGCTCCGCCCCGCGCAGCCCTACGGCTGAGCCACTGTCTGTAGGCGCACCCCGGCAGCTGAGGGTGGAGGCAGCAGGAGTGAGAGCGGGTAAGGGTCTTCGAGAAGGAAACGGCGGTAGCGCCCCAACTCGGTGGTACGGGACGCGAGCGCGGGTGCCTGCGAAGCTCCAGGTTATCGCGAACGCGCCAGCTGAGCCCTCTGTAACTGGAGCCCCCGCGCCAGTTTGTTTTGGGGTAAGAGGAGGGGTCCGCACCTCTGCAGTTCAGGGGTGATGAGCGGGCGCCCCTAAACCGGCATGATGATTGGCTTGGTTTGGATTTGCTCTGCCCTTAAGCCGGGTCGCGGGGATGCGGGTGGAGAAGGGGCACCACATCCTGTAGGCTGGGCCCTGCGAACAAGGCCGGGGTAAAGGTGTAAAAAGATGTATCGATCCCGTCCAGACCTGCCTCAACCCCAGGTAATCCTCATCCTCCGCCCTCCCGGCCTGAAGGTTATTATTCGGAATAATGTGCTCGGTCGGAGGAGACCCAGGTTGAACATGTGGCGCTGAGTCTCCCAAGTGAAACCCTCAGCACTTATTCTTCTTTGCCGCCGCATTTAACAGAAGGCGAGCGCAGCCACAAGGGAAGAAACCGGTCCAAGGTCACATGGTAGTCGGAGACCGAGCCAGGACCGAAGCCAGTAGGACTGCTTTCTGGCCCGAGCCCCCGCATCTCTCCCGGCCTGCCCCGCATCCTCGTCCTCCTTCCACGTCCTCCACCAGGCTCTGTTCTCGGGGACTTGGTGGTGGTGGGAGTGCTTCCTCCCTTCCTGCGGCACCCTCGGGAAGGATGCTGGACAGCAGTCGGGCCGCCGGTCCAGCTTCCTCGAGCACGAGCTGAGCCGGCTGTTGCTGGAGGACCGCACAGGCCGCAGGACCGAGGGAGGAGGAGGACCGAGCAAGGTGGAGGCGCCGCGGGAGCCGGCGGGAGATGCTGGGGGGGTGGTGGGCCCGGGCGGAGCAAGGCCGGGAGCCTCAGTAGCCCGCTGGCGCCGGCATAGCACAGCTGGGTCTGGGCGGTGCCGTCTCAGCCAGTGGGAGCGCGGCTTGGGCCGAGCCCCTCGGCTGCTCGCCTCTGGTAGGCGGGAAGGCGCGGCAGCCCTGCGATTGGCCGAGCTGCCCCGGACGCGCGGCCAGAGCGCGCGCAGCGAGTTGGCGCCTGCGCGTCTCTGGCGTCCCACGCTCTCCCAGCGCGCTGGGGCTTGTCTGAGACAGGGCTCAGGGCGGTCTGTGCGCCTCGGGGCCGCGCCCGGCTGGGGGAGGGTATTCTGCCGCGCGCCACGTTAAGCGCAGTTGATCTCTGCGTGTTTTTTTCCAACCCGTCTGCCAAAATGTGCCCCAAGTCAGCTGATGTAAAGTCACCTTCTAACCCTGCGAGAGGCTGCAGAGGCAAACATTTAGTTACGGTGGGCTTCCGACTGCCAGGATCCTTTATGACGCATCAAGTATCTTCCTTTCTACCAGAGCATTGGAGCCCCGCCCTGTACAGGGCATATACCTGTGGCGGGCGAGGAAGCTGACCTTTGAAATGTGTGTAGCTCTAGTATTCTCTCAATACATATTTAAAGAGCGGCTGCTTCCTGTCAGACACCAGAGTAGTCATTTTGGGGGAACCTTAGACCAATCAAACAACACGTAGGTCCTGTTTGTGGGGCAGTCACAGTCCAGGTTGAGACTGGTGATCAGATGGGGGCTGTGAATGGTTATAAACAAGATATCTTTAATGCTACCCAGCCTAGGTTAAGTGCAATTTCCGAGACGCATAAGGAAAGAGTGAACTGCAAATATGGATGAGATTGATTTTTGATTTAGGGGATCAGGAAAGGTTTCTTGAAGGAGATTATTTGAATCAGGGCTTGCTGGATGAAGGAGACCTCAGATTAGGTATAGGATGAGCAAGGCAGGAAAATTGGAAAGTACAGGCTTATTGAGAGATGATGTAGCAAATGGTATGAGTAGATGAGAAAAGCATAGTTGGAGATAGAATTTGGAGGGGCCTAGTGAGGACCAGGGTGTCGGGCTTGTACATTCTGATTTGAAATGTGGTAAGCACTTCTGAATAGGATGCTCCTTAAACTACCAGTTGTACTGATGCCTCTTTTTTTAACATCTGCACGAAAAAATCTTGGAAATATCTTTGATTCTTTCTTCTTTCATACCCTACATTTAATTTGTCAGTAAATTACAGTGGGCTTTCTCTTCAAAACACAGCCAGACTTTGACCTCGTCTAATTGGCTCTGTGGTTTCCACCAGCATGGTTTCCTCCATGGCAGCCCTTTATATATATATCTCCAGGGAGTACCTCTTCACATTTTGCTGAAATTGTGCAGTACACAAACTGCATGGCTGTACATTATGGTCCTGGATTATTGCCATAGCTTCTAAATGATCTCCTTGCTTCTGCCCTTGTCCATCCTCAGTCTATTCTTAACCCAGTGAGAGTTATATTAAAATATAAGCCCAACATGGTATTCCTCTGCTGCAAACTCTCTTAAAGCATTCAAATATTATGTGCCTACTGTGTACTGGTCTGACTTGAATTTGGTAGGCAAGCCCTGTTCTCCTAGGGATGGAATGGCTGCTTAATCTGGTGGTTGTAATTATAGCCATTTTGACAGCTCTGGTAGCACTTTCATTTGGGGAAAGACAGATGTTTCCTTGACAGATGTGAAGAGGGAGAGGCTCATGTTCCTGTTATGATTACGAGGTCTGCAGTGTGCCATTCTCAGAATATCAGGCAAGCTTAAGAATTGATGATAGTGTCTGCAGAAAGAACCTGCTTTCAGTGTGTTTTCACCAATATTGTTTTGGCTGCAACTGATTTTAAGCATGCTTAACACAGAGAGTAAGGACATCACGTGCCTTACAGAGCTGAAGACGAGGGCAGCCCAGTCTCAAGAGCAGATCTACCCCCAGGAGGCTCTGTAAGTTTTTTTTCTCTCTTCACTTCCATCTCTGTTTCTATCTACATGTGTGCCTGACTTTTTTCTCTTTGCAGATTGGCTTTCTCCATCTCTCACTCTCTGGCTTCAGGCTCAATGTCACATAGCTGCCTATCTGCCTTTTCCAGCTCCAGCAGTCAGGTCACATGTCTGTGCCCCACGAGGCTGATTTGCTTGCTTTCACAGTGCCAGGAAACAGAATAATGGGTTCATCTGGGGTCGCGTGTCTCTCCCTGATATAGTCTTCCATGGCCAGAGAGTAGGGGCGGGGGGTGGTCCTCACTGCACAACTACAGCATCAGAGGCCAAACGCTGTATACAATAGGCAAGTCTGGAAGGACAGGGATCAGGTGAGCAAGATGGACACCCAAAATTTGGCCACTGCAGAGAGTGTGATGTATTCTCTGAGAAGAATTGGCCATCACCTAAGTCTAATCGGGTGACTAGAATCTGTTGGACTAATCCAAGTGTCTGTGTTAGGTTTGCCTTTGCTGAACTGAGTTTTAAAGTTAAATCCTTGGCTTTTATTGAAGGTCCCTGTTAAAGGCAGCTATATAAAAGTCACTTCTGCATTTATGATAAAATGATAGGGAGAACATCATCTATAATATCGTTTAGTGTTCCTTCAGGCTTTTGTTTCTGAATAGTTCTCTCTCTAAGGAATAATAGGCATCTTTTTAAAATAAGGGCTTTAAAAGTTCTCATATTTCCTCTTTGCTTCACGTCAAGGAAACCCCCATTAACTGTATAGTTAACATGCATAGCTGAGCTGAGCTGAAATTTTCAGGCAAGATTATACTAAAAGTGATCAGAAGGAAAACAGCCAAAGGATAATAGACACCTGTCTGGTGAGATCTCAAACTCTGATTCCCACAGTGGCCAGGCAGTTAACAGAGGTGATATGGGTAGGCTTAAAATAGTAAGTACAAACTTTTTGTATTGAGTTCAGGCATAACATAGCTGCCTTGTTACATTGCCTTTTAAAACATGAGGCTGGCCAAACAAAATAGCCAAATAGAGTATGTTAGAAACTGGCTGCCGGTTGTCAGACCTTGGAGTCTCACACCACTTACTGACTTTGAGTGCCTCAGTGTGGAGTCCTTGCATAGGATGCTTCTTTGCTTAAACCCAGCTTGCCCTCTGCAGTGAAACAGGACCTCCCCCTCCCACTTGTTAGTACCAGGGCCCATGAACTCTGGGTTCTCTTTTCTGCCTAAGTATTGCTTCCTGAATTCCTGTTTGTTGCTGATGCCCTGCCTTTTCTGAGGATGTCAGTACCGGGAATGTTTGCCACTTGCAGGAGACACCTTGACCCTGAGCACCGGAGGGCAACCAGCTGTGTCCTCTGCAAGATCTTCCTGTCAGAATGTAGCAAGTGAGCCTGGCATCAAGACAAGGATGCAGGCAGGTGTTTTTTGTTTTTTTTGAGACAGTATACTTTGTGTGGGTTACACATGGGTTTTCATTGACAGTGGAAAGGAGGTACCCTTGAGAGTAGACCTAAATGTTCTCAGAAAAGTTTCCCCCAGATTCCAGAATACTTGAGCATTTTGATTTTACAGCTGTATTTTATTTTATAAATTTGGTCCCCCTGGAGCAACTAACGAATTCAAAGCTAAAGAGATGGTCTCCACCCCCCACAGGGGCTCTGCCTGTCCCCTTGAAGCACCTGCTTCCTACAACCATTTCTGTTTCCAAACCAAAAGGCAAGTGAGTGGCATCTCAAGTTTGAGAAGCTAGTATTTACAGAGGCTAAAGCCCAGCACAAGACACTAAGATGACAAACCACCCTGAAGAGTGTGCAGCGGTTTCACTGCCTGTAGCATTGTATTTGGAGTGAAAATAGCAACATATTTAAGAAATGTAAAAGTACAGAAGAAAAAAGATCTAAAATTCTGGTATTTTGTATATAAGACGACAGTGTGAATAGTGCATTATTAAAGGGGCTGAGTTTTTATGCACTTTAAGCTATTTTGATGCCAGAACTTTTAGATGTGGCTGACTTGAAGGAAAATAAAGTTGAAAAGCAGCCCTTTATTTGGAGATGACATTGAGGCATTCTCTGCCACAGGCATTGAGCAGAAGGGATGGAAAGGGCTTGAATTATAAACAACTGGATTTAAAATTACCCAGTGGCGGTGACCTCAGACTCCAGTCCTGGCGGGAGGAGGTGGAGATGTGTGTGCTCAGCCAGCTGCTCCGTACTTGGGCAGGGTGGGGGGTAGGGGCACCCCCTTAAAGAATCTGAGCCCAGCATGGGCCTGTGCCTTCCATGAAGGGCTAGTCTGTGGGTGTATAGGGGGTGGGCTTCAAGCCCACAGCTCAGCCCCACTCAGCAGAGACTCGCTGAGTGCCTCCTCCGTGTCGGGTTTCTTCCAGGCACGGGGAGTTCAGTGGTGACCAAGATGGACCAGGTGCCTGGCCTCACTGAGGCTGGAAGGGAGAGATCAAGTAACGAAACAAGAGAATGTTGGATTGAAGAGTGATCTTACGGAGAGCAATCCCTGCGTGCTGCATGGGGGGTTGGGGCAGCCTCTCCGAAGTCAGAAGGGTGAGAAGGACCTAGTCATCCAGTGTGAGGAAAGGCAAAGTCCAGGGCCTCGAGGCGAGAAAGAGCTTGGCGTGTGTTCAGGTCAGCGTGGCAGCAGCACAAGTGCAGGGGAGGGCAATATCGAATAGGAAGGGAGGCAGAGGCAGACTCCAGAAGGCGTGGGAAGGAGGGGGAGGTTTCTAGGCCAGGGAGTCACACAACCTGACTGGTGTTAGAAAGATCATTCTGGCTGCAATGCTGAGACTGCTGTGTGGCAAATAAGGGCAGGAGTGGAAGCAAGAGCCTACTGCACAGTCTGGAAGGATCACACAAGACAAAAAGCCCTATATATTGCTGTCCCAAGGATTAAACAGATGGAACACCTCCACCTGCCTCCTACAGTGAACACTGTGGGGGTTGGCCAGTCAATGAACTTATTTCAGACCTAGAACCAGGTGGCTGGTTATCAGATTAGGGTGGCAGCAAGATGGCAGGGGAGGAGCTGCATCTCAGGCAGAGCCTTGTTACTGATAAGGGCAGTCTAACCCAACACGGGCAGGTGTGCCGAGAGACTAGGACAGTTCACCAGGAAAAGGGCAACAGCTCCCCTGAATGTGGCTGCCTGGCCTCAACTCCCTCCCCGCCTCCCTCTCCTTCCCTTAGGCCAGGAGGGGTCACTAGAGGGGAATTAACCAGAGCAGGAGGGCACCTAGTGCACACGCTGATCAACAGTTCATAATGCACAACTAGTCACTGTGCTGAGTAGACTAAAGGTGACGCTAGTGATACATGGTCTTGTTGCAACAAGGTTGACTTAACCTGAAAAGGGAGTGGTAGGGTGGTGGGAGAGACTGTGTGTGTGTGTGTGTTTTAATTTAGATTAATTAGAGCATGTCTCATTTTGTAGCTCTAGTCTCCATGCTGTGATGAGTTTTGCGGAGAGAGGTGGAGAGCTAAATCAAATAATACGTGGCCCTGGGCTGGAGAAACTGCATGTGGGGTCACGTGGACAAATTGAGGTGGATGTTTTGCTGGATATGGGGAACACAGACTAGAGAATGGGACTCATGGAGTTGGGCTCGCTGAGGGCTCAGGTCCCCAAGTGCCCCACTGGTTGCTGCACAGTCTGTTTTGAGGGTCGCTGATCTGGCCGGGTGATGATTCATCCAGGGTTGCCCCATGAGTTTGTACATAGCCAGAGCCAGAACCCAGGTTTTTAGATGTTTCAGCTGACTCTTTCTATCAGATGAGGCTGTAGCTTGCGAGGAGGGTGGAAGGCAGGAACTGTCTGGTGCCATAACTGGACCTGGGTAGAACAGAGCCCAATTTGATTTTTACAACCTGGAAGGAACATGGCCACTCCTGCCCAAAGCCCAGAAGGCAACAGGCAATGAGGGTGCTTTTTGTGTTTCAGAACCCACCAGGAGGAGCCTGACCATTCTGCCTTTTGTGGCCACAATGCTAACAGCCCGCCTCTCCAGACCCCTGTCACAGCTTCCAAGGAAAACCCTGAATTTCTCTGATAGAGAAAATGGGACAAGGTAAGACAGTGAAGGGTGGAGATAGCCTTGACGGTACACTTTCTGGGTAAAGCAGAGCTCTTCACGCATAATAAGGTCTGACTCTCAAAGGTGTCTGTCAGTACCCACCGTCTACCAGCAAAGGACACGCAATGGTGTCCTTGGAAGACAGAGACCTTCCCACAAGGTCTATGCCCACAAGGCATAGAAGAATATTTTTCATCAGATTTTTTTTTTTATTTTGAAATAAGTCTACATTTGTAAAAAGTTGCAAAAATAGTACAAAAATATTCCGTATCCCCTTTACCTAACTTTTACCTAACTTTTACCTAACTTTCCCAAATGTTAATGTCTTACAAAACATAGTACATTCATAAAAAACCAGGAAATTACCACTGATATCATACTATTAACTACAGACTTGATTCAGATGTCATCAGATAGCTCACGAATACAGCTTTTCCTAGTCTAGGATACAAACCAGGGTCCCCATTCCATTTAGTTGTTATGTCCCCTTACTCTCCTCCTGTTGAAAGGTTGCTGCTGCAAGACGTGTGTTATGCCGGGATTCGTGACCTCCAGATGAGAGGATTTTGATCCAGGGTCAGAGAGGAGGCTTGACTACTTGGAGCTTTTTGTGTAGCAAAGTTTTATTAAAGTATAACAGAGATATGGAAAGCTTCTGACAGACATCAGAAGGGAACAAAAAGAGTGCCCCCTTGCTAGTTTTTAGCAAGGTGTTTTATGTCTGTTAGAAAGCTAGTATCAGGTAAGAGAGACACTTCCACGCTGAGGGAGTTGCACCAGGCCCCTCCCACAATATGCAGTTGTGAGATAGGATCGAACAAGGTGTATCATCCTCCGGCCTTGAATCAATTGACATGAATATTGGTTTGTTGAGCCATTATCAACCCAAGGTTTGAGAAAAGAAAAAAAAGAATAGTCTTAGGCAGAACCGGTTTCCACAACAGAGAAGGGAAAAAAAAAAGTCTGCCACTTGCAGTTCTGGCCTTCCTACCTGTTACCCACTCACTATGGGGGTCAGTTCCTCAGTCTCTGTCATGCATGACCTTGATACCCTGGAAGAAAATGTCTCTCAGTGTGGGTTGTGTGCTGTCCTTATGTTAGGATTCACCTAGAGACCAGTCCTTTTTAAAATCTCACTCGTGAAACCAGTTAACTAAAATGTCGCAAAACTTCACTGAATTGTGTGATTTAGAGAAAGCATTGAGTTGGCCAGAAAAAAAATTATTGCAAACTGACTTGTTGCCAGATTTTCTCTAACCCACTTCCCCATATTCAAATCTATCCACTCAAAGTTGGGGGTTGTATTACACCAGGTATAATGTATATATATTACACCTGGGTGCATTATACCAGGTGCTACTGCTTGTACCCAGCTGTCTGGGACAAATTTGGGTTTTTCTGTAACAGCTTACGACAAACTCAAACAAACTTTTTTGCCAACTCAATACAAATTAAACAAGCAACTCTTCTTTGAGAGCTTCTGGAAATTGCCTTTTCCAAGAGTATTCCATGTGCTCTGCTACCTCAGTTTCTTCTTTTGCAGCCAGAGCAAGGGAAAAATAATGCCTTTTTCTTTCTCTTATTTGAGAGGAGTAAAATCAAGTGGCAGGTTAAATTCAGAGTCCCCGCAACTAGAAAATGGATGGTTATTTTCCGTGCCAACGTGTGCTCTCTGGCGAAGTAGAAATTTGCCATCGACAGCTAGATGTGAGCAGTAGCACCTGCTGTAATACACCCATATATATGATATATATGACACACCTGGTGTAATGCAACCCCCAGCTGTGAGTGGATAGATTTGAATATGGGGAAGTGGGTTACAGAAAATCTGGGAACAAGTCAGTTTGAAATAATTTTTTTTCTTGTTGTGACTTTTTGTAACTTTCTAAAATATCAAATAGTGCAAAGGGATGGCAGGGGACAAGCACAGTTCTGCCAGGGACACTTTGTCCTTTTTGTACAGCAAATCCTGGGATTATGGAAATATAGTGATTATTTAGATAAGGTCATTTAATTAATTTTGGGTGTAGTGACCTTACCATTCTACTCACGTGTGACCAGTGTCCTCACCAGAGGCTGTGTCAGAGAAAGCCAAATAGGGGCCTGGACTTACATTCTACCCCGCTAACCCCCGCACCCCCCGACCCAAGTAATAAGGCGCCCTCCCTGCCTGAGGTGGGGGTGGGGGAGTGTCAGAGGACATCTAGTGGAGAAAGAGAATCAGGACTTCCTCCACCTCTCAGGAGTAACCTGTACACCCCCACATACAATGGGGAGCAGCAATGAGACACTCTATCTCCTCACAGTCAGGAAGGTGTTGGTGGAGACCCAGTGGGGAGCCAGAACTCCCATCCATATCCAGTGGTAACTCTTTCCAATTTATTTTATGAAGCTAGTATTACCTTGATTCCAAAACCAGACAAAGACCATAAAAAACAGAGAACTACAGACCAATACCCCTCATGAATATAGATGCAAAATTCTTAAAATATTAGCCAATAGAATTAAGCAGTATATTAGACAGAGAAGGCAATGGCACCCCACTCCAGTACTCTTGCCTGGTAAATCCCATGGACGGAGGAGCCTGGTAGGCTGCATTCCATGGGGTCGCTACGAGTCAGACATGACTGAGCGACTTCCCTTTCACTTTTCACTTTCATGCATTGGAGAAAGAAATGGCAACCCACTCCAGTGTTCTTGCCTGGAGAATCCCAGGGACGGGGGAGCCTTGTGGGCTGCCGTCTCTGGGGTCGCACAGAGTCGGACATGACTGAAGCGACTTAGCAGCAGCGGTAGCAGCAGCAGTATATTAGAAGAATTATAAACCATGAAAAAGTGGATTTGTTTCAGGGATGCAAAGAATGGTTCACACTGAAAATCAATTAATGTAATCCACCAAATTGAAAGTCAAAGAAGAACAATCATATGAATCTATCAATGCAGAAAAAACAAAATTTAATACTCATTTGTGATTAAGAACTCTCAGAAAAATTGGCATAGAAGGAAACTTCCTGAACTTGATAAAGAGCATCTATAAAAACCCTTGCAGCTAGCATTGTATTAATATTTTCTGGTGAAAGATTGAATACTTTCCCCCTAAGATGGGCAGCAAGGTAACCGATTCACCATAGTGCAGTAAGGAAGTACAGTAAAGCAAGAAAAGTAAATAAAAGTCATACAGATTGTAAAAGAAGAAATAAAACTGTCCCTAATTTGCAGATTATATGATTGACTACATAGAAAATCCCGAGGAATCCACAAAGCACTCCCAGAACTAATAAGTGAGCTCAGCAGGACACAGAATATGTGATAACACACACATATCAGTCTTTTTCTATATCCTAGCAATGAGCTTGTGGATATAGGAATCTAAAACAATACCATTCATAGTTGCTCAAAAGAATGAGTTACTTGGATATAAATATAACAAATTACACACGATTTGTACATTGAAAACTACATAATGCTGATGAAAGAAATCAAAGATCTAAATAAATGGAGACCCACACTATGTTTAGAAATTGAAAGGCTCAAAAGAGTAAAGACATTGATTTCCCCTAAACTGATACACAAGTTTGGCATAATTTCTATAAAAATTTCAGTCAGATTTTTATAGATAAAGACAAGATTATTCTAAAACTTATATGAAAAGGCAAAGGAAATAGAAGAGTAAAAACCATTTTGAAAAAGAAAAATAAGGTGGGAATGCATGGTTCAGTGAAACAGAGAATCCAGAAACAGAGCCACACGGATTTGCTCAACTAGAATTTGACAAAGATCAGTTCAAAGAATTTGCACAATCAGTTCAATGGAGGAAGGATAACATTTTCAAAAAATGAGACTGCAGCATGGATATTCGCAGGCAGAGGCTTACCAACTTTGACTTAAGTTTCACATTTTATACAAAAGTTAACTCACAGTGGATCATGGGTTTAAATTGTAAAACAAAACTATAAAACTTTTAGAAAAAAAATAGGAGAAAATCATTAGTTTGGGGCATAGGCACAGAGTTCTGAAACTTGACACCAACCGTTTGGCCTTAAAAGGAAAAATTAAATAATCAGAGTCATCACAATGAAACACCATTTCTCTACATAAGATCCTGTTAAGAGGATGAAAAGACAAGTTATGAGCTAGGAGAAAATATTTGCATATTACATATGCAACAAAGGACTAGCATCTGGAACATATAATGAACTCTCAAAACTCAATAGTAAAAGAACAATCCAGTAAGAATATGCACAAAAGACATAAAGAGACGTTTTATCGAAAGGGATATACTGATGGCAGATAAGCACATGAAGAGATGTTCAACATTATTAGCCCTTAGAGAAATACAAATTAAGACCACAGTGGATATCTTTACACAGTTACCAGCATGGTTAAAATGAAAAATAGTGATACTGCGAAATGCTGGTGAGGATATAGAGAAACTGGATCACTCATACATTACTGCTGGGAATGTGGAATGCTATAGCCATTCTGGAAAACAGTTTGAAAGTCTGTTAAAAAAACTAAACATGCAACTACTGTATGACCCAGCAATTGCTCTCCTTGGCATTTACCCAAGAGAAAAACAAATTCACACAAAAGCCTATACAGGAATGTTCCTAGAAGCTTTATTTGTAATAGTCCTAAAAACTGGAAGCAACCCGGATGACCTTGGTCCATGGAATACAATTTAGCAATAAAAAGGAACAAATTATTGAAACGTGACAATCCGATGAATCTCTAGAGAATTATACTGGGTGAAAATAACCAACCCCAGGAATGTTAATGCTGTATGATTCCATTCTTGAAATGACAAAATTATAGAGGTGGAGAACAGATGAACGGATTAGTAGTTAGAGGATGTTGGAATGTGTGGCTATAAAAGAATAATGCAAGGGATCCTTGTGATGGAACTGTTCTGTATTTTCACTGCATATGTCAATGTCCTGGCTATGATACCGTACTAGAGTTGTGCAAAATGCTACCAGTAGGGGTAATTGGGTAAAGGGTACAGGACATCTCTCTGTATTATTTCTTAACTTTATGTGAATCTAAAATTATTTCAAAATAAAAAACTATCAGGAAGCCACATAAAATCTAAGGATTAAGACACTGAATTTGTACAAGGCTTTATTACCAAAGGGCTATTGCTGGAAGGCTCTCCCTACACAGTGGCAAAAATGGCCACTATGACTGCTAGCCCACTTTCTCCCAGACTAATAACCCTGGAGGAAACAGGCCCTCCTCAGTGGTATCAGCAGGTAGTCCTCAGGGGTTTGGGGTGGGAATAGTGGAATGCTCACTGATGCCTGAGGGTCTGCTGAGTTGCTTCTGCTCTAGAACAAGGGCTTCCCTCATAGCTCAGTTGGTCAAGAATCCGCCTGTGCAGGAGACCCCAGTTCGATTCCTGGGTCAGGAAGATGCCCTGGAGAAGACCCACTCCAGTATTCTTCAGCTTCCCTGGTGGCTCAGTTGGTAAAGAATCCACCTGCCAATGTGGGAGACCTGGGTTTGATCCCTCGGTTGGGAAGATTCCCCTGGAGAAGGGAAAGGCTACCCATTCCAGTATTCTGGCCCGGAGAATTCCATGGACTATACAGTCCATGGGGTCGCAAAGAGTCGGACACAACTGAGTGACTTTCACTTTCAGAACAAGGTCTGGTGTGACCGCAGCCTCTGGTCATGGCTTTCTTTCCTCTTTCAGAGGCTCGCTGCTGTTTTACTCTGCACCCTTTGTCCCTGTTGGCCATCGGACTTACGCTGCTTCAGTGGACCCGGTAAGTGGCATCCTGGCTACCTGGGAACCAGCCAGGTGGTCAGAGGCCTCCTTCTGGGCTCCCAGGCTCTAAGCCACCCTCAGAGCAAGGGCTTCCCTGCTTCCAGGGCACTCAGAGCCATCTGTCACTTGCTGAACAACCCCCAACCCCATCAAATGAAGTTAGGGGTTAAGAGTTTAGATTCTAAAATCTCTCAGGCCCAGTTTCAGTTCTGGCTTTATCACTAATGATGTTGGGTATTTTAAAATGTCTGTATCCTCACTTGAAACACGATGTAATAATCACATTTAGTGTATGGAGATATTGTGAGATTTAAAGTAATGCATGCATAGTGCCTTGCATGATAAGTACTCAATACTTGATGAGGAAGATGTCAGTAATGCTGGTGATGCTGATGATAGTGAATGCAGATGAGGAAACTGAGGTCCAGAAGGGAGGTGACTTTCTCAAGCAATGACACTAGTTGGTAGCAGAGTCTGGGTTAGAACCTGTCTCTTGATTCTGAGTCCAAGCATTTCTACTACACCATGGTGCTTCTCCAAACAGAAAAAACAGGTGGGGAGGACCAGGCCTGGCCCACTCAAGAAGCCCTAATTAATTGTTGCTGCCCAGAGGAGGCCTGGTCATTCAGCCCCCACAATCCTGGATTCCTAACGTGGAGTCTGACCTTTTGAAACAGGTTGGCAGCAAAGCTGTCCTGATCACGGGCTGTGACTCGGGATTTGGGTTCTCCTTGGCCAAGCATCTGCATTCAGAAGGCTTCCTTGTGTTTGCTGGCTGTTTGATGAAGGTAAGAGTTGAGTCATTTTCATCATCATTGTTATTTTTTGTAGGGTTTTAAAATTGTAGTCAAATACACATAGCATAAAATTTACCATCTTAACCATTTTTAAATGTATAGTTCAGTGGTAATAAATATATTCACATTATCGTGCAATCATCACCTCCATCATCCTCATAACACTTTTCATCTTGTGAAACTGAAAGTCTATACCTAATATAAACATTAACTGTCATTTTTCCCTCCCCTCCAGGCCCTGGTAATCACTATTACGGTTTCAGTCTTTATCAATTTGACTACTCTAAGTACCTCATATAAGTGGACTCATGCAATATTTGCCTTTTTGTGACTGGCTTATGTCACTTGGCATAATGTCCTCAAAGTTCATCCATGCTGTAGCATATTACAAAATTTCCTTTTTAAGGCTGGGTAATATTCCATTGTATGTATATATATTTTGCTTATCTGTCCATCTGTTGATGGACACTTGGGTTTCTTCCAACATTTTGGCTATTGTAAATAATGCTGCTATGAACATGGGTGTACAGATATCTCAAGATCCTGCTTTCAATTCTTTGGGGGTATATACCCACAAGTAGAATTACTAGATCATATGAAAAGCAAAATGGCTGTCTGAGGAGGCCTTACAAATAGCTGTGGAAAGAAGAGAAGTGAAAAGCAAAAGAGAAAAGGAAAGATATAAGCATCTGAATGCAGAGTTCCAAAGAATAGCAAGGAGAGATAAGAAAGCCTTCCTCAGCGATCAATGCAAAGAAATAGAGGAAAACAACAGAATGGGAAATGACTAGAGATCTCTTCAAGAAAATTAGAGATACCAAGGGAACATTTCAGGCAAAGATGGGCACAATAAAGGACAGAAATGGTATGGACCTAACAGAAGCAGAAGATATTAAGAAGAGGTGGCAAGAATACACAGAAGAACTGTAAAAAAAGATCTTCACAACCCAGATAATCATGATGGTGTGATCACTCACCTAGAGCCAGACATCCTGGAATGTGAAGTCAAGTGGGCCTTGGAAAGCATCACTACGAACAAAGCTAGTGGAGGTGATGGAATTCCAGTTGAGCTGTTTCAAATCCTGAAAGATGATGCTGTGAAAGTGCTGCACTCAATATGCCAGCAAATTTGGAAAACTCAGCAGTGGCCACAGGACTGGAAAAGGTCAGTTTGCATTCCAATCCCAAAGAAAGGCAATGCCTAAGAATGCTCAAACTACCACACAATTGCACTCATATCACACGCTAGGAAAGTAATGCTCAAAATTCTCCAAGCCAGGCTTCAGCAATACGTGAACCATGAAATTCCAGATGTTCAAGCTGGTTTTAGACAAGGCAGAGGAACCAGAGATCAAATTGCCAACATCCGCTGCATCATGGAAAAAGCAAGAGAATTCGACAAACATCTATTTCTGCTTTATTGACTACACCAAAGCCTTTGACTGTGTGGATCACAATAAACTGTGGAAAATTCTGAAAGAGATGGGTATACCAGACCACCTGACCTGCCTCTTGAGAAACCTATATGCAGATCAGGAAGCAAGAGTTAGAACTGGACATGGAACAACAGACTGGTTCCAAATAGGAAAAGGAGTACGTCAAGACTGTATATTGTCACCCTGCTTATTTAACTTCTATGCAGAGTACATCATGAGAAACGCTGGGCTGGAAGAAGCACAAGCTGGAATCATGATTGCCGGGAGAAATATCAGTAATCTAAGATACACAGATGACACCACCCTTATGGCAGAAAGTGAAGAGGAACTAAAAAGCCTCTTGATGAAAGTGAAAGTGGAGAGTGAAAAAGTTGGCTTAAAGCTCAACATTCAGAAAACGAAGATCATGGCATCTGGTCCCATCACTTCATGGGAAATAGATGGGAAACAGTGGAAACAGTGGCTGACTTTATTTTTTTGGGCTCCAAAATCACTACAGATGGTGATTGCAGCCATGAAATTAAAAGACTCTTGCTCCTTGGAAGGAAAGTTATGAGCAACCTAGATAGCATATTAAAAAGCCAGAGACATTACTTTGCCAACAAAGGTCCGTCTAGTCAAGGCTATGGTTTTTCCAGTGGTCATGTATGGATGTGAGAGTTGGACTGTGAAGAAAGCTGAGCGCCGAAGAATTGATGCTTTTGAACTGTGGTGTTGGAGAAGACTCTTGAGAGTCCCTTGGACTGCAAGGAGATCCAACCAGTCCATCCTAAAGGAGATCAGTCCTGGGTGTTCATTGGAAGGACTGATGCTGAAGCTGAAACTCCAATACTCTGACCACCTCATGCAAAGAGTTGACTCATTGGAAAAGACCCTGATGCTGGGAGGGATTGAGGGCAGGAGGAAGGGGACGACAGAGGATGAGATGGCTGGATGGCATCACCAACTCAATGGACATGAGTTTGGGTGAACTCTGGGAATTGGTGATGGACAGGGAGGCCTGGCGTGCTGCTATTCATGGGGTCACAAAGAGTCAGACACAACTGAGCGACTGAACTGAACTGAACTGAACTGAAAGGGTGTGAGGTGATACCTCATCATAGTTTTGGTTTGCGTTTCCCACACAAATTTTGATGTTGAGCATCTTTTGATGTGCTTATTGGCCATTCATATATCTTCCTTGGAGAAATGTCTATTGAAGTCCTTTTTTAATGGAATATTTTTGTTGTTGTTGTCGTAGGAGTTCTCTATATATTCTGGATATTAAGTCCTTACCAGATATGTGATTTGTAAATATTTTCTCCCACTCTATAGGTTGCCTTTTTATTCTGTGGATACTGTCTTTTGATATACAAAATTTAAAAATTTTTATGAAGTCCAATTTACCTATTTTAAATTTTGTTACCTGCACATTTGGTGTCATATCCAAGAAATCATTGCCAGATTCAGTGTCATGAAGTTTTGCTCTATGTTTTCTTCTAAGAGTTTTATTGTTTTGGGTCTTACATACGTGTAGGGTTTTGGTCCATTTTGAATTAATTTTTGTGTATGGTATTAGGTAAGGGTCCAATTTCATTCTTTTACATGTGGATATCTGGTTTTCCCAGCACCATTTGTTGAAAAGACTGTCCTTTCCCCTTTGAGTGGTCAAGGCACCCTTGTCAAAAATCATTTGACCATATGTATTACGGTTTATTTATGGGCTCTCTATTTTATTCCACTGATCCATATGTCTGTCTTTATGCCAATACTAGGCTATTTCGTAGCTTTGTAGTAAGTTTCAAAATCAGTGAGTCTGAGTCCTCCAGTTTTGTTCACTTTTTTTGAGATTGTTTTGGCTATTTGGAATCCCTTGGGATTGCCTATGAATTTTAGGATGGGTTTTTCTATTTCTGTAAAAAACAAAATCACTAAGATTTTGACAGGTATTCGATTAGATCTTAAACTGCTTTGAGTAGTAGATGTTTTAACAATATTAGGTCATCTGATTCATGAACCTAGGATGTGTTTCCATTTATTTCTATTATCTTTCATTTCATTCATAAATGTTTTGTAGTTTTCATAGTGCAAGTCTCTCACCTTCTTGGTTAATTTAATTCCTAAGTATTTTATTCTTTTTTGATGCTATTGTCATGGAGTTGTTTTTGTGATTTCCTTTTTAGGCCGTCATTGTTTATGTATAGAAATGCGCCTGATTTTTGTGTGTTGACTTTTGTCCTGCTACTTTGTTGAATTCATTTTTGAGTTCCAACAGGCTTATATTTTTGTGGAATCTTTAGGGTTTTCTACATGTAAGATCATATCATCTGCAAGCAGATAGTTTTATTTCTTCCTTTCCAGTTTGGATATCTTTATTTTTCTTGCATAATTGCTACAACTTCCAGTAAGGTAGAATAATATTCAGTAATATTGAATAGAAGTGGTTAGATTGCCCAAAATCAACTGCAGTTTACCATCCATTCATTCTCCTGGAAGTTGCAAGCCTTAACAGATTCTAGATTCTAACAGACAAGTTACATCAGACAGAGTCTGCAAGTGCACTGTCTAGGTGAAGAGGCAGATTCCTGGTGCTTCCTAATCTGCCATCTTCCCAGAATCTTACATCAAGCTGTATATTTAATATCAGTACTGCCCAGAACCTGGGCCAGTGTTTGTGGTCGGTTTCAATTGCTTTGCCAACAACTGGCTCATCTGTTGCTTAAAAACAGCTGATATCTTTTCCATTCTCTTCAGTGTCCCTTATTCTTCATAGCTTCATTCATTCATTCATTTGTCAAATGCTAATGATGTGCCTGACACTTTGTTAGATGCTGAAGAAGAGTGAGACCTGATCCCTGTCCCCAAGGAGCATTGTCCAGTGATGGGACCATCATGCACAGACACAGCTGGAAGAATTAGAGTGGAGAGTGTTCTCAGTGCTGTGCAAAGAATGCTTAATGAGAATACATAGAAGGAAGGGGGCTTCCCACGTGGCACTAGCGGTTAAGAACCTGCCTGCCCATGTAGGAGACGGAGGAGACGCAAGGCAAGGATTAAGTCTGGCATGACAGAAGGGGTGACATTTGTTCTGGGCCATGGAGAATGAATAATTCTGTCATAAATGGAGACTTGAGAGGAAAACCAGTCAGACAGAAGGAATAACCTAACCATATGCTTGGAAGCATGAGGCTCCACTGGGACTCATAAAGTAGAATTTAGGGGGCATGAAAGGAAGCACTGGGACATGAAGTTGCAAAAGTAATTAGGAGACAGTCATGCAACCATTACCACCATCCATTTTTAGAACATTTCCAGCTTTCAAAAATTTCCCTCTTTGATTATGTACATACCTATCCACTCCTCCCTCTAGTCTTAGGTAGCCACTGATTTCTGTCTCTTTAAATTTGCCCTTTTGGACTATTCAAATAAATAGAATCATACAATAAATAGTCTTTTGTGCCAAGTTTATTTTACTTAGCATACTGTGTTTGAGATTCATCCAATTGTAGACTATATCAGTAGTTCATCCCTTTTTACTACTGATTAGTATTTTAGTATATGAATATGCTACATTAAGGGCTTATGCTACATTAACTCACTCTGGTATTCTTGCCTGGAAAACCCAATGGACAGAGAAGCCTGGCAGGCTACAGTCCAAAGGGTCGCAAAGAGTCAGGCACAATTAAACGTGCAGGCACGGCATATGCTAAATTTAAAATTTTACTAATTGATAAATATTTGGATAAAAGTGTTTGGACTTTTGGCCTTTATGAATAATGTTGCTGTGAATATTCACATACATGTCTCCATGTAGATGTATTTTTACCTGGTTCCTTTTAGTGGAATTTGGACACCATCATCTGGGTATTAGATGTGATCGTTGCTAATGGGGCATTGCTTCTCCTTGATCACCTCAGTGGCCAAAGCTGGAATGTGTATATAATCATACACACATTTATATGTTCATATACTGTATCTGTCTCCTACATACATTTCCTATAAATATTACACACACACACACACACACAATCCATAAGGTTGTCCTGACTTATTCCAATTCATCACAGTAGCATTCTTCCTGCTTCCCTCATTCCATATTTCTTTCTTCTTTTCCTGTAGTTAGAATGCTGACTCCCAACTATGTGGATATATATTAATCAATTTAATTAATCCTACAATACATACACAAATGCTTCAGAATTGCTACATTCATACACTACAAACAGCAAAGCTACTAAGTTGTTGTGTCCGTTTGTATCCTGTGAGAAGCAGGTGCCAAAACAGGATTAGATGTATTAAGAAATTGATTTAGGAAATGCCTGTAATGGCTAAAGAGAATGGAGGAGGAAGAGTCAGGGAAGTCCTTTAGACTGCAATGCAGGTCTTTGAAAAGAAATTGGAAGGAAGAGGATTAGGTAGGCAGAGCTCAGACTGCAGAACAGTCTGAGAGTCTCAGCTGGGATGATGGAGAGTCCCAAGGCAAAGGTTATTTGTTAGAGGAGACCTGTCTCGGGCAGGAATGGCCCAGTAGCATCCTGTCATGCTTGGTCATTGGCTGAGAGCAGCCTAGGCACACATGGCCATGGCCATGGCATTCCTGCCAAAGTAGATCTGAAGGTGCAGCAGCATGGGACCTTCTCTTAGCTGCTCCCACAGCAGGTTATCCTGAAGGGAAGTCTGCTCTGGTCCCCACAGTGTAGCCTAAGATTTCTGTAAGTGTTTTTTAATCTGTTGCTCAAAGGTATACAAAGTACTGTGTTTAAAAGTTACTTGGATTAATTAATATTATTATTAAATTGGAGTAGGAAATGGCAATCCACTCCAGTATTCTTGCCTGGAAAATCCCACAAAGGAGCCTGCAAGACTGCAGTTCATAGGGTCACAAAGAGTCAGACACGACTGAGAGACTGAGCATATGTACATACATTATTATATTATTTATTTGAAAAAATAGTTTGATTCATTTATTTGTATTTTGTTCCTCCCTATTCTTCTTGATTTATTTAGTTTTAGAAGATGCAAACATTAACAAGGATCTAAAGCTAAAATTATTTAAAAAGGTAAACTCAAAGTAATGTTACTCCACCACCTCCTATTTTTTTCTACTCTATTCTTTCATTTCCACCTTCATAAACATTTGCGTACTGTATGCTCTCATTTTTACCTAAAAAACTTACTGATATATCTTGGAAACCACCCCCATGTGAGTTCACAGAGATCTTTTTCACTTTTTTTAAATAGCATCTCAGTGTTCCATGTGTGGGTGGACCACAGTGGACTCCAACAGGTTCCTATATATTTACTAACATGTAGGTTTTTTCCAATATTTTGCAATTATCAATAATGCGACAATGAAGAACTTTGTGAATAGGTATTTTTTTCACATATTGTTGGAAGTTTATCTTTAGGGTAAATTCCTAGGAGTGAGGTGACTCTTCAGTCAAGGGTTAATGAAATACGTCATCATTTTAAAAGATATCCCCCAATTTCCTATCATAGGGGTTGTGTAATTTTACATTCCCACCAGTAATGTATGAAAATACCTGTTTCTACATACTTTCACTGATAAGAGTATGCTTTAAACTTTTGATTTTTGCCAGTCTGATAAATGAGAACTGTATCTCAGTATAGTTGTAATTTGTATTTCTTTTACTGTGAGTCGGAGAAGGCAATGGCACCCCACTCCAGTACTCTTGCCTGGAAAATCCCATGGATGGAGGAGCCTGGTAGGCTGCAGTCCATGGGGTCGCTAAGAGTCGGACACGACTGAGCGACTTCACGTTCACTTTTCACTTTCATGCACTGGAGAAGGAAATGGCAACCCACTCCAGTGTTCTTGCCTGGAGAATCCCAGGGACGGGGGAGCCTGGTGGGCTGCCGTCTATGGGGTCGCACAGAGTCGGACACGACTGAAGCAACTTAGCAGCAGCAGCAGTTACTATGAGTGCTTCTCTTGCTGGTCTTTGAAGTCATGACCCAGAAGCTGCATTTATGGCACCTGTGCTCTCTCTGTATTGGCCAGAGCTTAGTCACATGGCCTGCCTGCCTGCTAGGGAGGCTGGTAAATGTAGTCGTTATTCCGAAACAATATGTACCGTGCTTGAAGTCAGGGGTTTTACTGCTATAGAAGAAGGGAAGAATGGGTATTAAGAACAACTCATTGTCTCTGTTCAGTGGGTGAAACATTTTTCTTCATTTTGAAGGCAGTAGGAACCCTGGGAAGGAATTTTTTTCACTAGGTTTAATATCTATAAAACAATATCCATGCAATGTAAAAAATTTCAATAACGTAGCAAGCGCAGGTAATAATTTGCATTGTCATGGTTTGAACATATTTCCAGATCAGAGAAGAGTTTGTCCTTTCAACGTTTATTTCTTTTGAATTTTGAAAGTAGTACATATTCATAATAGACTCAAACAATATAGAAGTGTGTGATATGAAAAAGTAAAGCCTTTGCTTTCAGCTGTCTTGCCCCGCCCGTGTGCGCCTGGGCGTGCAAGCTCAGTCACGTCCGACTCTCTGCAACCCCATGGCAACTGCAGTCCATCTGTGCCCTTTATTTCTCGCTTTTGTCATTACAAACAAAGCCACAGTGAATAGTCTCGTACCTGGCTTTGCAGGCTTTCATTAGTGATTGTTAGAAAAAATTTCTAGATGTGAAAGTGCTAGGTGGAAAGATTTTAGAATTTATTCAAATCTGCCAGATTGTTCCCCATAAAAGCTATACCAGGGCTACTCCCTCTAATGGTGAAGGCAGGGCTCAGAATGCCTCTGATCGGGCTTTTATCAGGGAATGCCAGCAGCCTCTCTCTTGACTCATCCATTGGTTACTTCTCAGGCCATTATCAGCAGCTTTGACTAAACAAACCACTCTTGCTTACAACGCTTTGTTTCTTGGTTTCATGGACACCCTGCTCTCTAGGTTTTTCTTCATCCCCTTTGCTGGCTTCTCCTTTGGCTCATTTTGTAATATTACAGTGCCCCAGTCTTGCTCCTCTTGTCTCCATGCTTCTAATATATGTGACAGATGCTCATGGATAACACGTGCCAAGTGTCCTCACCTTCTGCCTTGAGGTGTGCTAGGCTGCCTAACAGTAAAATGCTGAGAAACCATGAAACCTTTCTGCTGGGATTAGCCCCTGACCTGCCTCAGTGTTGTAATAAATTGATACAAAAGAGGTTGGAAGTTTAGAGATGGTAGTTAGAGTATATTTTCCCTCTAGTCTCAAGTAAAATGAGGTGGGCTTCAGGGAGCTTACTTGGAGAGCTTACCTTTTGTGCCTTGGTGATTAGAGGTCACAAAATGATGTGTTAATGTTTACCAAAACAAGTCTAAAAGCCTCCAGATGAGGCCAGAGTGGCTCATCTGGAAGCAGAGCGAACATAGCCCCAATGAGAGAGGATTGTCCTTCCACCCAACCAGGACACTGCTGCCTGGATGTGAACAGTGGGAGAGTTGCCTGGAGACACCTTAAGGGTATGAGATGCAGTGAGACTCCTGAGAGGCTGTGTGTGATCCCAGACAAAGCGGCGTCCCACTGAAGCCAGGGCTGAGGCAGGAGACACCTCTGTAGAGGAGGGAGTGGTCCTGTGGAGGGATCTGTGTGGAAGTCTCAAAAGTGTCCCAAGAAGGGAGGGCCATCTCTGGTGCGTCTGCTGTCCCAGGGCACCAGGAGCAGACGACGATGGCACCCCCACCCCCCAGAAGACTATGGTCTCGCCCTTTCATTGGCCAGTCCCCGCATCCAAGTCTGAAAGGGTCAGAGATTAAGGAACAGGAGACAAGGACGAGCTCGAAAATAGTGAGACGCACAGTTTCCAGCCCTGCTAGTTGGCACCCCACTCCCACACCCTACCCTGCCAGGCCCAGGTCAAGGCAGGCTCTAAGCTGGATATAAGTTTGAGGGTTTGGGCATTCAAGCCAGGCTGTACTGGAGTTAGTGGATCAGTAGACTGAACCAGACTCTCTGCCAAAACAAAAAAGTTCTCTGTTAATCTGGGAATGAATGCAAAAGTTACCAGACAAGTCTGGTAAAAAGTTACAAGTCTGCCTGAATGTTCATCCAGGGGTGGAAAAATAGCTTACAGATGTAGTTTAAAGGGATTACATAAGAAATGGGTTTATCAAGAAACTGGTTACACGGGCACCAACGCTGAAGGACCAAATGCTTGTCCCTAAGCAGCAAGACAGATGTGGACACACACAGAAACCCTGGAGCGAGAAGGTGGAATGATCAGACAGTGCAGCCTGAGCCCTGGGACAGGAGGATCCAGAAGGGGACAGACTGCCAAGGGCTGCGGGCTGTGGGCTGAGGGGGTTGGGAAAAGGCTCCTTTGAACAGCTGAAGGCCAACCGACAGTCAGGGAAGCCAGACGTGGAGGCTGCTCAGGGGCTGATGAGGATGTGGGATGGCGTGGGATGGCGGGGCGGGGGGGCGGAGAGGGGGCGGCTTCTCTCCTGGGGGCCTGAATGCTGAGCTGGAAGCTGTGGTTTTCTCTTTGAGAAGGCTCTTAGCTGTCAAGCAGCCAAACTATGTTCCTGTGGGCACCCTAACCTGGATTGGGGGCCACCCTAACCCAGAGTGGGGTGGGGTTCTCCCCCGGGGGCTGCAGGGGCGTTGGCTTGATGCTAGCAAGAGGCACAGGAGAGGTCTGGAGTGGGGTTCTAGAGTTGTTTGTTGCATGATGGTGGCAGGGTTAACAGAGGTCAGAGGAGGAACAGCACTCAGCGCCTGGTCATCTCAGCTGGAATCGTTCTATTGGAGCAGACATCAGCGGCCCTCGGAGACTTGGGCCATGCAGACTCTATCCTCAGGGGCTTTTGAGGATCCCTGATACAAAGACTGAATTAAAACAAGATAGGTGTTTTCCTGATGCCCGTCTGCTGTCTGTGGGAAAGAGAGGTGTCTGTGGGCAGCCCCTCCAGCCTCTGGACTTGAAGACAGCGTCTGGGCAGTTCTTCTCTGGTGGACCCCTGGGGGATGGCAGTAGGCGCTCACCCCTGTCTGCTCCCCGGAGCTGGAGCACCATGCCGATTAGGAAGACCGGCACATCCAGGGGTTCACAGGGCCAAGTCTTGGGCAAACCAGGCCTCACCCTCGCTGCTCTGTGCAGTGGTGACTCTGATGTATCTGGTGTTCCTGGTGCCAGGCAGGGCAGAGGCTCAGGGAGCCATGCTGCTGAGTCTTCCAGGGCCTCTGGGGAGGCTCCCTGGAGAAGTTGACAGTTTAGGGGTGGAAGAGATATTAGAGGGGGGTCAGCCTGATGTCCTGCCTGATGCCTGCGTTTTCTCTGTACCGTGTTCTCCCATCCCATCCAGACAGACCCCACATCCATCCTCATTGTCTGAACACCTCCAGGGTAGCCCATGCCATCTCCAGACTGTGAGAGTCACTCCTCGTCTTGAGCTGAATTTGACTTCCCTGCCCTGATTCTGTTTTCCGGGCTGCACAGGACAAGTGGGCCCCCCTGCCATCCTGTTCTCCCAAGTCCTCTCCAGAGAGATTATCCTCTCCAGCACTGGTGGACTAACGTGATAGAGAGCCTCCCCATTCTCTCCTCAGTCCCTCTGACATTCATGATGTGGGTTCTTCAGGCCTGGGGTTAGGGGCCTCCTGTTTCAAACCACTGATGGCACTCAGCCCATCTTGTAGAGAACTTTGCTCCACAGCCGTCCTCACGCTCCCTGCTCTGGCCTTGCCAGGGATGTTTGTTCAGTACCAGATGGAGCCCAGGCCAGCCCTTGGCTGAGTGACTTTTCTCAGTGGTCCATGGAACAGGGAGGCATCTCTCCGTCCCTTCGTCTTCTGGCAGCTACTCCTGTCCTCTCCTAAGATGCATCACTGTTCCATGGGCCACTGAGAAAGGCCCACGGATGGGAGGACTAAGGAGATAGTGCATTTCAGACAGCACAGTGTGAAGCACAGTAAACAATAGATGATGTCTGCTTTATTCAGATCCTGCATCTGCTCACCGCTGCCCCCAAGCAGGCCCTTGCCTGACTCTTCAGCCTCACATCCCACCACTTCCTCTACCTCTGCTGTGCCTTCAGTGGCTTGTGGTAGGACTGGAGTCATCCTCTTCAGGAAGTGCTTGGTCCCCGGGCTCCGCTCTGGTTCATGTCCTCGGCTGGCACTGCTTTTGGAGGCCCTTCCCTGCCCGCCCCACTTTCTGTGCAGCCTCCTGCCTCCCACAAGCTTTCACGCAGCATAGTTGCCCAGTCTTGTCTGCTCACACATCTGCCTCCTTCCTTAAAACATGACTCTTTGAGAACAGAGGCTATTATTTATTTTCACGTCTGTGTTATTAGCACAGTGCTTGAACATGATAGAGGCCCAAGACATGAGCGCTGAGTGAGTGACACTTTTCTCTTGTTGAATAATACTTGAATTTGCATAGTGCTTTGTCATTAGGAAGGTTTTTTTTTTAAAAGCGAGTTCCTCATGCCATTAACCCGAGAAGGTCAGTGCAGGTGGCGATGCCCTTGGAAATGGTGGTGTCTGGAAAAAATGGGCCCCTTTTAAGGGATGCACCTGAGTGCACAGAGCCTGGTTCGTGACCCAGCTGCAGTTGCAGTCTGGCTCTGGTCAAGCTGGTGTGACTGGCTCTTGGCTTAGAACAGAGGTGACTGGCTGGCAACCTGCTGGTCACATGCAGCTGTGAGTGTGCTTTGGCATGCAGTGGCTTTTTTTTTTAAGGGTAATTTTTCTAACACTTGGAACATTAGGAGATCCTAGTTACTAGCTTAAAAATCTAAGCGTCTGGCAGCCCTGGGATTGCATACCCACATGGACAACAACTGGCGGGGTGAGAGGGCGTGTGCTCTGTTCCTGAGCCCCACCCTCCCCACTGTCTGATCCCCACATGCCTGGCCCTGGTCCGTACTGGATTTGTGACCTCTGCTGGGAGACAGCATCCTGCCGGGGGGCTTTGGGGGCTTGTGTCTGAGGCACTTAGTTTGGTATTTGATGTGCCACTGTGCTCAGGGATTGACTAGAACCATTTACTGGTGGAGCAGGTCCAGGTGGGTCCCCAAAGACCACCCCCTGAGGCTGTTAATAAGCTGTGCACAAGCCCCAGGCTTTGGTTGGGACCGGGGGCAGTTCCCTGCCTTGGCCCTGGTCCTCATCCCGCAGGCTGGGTGGGAAGGAGGCAGGTGCGGCAGCTCCTCTCTTCTCCCCAGGACAAAGGGAGTGATGGGGTCAAAGAGCTGGACAGCATGAAGAGTGATCGCTTAAGAACTGTCCAGATCAACGTCTGCAAAAGCGAAGAGGTGGATAAAGCGGCGGAGGTCATCCGCTCAAGCCTGGAGGACCCTGAGAAAGGTAAGGGCGCCTTGGGGCAGTGGGGGTGGCTGTTCTGAGGGGACCCTCCCCAAACACCCTCTTCCATATGCTAACATCCTGCCAAAAGACAACTTTGTCTCTTGTTTGGGCTCTTCATCCTGCTGCAGAGTGGAGGAAATAGGTTAAATTTCACACTGCACTGAGGCTATACAGACCAACCCAGCCAATCCTCATTGAGTGCAAGCTCTGGGAGCTGGGCTGATGCTGGGGACACAAAGATGGCCAAGACGTAGCCCCTGACCCCAGGGACCTCACAGTTCACTGGGGAGTTGATCCATATCCCCTCTCGGAGTGCAACATGGGACAGAGGGACATAGCCTGGTCTTGGGGTGGGCTGGGGGAGGGTCAGCCAGGGCAGATTGGCAGAGCACAGGACGGGCATTCCAAGTGGGAGGGAGAGCGTGAACAGTGATGGGGAGCATACAGGCTGTGCTGAAGGGCAGCCAATCAGGGTCAGGCTGGCAGTTGTGTTGGCAGCACATGAGATCAGGCAGGGAGGTCGTGCAGGGCTTGGGGCCCAGGTGAAGGAGCGTGGCTGCTCTCTTGAGGGCGAGGGGAGCCGCTGAAGGGGCTTTGCTGTGAGGAATGACCTGCTCAGACTTGTAGTCTGGGGATGGTGGTGGCAGTGTGGAGGGGAGAGCATGAGTGTGAGCCTCCTGAATTAGTACACTAGGTGTTGGAAAAGAGGAGGCACCAGATTCAAGGAGTATTGCGGAGACAGAGCCGGCTGGACTTTGTGTGTCGAGGTGAGGTAGAGGCGAGAGGTCTGTACCCCGGACAGCTGCTGCCCCGCACTGGAGGAGCAGCCAAGGGATGGTAGATGCTGACATGCCTATGCACACACCTCCTTCCCCGAAGTCTGTGGGCTGCAAATCAGGTGTGCATGGTTGGAAGTGAGACTAGGAGTGGAGGAGATGCAAGGAGGAACTCCTGGGGAACAGAAGCAATTTGGGGCCACAGAAGAGAAAGACATCTCTCAGAGAGGTTTGGTACAGTGCCCCAGGAGCTAAGGGAACAGAAAGTTGGGGGCCCATCGCCAACAGGGTCACATGCTGCAGAAAATTCTGTATTGTAAGAACTCAACTGCCCTCCCGGTCCAGGCCACGGAGGACCTTGGTGGGAGAGGCTCTGTCGTATAGCAGAGGGGAGGGGACATGGCTCTTGCAGTGGGACGGTGCTGCATTCTGGTTCTGTCACTTCTTCCAGGACATTTACCTTCGAGCTTCTTGTCAGCCCAGGCGAAAAGGGGGTGCCTTATTCAGCCCTCTGCCACCCTGCAGAGTAGGGTGGGGCAGCTCTCCGAGCCCTTACTTCAGTGGGTGGTAGGGAGCAGGCAAGTGGGGGGTGACCCGGGCCAGTGCTGGCCGCACGCTGAGCATTTATCAGTCAGGCGGAGCTGCTGTCATGCCCCAGCAGGGACCCCATGCTGGGAGGCTCTCAGAGAAGCTATCACCGATACATCACCTTGTCAGCCCAGGGCCACCCCCACCCCCACAGCAGGCCAGTCCCAGGCCCCTCTGCTCTCTGAGGAGAGGCCCGTGAGTTCCAGAACTCGCTGAACATCTGTTTAGTAATGAACAGGCAGAGCCAGGACTCCTACCCCATTAAGCAAAGGCAGGATGGGTCCCACTGGGATGATTACCAGCTTGGAAGGTACAGCCTGCCTGGCCTCCTCCCCGGTGGTAAATCCTCCTCCTGCCCGCCTTCTCTGGGTTGCCTTCATAAATGATTAGGCTGGAAAACAGCTGCAGTCAGCACCATAAACCGACTTCATCACAGCCTGTGGGTTTGTGGTGATAAAACGGCCATGGAAAGGAAGGGTCAGGGTAGAACTGAGCACAGAACAGGGCCACACTGGGGTCGGGGGCTGCTCAGGACCCTGGTCCTTGTCCTCAGCCACCAAGACGTAACAACTCTATCCCAATACTAGTCTGCCCAGTTAGCCTAACTGGGCAAGTTGGAGAGGACCCCGGGCTCCCCCTTGCCCTTGGATTGGGCTCAAATCCCAGCACCAACCCTGGTGCAGAAACTGTTCCCTGTTCTTTTTTCCACATGACGCATTCCTGCAAGGGCTGTTAAACCACTCACCATCACCTTAATTAACCAGTACTGCATTTTTTGGAAAAAAAGATTTGAAGATTTTTTAGATCTGAAAAACAAAATAAATCTGTCATATATGTGGCTGCCCAGGTCTCTCCCCTTTTCCCTTCCTTCTGCCCCCTCTCCCCTGACCGCCAACCCCTCATGGACGTTTTTTACTGGGCTGTTGTTGTTTATTATTAAGTCACTGAGCTGTGTCAGACTCTTTTGCGACCCCCCCTGGGCTACACCCCACAACTCTAGCCCACCAGGTTCCTCTGTCCGTGGGATTTCCCAAGCAAGAATGCTGGAGTGGGTTGCCATTTCTTTCTCCAGGGGATGTTTCTGACCCCTGGATCTTTCTGACAAGGGCTTAAACCCTCGTCTTCTGCATTGACAGGCAGATTCTTTACCACAGAGCCACCAGGGAAGAAGCGTTTTTCTGGGTTGCTGCTGCTAAGTCGCTTCAGTCGTGTCCGACTCTGTGCGACCCCATAGACGGCAGCCCACCAGGCTCCCCCGTCCCTGGGATTCTCCAGGCAAGAATACTGGACTGGGTTGCCATTTCCTTCTCCAATGCATGAAAGTGAAAAGTGAATGTGAAGTCGCTCAGTCGTGTCCGACTGTTACACAGTGCAAATTCCCCCCTCCTCCTCAGGCAATACTGTCTTTGACCACCAGAGGGCGCCCTCCCTGAGCTTGCAGACCAGATGCCTTCCCTAAGTCTGTGGCCACTTTTGACTCACTCCACCGATCCACCTTGACTTCCCAGATAGCGCTAGTGGTCAAGAACCCGCCTGCCAATGTAGGAGACATAAAAGACATGGGTTCGATCCCTGGGTTGGGAAGATCCTCTGGAAAAGGAAATGGCAACGCACTCCAGTATTCTTGCCTAGAAAATCCCATGGACAGAGGAGCCTGGCGGGCTACAGTCCATGGGTCTCAAAGAGTCGGACACAACTGAAGTGACTTAGCACACACACGCACACCCATCCACCTCAGCAGGAACCTTCCAGGAGACAGTCCATTCTTCCTCCCCGCCACCCCCAATTCCCCCAGCGTGGAAGGCACATTTTGATGGAGAGTCATCACATTTTGATGACGAGTTTGACGCCCTTCACCCTGGCTCTGTGGAACAGTTGCTGCCAAAGCCAGGAGAGCCAGTGGTGGTGAGATGAAGGGGATTGTCAGGTTAGAGCTGGTGAGCCTTCTGCCACCAGCCCCTTTGCTCCCCCACAGGGACCTGAGGGACCGGCCATCCAGAGCCTGTGACCAGCCCTTCCTCCACCACCATAGGGAGAGGCCAAGCAAGCGGACCAACCTGCAGGCTGTGGGCATGGCCTGATCTTGAAACCACCTCTTACCTTGCATTCAGTAAACATTTATTGAGTGCTTACTGTGTTTGGTAGTGTGCTGAGCACATGAAAGGGTGAGAGCTGGCAGAGGAAGTTTGTAGTTGGGCAAAATGGAAGTCAGTGGCTTCACGGCAAGACCTATGAGGATTCGTTATAACACTGGGGACATTATGCCATGGACAGGGAGGTCCCTACATCTGGGGCATACTCATCTGGGAGTGAGAAGGCTGCAGCTGCTCTGGGCTTAGCCTCTTACTAGTGGTGTGAGCTTGGGTTTGTACCTTCAACCATGTGGGCCTCAGGGTGCCCATCTGTGAGGCTCACAGCTTGATCCAACCACAGCAGGAGCACTTTAGCAGAAGCTGCTCTCAGGCTGAGGGTCAGAATGGCTGAGTAGAGTTAGGACACCGTGGAGGCAGGAGGGGCCATGATATCAGAGGAGTGGCAGACTGTCCAGGCTCAGAGAGGGCAGAGTCCTTGGCGGGGAGTGGATGACAAGTGTGGGAAAGGAGGCTCGCACATCCCACTCCAGAGGGAAGCAGAGGAGCAGGAAGTGGCTGACTGAGAAGGACAGCCTGGTGGAGCAGGTCGGATCAGGATGGGGGAGGACAGCGACTGACAGGGAGACCTGGGAGACCTTCTCCAAGAACAGGGACCCAAACTAATGCTGTGGACACTGGAAAGAAGGCAGTGACTCTAGTGACCCAGCAGAGGAAGCCAACAGCAGCACAGGATTAAGGGCGAGAGCTATGTCCTCATGCAGACCTGGGTCCTACGCCATCCTATCCACTGGTTAGCTGGGTGATGTTGAACAAGCTGCTTAACCTCTCTGAGCCTCAGTTGCTTCATCTGGACATGGGACAACTCAGTATCTATCAACTGGTTTTAAGGATCGGGTGAATGAATGGATACAACATGCTTAGTTCAGGGCCCAGCAGCCATCCTTTTGCTCCTTTTTGGTAATATGAAAGCACTCATGACTCCTTAGATGCAGGGGAAATGACGGGGCTGAAGCAGTCAAAGATGACAGGGAAACTTAGCGAAGGGAAACTACTAGCAAAGCAGGCTTGAGCGCTTGGTGGTTAGTTAGGGTGAGTTGGGGACCTGTGGGACCTTCGGATGAAAATGACCATCAGGAGGAGGCGGTGGGGCTGGGAGAGCCGTGACTCTCGAGGGGTGCGTGGGAAGTTACTCAGAGGGGCGATGGGGCGGTTACAGGAAAGCAGCTGTCACCCAGACCAGCAGGAAGGTTATGAGTCTATTCAGAATGTTGACCAAGGACTCCAGGGCTCTCCTGGGTGCACAGACTTGTTACTTATCGCATCATCGGAGCTGAAATCCAGGAGCATTGTGCTTCCACAGGTCAAGGGCAGTTAACCTTTTTTCATATCAGAGTCAGATGTAATTAATTTTTAGGTGGATAAAAGGGTGGTATGTATTTTATGTCATGTATACTGTCCATAGGAATCAAACACAAAGCAGCTGGAAACTTTCATGAGCATAAAGAAGATGAGGCTGCCTAGCATCGTGTGTCACTGCATGGGAGCTGCTCTAGGACAGGATCCTGGAGGACAGGTGGAAGAAGGGGGCCAGGAGAGATGAAGGAGGTGTGTGCGAATCAGTAGTGCTCACACCGGGGGCAGGCTGAGGCCAGAGAAGATGGCAGGGAATGAGGGTGGGAGAGATATCCCTAGCAAGGGGATGCCCTGGACACCCTGGAGCAGTGTGGGGCTGGGACCCAGACTGGCAGGAAAATGGGGAACTGGAGAGTGTAGCTCGTGTTCTCAGAAGCCTGGCCATGGAGGGAAGGAGAGCAGACAGTGGTGTGAGGGAGTAGCACGATTAAGAGAAAGTTCTTTGGGATATGAAACATGGTGTTGATATTTACATTCATTCATTCACCTGACAAACACTCAGTGAGCATCTAACGTGTACACTGTTGAAGGGAGGGAAGCATGGACGGGAGAGGAGTGAAAGTTGCATAAAAAGAAGGGTGGATGGCTCATGATGTGGAATGCAGTGGAGGGTGAAGTGTCGGCCTTGACAATTGGTGAGAGGCCTCCTGCTCCTCCTGGGAAGAGGAGCGGGGCAGTGACTCCCAGGGGAAGGTCTGCAGGGGGTAGAGGGTGGAGGGGAGTGGCTGCGTCACTGTGAGGTCACTCATGAGAGCTGAGGGGGTGGCTTTGGCTTGGTCGCCATGGGGAGTGGAGGTGAGAGCGTCATGAGCACTTTGTTAACCGGCAATTTCCTTTCTCTAATAAATGCTCTTAATTCTCCGTAATTGAAGGAGAAAGCACAAGAGGTCAGTTGCCAAAGCTTTAATTTGGGTAACACGGAAGGAAAGCAGTTGGAGACCAATTACTCTGTCATTTACACAAACTCACTTCCGTGATTAACTGGAGTGAAGCAGGCCTAAATTCCCACAGGAAGGGACAGCCCCCAGGAGGCAGCTCTGCTCAAGGCTACATCTTGGGAAGGAGCACTTTCATGGCCACGGGAGACTAAACCCTGAGGGTTTCCACAAAGAAGGGGCAGGGCCCGGCTGTCCTGAGGTTCCAGCGTGTCCAGTCCTTGTACCTGAAAAAACAGAACTCAGAGGGGGCCCGGCTGCACAAGGCTGCCCCTCACTGTCTTGCCCCTCGCTGTCTGTCTTGCCCCTCACTGTCTCGCCCTTCGCTGTCTCGCCCCTCGCTGTCTTCACCCCTCGCTGTCTTGTCCCCTCGCTGTCTGTCTTGTCCCCTCGCTGTCTGTCTTGTCCCCTTGCTGTCTGTCTTGTCCCCTCGCTGTCTCTTGGCCCTCATTGTCTCATCCCAGTTCAGCTCTGCCCCGGGCTCACTGGTCCCACTGAAGCCAGGCTTCCCTCTCAGGTCCTCTGTCTCCCTACCCATGAGAGTAATTATCAGACTAAGTAGACTCAGATGATCCTTCAAGTTGGTCTTGCAGGAAACAACCCAAGTACACTTGGAGAGTTTGCTCTGATCATGTACTAAGGCCAGTGGGATCACACAAGCCTGAGGGGTCTTTGCTCCCTGCAAAGAGCAGGTGTGTTCAGTATTGATATTGATGACTGATGGCATATTGGTAGCTGACCACATGACATCCAGCCTTAGTGCGTGGTTCAGAGCGGAGAACAGAGGATGGAGGAGTTGTTAGCACCTCAGAGTGGAGTCGGACTGGGGCCTGACCTGACTTCAAGGCTTGGCTGAGCCTCTGACTTGCTGTGTGACCTTGGATGCTATGTCCCCTCTCTGGTTCTCCAGAGAGGACTTGGCCTGGAGGACTCCTGAGGTTCCCCTGGTTTCTGGGAAGAGGGAGAAGATCAGCAAAGGCTCAGAGGCAGGAATGAATAAACAGGTGCAGGGTGCAGGATGAGACTGGAGGGTAGAAGTGAGTAAGGTGAGGGGGTGCTCCAGGCTGGGGGCGTCAGCAGGGCTGGGTCGTGATGGATCAGAGTGGCTGCAGGGAGAAGCGAGATGAGAACTGGAAACTGTATAGACTGACGGGAGGTCACAGCCGGCACTTTAGACCTCGCCATCTCTGGTTATTCCTGGGTGACTCTAGAACATGTCTTGAAAGCCTTGGACAAGAAGCTGCCAAGGTGTGGGGAAAAGGAATGAAAGTGCCTAGGAGGATGGGCTGCAGGCTGTCGGGTGATGCCTGAGGCTGAGCCCTGAGGTGACCCAGTTCTGTCCCCTCCGGTGCAGGCTTGTGGGGCCTGGTTAACAATGCAGGCATCTCGACATTTGGAGACGTGGAGTTCA
This sequence comes from Bubalus bubalis, assembly GCF_019923935.1. Classification (NCBI taxonomy): domain Eukaryota; kingdom Metazoa; phylum Chordata; class Mammalia; order Artiodactyla; family Bovidae; genus Bubalus; species Bubalus bubalis. The sequence continues at coordinate 117,349,824 of NC_059157.1, read as the reverse complement.
CCAGCATGGAGACCTACAAGGAGGTGGCGGAAGTGAACCTCTGGGGCACTGTTCGGGTGACGAAAGCCTTCCTCCCCCTCATCCGGAGGGCAAAAGGTAAGGTCCTGTCCCCTAGACCTGCTCTGCCTTTCCATCTTCACTCAGAGTGGTAACAGGTCTCAGAGCACCCACTACCCCCCACCATCACTGGCTGAGCCCATAAGCCCAGGTGACATAGGGCCTGTGGATGTGGCCACTGGGGGTGCCCTGGGCAGGGGGTGGAAAGGGACGTGTGGTTTTCAGACAGTAGAGCAGGTAAGAGGTCAGCATTCTACACCAAAGGCTAAAAGATTATAGCAGTAATCCTAGTCTGAGAACTTAATCTAGACAAATAACCACCCGTGTGCACAGAGCTTTGTGTATACATCATGTACTGACGGAGGTGTGCTTAAGTAAATGTTTGTAGATCCAGCCTATGGGTTACTATACCATAGTTTAAAAATGAGACAGTTGTGGTAGTAGTTGAAAATAATAATAATCAAGATTAGAAATTGGCAAAACAGACAAAATGCCCAAACCATGTTAGGTAGCCACATGTAAGCAAGCCACCTAAGAAGTCCCGGGCTCACATTTTCTCCCTCCAGTAGCAAACAGTATGGCAGAAAAGGGAAGATCCATGCCCTCCGTCCCAGTGACCCAGCAGTGACAGGAGGGACCCAGAGAGCAGCTGTGCGGTTTTTTAAAAAAAACGCCAACGTTTCAGCGACTTCCAAGTTGGGGGTTTCTGGAAGGTGTTTCCCCCATAGTGCCCTGGTGGGGCCGTGCCTTGACTTACTAGGGGCATACCCAGGGCAAGGGGCTCTGTGGTCTGCCTGGCCTTCTGGGGAAGGCTGGATGGGCTCCTTCTCCACCTACTGCTCCAGGGCAGGCAGAGGCTGTGTCAACTCCTAGCGCCCCCAGGCTGGGCCTGTGGGAGAGCTCTCTAGGTCCCCTCTCCCCTAGCGCCTGAGGCTCCGCTCAGGTTATTGTCTGAGACCTGAAGGCACGTTTGGAACCCTGCCTCTGCCTGCTTGGCAACAGAGCCAGGCCAGGTAATAACAGTTTGGAGTTACTGGCAATAGGAGAACGTGGCAGGCAAGACAGAGCGGTTGCCCTTTATGTTGTGCCCTCCTGTTCTGCAAACCTACTTCTCTTTTCTCCTTCCCTATCCTTCTTGGGCCCACCTGGCTACACAGGAAATACCAAGGATGCTGATGCTGATGCTGATGCTGACCTGAGCTGGCCTCCACTATAAATGAGAAACCCGCCTGACCCTGGGTGGTTCAGAAAGCTGAGCCCCAGCCACGCAGGCTGCAAAAGAGGTCTCAGGCCAAGAGGCTGGGTTGTAATCAGGCCTCCTGAAACACGCCAGGCCCAGGTCCCCTGCAGGCAGGGCCCCGTGAGCAGGTGTTTGCTGTCTTCCTCCACAGGCCGCGTTGTTAACATCAGCAGCATGATGGGCCGCATGGCCAACGTGGCCCGCTCCCCGTACTGCATCACCAAGTTCGGGGTGGAGGCTTTCTCTGACTGCCTGCGCTACGAGATGCACCCGCTGGGAGTGAAGGTCAGCGTGGTGGAACCCGGCAACTTCATCGCCGCCACCGGCCTCTACGGCGGCACTGAGCGCGTCCAGGCCATCGCCAACAAGATGTGGGAGGAGCTGCCTGAGGTGGTGCGCCAGGACTACGGCAGGAAGTACTTCGATGAGAAGGTCGCCAGGATGGAGAGCTACTGCACCAGCGGCTCCACGGACACCTCTCCTGTCATCAAGGCTGTGACGCACGCCCTGACTGCCGCCACTCCCTACACTCGCTACCATCCCATGGACTACTACTGGTGGCTGCGGATGCAGATCATGACCCACTTCCCCGGAGCCATCTCCGACAGGATCTATATTCACTGACAAGTTTCGCCCTGGCCTCTGCTGGGGAGCCCTGGGTGTGGAGGGAGGGCCGGGGAGAGGCTTGAGCCATCACTTCTTGATGTCTCACTGGTGGATTAGGCCCATCCCAGGAGGACCCACCACCAGTCTGAGCATTAACTAGAGCAGGTAGCCCAGCCCAATTTGCATACCCAGTGAATGGCTCAGGCCTTCTCAGTTGGGGTGCAGAGTGGTGGGCAGGGCCCCCAAACCTCAGGGCAAACATGGTGCATCTGTCTTTTTGGAGTTGATTTTATACAAAGATTTTAGGTAGATATCTTTATGTTAACAACAGATTTATTATAAAATAGAATACAAATCCTTTATATTTTAAAGCCAAACACCAATTGAAAAAATATATCTCATTTGAGCCTTAAACCAGCCTCATAAGTTAAAAGGATGGGTTTTCTTTTGTACATGAAGCATTTTTGGCCCAAAGAGGATATGTGAATTGCCTTTTATTGCTTATAAGTCAATTTTGCTTATATTGATATCTATAAAATACAAAGGTCCAAGGTGTGTGTTCCTGCCACTGCTGTAGAAATGTTTCACGGTTTATGTTCCGGGTGGCTCTTCACATTTTATGTTCCGGGGCAGCTCTTCACGTTTTATGTTCCAGGGCGGCTCTTCACGTTTTATGTTCCGGGGTGGCTCCTCACGTTTTATGTTCCGGGTGGCTCTGGGGCCAGTCACTGGAGGATCCGGGATGAGCTCTGCACCCTCCTTGCCTGACCTGTGCACACCACGTGCCCACCGTGCACCTCTCTGCATGTCCTTGGTGTTGCTGTGTGCAGCCTGCAGCCGGCGATTCAGAGCTGAGTGAAAGGGGTGGCAACATTCTGGAGATTTACATTTGAGATTTCTCCAACCTGTTTTAGGACAAACGTGTGGAGGTGCTCAATGGCTAAGAGGTAGTTTGTTTCTAGTTTGGATCCGCTTGGCTCTGCCCAGGGCGGGATGCATGTTGATGGGGCATCCTTGGCAGGAGCTGTGACAGATAGGATGGGCACTGTGGCATCTTCTCCCCTGGGTGGGTCCAGGTTCCCTGTCTGTCTCATGTGGTGCTTGCACACACACCTGTTCTATGGCACTCCAGCGTGGCCTTCAATGACAGCTCACCTTCCAGCTGTGGCCTTATTTTTAATTAAGCCAGGTCACTGACAAGTAGAGTTTGTGTTATCACTTCTTGAGTTTGGCTTTGAAGGCTAAACTCATAGTATCCCTGAAATTGTCCAGAACCTGCGTGTTTGGACCAGAACCAGGCACCACCCTTCTCTAGGTAGCTGCAGACCTTGAGACAGGGCCCTGAGTTCCAGCCCTGCAAATCAAACCAGCCCTTCTGCTTCGCCCTGAAAGGGCCAGGCCTGCCGCTAGAGGGCGCCCTGCTTCCTTCACAGCCGGAGTGGCCTCAGCTCCCGATTTGGGAGTTTCCACCGAAGCCTGAGGTCTCAAAGGGCTGGTGCTTCCCACCTTGGAAGCACTCTAGGCACAAAGATACAAAGCCCCTTTAGAAACAGTGTTCCTGCTCTTCTAGTAGTTTCCTGGATTAAACATGGAATCTGGTTCCATAAGAAGGCAGAACCTGGGCAGCTGGAACCTGCCACAGGGCTCAGGCAAAGCCAAAGAAGAGGGGGTCTCACAGCCTTTGAATTCAGCTTACCTGTTAGGGATTCGTCCCCTCTGTGGTCAGTCAGGGATGCCCTGCCCAGCTCACTGTGTGCAGAGTGAGGCCCAGAGGGCCTGTGTGGGTGACAGGTGGGCAGGGAGGCTGAAACGCTCCAGAAACACTGGGAGGGACACTTGATGGCCATTGCCTTTCCACAACAAGAAGAGCTTTTTGAATCACAGAACTTGCTTTTCAGATTCTCATTTTTTATATCTTTGGAGATTTTGTGTCCATGCCTAATTTTATTTTTTTTTCATGCCTAATTTTATTAAGGAAAAATGTATGCAGCAGCTGTTCATGTGCATGGATGCCTGGGAACTGGCAGGAAAGGGAGATGGTCACATTCTGTGGGTCAGGATCAGCAGTAAACCGGACACTGGAGAAGCCACGTCTGCGTCTGGGACCTCCAGGAGTAAGTCAGAGCTGCTAGGCTGCCCTGCAGGCCACCCTGATTTTTAATTTTTATCCCAGTGATTGAAAAACCCAGAACAACTTCCCTCCAGATGACCTCAAAGCTAATTAAAACCTGATGGGAAGAACTGACTCATTGGAAAAGACCCTGATGCTGGGAAAGATTGAAGGCAGGAGGAGAAGGGGATGACAGAGGATGAGATGATTGGATGGCATCACTGACTCTGGACATGAGTTTGAGTAAGCTCCAGGAGTTTGTGATGAACAGGGAAGCCTGGTGTGCTTTAGTCCGTGGGGTCGCACAGAGTCAGACATGACTGAGCGACTGAACTGAATTAAAACCTCACAATTACCATTCACCTTCTAGTGGCTGAGTGCCTCCTTGGGGGCAGGTCTAGTTTTGATCCTTTACAAGAGACAACTGAAGTGGGCAGAATAGAGGTCTGTTCCCCTTTTACAAATGACATTAGAGACCCAGAGAAGGAAGTGACTCGCCCAGCATCACAGTGGGTCTGAGCAGATCCAGGGCCAGCACAGAAGTCTCCTGAGTGGTGCTGTTCATCATCACCTCACCCTGTGACCCCAGGGGCCTGGGAACTAGGTGGGCAAGTCAGGGGCACCTGGTACCCAGACCCCTACTGCCTGTCAGCAGATCTGCCCCTTCTTATGGGGGTGGGAGTGTGGGGCTGCCACCTGCTCCCACTGTCCGGGGCTGCTTAGGACTAATGACATCTGCTGATGCTGCCTTGGATAGGAGCATTGTCTCTGGCACCCTCTTCTTGGAAGGGTTTGCTCAGTCAGTGAGGCCTGAGGACGTGTCCCCAGTTGTGTGTTCAGGCCCAAAGTTCTGGGCCTGGTCCTCTTGGAGTATAGTCCCATCTCCCAAGCAGCAGGGACCCACACAGGGCCCTGGGCCAGGAACCAGGCATTCTTGTCTCGTGGGATCTTCCTCAAGGGGTGTGAGGTGAGGGGGAGGGGGTGAGTCCTGCACCCCAATCCCATGGTGTAACCTTGAGCCAGCAGTAGCTCTGGGTCCCAGGCCTTAATGAGGCCTGAGGCAAGAGGAGGGGAAGCTGCAGACAAAGCCTGGCCCTGGGGAGCAGGGTGCTGGCTGGGCTTGGCCTGCACCCAGGGTTTGGTGCAATAGTACCTCTGTCTGTGGGGACAGGGTCCTGTGCCTTCAACTGCCCCTCCCTTGATGGCTGGAGGCTGGGTGAGGGCTTTCTTGCAAGATGCTCCTGACGGCGCCTTGTTATGGAACACGGGCTGTGCTTAACATTCCACCCAGGGCCAAGGGCTGTGCAAGCAGGTGACAGACCAGCCTGGCCCTGCCTGCCATGAGCTGCTCAGAGTGCCCCTGCTGCCCAGGGAAGGGGGCCTGCTCACTTTGCTCACTTCCTGTATTTCAAGTGGGGCCTGGCTCTGCAAACTTGTACGGAGCTCTTCTGTTGCAGGTGTGGATGCGAGCAAGCAGAGGCTCCCTCAGCTTGGGTAGAGCCAGGCCCGGGCTGTCAGAGCACAAGCTGGCCCATCTGTGTGGTGCTGGGCCCGTGCACAGCCAGCTCAGCCCCTCCCCTCCTCCAATTCTCTCAGCAGCACTGGGAGGTAGGCAGGGTGGGGTAATTATCTCATTTTACACATGAGGAAACAGACTATCCCAAGTCTCTCACCAAGGGAGGGATAGAACCAGGCGGCCAAGTCAGATCTAACCTCCAGCCCGGAGTTAGTGAAGCATGGAAAGCAAGGCAGATGGCACCCAGATCTAAAATAAGGAGGGGGAAAAAATACCTCAATTACGTAACAATGAGAAAGATCCATAGGCATATGCACGGTACAACCACAAGTGCTGCCCCATGAGCCATCTCCTCCTTCCCTCCCCCATCTTCTTCCCTCTCCCAGGCTCCGGGCACTGCTCTCTGGAAGGGGTTTTGCTGGAGGAGCCCTCAGTGGCCCTCCGAGGGAATCTGCCTGGCCTGGCTCACAGTGCCCCGTCCTGGGCCTTTCTGAGGGTGTGCTCCAAGAACACCAACACCTAACCTTGAACAGAAACACATTCAGGAGCTGCCCTCAGAGGGCATGAGGTTGTGTGAGCGCAAGGCTTGAGAACCCTCAGATATGGATCTGCGTCAGGGATGGTTGTGGGACTCCGGTGCTCGGTTGTAGACCAAGCAAACCCGGAGCATCTAGGCCCATCTTGATGTGTGTGGGGACTGGGGAAGGTGGTTGTGACATTTGTGGCTTCAGAAGTCTAGGGTGAGCACCCACTAGGCTGGGCCCACGGCCTGGGCTCAGGAATGGGAAGGCTGCCAGGACCCTTGGAACCTCAGAGAAGGAAAAGAGACTCAGCCATCATCCTGCATGACTCCCAGCCTCCAGGCAGCTGGCCAGACTTTGAAGCCCTTCAGTGACAAATTTCTCCTTACTTCCTAAGACAGCATTTCATTGGTTAGGGAAAATTTACCTGAAGACCAAGCTGAAATCTACCATCTGTGACATAAGTCCTTTGACACTCGGCCATGACCCAGAACGGCACAAAACACTGGGTTGGAAATGGCCAAGTCAGGTTCAAGAGCCAAGGTCCCTCACTTGACAAGGTTTCCATACTCTTCACTGTTTGAGCAGAAGGTTCCAGCTGTGGTTATTCCGTCTCTCATTCTTGATGACGCACAGCAGGCTGAATGGTCACCTAAGTCCCCTCAAGCAGCAAGAAATCTGAGGCAGGTTTTAATACATCTGTTGGGATGCTGACAATTTCTTACACACACGTGCCGCCTCACAACTCATCTCTCCTCTGATCCTCATAAATGGCTTAGGAGCTAGGCAAGGCTATTGTTCCCACTTTACAGATAAGGAAACTGAGCTCAGAGAGGTGGAATGTTTTGCTTAAAATCACAAAGCCTGGAAGTGGGAGAGCCAATGCAGAAATCCAGGCCTGGCTTCCATCCCTTGGACCCCTTCCTTTATGCGCAGGCTGCCTCAGCTTCTCTATCAAGGCCCTGGAGCTGGGCTGGACCACTCACACAAAGGCTGGTCATATAACCTGTGAAGGAACGATGGGTGGGGAGCATTAAACTCAAGTCTCTCCCAGCCCAGTTTTGAAGATAGCAGTAGGGGGAGGGAGGCCGAGCATTTCCCACATGTCACTGCTAGTGTGTCCATTGAGTCTGGATCTGCCCCTGGTCTGGACTCTCGGAGAGGGCCTGAGGTGGAGAGACCAAGGCCAGGAGGTATTCCCAGGGCTGTGGCTGGGGACCCCCAGACTCAGCACCGATGACATGCATGAGAGGAGAGAGGATGTGTGAATGGGGACTGACCTCTGGGGATGCTGGAGACCAGAAACTCCTTGTGCTGTTCTCTCAGTGAGACTTAATTACTCTATAAAATGTGAGGCTGCTCCCACTTATCAAATTATAGATGAGCTTAATTACAGTTCACTGAGTAACCACACTGGGTGCCTTCAGAAATAGCAGTGGGCTGATTGCCCTTCTTAGCCTCAGCTGTGGTCACCTGGGTTTCAGGAGGAAGTGCCCACTGTTTCCAGATCTCAGTGCTGTTCAGCTCTGCTATCAGCTTTCAGAAGGAACTGTATGCCAGGACAGGTCAGGCATGCTCCTGTCCTGACCACCACCTGGCTGGGCCTGCTTGTGCTCTGCTGGGCCAGCTCTGTTCAACTGCTGAGCTGTTTATTCTGCCAGGGCCCCTCTCTCTCCTACTTATATTGTTTTCTGACTAAATATTTTGGCTCCTAATGTCTGACCCAAAGTGTGCAAAGTAGTGCAGGACAGGCCTTAAGAGACAAGGAAAGAACATGGTACTGGATGAGAAAACTCATGTTATGGAGACTCAAGGGCACATTCAAGGAAACAAGTAAATAGCAGCAGGCCCCTAGGGATTGGTGAAAGGTCTGTGACATCATGAAGGCACCATAACCTTCCCTGAGGGCTGGCAGGATCGACGGACTTGTTGCAGTGGAAGAAACCAGTGGAAGGCATGATGTGATTTCAGGGCCTTTGATGGGAATGGATTGAAGGTGGGAGGAGAAGGGGACAACAGAGGATGAGATTGTTGGATGGCATCACCAACTCAATGGACATGAGTTTGGGTAAACTCCGGGATTTGGTGATGGACAGGGAGGCCTGGCGTGCTGCAGTCCGTGGGGTTGGACACAACTGAGCAGCGGAACTGAACTGATGGGAATAGAGGAGCAAGCTGAGGATAAGACGCTTGCCCTTCGAGTTCCCACCTTCAGAGGTGCCCCTGGGACTTGTGTGCTTAATAGCATCTGCTCCCTCTCTGCCACCTTTATTATTTGCATCTTGTGTCAGGTGCTGTGCTGGGCACAGGGCATCCAGGGGCAGGAAACTCACTGCTCTCCTAGGAAACTTCACTGACAGATACCATGATCTGGGGCAGGAACTAAATGCTGTATTCTATCAGCAACGAATTACCGTATTGGTCATTTTCAGTTTACACACAACCTAAACTGCCTTCTTCCCTTTACAGCCTCAGCACCCAGGTGACAGCAGATGTGAGGGGGCAGGAATGGGCAGGGGTCTTTTTCTACTTGTGAAGTCACCTGCCTTTCTCAGAGGAAAAATAAAAAGTGAGTGTCCCTGGAAGAACACTGCTGGGCCTTGTCCAGATGCCAACAACAGGAAGTAGCCAAGACAACAGTGCTATGACCACTGATCTGGAGGCTGAAGGCAGAAGCAGACCAGATGCTCAGGCTGAGGGCAGACAAGGAGGGGTGGATGCCGCCTCGAGGAACGTGATGAATTGGTTTTTCGTTTGGGGGGTCGACTTTGTGTGAGGTTAAGCATACAACAAAAAAATGCAGCAGAATGCTTAAAGATACTCTTGGGGAAGCTCTTGTTTTCGTGAAGCAGAGAAAGAAGGGGCAAATTTGGGGTCCCCGAGTGGCCAGCCTTTGGGGAAGAGAGCCTTTCGGTGATGCCCTGTTAGAGATGCAAAGACCTCAGAGAACCTGCAGCCAGACTGAAGAGCGGAAAGAAACAGTCTTTGCTGGAAATATTCTGGGCAAGGTTAGGTAGAAAGAACAGAAGCTCTGGAGTCAGACAGACCTGACTTTGAATCTTGTTCTGGATCCTTCTGATAACACAATGATGTCAAGTAATCCAGTCTCAGCAAGCCTCAGTTTCTGTATGTCTAAAATGGGGGTAGCAATGAGTCCCTCACAGGGTTGTTAGGTGTGTAAGGTCTCTAGCATCTAGCACAGGGAAGGGACTCAGGAGGCTCCTGCCCAGTATAGGCCAGGCCTAAGTGACTCTCTCCCATCCCCAACCGACGCCACCTCAACCTTTCAGAGAAATACACAGGTCTTACTCCAACGGTGTTCCAGAGGCAGAGACGGAAGTCAGAAAACACTCATAGTTGAACCCTAGCAGCCAGAGCCCACCTCATCACTCACCCTGCTCCTTCCAGGGACCTGGGACAGAGGTAATTTCCTCCTCCAGGTGCTCCTTTCTGATTACTAAATGCAGAACAAACTGTATAGCCCTACATCACCTCCTCGCCAGAAATCCCTGAAGAGGATGTCAGGTGGGTTAAGGAATTATTGGCCAGAAGGACTTCAGCCCTCAAAGCCTGGATAACAAGTGCATCCCTGGCAAAGAAGGAGGTATTTTCTCCAGCACAAACCTTTGAAACTGTCCAGGGAGATCAGTCCACTCATTTGGCTTTGGGGAGGATGGACTGGTTCCTCCCACCCCCCTCACCCCACTACCTTGGGCTGTCTGCATTGGGAGTGCATCACCACTCCTCCCCAACCCCGGGCTGTCTGTGTTTGGATTCTGCATTGGGAGTGCAGAATCTTAGCCACTGGACCACCAAGGAAGTCTTCTGATGGCTTGTTTTAGAAGCACCAGGATAGGGAGATACTGGTGAACTCTCCTCCCTTTTCAGAGACCTTTGAGGGGTGAGGGAAGGAGAAGGAAAGGTATTCCCTGAGCCCTGGCAGAGGCCAGGTGGCCTGCTGGAGTGTTCCTGCTAGGAAGAGAAGGGTGGAAGGCCCAGTGCAGATCTGTCTGTCCAGTTAGGCATCTGGATTGTGGTACTTGTTGGGGGCCCAGCCTCCCCACAATTTTCAGGTGTGTATCCCACCAGGGAAGAGTTCATTGCTGCTGCTGCTGCTGCTAAGTCGCTTCAGTCGTGTCCGACTCTGTGTGACCCCATAGACAGCAGCCCACCAGGCTCCTCTGTCCCTGGGATTCTCCAGGCAAGAATACTGGAATGGGTTGCCACTTCCTTCTCCAATGCATGAAAGTGAAAAGGGAAAGTGAAGTTGCTCAGTCGTGCCTGACTCTTAGCAACCCCATGGACTGGAGCCTACCAGGCTCCTCCGTCCATGGGATTTTCCAGGCAAGAGTACTGGAGTAGGGTGCCATTAGGCCATGCCAAACCCACCTTCTGTGTCACCCTGCCCCCTCAGAACCCCTGTGTCGTTCAGTGTCCTCTCTTTGGCCAGGAGGGGGCATCAGCTGCCTCTCCAGTTTTCTTCCTGCCTTTAGAGTTGAGGCCTGGGAGGGCCCAGGAGGTAGTTGAACAGGATAGGACTTTCTCTGACCCACAGCAGGAGGCCTGAGTTCCACATTCTCATTGCAGATTGAGCCACCAGGGAAAGCTGAGGAGAAGCAGCATGCTCCCATTCCTGTTTTTTAGTGCTCTGAGACCTGACTTCAAGCTGCCTAGCTCTCCTGCACAAGCCAGAGACCTGGGGCAGAGCCTGCTACAGGTTTCTGATATATAGTATACATTCTCCCTTTCTACAGCACTCTACCCATTCTCCCTTTCTATAGCACTGTGTTTAGAAGGCAATGGCACCCCACTCCAGTACTTTTGCCTGGAAAATCCCATGGACAGAGGAGCCTGGTGGGCTGCAGTCCATGGGGTCGCTAGAGTCGGACACGACTGAACGACTTCACTTTCACTTTTCACTTTCATGCATTGGAGAAGGAAATGGCAACCCACTCCAGTGTTCTTGCCTGAAGAATCCCAGGGACAGGGAAGCCTGGTGGGCTGCCGTCTGTGGGGTCGCACAGAGTCGGACACGACTGAAGCGACTTAGCAGCAGCAGCAGCAGCTAGCTGGACACGTGGCTGCCCATAATACAGACTACATGTCCCAACTTCCTTTGCAGCTATAGGTGATCATGTGACTATGTCCTAGCCAATGGCATTTGAGCAGACATAGTAGTACAACAGCTTTCAGGAATCTTTTTTATGAGAGAGCCTGCAAGCACCCTTTGGCTCCTTCATTCTCTTTCTGCTGCCTGGAACTTGGATACTGCCATCTTAGACCATGGGGTCAAGGCCATGTATGGCATTATAACATAATGTCTGAATCCCAAATACAAGGGAACTGTTACTTTCCACACTTCTTCAGCTACTCAAATTTTATGTGAGAAGAAATACACTTCTGTCTTTTCTACATTACTACTAAATTATGTAGTTTGGGATTATTTCTTTGGAGGCAAACCAAATTCTGACTAATGTAGGCCACAGCTAGACAGAAGATGAGGAAGTCAGTGCGCACATATGGGGGCAGGCAGACACATTTGATGATAATAGTCATGAGCATTTATTGAGCACTTCCTAGTGCCAAGCCCTGGGTTAAGCACTTTATATGCCTTATCCCATTTGATCCTCCTGATGATACTATGAGGCAAGATTTATAATCCCAATTTTATAGATGATTAAACTGAGGCTTAGGTTTAAATCCTTGCCCAGTCAGTCAGAAAGTGACAGAATTCAGAACCAGATTCTCTTTAACTGCTGGGCACAAGCCCCGACTGTTCCTCAGGTTTTAAGCGTGGTCCCTCTCAAGCTGTGCTCAGCTTAGATTGAGAGGAGAGACTCATGAATCTGTGACTGAATTGAAATTGACCATAAATCAGGCTGGGACCCTGAGCAACCCAAACTCTAGACTATATTCTCCAAACAAAAGTCGGGCTTTAAATTTTTTTGAGGTCTAGTTCCTCCACCTAATGAGGGTGTCCCCTCAAGAGCACCCCCAATGTGATCATCTGCTATAGTCTGAATGTTTGTGTGCCACCAAATTTATATGCTGACATCCTGACCCTGAAGATGATGGTATGTTGGGCAGTGGGGTCTTTGGGAGTTGTTTAAGTCATGAGGGTGGAGTCCTCAGGAATGGCATCCTTAGCTGATGAACCAGCTATGAACCAGGGAGAGCGCCCTCCCTTGCTTGACCTTGCTGGCACCTTGATCTTGGACTTCTCAGCCTCCAGAACTGTAAGAAATAAATTTCTGTTGTTTATAAGCCACCCATCTGTGGTATCTTGCTATAGCAGCAAGAGACAAGACATCTCCTATTCAGTGGCTGAGCTCAGGAGGCTCCAGACACCTCTTCTTCCACCTCCTCCTCTCCCTACCTTTCTCTTTTCTTCCTCCTCTCATCTCCCTCCTTTTCTCTGCACTCCCTCTCCTCCTTTACTTCCCGAGGATCATGGAGATTATGCCTGCTGCTGCTGCATCGCTTCAGTCGTGTCCAACTCTGTGCAACCCCATAGACGGCAGCCCACCAGGCTCCCCCGTCCCTGGGATTCTCCAGGCAAGAACACTGGAGTGGGTTGCCATTTCCTTCTCCAATGCATGCATGCATGCTAAGTCACTTCAGCCGTGTCCGACTCTGTGCGACCCTATGGACAGCAGCCCACCAGGCTCCTCTGTCCACAGGATTCTCTAGGCAAGAGTACTGGAGTGGGTTGCCATTTTCTTCTCCAGGAGATTGTGCCAGAGGCCGCTTTTACAGTGTGGCCTCCCCCAAATGGACTTTTGTTTACTTTTAAAGATTTCCATGGAGCATCAATCTCAAAAGGTCTAAAACATCAAGAACTCCATCTAGACAGGAAAGCTTAGTACTGCTTCCCACTTTACTACCAAGTTCCTTTGTCACCTGGTCAAGTCCCTTCTCTGTTCTGAGCCTCATTTAAAAAATAATAGTAAGGATAGTAATAATATTAATAGCAACCCCTAAAATACTGTGACCCAGGCAGGACAGGTTATAAGCTGCACTACATGCATTAATTCGCTTAATCCTTACAACAACCTTTTTAAGGAGGAAGGAAAGTTATGACCAATCTATACAGCATATTAAAAAGCAGAGACATTACTTTGCCAACAAAGGTTCGTTTAGTCAAGGCAATGGTTTTTCCAGTGGTCATGTATGGATATGAGAGTTGGACTGTGAAGAAAGCTGAGCGCCAAAGAATTGATGCTTTTGAACTGTGGTGTTGGAGAAGACTCTTGAGAGTCCCTTGGACTGCAAGGAGTTCCAACCAGTCCATTCTGAAGGAGATCAGTCCTGGGTGTTCATTGGAAGGACTGATGCTGAAGCTGAAACTCCAATACTTTGCCCACTTCATGCGAAGAGTTGACTCATTGGAAAAGACCCTGATGCTGGGAGGGATTGAGGGCAGGAGGAGAAGGGGACGACAGAGGATGAGATGGCTGGATGGCATCACCGACTCGATGGACATGAATTTGAGTGAACTCCGGGAGTTGGTGATGGACAGGGAGGCCTGGCGTGCTGCAATTCATGGGGTCGCAAAGAGTCGGACACGACTGAGAGACTGAACTGACTGACTGACTGACTTATTCTTACTCCTGTTTTACATGTGAACAACCTCAGACTCAGGTTTTTAAGTTGCCCAAGGTCATGCACAACAAAATAAAAATAAGAGAACAATAGATTTGAAAGAGGGCCTTGAACTTGTGCTTAGTTACACTCTCTCCAAATGGTGTCTCCTGCAGTTTTAATGCAGCAAAAATGAAAGAGGGAGGGGATGGGGTGCCCTCTAATCTCTCACCCCTACCACCTCCCATGCACTACCCTGGGGTCCTCACTTTCCACCTAGAACAGTGTGCAAACCATACAACTCCAGAGCTCTAGTCTCTAAGGGTCCCTCTCCTTGGAACATTCTGAGTTTCCCTTGACCAGGAGTCACTGGGATTGGGAAGGCAGGGTGCCCTGCTGTCTGCCAGCTGACACTGGGATTAAGGGCTTGATAAACCCTGCCCTGTGATTAACCCCCCAGAAGAGCCTGTTTTTCCAGGTGAGCAAAATCTCCTCCTAGGAAAGATGGGGCCTCCTGCTTAACCTCAGGTCCTTTCAGAAAGCATCTCCACTTTAAACTAGGGGCGAGACACCCACCCCTAGAACAGAGGAAGGGAGGTAGCCAGGTCCTGCGGGCAGGCCCGGAGCAGCGGCGGTCTGCTGTCTGTGCGGGCGGGGATGTGCGTTCGCCCAGCAGCTCCCAGCCAAGCCGGCCCTCGGACTCGCCCGGAGCAGGAGGCGGGGCGTCCGGGTGGCCTCGCCGCGCTGGCCTCGGTGGCCTCCTTGGCTCCCTGCGGCTCCTCCTGTCGCCTAGCGACCCCGTCCTTCCCCGCCTCCCGGCCGGGCAGCTGACATGCCTTCCACCCTCCTCCACTGGTGACCCCTGTCCCAGCGCTGTCTGGGCTGCCGGGGACCTTGGTCGAGTCTCATAAATCTTTTCGTGGTAGAACCGTATGTATGCCTGGTCTTCAGTCCCTGACAGTCCTCTCCCGTCCCTTGCCCCTCCCGTGTGTGGACCACCTGCCCCACAGCAACGTGATGGAGAGATTGGCGTGTCTGACCCCTGCCGGCTCCCTGCGGCAGGAAGGGCCGTCAAAAAGCCACTCTGGCTGATGACAAATGTGGGTGCCCTGTGACCATTGTGGGAGACACCTGGGGCCCTTCTGCGGATGAGTCAGTCTCATGGCCTGGCCGCCAGCCTTCGGGGAAGCGATGGGCTCTGGCAACTGGCAGGAATTTCCATGTGTCCAGAGTTGCCCATCCTGCTCCTGCTTTATTTCAGCAAGGGGCGCAGTGCCTCAGAAACAACCTGCCAAACATTCTTGTTTTCAGAGGAGACCATGAGTCTCCTGCTGTGCGAGAGATTTCTTTATTACAGTGGTGCCAATACAACACCCGCCTATTCACTACTCACACCTCTGTGCTGAGCCTCTTTCCCTCAGGGTATGGAAATGGCTGGAGAAATGAAGGAAACTTTGCATGTTTCTTTGATGCTCTATTGAGCTGGAGACACCTATGCTGGAGGTTAGAGATCTGCTTTCCAGGTGGTTTTTGAAATTTGTTTTAACCAACTTACCCTGTGGCGTTGGTCACATTCCACCCCTGCTTTGAGTTGAGTTTCCCTCATCTGCACAGTCAATCAATGGTACTTCCTAGGGGCTCAGCGACTCTTCAAAAGTAACTGATAAGGAGTTTGCTTTAAGATCTTGTAAAGAATAGGATGTGCTAAAAAAAAAAAAAAAAAGTTGGGGGGAGGGAAAGGGGTTGAAAAGCACTTGCTTGGGTGACCTCACACCTCTGTCAAGGAGGTGACTGCTTAGGTCTTCTCATGGAAAACTTTTCTTTAGGCTTCATCATACAAGGTCCCTGGGTCTGATATGTTTTCTCCTCTTCGAATGACCAGTACCTGCCACCTTGAGACAGCCCCAAGTGGAGACAGGAATGAAATGGTTCCATAGAGCTTTCCTGCTTCTGGGAGCTGAAGGTCATTTCTGTATCCCCCACCCCCGCCACCATCTCGCTCCCTGTCTAAGCTTCCACTGTCTGCTTCTCCTACAAGATTATGACAACAAACCCCTCCCCGATAGTGTTCTCATTTGACACAGTGGAGGGAGGGACAGAAATTATTTCCCCCATTTACAGATGAGAAAACAGCTTCAAAGGGGTGAAAGGATTGAGCAAGGTGATAGGCAAGCTTTTGGCAGAATGGTGTAAGAATCTTGGTGTCTTGATAAGGTAAACTGGCACTCCTGCCAGCTAGGGAAACGGTCCTGAGGGGTGTGATGTTGGTGAGAGAGAAAAACATGCTGTGAATAAGCTAACCCACCCTCTTGAGCCTGCTCTACCAACCAGAACAGGCTGTGGTGTGTAAGAGTGGGGTGCGGCTTCTCTTGGACCCCTGGTGTCCTCTGAACACTTCCTAGGGGCTCCGGAGCCAGGACACTTTAAGGAATGGGCAGAGGGTCCTGGCCAGAGACAGGAAGGCCCTGGTCCAGTGACTCCCCTGCCCTCAACGCACACACACCCCTGGGAGAGAGAGGGTGGTCCTCAGCGTTGACAGATTCTGACACAGAAGTTCTGTGCGAGCAGAGGGTTCTCCTTGCCAGCCAGCTCATAAGGCTCTGAGAGTTTCCCTGGAGCATTGCTGGCAGCCTCTTAACTTCCTCTGCTCTTTCTAAGATAGGCCTGGCATGTCCTCAAGGAGCCCTGAGTGGAAATTGGTATTTCAGTCACATTTCCAGTGTCTGTAATCCCTCTTGCTTGGGTAGCACCTGGGAGTCTACAAAGTACCTTCACACCAGAGGTCCATGAGGTAGGCAGGATAGACAGCAGACTTATCTCCATGTTATAAACTGGTCACAACAGAGACTTGGGGGTGGGAGTGGCTTGTCCAAGGTCACACAGAGCATTGGAAAATCCAGAACTGGAACCTGGGCCTGTGACTGTGTTTGGTTGAGTGAGGGTCTTGACGTATCAATTCCTGGCTTTGCCCACGGTGTTTTCTCCTGCCCACGGCAGCCTCTCTGGCAAAGACAAGAGCAAGGTATCCGTCCTGACTTCCAGCATTTCTCCATGACAAGCTGCTCCTCATACAATCAGAAAAGGGAGGTAGGGGACCAAAATCATGCAACCAACCTGGGAAAGAAGCATTTGCCATGCCCTGTATGAGCCAGGGTCAGTCCAGTGGAGTGGGAATCAGGAGGCCTGGGCTTGGGTCCAGGTCAATAACTGATTCTCTGGGGTCCTCGGTCACGTCATTTTGAGTCTCAGCTCCTTTCTCTGTAAGATGGGGTAAAGGACTAGGATTACTATTCTCTACCAACTTGTTAACTGGGAAAGTTTATGCAAAACCCACCCTAGGACTAGTGGATCAGCTGTGTGCTTGATGAAATCTGTGGGAACCCACATTGTTAAGCTGGTGATTCTGAATGATTCTGAGGCCCGCTGACGTCTGAGACCACAGGACTAGTCCCAAGGGCCTTTCCTACACTGACATCCTATTATTTGAGGCATCAGGAAGTGTGGTAAGTGCACTCTGACTTTCTGCTTATTTCCTCCCATGTTTTGTTATTTGAGTAGACCCAGTGTCCTAGAAATGGAAAAATCTTTTGAAATAGATGACCAGAGTACAGTCCCTTCAGTTAAAGTACGACAAGTATGAGAAGGCCCAGGAGGGGCAGGATTTTGCTTTCCCAAGGGACCATGAACCAGTTGTGGGTTCTCTGGGCCTCCACCTATCCAGGTGTTTTCCAGACCTCCAGTCCAGGGTGTATTAGGTGACCCACCCCATGGGCATATCCCAATAATAGGATGATTTCTCTAATGTGGCCTCTACCCACAGATCTGTGGGAACCCTGACTCTATCTAAAGGCTCTATCTAGCTCAAAATGGCCAACCTTCCTCCTTGTTCCTGAGGAGGCCCTCCTTAGGGGCTCCAGAGCAGTCTTGCTCCCTCCTGGAGTGTCTGCATGCTTGGCAGCCACATGTTTGGCTACATAGAGAAGTCAGATGTCACTGCCCTGCTGGCCCCAGACTATACCAGTCATGGTTTTTGGTTGAAGACAACAGAAACTAATTCTGCCTGACTTAAGCAGAAAAGGAATTTATTCAGGGATATTGGGAAGCATTGGAATTCAGCAGGAAGGCTAGAGAACCAGCCTTGGAAAACAAGTAGAAACAAAGGTGGCAGCCAAAGCTTCATGCCATGGGGGGATTCCCCAAAACTAAAGACAGATTGGAGACAGCAAAAGTAGATGAAGAGGCCTGTGAGAATTCAGGTGAGAGATGATAGAGTCTTGGGCTACTGAGTAGAGGCTGTAGAATGGAACAGAGGACAGATTCAAGACAAGTTTAGGAAGGGAAATGGACAGGACTTGGTGGTAAGTAGGATATGGGGAGAGGTGGGGATTTCTGAGATCACTCTGAGGCATGTAACTTGTGCAGCCAGGTGGAGGAGGGTATTAGGGGAACACTCATTCCCCACTCCTTAGGTTTCCTGGTGAAGGAACTCTTATTAGAGTAACACTCCTGAGTTCTGTCCCCATGGCTCCCTATACAATTGATTGGTCCATTAGGGAGGAGGAACTGGGCTAGTATGGCTCAGGGCCTTCTGAGTTTTCTATTCACTGTTGCCTGCCACAGATGGGTGTGATCCAGTTTGGTCTCAAGGCCATGGCATGAGCTTAGTGGAGCCAGCTCTGCCCTCCCCACCCCTACTCACACCCCCTGTGTAGAAGCCTACATTCTGCAAGGCACGTTCAGTTCAGGGCAGCCTAACCAGTTCAACCAGCCTCAAATCACAGAAATGGTTCTGACCTGGAAATAGAAGAGAGCTGTCATTTTCTTGGGCCCCCTCCCTTCAAAACCCAACACTTAGACATATTTGTGCACTTAGTGCATCCCCTGAGACAGGGAGCACTTAAGTGAGAGTAGACCTTAAGGGAGAGATCCTGAATTCAACTCTGGATCACTTTCCTGGCCACTTTGATTTCTTACCATTGGCTAAAATGTCCTATTAAATCAGTACACTTGCCCATGCACTTCTTTTTGTTTTGGGGACATTAAGTATGTCAAAATAAAACTTTCTAAAATTTTACTTTGTTTCAGTAGATCAGCCTGAACTTAAAATCTGAGTCAGGTCTCCTCAGACAGGTCAAGAACCTGCACCCCCTCCGGAGGGATAATCATAATAACAGTAACAACTACCACAGTGAGGAACTTTGCTGGACTCAGACCTTCTTTCTCATTTAATCCTCACGGTACCCTCTGGGAGGAGCACTTTTGCTATTCCCACTTTACAGATGGAGAGACTGAGTCGCAGAGGGGTTACAGGTCAAAGGCAAGGGCACCAGGCTAATGAGAGGTGACTTTCGGATTCCAAAGCTCTTGCTCATAAACAACATGCTGTCCTGGAGGGTGTGCTGGAAGATTTTGTGGGGGTGGGGTTGGGGGGTCTTTGAAATGATTCATTGTTCAACTTGAACACATGTGGGCTCTAGGGACAGGGCAGGTCCAGCCTGGGATCCTGCTGTGCTAGAAGATTTTCAATTGCTGTGTGAAAGTAAGCAGCAACATGTTTTTTGTGTTCTCCGCTGACGGATTCCAGGACCTGTCAGCCTCTGCTTTTCTCTTTTGGTCTGTGCTGGTCCTGCAAGCCTTTGAATGCACAGCTTCCTCCTCTCTACTCGTCAGGCATTTTCCAGCTGTCCCTCCCCCTCCCCTTGTCACGCAGAGACAACCTGTCTGTTACAGCCTCATAAATACAGCCAGAACCATCTGAAAGAGTTCAGCAGGCGGGCAGGA
The DNA here is from genome assembly GCF_019923935.1 of Bubalus bubalis. Lineage (NCBI taxonomy): Eukaryota > Metazoa > Chordata > Mammalia > Artiodactyla > Bovidae > Bubalus > Bubalus bubalis. The sequence goes on along the minus strand of NC_059157.1, from coordinate 117,330,412 downwards.
AGGCCAGCCTGAAACGGAGCGGAGTTAGCCAGGATTCTGCCCAAGGCGCTCACATCTACTATGCAATATAAGCACTGCCTGGTGTGGAAAACTGGTTGCACTGGAGCTGGTCTGTGGTCACTGACTTGTCCTCATTTGCACTGAGAAGTAATGCTGTCCTGAGATTTAGTCTCCTGTAGGTCTGCACTGAAAGTGGGGGAAGTACAGCAACACCCTCCCTACCCCAGAGTCTCAAACCCCCTGCAACCTGGGCCCCCAGCCAGGTGCTTTCACAGCTGTGTGGTGAGCTGCACTCTGCCTGGTGAGCATTGCTCTGAGGTCTGAGTGCCTGGATCCAATCCTACACCCTGTGCCTTCCAGGGTCTCCTCCAGGCCTCTGTGTAAAATGAGGATAACAGTTGTACCAACCCCATGGCGCACACATGATTTAACACATGTAGAGGCTTCTGCCCATAGTAAGTGTTGCAAAACAGGCTGCTGCCATCACCGTCACCATCAGTACTTGGTTAACCACCTTCATGTTTTGTTCGTTTGTTCTTAAAATCGAAACCAGTACCATACATAATATTATTTATTTAATATTTCAAAAGAGGAGGAGAAGGGGATGGCGAGGATGAGATTGCTGGATGGCATTATCGACTCAATGGACATGAGTTTGAGCAAACTCTGGGAGATAGTGAAGGACAGGGAAGCCTGCCAGGCTGCAGTCCATAGGGTCGCAAAGAGTCGGACATGACTGAGTGCCTGAACAACATATACTTCAAATGAACTTTAAATAAACTCACTTTGAAACACAGCATGCTTCTAAATAAAGTAGCCTTGAAATCACAGACATGATGATGTTACTTATATTTTAAGTGGCTCTTTGCAACAAATGCATGCCTGTTGAAGTACATGTGTTCACCCTGTAGCACCAGGTCATCTTGTTCACAACCGGGGTCCCTTGCCCTGGCTTTGAGGAACACTGCTGTGGGTGAGTGCTGGCATCTATCTCAGTCTTCTCATCTGTATAACAGGTGCAAGGTGATCCTGCTGCTTCCCGGGACCGTTATCCTATTCTGCAGCATGTTGACTGTGACCACGCTTTGCAAAGTGCTGTTCACTAGTCGCATTGCTATCATGTGGCTTTCTCATCCCTGCCACATTCCAGGTTAGCTCTTATCCCAGGTTTGCAAAAGGAGCTGCTGATGGTAAACTTTCCCAACCCCTATCCCGCCTCTCCTTGGAACTTGTTGGAATTTGCAATCAAGTATATATATTTTTTCTCATGTGTTTCATTTCCTCAGGCTAGAACAGCACCCCAACCTATTTTAATCCTTCATCCTCGTTCAGCATCCCTCCTCCTTATTGAAGGTGTTAAGCCTAGTTGCTAGACTCATGTGATCACACCCCCAGCCCATACCCCTCCAGCGAGGCTCAAGCCTGTCCCAGGGTTCAGGAAGCAGCACCTCCAGGAATTTTATCTCCACTGGCCACGGGCTCTCCTCCTTCTAGCCTGGTCTCCCTAAACTCACAGGTCTGCAAATACCTGTTCTCTGGACCGACCAGCAGAGGCAGCTGCCCCAATTCTACCTTTTCCCACTACGTGATGACTCGGTAGGCATTCCTTCTGACTAGAGGCTCTCCTTTCACTTCACCTGGGCCAACATCTCCACCAGAGGGCTTGGGGTAATTTCAGCTCCAAGGAGAGACGGCTGAGGACTTGGGGTGGGGTGTGGTTTGGTTGGGGAGGGGCTGTTCTGTAGGCAGAGGAGAGGATGGGAATAAATTCCCAGACTGCTGCCTGGGATGCTTTGCATTTCTCTGACCCCGCCCTACCCGCCCATCCTGCAGGGCTTTGCAAAAGTCCATTTAGAAAACTCCACCCTGTTTTTGTGGGGAGGTCTGATGGATGGCCTCCATCAGACACAGGAGAAGCTGAGGAAGCTGAGCACTGATGACCGTGTGATTCCTTTTATTTTATGGAAGGAAGGAGAAACGCCTCTAAAACAAATCCAGAGTTTCTCCCTGAAGAGTGGAAGAGAAAAACAGTTTTTAGTTTCTTAGACAATTTTATTCTTATCTATGTGCTATGGAATCCAATGTGTGCGTGCATGCTCAGTCATGTTTGACTCTTTGCAACCCCATAGATCTGCAGCCCGCCAGGCTCCTCTGTCCATGGAACTCTCCAGGCAAGAATACTGGATTGGGTTGCCATTTTCCACTCCAGGGGAATCTTCCTGACCCAAGGATCAAACCTGCAGCTCTGGCCTTTCCTGCGTTGGCAGGTGGATTCTTTACCACTGCACCACCAGCGAGTCATGGAATCCAGAAGAATGTACAAAACAGCCTTTCCAGTGTGAGTTGTATCTTCCGAATCAATTGAAAGTGGCTCTTCTCCACTCCAGCTGGGGAATCCCTGGGACCGCCTTAGCCCTAGATCCTTGGAGCTAGGCCACAGGGCCCCTCCCAGTTGACTCTCTCCTTTTAGCAACCCCTGCCCCAAATATTGCCCCTTCAGATTTTCTCAGCTCATTACTCTGGCTCCCAGGTCCTGGCTTGCAACACTAAATTCCAATTTTCCTTGGCACCTATTTCATTGTACCAGCAATTATTACCGCTTAATAAATGGTGCTCAATGATAGCTGTTCCAGTTTATAGAACCCTCGGGAAAGAGCTTCCAGAACAGTAATATGTCGTACCTGCCACAAAATTCAGCAAGTTGAAGACATCTGTGAGTGCTAACCCTCCTTAAGAGAGTCTTATCTGGTGGGATAGTTAGTAGGTGACAGAGGGACATTCACAACAGGGATGATATAACAACAGTAATAGTTCTTAAATCGATACAGCTGGGCCCTGTAGTGGATGGTGAGGATTCAGTCACAAACAGGATGTGCTCTCTGTCTTCAAGGGCTCCAAGTCTGGGTTATTTTGACTCAAAAGAATTTGCAGTGCCCCTTTCAGTCCACTCCTCTCTCCAGCAGCCGGGACTCATAGCGATCAGCATACCATCATTTCATCAATGGATGCAGATATGACTGAGGATTAGACACCACACCTTTTATTCCTTCCTGACACTATGGGCTCAGATTTTGTACAACATGGTTCATGTCTGCTTCTCTTTTTACATTTTTGTCCACATCAGTGTTGTTTTTTCGCTTCTTAGCTAAACTCCCAAAGATGAGGAGGAAATGTGTTTATTCATTTAAATTGCTTTGCACCAGGATCTGCTTAGCTGAACACCTGGATGGCATTTTGATAATGATGATGCTGATGTTGTCAACTGCTTAGTAATTCGATTTCTATGTAAAAGTGCCCTATTTTAAAAGAAAGCTTGGCTAGAACTTAACTTAAATCATAGACAATTCAGAAGATGTTTCCTTTAAGAAAATGGCAAGAATTTGCTGTATGACACGGGGAGTTCAAATCTGGTGCTCTGTGACAGCCTAGAGGGGTGGGATGGGGCAGGAGGTGTGAGGGAGGTTAAAGAGGGGAGGGACATACCTATGGCTGACTCATGTTGATATATAGCAGAAACCAACACAATATTATAAAGCAATTATCCTCCAGTAAAAAAATAAATTAAAAAAAGAATATGCCATGAGCATCAGGTAAAAACTTAGATGTTAGTTATAAATTATGTATAAATAAATGGTCAAATAATAATTTTAAAAAAGAAAAAGGCAAAAGGTTTTGCAAATGAGGGAAGAGTGGTCCTGGTAGTTGTCTCTGCTTTCGGCACTGTCCAGGTTGCCTCCAGAATGATGCAATGTCCTTGTGAACCTCATCCCATCTGCCTCTGTCTGTCATGGTCCAGGGCCCATCAATCATTAAATGCTATCCTTCCTGCCTCCCAGGCAGGCCTGGGCTCCCTCTGTGAGTCACTCTCTCAGAAGCTGTGACCCATGCAGCACCCCAGAGCATCTCAGCTCAGCACTTCATTGCTAGCCTCTGTGTTCACCCAGCAATTTCAAGAAGAAACTGTGAAGTGTTGCTCTATGCCTAATCAAAAGCTGTTCTGCCAAACCACAGGGCAGTGAAGATAAAGGTTGCTTTCAAAGCTAAATGGAAAGCAAACAAATATAAGACCAAATTATGTTGGTCAAGTTGGTTGCTTCAATCTCAGCCCGTCAGAGGCGGCAGTGGAGGCTTCCTCACCTCCATGTGACAGGGCTGATATTCAGCTGGTGTGCAGAGTAAAGATGGCTCTGTCCCACCAGCTTCCATGTGCCCTCTCATCTCTGGAAGCTCCCAGGGAAGAAGCAAGTATTGCTCCCTCTTGGAAGGAATGGGCAGCATCCACACAGTGATGAAATTCTCAAGATCCATTTTTTATCGCAAGACTTTCAATATTTCCCTAACTACCCCTGAAGTTTGCCTGGCCATACCCCTGTCTCTGGCCTGATGCTCCAGCTGAACAATGCAATAAGAAGTACTCTGGCAGCCCCTGTATATTGGGGTGCCCAACAGGTGTGTGCTCCTGAGCTGGGGAACCAGAACTATCAGCCCACGAGAGCCGGACTGTCTGGGACCACTTTTTCTCTGCAGACTTTGAAGATGTAAGGCAAGGACCTTGAAAACCAAATTCCAGAAGATATCAAGAAGACACAAGTGGAGGAAAACAAAGAAAGAAAAGTGAAGTGATCAATGCTGCTAAGTCACTTCAGTCGTGTCCGACACTGTATGACCCCATAGATGGCAGCCCACCAGGCTCCTCCGTCCCTGGGATTCTCCAGGCAAGAACACCGGAGTGGGTTGCCATCTCCTTCTCCAATGCATGAAAGTGAAAAGTGAAAGTGAAGTCGCTCAGTCATGTCTGACTCTTAGCGACCCCATGGACTGCAGCCTACCAGGCTTCTCCGTCCATAGGATTTTCCAGGCAAGAGTACTGGAGTGGGGTGCCATTGACTGCTGCATAAGTATAGAATCAACAGGATACCACTGGCTTCCAAGAGGGGATCATTATTCCACTGGTTTTCACCCCAGGCTGAAGGCCCTCTACTGCAGCAGTCCCCAACCTTTTTGGCACCAGGGACCAGTTTCATGGAAGACAATTTTTCCACAGACCGGGGAGAGGGATGGTTTTGGGATGGTTCAAATGCTTACATTTATTGTGCACTTTATTTCTATTATTCTGACACTACCTCCACCTCAGATCATCAGGCATTAGATCCCAGAGTTCGGGGGCCCCTGCTCCATTGGATTGTGAAGAATTCTTGGGCAGGTCCAATAACCGGGGTGTCTTCTTTGCCCTTTGCTGGGTTTCAACTTGAGAAACAGAGAAGAGGGAGGGTGGTTGCTGTGAGGGTGTGGGTGTGAGAAAGATGGGATGTGAAAATCAGGGTCTCTGCAACTCATAGCTGAGATTTGCCACCAGCCAGAAAAACATTGGTTAAGCACTACCCTAGGCCACCAAGTACACCGTCCTCAGAAATCCAGTGGAACGTTTTCAACCTGAGAGCCCCTTATGCTCCCAGAAAAGAATTTCATATTCCTCAGTTCCTAGCCAAGAAAGGGGAGGATGTGGACCTGGTGGGCCTGCAGGTAGTCTGGACCAATAATCAGAAGGAGCTTTGAGTTTAGTGCTGGGTCCAACACCGAAATAAAATCTGTCTTTCATCTGATCCCCCTTGGATCCCCTGGATATGCTGGAAATAACCCTTGATAGTTTTAACGGAAGTAGCTGAGACAATGGAAATTTGGAGAGCAAGACCCAGACCACAGCAATCTGTTGGCCACAACAAGCTACACTGCAGACCTCCCTTAATGCAATCCAAGTCATCATTTATTACTAACTCCATGGATGACCTGCTGACTGTGGGCTACCACTTCACCAGACCGGTGGGAACAGATGGTCTAATGTGGTGAGAGCATTGAAGAGTGTCAGGGCTGGAACTCCTTTATTCTACCGATAAGGAAGCTGAGTCCCGGGAGGAAGATATAGTTATTTGTTCACATTTCTCCTTCCGCAATTAGGTTACAAATTTCTTGAGGATCAGGACTATATTTTTTGAAGACTCAGAGCCTTAACAGAGGGCCTGGCCATTGTAAAATGCTCAGAGCATGTTTGTGAAAGGGAAGGAGGGAATATACAAAGAGGCCTTGCTCAAGGTCACACAGATTGCAGAGGCAGAGGTGAACCCCCCACGCACAGGCCTCTGTCCGGAGGCTGGCATGCTGGCCACTCGGGGAGCCACTGATCTCCTCTCAGCACTGCCAGCTCTAGTCGATGCCTCTGCAGGTCAGGCTGGCTCTGTCTATTGCCCAGAAAGTATCACTGCTGTGAGACCCCAAGGCCCTGCTGCTCCACAGCAGGTACAGTAAGCACAGCAGGGCTTACCTGGGCTGTCATATGAACATCGTAAGAGGAGCCAAGCCTTCTCAACTCCCCTGCTGGAGGGACTAGGCCTGGGCTATCATCTTAGGCTGGTGTCTCTGTTGGGGCAGAACCCACAGCTGGAGCCAAAGGAGAGCCAAGAGTGAGGGCCCCAGGGTGCAACCCAGGGTGCAAGCAGGATGGAGCCAAGCAAGGCAAACGGGTGGCAGACTTCTGGAAAAGTCAGGGAGGCAGGGCCTTAGAAACCAAGCTCCAGAGAGCAGAAGCTCAGTCGTGTCTAACTCTGCGACCCCATGGATTGTAGCCCGCCAAGCTCCTCTGTCCATAGGATTCTCTGGGTAAGAACACTGGAGTGGGAAGTCATTTCCTTCTCCAGGGGAATCTTCCTGACTCAGGAATCAAACCAGTGTCTCCTATGTCTCCTGTATTGGCAGGTGGGTTCTTTACCACTCGGGCCACCTGGGAAGCCCCCCAGAGAGCAGAAGGGACCTGCAAAGCTCACCCACTATTGGGGCAGAAATGGATATGAGGCAGAGCTAGTCTCTTCATAGGAGAAAGGTGTTCTCTTCCTCAGAAGAGTGAGGAAGAGAGGGAGTCAGAGCAAGTCCTGGAGGAAATACGGTGCAGTTGCAGTTTCTGTTTACAGGGCCGCAGCAGCCTCGTGCAAAGCATGTCGGGAGTGGGGGTGGGGGTGGGAATGGGGTGGGATGCTATTACAGGAGCTGGGCCGGCTGCATGGCTGTTGTCTCAGACTCACTCCACCTTCTGCCGGCCCTGGGAGTCTACCTTGTGTCTTCCCTTGTGCTGGCTGCACTTTGGCAGTGGGGAGAGGCCCAGAGTTGGACATGACTGTCTTCTAAGCAGACTTCAAGGCCCTGTCAGTGATGTCACCTTCTGCCACGTTCATACACAAGGTCTCCCTTTGAAAGGTTGTTGCTGACCCGCAAATAGACGCTAGGATTCTTGGCCTCCGGAGGAGAAGAATTCAATCCAGGGCCAGAGACGAGGCTTGATCGCGCAGAGCTTTTGTGTAATAAAGTTTTATTAAAGTATAAAGGAGATAGAGAAAGCTTCTGACATAGGCATCAGAAGCGGGCAGAAAGAGTACCCCCCTGCTAGTCTTCAGCTGGATGTTATATAGTCACTAGCAGTCTGTTAATGAAAGAAAGGAATGTCTTAAAATTCAGAATGGCACCAGGCCCCTCACCCATAAGATGCATTTTGGGATAATCTTGGCACCAGACGATTAATCCCAGGCCATAAAATGATTGACTTGAATCTTGTAGAAGGGCAGATTACCATACAAATAGTTTCGTTTACATAGATTAGGGGAACAATGTCTGAATATAACATATGGTTTGTCAAGTAGGTTCTGAGCCATTAGGCAGAACCAACTTGAACACAGAATCTGGGGTAAATGCATAGTACATTAACATAGCTTAAGACAAACATTTCCAAAAGAAAATTGCATTGGTTAACTCAAGGTTTGAGAATAGTTCACTTCAGGTGAAACCAGGTGTCATTATGGCAACACAGTGTTTTAAGAGAAACCTCCTTTTAAATTTGTATAGAGAAGGAAAAAAAATATTGCTAGTTTGTTTCCTCCTGCCGCTTAAGAGAGATAAAAGTGCCTGACACTTGAAGCCTATTTCCTCCATTTGGAGACCCCTGGCCTTCCTGCCTGTTACCCTCTCACCTTGTGCCCCAGGATGGGCGCTGGACCCAGACCATGGTCCCTGCCCCCAGGGGGCACCTTTGAGACAGCCGGCATGGGGCACTCCGAAGCCAGCACAGCTCTGGCCACACCTAGTAGGCTCTTCAGAATGAGCAGAGATCCTCGCAGGTAAGTTGGCTTCTTGGAGGAAGTGAGGCTGGAATTGGAGCCTGAGCATTGCATGTTGGGGTGGGGTTTTGAGTAAAGTCACTGCAGCCATATATGAGCTTCTTACTGGGTCGGGGGACAGAAAGTTGTTGGGGTAGCCTTGGAGTCACGGGGTGAGGGTCAATGTTTTTTAAGCATTTTCTTTTGTTTAGCAGCAGAATCCTTCACAAAGGAAAACTTACTCAGGTATCAGTGTGCTAAAAGCAGAACTGCTCAGCTTCCCTCTTAGTCCAGAGGTAGCGCCCCAGGAAAGGAATGGAGCTTTACAGCTGGACTAGTTCAAGCTTCCTGTTGGATGGGCAGGGAAACTGAGGCATGGAGAGTAGAAGGACATGCTCGTTGGCTCTCAGGAGTGGAGGCAGACAAGGTTGAGGTCTGTCTCCTATCTCCAGACCAGGGCTTCTGCCAGTAGACCCTACTCCCTCCAGAATGCAGTCAAACTTGGGAGACCTTCCACCAGGCTAAGGAATGTGGATTCCACAAGATGGAGAATCATGGAGTGTGTGAAGGCAAAGGCATTCTTTCTTACATTCCAGTGTGCAACCTAGCTTGGACTGCAATCTCTTGATGTTTCAACCCCTTGATTAAGGAGGCTAGCGTATTTGAATCATCTGAGATCTCTGGCAGTGCAGCGTAAAGACACGTGGGGATGGTGGTTTGACTAGAGAAGGACAGGTATCACTGGATGAGTTTAGTAAATGGATGTGTTGTCAGTGGATAAGTTCAGTGGAAGGATCAGTGCTTCTTAAACTATAGGAGAAACTGTCCTCCTTCATTGGCCTAATGATGTGGCTTTAATTAGGAATTCAACAATAACAAAAAGTCTTCAGAGAAAGAATAATACTGTGTGGTATCACTTACGTTGACTCAGTGGTAAAGAATCCACCTGCCAATGCAGGAGACACCAGAAATGTGGGTTCAGCCCCTGGGCTGGGACAGAGGTGCCTGGTAGGCTAAAGCGCATGGAGTCACAAAGAGTCAGACATGACTGAGCATGCATACACGCACACATCACTTCTATGTGGAATTGAAAAAATATAACAAACTGGTGAACATAACAAAAAAAGCAGGCTTACAGATATAGAGAACAAACTATTGGTTACCAGTGGGGAGAGAGAAGAGGTGGGCAATATGGGGTAGGGGATTATGAAGCCCAAACTGTTATGATAAAATAAATTAGCTACAAAGATTTATTGTGCAACACAGGGAATATAGCCAATATTTTATAACTATAAATGGAGTATAATCTTTAAAAATTGTGAATTACTGTATTATACACCTGTAACTTGTATAGCATTGTACATCAACTATACCTCAATAAAAAAAATACACTTAAAGATCTAAATGAAAAGTAAAATTAAATAAGCCCCATCTTGAGCTCACAAATAGTAAAAAGAAGTGATAAATGTCTTTGGAAGTTAGACAAGACCTCTTGCCTCAGTCCGGAGAAGGCAATGGCACCCCACTCCAGTACTCTTGCCCGGAAAATCCCATGGACAGAGGAGCCTGGTGGGCTGCAGTCCATGGGATTGCTAAGAGTCGGGCACGACTGAGCGACTTCACTTTCACTTTTCACATTCATGCATTGGAGAAGGAAATGGCAACCCACTGCAGTGTTCTTGCCTGAAGACTCCCAGGGACAGAGGAGCCTAGTGGGCTGCTGTCTATGGGGTCACACAGAGTCAGACACAACTGAAGCAACTTAGCAGCAGCAGCAGCCTGCCTCAATCCTCCTTGCAGATTTGTCTTGGCCAAGCCTCCTCCCACTAGGCCTCTATCAGTTTTCATACAAATCTTAGTTTCATGTATCTTGTGACTAAGAAGGCTAACAGGGACTTGGAACGGAGTGAAACGTCTGAAGTGGGTAGCACGTGCATTTATCTTTTTATTTTTTTCTTATTCTTTCTTATGACTGAGCTGAGAAATACTTGTCAGGGAACATCAGACACTTTCTGAGGTCTCAGAGTCAAACCACCCCTCCACTATCACCCAGGAGAGCTGCTCTCTCAAGTCCTGACTTACCCAGCACCATCTGGTACATAGCACACTTGAAGTGCTTTATAGTTTGTAAAGAGCTGAGTATATTCTCTCGTTGAGCCTCACAAATGTGCCTTGAGGCAGGCCAGCAGGCACTGTCTTGATTTTAGAGAGAGTAAAAGCAAGGGTCACAGGGCAAGTAGACTTGCTAAAGGTGATGTCACTAGTTAGCATTTATTTAACAGATACTCATTGTTTTATTTATACTGCTTTATGGATGATATTTGTTATTACAGCATGAAGCAAGATCTGCTGACTTGCTTCTCAGGACTCTTTCAGCAGCACCAGGCTTTTTCTCCTAAGGATATAAATAAAAATGGATTTTCCACTGGAAACAGGTCAAATGACTTAATACAACCATAGACAATTCAGAGGGAACTGGTAAATCCTAAATGAGTCATGCTTCATTTGAATAGCCAGAGGAACTCTGAAGCCTGCTGCATAAAGAACTAGAATTATACAGTTGGAGGGAAATCAATTATTGAGAACAGTGGCTTTTAAACATTTTTAAGGCATAAAAACCATTCTTAAAATTCAATCTTAACAGGCATTTCAATAAGAAAGCCTATCAAAGCAGCATCTTTGTAGAATTTGAGTGAAGTGAGTGAGTGAGTGAAGTCGCTCAGTCGTGTCTGACTCTTTGCAACCCCATGAACCATAGCCTACCAGGCTCCTCTGTCCATGGGATTTTCCAGGCAATAGTACTGGAGTGGATTGACAGTTCCTTCTCCAGGGGATCTTCCCAACCCAGGGCTCGAACCCAGGTCTCTGGCATTGTAGACAGACACTTTACTGTCTGAGCCACCAGAACTTGAGGCTTCACTTAATATCTTTGGAAAACCTTCTTATTTATAGATGAGGAAACAGGCCCAGAGACCCGGGGCCTAGTACCTTGGGGAATCAGTGAGCTGGGGCTGGAACCCCAAACCAGTGGTATTTCATGCAGAATGAACTGATTGACCCAAGCTCATTTTGGGGGCTTCCCTGGCAGCTCAGACAATAAAGAATATGCCTGCAATGCAGGAGACCAGGGTTCGATCCCTGAGTCGGGAAGATCCCCTGGAGAAGAGAATGGCAACCCATTCCAGTATCTTTGCCTAGAGAATTTCATGGACAGACCATGGGGTTGCAAAGAGTTGAACATGACTGAGTGACTAAGACACACATTTTTTGGTCATGGGCTTCCGAGGTGGTGCATAAAGAATATGACTGCCAGTGCAGGAGACACAGAGATGCCAGTTAGATCCCTCCGTTGGCAAGATTCCCCTTGAGTAGGAAATGGTGCCCCACTCCAGTACTCTTGCCTGGAAAATTCCATGGGCAGAGGAGCCTGGTGGGCTACAGTGCATGGGGCTCCTAAGAATCAGGCACGAATGAGCCCAGCACACATGTTTTGGTCATAATCCCCCACTGGTGCTCATGTTACTAACACACCCAGTCTTTTCCAGTCACCTTTGCTCAAGCTAGTCTCTCTTTTCAGAATGGATTTCTGCCTGTGAAACTTGTATTTCTTTCCCTCCAGACCTGGATCAAAGGCATCTCCCCTCCCCTAGGAAGTTTCTTCCAGGGTCATAGTGGGAGAGCCATAGTCTCACTTCTGAGTCCCTTTGGTGACACTCTTAGGATGCTCTGCTTTGGTCTTAGAGTCACTGGAGGCTTAATCCCACTCCCGAGATTTCATCCTTTTTGAGGATAAGGGCCTCTTCCTAGAAGCTAATGCTGTCTCTTTCTTCTAGCTCTAAAATACTATGAAGCTACAATCTCAAAAGATGTTACTCTGGAGTCTTATTTTTTTTTCTTTTCCCAAATAGAATTATACAGAATCAGCCTCAGTTTTGAATACCTAAGTCTTGGCTATTTAGAGTCTTTTAAAGCTGAGCAAATTTCCTTGCATCTTGTCATCTTCCTCATTCTTGAGCATTTATCATGCAGCTCTATAAGAACACTGACTGGCTTTGACCACAGCCTGTGAAACACACACAGTGACTGCCTTCAGGGGCACTGGCCAAGGCGTTGGAATGGCCCAAGCCCCATCTGGGCCCTGTCATTTCTTAGCAAGCCCCACCCTCCCTCAGAGCCCCTGCCCCTTCAGCACCACACAGGTCCACTCCTCCGTGAGGAGCTGAAGACAGGTACATGTAGAGGCATTTGTAAACGGCAGGCTGCCTTGTTGGTCAGTCTACTGAAATCAATGGGGAAAAATTAGTCAGTCTAAGATTTCAAAAAACTGTGTAATACCAAATAACCAATTTATCTGCCTATTCTCTTTCTAGTGGGTTGCTGTGCATTATAGAGCTATAGGGTTCCTACCACTCATGGTTCAGCCCTATGGCCCTTGTATTTGCTGCTCTGGAAATCAGTTTACTGTAATCTGCTGACTCCAGTTGAAAACATTCATTCCCAAAATATTTTTTGAGCATCTACTATGCCAGGGTGTTACAGGTTGAATTGTGCCTCAAACAAGATAGGCTAGGGACTTCCCTGGAAGTCCAGTGATTAAACCTCTGTCTTCCATTGCAGGGAAAGGGGGGCGGGTACCAGTGTGATCCCTCGTCAGGGAACTAATATCCCACATGCCTTATGGCCCCAAAACCAAAACATAAAACAGAAGCAATATTGTAACAAATTCAATGAAAGACTTTCAAAATGGTCACATCAAAAAAAATTTTTTTTTCTTAAAAGAAGATACACTGAAGTCCTAATCCCTGATATCTGTTAACGTGAACTTATTTGGAAATAGAGTCTTGGCAAATACAATCAAGTTAAGAAGAGGTCTTACCAGAGTACGGTGAGCCCTACTCCATTGTGACTGATGCCCTTATAATAAGAGACGATGAGATACAGATGCAGATCCAGAGAGAAGTCTCCCATGTGAAAACGGAGGTAGAGATTGGAGTCATGCTGCCACAGCCAGGGAAGGCTTAGAGCTACCTGAAGCTAGAGGAGACAAGAAAGGATTGTCCCCTAGGGGGTTTGCGGGGAGCATGGTCCTACCAAGACCCTGATTCAGATGTCCAGCCTCCAAAACTGTGAGAGATTACATTTCTGCTGTTTTAAGGCACTCACTTAGTAGTACTTTGTTATGGCAGCCTTAGGAAACTAATACATTGGCAAACTGGGCATCTAACGGAGAATAAGACACAGAGCTCACATTTTGGAGAAGGCAGCATGACAATAAACATAGATGAATAAATACGAAAATGGGCGATTCAGGTACTAAAGGGAGAGTCGTGTGATATTTTAATTCTTACTTGAAGGAAGAGAAGCCCTTTGCATAGAAGGTGGGCTGGAACCAGATCACATAGAGCCTTGGGATGATGTATGGGAAAAAGGATTGTCATGGAGCCATGGTGGCTATGGACAAACCTAGCTGGTTTCTTCAAATGGATAATGGTGGCCTGGAAGAGATCAGTGGCAATGGAGGTGAAGTCAAATGGACAGATTTGAGATACTTCACGATGACCGAACCAAAAGATCTTGCTGATGGATTGGCTGTAGAGATGTGAAAAGAGGAATCAAGAATGGATCTAGATGTTTGGCTTAAGCCAAAATAATTTATTTTGGAGTAGATGGTGGGGAAAATTAGAGGACTAATGTGTTAGGGGGTGAGTGGGACAGCATCAAGAGTTCTGCTAGTTTTCTAAAAAATTATTATTATTAGTTGGCTGCACTGCATCTTCCTTACTGCATATGGGTTTTCTGTAGTCATGGTGTTTAGGCTTTTCATTACCATAGCTTCTTTTGTTGTGGGCTGTAGAGCATGTGGGCTTCCATAGTTGCAGCTCATGGGCTCCAGAGCATGGGCTCAGTAGTTGTGACACAGGGTTTAGTTGCCCTGTGGCATGGTATCTTCCCCAACCAGGGATCAAACCTGTGTCCCCTGCATTGGCAGGTGGATTCTTAACCACTGGACCACCAGGGAAGCCCAAGAGCGCTGTTAGGTTTGAGATGCCTGTTAAACATCTTTGTGGAGATGCAGGCCAGTCATTGGCTGTGTGAATTCAGTGGCAAGAAGGTCCTCAAGTCCAGGGTTCTTCTCCTTGTCTAAGAAGAGATTTTTCCAGATCCCAAGGCCTTCAGTGAGGCTGGAGTTTCTTTTTTTCCTATTGGAAACTTTCTCTTTGTCCAGGGTTATAGCTGGGTGTATGCCTCCTGGGTGGCCCTGAATAACTGCTAACGCTAATAAATTTGCCAAGTAGCATGCAAGTTTTCAAACTCTTTCACAAAGGATTCTGTGCTTCCTGCAGCATCTTCAGAGCTGTGTCTAGCTTCATCTGCAGAGTCAGGTCTCTTGGGGCTTCTGGGATAACCTGGGTAGAAGGGTGGGGCGAAGCTCTAAGTGACCCTGGACAGTATTCCCAGGACTCCAGGCTCCAAGTGGCTTGGCTAATTAAGAGAGCAGAAGAAACCTTTTGCTTTACACAGACTCACTTCCTGCACAAAGAACTTGGGGGGTGGGGGTAGGGAAGAACCCAGAAATGCCTGCACTCTGGGCAGGCCGAGCCTCACTCAAGGTGTTGACTCAGAAACAGCAGCTGCTTGCCCTGGGAGCTGGCACAGCCAAAGATCAATTAAAACATGACATTCTGGTTTGCTCTCCCCACCCTAATCCCTCCAGGGCACTTCCTCTCACTTTTAGCTTCCTCCATAGACTCCTTTGCTGCCTAATTAGCTTATAGTCCAGTGGCTGTAGGAGAGGGGAGTGTTGTACCAGGAACTAGGACCTGGGGCTTGCTTGGGCTCCCCCAGTACCACTGCTGGGACTGTTGGTGAGTCACTGAGCTCCCTAGGCCTCTGATTCCCCAACCAGGAAGCAGACAGTGATCACCACCTTCCAGTTCTGAACTTCCAGGGTTAACCTGAGGGTGAAGAGAGAGTGCATATGGCCATGTTCTGTAAGCTGTAAACCCCTCTCCAAGTTTAGTGGGTTTTGTAACATATAGCATATATAATATGACAAAGCATGTATTGTTAACCCATCTTAAAGGTAACACTAAGAGAGAAAAATGGAATTGTTCTTTTCTAGTTGCAAAATAGTTTAGCGGGCAAGAAATCAATAATCCAGAAACTCCTGACTTTTTTCCTGAAGTTGACATCTCCCTGGCCCCAGGGACTCAAAAGAGGGGGCTGTAATTGGGTGCCAGAGAATGGCTGCAATACAGGGTTCCAGGAGCCCCCCAGGGAGGGTTGCCAGATCAACAAATAAAAATACAGGATATCTAGGTAAATTGGAATTTTAGATAAACAACACATAATCTTTAGTATAAGTATGTTCCAAATATTGCATGGGATATATTTACACTAAAAATTATTCATTGTTTATATGAAATTCCAGTTTAACTGGCCATCTTATATTTTACCCAGCAGCTATACGGGATGCCTGGGCTGTATCAGGCAGAGGACTCAGCAGGTGTACAAAGCCATGTGGATGACCAATATGCCTCCCCTGTGACCCCAGGATTGCACCCTGTCTTCAGGGTGGGGTCTCCTTGCCCTTGAAGCAGTTTGGATTAAGGAAATGGTCTGTCTTTACTAACTCAGTACATATGTTTGAGGGCTTCCTGTGTGCAGAAGGGCATTGTCTAAATGTGCAAGACAATAAATCCAGTCACCATGGACTTAGAGCTTGGGGAGTTTTAGAGGAAGGAGAGGAGACCAGACTCAAAGGAGACGCCAAGGTGAAAGCTGAGAAGAGCATTAGCCAGGGAGGAGGACTGAGGAGAAAGCAACTGACAGGGCCTTCCCGTGCCCCAGCACAGC
The DNA here is from genome assembly GCF_019923935.1 of Bubalus bubalis. NCBI lineage: Eukaryota > Metazoa > Chordata > Mammalia > Artiodactyla > Bovidae > Bubalus > Bubalus bubalis. Next base: position 117,314,417 of record NC_059157.1, on the reverse strand, counting down.
CTCTTCTCCACGGACTGGGCACCTGGGACCCATGTCTGTCATGTCCTTACGCACCTCCTCCCAGTAAGTCCACACACTGGAGTCACTAGTGGGCTTTGCATGCAGGCTTTTCAGTGAGGTGAAGGGATGCAGTGAGTTACCTCAGACAACGCCTCTCCTGGGGAAGCAAAGTTGAGATTTTCTGCTGAAGCTTGTCATTAGCAACACTTGACATGCACAAAAAGGAGAAGGCAAAGGAAACTGGCCACTGACCCGGCTATATTCCCGCCTCAGGAGGTACTTGTCCGGGCCCATAGAGTCTCTCCTCCCCTCCCTTCCTTCCTGCCTTCCTCATTATTTCCTGACCAACTACTCACATAGGAGAATTAGTCAGAGTCCCACTAACATGCTGCTTACAATTACAAGTAAGAAGGGAAAAGGACTGAGGCCTGAGAGCAATCATATCCAACTGGGAAATCCAGGAAGGCTTCCTGGAGGAGCTAACATTTTGCTGTGAGTCCTGAAGAACACACAGGATTTGGACACATAGAGACAGAGTGGAAAGAGGTCACACACAAACAGGAAAGAGGGTGAGGCAAATAACAGAGCTGGAGAAACCAGAATTCAAGAAGAAAGTGCTGATTGGGAAGATTTCAAAGCCTTCTGAGCTTGATCTCAGGGTTCAAACCAGGGGCTCAAGGGAAAACAAAGTTTGCATTGTCCTGGGATGCTCAGAGAAACATTCTGACCTACTTGTTTACCTGTTTTTCTCTTTCCCCTCACTTGAGCACATCTTTCTCTGTTGGAGGATCATTTATAATTCAGGCAACCTCCTTCAGAGGGAGCAGGTGTTTCTCTGGGATGAAGCACCTTGGGAAGCAGAATGTACAAATGGAAAAAAAGCTTGTCACAGCAAAGCCAGGCAAAGAGAAGCCTGGGTCGAGGCAAGGGCAGAAGGAGGGGGAGGCTTACTGACATGTAGAGACAAGGCAGCAAAAGAGAGCATCATTCTCTTTCCTCCCCATTTCTGAAAATCCGGATTGACTTTATTCTTCTTCAGCTCCACTGTCCGTGATCCCATCACTAGAATGCCTTTCTTTGAGTCTCAACTCCTCCTTCAAGATTGCTCTTTAAAATTGCTCACATGTTTATCAAGAACTGTCTACCCTGGGTTCCTCAGACAGCAGAGCCTGAGGTAATGCTTAAGTATTTGCTTTCTTAGGGCATGCAACCCCAAGGAGCAGAAATATGGGCAAAGGGGAGTGGGGCTGGGGTGGGGCAATCAACAGGCATGTTTTCAAGCCAGTCACAACTTGCATAAACCACAACTGCTGTTTCCACGAGACCTTCTTCTGAGAGGGCACCTGACAACCATATACAACGTGCCTTCTCGGTCAAGAGAGGAAGAGAGAAGAGTGTATCTGCCAGCTTCTACCTCCTGTGGAGACATTTGGCCCACAGACATGAGTTCCTCCACTCTTCTATTGCACATATATGAGCACCATGCAGGTCATGAAGCACTTTAAGTGTCAGGTCAAGAGGGAAGCTCCATTCCCATGATGGTGGTGAGTGGCGGGCCTTGAAGGGAAGCACTGTGGGGGTCAGGCCTGGGTGAAAGTTGCTGGGGCCCACACCAAACTAGTCTGCAGTGGACACTGGGGCAGAAACCAGTGGCCTTCGGAGAGGCCAAAGAGATTCTGGAGATGCCTGTGCGGTATCTGGTTTAGGAAATGTCCTTCATCTTATTATTAGCAGCTGTCACCTGAGTTACCAGTTAGCTCTTTATCTGACGCCTGCCTGCTGGTGACTGCTGAGAGCAGGAGTCAGACACGGATTGGACATAGCCATAGATGGAGGTGCTGGGGGCAAGGTGGGTGTCTGGCAAGCTCACTTCCCCACCCTCCAGCCTAGGTTGGGGTGTGATGTGATGTGAATCACTCAGTAAGCCCATTTCAGGGTGCTCACCTGTGGCTGGGAGGCAGGCCCCCAGAGGGCCTCAGCAAGCAAATACAACCCCGCACAGGGACAAGACATTAAAGGGACTCCTGAGGACCCAGCATTATTAATGGCCTATTCAATCAGAGGAAATCAATAACTGTTTAGAAAGGGCTTTGGGGAAGAAACTAGTTTCGATAAAGAAAAAAAGGAAAGACAAATACTTGCTCTCTTTGAGGCTGAGAGGATGAGTCAGGATTTCCTCCAGATTGACAGTGTTTCTATAAACTTTTGACTGACACCTGCCAAGAAGGAGGGGTTGTGTGTGTGAGTAGAAATGAACCACTAGATTGATTTCTTAATAAGATTTTCCCTCACCCATCCAGAGTTTCCAAATTTCAGAAGATAGAATTATTCAATGCATAGTTTTCTAAAACGCATTAGTACCTTCTTTCCCACAGCATTCAGGAAAATGAAAAAGGCTCTTAAAACTCTAGAGCATGTATCTGAAATGCTGTGTACTTCTACCTTGGCAGTGAGAGTGAAAACAAGCCCAGATTCCATTTGAACGGTACAGTGTTTAATAATTTTCTCCAGGAGCTCCAGGCTCTGCTGGATGTAAACACTGTCTTCTTTCTCCTAAGGGAATTAGGTGGTCAGCATTATCAGCCCAGTTTGGCAGCTAATGAAGCAGAGCATGTGATAGGAAAGTGATTTGTCCAAAAGAACACAGCGACAGCATTAGGCGTAACTGTTCTCCACTTTGTCTTCTTGATTAAGTTACTGTTTCAGACTCGAAATCCATGGTTTAACCCTGGATTAAGCACCTCATTGTAAACAGGGGGAAAGAGGGGCACCAGAGGTCACAGAGGGCCATTTCTTCAGGTCTGGGTATTTGTTTTTGTTCTCAATCTAAAGGTGAAGTCTCATCGGTGGCTGACAGGCCAGCACTCCCTCCACTAATCCAGCCAGGGCACTCCTGGGCCTCCCAGGAACTTTATCCAGGATCACAGTGCTGGCCTTCATCCCAGGGACCTAGTGTGGCTTGCGTCATGACCTAGCGGTACCTGAGTTCAGTTCCTCTTTGTTAAAGGCCTTCTGTGTGCTGTGCTGAGCAGAGCACTGAGTCACCATGTGAGTCTGTACTTGGCAGAGGCAGAAGAGAGGACCGTTTGGTGCTGACTCTGGTGACCATGGCCCTGAGGTATGGTAGGCCTGCAGGGAAGACATAAGGCCCATAGGATTCTGTTACCAGTGGCTGGGGCCTGGAGAAGATATCACCATACTGTGGACAGCTGTCCTAGCTCTAGTTCAAACTCCAGTGCCGTCACTTATAGTTGGTGGTCTTGGGGAAGTGAGTCTTTTAACTTCGCTGCACTTGGGCCTTCTCATCTATTAAATGAAGGTAATGATCTCTACCTCAGAGTGAGGAGACTGAACTGTATAATATATGTAAATTCCTGGCACACAGGAGGCCCTCAGTGATTCCTGTTATGGTCGTGACTGGCTTAGTCCCAGTGTCTCTAGGTGATCATATTTTGTTAAATTGGAAGCCGTGCTGCCCTGGTTCCTTAGGTCACTCCCATTTAGGCATGTCTCTGTCCAGGGAGGGCCACAGGTGAAAAGTTGCAGGCATTCTGTGGCTTGCCTCAAATCACAGTCATTGTTCCCACAGGAAAACCAGGAAGCTTCCAGAGTGGAGGGCCCCGGTTCCCCATCTGCACAGTGGGGTGGAGTGATGTTTGAACACACTTGTTTTTCTTTGCAGATTTTTTCAGAAATCTGAAAGGGCAGAGTCAATTGCTAATGAGACAGTGTTTTCCATCTCTGTCTTCCCTATCAGATGTTGTCTGTCACTGGGCTTGGAGGTACATGAGGGGGTCAGATCTCCAGGGATTCAGGATCTGCTCCCAGATTTCCTAACTGGCTAGGAAGAATTACTTTAAAAAATGTTGGGAAAGGAGACCAACATGGTTCCTGGAAAAGCTGCACGGCTACCCTCCCTCCTTCTCCACTTTCCCACTGCTCCAGCAGTTTAGATGCTGGCACAGCTGACCTTGACATTGACAGACAAGCCCCACTTCCTCTCCCACAACCCATTCCCACTGGGGCTGCTTTAACTGAAAAGTACGGCCACATGCCGCCCCAGGAGAAACACACAATACAAACGTGTGCTGTTTGTGCAGGAGAGCGTGAGTCTTTGTCTTTTGTTGGTGTTGTGGAAAATTATCAATAGGCTTTTGGTTTTTTCAAAGGTTACAAGAGATATGGAATGTCCTCTTCTTCATATAGGCTGTCCCCTGCACCCCAATTCATATGTTGAAATCCTAATCCCCAGTACCCAAGAATATGACTGTATTTGGAGATAACACCTTTAAAGAGGTAATTAAGGTGAAATGAGGTTATATGGCAGGGCTTCTCTGGTGGCTCAGATGGTAAAGAATCTGCCTGAAGTGCGGGAGACCTGGGTTCAATCCCTGGGTCAGGAAGATTTTCTGGAGAAAGGAATAGCAACCCAGTCTAGTATTCTTGCCTGGAGAATCCCATGGACAGAGGAGCCCGGATGGGCCCTCATCCAACATGACTGATGTCCTTATAAGAAGAGGAAATTTGGGCACAGACAGATATGAATGAGAAAAGACCATGTGAAGATACAGGGAGAAGATAGCCATCCACAACGAGAGAAGCTTCAGGAGAAACCAACTCTGCTGACAACTTGATCTTGGACTTCTAGCCTCCAGAACTGTGAAGAAATAAATTTCCATTGTTTAAGCCACCCAGTCTATGCTACTTTGCTATGACAGCCCTAACAAAGTGTACTCCCCATTTATGTACTCTCAAGTTTTGTGGTCTGTTGTTTTAATTTCTTCTTCTCCTCAAGTTTGAAGGACAGATTCAAAGGGAGTTTGTTCTATTGATGAGTAAGATTTGTTAGAAACCATCTTGTGAAACTCTTTGGCAGATTGAGAAAAGACAAAGCCCAAGCCCATGCTCACTGAAGTTGGTGTATTTGCACCACATATCCTAAACTATAGAGAAAATCAGAGGAGATGGATCTATTTGTACTGACACAAAAATTTGTGGGTTTATGAGATTTGTCCTGCCAAGTGGTGCCAGGAGAAATGAGCAATTATGATAGCAAGTTCTTTGTCTTAAAAATTTATTTATAAACATCATTAGAGAACTTGATAAATGTTTTACTTAAAAGGGTTCTTTTTTATTTAAGAAGAAATATGTTTCTGCCAGTTATAATTCCAGTTAACCTAATACAATATATTCTGGGCTTCAGTTTTTCCTTCAGTTGTTGATAATTCAATAAACCTTTATTACATTTGTAGTTCTTTCTAGGGCCAGGAGATTCTAGAATTTTTTTTTTTATAAAAATAACTTTCTTTTGAATAGCAGTTTCAAAGACGTCTCAAAACAACCCTGTGAGGCAGTACATATACTGTTACTAACAACTAGCATTTGTATAGTGTTTGATCTCTTACATTATACCATCTTGTTTATTTGCCAGAGAAGTTAAATGAATTGGTTGAAGATAAACAGCAATCTTTAATGTTGAGGTGGGATTAGAATTCAAGTCAAAGCTTTTTTCATGACACCATCTTTTTTTCTTTATAGATAGTCTTAGAGTTTGGCCTTTGATGGTCTAAAAGTCCTGGAACTAATTTCTATCCACCCTTCCAGATCCAGCTCAGATGCCACCTCTTCTGTGCAGTCTTCCCAGATACTCACAACACAAAGCTAATCGCTCCTTCATCTGCAGCCTTGTAGCATGTTCTTGGGCCCTTCTTTGCTGCTCTCACCCTCTCTTGCTTTTATTTTGGTTTTCTATATACCCATCTTATCCCAATAGACTGAGCTCTGTGAGGCTAAGAGGAAGACTTCCCCACCCCAACCAGCCCAATGCTCAACCAACAATACTTAGCATGTGGTCAGGATGTGAAGATGAATTGCATTCACGTGTCCCAAATGTCAATTCAGGGGTGCTCCTTGGCAAAACGAGTTCATTGCTTCTCTGAGTGTATAGGAGCATAGGTACCTCATCTATAAGAACTGGATACATTTTTCCTGATGGAAGGGTGGCTAATTCATACCACTCCATGCCTAAACTACTGCCATCTTCTTGCTACTCCCCAACTGCTTCTTTACTTTGGTTTTTTCATTCTTTTGTATTTTCCTTGGATCGATTTCTAACCACTCACCCTACCTCCTGTGCTCCTCTGCCCCCAGCCCTGGTCCACAAAGCTGGAGTGAACTCCAAAAACAAAGTGACATTCAACATGTAGACCCACCAACCTTCAAATTCCAACCTGGAACCACTGAGGAAACAGGGGCAGTAAAACTTGATGGGTTTGGGAACCTGTTAAAGAAACTTACCACTCCATTAATATGTTAGAAATGTTACTACCAATAGAATATTCTTTAGAAAAATTTTCAGATGGTAATTTTTCAAGATGGTGGAAGATAACTCATGATTAACCATTTTAACTGATAAAGATTGCTTATCTATATAAATATTTTCCATCACTGGTTTTTCTGTAGTCTATGGGTTCTCAAAAGGTGTTCAGTTCAGTTCAGTTGCTCAGTCGTGTCTGACTCCTTGCAACCGCATGAACCGCAGCACACCAGGCCTCCCTGTCCATCACCAACTCCCGGAGCTTACTCAAACTCATGTCCATTGAGTTGGTGATGCCATTCAGCCATCTCATCCTCTGTTGTCCCCTTCTCCTCCTGCCTTCAATCTTTCCCAGCATCACTGTCTTTTCTAATGAGTCAGCTCTTCGCATCAGGTGGCCAAAGTATTGGAGTTTCAGCTTAAACATCAGTCCTTCCAATGAGCACTCAGGACTGATCTCCTTTAGAATGGACTGGTTGGATCTCCTTGCAGTCCAAGGGGCTCTCAAGAGTCTTCTCCAACACCACAGTTCAAAAGCATCAATTCTTCAGCGCTCAGCTTTCTTCACAGTCCAACTCTCACATCCATACATGACTACTGGAAAAACCATAGCATTGACTAGACGGACCTTTGTTGACAAAGTAATGTCTCTGCTTCTTAATATACTGTCTAGGTTGGTCATAAATAGCAAACACCCTCTTCCAACAACACAAGAGAAGACTCTACACATGGATATCACCAGATGGTCAACACCAAAATCAGATTGATTATATTCTTTGCAGCCAAAGATGGAGAAGCTTTATACAGTCAGCAAAAACAAGACCAGGAGCTGACTGTGGCTCAGATCATGAACTCCTTATTGCCAAATTCAGACTTAAATTGAAGAAAGTGGGGAAAACCACTAGACCATTCAGGTATGACCTAAATCAAATCCCTTATGATTATATAGTGGAAGTGAGAAATAGATTTAAGGGACTAGATCTGAGAGACAGAGTGCCTGATGAACTATGGACGGAGGTTCGTGACATTGTACCGGAGACAGGGATCAAGACCATCCCCATGGAAAAGAAATGCCAAAAAGCAAAATGGCTGTCTGAGGAGGCCTTACAAATACCTTGAAAAGAAGAGAAGCAAAAAGCAAAGGAGAAAAGAAAAGATATACCCATTTGAATGCAGAGTTCCAAAGAATAGCAAGGAGAGGTAAGAAAGCCTTCCTCAGCGATCAATGCAAAGAAATAGAGGAAAACAATAGAATGGGAAAGACTAGAGCTCTCTTTAAGAAAATTAGAGATACAAAGGGAACATTTCATGCAAAGATGGGCTCAATAAAGGACAGAAATGGTATGGACCTAACAGAAGCAGAAGATATTAAGAAGAGGTGGCAAGAATACACAGAAGAACTGTACAAAAAAGATCTTCATGACCCAGATAATCATGATGGTGTGATCATTCACCTAGAGCCAGTCATCCTGGAATGTGAAGTCAAGTGGGCCTTGGAAAGCATCACTACGAACAAAGCTAGTGGAGGTGATGGAATTTCAGTTGAGGTATTTCAAATCCTAAAAGATGATGCTGTGAAAATACTGCATTCAATATACCAGCAAATTTGGAAAACTCAGCAGTGGCCACAGGACTGGAAAAGGTTAATTTTCATTCCAATCCCAAAGAAAGGCAATGCCAAAGAATGCTCAAACTACCACCTAATTGGACTCATCTCACACGCTAGGAAAGTAATGCTCAAAATTCTCCAAATCAGGCTTCAGCAATACATGAACCATGAACTTCCAGATGTTCAAGCTGGTTTTAGACAAGGCAGAGGAACCAGAGATGAAATTGCCAATATCCATTGGATCATCAAAAAAGCAAGAGAGTTCCAGAAAAACATCTATTTCTGCTTTATCGACTATGCCAAAGCCTTTGACTGTGTGGATCACAATAAACTGTGGAAAATTCTGAAAGAGATGGGAATACCAGACCACCTGACCTGCCTCTTGAGAAACCTATATGCAGGTCAGGAAGCAACAGTTAGAACTGGACATGGAACAACAGACTGGTTCCAAATAGGAAAAGGAGTACGTCAAGGCTGTATATTGTCACCCTGCTTATTTAACCCATATGCAGAGTACATCATGAGAAATGCTGGGCTGGAGGAAGCACAAGCTGGAATCAAGATTGCGGGGAGAAATATCAATAACCTCAGATATGCAGATGACACCACCCTTATGGCAGAAAGTGAAGAAGAACTAGAGAGCCTCTTGATGAAAGTGAAAGAGGAGAGTGAAAATGTTGGCTTAAAGCTCAACATTCAGAAAACTAAGATCATGGCAAAAGGTGTTAGACAAACAGTGATAATGAAACATGCTCTAAACACTACCACTCTCAGGACCTAGTCTTCAACCCAGATCTGACCCTGAAGTCCCTCTTTCTCCTCACCCACGCTTCAGCTCCCCAAAACTGTTCTGCCTGGGGAAAGGTTTTCTTAAAACTGCAGGTCGAGTGCCAGTTCCTGACACAGGCAGACAGCAGGCTGTGCACAGCTCTTCCTGGGCAATTCACTTAGAGCAAAGAGGGATCTTTTTTGAGGCTTAAGAATATCAGTATGCGGCTGCTTTGCTAAAATGCTCTCTGTCTCTCACAGTCAAAGAAATCTGCTTGCCTTGAGCTTGCCTCCAGTTTCTTGTTAAGAGCTAATTTTAGAGCTAATTTGGGTTCCATTAGTATATGGTTCTGTTGCAAATCTGACATTAACATCGGCGGCTTGATGAGTAACAAAGGGAGGAAAAGCCTTTTACCCTAACTGCTGCAATGCGGGCACATATGGTGTCATTTTTCAAGGAACAGATTTTTGTCTTTCTTGCCATTTCAGAGCTGCTTCCCTCTGAAATTACCAGCTCTAATTTAATGCAGAACATGTCTGGATGTCACTGCAGAGATCTAGTTAAACTGAGAGAGCTGGCAGGTCCCACAAATTTGCAAAAACAGTGTTCATTTGCACAGTATGATGTCTTCCAAGTCCATGCTTACGGACTGGGAATCAGTCATCAGTGATGTGGGCTCTGCCCATAGAATTAAAGCCCTTCATGATTCTATGTCTGAGGTTGGGACACTAGTTTTACAAACTCTTGTGAGGGGAGGTTGGAGTGTTTCCCATTTCACCCCATGACCAGCAGCCCATGTGCTGGGGCCCACATAGCTTTAACTTATATCCATGAGTCCAACTAGGGCAACAGCAGGGCACATTTGAGACCTGTCTGCTAATCTGAATTCTGCCTGTAGCTGGCTGGATAACCCTGTTCCTGGAGGCTCAGCCCCTCACTTCTAAAATGAGGGAATTCTGGGACTCTTTGATAGCTAAGCTCAACAGCCTCTAATAGTAACTTACATTTATCTGACTCTTTTACATTCTTCTGAGAACTCTCATGTTTGTTATGTCCTGTGATCACCACAAAATCCTGTGAGGCAGGCATTCCTGTCTTGCCCTTGGGAAATTCTGACTCAGAGAGGCAAGGAAATTTGCCCAAGGTCACACAGCTGGTAAGAGGGAGAGTTGGGACTCCAACCCTGTTGGCCTCACTCCCAGTTCAAGGCTCTCAGAAGTCAACAGACTGAATCAAAAAATAAGCTTTAAATACCACAACTCATCACTAGTGGCCATCTTAGCAGAGAACCGTGCCCAACAGGCCTACATTGTTCAGATGTTTCCTTGCCCAGCAGGCCTACATTATTAACTTGAGAAATTATATTCTTGCTTTGGGACATGAAGTATCATGAACGAGCAACCCAGAAGGGGCTGAAAGGCAATAGGAAAGTACCAGAATTGGCTCCAGTGTTGGCTTTGTCTCTGTCACAACACTTGTTTCTGTGTGACTTAAACAAGTACCTTGGCCTCTCTGAAACTTATTTCCCAAATGAGGCAGGTGGGTAAGATGCTCTCCAAGGAAACTTCCCTTTGGATCAGTCTATGGTTCTATGGCCAAGGTTCAATGCCAAACCCAAAGAGCATAGCGACAAGATGTAAGACCTTTGGTCAGGGAGGACCCTCTATGCCCAAAACATCCAGATTCTATAAAAACAAAATGCTCCAGGAAGTTAAAAAGTGAAGCTGCTATAAAGAGTGAACAAAGCAGTTACTCCTGAAAGTGACCAGGCAAATGTGAAAACAGAGGTTAGAAACTGCTACAGAAGCCAACCAAGTTAATAACAAGAGAGGCAGGCACAGGACAGGACAATAGAGAGCGGTGGGAACTGCAGCAAAGCGGTAAGCACTGCCTGACTAAGGGAGCAGTGACCACTCAGCGCCAACCAAGCTTGCCAGGCGCGAATGTAGATGTGGTGCAAACAATATTCCAGTCTCTTAAGAGGATTGGAGATCTGAATATTCATGTGAAATATCCTAATTTTTAAACATTGGACACAAACCCAAAGACTTAAAACCCTTTTATGCCAAATAAAATGTCTGCTTGTCATATGCTGCCCAAAACACCAGTTTGTTAATTCTGCGCTAACATCTAAGTTGTCTGTGTCTATCTTTGCATTAAACATTTCCAGACAGCCTGTTTCCTGGCCTTCTTGGGAGCATGCTGCAGTAGTGACCTGCCATTTCAAGTCAACATGTTGACCGTTTCAAGTCAACAATGCTTTTCATCACAGAGATCCCATTTTCCTGTTCACAGCCTTTGAGGGTGGACCTCCAACAGGGGCCAGCATGCATGTCCAGTTCCTGCTCTGCCTGCCCGAAAATAACCTTCTCCAGAGAGACAAACAACAGTGGGAAGGGAAAAGTATGATTTGGCCTTGCTAGGACACGACTGAGTGACTTCACTTTCACTTTTCACTTTCATGCATTGGAGAAGGAAATGGCAACCCACTCCAGTGTTCTTGCCTGGAGAATCCCAGGGATGGGGGAGCCTGTTGGTCTGCCGTCTATGGGGTTGCACAGAGTGGGACACGACTGAAGTGACTTAGCAGCAGTAGAATAAAACAGACACTATTTTTTTTTCCTGCCACCATTTCTACTTTATTGGATCACATAACCATTTTTATTGTTAATTTAGGTACAAATTAATTGCTATTCAAATGAATGAAAACAAAAACAAATGCTCTCACCATTACTTGCTACTTAAATGGCAATTACTTGTCTTTGTAATCCAATATAGTGAATATCAGTGCATTCAGGCTGCATTCTTTGGCCCAAGGCACTGCTAATGAGAAGAATGTATGTCCCTGGAGATTCTCTAACAACCTGAGCAAACCTGGGAGGAAGGTGGTTGACTCCAGAGCATTTGTGTCTGCCATTCTCTTCTTTCCAACTATAATTGAATAAAGGCATAGGAGGATTTGATAGTATTTTCATGTCCCTTGTTTTTCCTCTGAGAGATTTCTTATCACACCTGCGATTCTGTATGCATTTTTCTCTTTAGAGTCACAGGTGAAATATCTGTTCTGGAAAGCATGTTGGGGCCTCTTGTCCAGGCAGCACCCATAGGCCCCCAACCTGAGTGTGAGGGTCCTCCTTTGTATGCCTGTAATCTCAGTACTGACCTCATTAGGGCCCTGATCACACTGGGCTAGAACTGTCCACTTATTCAGCTGAGCTTCCCTCAAGTAGACTACAAGCATCTTGAAAGTAGGGACAGCATCTTACTCATCTTTGTAACCCTGCTCAAAGCATGGTGCCCAGTACTGGTGTGGCAGTGATGCTCAGAAATGAAGACAAAAAAAAAACTTGGTGAGCCCCTCACTTTATCTGCCCGCAGCACCTTCTCAGTGTATCCTCTCTACAGGGTACCACACAAGTAATTTCCTCCTTTGTGTCACAGACTTTTAGAATTTCCTGCCTAATTTTGTCATCTTTCATATAACAGTGAAAGGAAGAACATCCACCTAGAAATATCTCCTTGATTTCCATTTGCCAAATCAATCTCATCTCCCCCTACCAAATAAAATGTAGTTACTCTTTGATCAAATGAAAAGGTATTGCATAAATAATGGAATTATACTATATAAAAGTTTTTTATGACAGTAAGGAAATCCCATAGTGTACAACAGTCAATACCAGACTCTAGATTAGGTCTAACAAATATTCTTTTTCTCACCCTCAAGAAAGTTGCACTGGAACTCGTTTTGAAGTTTTTATGATGAAACTGTAGATTCTTATCACAAAGAACTGAAGGTAAAGAGTTCCATGACTAGTTTTCTCTGAACACTTTTGTCATTTGAGAGCCTGTTTAGAGTACAGAGAATTTCTGAGTCACTTGCAGGAAATTTTCTTTGTCTGCATATTCTGCATTCCAATAGAAGAGCCCTTAACTTTTCATCAAAAGTGGTTTAAAGCATCAATTGTAAGTCAAATATAATGACTTTTTTGTAAATGTTCTTGATTTCCTTACAGAGGTTAGCAGCACAGATTTGTGTTCAATGGACTGTTTCTGTATTCAAGTCTGTACTCTGTACAGAGCTTAGCATAGTACCTTATGCTTGATCAATGTCTGTTAATGACTAGATGGTTGAATGATTAAATGGATGCCTCTTACACAGAGGTAACAAAACATTCATTTTTATCCTGGATAGTTTTTCCTTTGATGATGCTAATAGAACTCATAGATTGAGACTAATAGAATGTCAGTGATAAAATCTGACAGTGATAAAAATAAATCTAGTTCAGTATTTTTTTCACTTTTCAGATTTCAAAAGTGAGGTTCAAAGAACCCCAAGATCACTTGGAACCCTCTAGGGGAATTTCAAGAAATTGTACCAAATACGAGCCTTAAGGTACGCATGGGTTTCCATGTCAACTGAACACGTGCTATTTCATTACTTTCTGTTCTCTCTACCTTTGTGCAATTCTCATAAGCTAGCTAGGATTCAGAAGTGTGTGAAAGACTCATTCATCAAAGCTCTTAAATACTGATTGGATCTCTTTATCGACTAGTCATTAATACTGTGGAGTGGAGTTCAGTATTCAGTGGATGAGAACCCACCAAGAGGTCTATTATCAGTGCATGGGGAATGAAAAGAGCTCTGGGCCCCAAGTCAGAGGATGGGGTCCAGGCTCCAGCTCTACCTGCTGTAGCAAATGGAAATCAAAGAGATAGTTCTAGATGGATGTTTTTACTTTTCACTGTTCCCTAAGGAAAGTGGTACTTAGAAGAGCCAATTTATATAACAGATGTAAACACATTGTAGCATTTATAGCATGCAAATGCAAAGGGTTAAAACTGTTCTCAATGTGTCCCTAGGGACCCAGTAACCAAGCAGATCCTTTGGGACATGGGGATGGAGGGCAACCCTGGGGTATTGAGCCTCCCTGCTCAAAACCAATAAATATAGAAAATTAACCTTCTGAGAATCAAACAGTGGTTTCCAGCTTTTTCCAGTATAAGCCTTCCTTTGTTATCATCAAAATCTTCCCCAGAGTCCCTTCCACATGATGTTTGTATTTAACAGCATTTGTTGATTAAGAAAACACATATTGATGAAAAGTTATTATGAATTATGACCACCGTTTGCATTTTATAATATTTTGTTCATTGTTACATTGTGTTAATAATTTTGACAAATACTGGGACTAGATTAGAGCAAACTATGTTAGTTATTCAACCACCAGGCACTCACAGATTAGCTGGCTTCTCAGAAGAATTCCCTCTGCTCTCAGATCAGGGAAATCCTGCATTAAACTGTGATAAGGAAACATAATGAATGGGTCAGCCAAGTAATACAATCATCTTAAGTGGACTCTGGCCCCAGGTTGAAGTCAGACTTTATGGATGACATTAATGTATCCAAAGAGACAAGATATTGGTTACAAGAAGACCTGCTGCCAGTGGAAGCCAGAGGAGGTAGCTCCATCCTGATGAGCGCTGCGGCATCCTACCAGCCCTGCCCAGGGAAGACATGCATTGACCTAGAGTCTCAGTCTCAGGTCCTGGTGGAACAACTCATGTTCCACTCCAGGCTCAAGTGAGTATCCTTGCTGCCAGCAGAGAATAGTCAGACATCCTGACTGTTTTATCAAAGATGAAAGTCTTGGTTGTAGATCAGACAACCATCCTAAAATCTTGGGTAAGGTGAGACCAGTCCCAAGCAATGGTTGACAGGACTGATCTGGCCCTGAGGCCTGTGAGTAGTCTCGGGGTAGCCACACTATTGTCCCTCACTAGGAATATATCTTCTTTTTCCATTACCTTGAGCCATGATTTCTCAGGTTCAGGACTATTGACATTTTGGGTCCAATACTGCTTTGTTGTGAAGGGTTGATTTGTGCATCGTGGTATGTTGAGCAGCATCTCTGGCTGCTCCTTACTATATAGCAGTAGCATCCTGACCCACTTGCACTCCCCCAGTTATGACAACCAAAGCTGTCTGCAGACATTGCCAAATATTCCTGGGCCAGGGGAATGCTATCCCTGTCCCCCCAGGTGAGAACCACTAGCGTGAATTATTCTAGTTAAGTGTCTACAGGATGCAACCACATGGGTTTCTTCTCAAAGACTAGCTTATTCCCAAATCACAGTACATTCAATTTATATGCAATGTTGCCTTTATCCAAAAGATGTTAGAATTCTCGAAAAATCAATTTCAAGGAGCTTGTGTTAATTTAGAAATACGGTCAAGCTCCACTTCACTATAATGCAAAGGAAACAGTTATTCTGGCAGCTGAGTGAACTGAAACTTCTCTTTGATGCCCTGGTGATTCAAGGGTCATCCTTCTGAAAAGCAATTGCTCCTTTTTTAAAGTGCAATAGGGATGGATTGTGCTGACTAGGGGAGTCACTTGGAGGTTTGATATTCTGTTGATTTAAAGAATAAACACTTGATTTGTTTTTGATTTCTTATTATTTACCTCTTCTTCCTAAAAACAGTACCAAAAAAAAAAAAAGATATTCCAATTATTTGAGAAATTAAATTAGTTTTGTGTGGCTAAATTGAAGATTTTTGCTAAAATGATTCCACCTTTTTCTGGATAATTCTTCCACTGGAAATTTCTTCTTTTGAGAAGAGCATTCCCACCACAGTCAAACCACTTAAGTGCATAGAGTTCATCAACGCTCGTACTTACAGAGAAATTTCCACCTGATTCCATTCAGGAGTGAACTTTTCCCTCTTGGCCCCATCCCTACTTCTGGTCCCCAAGGCCACCATTTGCTGTTTGAGGCCTTATAAGCACCAAGAGCTGGTGACTGGTGAGAGTCCATACTGACCCCACAGGCTCCCTTGTTTCCCTGCCCCTCCCCTCTTTCAAGGACTCAGGCATTTTCATCCTTCCTTTCCCGGCCCAGCTGCCTCTTCCTGCTTCCCAAGTTCAGTTCTGTCTAGTCTCTGGGAGAAGAAAATCTGGTTCTTCAAGCATTCACTAAACTTTTGTGTCTAAACCCAGGCTCTGCAGTTTCTGTGAGCATTTTTTTTTCAGTTTTATATATATATATATACTTCCCTGTGTTACACAGTAAATAATATACTTCCCTGTGTTATACAGTAAATCATTATTTCTTATCTATTTCATGTATAATACTGTGTATCTTAATCTCAAACTCCTAATTTACCCCTCCACAAACTTGCTTTTCTCTTTGGTAACCATAAATTTTGTTTTCTATGTCTGTGGGTTTGTTTCTGTATTGTACATACATTTTTTTGGTATTATTTTTTAGATTCCACATATAAGTGGTATCGTATTTGTCTTTCTCTGCCTAATTTACTTCACTTAGTGTGATATTCCCTAGGCCCATCTATTTTGCTGCAAATGGCAATATTTCATTTTATTATGGCTGAGTAATTCTCTATTGTATATATACCACATCTTCTTAAACCAATCACCCGTTGATGAGCACTTGGGTTGTTTCTATGTCTTGGCTACTGTAAACAGTATTGCTTTGAACACTGGGGTGTATGTACCTCTTCAAATTAGATTTTCATCTTTTCTGGATATATGTCTAGGAGTGGCATTGTTGGATCATATGGCAGCTGTATTTTTAGTTTTTTTATGGGCTCTCCATACTGTTTTCCATAGTGGTTCCACCAATCACACTCCCAGGGATGTAGGAGGGTTCCCTTTTCTCTACTCCCTCTCCACCATTTATCATTTGGAGACTTTTTGATGATGGTCATTCTGACTGGTGTGAGGCAATACCTCGTTGTTATCTTGATTTACATTTCTCTAGTAATTAGTGATGTCGAGCACTTTTTTTGTGCCTATAGGCCATCTGTATGTCTTCTTTGGAGAAATGCCTATTTAGATCTTTCACCCTTTCTTTAATTGGGTTGCATTTTTGATATTGAGTTGCATGAGCTGGTGAGTGTGTGTTTCTGTCAGTGCCCACTGGAGTGCCCTTGGATACCACTGAGAAGCAGAGCAGAAGGATAGGTTAGCTCTTGGAGATGTAACCCTGTCATGTGTCTTGCCAGCTATCTGAGACAGAAATGAAGATGAAAAGGGGCAATAATCAAGGCAGCTCTGCACAGGAAGCCCCTTCCTATTGGAGCCGCATAGAGTTTCAGGATGGCTGGGGCCTTGAACTCCATCTTTTAGTCTTTTTCTGTTGGGGAAAAGGGTGGGGGGGGAACTGCTTGGGTAAAGAGAGTCTCTTTGGGGGCCCTGGGATATAAAAGTAATGGTTCTGAGTTTGAGACCCTGCAAATCACCCTCTTGAGATGCCTGCTGAGAGGAGGAGTGCTTTTTAAGAGCCCGAGTGCAAGCAGACTGCCCCCACCACACACACACCTAAGGAGGCCCCTCTAATGGGAGTCGAGGAGCTCATCGCACTGGCAGCTGCTCTCCACCTGGCCAAGGCCTCCCATGACAAGCGGAAGAGGGGAACCTGGTCTAACTGTGAGGCAGGGGGTGATATAAAGGCTAGCCTTTCAAGTGCCATTCTCTCTTTCTCCAGCAGGGTGGGCTGGGTGCCAGAATAGACACTGAGGGGCTGCTGCTTGCCTAAGTTCCTTTGTGCAGGAGAGACACTGTCTTCATGTAGAAAAGCCCCAGCCAGGATACCGGACACTGAAAGTAAAGGACCCGTGGTATCTCAGCCTTGGCTCATCTGCCCAGCTGGGTGTCTTCAGACTAGCCCAAACTGCACGATGCTCCTGCTGTGGCCCTGCTTACCCGTCAGAAAGGGACCAAATTTATGAAACCTACTGGGTGCCAGACACCACACACACACACACACACACACACACACACACGCGTGCGCTCGCGCGATCTCATTTAATCACCTCAACCATCTTGTGAAGTAAGCATTCTTATCCGTTTTACAGATGAGGTAACTAGCTTAAGCAACTTGCCTAAAGTCACTCAGCTAGACTTTTTTGAGTCTTCACAGAAGGGGACTGATTTGGAGACTCTGAAGAGCCTGCTGGTTCCCACTCCTCTCCTTGGAAAATTGTGGATGAGCAGTAACCCAGGCAATGAAGGAAGAATCACTGCTAAGGACATAAAGGATTTCACTTGCCTCCACAGGCAGGCACGCAAGAAAGGTCTTTGTCTGGCGAAGGTCTATTAGGGCAGTTGTCAAAGTCAGGCAGAGCCAGCAAACTACTATCTCCTGAGAAAAATCACTGCATCTTCAGAAATGCAAATTTGAGACAAAAAAAATCTTATCTGTAATTTTATAATGACCATCCTAATTCCCAGTTGACATCTGCAGCAACTAAATACCTGGAAGGCCAGTTAGGGGCATCAAGGGGTGGGGGGCGGGCGGGAAAGCTGGGGAATTCCTCCTCCTCCAAATCAAGTGTGGGATTGAAAGGAATCCCAAGAGGGAGGAGCGGCGGTAGCAGCTGAAAAGACCATGCTCCCTGCGTCTCTAGGAGGAAAGGGACCCCGATGGAGAGCAAAAGTTGGGTGGTGGTGGGGGAGGCCCCTGCCTCAGGCCCGTAAGGGCTGAGTGTTAAGAGCTGCGCTGAGCCCCGCATCCGGTCGGAAGTACGAGTCTGGCGCTCCTGGCTCGGGATGCTGCAGCTGTTCTGGGGATCTGCACAATTAGAATTCTCCTAGCGCTAAGAGCCTGCAGGAATCCAGTCACGTGGTGGACGCTGTGCTTGGAGCTGGGGTCAATGAGAGCTCAGTCTGAGGTGGGGAAAAAAGCGTTCCTTCCCGTCTGAGACATATCCTTCTTCGCGGTGCACTGCTGGGCTTTTCCTCAGAGGAAACCTCACCACCTGAGGGAAAAGGCTCCTGTCAGTGACCCAAGCCGGGTGGCGCCCTCGCCCGCCCTCCCCCCACACTCCCTCCCACCTAATGGCGTGGAAGCTCTCAGGCGCATGCGTGGTGTGCAGGGGCGCAGAGAGACGCTCTCCCATCTGAGTAGGGTTGTTCTGTCAGAGGCGCATACCTCCACATCCTTTCATTCCTGTTCCTCTCTACCACAAGACTGGCTTCGCACCAAGTTAGAATATGGTTCCTGAATAGCTATAGGGCTACAGCTTTACAGAGATCATTTCTTTCCTATCCTACCCACTTTGCCAAGAATCTGTAATTAATTAAGGGGGCAAAAGCTTTCACTAGAATTTCCTGAGTCAGAACCAAGGCTTTGTTATTTCTGCTTTGGAGGGGGGAGGCGTTGAAGATTTCCAGATTTCCCTCTCTTTCTCTGGGTCTCTTGATGGGAATGCATTTCCCACTTCTTTATGTTCACAACTGTGATGTAAGTCTCCCAGATACTCTCCCTTCAGCCTACTCAGTCTCCCATCCACCAAATGAAATGCTGGACCCAAGCTCTTGACCAATTTGAGCCTTCCCATATCCAGCTTGTTCTTATTACTGATGAACCTCCCTCCATCCACCCTCAGGAAGTGTTAGTCGATCAGTCGCGTCTCTTTGTGACCCAATGGACTGTAGCCTGCCAGGCTGCTCAACCCATGGGATTTTCCAGGCAAGAATACTGGAATGGGTACCCATTCCGTCCTCCAGGGGATCTTCCTGACCCAGAGATCAAATCCAGGTCTTTTGCATTGCAGGCAGACTCTTTACCGTCTGAGCGACCAGGGAAGCCCTCACACTCAGGACCAACAGCTATTTCCAGAAAGCCCTCATCCTCATTCCTGTCAAAGACCTGTCAGAAATCACTACTCTTCTCTGTAATGGGCATTAATGTCCTGTCAGAAATCCGTGTTCTCCTATCAGTAATCACTGTCTCTTGTCAGAAATAACTGTTGTGTCAGGAATCACCCCTCTTCTTTTTAAAAATCACTGTTCTGAGAAGAATCACCACCTCAGAAATCCTTGTTCTCTTGTTAGAAATCCACTAATATCTTGTCAGAAGTCAACATTTTCTGTCAGAAATCCTTGATTTCCTGTTATAAATCATTGCTCTCCTGTCAAAAAAATCCCTGCTCTCCTGTCAGAAATTCCTGCTCTCCTGACAGAGATCACTGTTTCTTGTCAGAAGTCACTACTTGCCCATTGGAAATAGTTGCTCTTCACCTGATCCTTCTCTCCACGGGATATTCAGAGTTGTTTGTCACATTTTGACATTGATAGCTTCTCTGTGACTTCCATCCTGCTGGCTGTTTGCACCTGTTTTGCTGCATCTATTGAAGCTTCAATGCTGGGTCTGAAAGCAGCCTGGGCAAGTGGGCATTGTACTGGGGCATCCACAATCTCATGTGCTCCTCTTGGTTGATCACAGACAGGTCGTTTGTGCTTGCTGGACCTTTTCCTCATCTCTTTGTTAGGGATGATAATATTTTGCTCAGCCTGCTTCACAAGGTTATTTAATTTAGATCATTGACGGTTCTGACTTTTAGAAAGCTGTTACCTTATTCAAGCCAATATCTCTCTTCCTATAATTTTTACTCACAGAGCAAGTCTAATACTTCTATGCTGTGGTAGAAGGAACACTTTATCAATTTACCTCTAAATCTTCTCTAACCCAGTGGACATTCCTGAAGTTCTCTAACATCTAGATTAAACCTACTCAGTTCCTGATATGACATGGTTTTCAGACCTGTTGCCAGCCTGGCCACATATAGTCCCTCCCCTTGCACCTCCCCAAGATGTGTTCTAGTTTGTTTCAGTTTCCCTAAGAGTATGGTCTGAATGACTCAGGGGAAGCAGGATTACCACCTCCTTCCTTCTAAAGCTGAGTATTAATGTGGCCCAAGATTGCATTAGTTTTTGTATCATTTTCCAAATAGAATCTTCCTAGCCAAAAGCTCTATTTGTTCAGTACGTCTTTTTTTCCTTCTCATTAGAGGTTTATAATTTTCTTTGAATAGATTTTTGCATGTTCTATTAGGACAAATGCAAAATATTTAATGTTTTAGATTCTTCAGGGAATGAATACTCTTTCTTTTTTCCATTTTATTTTTTTCTAGTCTTCATCACTAGAATCTAGAAATGGTATTGATTTAATTTTAATCTTATGATCTGCAATGTTGCTGAACAGATTTGTCATTCTACTAATATTTCTAGGATACTCTATATCTTCATGGAGGGCTTACTCATTCTCGTTTATAATGTTGAAAGCTTTATTTATGGCAAGACATAGCAGTACTCCAAGCTGTAGCATTTTTTTTCCTAGGAAACGCTCAAAATGGGTGACAGCACCCTCTTTTGCAGGAATGTTGCTGGCTATACCTAAAAGGGTATATCAGAATACAAGGAAATGAGGATGACATTATTATATGGGTAAAAGTGAAAGTCACTCAGTCATGTCTAACTCTTTGCAACGGCCTGGACTGTAGCCTGCCATACTCCTCTGTCCTTGGAATTCTCCAGGCCAGAATATTGGAGTGGGTAGGCAGTTCCCTTCTCCAGGGGATCTTCCCAACCCAGGTCTCCTGCATTGCAAGTGGATTCTTGTTGTCTGAGCCACCAGGGAAGCCCAAGAATACTGGAGTGGGTAGCCTATCCCTTCTCCAGTGGATCTTCCCAACCCAGGAATCAAACTGGTGTCTCCTGCATTGCAGGTGGATTCTTTACTAGCTGAGCTACCTGGGAATGGGTAATCTTTAATTAATTGATTTCTATCTTTAAAAGTAAATCATTCAATAGCTTTTGATAATTCAACCATTAATAGCAACAAATTACTTACCACATACTTCACAGCTAAGAACTGGTAACACCAAAGCCGGGATAATGATTAAAACAGGTTTTCACTGAATTGTACACTTTTAAAATGAATTTTAAAGTATGATTTTTTAAAAAAGGAAAAATCTAAAACATAGGCTGTGGAGACAGATATTTTGAATTCATTATGTCCCATCTCTGCCTCTAAGAGGCCCTGTGGTCTTGGGTAATTGCTTGATTTCTATAAGTCTCAGTTTCAACCAATGTAAAATGGGATTGTGAATCTCCCCTCCTCTATTCCACTGTAAAAGACCCTCTACCCTCCCCACCCCCGCCACCATATCGAGATATGGAATGGCCAACATTTATCATTTTACTAGATTTGGTGATTGGTACAGATGTGCCCACATAACCCAAAATGCATCAGTTGAGGTCTTGAGGAGGGCTGATGCAGATGTTAGGTTAGAATAGGGCTCTTTCCTTCTGAAATTATAAGCTGTAAGGCTCATGGGAGTCAGAGCTCTAGAGCTCATCTTTTTCATCACATGGAAAGAATATACTAGAGAATGAAGCTTACACAGAGGAGATAGAAAGGGAAATCTTTGATAATGTTGTTTGAGCACATGGATCCAGCCTACCCAGAAACTAGACAACTCCTGGTGTTTTCATTTATATGTGCCAATAATTCCCTTTTCTCTTAAGCTTGTATTGGTTGGGTTTCTGTCATGAGCAACCCAAAAAGGCCTAATATAGAAATCTATTTTATATGGATGCTATGATAATTATTTGTGGTAATACACGTAAAGCACCCAATGTTTCTGTAGAAAAAGTACTCAAAAATTGAAACTTACTATTATCATCATGATTATCACTGTGCAATAGAGAAAGACAATTTTGTGTCTACTTTGTCCCCCGTAGTAGCTAAGACAGCACAAGTATAAAGAGCTCAATAAACTTATCCTTTAGCAAGAAATTTATATTTTCCCTTAATATGGAACTTAAGCATGAATAAATCAGAATTTTTCTCTGCTTTCTATTCTTATGAGATAGAGACAAATCAACGAAATGGAAAGAGTGTTGAATTGGGGGCCAAGAGACCAAGGTTCCAGTTCTGACATTGCTTTTCACATATTGAATGCCCTTCCCCTCTCTGGGCCTTGGTTTCTCCACTTATTAGATTAGGCTTATAAGCTCTAAACCTGAGGCTTAAGGAAAAAGATCAAGGAATTCTTTTAATATCCCATGATTTCTTGGGGTTAAAACAAATCCAGTTTCATATACCCTTGAGGAACCAGAGATCAAATTGCCAACATCCACTGGATCATCGAAAAAGCAAGAGAGTTCTAGAAAAACATTTATTTCTGCTTTACTGACTATGCCAAAGCCTTTGACTGTATGGATCACAATAAACTGTGGAAAATTCTGAAAGAGATGGGCATACCAGACCACCTGACCTGCCTCTTGAGAAACCTGTATGCAGGTCAGGAAGCAACAGTTAGAACTGGACATGGAACAACAGACTGGTTCCAAATAGGAAAAGGAGTACATCAAGGTTGTATATTGTGACCCTGCTTATTTAACTTCTATGCAGAGTACATCATGAGAAACACTGGGCTGGAAGAAGCACAAGCTGGAATCAAGATTGCCGGGAGAAATATCAATAACCACAGATATCCAGATGACACCATCCTTATGGCAGAAAGTGAAGAGGAACTAAAGAGCCTCTTGATGAAAGTGAAAGAGAAGAGTGAAAAAGTTGGCCTAAAGCTCAATATTCAGAAAACGAAGATCATGGCATCCGGTCCCATCACTTCATGGGAAATAGATGGGGAAACAGTGGAAACAGTGTCAGACTTTATCTTTTTGGGCTCCAAAATCACTGCAGATGATGATTGCAGCCATGAAATTAAAAGACGCTTGCTCCTTGGAAGGAATGTTATGACCAACCTAGATAGCATATTCAAAAGCAGAGACATTACTTTGCCAACAAAGGTCCGTCTAGTCAAGGCTATGGTTTTTCCAGTGGTCATATATGGATGTGAGAGTTGGACTGTGAAGAACTCTGAGTGCTGAAGAATTAATGCTTTTGAACTGTGGTCTTGGAGAAGACCCTTGAGAGTCCCTTGGACTGCAAGGAGATCCAACCAGTCCATTCTAAAGGAGATCAGTCCTGGGTGTTCATTGGAAGGACTGATGCTAAGGCTGAAACTCCAATACTTTGGCCACCTTATGCGAAGAGTTGACTCATTGGAAAAGACCCTGATGCTGGGAGGGATTAGGGGTAGGAGGAGAAGGGGACGACAGAGGATGAGATGGCTGGATGGCATCACTGACTTGATGGACATGAATTTGAGTGAACTCCGGGAGCTGGTGATGGACAGGGAGGCCTGGCGTGCTGAGATTCACGGGGTCGCAAAGAGTCGGACATGACTGAGCAATTGAACTGAACTGAACTGAACTACAATGACACGTGATCAAGGAAGTTGGCGTACTTGCTGATGAGCATTTTCAAGATTCTATGTTTCCATAGGATGATGTAAGGAAGTTCAGGACTCTTCACTTGCTAATGTAGAAATGTTGCAAAAGGCATTTCAGAATGATTTTTAGCCACAGGGCCTGAAATATAATTTAATATCCAGAAAAAAAATCAATGGAAACAATATTTTTCATTCATCAAGCATTCATTTAGAGCCTTCTAGACACATACTGTGCCAAGCACCAGGGAAGCATCAGGACTAAGACCCGTTTTCTGAGGTCAAGGAGAGCAAATCTTGCCAGGCTATTTCCTGATTGTCTTGTTCATCAAGATTTCACTGGCGTTCAGATACAAATAGAGATTTTTGATGACCTTCCTGGGTGTCCACTGTGTGCTAGGCCCTGGTTAGACTAGTTTGTGCACATTGTCTGTCGCTGGGTTATATATAACTTGCCTGTACTCCCACCTCCCAAAAACACTGCTCTGGCTGAGGCCAGAGACAAGCACCTTGGTAACTGATCCTCCCTTCACAAGCAGGCCCTGACCCTCACAGCCTCATCCTCTCTCATCCTGGCTTTCTGATCAGAAGTGGAGCTTCGCTTTGTCGTGAAGCCTGGAGCTATGGTGCTTGTGCTTAGTCTGACTCTTTGCAACCCCATGGAATGTAGCCCGCCAGGCTCCTCTGCCATAGAATTCTCCAGGCAAAAATACTAAAATGGGTTGCCATGCCCTCCTCCAGGGGATCTTCGCAACCCAGGGATTGAACCAAGGTCTCTCACATTGCAGGTAGATTCTTTACCATATGAGCCACCTGAGAAGCCCATGAATACTCCCACATTACAGGCAGATTCTTTACTGTATGAGCCACCTGGGAAGCCCATGAATACTGGACTGGGTAGTCTATCCCTTCTCCAGGGGATCTTCCCAACCCCAGAGTTGAACCCAGGTCTCCTGCATTGCAGGCAGACTCTTTACCAGCTGAGCTACAAGGGAAGCTCCAGAAGCTGTGGTATGTACAGGCATCTGAAGCACCTACTTTGTAGAAGATGTGAGGCATTGATTTTTACTCAAGTGTTGGTGAGACGGGGGATAATTTTTATGTTCAAATAAGTATTGATAGATCATGGAGTAAAGTTTGAAATTTGAACAAATTTAAGATTCATTCATTTTTTTCAAAAAACTACTGAATGCCTGCTGTGTGCTAAACATTATCCTAAGCCCTGAGGATTATAAGGTAAATATACAGGAGGAAAAAAAAAAAAATCTCTGCCGTCATGGGGCTCACACTCTAGTAGAAGGATAGACCAAAAAAAGGAAAAAAAGAAAACCCATAACATTTCAGATGCAGACAAGGTCTACGGAGAAAAAGAGAGCAGGGAAGCAGATTTCAAAGCCATGTGCAACTTGCAGAGGACTGCTTCAGGCTTCACCATCTGATTCCTTGGAGCTCTTCCTTTCCTCT
The DNA here is from genome assembly GCF_019923935.1 of Bubalus bubalis. Lineage (NCBI taxonomy): Eukaryota > Metazoa > Chordata > Mammalia > Artiodactyla > Bovidae > Bubalus > Bubalus bubalis. The sequence goes on along the minus strand of NC_059157.1, from coordinate 117,289,156 downwards.
GTAGCAAGGTTACCTGGGCAAGGAGGGATGGTGGGAGATAACCAGAAGATAAACTGGTCTAAGAGGTGCATCTGGAGCCCATAGACCCAAGGGGAGTTGATTCAGAGGGAAGGGAGGCACCCAGTGATACCTCATGGCCCAGAACCCACACTCTGTGGGGCCCCAAACAGGGCTTGAGCAGGCTTCTATTGCCATATTTCTACCTCCTCACTCAGCACGATCCCTGCTTGAGTTTCTCAGGTGCCCAGATGGCTGTCCTGGGGGAACTTCTTTCACTGTTCCCTCAATTTCACTCATCAAATTTCATCAGTAATTCCTCAGACTCTACCCAAAACCCTTGCCCTTTTGGCCAAATGCAGCCCTGCTCTGTTACCATCCCACCTCCTATGGTTAGAGAGCTTTCCTAGCCACACACAGTGGTGGTTTCTTATGCCTCACCCTTGCAGGGCAGAGAGGAGAAGGCAAATCAGAGAACAGAGCTTGATGAACACTAGGGTACAGGAGCGGTCCTGCCAAATAGGACAGACATTGCAAGCCATTGGTTCTCAACCTTTACGATGTTTCAAAGTCATGAGTGGGCTTGTTAAAACAGATTTCTGGGCCCCCTTCTCCAAAGTTTCTGATTCAGTAGGTTTGGAATGGAGCTCCTGAAACTGTGTCTGACAGGATCCAGGTGGCAGCGGTGCTACTGATGCTGAGCCCACACTGAGATCCAGGGCTCTAGGCCAGCCAGTGAGGCAGGATGAGTCTGCCTCTGCACCCCAGCCTCCTTTCGGGCCCTTCTCCACCTCTAATTTGTGAACACTTCCCCCCTCCACTTTCTTCCCTTCTTTAACCATCTGATTTTCTCTCTTACTCTAAAAATTGCCTTTGGAGTATGGTCTGAAAAACAATTCTACTAAGTTGCAAATAGTGGTCATAACTATCATCCCTTCCAGGAATATCTGAATTTTGACAGCCAAATACATGCCAAAGCTAAATAAATAAAACTCTGATGGTGGACTTCAGGGGTCAACTAGTGAGTGGTGGCTATGTCTGGGGGCTCAGGGCCTCTGCAACTGTGTAGGTGGCCACTTATCTTACCTCCTGTCGGGGGATGGCTCCCACTCAGTCTGGCTAAGAATTGAAATTCTACATCCCTCTTCTCCAGAAACAGTGAGGCAAAGATGCCACTGCTGAAGAGGAGAACAACTAATGGCAATAATTAAATCCCCCAAGGAGACAGGATTCTCAGTGTCTTTTGTGTTCTGGGAGTGTCTCTTGCTTTGGTGGAAAGAAAGAAAATCCATCGTGACAGGCTCTGGTTTTCCTGTGCTTGGAGCCCCCTGCATGGTTATAGCAGGGTCCGGTTCTTTTCTTTGAAAAATAAAGTGACCAGAATTTTAAAAATTAAGGTCATGGTTCCCACCCCAGGTTTAGAGAGAAAGAGTGGGCGGGTATAAAATGTGTGGGGAGGGGTTCCTAATGAAGAGGCTGGAAAAGAAGGTGCATGGAAGGAGGTCAGCCGTGGCCCAACTGCTCATCTATGCAGAATCTCAGCCCTGAGCACTTGCCTTCCAATCCAAGAGGCATCTCTTGCTCTCACCCAGAGAGAATGAGATTGCTGACAGAGAGGGAGGAGCAGGGTTTTGGGGTGGGCTGAAGGGAGCTGTCCCCTGAAGCTGACCTGATAAGGCCAGCACTGTGGCAGATAGGCAAGCAGCAGCCTGGGAGCCAGGGGTTTAAGTTCTTATTCTTACATGGTGTGGCACAAGTGACTGTGCTCTCCACCACCTACAGAGGAGTTAGCTGAGATGATGTTTAACATCCCTCAGACCCTGAAATTCCGCTACTTCTTCTCCCATCATCTGCCATCAGAGATACTCGGAGTTAGTGTTAGTAAGTGTTAGTGCGTGAGGACCAACTAGAGAGTTCACAGATGACAGTCCTTTTTTTCATCTCTTCTCTTGGCCTCAGGTGAATTACACATGAGGATTACACACAAGGAGATGTCTACTGTAAAGCATGTCTCTGTTCTGCCTTCAGTGGCTATTTCTGGAGTCACATTACACACTGGGAAACCTCCCCATACCCTCCCCTCTGCTCCACCTCCTACCCTGGGCCAAAGGGTCTCATTCCCCAAAGCTGACTCTTGCCATTCTTGTTGGTTTTGCACAAGGAACTCTGCAATGATCCCAGCTGGCTTTGTCTACCCCCTGAGAAATGCCATTCCATGGTGCCCTTGAGGGCTCAGATTGGAAGAAGCAACCAGAGTATGAATTCGTTTTATGACATATAACTTTAGTAACATGCCTATGTAAGTGTGTGTGTGTGTATGCAACATAAAGATTTGCGCTGGAGGTATTATAACATGGCAGTGAGCCATGGAGTCACAGACATCAAGATTTAAATGCTATCTCTGCCACTTATTAGTTATATGACCTCAAAAAAAGTGCCTTCTTTCTAAGCCTCAGTTTACTTATGTGCAAGGTGATCATTATATGCACCCCAAGAATTTTCTGGGAGCCATGTCCTCCCTTCTCAGACTATAAAATTTATTTCAGAGCTAATCAGAAGGTTCCATCTGTGTTGTGAGCATGCATCCTTTCTGGTGGATAGTAGCACTTCTTTCTACTGCTGCTGTCTCATTGGGGATCACCCTCCTGTACCCCCTAACACACATGGGTAGCCAAAGTCCCGCAGATAGGCTGTGGCATCCAAGAGGCCCCTCTTCTCCTGGACCACTGGCCCTTCAGCCTCCATAAGATCACATACCAGGCACAGGCTGATTTCTTTCCTGAAGGATTAAGCCTCCTTCAGGAGAAGGAACTGGAGAAGGAAATGGCAACCCACACCAGTACTCTTGCCTGGAGAATCCCAGGGCCGGGGGAGCCTGGTGGGCTGCCATCTATGGGGTCGCACAGAGTCAGACACGACTGAAGCGACTTAGCAGCAGCAGCAGCAGCAACAGGAGAAGGAACAGAACCTAGAGCACTAGTTTATTTGGACTTTTTCTTGAAACTCACTAGGAAAAACTTTGCTCTTCTTAAGGAGGGTCCTCAGATACCCCCATTCCCATGGATCTCAAGACACTCTGTCCTCTTTGGTCTGTACAAGGCCCTGCTCTACGTTCATTCCCTGTTTTCTTCCATGTACCCCTCTCATTCTCCTTCCCCTACAGGCAATCATGGATTTAATCTATATCTTTTTGTGTATTTCCTGTGATATATATATATTTTTTCATGTAAACTGTGCTGTGTCATATGGACATTCTCTTTTCCCTTCTTCCTCCAGCACTGAGCTTTTTAAATCTATGTGTATTGCTGTGTGCACTTCAGTCGGTTTTCCCCTCTTCTCTTCCCATAACGGACTCTGGGTGACCTTCAGCTTCCTCGCCACAGATAACCACACTGCCCTGAACTTCCTCTGACAGCATGGGTGCCCTCTCCTAATGTGACTCACCTGCTCTCAGGTTTGTCAGCGCTATCTCTGAATCCAAAACACATAAACTGTGCACGCTCTGGATCCTTGTTACCAGGAGGACCCGAGAACACTCAGGTGGCAGAGACATGAGCATTGCTATTTGCGCCCCCTTGTCTCACAGGGCCTTGGGGGAAGGGACTCTAGACCTGTAATCCTGGATAATAGGAGCCTCTTTAGATGTTTTCCTCTCAGGCCTAGTTGTTCCTTCAACTGGTTAACAGTTTAAAAAAGCCTGGAAACAATGGAGTCTAAACCGCTAAAGAGTATATCCCTCATTAGAAATGCATTTATCCTGTCCTGGATGTCATACTGAGGAGAGTTTGGTTTCTTTAGGGGGACGTAAGGGTTTGGAGGAGAAGGCAATGGCAACCCACTCCAGTATTCTTGCCTGGAAAATCCCATGGGCAGAGAAGCCTGGTAGTCTGCAGTCCATGGGGTCACTAAGAGTCGGACACGACTGAGCAACTTCACTTTCACTTTTCACTTTCATGCATTGGAGAAGGAAATGGCAACCCACTCCAGTGTTCTTGCCTGGAGAATCCCAGAGACGGGGGAGCCTGGTGGGCTGCCATTTATGGGGTCGCACAGAGTCGGACATGACTGAAGTGACTTAGCAGCAGCAGCAGCAGCAAGCATTTAGAGAGGCATAGGGAGTCTTGCTGGCATCTCAGAAGAGCTACATTTGATGTTCATGGCTGCTCTGGGATCCTCTGGGGAAGGGCATTGGCCTCAATTAAATTCTCTCATCAGTAATTCCCTTCTAGTCAAGAAAGGCTCAGTGATTTGCCAGTACCTTCCAAAGCTTTAATAGGATTAAATACTGTTCATTGAAAGGTATCTATTATTATTGAGCAAATTTCATAGACTTCCTGACTTTTTAAAAAATCCTTTCATCCTTCTTCTTTGGCTATTTCCTCTGTCAAATTGCCTCTTTTTGGGGGGTCCAGAGGTGTTGCATGAGACTCAAGGGGCACCATACAGGAGCCTTGACTGCCCAGACCTGCATTCATATCCCTGAGCTATTGGCGTGTGCAACTCTGATACTAGCCTGACTTCTCATGGCCTTAGTGTTCTTGTTGAAAAAAATAGGAAGGTGTCAGAGAGTTGAGGCTTTCTGGCTCTTTCTGTTTCTGATTTTACAAAGGTCTCTGATTCCTTGGCATTTCCAAGATGTAGCAACTTCTGCCTTCTTCCTCCCCACATCAACAATGACTGCCAACCATCAAACTGCTGTGACCACAGCCCTTGTGACCCCAATGCTCCATCATTCACTCCTGCCTCTCTAGCCCCCTTCCTTTTCTGAGGCCCCTCTCTATTTCTCACCTCTTTCCCCCTGCTCACTGTTACATCCCTTTGCTCAAGGAATTCCCATCCCTCTCTAGTCTAGTCTAGTCTCCCTCATTGAAATAACAGTTGAAAGCATGCAGGGTCTCTCTCTTTCCCCCCCAACTTTCCCTGTGATCCCACAATTCCCCCAAGGGTTCTTGTCTATTAAGTGGAAGCTGAGTGTACTTTGAAGGCCCTAGAATTTTTGCTTTAGAATCACCCCATATTCTTGAGTATCTTGATAAGGAATAATCTGGGCTACCCTAGAGCTCTCACGATCATGCCAAGATCTCCCAAGCTACCCCAAGATCCTCTATGGCTTCCTCATTAGGTGAGAAGACAGAGACCAACAAATCTCCCCTATAGAAGACTGATATGCTCCTTGACTTTTCTCCAGTCATGTCAAGCTTTGGGGGATTTACTGTCTTCTAAGAGCTGGGCCCTTGTAGCTCAGCTGTAAAGAATCCACCTGCAATGCAAGAGACCCCAGTTCAATTTCTGGGTCAGCAGATCCCCTGGAGAAGGGATAGGCTACCCACTCCAGTATTCTTGGGCTTCCCTGGTGGCTCAGACAGTAAAGAATCTGCCTGCAATGTAGGAGACCTGGGTTCGATCACTGGGTTGGGAAGATCCCCTGGAGGAGAGCATGGCAACCTACTCCATTATTCTTGCTTAGAGAACCCCATGGACAGAGGAGCCTGGTGGGCTACAGTCCATAAGGTCACAAAGAATCAGACATGACTGAGCAACTAAGGACAGCACAAGAGCTGGACAACAAGCTCTGCTTCAGACTCTTTCATGCACCTTTCATTCATCTGACACTGGGAGATAACTCAAGGCTGCCAAGATGAATACACTGAAGAACCCTGACCTTCCAGAACTCACAGTCAGTGGGGACACACAGATGGCCAGAGACCCACAGACAGGCTCTACCCCCTTCTACAGTTCATAGTTTTTTCTCCTGGATTCTGGGGACCAGACAGGTTGGGACTGGGAAGAATTTGACTGAAGCTGTAATTTACCTAAGTTATCATCACTCAACTGCAAAGTTGCTCACAAGTACATTCATTCTAGATATAGTGGCATACACAGCAGAGCAAGAAAATCAATAGGATAAAAAAAGGCAGAGGATTGTGTAGTGATAAATAGGCATGTTTCTCAACTTGCCCTTCTATTGGAGTTTTGTCCTTGCCTTCCTGTCCTCTAAATTTCTCTGCAGTTCACAGGGGATGGTAGGAGTCTGGAAGACAGCCCTGAGAATACTCATCTTAGTACATGTGGGGACCCTACTACGGCTTTGTGTGAACCAAGCAGGAGGATGGCTTTTGTCCTAATGATACCAACTGATATGCTCTTTCAAACTTGGTGTTATCTTGGAACCACATTCATTCATTAGAAATCAATTTTTTAAAGAGTTCTAAAGACTTTCACATTTTTGGTGTCACTAGTAGTCATAACACTAGGCCATACTTTTATGAAGCTTCAGATAAAGAGTAGATACTCAATAATATGGGTAGTACAATTGCCAGTCTATACACAACTACTCAGACATGAGGAGAAAATGTGGGTTTTTTCCTATGACTGACCAAATCTTTCTCATGAATCCTGTCCCTGTTTTACAGTAAAGGGAGTAAAGATAATAGTAACTTACCAATCAATAGTAGCTCAGTCTGTCCCTGTTTTGAGAGACTCAAAGGGCTAGCTGCTTAGAAGTTCTGATGTCTTTCCCCTCCTCCATTCCACCCTAAGATGGTGGCAGTGGCCCTGGAGGTCTTGTCTATCATGTGCTGGCCTCTGGGCCCTGTGTGCTCCTATTGCCGGCGGGGTGTCTGACCAGTTCTGGTTTCCACAGGAAATTTTATGATTCAGTCAGGGCGTGGGGTACCTTGTTGGCTCACACCCTCTGAGTCTCAGTCACTTTCCCCATCGGCCCTAAGGCCTCTGATGTGGTTTCACTCTGCCTTGCTCCACAGAGACCCCTGATAGGCCCACTCGCTTGTGCCTCAGCTACCATCTCTATTTCCCAAGGGGTATCTGGGGATTTAGGGCCCTTGCATGGCACATGATCCTGGAGTGGGGCCTGAAAGCACTGAGGCTGGCCATTTTTTGAAGTGGCCATTTTCAGTTCGTAAAGTGACCTCCTGTTAGTAATGGGGAACAAGCTGATTCCCTCACAGGGGGCCACCATGGAGTGGAAGTTTCCTAAAAAAGCCATCTAGCATCTTCACCCATCTGGATTTCAAACTTGGGGTGGGGGGAGCGGTGAGGTAAACTATAAACTTCCAACCTGATTATTTCCTTCCACAATTTTCATCTCTTTTCCTTCTCCCAGTGCCCACTGGAGCAGGATGGGGAGGATCCCCTCCTCCTCACCTTGTATTATATCCTCCGACTCCCACTGGGCAGCTCTCTCATAGCCTGGCCCTCATAAGGAAAATAGGGCTCTTCTCTCTAAACTATGAAAGTAGTTAGGAGGTAAGTGCCCTCCCCCAGACCCCGGCTTGGCCTTTGATATGGGAGCTACCCGACAACCAGGAACTAAGGATAAAAATATGCTGTTTTACTATTCCCTACACTTCTCCATTACATTTTATATTTATGTATGAGCCCCAGTTCTTCCCTAGATTAGCATGTTGCTTATGAAAACATAAAGATTAGGCTGATATTTTTTTTAATTATTGAAAGTCATGCTGAGGAAGAGGGAGGCAAATGACAAGACATGACCTCTGATCCCAAGGATTGGTTACAAATGTAAACAAGTAACTGACCTGAAACAGGAAATTGCCAGGAGAAATATCAATAACCTCAGATATGCAGATGACACCACACTTATGGCAGAAAGCAAAGAAGAACTAAAGAGCCTCTTGATGAAAGTGAAAGAGGACAGTGAAAAAGTTGGCTTAAAGCTCAACATTCAGAAAACTAAGATCATGGCATCTGGTCCCATCACTTCATGGCAAATAGATGGGAAACAATGGAAACAGTGACAGAATTTATTTTGGGGGGCTCGAAAATCACTACAGATGGTGACTGCAGCCATGAAATTAAAAGACGCTTGCTCCTTGGAAGAAAACTTATGACCAACCTAGATAGCATATTAAAAGCAGAGACATTACTTTGCCAACAAAGGTTCGTCTAGTCAAAGCTGTGGTTTTTCCAGTAGTCATGTATGGATGTGAGAGTTGGACTATAAAGAAAGCTGAGCTCTGAAGAATTGATGCTTTTGAACTGTGGTGTTGGAGAAGGCTCTTGAGAGTCCCTTGGAATGTAAGGAGATCCAACCAGTCCATCCTAAAGGAAATCAGTCCTTAATATTCATTGAAAGGACTGATGCTGAAGCTGAAACTCCAATACTTTGGCCACCTGATGTGAAAAACTGACTCGTTGGAAAAGACTGATGCTGGGAAAGATTGAAGGCAGGAGGAGAAGGGGACGCCAGAGGATGAGATGGTTGGATGGTATCACCAACTCAATGTACATAAGTTTGAGTAAACTCCGGGAGTTGGTGATGGACAGGGAGGCCTGGCATGCTGCAGTCCATGGGGTCACAGAGTTGGACACAACTGAGCAACTGAACTGAACTGAACTGAGGAGTGTGGAGCAACAGCCTATGCAAGAGGGTTTGCAAAGGACTTGGTATGCTTCAGATGTGAGGCAAGTAGAGACAGCATTAAAGTCACAGAGGACTAAGATCACAAGCCTGGATTCAGGAATATGAGGTTTTTGAGGAGTATCTGGTTCCATTTGGTACTTTCTGATGCTAGAACTACAGTTCCAATTGCTCAGTACACATCAGGCCTGGTTTCTAGGTGCTTCCTGGAGTTCAGTGCACTTCATGGGCTGCTGCATGGGTTTGCACTCTATACACCTCACTGGTTTCTAATCAGAAACTAAGTTTATAGAAAAACTTGGCTTTTTCAGAGTTTGCCTTTTGAAAATGGGGCTAAGGAAAAAATGCCTTTTGAAAATTGGGGTAGCCTATGGAATGTCTCTGGAAGTTACCTCTCCTTTCCCCCAGCAAATGGATCCCTTACCCATCCTCACCATTGCCAGCAGGAGCAATAGCTATAGTGTCTACTATTGTGGGTTATGGAGAGCCAACAGGGTTCCATGTCAAGGGGAGTCCAGGAAGAGAGATGATACACTCTCTAGGAGCTGATCGTGAGGCTGGAAGGCCCCAGGTACTCGGGGGGCATGTTAATGCAGAAAATATTTATTAGGTGCCCAGGGACGGGGGAGCCTGGTGGGCTGCTGTCTATGGGGTCGCACAGAGTCGGACAAGACTGAAGCGACGCAGCAGCAGCAGCAGCCCTCTATAAACTGAGCTTTGTTCTAAGCATTGAGAAGAGTGGTGAGAGAGACACAGGAAAGGGCTCTGCTCTTCATTACATTCATAGAGAATGTAAACAATAAAAAGTAAGAACTATAAGAACTGTAAAAATATAAGAGACTAGTAAGTGCAACACAAAATATCACTTTAGAGTGATAGGGTGAAGAGAAGCAGAGCGGCCTCTTTGGAGGAGCTAGTCAGAAAAGTTCAGCAACTGTTTCTTGTGGGTATCTGAATTGAACACCAACAGCCCTTTAATTGTTACTGGAGTAAATTGTGTTCATTGTTTCCACATGCCCTGGAGCATTTATATGTATTATTTTTGACATCCACAGTTTATTAAGTATAGCAATAATTTAATAGCAGGCCACACATCTTGTTTTCTTCTAAGCTTTATTAGATTGGATTACGATAGCTTTGTCTACTTCTAGTTGAAGTGGATAGAGTGAAAGCGGTTGCTTCTTTGGCTCAAACTGCAAACCAGCCTGACAACCTTGCCTAGAGAGCAATTTCTATGAAGGAAAAAAATGAGGGAAGCAATCAATTCATTAAAGGATGACTCAGAGGAAAGGAAATGGGGGTATTGGATACAGGGAATATAGACCATAAGTTGTGAGCAATCTTCTCATTTATAGTTGATGGGAACATTATGCCTCCTTTCAAGTCAGTCATTTTACAGAGCTAATGATCAGTCATGGGTCATTTCCCCCCTAAAAAGCTCTTTCTGTGTCTCACAGGGTCCTCAAGAATGCACAATGCTCAGACACTAAGAAAGAAAGTCTAATGGTAACACCCAAAAACAATAAGAATATCAGCCATTGTAAGGTTTCTGAGACTTTAGAGAAAGAATCACCAATAAAAGAGTAAGAAAGCCCAGGGGAAAGGTCAGCTCGTGTCAATCAGAGGATGGCCTGGCACTGAGTAGACAGGTGCAGCCATTTTTTTTCCCAGGAAGGACCACCAGTCAGCTCTGCTCCATAATTTAAGCACCATTGACTTGTCCATGACATTCAAGTATTTCTGAAGATTGCATTAAGATTTTGAAATAAGCAGCTTCAGAGCATTTTACCCCAACTGACCAAATCCAATGGCGATCAGAATGTTATATAGAAATAAAAGGAGATAAACAATATTTCTTAAACCTCATTATCCTTTTGATAAACCAACTCCTTTCTGCTCAACATTTTGTTGAATTTTCTTTTTATCTATGGTGAGATCAGTAATTTTAAGTATTATTTCTTAAAGTTTTCATTACCAGCAAGAGCCTTAATAAGTAAATAGTCACCCCATGCTTAATAGCTCAAACTCACAATACCAGATGAGAAGGATCTGATGCTTCCTTTTTGTTCTCTCTGAGAGAGGGAAGGTTCACTATGATGCCAAAGGGGGAAATCCAGGTGAGGAGTTGTAAAATCTATCTTCTAGTAGGAAGAGACCCTTGTATTGTGGTATTTTAGAGGACTAGAGTCCTTAAAGCCAAGCAGAAGGAGGAGAGCTACTTTTGTGGGAGAGCTGGGAGAGAGGACAGAAGTGTTGGCTGGAAGAAGCCACTTTCTTCATGCTATTGGAGTCAGTCAATAATAGGAACAGCCCCTGTTCAGCAGGGGCTCAGAGAGCTAAGGCTCCAAGTGCCAGAACTGCCATGTTGGAAATGGAATTGATTACACATGTTGGAGTAGTGGCACACAAGCCCTCTCCTAGGACCAACACTATCCCCTTCTCAGACAATCTACTCCACCTGTCCCTACTAAGACCTCTCGTCACCCACTCCCTTACCCTCTGCCATAGCTAATAGGACCATGAGAAGACAGGTGACCCCAGCTGGACCAATCCGATGCTTGCTCCTGGGAACAGGGAGGTGGGTCTCAGAAACAGCAGGTTTCTGCCAGCAGCTTGAACTCTAAGTTGGATATGAAACTGGGATTGGGGCACCCGTGTTTGGACATAGGTCTGAACAAGGTGAGCTGGGAAAGATAATAATGAAAGCCAAACTTGCAAAGTACCAGACACTGTTTAAAGAACTTTATTTATGTGAGTCACTTAATCTCACAACAATCCTACAAGGTAATTACAATTAGTTTCTTCATCCCCACTTTATAAATGAGAAAACTGAAGAACAGAAGCTTAAGGAACTTGTTCAAGGTCATGAGCAATTAAATGGTGGAGCTAGTATTTGAATCTAGTCATCTTGACTTCAGAGAGTGTCCTTAACAATATGCTCTCTGGAGGGAGGGAGGGGGTGTGGGAGGAGGAGAAAGAGATGAGAAATGTGCCCTAAAGAGTTAGATATAAGAGGCAATAGAGCTCTAGAATGGAGAAGGAAATGGCAACCCACTCCAGTGTTCTTGCCTGGAGAATCCCAGGGACAGAAGGGCCTGGTGGGCTGCCGTCTTTGGGGTCGCACAGAGTCAGACACGACTGAAGCAACTTAGGAGCAGCAGCAGAAGCAGAGCTCTAAAAGACAAAGACTTGAAGAGCCAAACCAGTCTGGCTCTCATCAACTGTGCCATTTCTGGCATCATTCTTATGAAGCCTGGCCTCACTTCTGCTTTTGGTTCCACCAGATCCCTCTATTTCTAATCATATTTCTTTTTTACTTAAGCCAGTTTGAATAGGTTCTGTTCATTGCAACCACACAATCTCTGACTCAATAAATTAAAATAGGAGGGAACATTTTCCAACAGGGGGTCTGAAATTAGATAGAATTGTGTGTTATGTTAGTCAGCTAGAGAAGTATGTGAGAAATGTTTTAATTTTGCTCTTTCTTAAATTCACACAGTATACTAAGCAGGGATGATCTAACTGCTTTAATAACCAAGATTAAATGTCATACAAAAGTATGATTTAGAAAAGGAAGTACAGGCAATTCCCTGGTGATCCAGTGATTAGGACTCTGCTCTTTCACTGCTGAGGGCATGGGTTCAATCCCTGGTTTGGGAACTAAGATCCTAGAAGCTGCGCAGCTGCAGCCAAAAAAAAAAAAAAATAGAAAAGGGAGTACAGTCTCTGCCCAATGACTGGATTAGTATTGATTCAATCATGGCTTCACTTCCACCTTTGGAATTTAAATTACAGGGATAGCTTTTTGGAATGGCAGTAAACCAGGTATCAACCAGTCAGAAAAATGGGTATAGATGATGGATTCTTAATCAGTCTTAATTTTTGTTTCTTAATGTGTTCTCCATTGCTGCATTACGAATCATCTCCCAAGACTCAGTGGCTTAAGAAACTACCATGTATGTATTCTCTCTCATAGTTTCTGTGGATCAGGAATTCAGACAGGACAAAGCAGGGATGGCTTGTCTTTGGGCTACCTTCTCTAGGACTTCAGTTGGGAAGATGTGAAGTCTGGGAGGCTCTAACCATCTGAGCTCATAAGCTTTTCCACTCATAAGTCTGGCCATTGTTGCTGGTTATTGGCTGGGCCTTTCCCCAGGCTGTCTTCCAAAATACCTACATGTGACTTCTCCACATGGTTTCTCCACCTGACCTAGTTTGATTTTCCTCACAGCATGGCTGCTCAATTCCAGGAATGAGCATCCCTGGAGAGAACCAGGTGGAAGCTATATCACATGTTATGATATAGCCTTGGAAGTTACACAGCATCCTTTCTGCCATGGTCACAAGACTGCTATGTTTAAGAGGTGGAGATACAGACCCCACCTATTGAGGGGAGAAATGTCAAAGTCACATAGTAACAAGATTACCTGGGATGGGAGATATTGTTGTAGACATATTTTGAAAACTAGCACAGAGATAAAACATAATGGCAAATGTTGATTTTTAAAATGGGCATGTAGTAGAAGTCTATAAGTCCCCAACTTTTTTGAAAAGCAGGATATTAAGTAAATTCCTAAGTGGCTTGATTGAAAATTTCATCACTTGAAAGGAACAGGTGACAAGGGAAAGTGATTATACAGACTGGATTCTGCCAGCAAAGAACTGTTAGTGATGCAAAACTCACAGGAGTTTTGAAGAGAGTGCTCATCCCATTCAAGCAGGACAAGTCACATGCATGTCTTCAGACTTACAGACGAAGAAAGCAGACTTCAAAAAGTTCAAAACAGATGATCTCATGGTGAGAATCTCTGAAAGGGAGTATGGCTAAAAAAAGGATGGTTCTAAAAACAAAATTCAGAGCCTAAAATTGTGAATGATCCTGATGAGGAAGAAAAAAAAGACATCCAAAGGAAACAGCATTTCTGCTGATGAGTTCTGATTTTAAGAGGGCACACACACAAAGATGGGAGGAGGGGCACAAAATCAAGGATGTGTATAGAATGACACAAAATTTTAAGAATGTCAGAGGCAAGAAAAAGCACACAAAAAAGTTGAGGTTTTGAAGGTTGGGCAAGCTAAATAACCAAGAAGATTCTTCTATGTGTAGAACAACAGGGAAAGAGCGAGCATAATCTGTTTCTAAGCCCACTGTGTGGTCTGCTAAAACATCTAGAGTTACCCTACTAGTTAACACAATGCACACTTAGAAAATACAAATTTGTAAAACTTCCTTCAGTTGACAGAAAGAAAGCAGAATGCCTTTACTGCTATTTTGCTTTCTCCTTCACCATTATGGACTTTCAAATTTAGGATAACCATGTCCTGCACTGCTTAGGACAGGCCCAGTTGTACCTGTGGCCAGAAGGGATTACTAATAGTGTTCTATGTCATTCTCAGAAATGTTCGTATTTGAATACTGGACAAGATAGGACAGAGATGGCAATATATTTTACTAGCCCCAGAGCAAAATTATAACGTGGAACCCCTTGTTCAAAGAGCAGGAAAAAAGGTACTGTTAAAGGTACTATAATATAAAACTTTTTCCTTTCTTCTACAGTTTCTCTTGATTGTGTTTTTTATTTTACATTGTTCTAATTAAAATTTTTATTAATATGAAATTTACCTTTTATATTTATATTGTATAATGCCCATTTAAATGCAATATAAGAGCATTTGACTAGTGTTTGGAACCACCAAAATTATACTATTCACATTTTTTAGTTTGTGTGTAAATGTTTATCCTATTCTTAATAGAGGAAATACTGCAAAAAAAAAAAAAAACAACCAGGCTTAACTGTTTTTTATTTAACCTTTTGACACTCACACATTCTACCAGCACTCTTTACCTTCAGCTTATTGATGAGAAAGAATGGATGGAAAGGAAAAGGAGCAATGGATTGTCCTCACTGCCCCTTTTCTTCTGTGTCAGGATATTCAGCGCAAGTGATTGGCTACAGGGATGTACCTTGAGTAAGAAAGGATATGCTAGAATTCCTTGGTCATTCGTATTTCTTAAATTACCTTCTTGGGCATACAAAGAAAGTTCTGGTTCTAAAGGAGAATGTGGTTTCTCAGATCTATTATCAGCCTGCTCATTCAGTCATAGATGTAACACGCTTACATCTCACCCTGAGCCTGGATGAATTCCATACATCATGGATCCAGTAGCATTCTGTACTCACAGGCTTCATGAGCCTGCACTTGCAAAACACAAGCTCAAAGATAAAATCAAGAATTGCAAGACAGCGATAAGGTACCTTAAACCACGGTCATATGCCCCTGAAGCCCCTGGATAAGAAAAGGATTGTGTATAGTTTCTTGAACTTGAGCATGCATCAGAATCCTGTGGAGGGCTTGTTAAAGCACAGATTGTTGGATACCACCCCAGAGTGTCTGATTCAGTAGGCCTGAGGTGGGGCTCAAGAATTTGCGTGTTTAACATAGTCCCAGGTGATGCTGATGCTGTTGGTCCTAGGATCACACTAGAAGCACCCTAGTTGAGACCAGTGTGTCTCTCATTTGATTATGTGTATCAGTCACCAGGATATCTTGTTAAAATGCAGCTCTTATTAAGCAGCTTGGGGGTGGGGCTGGTACTGCAGGTCTCTGGTCCCACTTTGAGTGGCAAGTGTCTAGAGTAGGTTCTGAGTACTGCTCCAGGAGGAAGACGGGCTGGGACTTGAAATGGGCTTTAAAGCATGGATGCGTGTGTGCTCAGTCGCTAAGCAGCGTCTGACTCCTTGCCACCTCGTGGATTATAGCCTGCCAGGCTCCTCTGTCTGTACGATTTCCCAGACAAGAATATTGGAGTGGGTTACCATTTCCTTCTCCAGTAGTAAATGCTTAAATGAAGACAGGGGCAGGACAAAGGGGACTATGCAGAGAGAGGAAACAAGAGCAATGAGTAGAGGAATTTGGCAGGAGCAGAGGCAATTATTGGAAATAGGGAACTGAGGTTGGAAGACTGCAGAGGAAAGGCCAGAATGCAGAGGGTCCTCAGGGTTGAATGCCCTCCTAGGAGTGGTAGTTCTGGAGAATATGCCTCCACCAATATCCCCAAACAATTCTCCATACCCATTGTCATTAAACCCTAATCAGCCAGTCAAACTAGCAGTCCCCAAGGGACCAAACACTTCAAAATTTAATTCCTTTAGGGGCATCTTATGTTGAGCTCTAAGGTAGCAGAAGCCCGAGTAAGAATATCTGGTTTCAGGATCTATCTTGGGTTTGGTGACTCTGGGTGAACTCTGGGTGAATCGGGTATATCCGGATTCTCTGTAGTTTCTCTGTAGGGGTAGTCTTAGATGATCTCTCAAGTCCCTTTAAACAAAAAGATTATGTAATTTTGGGAAACTGTGTTCCACCCCTCTCAACACCCCTACCATGAGGGTCCACCCTAATGAAACCCCAGTGTGCAGGGTCAGGACTAAATAGAAGTGGGGAAAGTAGGTTGGTGCTTCCAGAGGAAGAGGAGCTTCATGGTCCTCCTGTTTCCAATCATAGTGTCTCTTTACAGGATTAGGCACTGAGTCCCCAGGGATGGAGGCATGGCCTGCCCTCAAAGGAGCATTCTTAAGAAGTTTACCTTGACTGTTAAGACCTAAAGAAGATCCAGGAGTGACCAGGAAAAGGTAGGGGGTAGCACTGAAAACAAACCACTAAACAGATGAAGCTGTGAACTAAAGTGATGAAACACGCCGTGCAGCTACTTCCCACCTCCTGCTCTGCTCACTGCTACCCAGACTCAGGTTTTCAGGGGACCTTCCAGTGGCCTGGGAGGGCACTGCTGCTTGAGTTTACTATGGGTGGGAAGGAAAGGAAGGTCAATGACCAATAAATAAACCTGATTCTAGCAATTTGTAGATATTAACTAAAACTATGCACAAAAGATCAAAAAATTTCAATTGGAAGGCTGGAAGATGGACTAAGTTTATCTCCTCCTCTGCAAGAACAGAGACAGGGCACCCCTGCTTTTGTTTGGCTCAGTTCCTATCATCAAGAAAAGGCTCCAGGTCTTGTCCCCACCCCCCAGGGAGGTGGGTAAGCCCACTTCTCTGAGGTTTTTAATTCCTGGATAATCCTTTCCTTCCGTGCCAGGTGGGGGGTAGGGAGACCCTCACATCCAAATCTTTGATCTGGGTTGCAGAAAAAGAGAAACACTTCTATAAAACTGTCAGGAAGATGGGACGGGGCCTTGAAAGAGGAGTTGTAAATGGGTAGTTCACCTTTGATCAGTCGCCTAGATTTTTTTATAGCCTAGGATTATGGGTTTAGAAGAGCCTTTCGTGTGTCCCCATAGGAACCATGTGACTTAAGAACAATTAGATTATTCTAAAAGTTTAGAGACATTGTGCACAAAGGACTTTCATTTCCATTAAAGAAAAACAGAAAACATCAGCCAAACCATGAAGTTGATCCCAGAGCTAGTAATAAACTAGAAACCCAGCCTGTTTTGTTTTTCCCTGTAATAGGATACTCTGGTCTAGCAATTCCACTAAAATCTATTCACTGACAAGGGTAGGAGATATATTTTTATTCCCCACTCCCCACCCCCCAGATAAAAGAAACAAAGCATTTGCTGTTTCTCATCGTTAAATTTTTATTTCAAGCTATATAAAATATCAGAAAAGCAGAAACTTAACAGTGAGACTTTTTTAACTTGAGTACAAACAGATAATAGGGCTGACTGCTGATTTCCAGTTAATTCATGTGTGTGGTCAAATACTTCATAGAAAGACTAATTCATTATAGCTATGTCAGTCTGTATGTTTCTATGAGTGTCTCTCTCTCCTCCCACCCCAATACCACATGAAGAGGAAGAAAGTTTACAATCTGTTTGTCTTCAAATCCGGTCAGCAAGAGATCTCATCTTGGCTAGGAAATATAAACAGCTTCATGTCAGTGCTTAGGGAAAGTTTGCGATTTGGGGGAAGGAAGAGACTCTTCAGATGTTCTCAGCCCTTTAGCCTGCACCCTCCTGCTTGCTTCCTGAGCTGTCCTCTCCCAGGCAACGTGACTGTGAGCCCCCCAACTACATTGGTGGCTGCACCTCAGAAATGTCCCATTTCCTGAGGCAGCCCTGGCTTCCTCTGCTTGCGCATCAGCCCGGAGTCAAAAGCCCTGTCTCTCCGGAGCTGGCAGGTTTGCCTGGCATTCACTGCACCTAAGCTGCTACCCAGACCTAGCGCAAGCCCAGTACAGTCACCGGGAACAATCTCTTCCCCTCTAGCCTTTGTTATACAGCTCTAGCTGCCCACCTCCCTTTCCAGGACCCTTGACTCCTTAGGATGGAAGCAGAATCCGCTAGTCCATTGGCTGGCACTGAGCCACGACACTGAGAAAGGGCTTCCACCTCTTCTGCAGGAGATCTAGCCCTAACTATAGAATTACCAGTATATTGTCATCCCTGAGAGGGGATAGCAGGCAACTGGTAGACAGGACAGTCTTCCTGACAGTGAGAGAGCTGTCAGTGTTAGAAGCCGTCGTCATTGCTAAACAAGGCTCTGGTGTCTGCACGGGAGGCCCCAGAGCTGGAGAAGCGGACACCAACTACAACCTCAGGGCAGAGCCCTGAACTGATTGGTGGCTGATGTTAATGGCAAGGGATGGGGTCGTCTTCACGGGAGCTGATCAGGGAGGTCCTCATAAAGAGAAATATTTAAAACTTGAGATTTTCCATTTTTGAATGATTTTTCTCTTCTTCCCTGTCCTCAGCTACCCATGCACACAGACACATACACCACAATTTCTTCTTCCCCTCATGATTATCAACAAGCACCAGTGATTTTTTTCTTGCTTTTTCTGCTCAATAGTGCATAGTTTTCAAGGGTGCAAATAAGGAATTATGTGAGTTCCAGATGTTTTCATATGTATTGAAATATTCAGCACCTGTGTCCTTATGACCCCAAAATATCTCCTCAGAGTAGTTAAAACCTCAGACAGTTTGAGACAAATCCATCTAACATATTTATTTGTTAATCCAACAAGTAAGTACTGAGTGCCTTGCATGTGGAAAACAGGAACTATCCAGGGAGAAGAGAACAAGACATGGACAGCTGTTTGGTGATACGAAGAGGAGCCCTTGGTGGGGATTCATCAGATTCTCACATTCTTGCCATTGCTTCAGCTCTTTAAAGAGCCTCCACGGGTTCTCACTTTGGCCTCAGCTCTCAGGCTGTCAGCGCATATCTGGTAGACACTTGGTTTGGGCTTGTAGGCTGGAGATTGGGCATCATTTCTGCTCACTCTCATCACAAGAGGATCTACGTGCATGTCGTAATTTTACATCCTTTCTGCTGGAGGTTATTGGTTATCTTAAGCCTGTGGCTGGGAGAGTGGGTTCCAAGATGGCAGGCTCTCCAAGGGTCAGTAATGATGGACAGTGAGAAGGACAGAGTGTCCAGTCCTGTGGGGAAGAGAGTAGTAGTGTACACTAGAAAAAGTGAGTGCTTTTTAGAGACTATTGTTCCTGTTGTGTCCAGACTCCCCTGTGCTTAACAGAAGTGGAAACTGGAGCCCTGCTAGGTCTGCCATAGGAGAAGGTATTCTGCCAGACATCTATGACAGGATGGAGGGGTGGGGAAAGGGATAAGCACTGAGCCCCATTCCAAGGGGACTTGCCGAGTGCAGGGGACAAAGCTGAGCATAAACTGGAGGGAAAGGCTGCTCCAAGGGACAGAAGCAAAGGCCTTCTATCCAAGGTCTTTCTCAAGCCTGGGGGCCCAGTGGGATCAGCCTCTCAGATTCTCACCCAAGAACATCTTAAAGGCCCTGAGCCACCGTTGGCAGTTTCTCAGTCTCGCTGACTTGGAATCCTTACCCAGGGATCTTTTCACAGCTTTCTGCTATTAGCTATCCCTCAGATATGTGTACTCTCTGCAACTGACAGAATGCCAGCCCCTGGAGGAGCTGGGAACCCAAAGAGATTCAAGGATGCCTCATTGTTATCCAAGGCAAACTTTAATGTGTAGATTCCAACTTGATAGGTAAATCAAGAGAAAAACTGACAGTATTCACAAAACATTGGTAAATTCTTATGATGTATGCATTCCATTTTTATTGGGGGGGGTCAAGAAATACTTGCTGAGCACCTGCTTAATGAACTCATTCTCCTCCTCCTTCCCTCAGCCCTCCACTTCTGAGTGAAGCCTTCCTCGCTCCTTCCTAATCCTTAATATTTACTGTCTCCCCATCACAGCCCCTCACTGCCCTGGAAACTTGGAAACCTCGTTTTTCTCCTCCACTGCACTGTTAGCTTTCTGGTGACTTGTCCTTCTTTCCTGTCTCTCTCTGCCTAGTGCTTCAACAAACACAGAGCAAGGGTCTATATTAAATGCTTGTCAGGCCAGCGAATGAATGAGGGGATGGATGAAGGCATATAAAGCTGCATATGCTAGTGATGTCAGGTGACTGGGCAGACACTGATGACCAGTCTGGCATCAATGCGCCAGGTGCCCCCTTTGTGCTGGGAGGACATCACCACTGGTCGTTCACCTCCCTCCCAGCCAGAAAGTCTTCTTTGTCCCTTGGGCTTGCCCTTGGTGGTTGTGGGTCCTCCTACATGTTCAGGGCTTTGCCAAGCACAAAATGAATGCTGCTTCAGATGGCACCCTCATCAGTTTATGTTCAAATTGCCTTCTCCCCCAAAACTCAAATTGTCTTTTCTTCTTCCTGAGGTATAATAATCCCCGCAACAGATTGTTTCCTGTTCTATAAAATGACTCCCTTCTGCTCGCCACATCCCCACCATGGCATTATACCTTCTCTCCTGTTTCTTTTGCAAATAAGCTTTCTTGTACCTGAGCACAGCCACTAGCTGACCCTGGAGCCCCTTGCCTGGCAACTCAGCATCCATTGGCTTTGTAGACAGATGATAAAAGAGGAAGGTCGACCCTATCTCGTCACGTGCAGTCCACTCGCTCCCTGCTGCCTTCCAGGGACCTCTGCTCCCGGACTGTTTAGCCTGGGTAGTCTCTTCATCTAATTTCCTAGCAAACTTGAACTAGACAATTAAAAATTCAATTAGAGAATTGGGAGGGCTGCACGCTGTCCCAGGAGGATTCACTTCATTCTGAACCTCTTAGCCTAGGAAGATCACCCTTTCCCAGACCGCGCTCTTGGTGGAGTACCTATATCTGGGAGGGCACCAGTCACTTGTGATCATCCACTGAGGAGAAACAGTACTGAAGTGGGGATGGGTGGGTGACTCATGTTGGACAAAGAAAGAAAGAAGACTCTGGGGTGGGTGGGAACCAGGGCAGGATTCAAAGGAACCAGCCCACCAGAGGGTCTCACCTGTGCAAAGCCACACGCATGTAGGCTCTGGGTGTTCCTACTCAGGGTTAATATTGAAGGAAGCATGTTCTAGGAGGGATGGAGATTATAATACCTACACATTTGCAGTACATACATGCCTGTGTACACACACACAGCATCAAACAGTACCCCAGGCTAGAAACCCAAATGGGATTAAGGTGTTTGGGCTGCTTATCCTGTAGACTGCCCCTGCTCAGTAGTGTAGGCGTTAGGAGGAGATGCTGGTGACATTGGGAAGGAAATCGGGTTAACAGGCTATGTATGACCTAGGGCAATGCCATGTGAGGAAAGTGTCAGATAGCAAACTGTTGGCTACATTCACCTTCCCCTGTCTCCACTCTGCTTTCTGCACTGAGAGAGGACCACAGCCACAGGGGTTCCATGTCCTCTGGCTTCTGATTGCTTTTAGCCAATGGACAACCTCAGAGTTAGAGGGAAGGAGGAGAGAGAAATGAGGTATTTATTTCCCCGGCTCCATCCTGTGACATGGCCTCAATCTGGCGCTTTCCTTCCTTTCAGAGCATCCCAGCTCTGTACAGCTCTCTCTTCTGGTTTTGAGGCCCTCTCCCTCTCCTTATCTCGTCAGACTCAGGGATGGCAGCAGCTCTGCTCTGCTAGCCCTGGGTTTCTAAACTGTCCTTTGTGATTGTCCCATACTCCACCCTGTCTTTGCTAATTAGCCCCTTTATAAATAAAACCTCCTTGAATTATCCTAATTTGACTGTCTCCTGTAGGAATCCTGACCGATATAGACAGAAAATCATATTTCAGTAAGATCCCCATTTTGTTTAAAACAGAAATACTGTCAGGAGCTCAGCTGAGCTGGAAGAGCAAGCCGAGCTGTCAGGTGTCAGAACAGCTGATTGAAGCAACAATGAGCCAAAATGAAAGTAACAGTGAAGCCTTTAATCACTTGCCGTGATAGTATAAGCAGGAGGCTGAACCCGAGAAGGCGCTAACTTCCTCCTGTTTCATTTTCCCCATGAAATGACACCTTGGTAGAGGCCCAGGTGGATCAGCACTGATGTGGGCTGATCTCAGTGTTGAAGGGGTCCTGAAAAAGAGGCTCTGGCAGCTTTACAGACCCTAGAGTGGGGGAGGGGAGAACTGAGAGTGGATGTGTACCGAGTCCTGAGTCCCCGTGGGGAGAAGTGGCAAGGCCCCCACTCCACACAGAGGTCTCAGCTGAGGTGCCTGGAAGACCTCCGCCCAAGACGTCAGGGAAGGAGACCTGGGCATGAAGACACCAGGGTTAGGGATGTAAATAAATGAAGGGCTTGACTGGCCAAGAGGCCTGAGACTAGGCTGCGACTCTCTCTACAGAGACTGGGATGCCCGAGCTGCGTGCGGAGCCTGGGGCCAGGACCACAGCTTTCCTGGTGTGGCTGCCAGGGAAAGCCTTGCCTGGGGATCAGGCCTGAAAAATCACACATGGGTTTGTAACTAGGAGCTGGACTTCTCAACTGCAGACACACACAATGGGGGAAATACATCAAAATATTAGCAGCGTTTTCTCTAGACCTAGCAGTCAAATAGAAATGTAATGTGAGTCACACATGTCATTTTAAGGTTTTTAGTAACTGCATTAAAAAACAGGTGAAATTAATTTTAATGATATATTTTGTTTAATATGTCCAAAATATAATTTTAAGCAAAATATTTTTAAAGTTATTAATGATAGATTTTATACTTCTTTTGTACAAAATCTTCGAAATCCAGGGTGTATATTATACCAACAGTGCATCTCGTTCAGATTTTCACATTTCAAGTGCTCATGGCAATGTGATAGTTACACAGCCAAATTAGATGGCGCTGTGCTGATGGGCTTGCAGATTCTTAAAAAGTATTTTGCAAGTTTTCTACTACAAAGGTGTTTTAAATTTTACTTTATAAATCTCTAATCCATAAATGTTATCATTTCTGGTATTTCTTTCAATTCTATTTTAGTAAATGTTTCCTCTTAAAATGGATTATTTCTACCAAGGGGATCATTTCCTACTATATGGCAGCAAATTTAAGAAGAACAGATCGTACTATTTCTGGACAGCAGTAAGATGAACAGCAAAGAACTTGCAAGAGATATCTGTGAATAAGTAATTCAAAAAATGTTTTTAAATTTTATTTTATTTTTAAATTTTACATAATTGTATTAGTTTTGCCAAATATCAAAATGAATCTGCCACAGGTATACATGTGTTCCCCATCCTGAACCCTCCTCCCTCCTCCCTCCCCATACCATCCCTCTGGGTCATCCCAGTGCACCAGCCCCAAGCATCCAGTATCGTGCATCGAACCTGGATTGGCAACTTGTTTCAAAATGTTTTCTTAAATCACTTTATGGTGCAAGCATTTGTAAACGTAAAAGTGTTGCCCAGCCTTGCCCAGAGACCAAAGAAAAAGCCCAGAGACATCAACGGCTTATTGGACAGGGGTCTTACAAAAGTGTCCTGGAGCTACACCCCACTATGTGCAGCATGTGATAGGCAGGACATGGCAGCAGTCTTCACTAATCAGGGGAGAAGGAGCTACCATTTATAGGGTGGAATTGCTGTCAGGTGGGCTCATTAGTTACCAGGGACAAAGTAAGTCCTATATAATTAAGAAGATTGGATAGTCATGTGAGCAAAGCAGGGCTTGGTCAAGCAGCAGGTGAACAGAGACCAATAGCCATCTTGAATGGCCTGACCATACATACATATATGTATAAATGTCTATGTTATCTGTTATATTAAATATTTAATGTATTTACATGGGTAAAAATTCAATCCTTGTCTATGGTGGCCTAAGAAGGAAAAGAGTTATTGCTATCTGGAGGGAGCGAACCTGAAGAGCGTTAGCTGGGCAAGGGCTGCACTTGGTCCAGCCTTGAAACCGCAGGAAGAGCGGGTGTGGCTTCAGCAGACAGAGAGGGCTGAGCAGGGCGGGCAGCTGGGTTTGCACCTGTGCTGGCTTGGACCTCCTCTCTGCTGGTGTTGCTCCCTGCGTGTTTGGAGCATCACCTAGACCTAAGCCATCCTGCCCCAGAATTGGGATCTGACCCACTCAAAAATATACAATTCTGTCCAACTAACTCTAGATGTTTTTCATGGAAAAAGTGGAACTCTAAGTTCCAGAGAGCAAAGGAAGACTCACCCATGCAGGCCACGTCTGCTCTGTGCCAAAAGGTGAGTGTTACTATTGCACTTTGGGACAGTAAAGACATAATCTGTCACAGAGTTCATAGTCCTAGGCTCATAGGAAGCATGTACAGGTTGCTTACTTGATTGGCAGGTTGGTTGGTTTGGAAACAGCTGCATGAGAAGGAAGCAGAGAAATTGGCCCTGTGGCTGGAGGCAATGTGAAAATGGAAAGAACTTGAAGTAGGCATCAGGACTCTTCCCCTTGACCTGTCTATGTAACCTTGAGTAAGACATTTCCCTACCTGGGACATTGTATTTCTCCACAGACAGGGGATTAAATTAGGGTCATGAGATGATCTCTAAAACCCATTCTAGTGAAAGCATTTTGCGATTTTTGCCTCTGGAGGAAGCATTTAAAAGGCAGTCTAAAGATAAATTTGAAAATGACTTCCAAGTCTGATTTTTGAGACAGCTGGGGCCAGAAGAGGTGAGAGCCTGCATTTATCATTAGGACCAGTGTCGGGTGGAAAAGAACTGCCCTAAAGCCAAGGGCCTGAGTAAGCAGGATTTGCTGAGAACTGCCTGGGCTGACCGCATTAGCACACATAATACGCCTGCTGATTTTTTTTCCATTGGAAACGTCCTTTTTGTCTGAGGCAATGTTTTCCACAGTTCCAGGGGGCTGTGGTCATTTCCTAACAAGAATTTTCCTATTTTGAGCAGCTGTGGTCTGGCATGTGTGACACTGAGTCTTTTGAAGCTGAACCTCACTTGGGTCCTAGAGGGCTGAGGGCTGGTGGGTAAATGCAGGCCTGGTGCACTCTGTGCTGTGTCCTCAGGCTCTCAAACCATGGTAAAGTGCTTCCTCCAATACCTTGGAGGAATAAAATAATACAATAAAGAAGTTGCAGTATATATATATATATATATATATATACACACACACACACACACACAGACAAAATGGAATCTTATGAGTCATAAGAATTACCTTAGGATTATGGTGCTAGATGTATAAGATTACAAAATGACAGAAGTGTAAGGACCTTGGGAGGTCATCTGGAATAATCTTCTCATTCCATGAGAGGGGACTTGCCCCAGGTCAGAGAGTCAGACAAAAGACAGCTTCCCTGACTCTTCCTCAAGGTCCCTGGACACTCAGCCATAAACCTGTCCACTGAACCTCCTTCTTTGCAGATGTCGTGGGTAGAGAAAGAGAAGTTAACTTTCTGTGAATGGTTCAATAATATGTTTCAACCCTATACTTCTACTTTATTATTATCAGATACCTCTTTCTCTTTTTCCCAATTACTCCATCTTTGTCCTTTGGCTTTCAGTGTTTATTAGAAATGATAGATGGAATACATGAACGCAGAGGTTCATTCAACAGACACTCACCGAGAGCCTTCTACTGCTGAGGATGCTGGATAAGTAAGATACCGGTCCATCAGAGCCTGGGAGATTCACTTTCCCTGTCAACCACAGTCTCAGGCAACAAGCTCAGTAACACCCACTGAGGCACTGCTTAGGGAGCACAGAGGAGAGGTGGTTTGCCCTGTCTGGGGCCGGACAGGGATTGTAGAAGGAGATAAGCTGGCAGGTAGAGATCTACCTGCATATAACAAATGCTGATATTTTGATTATTTGGTAAAGAAGTTGAATTCCACCTCCAGTGTAGGTTAGGTGTTTATATTTAATCCACAACCATCAGGCAAGGGCCATGAGAAACAGGATCTCCCTAGGATTCAGTCTCCTAAATTTCTTCTTCAATCCACAATTAGGCAGCCTCCTCCTCCTTTATCTTTTTGCTGTCGTTTACATTGCCAATCAGATGCACTTAGCTTCAGTTCAGTCGCTCAGTCATGTCCGACTCTTTGCAACCCCACGGACTGCAGCACTCCAGGCCTCCCTGTCCATCACCAACTCCCAGAGTTTACTCAAACTCATGTCCATTGAGTTGGTGATGCCATCCAACCATCTCATCCTCTGTTGTCCCCTTCTCCTTCTGCCTTCGATCTTTCCCAGCAACAGGGTCTTTTCAAATGAGTCAGTTCTTCACATCAGGTGGCCAAAGTATTGGAGTTTCAGCTTCAACATCAGTCCTACCAATGAATATTCAGGACTGATCACCTTTAGAATGGACTGGTTGGATCTCCTTTTGTCCAAGGGACTCGCAAGAGTCTTCTCCAACACCACAGTTCAAAAGCTTCAATTCTTCGGCGCTCAGCTTTCTTTTTAGTCCAACTCTTACATCCATAAATGACTACTGGAAAAACCATAGCCTTGACTAGACAGAACTTTGTTGGCAAAGTAATGTCTCTGGTTTTTAATATGCTTATAGGCAGCCTAAAAACCTCGATCAAAATCTTTCTGATCCCACACAGACCTGGAGAAGGGGAAGACATAGAGCTAGGGAAGGGACAGCAGGCTAAGTCATGGGCTGACTGAGCATCATTCAGGCACCACAATGGTCCTGAGGATTCCCTTTCCACCAGGAGGTTGGCAGAGAGCTTGATGGGAGTGAAAGGTAATCTGGGGTTCTTCCAATACAAAATCAGCTAGAAAATGTCAAGCACCTGGCTAGTTAGTCCTCTCTCCAGGTAGTTACTTACTTATAAAAGGTAGCACTGTTTAAGCCTGAAATGTCACCTTCTTGCCTCTGCAAACATGGAATCAGGTGACCCCCTGAGTACTTCAGCCTGTACTCTTACATGCAGTATCCCCGACACCAGTTGGGGGCAGCCAGATACCCTGTCCAGGCATCAGCAATCCCCCCACCCACCACCCCTGCCCAGAGGATGGTGCCAGGTACTGTAGCTTCAGGGGTTTTGGTCCCTGATAAGTTTAATGCGTCTCCTTCCTGAGGGCAGTTCCTAACTTTACCCTCACATTGATAACTCTTTTAAAACACACTGAGAGCTGAATTTTAATTCCCAAGCTTGGGTCTCTACCTGGCAGCTCCTCCTGTATCTAGCCCAAACTGCTCTCAACAGCCTTCTCTTTTATGAGCTAATCCCTCTCTTGGCTCCTGCTTGCTAATGGTTTTCCCCATCCCCCCATACCCCAGACACCATATGTTTAATGATATCCTACAAAGAGGGTAAATTTCCCTTAGCCATCCTCTAACTTTTGGAATGTACTGTCCCCTCAGTAGTGGCAGGGGGAAAAAACAACAAATTAAGCTCTAAGACAGCAGGAGAGCTAATGGACCTGTCTTTCTCAGAGAAGGGAAAACAAAGATTCCAACCATTTGGGACCCCTGAATCATCCCGCTGAGAGGTGATCAGTCCCAGTCTGCTAACGAGCTCAAATTCATTTATTCAGTGATTTGTCTTTGTTCAGTTCTCTTCTACCTGAATTGTTTTCCCAACTCCACCTTCAGACACACTGCCCGAAAGTTCATCTGAGGGGCAAGAGATGGTGATTTGGGCCTCTGGTCATTGTAAATCACCAGTGATGTCTTGAAATTCAAAGCAATATAAATCTGTGCCATTTGGCTCATTATGAACTGGTATTACCAGAAACATTTTCAGTGCAGATTATTTTAAATATAATTATTTATTATCTCCTATCCATTCAGAACATGGAAGGAGTATTACTGAATATTAAGGGACTCTATTCACAGAACATGAGTTTCCCGCCCAATATTTCCAAAGTGTTGGTTCTAGATGAAATAAACATACAGTAATAAGTCAATTTTAGGAGAAGTGGCTTACCCTCCAAACCTTACATAACTGCACTGTAATCTTGGCTTTGTTCCTATCCAGATACTGGGCTGAATACTGACAAAACAAGCCAGTTAATTCAAGCTTAGATCTCATTTGACTGTTTTCCCTCTCCCAACTAAATTAGCACTTTTCTCAGGCATCATTCAGAACAATGTTTCACAATCCTGGCTGCAATTAGAATCATCTGGGGACCTTTAAAAAAAATCAATGCCCATGCCCCACTTCAAATCAATTAAAATAGATTTTTTTTCTGGAGGTGGGCCTGAGGCATGGGGATTTTTATAAAGTTTCCCTGGTTATATCAATGTGCAGCCATGGATGTGAATCACTGTTTTAAATGTAAGCAAAATTAATGAGTGAAAAATTCTCTTGTATAATGACTGACAATTAAATATTTGTATAAAACTTAACATAGTCACAGTTTAAGTCAAATAAAGTCAACAAGAAGCTATATCTATATAGTGATAAGTAGACTGTTCCAGTGCTACATAGATTAGCCAGATTTGGGAGGTCATGAAACAATTAACATAAACAAATCTGGCCAAATACACTTCAGCAATCAGCTTCACATCCATCATGTTTCTAGCAGAGCCAGGGCTGTTTGTGTGAGGTAGTCATGATTCACTCTGCATTCTCTCCATTGAGGGAGCCTGGATGAAAGCCAATGGTCTAACTGTAGTACTCGGCCAGGGTGGGGGGTGGGGGTAACAACTGAGATCAGACCCAGGACACAACCTCGTCATGCTGACATTGGGACCACACTGTGGCATCTTCTCGAGAAGTCCATGACAACCTGAAGCACCCATCTTAAAGATGTTTTCCTATTCCACCACACCCACTCTTCCCCAACTTCCTGCTCCCCAAACAGACACCCTGGGCCAATCCTGAAGGCCACTCTGCTTACTGGGCACAACCACACTCCAGAAAAGACATCCTGGCTGCTGCAGGTCTGCAACTTCCCTGCTGAGGCAGAGCCTACTTTCCTGAATCTGTCTGCCAAGTTCACGTGTCCCCAAATGGTCCTTCTCACAAAGAGGTCTGATCTGCAAGCCTTATAGCATCTCCATGGCTTTAAAGAATGCAAGAAAGGTCTGTTTCTAATTACCACATTTACAGCTCCCTCTTCCCTCCTCTGGAAAACAGACCCAGCTCCTTTTTGAAAACTTTCAAATATATCGCGTTTGTTTGGAGAGCAGTTTTCTTTC
Source organism: Bubalus bubalis (assembly GCF_019923935.1). NCBI lineage: Eukaryota > Metazoa > Chordata > Mammalia > Artiodactyla > Bovidae > Bubalus > Bubalus bubalis. The sequence goes on along the minus strand of NC_059157.1, from coordinate 117,260,391 downwards.
CAGGTTTTTGGAAAGCTGAAGTCACTGACACAGTGCTGCTGAGTGATATTGTTGCCTAGTACAAACATCACTTGTTCTAAGCACAGCCAAACCTACCTTTTAGGCCACACTTCAGGCAGGGAGGGGTGAGCCTGGTGTGGAACAGTCCCGGGGCTGCTGGGAGTGGTGCTTCTGTTGGCAGAGACCTCAGCGAGACAGGGCTTATGATGGTCTGTCTTGAACCTTGCCCCCACCCCATCCTGACCCTGACCCAGGCACCAGTTGATTCTAGTTCAGACCTCTACTCAACATGAGACTATAGAAAAACCTGGTGCCCTTCTGGGGAATAAGAATGGAATGGTATGGATCCCAGGATATCAGGCATCTGGTCTGTTCATTCTGAGCCTGGTCCCAGTTACCACTGGTCTCCATTAATCCGTTAGATCCTTCTCTACGAAGAGCACAGATATAGCAAGATCTAGTCTGGAGTACAGAGAAGGCAATGGCACCCCACTCCAGTACTCTTGCCTGGAAAGTCCCATGGACAGAGGAGCCTGGTGGGCTGCAGTCCATGGGGTCACGAAGAGTCGGACACGACTGAGCGACTTCCCTTTCACTTTTCTCTTTCATGCATTGGAAAAGGAAATGGCAACCCACTCCAGTGTTCTTGCCTGGAGAATCCCAGGGACGGGGGAGCCTGGTGGGCTGCCGTCTATGGGGTCACACAGAGTCGGACACGACTGAAGCGACTTAGCAGCAGCAGCAGCAGCAGTCTGGAGTAACTAGCTGTTAAGGCCAGGTGCTTCAGGATCCTCTCCTGATTATAATTACCTTAGACCCCCAGGTCAAGTCTTCCTCTGTGCATATTCATGATGATCAAGTGTCATGTGAATTGCAAGATTATTTATTATAGATGCTAGAATATTAGCACTAGAAGGAACCTCTTACATTACAGAGGTGTCTGTAAGGCTCAGCCAAGTGAAATGACTTTCTCAAGGCCACCCTAGCTAATGGCAGAAGTAGGAGGAGAACCCAGAAATCCCAACTCCCATACAAAATTCCACCACCCTTCACTATCAAATTTTAATGTGAACCATACTATGTGTATAAGTTGATGAATATATTCTCTTCCCAGAAGATAAGACTGCTTGGGGAAATAACTTTATTAATAGAATGTTACTTGGAGTTTCAGAGGCCCAGTCCAGGGTTTGGGCTGGATAGAAATGTGTGAATCCAAGATTCAGGGATGCAAGATGCCACGCTGTAAAGGTGAGTGACAGACACTCCCCATGGTGGGTGCAGAGAAACTTTCTGTAGCTCTATGGACAGTCAGTAAAGAACCGGGAAAGAAGCAGGGTTCCAAGAGAAACCTTAATCCCTGAATTAAAAATGGAATTATTCTAAGGAGAGAGAAACCAACAGAGGGAAAAGTTAATCCCTTCTTAACTACTCTTTGTTCCCTCAAACAAGCTGAAGCAAGTAGGAGGAATTTCCAGCCCAGAACCCCCAGAGAGAAAAGTCTGGTCAGTTGATTTATTTAACCTACAGCCTGTCCAAGAGAGGAGACTGGCAGGGACTAAAAGGGACACAGCCATTTTATGGGGGAAAAAACCCAGCTACTGGAATGAAACTGCAGTCCTGTCTGTTCCCAGCTCAACCCAGGGCCAGAGTCTGGAGGGAAAAGATTCCCCTGATGCCAGCCATGGGGGGAGGGGCAGCCGAGTTCCTAGGGGCGGCTGGCAGGATATGGCTGCTCTCTCCAAGCTCTCTGGAAAAATACAAACAGGGAAATTTGAACTTGGCTCTTGAATAAGCTCATTTTATGTATCAGTGTAATGTGAGCACCCAGCAACTCCTAGGGCTTGGTGTCTGGTGACTTTCCCCTCAGTGGCTCCAGAGACTGCCAAAAAGGGCTGGTCACTCAGAGCTCAGGCCTGGTCATCCTCTAGTTCCAATCAAAGGAAGACACAGAGGACGAAGAGAATGTGTCAGGGGATTTGGAGAGCAGTCCTGGGGCGGGCCTCCCCTCCACATGGGAACCAGAGTCATATTTCCTGGGATCCCTAAAGAAATCTTGGTAACAGAGAAAATGAGCAAAGAAGAGAGAGATTTCTTAAAAAATGATGAGGTTTACGTCAAATCAGGTGTGAGCTGGAGGGTACTAACGTGGAGACCCAAGAAGCTGCACAAGGACTGAACTGTGGGTTCGTGCGGTCCAGACTGTGGGGGGCCATTTTTCCCCATAGGGGTGCAGGCCGACTACCCCAGGATGTCCTCTCTAAGGTCCCCTCCCCTCCTCGCAGTATAGGCTTCAGGCTGGGAGCTGTATTGTGGAGACTGGGAATGAAAAACCAAGTCTCCACCTGCATCCTCCATTCTGGCCACTGTGCTGGGGAAAGCTCTTTCCCAACCTGTTCACTCTCAGATCTGAAAGACAGAGCTGCAGAGCCAGTGTTCATCATGACTCAGTTGCCCACCCAAGGGCCCTGATGAGGAATGGGCACACTACTAAAGACCAACACAAGGTGAGGACTAAGGGGTGAAAAGAAAAGTCCTTAGGGCAATGACTTGCCGCCCCCTTACCCCTTGCCTGGGAAGCAGCAGGAGGTACCAGTTTTACACCAAGCAAATCCTGGGTTGGAGAGCACTGGTGGCTCAAAGCTACAGAGTGCCACCCCAAGGACATCCCAAGGTCATGTGGTGACAGACCCCCTTAGTGCAGATGTGTCTCAAGTCCACTCTGGGGCCAGCTCTGGGGACGGCAGGGAGGAAGAACGACACAGCCCACACTCCTGGAGGTTACATTCCAGACAGAAAAACTGACAGCAAGCCAAAATGATGTAAGGGAGCAAAGAGAGGGGCAGCTAAGTATCCTGGCCTCCCTAGGGAAGTGACATAAATGCAAGATCTGGGAGTTAGACAAAGTGAGGATGGCAGGGACTGCAAATTGCCCCTTAATATCTATCTCCTCTGCTTCTGTAATCACAGAATTTTCTGTTGAGTCTGTGACTTCCCAGGAAACAATTACACTTCCTAGCCCCTCTTAGAGCCAGATGATACTCTGGCCACCTGATGTGAAGAACTGACTCGCTGGAAAAGACCCTGATGCTGGGAAAGATTGAAGACAGGAGGAGAAGGGGGTGACAGAGGATGGATGGCGTCACCAACTCGATGGACATGAGTTTAAGCAAGTTCCGGGAGTTGGTGATAGATAGGGAAGCCTATTGTGCTGCAGTCTATGGGGTTGCAAAGAGTCAGACATGACTGAGAGACTGAACTGATCTGTGACTATGTGACCATGATCTGGGCAGTGGGAAATGAGAAGAGGTGGTGTATAAAGTCCTGGCCTTGGGAAAGGGGCTGGCCCTCCTTTGCCCCTTTGCCCTTCTGCTACTGGTGGTGTGGCAGTGGCAGGGAGCTTTCTCGGAGTAAGGAAAGAACGATGACACCCTTGGTGGTCAGATAGAAGGTATCTGGGCCTCTGATGACCTCTCAGACCAGAGCGTCCACAGTAGTTTGGAGTTTTATATGAGAGAAATTAACTCCTATCTTATTTAAGCCATTGTTATTTTGGTCTCTCTGTTAGAACAACCAAAGTAATATCCCAACTAATACACAATGTGAGGGGACAGCAAGGAGTTTCTGCTTATATTCATTTGATCTTCTTAAGAACCCAGTAAGCAGGGGATTATGTGTTTTGGTGTTACAGAATCTGAGGCTGAGAAAGGGAACTGTCTCATCCAAGGTCACATTGTGGTAGAGACAAGGACTCAAAACTCAGGTCTTTACCCTTCCTAGACCAGTGAGCGTGCACTGCCTCCCTCTCTCTAGAATGGGTTCTGGTGCTTTCTCCCTTTGTGAGATCAACTGTCACCAAACCATTCACACTCCATCTTCATCCCCCTCCCCTAGGTCAGTGCAGACAAGTCCATGGTCTTGATAGCCCAGGCCTTGCCCAGCCCCAGCAGTAGGTTTAAGTGCCTACATGACATGGCGATTTGGGGAGCTCTTACATTTTATTTTAAAAAGGGAATACTTGGAAGAATCCTCTGTCTCCCAGCTTAACCTGTACTCCCTTGTGCAAAGGACCCAGGAGTCCTTGAAGACACCAGCCCTTGGAGAGCCCAGGGGACCCTCTGCTCCTTCATAAGGGCAGGCCGCTTCTCTCCTTACTATGATAGTCTAGGCTTCTTAGCAGGGGCAGCCCAGCTCCTCGGGGCGCTCCTCAGGACACTAAGAACAATTCTGTTATTTAATCTTTTGTCAGCCCTCTGACTGATAGAATGGGAAATTGTGGGCTCAGCCACGTTCATGCAAGCCCTCCATCGCTGTTCTCCTACTGAGGCGCTCTAGAGGTTATGAATCACCTCTGGGGTATGGCATCTGAATAATTCAGATTTTAAAATATTGACTTTTATTCCTCACAGCTAGGAAGCAGCTTTATACAGGCATGTGGCTTGATCAGGCCATCATGTGTCTCAGATGCCTGTATCTTGCAAAGATTTCAAGGCTGAAGCAGCCAGGGAGGCAAGGCTGCAGTTTCCTCGGAAGCCCACTCCTTACTGTTGGACCTGGGAGTGGGGACGGGGGTGCAGGTCAGGCCTCGGGCATCATTTCAGATAAGCAAAGCACCGTTCATCCGGATGCCTTCCTCTCTTTTCATGAAGCTCCTTCCGTGTCATTTTGTTGCTATCCACAAAGGACATCTGAAAACCAGGCTCCTCGCTCACTACTGTTGCTTTTCTGTAACTGCTTTCTTCATGCATTTCTGTATTTGCTTTGAGACACAGTAATAACTCTGAGGCACCTAGAGGATTCTTTAAAATGTTTGGAAATCTACACAAAAGATTATGGAGACTCTCAGATAACTGTTTTCTCCCCCCACCCCATCCCTCTCCCTGGGTGATTGGCACACTCCTGCTCTTTCATCCTCTGCCTGTGCCCTCTAGAGCCTCCTCCGGTTGGTATCATGGCCAGTTCCCTTCCTTGAGCTCCTGACTCACATGTTCATCTTCCTTGAGGATCGGCCTAGATGACCCCAGGCCCTCAGTCTCCCCTCTGAGCTCATTGTCTTTACTCCCAAGCCTGCTTCTCAGCCTGTTTGCCCCCTTGGGTGATGGCGTCTCTACCAAGTGGTCATCCAAACCTGAAGCCGGAAAGCCAGTGTGCACGTGAGGTGACTGAGTTCTGGCAGCTACTCTTTAATGTCTTTGATGTCTATTCTGTCCATCTGCTTTCCGAGTATATTCTAAATAGTCTCCTAACTCATCTCTCTTATAGCAGTCCTGTTCCTCCAATCCATTTTCTACACCGCCAAAACAGTAATGTTCTACTATGCCACTCTGATCATCGGGGTATTTTAGGATTCTTTCACGGGCTTTTTCAGGGGCTCCCTCATGCCCTCAAGGTAAAATCTCAATTCCTTAGCAGGACTTTGTCTCCATCTCTATTACTCCCTTCCACTCCCCAAGCAGAATACTCCCGAACTCCTGTGCCCTCACGCCTCTGGGCTTCTGCCTGGGCATCCTTCTGTCTAGGGCCTTCTCTCTCCTGACCTGACCCCTCTCTCCTGATGCCTTCAGTCCAGGCAGCCTCCCTCTCAGGAGTCCTTCCTGCTCCCGCCCCCAGCCCCTCACAGCAGCCTCTGTACATCGTCAGGGCACTCATCACCAGCTACTGTGGGAGCTCCTGAAAGGTAGGAATTGTGTCTTGTCTATCTTGTCCTAGAGCCTGGCAGTGTATCTATCTCAGAGGAGGTGCTCATTAAATATTTGCTGCCAAATAAGACGTTGGAGAACCCGAGGATGACATGGTCACTTCCTCCCAAGATTTCTGTCACTTCTACATCAATTTTTTGTGTTGGTGAAACTTTAACACCAGTTTAGGCCAATAAAATCAGTTCCCTTAATTTTTTTCCTCTGGGAATATTACTGTATTTCATTTATCCATTATTAGTATTAATCACTAATTAATTAATATTAGCCATTAGTAGTAGTAATTCATTTAGCCATCCATTAATCAGTCACTTCATTGAGCAAATATGCAAAACCTCCTCTATGCCAGCCCCTGTGTTAAGCATTAGGGATACAAAGCTAAGTGAGGTGGGGCATAGCCTCTGTCCTCAAGGAGTTAACAGTCCAGTGGTGAAGACAGATGTGCAGACATAGCATGACAATAGCTCTGAGTCATGTGGATCTTAGTCTCCCCACCAGGGATTGAACCTGCATCCTTGGCATTGCAAGACAGATTCTTAACCTATGGACCACCAGGAAAGTCCCAGAAGTCTTTAAACAGCAAGATCCATCTTACTCTGAACTTTCCTGAATTAAAACTTAAAGCAGACACGGAAGTTTACTTTCTGGGCCTAGAAAAAGAACATGATAAAAATGATACCCACACCAACTCTCTTGCCATGTATCCTGGGATTCTCATGTTGCCTAGGGATCCTATTGCAGAGCCTTGTTTGTGAACACAAGGCCAGTAGATGGAAGAGACCTTTTCTGTAGTGCTAACTGAGAAAAGCATGCCCTGGGCAAGGAAGAGTTAACCTGGGAGCCAGGGCCTAGTGGTGGAAAGGTTCAGAGCCGGGCTTAGGGCCACCTTTACATTCTGGTTCTACCTTTTGAGCCTGAGAGGCAGGGCTTCTCTCACACTTCCCAGCTCAGCTCTCCTTTGCATCCCTGAATCTTAATCTCTGTGTTCCTCCCTTTGGACTGGTAACCTGAACTTGTTCTCCAATCACTTGTGGGATATAGAGTTAGGGACTTCAGGGACAGCAACTGGGGTTTGGAATAGCCACCATGGGGAAGGGGACCCAAGACCAACTGATAAGCCTCATTATTCTTCTGTTTCTCTCAGGATCTCCAGTTTTTCTGGGACTGACAGGTCATGCAGGGTAGATTTCACAAGGGGAGCTCACACCTCACCCATTCCACATGAGTAGAGAGGGCTTGCCAGACGAGTAGGCCAAAGCGAGTCCATTTCCCAGTGGGACATCATCTCTCTGTTCGGGGCCCTCTCAGAGGTGGGCAAGATCTAAGACAACACTCCAAACTGGTTGTGTTTCCTCTATCTTTCATACCAGTCCTGATCAAAGTGGGGCAGTGGCTGTTTTGCCTATTGCATTTCAGTTAAGGTGATGACTTTGATTGGAATCACAGGTGGGAAAGTTCAAGGTTTAGACAATGAAAGGCATCCTCTGAGCAAAGATTCCTTCTGCCTGGGAGATGCGTGAACCTTTATCCAGGTGCCAACCTTTTCATCCCGCTGAAGATAGGAGGTGGCTGTCATTTCATTTGCAGGTAAGAGTGGAGAGCAGTGTGTAGCAGGCCCTTCGGTTTTCCAGTGACTCAGCCTGTGACCTTTTAGGAGAGATCTCAGAGAAAGCGGAGGCGGAGAACAGGAGCTTACTTTTCCAGGGCTCAAGTAGTGGTTGCTGCTGCCGCTTGTTTTAAAAAGCAAGTGTACAGAGTTGAATTAATCTGACTCTTGTTTCATGGAGGTGTGGACCAGCCTAGATCATGGGTCCTGGGAAGACCCCTCTCTAGAATTCACTTCCTTGTTCCTTTTACTCCCCATCCCACAATCCCATTCCCCTCTGTCACCCGTGGTGATTCTTATGTATTTAGTATGTATCCTTTTGTTTGCTTTCATACAAACAGTATTTGCTTGCAGTATTTAGGTTTTTTTTTTTAAGTACAGTTGATTTACAATATTGTGTTAGTTTCTGGTGTACAGCAAAGTGATTCAGTTACACACACACACACACACATATTCTTTTTCTGATTCTCTTCCATTATAGTTTATTACAAGATATTGGGTATAGTTCCCTGTGTTTGCAATATTTTTAATTTACGTTAATATTCCTTCATTATATCTCTTTTCTTTGTTCCTCCCCTGCCCCATTCTTTTCATTGTTCTCCAGATCCATCCATGTTTCTGTGTGTATATCTGATCATTTGCTACAATCTTATGGTATAGAATTCCCAGGTATGTACTCACTGTATTTGATTTCTCAACTCAGTGGTAAAAAGTCAGGTAGCCCCCAACTCCCACCACAAATAACCTTGCAGAAAACACAAGTCTCCTAATGCAATTATGTAAGAATTTCTTGGGATGTATAACTAGGGGAGGAATTGTTAGTATGCAACACTGAATTTGACTCATAATGCCAGAATATTCCCGAGAATGTTTGCTGATGCATTTTTCTGATGTTCATCTTCTCACCAGCAGTCCATAAGAGCTGTCACGCCCCATATCCCTGCCAACACTTGGCACTACACTTCCTTCTAAATTTTGCTAAGGAATGCAGTGATAGCTCTTGGATGTTTTAATTTGCATTTTTCATATTACTAATGTTTTTGAGTCTTCCTTGATATCTGCCATCGTGGATATATAGTATACTGTTAAGATTCCTGTCCTAAGACCAAGGCCCTTGTTAACCCAGCTGCCGGAAGTGCTGGCTGCTGATGGCTCACACATGAACCCTCCCCAGCAGTTATCCTCAGCCAGAGAAAGCGCTTCACCTTGGGCTATGAACTCTCCTTGAGGATGGCATCTGTTCAATGGCTAGTCATTGAAGAGAGAGAAAGCCTGGTCCCTTTGCTAAGTCCAAGACCACTCTGAAGAGAGACCCTAGTTTCCACATTCCCCTGTGGGGTCAGTCTAATCTGAATTGCAACACAGTTCAGATTCTTGGTTCCACCCACTGCTGTTTACTTCATTCCCTCACCACTTCCAAACAAACCTGCTCAAAACTCTCCATCTCAGATTCTGCTTCCAGGAAGACTGACCTACACCAACTTACTAATTCTTTTGAGTTTCATCTTCTGTACAATGTCTGTTTATATCCTTTCCCCATTTTCTATTGCAGTCATAAATGTTCAAGATCTTTGCATGTTCTTTGTATCAATTCCCCATTGGTTTTAGATGTTACACATATCTTCTTTTTTTTTAATTAGTGTCTTAGCTTTGTTCATGGAATCTTTTGCTGATTAGAAATCCTTAATTGTGATGTAATCAAATTCATAAAATTTTGCCTATGGCTATGCTTTTGAAGGAGAAGGCAATGGCACCCCACTCCAGTACTCTTGCCTGGAAAATCCCATGGACGGAGGAGCCTGGTGGGCTGCAGTCCATGGGGTCGCGAAGAGTTGGACACGACTGAGCGTCTTCACTTTCACTTTTCACTTTCATGCATTGGGGAAGGAAATGGCAACCTACTCCAGTGTTCTTGCCTGGAGAATCCCAGGGACAGAGGAGCCTGGTGGGCTGCTGTCTATGGGATCGCATAGAGTCGGACACGACTGAAGCGACTTAGCAGCAGCAGCAGCAGCAGCATGCTTTTAAAATTTCATCTTAAAAGAGCCCTCCTGAATCACAAAGATATTTTCCTGCACTTAATCCTACTAATTTTTCCTACTAGTTTTCTTTAACTTTTTACATGTATGTCTTTATACCACCCAGAGCCCTCTTTTGTATGTGGCATTAAGTAGAGACTCAGATTTCTTTTTCTCCATATAGTAAGCCACTTCCCCAAATGGCATTTACTAAACAATCTATCCTTTCCCCAATTTGTGGTAGCACCTTCATCCTATATTAAATTCTGACCTATATGTGAGTCTGTGTCTGAGCTCTCTATTCTGTTTTGTTGGCCTATTTGTACATTTTTAATTACTGTTCTTATCATGATGGCTTTACAACGTGTCTTGATGTCAGAGAAAGTAAGAGCACTCTTCAGTCTGCTTTTTAAAAGTTGGCTTAGCTGTGATTCTGTGACTAATTGGAGTGTTAACATATACCTGCATAATTTTGAACAAGTTTAGCTTAAGTGTTTTGGACTTTATATGTTGTTTAGATTAGATTAGATTGCTTCGATTAGAAGCCCGTAGTTCATCCGGCAGCAGTGGGTCTGCTAGCCAGCAGGCTGGAATGAGGATGTGCATCATCAGTGGTGCACATACAGAAGCACAGGGGAGAAACGTTAGGAAGAAGTCAAGCCAAGAGATGCTATCTGGCCTGCACTGGGTGCTAGAAAGCCCTGACAATTCTCTGCAAAGTGGAATCCAATCTGATCCAAGAGAAACATTCAAAGGCTCAGCGATCTTAATGAGCCTGGGAACTTAATCAGAAGCAGTAATGATTGATATTAACAATACTATCCTGCCAGAGAAAGCCCTATCTGGATGCTGGGTTGCTTGGCCTGTGCTCCTGAGCATTGCAAGAGTCTGTCAAAACGTTAGTTCATTGCTGCCTTGTCTCCCTGCTGCTCCTGCAGCTCTTCAAACCCACTGTTACCCAAAGCTCAGCTTTGAGGCACATAACGTTTCTGTTTTGTGATAATGAGGAGACTGTGAACAGGCTGTAGTTAGTCATCCATGGTGTGAAGATGACGTGTGCTCCAGTGCTGGAAGTGCTTACAGGTTCAGACACGTCAGGGCTGATGGGGGATGAGATGACTCACCGCTGAAACCTTGAAAACCAAGTTCAAGGAGAGGGCCAAGGCTTTCCAAATGTAGACATGCTCTTTAATGGAGCTGAGGGTACGCTGTGAACTTCTGTTTCCTCCTTGCCAAGAACTTTAAGGCCGAGAGTATCACCTCTGTTGGGTCCAGTGTGTCCACCTGCTTCGCGTGGACCAAATTCTGCTGGGTGTTTGCATCTTTCCTTTCTCCTTCATGCTGTTTTCATCATCTGCTGCTGTATGAGGCTCAGGCCCCTTCCTGTTTGTCAAGGTCTTACTTCTAAGTTCAGAGTCTTTGAGAACAGGCATTTTCTTTTTTTTTTAATTTATTTATTTTAGTTGGAGGCTAATTACTTTACAATATTGTAGTGGTTTTTGCCATACATTGATATAAATCAGCCATGGGTGTACACATGTTCCCCATCCTGAACCCCTCTCCCACTTTCCTCCCCATACCATCCCTCTGGGTCATCCCAGTGCACCAGCCCTGAGCACCTGTCTCATGCATCGAACCTGGACTGCCAATCTGTTTCACATATGATAGTATACATGTTTCAGTGCTATTCTCTCAGATCATCCCCCCTCACCTTCTACAGAGTCCAAAAGACTGTTCTATACATCTGTGTCTCTTTTGCTGTCTTGCATATAGGGTTATCGTTACCATCTTTCTAAATTCCATATATGTGTTAATATACTGTATTGGTGTTTTTCTTTCTGGCTTACTTCACTCTGTATAATCGGCTCCAGTTTCATCCACCTCATTAGAACTGATTCAAGTGTATTCTTTTTAATGGCTGAGTAATACTCCATTGTGTATATGCACCACAGCTTTCTTATCCATTCATCTGCTGTTGGACATCTAGGTTGCTTCCATGTCCTGGCTATTATAAACAGTGCTGCGATGAACACTGGGGTACACGTGTCTCTTTCCCTTCTGGTTTCCTCGGTGTGTATGCCCAGCAGTGGGATTTCTGGGACAGTTCTATTTCCAGTTTTTAAAGGAATCTCCACACTGTTCTCCATAGTGGCTGTACTAGTTTGCATTCCTACCAACAGTGTAAGAGGGTTCCCTTTTCTCCATGCTCTCTCCAGCATTTATTGCTTGTAGATTTTTGGATAGCAGCCATTCTGACTGGCGTGAAATGGTACCTCATTGTGGTTTTGATTTGCATTTCTCTGAAAATGAGTGACGTTTCATGTGTTTGTTAGCCATCTATATGTCTTCTTTGGAGAAATGTCTGTTTAGTTCTTTGGCCCATTTTCTGATTGGGTCGGAGAACAGGCATTTTCAACTTATCTGTATGGATTGTGTTTTTCCCCGCAGGGGCTCTACAAAATCCTGGTTTGGGGCTACACATGCTTAGCTCAAGAATGGCCCACAAGTCTGATTGCTTGGCCCAGTAGCTCTCTCTACCTAACCTGAGTGTGTCTACCTCTCCTGGACACATGCAAGATCTTGTACTGTGACAGGGGTGGTCTACATCACCTGCTCCCTTTGGATAAGGGTCAAATCCTGATTGGGGCCCAAGAAGGCCTAGAAAGTGCCCTCATTTGACCCATGTAGCTTTGCTGAACCCCAGAAGGCTGGAATTTAATGGCCTTACTGTTTTGCTCCTCTGTACGTAGGGAACAGGAAGGTGTAGGGCCACTCTGGGGAGAAGGCCTTAATCTCTCCTCTTCATTCCCTTTTCTTTCTTTTGTTCTGGGTATATTATGGGAGCTCAAGGAAGCTCATTAACTAGCCTCCTATTTCCTTTAGGTCTTCTTTAAATGTAATGGCCAATACTTGGAGCCTCTCTTAGCTGCTTCAGAGACCAACTTCTGTGTCTTGAACAAAGACAACTTGGCTGAAGGCCTTTTAATGTACTTTTGGGGTCCTTGCAATGAGGGATATCAGAGGGCTTTATCCAGTGTTAGCCTGCCTGGAGTGCTAGGAACTAGGAAAGGGACTGGGGATGGCTTTTTTTTTTTTTTTTTCCCCAGAATCAGTGAGGCAAGGGAGGAGACTGTGCCACCTTTTAAGATTCTCAGTGCAGTTATCTAGGAAGCATCTATTGACTCAGCTCATAGGTAGATAAATATTCACAGAAGGAGATACCTCAGTGGTAGAGATCACGTTGTTGACTATCCCAGTGGAAAATGAGATGATCCATTCTGTACCGCCATCCTCTTACCCCATCAATTCTAAACTTTTAGAAAGAAAGGAGTCCAGCCCAGCCCACAGGTAGCCCGCTGGCGAGGATACTGTGCCGACTGTGCTCACACAGTCTACCCTGGCGCCAGTCAGGTGCTGACCAGGCCTAGCAGGACGGCAATGACGTCGTTCAGGGCTATTGAGGATCTTACTGGAGTGGTAGCCTTCCCCCTCTCCAAGGGATCTTCCCAATCCAGGAATCGAACCAGGGTCTCCTAAATTACTGCTGCTGCTGCTGCTAAGTTGCTTCAGTCATGTCTGACTCTGTGCGACCCCACAGATGGCAGCCCACCAGGCCCCCCTGTCCCTGGGATTCTCCAGGCAAAAACACTGGAGTGGGTTGCCATTTCCTTCTCCAATGCATGAAAGTGAAAAGTGAAAGTGAAGTCGCTCAGTCGTGTCTGACTCTTAGCGACCCCATGGACTGCAGCCTACCAGGCTCCTGCATCCATGGGATTTTTCAGGCAAGAGTACTGGAGTGGGGTGCCATTGCCTTCTCCACTCCTGTGTTGCAGGCTAATTCTTTACCAACTGAGCTATCAGGGAAGCCCCTCTGTACCTCTTAAAGCCTCTGCTTGTCAACATGTCTAATTAGGACTAGAAAATACATAGCCCAACTCTAAAGGGCTACTGCTGCTGCTAAGTCTCTTCAGTCGTGTCCAACTCTGTGTGACCCCATAGACGGCAGCCCACTACGAGTTCACCAAATCTTTAGGCAAAGATGCTTCTTACAAAAAATGAGCAGTTGCACCCCACAAACTGACTTTCCTATGTTTGGTTTCTCCCAAGAATATTAGATATAACTTTTCACATGTAGTAAGTTTCAGAGCAGATCATGTGGTCAACAGACTTCTTGGTTTGGGCTCAAAAGTTGGCCTACCTGTCCCTGAGGGGACCTCTGAATATTAGGCTGTATGAAACCACTCTAAAAAATGTTGCATGTGGGTGAGCAAAAGCAGAGATGGGCCCAAGGAGCTGGACCACCATCCGTGCTCCCTGAGCACCCCCTTTCTCCCTGGAGCTTCTGAGGAGGTCCATTCAGTTATCATCATCTTGACTAAATCCAACACAGCCAGGAAGAGCCATTTCTCAGGAATGACTCTTGGCAGCCACACCACTGTGCATTCTTGTGAGCCAGGGGGCCCAGGGCGAGGAAAAGCCAGTGCAGAAAGTTTCTTATGCTCCGTTATGATCCAAGAGCTCTGAGTTTTGCTGGTGAAAGTAGGAAAAAACTCCTCATGACAAGGAATCAAAGATAACGCACAGAAGGAGTGTAGATAGTAAACTATCCACAAAAATATGCACAGCCTGGCTGAAAAAAGAGAAGGAAATGCAAAGATGCAAACAGGTTTAATGCTCCACCACACATTTTTTTAACTGGGGTACACCCTAACTATGAATTTTCAACCCAGATCAGCCTACCACAAACCCAGGGACAAGTGGCTGTAACAAATAACCCTCATTCACTTCATCCTACTTGGAGTATTTGTTATAGCTTCTGCCCAATTCCATTTCTTGGCTTCATCTCACAAATCCTCTCCCTTGATTCATATCCTGTATTCCTCACTGTTTAGTTTTCCCAATTTGACATGGGAAAAAATGAACAGAAATGACAAAACTCAATGATAGCCCAGTTTTGTGCTAAGAGAAATGGCACATTTAAATGAAGCTGAAGGCCCTACAAATGGATTGCATCTTTCTAGAGAGTAATCTGGCAATAGCAAGAGCTAAGCCCTCACCATGATCCAATCATTCTTGCCAGGAAAGCATATTCCAAATAAATAAACCCAAAGGGATAAAAAATTGTTCCTACAGAAATAACCATATTGGTATTATTAACACTAATGAGTGAGAAATGACACAAATATTCAACCTGAGGCAAACTGGAAAGCAAATTATGATGCACCCACATAATGGACACAGTATTATAATTATAATTGACAAACATGAGGACTCTATTGACTCAAAAAACCTGAATGTGAAATAACATTAGAGAAAAAACGTCCTGAGAGGTACATCCTTGCCGTGACGGTACAATGTGAAAACCTGACAAGCATCAGAAGGGAATTAACAGAAACACAGACATTTAATATACAACGGAGTTATCCTTTGGAAGAAGTGTGTAAGTTCATAAGAAAAGTGTTTCCTAAATAAAGTAGAAAGGTGGGAGGACAAGGCATTCTCCTCTGGTAGGTGTTCCTATGCTGGCTTGGGTAAGATGCTTGGCTCCTTTTGCTTTCAGTTTTGTTTCTGTCCTGTAGATGTTCTCAGCTTAAGGAGAGGATGGGATAAGAGCTCTCATCTTGGCAGCACCCTCCACCCTCTGCTTCTGCCACCCAACAGTTTGGTCTGTAGAGAATCCTTGGCTTCCTTTCACTTCTCCTAACTCATTTTTCAAAAACCAACCAAAGCCTGTATCTGCCAGCAGCAACAGTAGCTGAGACAGCACCAGCCTGAAAGTCCAAGGCCATGGTTCTAGCCCTGGCTTTGCCACCATCTTGCTGGATAACCTTGGACAAGTCACTTCCAGACTTGGGCAAGTCTGGGCCTCAGTTTCCTCATCTATAAAATGGCAGTGTTGGACCAGGTGATTTCTAAAGTCCTTCAAGTCTTTATGTTTCTATGGCTTGATCTTTATTGGCCCAGGACTAGGGAATGAGTCTTAAAATGGAATTCCCATCACTCTGAGGCTGACAATCAATTCTGTCACCTACAGTCAGCTGCCTACATGTCTTGAAGGCTGGGGTAGCACCATGACCTGATCCCTCCTACTATAAGTTGCTGGGGCTCACCAAGGGTTGATAAAGAGAAAAGAAAGCAGCCTGCATGTTTTGGGCCCTTATCATTGGACAATTAATAATTACAGTTCAATGTTTCCTGAGAGGGTTAAGAGCCAGAAAGTTCCAGCAAGAAGCAGATCTCCTTTAGAAGAGTGGGCTAGTCCCACTTGACCTCAAGTTCCCAGAATGAGGCCCTCTGAAAAGCTCTGCAGCAGCTTCTAGGATGGCAATCAATCACCAGGCTCCTGTGTCAAAACAACTCCCCACATTGAGACTTCCCAGAGAACAAAGCTAGCAGAACAGAAGTAGAGTCACAGAAGTTTCACCCAACTGGAGGAAGAGCATTTGAAGCAAGTCAGAATTCTTTCAGATGCACTGTGATCAAGAAGAAAAAGATTGGAGAGAGAAAAATGGAAACTGTTCAAGGAGAAGTAGTTGGCTGTGGTATGCAGAAGGGGCCCTTAGGGCCACTTCAGCCTCTAATGAGTGCATTTCTCTTTGCACTGTGAGAAATGCATGGTGGCAGAAGGACAAAGGGATGGGAAGTGGGGAGAGCTTTTGTCTGCTTTTGGCAGGGAGAATGAAAGCCTCTTGGCTGTTCAGTGGCCACACTGCAGTAAAAGAGTAAGTGAAGCTCTTCTCACTAAGATTAAGGGCACTGGGAGGGCACGGAAGGTCCTGCCTGCAGTGAAGATCTTAGAGAAACAATGAACATAGCAGCCTTTATGGGGAACTGTATGAATTAGTTTGCACTGAGTAACAAATCATCCCCAGCCTCAGCTTAAATCATCCCCAAACCTTGTGGCTTAAAGCAACAGTGACTTACTGAGATGATTGCTCTGCAGGCTGGCCGGGCTGTTCTTCTGCTTTGGGCCAGCTTGGCTGGGCTCCGCTGGGCCACATGTCTGCCATCAGTCGGCGAATCAGCTGGCAGTTTAATGTCTGAGGATGGCCTCACTCACAGGTCTGGTGGCCAGCACACTGTTAGCAAGAGTTATGAGGCGACCAGGCTGCATGTCTCACATCATCTGACCGTCTAGCTTGGGTTTGTTTATGAGACTGTGAATCTTCAGGAGCGGCACAGGAGGAAGCAGCCAAGCCCCTTGAGGCCTGGACTGAAAGCTGTACACTGTCACTTCCAATGTACTCTATAGATCAAAGGCCAGCCAGAGTGACCAACTGTCCTGGTGTGCCCAGCACTGAAAGGTTTCCCAGGACACAGGACTTTCAGAGCAAAAACTGGGAGCGTTCTGAACAAGCTGGGATGGTTAGTCCTTCTAATGGCCAACCCAGTTCCCCATTCTTGGCTTTCTTTCTAGTGCCAAGAATGGGGAACTTGACATTTCTCCAAAGAAGATATAAGATGGCCAATAAACACATGAAAAGGTGTGTAACATTTCACTAATTAGTGTAATGATTTCACTAATCATTAGGAAAATGCAAATCAATGAGATGCCATTTCACACCCATAAGGATGGCTATTATCCACAAAAATAGAAAATAGTAAGTGTTGGACAGGATGTGGAAAAACTGGAACATTTGTGTATTGCTGATGGGAATGTAAAATGGTACAGCCACTATGAGAAACAGAATGGTGAGTGCTCAAAAAAAATTAAACACAAAATTACCATATGATCCAGCAATTCCAATTTTGGGTATATACCCAAAAGAATTGAAAGCAGGGACTTCTACAGAGATTTGTACACCTATGTACATAGCAGCTTTATTCACAATAGCCAAATGGTGTCTGTCTAATGGATAATGCAAATGTGAATGGACGAACAATATGTGACATATGAATACAAGGAATTATTTTTCAACCTTTAAAAAGCAAGTAAATCCTGTCACTTGCTACAACATGGATGAACCTTGAAGACATTATGCTAATTGAAATAAGCTAGTCAAAAAGAAAAATACTGTGTGAGTCCACAACATATGAACTTCCTCAGTTCAGTTCAGTTCAGTCGCTCAGTTGTATCCTACTCTTTGCAACCCCATGAATCGCAGCACGGCAGGCCTCCCTGTCCATCACCAACTCCTGGAGTTTACCCAAACTCATGTCCATTGAGTCGGTGATGCCATCCAGCCATCTCATCCTCTGTCGTCCCCTTCTCCTCCTGCCCCCAATCCCTCCTAGGCTCAGAGTCTTTTTCAATGAATCAACTCTTCGCATTGGGTGGCCAAAGTATTGGAGTTTCAGCTTCAGCATCAGTCCTTCCAATGAACACCCAGGACTGATCTCCTTTAGGATGGGCTGGTTGGATCTCCTTGCAGTCCAAGGGACTCTCAAGAGTCTTCTCCAACACCACACTTCAAAAGCATCAATTCTTCAGCACTCAGCTTTCTTCACAGTCCAACTCTCACATCCATACATGACCACTGGAAAAGCCATAGCCTGGACTAGACAGACCTTTGTCGGCAAAGTAATGTCTCTGCTTTTGAATATGCTATCTAGATTGGTCATAACTTTCCTTCCAAGGAGTAAGCGTCTTTTAATTTCATGGCTGCAATCACCATCTGCAGTGATTTTGGAGCCCCAAAATTAATAGAAACAGAAAGTAGAATAGTGGTTGCCAGGAGCTAGAGAGAGGAGGGAATTGGGAGTTAGTGTTTTAAAGGATGTAGCGTTTCAGTTGAAGATGAGAAAGTTCTGGAGATGGATGGTGGTAAAGATTGCACAACAATGTGAATGTACTTAATTGCCACAGAATTGTACATTTTAAAATGGTCGAAACAGTAAGTTTTATGTTTATATGTATTTTACCACAAAAAAAAAAAAAAAAGAGTAGGGAAATTGCCTCCCCTATTAAGGAGAGGAGCTATAAACTATTGTGGCCATTAATTTATGGCCACAAATAGCTATACATTATTTTTGCCATCTGCTGCACGGGGAACGGAAATTTAATTGAATAAGGCCAAGCTGTTACAGTAGAACATAGTTTTTGAGAAAGAGAGACAATGAGCAAGACCCAAATATGACTATTTTGGTACACTAGAGAGTGAAGGGGAGAAGGCAATGGCACCCCACTCCAGTACTTTTGCCTGGAATATCCCATGGATGGAGGAGCCTGGTGTGCTGCAGTTCATGGGGTCGCTAGGAGTCAGACACAACTGAGCGACTTCACTTTCACTTTTCACTTTCATGCATGGACAAGGAAATGGCAACTCACTCCAGTGTTCTTGCCTGGATAATCCCAGGGACGGGGGAGCCTGGTGGGCTGCCGTCTATGGGGTCACACAGAGTCGGACATGACTGAAGCGACTTAGCAGCAGTAGCAGCAGCAGAGAATGAAGAGAAACTAAAGAGCCTCTTGACAAAGGTGAAAGAGGAGAGTGAAAAAGTTGGCTCAAAAATCAACATTCAAAAAGCTAAAATCCTGGCATCTGGTCCCATCACTTTATGGCAAATAGAAGGGGAAAAAGTGGAAGCAGTGACAGATTTTATTTTCTTGGGCTTCAAAATCACTGTGGATGGGGATTGCAGCCATGAAATTAAAAAGACGCTTGCTCCTTGGAAGGAAAGGTATGACCAACCTAGACAATGTATTAAAAAGCAGACATCACTTTGATGACAAAGGTCCATATAGTCAAGGCTATGGTTTTTCCAGTAGTCATGTATGGATGTGATAGTTGGACCATAAAGAAGGCCAAGCACCAAAGAATTGATTCTTTTGAATTGTGATGTTGGAGAAGACTCTTGAGAGTCCTTTGGACAGCATGGATCAAACCAGTCAATGCTAAAGGAAATCAACCCTGAATATTCATTGGAAGGACTGATGCTGAAGCTGAAGTTCCAATACTTTGGCCACTTGAAGTGAAGAGCTGACTCATTGGAAAAGACCCTGATGCTGGGAAAGATTGAAGTCAGGAGGAGAACAGGGGTGTGAGCAGAGGATAAGATGGTTAGATAGCATCACTGATTCAATGGACATGAATTTGAGCAAACTCTGAGAGATAGTGGAGTCCAGGAGAGCCTGGTGTGCTGCAGTCCATGGGGTCGCAAAGAGTCAAACATGACTTGGCGACTGAACAAGAAGAAAACCTTTGGGAGCCAGTTGTAGCTTATTGTTAGGGAAAAAGAGAGACTTGAAAGAAGGTACATATTGGTGAGTGAATGAGGTGATGAGCAGTGTGGCAAGACTTTGGAACTGGCTGGAAAAGTAAAAATAAAACTAAGCCAGAGCGCTAAAGAAATCACTGACACGTAAGAACGGCTCCAAGGCGTCCCCCTGGCTGTGCCAGAGCAGGCAGTCAGTAACTAAACACCTGAGTCACCCAAGGAGTTGGGTGCACTGCCTCCCCTCCTAGGCCCTCTCTGTTTGGTGTTCACAGGAGTCTGTGTTTGTGGAAAACCTGGATTGTGCCTGTTTCTTTAGTCCAGTGTCACAAGGAGCAGACAGCAGGGAGGGGTGAGGAAAGCCATGAGTGTGTGTGGGTGGCCAGGTGGAGTGGTGGCAGACAGGGGCTGAAGGAAGCTATTAATATGAAGCAGATGACCAGCAGAACAAACAATTCCTAGGACGCGGTGACAGGGAGGGATTTGGAGAGCATCTTGTCCACTCTTCCTATCAGAGGATGTGAGTCCAGAAAGCTTTGGGCACTTGTTCAGGATCAGTCACTGGGGGAAGCAGGAAGTGGCAGAGCTGGTACCTAGGACAGTGTTCTCATTCCTAAGCTGGAGCTCTGTCTTCTACAACCAACGTTGTCCAGCTTCCCCACAGAACCTTCTCCACACAGTCAGTGAGAGTGAGCATGGCAAAGCAGCGCGCCTCCTTTCCCCCGGAAAGGAGGACTAATCCTCGGGGACTCGGTGCTCTAATCCTCGGGGACTCAGTGCTCTTGGCACACAGGACTGTGTCTATTCACTCCCTCAACCCTGGAAAGTCTGGTACAGAAGGTGTGGTGTCATCAGCTACTTAATTAAGGGGTTCTACTGTATTTCCCAGTCATTTTCCCCACTCAGGCCTGTGGGAAGAAGTTATTTTTAGGTATTATGGGAAGTACAGTACAGACCAATCCTTTCTTCTCAATTCAGTGACTAAAATTTAGCCTGCTCTGGGTTTGTGGCTTAACACTTAAAGGTCAACAGTCAGGGAGCATAGCTTGTCTCAGGAGGACGAAGTACTAGGGGGGTAGAGTCAGGCTGAACCCTCTCTTTCATTGTGTGGAGAGGAGAACTTCTGGGAAGAACCCCAACTGAGAAGCAGTTGGTGAATGGATTTATTGATCCTTGTCTCTTCCAGCTGGGAAGGCTTCAATAACTGGGCAAAGCTAGTAACAGGCGTACAGTTGTCTGCACTGTCCAGGGCTCAGTGTGCTGCTCTA
This sequence comes from Bubalus bubalis, assembly GCF_019923935.1. NCBI lineage: Eukaryota > Metazoa > Chordata > Mammalia > Artiodactyla > Bovidae > Bubalus > Bubalus bubalis. Next base: position 117,239,651 of record NC_059157.1, on the reverse strand, counting down.
GGAATCCTATGATGAGAATCCACACATTGGTATGGGCCTGCTAAGGACAAGTTATTAGGGGATCTTTCAAGAGGAGGCAGGTCCAATGCCTGCCCTTGGGGAACTCACAGTCTTGTCCAACATGATTCACTACCACATTCTCATTCCAACCAATGGAAAGGGAAATGGAGCCATGGGGGTGCGGGGGAGCATCCTTCTCTTTAAAGGTTGAGGGATTGCTCAAGCTTTGTACTCCCATCCTGCTGACCAGGGGAATAAGGCAAGGACTGAAATCAAAGGTGCATGGAAAAGGTAGGGGCTCAGGAGGCACTAAGTGCCTGTGTCTGACACCTACATAGCTGAGGCTAGAACCAGAGAGCAAACAGAATCTAAAAACTCCAGCTTGGCCCTAACCACACTTTCCCCTATGTTGCCTGTCAGGACAGATGCCAGAGAAAGGATCCAAAGCTACTTTGAGAGGTCAGGTTAGGCCAAGTGGGGAGGGACAAGCCAAAAGCTGGCAGGGAGTCAAAGAGGCAGCGAGAGGGCAGAAGCAGAATAGAAAGCCAAGAGTTAAGTGGAGTGAGACACTATGGTGCTCAGTCACTCAGTCATGTCTGACTCTTTGCGACCCCCTGGACTGTAACCCACCAGGCTCCTCTGTCCACAGGATTTCCAGGCAAGAATACTGGAGTGAGTAGCCATCTCCTTCTCCAGGGGATCCTCCCGACCCAGGGATTGAACCCACGTCTCTTGCATTTCCTGCATTGGCAGGTGAATTCTCTACCACTGAGCCATCTGGGAAGCATTAGTTAGGAGTCAGGTTTAGCAGCATGGGACAGAGACCCAGAGTAACTATGGTTTAAACAAGACAGAAGTGTATTTCTCAAGTAAAGTCTGAGCTAGTAAAATGGTTCTGCTCAGGGAATCATCAGAGGTAGAGGCTTCTTTTCTTGATCCATCAATCATCTGTCATTCGTTGTCCTCATTTGCATGGTCCAATATGACTCACCACCACATTCACATTCCAACTAAGGGAAAGGGTGATGGAGCCATGGTGTGTGTGTTGGGCAGGAGTGGAGAGAATCCTTCTCTTTAAAGGTTGAGAGATTGCTCAACCTTTGGACTCCCATCCCATTGACCAGAACTTGGTCACATGGCAATGACTAGCTACAAAGAAGAATGAGGATTGTTGTCTTTATTCTGGGCGACCATGTGCCCTGCTAAACTGTCTACTGCTGTGGAAGAAGGGAAAAGTGGGTATTGGGGGACAACAAGCAGTCGTTGCCACAGGCACAGGCTAGATGGAAAGAAGATAAGACAGGGCCCATCCAAGGTCAGTCTGGCACAGTCTATCAAGCACAGCAGCTCTTCTGTGCCAGGACTGTGTCCTCTTGGACACTGAGAAAAGTACAGAGCAGAGTGAGATTACCGTCCTTGACGGAACTAAGGAAGTCTTCATGTAAGTGTGCATTTCAGTGGCGACCCATCTATCTGACAATAGATGGAGAGGAAGGACACTTGAAGAAGACATGTCAGTTGTGTGAGGAAAGCGGTAGAGATGGGATCCAAGATAGCAGGAGCCGCTGAAGGTGTCTGAACAGGGGGAGAGACAGGGACTTGCTTCCCCTGGCTTCTCAGTGCCCACTGCAACAGTGTTTGATGCCAAGACAGGTGAAGGAAGAGAATGCAGGATAAACTGATGCTTTGGGGCACTGGGCTCTAGACTGCTTTTGTATCTCCCCAGAAGAATTGGACCTCGCTGAATTTACATAAGCAGGTGCTCTGTCCCACCTTGCACTAAAGAGCCTGGAAGCCTTGCCTTCTCTTCTCATTTTGTTAGGGATGAGATGGCTCTGCCCTCTAATGCCCCACAGAGGCATCCTCCCTGTCTCCCTGAGCTGCAGGCACAGATGCTTGACACTGAGCCTTCACTCGATGTTCTGGTTCCCAGTTGGTGTCTCTATGGGGATGGGGAATGAGGATGGCTGGCTTCACTCCTCATGCGTAACACAGCCGGAAGAGTTGTGAAACCCAGGAGGTTCTGCTAGGCTGTTCTGCAGTAAATACTTGTTATAAAAATAAACCTATCTTGCCATCCAGCAATAATGAGCAATACCCCAGATTGCCAACGCTGGAAGTACTCAGACATCTCTGGGCACACTGCTGCAGCAAGCAGACCAATCTGCGGCAGCAAGTCAAATGCACATATCCTCTTACTACCAGTCACCCACATCCCACCCAAGACTCGGACCCACTTCAAGTTGTCAACTAAAAAGCAGCCAGGTATAGAGAAATGTAAAGTTCTACTTTTGAGTCAAAACCAAATTGCCAATGTTGGTGATAGGGAGTATGACTATAGCTGGTGTAACAGAAAAATTAAGGGGTTATTGTGGACTCTACATTTAATCTGAGCCAATGGCATGCAGTTAGCATAGGGATGCTCATGTAGTCTTTAACTGCTTTGGAGCCAATGGGATATCCAGAACAAAGGAGGCTGTTAATCCTATTTCAGATTAGAGTAACATATGAGGTACAATCAGAGAAAAGGTTCCAGAGTGGTATGAGAACTCAAAACATGGAGGTAAGTTAAGAGAACAGAAACCCTGCAGCCTAGAGGAGGCTCAGGTGAACATAACAACCAGCTTCACATCCCTGGAGGGTTGTCATGGGGATAAGAAAGCAGCTTCTTCTGTGTGAGCTCCAAGGGGAAGATATAGCCTGGCCTGTTAGTTTCAGAATAGCTCTGGAATTATCTGAAAATGGAATGCTCTTCTCCATGAAATAGTGAATTCTCCATTGCTGCAGTTTAAGAGGCTGATTAGGTAAAGGCAGGACTAGAGGACCTCTTGAGTTTCTTGCATCTTTCAGGTCTTATGATTCTGTGTGCTTTATTTTTAATTACAGTTTTTATTTGGACATAAGTGTAGATGCCTATGCTGTTATAGGGCTTCCCAGGAGGCACTAGTTGTAAAGAATCTGCCTACCAATGCAGGAGACATAGGAGATGCCAGTTCAATCCTGGGTCAGGAAGATCCCCTGAGGAGGGCATGGTAACCCACTCCAGTATTCTTGCCTGGAGGATCCCATGGACAGAGGAGCCTACCCTCAGGCTACAGCCCAGGGTCTCAGAGTCAGACATGACTGGAGCGACTGAGCATGCATGCACACATGCTGTTGTAAGATACAAGACAGAGAGATCTGGTGAGCCGGTTACTCAGTTTCCCTCGATGGTAAGATTTACAAGACTCTAATAAAATCTCACAATCAGAATATTTACCACTCCAACAAAGTCTGTCCTTCCTGTGTCTCAGAAGTCCCTGCTTTTGAGGAGCTACCAGTCTAAAGGAGAATAAGACACATACAGAATCAAAAATAGTGCAAGTTTGAGTATAAGACTAGGTGGGACCAACCAAATGCCATGGATCATCGAAAACAAAGAGATCACATCTGCCTAGGGACACCAGGAAAGGTTTTCCGCGGTGATGGCATGGAATCAGGCCTTGAAGGAAGAATAGGAACTTGACAGAGTTGGGAGAAGCATTGGTGATATAGTGGTTAGCATAGCTAACTATCGGAGAAGGCGATGGCACCCCACTCCAGTACTCTTGCCTGGAAAATCCCATGGATGCAGGAGCCTGGTAGGCTGCAGTCCATGGGGTCGCTAAGAGTCAGACACGACTGAGCGACTTCACTTTCACTTTTTCACTTTCCTGCATTGGAGAAGGAAATGGCAACCCACTCCAGTGTTCTTGCCTGGAGAATCCCAGGGACGGGGGAGCCTGGTGGGCTGCTGTCTATGGGGTCACACAGAGACAGACATGACTGAAGTGACTTAGCACATAGCTAACTATAGCCTTCCCCAGATAGAGGTAGGCATTCTTAGTTAAGGACTTGTGACCATCCAGGCTCATTAAGAAGTAGAAGATAAGTCTCCTTGTGAATGACTTCCTCTTGTTACAGATTCACTACATAATCTGAAATTGCCAAGGATATGAACGTAGGTGCTCAAAGAACCATTGACAGTCTCTGGGTTGGCTTCATCCATTTCCTACTTCCTCCCTAGGGCCTCATGTATTACAGGGGATTAGGATCTGTTGAATACATGCCCGAGTGAAGGTATGAATGAATACAGCACTGCCCCTGTTGCCCCAGTTCTGCTTTTCTTCCTTCATAGAAGAAGAGCATGCAATACCATGGAAGGCAATAGCATTGGTTTGAGTAATCGCCTAAAACCCATGTGGTTTTCTAGTGTTGTAGGCAGGAAAGCATGAGATGCTGATTAAGGCTGAGGTCACAGGCACCCCACAAACCCTCCCGGAAGCCAGTTAATTTTTTTTTCTCTTCTGTGGCTACAGGCTCTGCACCACATCCGAGGTGTTTCACTGTTCAAAGAAATCTCATAATCCACAACTGGTTATCTTTTCCTTAAACATTTTGATAATCAAGCCTGCAGAGCACGTTTCTGGACCTAGTTACCTTTGCCCTTGCTTTACCTTCCTCACCTCTGGGTTTGTGGTGTGAGAAAGGAATGTGTTTCCTAGAAGCAAAGAACGGCAGAGCTTAGGTGGTTGGGGAAGGGGGGACTTCGAAATTTAGAAATCGTCTGACATTATCCCTTATTTTAAGACTAGAAAGTGGTGGTCAGGAGAGGGCACATCCTGTCCAGTGTCATCTCGTGAGCCACTGGCCTCACAGAGCGCCGGCCTCTTGGCTTCTCTTGTGATGTTCACTTCAAGGCAACCAGCTATTTCCTTCTCCAACAAAGCCAGCCCCTATCGAGCCTCCTACCCGTGGCCGTGTGCCAAGAGTTTCTAATGCTTATGACAACACGGCATAGGAATTAGGTGTACTTGGTTTTCCTTATGTACAGAAGCATAAAAAAGATCAAAGCATTTACAGTTTGATGATGTTCCCAAATGCAAGTTCAAATTGCTGAATTAAACAGCCAGCAATTTTTTAGAGGACTTTCCGGAGTAATTACTCAAGATGGAATTAAACTACATTTGCCTTTGGCTTCTTCTCATCCCCTCCCACTGCCTGGAAGGAGGAGGAATGGGGAACCAACAAAGAAAATCTTAAGACACTATTGCCAATTACACATTTTTACCTGCCTCATATTCTTTTGCTTTGCACATTAATTAAATCAAGCCCAGGTGTCTTGCAGATGGGTTAGCTGCTGGTGATTGGAAGAGATTAATAGATCCTAGCAAATAGGTAAGGGAAAACTCTCAAGTTTTATGGGTCATTGATGCTGCTTCTCTCAGCAGAAATCAAGATTGAGAAAGAAAGACATGGCCTAGTTCATTAGGAAGCCTCAGTGGCTCCTCACATGTTAACCATCTCGAGTCCTGAAAGCAGGCAGATCCCCTCTGCTGGCAGATCTGGCTGAGCCCGGAGATCTGAAGCAAGTCAGACTTCAAACTCTCATTCTAAAGGAAACTGGTTCAGGATTGAAGGTTTGTGACCTGGGACCAGAGACTGCTGTAAGGGCCCTGGGTGGCAATTAGGAGTCAGCCGTATGATGGGGAAGTCAGTCTCTGGCTTCCTTACTCTGCCTCTGCTGACTTTGACATCTCTCCCCTACTGTCAAAACTGAGAAAAAGAAGATAACTGAACTGGGTTTTAAACGGTGCTCAAACATGGGTCAAAACACAGCTCTGCTCCTAAAGCCCAGGGCCCTTGTCCCTACCCACTGTAAGAACAGCTTCGGGTTAAAACACAGAATGACACCCATCCCCCTGTACGGAGGCTCAGGGTGCCCAACTCCATCGTCAAGGCCAGGTCAGGTTTCCTTCTGGATCACCCGGGATCTGGGCTGAGGCCAGGATGAGGCAGGGAGGTGGGGGGCAGGGCAGAGGGAAACAAAGGTCACTTATTACTGACAAAGAAGGCATTTGTCCCAGCGTGTAAAGCCCGGGGTTTCACACAGTGCTGGGCCATTCACTACAGCCCTGAGCTCACACTAACCAACTAATTAGTTCCAAATGCTCCTCAGAAGTCTGCCTTCCACGGTGCCGATTTCTGATTCATTGCCACGGGGACGGATTTCTGGATGAGACAAATGATGAGCAACCAAGAGCCAGGCAGGTTCCCTGGAACTCTCCCACATACTGTTGGAGGCAGGCACACCCACTTTGTCTCAGAACATGAACATACTTTGGTTTGTGCAACTTGAATCCCTTTCTGAAGAATCCTGGGTCTTGTCCACCCTCCCCCATAGTGAGTTAAACCAAAATGTCCTGGCTTCAGAGGCCTGGTGGAAATGACTAAGCTGTATCTTGCAGCCAGTGGTCATGTCGGGTCATTCTCATCCCAGAAACTGGCAAAGCCTTTAGGTAATGATTTAGTCTGTCCATTCTTTGGTTTTCTGCCCACTGTCCTCCCCAGCCCATTCCCCAGAGGTCTCTTGGCCCCATGACATTTTCATTTGCAATTTTCCTGTGCCTTCTGAAGGGAAGAGATTGGATAACCTCTTCAAATTGGACCAGGGAAGGAGCTTACCTGGACAGGAAGTGGAGCAGGTCTAGGTGAGGTAGGGTAGCACCTGGGAAACACATGGAAGGAGGTACTCTCAGGCGCCTACCCTGCACTTACATGGCCTTGACAATGAGCATCTCTTTAAATTGTTCATTCTTGGTGCTTCACTTGCCTCACCCTACTCCTAACCTAGGTGTGGAGGTTATTTCTAACCCTGAAGGAAACAGTTCACTTCCCTGGTCACAAGCCCAGGATGCTTTTGTTTTTATTAGAGTATAGTTGATTTACAATGTGTTAGTTTCAGGTGTATAGCACAGTGATTCAGTTTCATATATATATACACACACATACATGCATGTATATATACACATATACACTTGCACACATATATGCACATACACATACACACACATATATGGTCTTACCTGGTGGCTCAGTGATAAAGAATCCTCCTGCCATTGCAAAAGAGGCAGGTTCAATCCCTGGGTTGGGAAGATCCCCTGGAGAAGAAAATAGCAACCCACTCCAGTATTTTTGCTTGGGAAATCTCATGGACAGAGGAGCCTGGCAGGCTACAGTCCTTGGGGCTGTAAAGAGTCAGACATGACTTAGTGAGTAAACAGTAACAACAACACACACCCATATATATATACATATTCTTTTAAAGATTCTTTTCCCTTATAGATTATTATGAAACAATGAGTATTGAGTACAGTTGCCCATGCTATATAGTAAATCCTTGTTGTTTATCTGTTTTACATCTAGTAGTATGTATATGGATGTGAGAGTTGGACTGTGAAGAAAGCTGAGCTCCGAAGAATTGATGCTTTTGAGCTGTGGTGTTGGAGAAGACTCTTGAGAGTCCCTTGGACAAAAGGAGATCCAACCAGTCCATCCTAAAGGAGATCAGTCCTGGGTGTTCTTTGGAAGGACTGATGCTAAAGCTGAAACTCCAGTACTTTGGCCACCTCATGCGAAGAGTTGATTCATTGGAAAAGACTCTGATGCTGGGAGGGATTGGGGGCAGGAGGAGAAGGGGACAACAGAGGATGAGATAGCTGGATGGCATCACTGACTCGATAGACATGAGTTTGAGTGAACTCCGGGAGTTGGTGATGGACAGGGAGGCCTGGCGTGCTGCGATTCATGGGGTCGCAAAGAGTCGGACACGACTGAGTGACTGAACTGAACTGAACTGAGTATATATATGTTAATTCCAAACTCCTAATTTATCCCTCCCTGACACTTCCCCCTTTAGTAACCATAGTTTGTTTTCTATGCTATGAGCCTATTTCTGTTTCATAAATAATTTTATTTCTATCTTCCCCTTCCCGCTCCCAGATTCCACATGTAAGCAATATCATATATTTGTCTTTGTCTGACTTACTTCACTTAATATAATAATCTCTAAATCCATCCATGTTGCTCCAAATGGCACTGTTTCATTCTTTTTATGATATATATCATGTGTATGTGTGTGTGTATATATACTACAACTTATTTATCCATTCATCTATTGATGGACATTTAGTTTGCTTCCATGTCTTGGCTGTTGTAAATAGTGATGCTATGAACACTGAGCTGGGTGCATGTTTTCAAATTAGTTTTCTCTGGAGATATGCCCAGTAGTGAGACCGCTTGATCATAGAGTAACTCTATTTTTAGTTTTTTAAGATACCTCTATAGTCGGACACGACTGAAGTGACTTAGCAGCATACTGTTCTCCACAGTGGCCACACCAATTTACACCAACAGTATAGGAGGGTTCCCTTTTTTCCATACCCTCTTCAGAATTCATTATTTGTAGACTTTTTGATGATGGCCCTTCTGACCACAGTGAGGTGATATCTCATTGTAGTTTTGATTTGCTTTTCTCTAATAACTAGCAATGCTGAACATTTTTTCATGTGCCTGTTGGCCATTTGTATGTCTTCTTTGGAGAAATGTCTATTTAGATCTTCTACCTATTGTTTGATTGGGTTGCTTTTGTTTTTCAATATTGAGCTGTATGTATTGTTTGTATATTTTGGAAATTAATGCCTTGTCAGTCTCATTATTTGCAAATATTTTCTCCCATTCTGTAGGTTGTCTTTTCATTTTGTTTATGGTTTCTTTTGCTGTGCAAAAGCTTTCCAGGCTGCTTTTAAAACAAAAAACACTGATGCTTCACCACAAACTAAATTAAATCAGAACTTTTGAGTGTGGACCCTGGATTCACTCGTCGGAGTTGAGTCTGTTGAGCAGCCACGGTTCAGAGTTGCTGATCCGAGGGCTCACATGAGCCCCAGGTAAGGGATGGATATCTGCTGATATCTGCTTCAGTTTGGCCAGGGCTCAGTTGTCTCTGTGATACTTGACTCCTTCAGGACTTTGGATCCTACCAGGCCTTGCTGGACTTCCAGGCAGACTTACAAAGGCAGTCTGATCTTGGCTACAGTGCCAAGGACTCCCACTCCTACTCCCCAGTCAAACTTTCAGCAAAGTTTCTATCAGCCTCTAGGAGCCACAGAGATTCCCATGCTGTGCTCATCTCCTTTAATGTGGCCACAGATACCGATGTTGGTGCAGGGAATGCGTGTGGTTGTCCCTGCAGGCTGAAAAGAAGACAAAGTGTTCTCCTCAACTTAGCAAACATGTCTCTCCCAAGACTGGAACCTGGGGTAAGGAGATGGAGACACAAAGCTATCTGAACCCCTCTGTCACCCTTTTCCTAAGATCTGTTAGAAGGATGGGCTGCCTCCTCCACTTTCCTCTTCCCTCCTTGGAGGGACAGATCAAATTCCATGACCAGATCCTCCAGGCCTTTAGGAAATCCTCTCCCTAGCACTTGATTTTCAAGCCTTATTATCATTATTGGGACTCTGGAAAATCTGATTTGACAATGAATCCTCAACTAAGGCAGAGACTGCCCTTCCCTGAGGCATCGACACTCCCTGCTTTAGGGACTGGGAGGCTCCAGAGCAACAAGATGTACAGGTTATAGAAACACTTCTAAAAATATTTCAAAACAACATTATCTTTACATTTGTGTGCCAAGATTCAGCATTCACTTAGTCTTGGGAGCCATGGGTTTCCTAGGTGGTGCAGTGGCAAAGAATCTGCCTCCCAAAGCAGAAGATGCAAGAAACTGGATCTCTTGTGAGTTTGATTCCTAGGTTGGAAAGATCCCTTTGAGAAGGGAATGGCTAGCCACTCCAGTATTCTTGCCTGGACAGAGGAGCTTGGTGGGCTACAGTCCATAGGGTCACCAAGAGCGGACATGACTGAGCGACTGAGCATGCACGTCGGAAGTCATGGGCCTCTTTCTGGATCTCCTGTCAGCATTGTTGGAACATCTGAAGTGGTGGGGGGCATTTTCCTTTCCATCTTATATTTTCACAGTGAGAGAAGAAAATTAAGTGAATACTAGGGCCCTCGATGGGGTGGGATAGAGGGGCGAGAAGGAAAGAAACAAAAGCTCTGAAGTGGGTCTTGAATTTCAGTTAATGTCCTTTTCAGGATCCTTAAACCTCTGAGCAGGACTAATATATTTTATCAAGAAGCTTAAAGTCTTTGACTCAGCTATGAAAACTGAAAAATGCATAACCCACCTCTACCTAACCCTGGGTGTATGTGTACCCAACTTTCCCCCACTTCCACCCTGCCCCCACATTCTGTCTCCCTGTCAGTGCCTCTGTAAACACTCCTGTCACGGGCTAGCGCAGGCTCTCGCCTCTCTTTCCAAACACCTCACCCTCCCTCTCACTGCTCTCTCCCACCCCAGCCTGCTCCCCTGCCCTCATGTGCGTGGCCAGGCAGGGCTACATGCCAGCCCACAGGCCCCATTTCTGTAGTTGCACAAACACCACTAAGCCCTCTAGGCTTCTAGGAGCTGGGCCTGCCCTCTGCAGGAGATTAAGAGCCCACGGTGAGTCAGCCGCACAGCTGGGCCCAAAGCCCCAGACTCCTGGCTCAGCCTCTGTCAGCGGACATTCCCTGTAGCCTCCTCCTTCCTCCCCATGAACACCCTTCTCATTCCCCTCAAGCCCTAGGTAGATGTCTGCCCCCATTTGGCTGAGTCCCATCATGTCTCCTTCCCTACCCCGTCCCAGCCCTGGAGCTGTGCTGCCAAACGCTCTCGGCCTGGACGGCTGGCCATGTCTATAAGGCAGAGAAGCCCTTGTCTTAGTGGTGACAGTGGCATTCCGGATGACCGGGGGGTGAGGTGTGCCTGCATCCCCTCCGTGGCTGTGACCCTATGGGTTCTAGTAGGGAAGCTGAACAGCTGCCACGATTCACCCACAGGCCTTCGGTGCCCACACGCTCTGTGAACACAGCTACTGTACACTACTGTGCTGAGTCACCACCAGGAATCTGGGGAAACAATATTGGCCTATTTTTAAAAGATCTGCTCATGTACTCAGGCTGTTACAAAAGGCTGGATAATTATTGCCAAAAATAGGTGTTGGTTCAGGGTCTCCGGGGCTGTTGTAGGCAGGTCCTTTGACAAGGGGCTCTGACACCACGTGTGCAGCCTGGTTGTCACTGTGGGAGAGGCTAGATTTCCGTGAGCACAGCACCTCCAGCTGCCACATGAGGAATATCATGGACTCTTGATACCCTTTGCTTCTTGAAGGAATGAATAGGAGCTGCAGGAGAGGCCCCAGCACCAACTTCAAAGAACAGAGATTTCATCTTTGTGCTGACTCCTCTCTGAGTCACCTAATGTCATTGCCATTCATGGGAAGAGAGAAATCTGGTACAAGCGACTAACCAGTTTGAATTTCCAACTTCTCGGCAATCCAGGAACTTTTAGGCCTCTGTGAATAAGTCTCCAAAGCTCTCCCTCTTCTGTTGGGGATGGGGGTGGGGGAAGCCCTCTTCACAACCTTCTCATCATTCAGTGAGCCCTATGGACTGAGTCTCAGAATAACATGCTCCCTAGAGATCATCTCCTCCAATTTGCTTACTGAAGAGTAAATCAAGTTTCAGAGTAGGGACCGGGTTTGTCCAGGTCATAGAGATGAAAACCAGTGGCCAGCCCTAGAGTTAGCCCTGTGGTGGGGACAATGGATAAGACACAGCCTCTGCCCTCAAGGATCCAAGATTCTCAAGGGGAAGCAGTCATTAGTGCAGAGAGCAATAATACATGGTAGTATGTAATTAGATCCAGAAAAAGTTGACATGAAGTATCTTGGGTGAGCAATGATGCAAAATCACTCCTGCATAAGGAATCAGGGATGATATCATAAGGATCAGTATTAGAGTTGACCTTCCAGAGGTGGGCTGGATTTGGACACTTGGGAATAGAAGAATGGGGACAGGGGTATGCAGATGAAGGAAATAGCTTGGGATGAGACCTGGAGATGGGATGCCCAAGGAATATATAGGCCAGTTTGGCTGTTGTATCAGATACTGAAACCAAACAACGAGGGTGGGGAGGAGAGTAGATCAGGGGAAGGTCAGAAGATAGAAAGTCTGGAATGCCAGGGTACAGGATTTGAACTTTATTACCACTGTTAACATCTCAAAGTACCAGGTGGCAACATGCCAAGCATTTTACAAAGCAATATTACTCATGTAGTGCAGAGTCTGCACTTTCTAGGAGCTTGGAATTCAAGACAGAGAATGAAATTATGGACAGATATTGAAGGCATAGATTATACATATACATAAATCAAAAACTATTTAACACGTAAGTCTTTAAGTGCAAGTCAAAGAGTAAGTACATTTAATGAACACATGAAAGAAGAAGGCATCTGGAGACGTGTTCTGAAAAGTCTCCCTCTGTCTGCAGCCTCCCCTGTGCTCTACGGCTCTGAAAAAGGACCAGAAGAGTCAGCATCAGTCTTAATATTAGACTTTGGCTTCATGTGGCTTTGTCTTCCAGATGGCTGATTTCTGACATGGAACTCTTCCTTGCGTTTCCCACTCGTCCTCACTGATTGATCTAGTACTCTTCTATATCCAGTCCTGAGCTCATAACACACAGGAGACGCAGCTTAAAGGAGGGAGAGGATAGGGATCAAGGTACGGTGGTGCATGTTAACCACAGCACAAGAGAGAACTCTTCCCTTGTCAAATCAAAAGACTGTGGGTGATGTGTCCTCCTGGAGCAGGGAGTGCCTTTTGCTAACCCACACAAATGTGTTTTATGGGCTTGTGGCTCTGAAGGGGATGTGGCCAAACAGCTTCTCTAGCTAATAAACCTCTCCAGCCTTACCTCCCATCGTGGGACCTGAAAACACTTCCAGCCCAATGCTGTGGGCCAGGTGCCAGCATGGAGGTGACTTTCAGCCTCCCAGTTCACTGCACTGAACTCCTGGCTCATCTGCTTCCCGATAAGGCTGGAGATCTGAGAAAGGGCAGAAGGAAATCTTTGCTTAAACTTACTACTACTTCTACTAAGTCACTTCAGTTGTGTCCGACTCTGTGCGACCCCACAGACGGCAGACCCACCAGGCTCCCCCGTCCCTGGGATTCTCCAGGCAAGAACACTGGAGTGGGTTGCCATTTCCTTCTCCAATGCATGAAAGTGAAAAGTGAAAGTGAAGTCGCTCAGTCGTGTCCGACTCTTAGCGACCCCATGGACTGCAGCCTACCAGGCTCCTCCATCCATGGGATTTTCCAGGCAAGAGTACTGGAGTGGGGTGCCATTGCCTTCTCCATGCTTAAACTTAGCAAAGACCAAAAAGTATCCATATACATGCTCTAAACACCTTCTGAATCAAACCCTGTCCTCAAACTGTTAAACAGACCCTTGACTATCCTGGTGTACTTGGCAAATACAGCACTTGACACTTCATACACTGTAAGAGTTGGAAGCTCCTCAGAGTCCCTAGTCAGCAGAAATCACTTACCACTCCCTATTCCCCATACACACACCCTCCCTAACAGAGGCCACCCAGCCTTTCTCTGAGCATTTGAAATGACTTGGAGCTCTCCAGCCCCAGATGGCCCCTCTCACTGGGAGTGAGCTCTGGCTGTGTTAACTGTCTCCTCTTTTTGTTCTGCTGCAATTTGACCCCTGTAACTTCCACTGTTAGTTCTGGTTCTCTCTCTCAAATCTATATATGCCATATAGATTTGTAGGTAGGAAGAAAAGAAAAAAATGACATCCCTCCACAAAACAAACAAAAAATTCCCTTTTATCCCTTTACTCACATGTTCCTGCAACAGGAAATCAAACCTCCTATGAAGCAGCCCTCAATACTTCCAGCCAAACATTGTCCCTTGTCCATGTAATGTACCATTCTTTGTCCTGTTCCTGTTCTTGGTTCCTGACTCCTGGGCTGGTTTCCTGGTTATCGGCTGGCAAGAGTCACTTGGACCTCACCCAGCTTAAGCATCAGTTCCTGGCTTCTCCCCCACCACGTTGATTCTGCTTTTCTTGGTAGCTTACGGTATATAGCTTACCCAGATCAGCACCAAGGCCTCCATGAACAGTCGCACAGGTTGCACGCTGCTCTGCTGCACATCACCCTCTGGACCCTATCTAAAGGCTACGAGCCTCATATGGCTATTGAGCACTTGAAATGAAGCTAGTACAACTAGGCTAGTAATTTTATTTAAATTTAACTAAATATAAATAGCCACACATGGCCAGTAGTACTGTTTTGGATAGCATAGATCTATTCCAACCTCAATTCACACATGAGGAAACCAACAAAGTGACTTTCTCAGCAAAATTACTTTCTCTAAAGTGTGAACCAATTTTCTTATAACTTTCATTTTCATGTAATTTTTTGTATAATTGAACCCAGGTGTGCATAATAGAAATCCTGACATGGTTAGAATAAGGCCTGACTAATGAGAAAGATCTTTTGAAGAATGGAGGATTTTGCTAAACTTTCACACTGATTTTTAATGTTAGGGTCAACTGGATTATTTTTTAGTAACTTGAATGCTCATTGCTACTAATACTAATGAAACTGATAACCTTAATTGAGCATTGACTATAGGCTAGGAACTTGCACTAATTTTCTATTGCTGTGTAACAAAACATTGCCAAACTCAGCAGCTTAAGACAATGAGCATTTATTGTGTTACATGGTTTCTGAGGATTAGCAATCAGGGAGTGATTTGGCTGTGTGGTCCTGGCTCAGGGTCTCTGAGGTTGCCGTGGACATGACAGCTGGAGCTGCTGTCTCTGAAGGCTTGACTGGGCTGCAGGATCTATTCCTAACACGGCTTACACACATGTTGGCAGCAGGCTTCACCTCCATACCCCATGGGCCTCTCACAACACGTGATCCTCCCTCAAGGACAAGTGACCCCGAAGGAGAGTGACGAAGCAGGAAACCTCAATGCTCTTTTATGACCCTGGCTTAGACGTGACACACCAACACCTCTACTGTATTCTGCTGGTCACACAGACCACTTCTAATGCTACACAGGAGGAGATGACATATGGTGTCAGTATCAGGAGGCAGAGATTATCTGGGGCATCTTGGAGACAGGCCATCTCAGTACTTCACACATATCACCTCGCTTCAGCTTTATAAAACAAGCAGGTGGAGACTATTATTATCCCCTTTTACAGATGAGGTGATTGGTTCCGAGACGTTAAGTGACATCCCAAGTGTCTCAGGTGACAAGCAGCAGAGCCCTGTCTCTCCAGGTCTTCTTGGCAAAGACTGTCAGATCTCTTCGGTTGCTCTGCCAACCTTGACATGCTCCAACAGGCATTCTTCTTGATCCAGTCCTTTGGCTTAAGTCATTTTGCATCTGTTAAATCTTTATCTAGCTTCCCAGGTGGCACTAGTGGTAAAGAACCTGCCTGCCAACGCAGGAGACTCAAGAGATGAGGGTTTGATTCCTGGGTTGGGAAGATCCTCTGGAGAAGGGCATGGCAACCCACTCCAGTATTCTTGCCTGGGGAATCCCATGGACAAAGGTGTCTAGCAGGCTATAGTCCAAGGGGCTGTAGAGAGTCAGACACAACTGAGCAACTAAGCACACACACAGATCTTTACTGGAAAATTTAACACTCACTCCTGACCTGTTAAAAACTTTTTTATTTTTTGGAGCTAGGAATAGAAAAGTACTTCCTCAACACAATCAATTGCAACTCATGCAACTCATGACAGTAGCAACACAATACTTCACGGAAAAGCATTAGACATAATCTTATTAAAATCAAGAACGAAGATCTCTGCAACTGTTGCTGTTCTTTAATACTTGGAAATTCTGATTAGTGAAATAAAATAGAAATAAGTAGAATTATTGGAAACAAGAAAATTGTCATTAGAAACTCCCAGAGAATCATCTGAAGCCCTCACCAGTATTAATGAGATTTCCACAAAAGACTGGATCTGAGATGTATGCCTCAGAGCAGTAGCTTTCCCGTAGTTCAGCAGTAACTAGCAACAAGGCGCAACAAATCTCATCCCCCATCCCGCTTGTGTCACCCTGGAGCCAGAGGCCTGTGCTTATTTTGCAGCCAAGCATTTGTGCCTTTTTCTGGTCCACATGCAGGGTGCCTGAAAATACGGGGGGCGGGGGGAGGACTGCGAAGCAGACAGCTGCAAAAGGAGCCCTCAAGCTGGAAGTTTTCTGCGTGAGTCTGGGACTGTCTAACACCCTGAGGATTGACAGACAAGCCTTCTCCTGCCACTTTGGCTTTTCCTTTGCAGAGAAAAATAAAGGACAGGAGACAGGATGCTGGCAGGGCCGGATAGTGCTTACCATATCAGCGGCCAGAGTGGAAAGTGCCCTGGTTTTTGAATCCTGAAGATCCAGTTTGGTTCATGGCACAGACATTATTCATTTGAAGAAGCTATGCATGTCTGCACCCCCACTTTTTTCTCTGTGGGGCAAAAAGGGGATTGCCTACCACCTAGGAATTGTGGGGAGAATGCAATCTGATAGTGAGCAGGAAAGTACTTTGCCAACTAAAGTACAATGGAAACAGAAAGTACGACTGCTTGTATTGATGAGGGCCCCGAGCCAGCCTGGTGACAAAACCGCATGCTGTGCCGGCTCTCTGGCTGGTCCGAGTCCCCAGGGTGCATTTGACCCAGCTGTGACACTACCCCAAAGTCCCACACAGGCCTCCAGCTTGGTGAACTGACCACACTGGCTACTTCATATGCCCTAAGGACAGGCACAGGAATGCAGTTATCTTGCATGTTTGCCTGGGCCGAGTTTCTTAGTCCATAGACAGGTATGATTTCTCTGATGAACTTGTTTGTATTGCAACTTCTACTTTGAGGAGCCAGGGTCAAAGGGTGTCAACTTCCTTTCTGACAAGGAGATGGTAGCATGTCTCCTGGAGCCTCAGGACAAGGCCTCATGATCCCATCGAGGTTTGGGTCTGGCCAGCAAGACACACACAATAGGGTCCCAAGGACAAAGACAAGCCCCCAAAGAGTCTGTACAATAGGAGTGGGCAAACACTATGAGGCTGGGAGAGCAAGAGTGGAGGAAGAGTAGTCTCAGTGGTCCTCAGAGCACAAAGAGGAACGGGCAGGTATTAGAGGAACACAGGACAGGTCAGGGAGTGAGAACTGGGAAGGAGCGAGAGAGAGGCTCTGGGAATGGCCCCAAAATGATCTCTTAGCATCTTAGGTGTCTGAGGGTGACTCCCCTGCCTAGAGCCTTTACTTTTGGGGGCCGCCCCAGGTGGTCCCATGCTAAAATCAGCCAAGATTTCTTAGGTGAAGCACGTTGCCCCATTTTGTTGGGAAATGGGGGAAATTTTGCAGTGACTGACTTCAATTACTAAATTCTCTCTGCTTTAAAGGAGTCCTTTCCCCAGTAGACTGGAAAGTGTTTATGTCTACCTGGGCATGCACATGCCAGAGGGGATGCGGTTTGCTTAGGAAGTGGACTGATTGCTCCTCTCATTCCTGAGATAACCGCAGAGGCCCACACCAGCAGCCAGGGCCCCAGGGTCGGGCCAGCCGCTGTGGGGTGCAGGCTCCTGACTGCTGGACACCCGGGGGTGCAGGAGGCCACTCCTTTCCCTCAGTTCAGTCAGCCCTGGCCGCAGGTCTATGTCATGCTCCCATGGGGAGTCATGGGGAGAATCTGCCCTGAGCAACTAGATGGCCTGTGGCCCCAGCCCGTGGAGTAAAGCGCTGGTGACTATAAACCGCAACTGAAGGTCAACTATCCCTGTACGTCCACCCAGCCCCCTTCAGCATACCCTCTGAACATGACATACCCTCTGAACTCAGCTGGCTGCTGAGAACTAAGAACCCACTTCAAGATGAAGACTCCTGGGTGCAAAGTACACAGTCTCCCCAGGAGCCCCAACTGGTCCTGCTAACCTGCAACCCCAGCTTCCCTCATCTCCCTGGAAACTGTGTTTCTCTTCCTCTCCCTCTGAGGGTCTCTTTCTCTGTCTGTCGCTCTCTCTCTACTGTTCTATCTGTCTCCACCCCTCTGCGTGTGTCTGTGAGTTTCTCCCTGTTTCACTGTGTTTCTCTGCTCTCTCTATGCCTCTCCTATCCTTTGTCTGTGTCTCTCTGTGTCTCCCATTCAGTCTTTGTCTCTTTGATCCTCGGTGTCGCTCAGCCTCTCTCTGATCAGCTCTCGTATCTGTCTCTCTCTCTCATCTTTGAATAAAGCTGCCCACGCAGCACCTCCAGCAGGACCGAGGTCCTCCCAAGGTCCCCACAGAACAGAGCAAGGTGGACACTGAGCCAGGCCCACATGTCAGGTCAACACAAAGGTTTTGCTGAAGCCTGCCCTCTGGCCACGTGAAGCCAGTCCGTGGTGCCAGGGTGTTCTGGGCATACATAGCAGGCTGCATGGGTGCTCACCTCTTAAGCAGCAGTACCAGGTGGCTCATCTCCCCCTGGGAGACTCAGAGAGACGATTACACGCTGTGTCAGCAAACCTGTGAAGCTCTGTGTCTCCCTCCCAAGAGTCAGCATTCTCATTCTTTGTATTCTTTGGTCCTTCCTAGTAGCAGGAAAGACCTTTAGAAGCCAGTGTCTATACAAAACTCCAGCTGGAAAACCACAGGTTTCTGCTTCCTCTAAGTGAGTGGGAGGGAGTGGAGCTGGGGCTAAAGCATGGATAAAGAATTAATAAGGATATAATAGGTATAGCCATGTAGAGCCCCATAACTTGAAAGACTTGAAAGGTTCAGGGCCACACTTGTGGCCAAGTCACCACCCACCACCCCTCTGCCCCCTGTCCTGCCCCACCTCAAAAAAATTGCCACCCAGCAACCAATATATGAATCAGAGTAATAGTAACCGCCATTTCTCTTGGGTCAGGGGTACTATCAGCCACTTGCTGTATTAGTATCTTGGTCATTCCTACAAAAAAAACCTAGGTAAGTAGTCATCTTTCCATTTTACAGGTGGAGAAACTAAGGCTCAGAAAGTTTAAGTAATTTGCCTGAAGTTATACAACTAGGAGTAAAAGATCTAAGGTTATTAATAGAACCCAGGACTGTCAGCCTCCAAGCTGCACACTTGCTCCATTGTCACATGGAAGGAAAACTTTTGGTCAAATGGAGATGTTTCATTTCACATCTGAGTGTCCTTTCTATGAATGGATCAGAACGTAGAAATACTTGGAAGCAATTAAGCATCACGTCAAGCCAACCTCTCCTCCCTGCCTTCCAGGCAGCAGGTGGTGGCTTCTGAGCACATCCAGGAGTAGTGCCATTCCAATCAGCTCAGGTAGCAAAGGCCTGCGGTGATGTCCGCGAAGCTTCAGGTAATATTCCATTTGCTGCGTTTTACCAGTGGTCAAAACACAAAACCAGATATTAAAGGCTTAAAAATGTATGGAAGAAAAATTTGCAGTTTATAAAATTCTAGCATTTTTTTTTCCTTTGAATTGAGCTAAAACTGACATTATTCTCATTATTGAAGTAGAATACATTTTCCACTAGATTTCACTCAAAGGTCTAAGAAGGGAAAGGAAGGGCTCCCTGGGGACCTCCTCCCAAATGTAGCTCCTCCTCTGATCGGCAGTGATTAGGAGGCCTGCATGTGCCTTACCGTTCTCAGGTCAGAGAGAACTTGAGAAACAAAAAGGTTTGAAAAAAAGACATCTGGTCCATCTATCTGTAAACTCTTCCTTACTCCTTGCAGTGGAGAAAAGAGTTCTGTTCACAGCCATTGTTGCTGAAACAAGAGGGGAGAAAAGGGTGGCTTGAAAGTCAGCCAGGCAGCGTAACGCCACACCCACTCAGGGATATTTAAACCTGCTGAGCCTCTTGGAGTTAATGTCTCCCTGCAGTGACCTCATGGAGACAAGATATGCGTTTCTGGTGCCAGGAGGAGACTGTGGCTTCACACACAAAAAAGTTTATGAGGTTTAAAAGAATTCATTACTCTAATAATACAGTAAGTAGTGACCCAGAGTATACACACCCAAAGTGGATTTGGGCCCAATTGCCAATTTGGCGGTCTTCATTTGACATAAACTTGATTCCATTCCATTCCACAAATATTTCCTGAGTTCCTACTGTGTGCCAGTGCTTTGACCCAAAGAGCTTATTCACCCTAGGAAGGGAGAGCAAAAAGGTACTCAAAGGTGGAGGGGTCATTGAACAGTCAACAAATGGCTTTTGAGGGCCTACTAAAGGCCAGGTGTTCAGAATGAGGGATTCTAGAAAAAAAAAGCTTTTTGGAGGAAGTCTGAAGGCAAATTTGATACTCTTTTTTGATCAAATAAACCACAGTCAGTTTAATTTCATGGGCAAGTCCCTATTATTTAAGGACTTTAAAAAAATGTTAATGCTTTTTCATGTTAATTTTTACAGGAGGGAGAAAGCCCCTCCTTTTTCTTGCTGTCTCTACCAGAGTCTGGAAAGCTAAAATAACTGTTCTAGTCACTCCAGTTGGTTTATTTTACTTGTGTCTGAGCACAAGCCTAATAAATAATATAAAATAAGCACTAGTGACCACTTTCCACGAGCTGGAGGCTTTGTATTCATCAGCCACCACGTTGCGAGGCACAGATAGCTAACTTTTATGGAGCAGTCACTTTGTGCTAGGAACTATTCTGAAGTATTTACGTGTATCTCCTCTCCACTCCTCACTTACTATCACTTCCATTCTACAGATGAAGAAGCAGATTTGGCGGGGCCTTGGAGCTTGCCCATGTCTGGTAAAGGGCAGAGCTGCTAGCTGAACGTGTCATCAGTCACTTATGATATCTCCTCCCAGTCTTCTTAATGAAGTCATTCTTAAAGGATGGCCCCAGACCTGCAGCAGCAACATCCCCTGGGAGCTTGTTAGACTTGGAAATTCTCAATGCTCACCCCAGACCTACAGAATCAGAGTCTAGGGGGTGGGGCCAGCATGCTATGTTTCAACAAGCTCTAAAGGGGATTCCAATGTGTGTTAAAGCTTGAGGGACCCCTCTTTAGAATACGTGAGGAGCCTCTGTTGTCCTCTTCTGGACATTCCTGTGGGGGACTCCTCTTTGAGTTCTAAATCTTGGAATTCTTTTTTGATTCTGGGTCTTGGTTGATCTTTGCAGTTGCCTTAATGCAGTAAGAAGAGGGATTCTTTGATGTTCTGGCCCCAAGTCCACTTTGGGCTTTAGGTTCACAGCTACCTAAACTGAGTGGTGCTCTAAGACCCACTGTGCAATGTCAGGAACAAGTCTTTCTAACCCAGGCTGGAGTGACTTATTTGCTGTTCCAGGCTTTCCAGGGTCTTTTCAATACATGCCAAAGCACCTCCCAAATTCTACCTTGGGAAGCCCTATCTGGAGCTCCCACTTCCCTCCCAGCTCCGTCTTTGACTCAGGTGGCCTCTAATGGTCTCTGGAGTTAGGGCCCAGAGCCATAGAGGTCCATCTGATTTCCAGAGCAGGTGACTTTTTTCTTAGACTCAGAGCTAGAAGAGGCCTTTGGGACCACCCAGTTCAACTCCCTGATTTTATCAACAAACAGAGGCTGAGGGAGTAGAAGTGATCAGTCCATATTTACCAGACAGACACTGGAAAGATGGGATAAAACCAATTGGAGAAGTGGTGGGGGCATGTCCTGAGTCCATAGTGCAGGATACTGCCTCTGTGACACTCAAGAGAAGCTTTATGTCACCAGCTCAGGACACATGCCTACTGACTAAGCTACAAACAGGCTCCAGGTGCTTCAGCTCCTGTTGGACAACGTTCATAGCAAACTCTGGGTTGACCCAAACTTTCTAATCCTCCTCTTGAGAATGGAGAGAAATCTCAGATCAGCAGAGTAGAAAAGAGGACAGACAGGGCTACTGGCCTGAGAGAAGAAGCCAAAAGGTTTTTCTTCTTGCAGTGATTTCCTTTGGATGAAATCTAGCCCAGGTTTGAGCTGTCCAAGGGATTGTTAAGGAAATATTTATGATGTTGATGGGATTAGAAAGAATACTGGGGACCATCAGTAAAGGGACCTTTAAAGGAGGATGAGAATGATTGTGTTTGTTTTCTCCAAGACCAGTTGGAAGATAAATTCAGGCCATTCCAGAATGACTACTACTAATGCTTCCTTAGCACAAGTTTTTATTTCCCAAGGGAACAAAGGCAAGGGGCCACCCCATCTCTGAGGTGAGTCCCAGCAGAGAGCCTCTGTGTGCTCTTGAGGATGGCTCAACAGAGGCCAAATTAATTTACTTAAATTGTGCCATACTCAGGTGCTCAGTGTAATTTTAAAGTGATATGAGCATCAGAACTCTTGTTTCTGAGTAGTTTATCTAGTGACGCCTCTTGGCATTCACAGGCAGCCAATTTCTTCCTGAGGAATTTCCACTAATCTCTTCTCCAGGAATAGACCTTGGCTCCCAAGGCAGTGTCAGTGAGTTCAAGGCATAGCTTGAATTCAGCCCTAGCACTGCCAAAGCAAAATGCCCTGACTGTAGGCAAATGGACAGAGATCTGTAGAGCCTTTTCTGGGGTCCCTAGAGTTAGGCTGGTTGCAGTGGCCTGTGAGCTTTGGAGTCTTTCCTGCTTCTGGGAAAGGGGACCAGAGGTTTGAGGGGAAGGAGGTGACAGTAGGGAGGGGAGAGCAGAAACTCATGGACATACAGAAAGCCTTCGCCACTCTCTGACCTTCTTCTCCTTCCTCACCTACCATTTCTATGACAACTTTCCCACCTCATCTGCACTTCATCTTTATGTCAAACAGATTCAAGCTAATTGGGATGAAATAGTGTTGATTTCCAGACTCTAATTCTCCGTGGTTAAAGATCACTCTCCCTGGGAGTGATCTTTAACCAAATAGAAAATACAATTTGTAAAGTACCGTATTTGGATTTGCTTGGAAGTAATATGGATGGAGAGAGTGGTAGGGTTATAGATGAAATAGGATTGCCTCCAAGTTGATCATTGTTGAAGATGGGTGATGGCATTATTCACAAGAGCCAACAGGTGGGAATAACTCTAGTGCCCATGAACAGAGGAAAGGATAAACAACATGTGCTATATGTTTATAATGGACTATCATTCAGCTTTGGAAAGGAAGGCAATCCTGACACATGCAACAACACGGATGAACTTTGAGGATACTATGCTAGGTGAAATAAGGAGTGGTGGCTCAGCTGGTAAAGAATATACCTGCAATGCAGGAGACCTGGGTTCTATTCTTGGGTTGGGCAGATCCCCTGGAAAATGGAACGGCTACCCACTTCAGTATCTGGCCTGAAGAATTCCATGGACTACAGTACATAGGGTCACAAAGACTTGGACACAACTGAGTGACTTTCACTTCACTTCAAAAGTCAAATACTGTATAATTCCACTTGGAAGAGCCACCTCTGGTAGTCATATTCACAGAGAAAAAAATAGAATAGTGGTTGCCACGAGGTGAAGGCAGAAAGGGGATGGAATCGCCTGTCCACTCTGTTCAATGGAAACAGGGTTTCAGTTTTGCAAGATGAAAAGAGTTTTTGAGATTGGTTGTAGAACAGTGTGAATGGTCTTGCTACTAAATGTACAATTAAAGTGGTTAAGATGGTAAATTTTATGTTATGTGTATTTTACCACAATTTAAAATTTTTAAAAAAGTTTAAGGTGAGTGATGGTTATTGGAGTATTTATATACTATTCCATCTATTTCAACATTTGGTATTTACTATATTAAAAAGCAGAGACATTACTTTGCCAACAAAGGCCCATCTAGTCAAGGCTATGGTTTTTCCAGTAGTCATGTCTGGATGTGAGAGTTAGACTATAAAGAAAGCTGAGTGCTGAAGAATTGATGCTTTTTAACTGTGGTATTGGAGAAGACTCTTGAGAGTCCCTTGGACAAAAGGAGATCCAACCAGTCCATCCTAAAGGAGATCAGTCCTGGGTGTTCATTGGAAGGACTGATGTTGAAGCTGAAACTCCAATACTTTGGCCACCTGATGCAAAGAGCTGACTCATTAGAAAAGACCCTGATGCTGGGAAAGATTGGGGGCGGGAGGAGAAGGGGACTACGGAGGATGAGATGATTGGATGGCATCACCGACTCAATGGACATGAGTTTGGGTAAACTGCAGGAGGTGGTGATGGACAGGGAGGCCTGGCGTGCTGAGGTTCATGGGGTTGCAAAGAGTCGGACACGACTGAGCTACTGAACTGAACTGAAAATAAAAAACTAAGCATGTTCAATGTACAGTAGCAATGGAAGCTATCAAAAACATCTAGTAATACCCTTTAAAAGAATTGCACAAAGTCTACTTTTAAAAATACATTTAAAATACCATAGAACTTTACTAAAGGACATAGAAGAGGTCTTGAATAAACAGTTATCTTGCTCCTGCTTGGGACGATGTTATTTGGAGGGATGTGCAACCTGTCCATATTTATCTGTAAGCTGACCTCAATCCTTTCCAAAAAAACAACAAAGAGCTGTTCTAAGGAACAATAAGCTGATTCTAATATTCCTCAGGAAGAGGAAATGCATAAGAAGAGCCAAGGAAAATTTGAAAAAGAGAAAAAAAGAAGACATGCCTTACCAAGGAGCAAATTTTACTTTAATGTCATGATAATTAAAACTCTGCAGCTATGGCAAAGGAATAGACAAGATCAGAAAAACAGACAAAGGGAAGAGACAGGGGATTCTGGGATGACAGAAGCTTAATGTGTCCACTTTCCCGACATATGATGTTAGCTCCTACCCACCCATCACTTCTGAGTGAAGCAGCTGGCAGACAAGGGTCTGGAGGGAAAAGGCTGGATAGCTGATATGGGACTTTCTCCCTATAAAGAGCCCAGGATGAGATTCTGAAGGAAGCATGACTCCAGCCTGCTGTACATGTTCCAGACTCCCTGACCTCCCTCCCTAAAGCTAAGGAGGAATAGGGCAGGGGACACGAGAGTCTTCCTGTGAGACCCAGAGCAGAGGTTCCTCCTGCTGCCTCAGCAGGGGACTGACCTGTCTGTCTGCTCTTACACAACCTGGTCAGTTGTTCAGCCACTGAGCCATAGGGATCAGGGAAAGACAGGAAACAACACACTCAAGAAAGTGGAGGTGGGATGATTTGAGAGAATAGCATTGAAACATGTATATTACCATATGTGAAACAGATCGCCTGTCGAGGTTTGATGCATGAGACAGGTGCTCAGGTCTGGTGCACTGGGATGACCCAGAGGGATGGAATGGGGAGGGAGGTGGGAGGGGGGTTCAGGATGGGGAACACGTGTACACCCGTGGTGGATTCATGTCAATGTATGGCAAAAACCACTACAATATTGTAAAGTAATTAACCTCCAATTAAAAAAAAAAAAAAAAAAAAGAACATGGAGGCCACAAGGAGAGGAATACCCAGAACAGGTTTCCAAAAAGCCACCAGAGGAGACAGAGGACAACTTCAACAACAAAAACAGCAACAAAAAGAGCCCAGTGAAGTTGCCCAGTAACAGAAATCACGCTTTTTTAATGACAAATGATTTACGGAATCATTTAAATGAATGATTTAAGGGAAAAGACAGATTTGAGACTCAATTAATGTCCTGAAATAAAATGTGTGAGAAATATTACAAACCACAGGGGATAATACAAAGAAATTGAAATCATGGAGGAAAATATGAGATTTTGAAGGCAGGTCTAGGAGAGCTTCAGTTCAGTTCACTTCAGTTGTTCAGTCGTGTCCGACTCCTTGCAACCCCATGAATTGCAGCATGCCAGGCCTCCCTGTCCATCACCAACTCCCGGAGTTCACTCAAACTCATGTCCACTGAGTCAGTGATGCCATCCAATCATCTCATCCTCTGTTGTCCCCTTCTCCTCCTGTCTTCAATCTTTACTAGCATCAGGGTCTTTTCTAATGAGTCAGCTCTTTGCATCAGGTGGCCAAAGTACTGGAGTTTCAGCTTCAGCATCAGTCCTTCCAATGAACATTCAGGACTGATTTCCTTTAGGATGGACTGGTTGGATCTCCTTTTGTCCAAGGGACTCTCAAGAGTCTTCTCCAACGCCACAGTCAACAGCATCAATTCTTTGGCGCTCAGCTTTCTTTATAGTCTAACTCTCACATCCAGACATGACTACTGGAAAAACCATAGCCTTGACTAGATGGACCTTTGTTGGCAAAGTAATGTTCTGCCTTTGAATATGCTGTCTAGGTTGGTCATAACTTTCCTTCCAAGGAGTAAGCGTCTTTTAATTTCATGGCCGCAATCACCATCTGCAGTGATTTTGGAGCCCAGAAAAATAAAGTCAGCCACTGTTTCCACTGTTTCCCTATCTATTTGCCATGAAGTGATGGGACCAGATGCCATGATCTTCATTTTCTGAATGTTGAGCTTTAAGCCAACTTTTTCACTCTCCTCTTTCACTTTCATCAAGCGGCTTTTTAGTTCCTCTTCACTTTCTACCATAAGGGTGGTGTCATCTGCATATCTGAGGTCATTGATATTTCTCCCAGCAATCTTGATTCCAGCTTGTGCTTCTTCCAGCCCAGTGTTTCTCATGATGTACTCTGCATAGAAGTTAAATAAGCAGGGTGACAATATACAGCCTTGACATACTCCTTTTCCTATTTGGAACCAGTCTGTTGTTCCATGTCCAGTTCTAACTGTGGGTTCCTGACCTGCATACAGGTTTCTCAAGAGGCATGTCAGGTGGTCTGGTATTCCCATCTCTTTCAGAATTTTCCACAGTTTATTGTGATCCACACAAAGGCTTTGAGCTTACATGGGACTAATTAAGTTCAAGTCCCAGATGACAAAAAGGATAGAATGAGATGATGGACCATCTACAGAGTTCTGGGGTCAAGGACAGCAGTCCAACAGTCCTATACCTAACCAAGATATCAATCACCCACAGAAGTTAATATATATATATATATATACACACACATATATCTATATACATATGTATATTTAAAAATATGCAAGTATTCAAGAATTATAGCATTCACTGAAGAAAATAGTTTCATAGAGACTCCAACCAAAATCAAACAAGTTACAGAAGAGAAGAAACAGGGGTGAGCAACAAATCATGTTTCCTTATATATTTTAATACACACACACACATATACGTATGTGTATGCATGCTAAGTGGCTTCAGTCATGTCCGACTCTTTGCAACCCCATGGACTGTAGCCCGCCAGGCTCCTCTGTCCATGAGATTCTCAAGGCTAGACTACTGGAGTGGGTTGCCATGCCCTCTTCCAAGGGATCTTCCCGACCCAGGAATCAAACCCACGTCTCTTATGTCTCCTGCGTTGGCAGCAGCTAGTGCCACTTGTTTGCTCATATATATATACACATGCTTACACACACACACTTGTGTGTATATGTGTATGTGTATTGATTTATATACACATATAGTTCAGTATTGGAGAAGGCAATGGCAACCCACTCCAGTACTCTTGCCTAGAAAATCCCATGGACGGAGGAGCCTGGTAGGCTTCAGTCCATGAAGAGTCAGACACGACTGAGCGACTTCCCTTTCACTTTTCACTTTCATGCATTGGAGAAGGAAATGGCAACCCACTCCAGTGTTCTTGCCTGGAGAATCCCAGGGATGGCAGAGCCTGGTGGGCTGCCGTCTATGGGGTCGCACAGAGTCAGACACGACTGAAGTGACTTAGCAGCAGTAGCAGCATACTTCAGTATAAATGGATAACAAGAGCCTGGAACTGTGTAATGCTGAAAGGATTCTTAAAATAGAGGTGAAATGCTGCAAGGATAATTCTAATAAGATCTAGAAAGAAAAGTGCTGTGCTATTTCAGCAGAACCTAGGTGTTGGAGGCAGAGCATGCAGAATGAAAGCATTCCAGAGGCTCTTGGGATAAGGAGAAGAAAATGGGGAAAGTAGAAATATTCTAAATATCTAAGTGGCAGAATGAAGAAGCATCTAAGTGGGAAAAATAGTAGGGGGGTAGAGTATCTAAGTGTGTGAAATAATATCTCATTTTCTAATAATAATAAAAGAGTTTGATATTGAACACGAGAGAAGGAAAGAAAGGGAGATAACCATTAATGAGATGGAAAGATTGCAGGGAACTCCTGTTTTAACAAGAGTAGAGAGGAAAAGCAATTTGAGCAAGCTAGTAAAATTAAGGAGAAAGAAAAATCATAACAAACTTAAGGTAAGTCAGAAGAAATTAAATCAGGTTTCATAGTTGTTACACTAAGCGTGAATGAACTGAATTCTCTCTTTACAAAATATAATCTATACACTGGGCTATAAAGGAAAACAAAACAAAAACCCAAACTCTATCTTAACACTGCTTGTAAGAAACATACCTTAAACAAAATGATAAAAAAAAAAAAAGTTAAAAGTCCAGGAATAGGTCTACATAGATTTTTCTATAGAGGAAAATTTTATGTAGAGGAAAATAGTTATGTGGAGGAAATTTTTCTATTTGATAAAAGTGGTGTTTCACATCATCAAAGAATAGATGGATTTCATAAAGAGTGTTGTGACAATTAGATACATATTTGGAAAATTCAAATTTGCCTCAAAAAGAAAGTATAGCAAATTAGACACTCTCAAGACAAAAGATAAACAGCAGATTCAGAGAAAATATTTACAACATATACATTATTCATAGTAGACAAAGAATTACTATTCAGAATTTGTCAAGATATCCTGATTTTGGAAGAAAAAGATAAACTACTCAATGCAACAACAGGCAAAGGATATGTACATTTTACAGAAGAAGAGAGCCAAATGGTCAATAAACCCATAAAGTAGTGCTCAGTCTTCTTTGGGCAAATGTGGAGATGCACATTAATATAATACAATGTTCTTTTTCTCTCATCAGATTGGCCAAAGTGTTAAAGATTTATAACATCAAGCGATGGCAAGGGTTTGGAGAATATAAATGCAGTCTCCTGGGAAATCTATTTGACATCTAATACAATTTTTTTCTTTTACTTGAATCAAATACAATATTAAAAGTGTGTTTCTTTTGACTTACAAATTCTTCATCTATATTCTAGAAGTCTTATGTGTGTAAGGAGACATGTATATAGCAAAATATTGGAAATAATGTAGATGACCATCAATAAAGGGAATGTTTAAATAAGCTATGGCACATCCAAGCTATGGAATCTTGCAGCTGTTAGAATGAGTTACCATGTATCTAGTGTTATAGAAAGATGAGAAGATACTTTTGACATACTGTAAAGTAAAAGAAGCAGGCTGAAAAATAATATATAGTATACCTCTGTTTTTTTAAAAAAATCCCTCAAAACTAAATTATATCTTCACTGCATAGCTATATAAATGAGGAGGGGACTGCGACTAGAGATAAGCAAAAGGAAGTTGAGTTTTATTAATATTTTTGAGTGTTTTACAATAGGAATGTAATCATGAATTACATCTGTGTAATTTGAATATATATTTAACCATAATAAGAAGAAAGACCTTCATGCTTTGAAGGGCAGATGTGTCCATTAATCCATTCATAAATGCCCACTGTAAGCCACTGTTGCTGGAGAGAAAAAATGACTCATACACAGCTGAGTGTTGGAGGAATTCTCTGTCTGGTAGAGGAGATAAAATGTGTAAACCAATAAGATAAATAGGTCAGCAAAATATGATGCAAGCCATGGGAGGCACATGAATAAATACTAAGGGAGTTCTAAGAGGAGATTAATTCCTGGAGAGAGAAGCATTAGTCGCTCAGTCCTGTCAGACTCTTTGTGACCCCATGGGCTGTAGCCCCCAGGCTTCTCTGTCCATGGGATTTTCCAGGCAAGAGTACTGGAGTGGGTTGCCATTTCCTACAGGAGAG
Source organism: Bubalus bubalis (assembly GCF_019923935.1). Lineage (NCBI taxonomy): Eukaryota > Metazoa > Chordata > Mammalia > Artiodactyla > Bovidae > Bubalus > Bubalus bubalis. The sequence continues at coordinate 117,210,083 of NC_059157.1, read as the reverse complement.
AGAAGAGGGGGGGAGAAAGAAGCAAGAAAACTTTCATGGAGAAAGTAGCCATGTTTGTGTATGTGTGTGTGTGAATGTATGTGAAAGTGTGTGTGTGTGTGTACACAAGTGCCAAACACTCATACATTGACAGAGGTTGGAAGGAATGGCTCGGAAAGAAGACCCCCAGTGGAGAGCCGATGTGGGCAGGAGACAAGGTAGAACAGGAAGCATATGAGTTTGACTAGCCTGGGGAAAGGAGGAGAAGCAGGGGCAAGTAGAAAGTTATACAGCTAGAAAGGGAAAACAATGCAAAAATGTTCATTTATTTAGCCAGCGAATTTCCTTGCCTAATGGGGGGAGTGGGGAGAGGTTGCCTGGAGCAAGCAATAAATGCATGATTGCATGTTTAAAAATAACTGCAATGTCACATGCATGCTTGTTTACAGAATAAAGATGACCAGGTAGAAAGATATGGACTCAGTTTATAAAGTCCGGGGGAGCCACAGAAGGTTTTTGAGAAGAGAAGTGACACCATCAAGTTTTAGAATTTCTCCATGGCACTTTGTGTGGGCAGATTATGACAGGTGGTTCCAATGGTTTGGACCAGAGGTAACTGGAGCCCACGTAAGGGAGTGACAGGGAGAAAGAGGAGGAAAGGACAGATCTGAGCAATATTACAAAGGAAGAATTGTCAGGATATAGTGAGTTTGATTTTGGATATATTGCCTCTGAAGTATCTGGGGACACTCAAGCAGAGGTATGTTAGATAAAAGAAAAAAATGGATAAAAGAATTTGAAAATTAATAGATACGTGTATATATATAACTGAATCACTTTGCTGTACACCTGAAACTAACAACATTGTTAATCAACTATGCTCAAAAAAAAAAAAAAGACGTTGGGAAGCCTGCTGCCTGGAGAGAGCAGACTTGAGTCCTTGTTTCTGGATGGAGGACGAAGCAAGGGAAGGATCAGTCGAGGAGAGCACTTGGTGTGTGCAGGAAAGGAGAGGGTCATTATGGAGTCTCCTGGGATCTCAGCAAAACGGGGAAAGAGGCCAGGACTTCTGTTACCCAGGAAGGTCAAGAAAGAGCCAGCAGAAGAACTGGGTTCCGGCATTTACATCTCAAACTTGTGCTCCTATCATCCAATGGTGACAACCCATCTGATTCTGTGTGTGCAGCTGGCATTGGCTCTGCCAAGCTGCAGCTGGGAGCTGACTGGATGAGACAGTGACAAGACGAGAGGGCCTCACTTACAGCATGTGGGAAGGAGGGGTATAAATTGGACATTCAGGCTTTAAGGGCTGCTAACAGTGAAAGGAGTAACTACAGCCTCTGTTTAGGGGGTCATATCCAAGGTGATGTTGCGCCACCCTTCGCTTTCATAGTGTTCCCCACTGGCTCCTCCCTCATGACTTGCTTGGTAGCCCACACTCCCCAGGCCACAAAGACGAGAAAAGGAGCACGCAGTTAAGGACTCCTTAGTGGGTTACTAGTGAGTGGTGAGTGGCAGGCATGTTTTACAACCCCAGATTAAAGGCTCCTTCCATTTATGTTTATGTTTTATGTCACTCAGATTTCGTTTTTCTGTGAGTAAAATGCAAGTTGAGTTTGGCAATCAAGGTCACCATAACCATATTACTTAGCTGTGGCTGGTGTCTTCAATATATGCCACCCTTCTCCACCCTGCTCCCTGCCACAGGGCCTCTGACTTCTGTTGGGTTCAGCTACTGGGGAGCTCCAGAGGGATATCTGAGTGAGGGGAGTATGATGACAGGGTGTTTATTCCTTTGGGTCTAAGCGTGATTCTGACTTTATGAGACTGAAGCTTGCAATTCTATTGGTCCACAAATATCAGAGATACAACTGTTTTCAACAGTATATTCTTTAACTCTTTATGTCACAACTTTGTAAATAAAATTTTTTAGAAAAAGAAGGGAAATATAATCCATTCTTTCCTCTAGTGGGTTTGATTGGAATTTGAATATTTTTATATTAGCAATGTAGAACAAATTCAGTTTTATAACTCATCATTTGTAATATGTCAAAATTTGAGATTGCTGTTCCATTTGGGAAGATTTCTATTTTTTCTTCCATATTTTCCTTCACATATAACTAAGATCTAGAGCATTTCAAATTTTCTTGTGCAGAAACTAATCTTAATACTCTGAATCACTGACTTATAAACCAGCTTGGGCTTCCCCTGTGGCTCAGATGGTAAAGAATCTGCCTGCAATGCAGGAGACCCAGGTTCTATCCCTGGGTTAGGAAAATCTCCTGGAGAAGAGAATGGATACCCACTCCAATATTCCTGCCCAGAGAATCCCATGGACAGAGAAGCCTGGTGGGCTACAGTCCATGGGGTTGCAAAGAGTCTGACACAACTGAGTGACTTTAACACACACATGCACAAACCAGCTTGTCTTGGGCCCCATTATAGTGGCAGCAAACCATAAGTTTTATGTTATCTCTTATGGAGGGTGCTGTGTGGTTTTGCCTGGATTCCCTCATGGGGCAGCCATCCCTCAACTGCTAGAATATAGGATCTGCTGAGGCCACATGTTTGTCGTCTCTTCCCAGTCCCACCATCCACATTTCCTTACAAGTGTATCTCCTGAGAGCTCTCCACAGTAAAAGAATTGAATGCAACTATCCAGTTCATAGACCATTTCCAAGGAACCCCTCTAGAGCATCTTCATAGATGTCAGGATTTTGTATCAAAGCAGCAAGAAAAGTTAATATTTTCCCAGTGAGTTCATATGCTTCACTCTTCTTCATCAATAGTTTTCAGTTCAGTTCAGTCGCTCAGTTGTGTTCGATTCTTTGCGACCCCGTGGACTGCAGCATGCCAGGCTTCCCTGTCCATCACCAACTCCCGCAGCTCTCTCAAACTCATGTCCATTGAGTCAGTGATGCCATCCAACCATCTCATCCTCTGTCATCCCCTTCTCCTCCTGCCCCCAATCCCTCCCAGCATCAGGGTCTTTTCCAATGAGTCAGTTCTTCGCATCAGGTGGCCTAAGTATTGGAGTTTCTTCATCAATAAGATTACCGAATAATCCAAAATCCTTGACTTCTATTTGCATTTTATTTCTTCTTCTTAATAAATTGCTAATTTTGATATGATCTGAAATTTTTTATACCTACCTATAAATGCAGGAATCTGAGAACTAACAAATGGAATTCCATTTAAAAAGAAATAGGATGGTGCGTTTATAGTTGCATGTGCTGCATTATATTTCTGACAATGAGAACTGAATTCTAGACCTAAAATTTTAGGTCTGAGTATGGGCCACAGATCAGTTTCTGGTTCCTCACACCAGTCTCTGTTCTCTTCACTACCTGCATACATCCATGCTGGGCACCAAAGGACACACTCTTATTACAATGTGACCTTTCTGGACCTTTAAGTCATGACATAAGATGAGTTGGTGGTAAGAGTATTCCTGGAAGCCATTCCTACATGAGGACAGTTAGCGGTGAATTAAATATATACAGAGTGACTGTGAGCAACTTAAATATATCTCATCCAACCCAAACTCATCTTCTCCTCAACCAGATCCTAAAAATGCCCACGACGCCTCCAAAGCCACCCAACATAGGATGTATGTGGTAGAAAGAAACTAGGATCAAAAATATCCTACTTTTATAAAATTTACCAAAAAATTATAAAAGCATGGGACATATGAACACCTTGCTAGGGTTACTCCCCAGACCTGGGATGGGACCTGTACCACTGTGAACGCTACAGCGTAAACTTGACCAGTTTCATTGTGAATTCTCCTCTAGCTGGACTTCTCCCGGCAGGGCTGCCTCAAGCTGACTGCGTCCTTGACCAAAGCCTCTGTTCTTCTAAGGCAGCTATTCGATGTGACACTCTCTCTGTACCTAGAGGTGCAATGCCTTGGCTCTTACTGAGCCTTGGTTTAGTGTGCTATTCTTTATGGTTCTCCTACATCCCCACCTTTGCAAATAAATCCTCTTCTAATTATCCTATGTTGGATGTGCCCTCTGCTTTCTGTTGGGACCCTGACTAGTCATCACTCCCTCTTCCCCAACAAGACCTCAGTTTCCCTCAAGTTGCTCCCTAACTCTCCCTTCCTCACCCACCCTGGGTCATTCATTCTCCCAGACCTTGGCTTACCCTATCTCCTTGCCTGAATATCCTCAGCAAATCCTGCCAGCTCTTCCAGGCCCAGCTCCACTCCTCCCTTCTCCCCAGTCCGAGTGGTGCTGAGGAAGCACTGCAGGGTGGATGGATGTTTGGATGTTATCTGAGAAGCATATGCTTTGCGGAAACTCCCAGGGAAGGGGAGGGACTCCTGAAGATATTGATTTCACAATTAACCCTCAGAGAAGGAGTCTCTTTACAACCTCTTTCCTGGAGACTAGACTCACTGTTGATGGCATCACTTACAGAAGCCCTGTCAAAGTGAGGAAGGCTCCTTCCATCCCCCAGGTGAGCAGGGTGGGATTCCCTGTGCCTGTGAGGATGTGACTGATTAAAAGGGAAGCTGGCTGAATTCCCTGCTAAATCTTTTCCAGCCACAGTGCCTGAGGGACTCCGCTGGAATGCAGGGCAGGAATGCAAATGGATCCTTGCTGGGCCTGTCTTGGAGGAAAAAGTCACGTCAGACCCAGAGAAATGGCCTTTTGGGAGAAGAGATGAGAGAATGGCACTACTGCCAGAGGGAGCAGAGATCTGACTTCCTTCTCTCAGGCTCCCTGAGAAATCCCCCATTGCAAGAAGTGATGGGAAACAGCCCCTGCCGGGGTTCATGAGCAAGTCATGACTCCTTCCTAGAAAAACAAGGCCAGAAAAGAGGTGGGCTCCAGGCTTTTTGTTCCACAGAGTGAAACAGCCTGGAATGCTTACTGGTTGCCTCTGCAGAAGATGGCTGTGGGGCCATACACATTCCTGGCATGAGAAAATAGAGCAGGATTTTGGCCAGAGAGGAGGTTCTTGTCACTGAGAGTGTAGGAAATCTGTTTAGCATTTGGGGAACTTCGTGGAAAATGAACTGGAGCACGAGAGCCAACTCTCTGCTTTGGCTTTCTAAGACTCATGGAGGAAAATGCAGGGGCTTTCAAACCAGAAAAGTACCAGATGTCTGGGGAATTGCTTTCAATGGTTGATTTGAAATTAGGATACATTTTTATCTCCTTCATAGAATTGGAAAGGTATGCTTGTCTAAATGGAAGGTGTGATTGATGACCTCCTAACTCACCACATGTAAATGTGTGGGGCGGTTAATAATCTGTGGAACATATTATTCAGCATTAGTGGGAAAAGTACAAACCACAGACAGTGGATCTATGGCCTGGACCAAGTTCCACCACTAAGTGTTGTGACCTTGGACAAGTCGATTTCCTACTCTGAACCTCAATGTTCTCATCTATAAAATGAATTAATTGGGTGAAATGATCTTTACTGTCTTCTCTACCTGTATAAATCCTATGATTCTCATAAAACCAGCCACAGGCCATTGGGAGTGTACGCTGTTTTCTAGTCCTCTGATGAGGTGAGTTTATTCTCCTGTGGGCGGCACAGGATCACAGTCTTTAGGCTCTCATCGCAACTCTCCCTACTCCCATCTGTATGTGCTTAGTCAGCCTATCTCCCTGAACCCGTCACTTCCCCAGGGTTCACAAGGTCAGATCTGGTCTCTCGTTCCCCAGAGAGAAGACTCATGGTACAACACCAAAACCGTCCTGGGTCTCGCTGTGCTGGTTCCAGCTGAGGAGACACACAAATGTGTCAAGCCTTCTCAAATAAACATGAGTCTATCATATCTTAAGTCTGACCTAAGAGTCACCTCAAACGGTAATCCCTTAGGACTTGAATGGTGCATAAATACCCAGAAGATATAAGTACCTTGGGTCTCCCTCCTTTAGGCTCCCAATACTTTCTTAAGGCATCCCTGACAGTGTTCTTGGGTGGGTCAAGATTGCCAGGGCATTCATGGGGCTATTTGGAGGAGGAGACCTATCTCCTTCTGGCAGTTTTCCATGACCCTGAGTCCTGGAATCAAATAAATCTCCCCATTGGGCCCCATTTCCTTACACAGCTTCCAGCTCACCTGCCTGCTAATTTATTGGTGAGGACTTCCTTAAACACAGGAGCTGGAAAGCATGCTACTTTCCCAAGGAAACAGGTATAACAGGTAAGGCCTGAAGGCCTTGTCTTGTAGCACTAATTTTGGATCAGGCAAGGCCAGATTTTATTCTGAGTGGATTATTTCTAGCTGTGTGATCTCAGGTAAGTTACTTAACCTCTCTAAACCTTAGTGTTCTCCTGTGTGAATACCTACCTTTCAGCACAGTCATGATGTTTAGAGATACTATTCAAAGAACAATGGTCTCAGTGTATTGGCTCACTTGTATCTGGAGCTCAATACATTTTACAGTTCCTTCTCCTTCTTTGTGTGAAACATTATGAGAAAGTGAAAAGTTGATGACTATTAGCTTATTACCATTGTGGATCCATTATATCATGCCTATACCCAGCTCTCCAGCCTATCTTTCCTCCAACTTTTCATCCTCCCTGAACTGGTTACACAGAATCACCCACCCATCTCAACACACATCCTCGTGCCCTCCCTAGACTGCCCTCCCCAGTGTTTACTTGCCTAAGTATTTCTCATTCTTAAAGGTCTGGTTCAAACTCCATGTTATGCAGGAAGCATTCCCTGACTTCTAACCAGAAATCAATACTGCCTCCCCTGAATTCCTGCAGTGCATTTGCTATCCCCTCATCATTTTTCCCTTCTATGATAAAGATGTAAAAATACTGCCCCTCCCCTGTCAACCAGCAGAACATGAATGATAAATACTGTACATGCATCATCTCAGAAACCCTCAGAAGAGTGATCTGCATGAAGCTGAAACTCAGAAAACAGTTTTGATTGAATAAATGAATAGAGATGTATTTATTGGAGGTAGAAGACGAGATGAAATAAATGATAGCTCTTGAAAAAAGGAAACTCAAGAGAAAGAGAAAGCCATGCTTTTTGCATACCGATTGTGCAAGATGGATATTGCAATCCCAGTTTACAGTGGTAGAAGAGGAAGCTCCTGAAAGTTAAGGGATAATGTTTATAACCATTAACAGGCACAACCATGTGCTGAGGACTGTACCCAGCATTTCACGTGCATCATTTCATTTAATACCCCCAACAACCCTTATGAAGTAGTATTATTCCCATTTCATAGCTGAGGCCCAAAGAAGTTAAGATAACCCAAGTTGACAAAGTTCCTCTAGAGAAGGGGTTTACTGTAAATTTATACGCTCTACCTCAAGTGTGCATAATTGGTAGAGTCCTTTATTTTTCATAACTGATAATTTTGACCTCTAGATCCTCAAATCCCACTGAGGAGCAGGAAAGAAATATCAAAATGTGTCAAGTCAAAGATCTCCAGGTGGTTTTCTTTTTTTTTTTTTTGAAGAATGGTAGTAAAAGAGTTTTTTGTGTTTACTTTTTTCCAGTTTTCTCAGTTTCTTTTGAACAAGTATTTAAATAACTGAAGGTTCGACCTTCTTCTGAGGCTATTTCTCCCTCTTTAGGTCTTGCTCCTCCCCTCCACCTCCCAAGAAGGTGCGTCCTTGTTCTCTTCCGTATGTTCTCAGCATCCTAAGTCCTTACTGTGTTCACATACAGGGCCCTATTCACACCTGTAGCCGAAGTCCACTCTGCACAAGCATGTGGCCTGTTCTCTCGGCTCCCTCTTCCTCCCTGCTGCTGGCTCTGTAGCATCCTCGCTACTCTCACCAGTACAGTAGACGTGGGTCTCAGTCCATCCCTTGGGGTGTGGGTGGTTCTCCTCCCAGTCTCTGTTTTGGGTCACCTCCCCTTGTGGGGGACCTTCTGCATTTCCCCACTGGGGGCTGCCAGGAGCTTCTAGCTCGAGGAGCACCAAGCTGGGAGGCAGTCCTGCCTCAGGCCTCCTCTCTGCTCCATGAGCCCCCTCAGGTCAGCATGGGGTCCCCTAAGGCCGTTTCCTCCCAGAGTCTCTTAGGCAGGGAGAGGAGCACAGACCTTGGTTCTGAAATCTTCCTCAACTGAACCGACGGTTTCTAATCGTCCCCTTCTGGGCACGTCCTCCTTCCCCCTTTTGCCTCCTTTCCTCATCCCTTTGTGGAAAAGGCTGCCCTCCCCTCCAACTGTTTAACAGGGAGGGTCCCTGTATTGTATCCTCCTCCTTGTGGTGCTGTTCATCTTATCCTGTTTCTTAGAGCCATAAAGGCAGAATGACTGTAAGAACATATGAGGAAGGTATTTTGAAAAGTGTTATTTATCTCATCCCACTAGAAATTAAATCCAAACATATCAACACTAAAGCTTAGCTCTCAGCATCATCCCAATATTACAACACTAAGGAGGGAGGCCTGGCGTGCTGTAGTCCATGGGGTCGGATACGACTGAGCGACTGAACTGAACTGAAGGAGGGTAGGTCTGGATTAAACTCAGATCTAATCCAACCTCAAAAATCCAAATTTTTCCATGAAACCATTTTTCTTTTTTGTTCAACTGACATAAAGCACCCCCAGACCCTGCCCCTCCAGACATATTCTGGGGCCTCCCTTCTGTATCATAGCCGGTGCAGAGCCCCAGGGCCCTTTCTTCAGCACCAGGGTCTCCTCCCTTTCTCCCAAGCAGAGTCCAGGGCATCTCCAGGGTTGACTCAAGAGTGTGTTAGGAGCAGAAACGCGAAAGACCTGTCTTCAGAAGCAATTTTGCATTTGCTTGCATATTTTGGATCACTTAAGACAGGCCTGAGTGGGCCTTTGATAGGTTTGTTTTGTGGTTGGTTTATTCCTCCAACAGGGTCATGGATTTCACTCAGCTGCATAAAGGTGGGAAGGCAGTGTGTGACCACGGGGTGCAGTGACCATCAGCTGGAGCTGATGGTGGTGGTGGTTTATTCGCTAAGTTGTATCTGACTCTTGCAATCCCATGGACTGTAGCCCACCAGGCTTCTCTGTCCATGGGATTCTCCAGGCAATAATACTAGAGTGGTTTGCCATTTCCTTCTCCAAGGGATCTTCCCCACCCAGGAATCGTCTCCCGCATTGCTGGCAGATGATTTACCAACTGAGCTATGAAGGAAGCTCCAGCTGAAGGAGGCTGGAATTTCCCGCGGGCCTCAAAAATCCTCTTGAGAAACTTAGTCTGCTAGTTTAGTTCAAGTTTTGTTTTGTTTTGTTTTCCCCTCAGCCAGGTATTCAGAATCTGTCTCACTCACCTGGAAAGTTGCATCATCTTGACAAGCACAAGGCAATTAAGAGGTTCCCAGCTGCTCCTGCTGCTACTGTGTATTTGCAGGGAGAGAGGGAGGGTGACTGGCCTCTCAGACGTGCTTTTGCTGGAAAGCGTGATAGAAATGGAGAGCTGAGGCGATTGCTCAGACCATTCTGATCAACATGAATGGTATTTGCCCAAAATACGTTGGGTCATAATTTTCAGCTAGAGGCAAAAGTAAGGCATTTCTGGGATTATCTTAGTTCTTTACTAAGTGGAGAAACCAATCTAAGGATTTTCTTTAACAACCACTTCTTGAGTTTCTGATGCACAAGAGAAAGGGTCTGGGCTGGGTAGGTCAGCACTTTGATACAAAAACAGATAATCATGGTATTGAACTTTGTGGTTTCTGGCTGGTGGGGGGTGACTGAAAACAATGCAACATATAGTGTCTACTCCCCCTTAGGAAGATTCTCTGTGTCTTAACCCTGCCCTGACCCTATTGCTTCACAGCCTGAATTCTGGAAAGATTGGTTCACATGCACTGCCTCCAAGTCCTCTCCTGCTCCTACTCCCCACCACCCTCTGAGCTGGCTTTAACTACCATATTGGCATGCACGTTTTAATCTTTATCTGACTAGTGTTGCCGTATTTAACAAATAAAAGGAGATTTACTTACAAATATAGAAACTAATACAAACAATACCTGTGTTCTAGTTTTTCAAGATTGACCACTTAATATTAAAATAATAAATAATATTATTTATCCATTATTATCCCTCTGATCCTCCTCTCATCCCATCAAATGCAAAACTGGAAGCAACAGAACCAGACAAAGGGATCCCAAAAGTGTTTAAGAAGTGCTGGGGTGGGGTGGGGCATAATCTGGGAGAAGTAGAAAATCAGTGCTCAGTCAAGGCATTCTTGTAATGGGCTTCAAAACAGCAGAAATCCATCTTTTTCTTAAAAATGCCGTTTTCCCAAAGACTGATGATCCACTTGAGCTGTATAAAATGAAGTGAGTGAAGGTTGCTCAGTCGAGTCCAACTCTTTGCAACACTCCATGGAATTCTCCAGGCCAGAACACTGCAGTGGGTAGCCTTTCCCTTCTCCAGGTGCTCTTTCCAACCCGGGGATCCAACCCAGGTCTCCTGCATTGCTGGCAGATTCTTTATCAGCTGAGCCAAAGGGAAGCCCTGGAACACTGGAATGGGTAGCCTATCCCTTCTCCAGAGGATCTTCCCAACCCAGGAATCGAACAGGAATTGAACCCAGGTCTCCTGCATTGCAGGTAGATTCTTTACCAACTGAGGTCTGAGGGAAGCTTGAGCTGTATACTGGTGGCAAACTGAAAACATTAAATGAAAAAAAAATCTTACTTTATGTGGTTTTGGCGTTAAAAAAAAAAAGACTTTGAATAACATGGCGACACTTAAAGCCCTGGTGAAGCTTATTTGGTTTCCGAGCTTGTTCACTCTTGGAACCATCTGAAAAGACTATGAATCAAAATATTAATTGTGAGTATCTTTGGGTGGGAAATTAGAGGCAATCTTTTGTTTGCCAAAATGCATTTTTTTAGAGCAGTGAAGAAAAGGGAGACTGCTTTAAAAACTGCATCCAAGGGAAATTAAATAGATAAATTTTTCATGAGACATATAGGATTCGAAGAGCTAGAGATTATATGCTGATAGCCTAGAATTTGAAGCTTGAACTTTAATGAGATTTCTCCCTGTCAGAATTATGGATTGATTGTACCACCCAGGGAACAAACAGCTGACCTCAAATCACATGCCAATATATTCACAATTAAACAATCATTCAAGAAGCTATAAAGCACACAAAATGCATAGTGGCTAAAAATAATAAACAAATGAAGCTTCTGTGTTTTCTTGCCTGAGAACAAGGGGCCTGTTCTTTTAGTATTTATAGTGAATAGTGAGACTGTGGAAAAAAATGCAGCAGTTGGGAAGTGTTCTAAGTGAGGCATTGCAAACATGTCAGAGAAGCTGGGTGCTTCTAACTTCACCTGTGGTTGGCTAAGGACAACGGAGGGGCAGGTGGCCAGTGGGCCCCTAGATTACCAATTCGACACAGAAAATGACCGTTCTGAAATCTCATTCTTTTCCTTCTTAATTTTTTCCTTTCTGGATTTTAAAACAAGGAAAGTATTTAGTAATGAGAAAGTGATTTATTGAGCATTTTCCTGCATATGCTACTCAAGTGAGATGTGCTTTTTTCCCCTAAAGGTGACCTCTCTACTCCAGGACAGATTACAGTTGATAAAAACAGTTTAGAAAGTCTTGCAAGATTTGGAAGCATTTGGAAAGTGGCAAAAACACACCGTTTTCTCCACATATTCAGTCTTATGCGTTTGGCATAGAAAGAAAAACAAAACGAAGTGCCTGGTTTGATTTCTTTTAATTAGATCCTCACCTGGGTTTAGATGTTTTGTTTCCCTTGCTTCTTGAGTGAGGAGAGTTGTGCTAATAATGTTTGCTATTTGCACACGCAAAGGATAGGGGTAGCTTTTGGCAGCCTCTGCACTTACCAGTCCTGAAATACCTTTTTAGCATGGGGTCAGACAGCCACATTTCCCTGAGGGTCACTTGCCAGGACGCCACGGGGTGCAACCAAATCCTATAGTGTGAAATGGAAGGATCAGCGGCCACGCTGGTGTCTGATGGACAGTGAACCGCAGACGGCAGGTCAGCCTGCCAGGCTCCATTCCAACAAATGCCCTTTAGAGAGCTGACCTTCTGTCTGCTGGGCCTCCCTCTACCAGATACCACTGGAATTCTGGTAATAATTCTGGAAATAAATAAAGGCTTTCAGTGGGTCAGTCAGTCAACAGATCTTTCTTAGATACCTAAGAAAGGCGTTAGGCACTATAGATGCAAAGAATTCCATGAGAATAGAAACTTAGACCTGCAAGAATATTTCATAATTGACCATGTTCATCTACGTTATATCAAAGAAGATAAAACAAATATGGTCCTCACACTCAAAAAGTTTACAATCTAGTAAGGGAGATGAAGCTTGCAGATACATTACTACTTTACAGAGCACAATTCAGCACTCTGTCACAAGCGAAAAAGCACGTTCCTGACCAGGAAGTGAACAGCTATCCTGGAGTCACAAGCTAGTACTTCCATGTTTCAGAGAATTTGAAAGAGGGAGACACCACGTTCAGCTTTGGGTCAGGGTTGTGTCTAGATAAGACCTACATGGTGGGATTTGGATGTTTGAGGGTGCAGGATGGAGTGGCTGCACTTTTGTTGCCTTGAAAATATTTAAAGGTGCACTCCTTTGGTTTTGAGGCTCAACATCTTTTTGAGGGAAGTGCGCATACCAACCATTTGGTTGCCTTTGCAGCACCTGTACTTTAAATCTAGCAACATTTTTGGAGCCTAAAAGGTAATCAAATCATGGCTTATAATTTATGTTGAATTAAACTTAACAATGTGTGCTTAGTCCCTCAGTCATGTCTGATTCTTTGCAACCTCATGGACTATAGCCTGCCCGGCTCCTCTGTCCATGGGGATTCTCCAGGCAAGAATACTGGAGTGGGTTTCCACTCCCTTCTCCAGCAGATCTTCCCAACCCAGGGATCAAACCCTTGTCTCCTGCATTGCAGGTAGATTCTTTACAGTATGAGCCACCAAGGAAGCCTTAAGAATAAAACAGGTCTAAGTCTCACACGTGGGCCATTTTCTAAAGCCCCACAATTTAGGGGTTAATGGTTTTTCAAATTGTGGGGGAATAATCTGCATACTTCAGTGGCTTAAATCATTAACTATGTCCTAAAATTTATAACTCTTTAATACAATCTCATCATCCTGCCTAGAGAATGAGACCTCTCCTAAATGGGAGAGGTCTCATTATATGACAGATAACTATTAAGTAAACATTTTGTTTCAACGCTTTATTCTGATAATTGTTTTCACATGGTGTTGAAAGATTGCCTATTTTGGTAATGAATGCTGGTTCTTTTCTTTAGTGATTCAATATCTTAAGGCATCTCAATGTTGTCATTCTGAATGTCAGTTGCCATTGAACAAGACTGTAGATACAGAAAATGTAGAGTTTTGGATGGATGTGTACTGACACCAGAAGATGAAAAGAAAGTTAAAAAATCCCGTCTGATAAAAGTGTGTTTGTGTACGCTGTTCTTCTTTCTTCTAAAAAGAGAATAAGAGCATTCTAAAAATAATGGCTCATTATGGATTCTGATTAGTCTACTTTGCATTTATGACTTGCAATCTACAGCATTCCTCTGGTTTTCATGACTCTCATGTCCTAATTGTCTGTGTCTTGGAAGCTAAAAACATGCCTTAGAAAGTCTTACATATTCCTACACAAAAAAGGTGGTTCTAGTGGTGAAGAATCCACCTGCTAATACAGGAGATGTAAGAGATGTAGGTTCAATCCCTGGGTCAGGAAGATCCCCTGGAGAAGGGCATGGCAACCCACTCGAGTATTTTTACTGGAGAATCCCATAGACAGAAGAGCCTGGTGGGCTATAGTCCATGGAGTCACAAAGAGTTGGACATGACTGAAGTGACTTCTTATGCACATACACCAAGAAAAATTATGGGATTTGTCAAGTTCTGAACTTGACACAACCTTCTTTCCTCATGGAAATGAAAAGATGCTTCTTAATGTATACAATAATCTAAAATATTAGTTTGATTAAATAAAAAATATAAATTAGTCATATTTATTTCCAGATAATTTTCTTACACTTCTACAAATGCCTAAGTAAACTACTATCACTTAAAGTCAAAAGCCATGTAGAATGAATTTTGTTCCAATGGGCCCAAACATTTCTTTTAATCTCTAATACGAGGCAATACGTTTGCCTTGTTACAAGGCAAACATGAAGATGAGAAGCAAACTCAAGTCTACTGACAAATATAGAAAATGCTTTGCGTACCGAATGAATGTGTCCATGTTTTCCTGTTTCCATCTGGATCCTTTTCAGTGTGATTACTTATTTTTAGGTTGGCATTTTAGAAGATGAAATGGCTTCAGGAAATGATGTGAAAGGTTAAGAAGATGGATGAGAAATTTAAGTCCAGAGCTGTCATGAGGGAAAATGTAGCCTCCCAGTATCATGTTCAATGTATTTCTCAGAAAAATAAGATATCCATATTTCTACTGAATCTATATCTCTGAACCATGTAAACTTGAGTAGCTATGCTTTGGTGTAAAGGTTTGTAAGAGAAAATGTGGAATTTGAAGTCATATAAGCATAGGGGGAAGCAGTGTAATCAGATAATGAAGCGCAAACAGGCCCCAAACAGTCTGACACTTTTAAAAACACAAAATCTTGGAATCTAGGGGGAGAAGGAGGTTTCAACTAGAACAAGGCGGCAATTTGGTTATATGACATTGAACCCGGACAATCTACCAAAGCTGAGTTACAGAATTTTCAAGATAATGTTGAGGAAAGAAGCTCTCAGAATCTGAATAAATATTAGCTGTGTTCCTAACATTTTGAGGAATTCAAGATATTCTAGAAAGCTTCATATTCTGCTAACTCCCTTATGAAATAAGTCACAATGAAGTCATCAGTTCTGGCTGTGTCTGTAAGTCTGCCATCAGGTGGCCCCAGGACAGATGAGGGCAAGGAATGGCCCCACATCCACTTCCTGCTCAGATGGCCATGCTTGTTTCTCATCATGCCAGTCCTGCCCTGTCTGACTCCTGATTGTAGGTTCCCCTTGGGATTCACTCTGGATTTCTGAACTGGGTTTGGAATTTGTTCATCCTCGGCTGAATCTGGGCTCTCTGTCAAGACCTCAGTCCATATTCATCCTTAAAATCTTCTACTACACGATGAGTCAGTGACTCTTTCCAGACCTCCCAGTTCTAGCCTTAGCCTCATCTACACAGTGCACCCTGACCCCTGGTGAAAGGGCAGTCCAACAGGAGCTACAATTTTCATGTTTTAAGGCCGTGGAAGTTCACACAGGCCACAAACAGTGTGCCCACACTCCCCTGTATATGGAATGGGTCTTAGACACTGTTCTTTCATTAACTAACCTGAAATTTCTGCACTGACACAGAAGAGAAGATGGTCCAGGTTCTATTGGATGTCTCCTCCCTTTCCTTACCTTTCTTTTTCCCTCCCTCCCTGTCATCCTTCCTTCCAAAAGCTTTTGCTTGGTTTCTCCTATGAGCCAAGCCCTGGGCTACACGCTACAATCACAAAGATAGTGTCCCTGCCCTCCATAAACTCACAGTCTTGGGCCTTCTGCTTTGAAGCTATGACCAATCAAGACTACATATTCATAGACTAGTTCAACATTTTACAGTTTTTGCCTCTATTTAAAATGACGAGGAATAGGAATTCATGTGTTCTTTGTCTCACACTGGGTAGTTAATCAAAGATATTTAGGTAGAGCTTTCAGGGAAAATGTGTCTCAGAAAGCATTAACCTTACCAGCCCAAACTGCCATCTCCAGAAGAGTTTTTTTTTTTAATCTCTATTATGCACGTTTGTAAACTTTTTATTCTGAAAGCATTATAGATCACAGGAAGTTGCAAAAACAGCTGATAGAGTCCCTCAAATACAACTTCTCCCAGTGGTATGATTTTGGTACACTAGAAGAACAAGGAAATTGACAGACTTGATTCAAAAGGAATCGGCAGTTTTCATATGTGCTCATCTGTGTGTATGAATGTGTGTGTTTCCATGCAGTTTTAACCCCACATAAATTGTGTAACCACCAGAACAATCAGGATACAGAACAGTTTCATTCCCACAAAGGTACTCCCTTATGCTGCCTCTTAGGGTCACACCTACTTGACTTACTGGGCACTTGGCAATCGCGACTCTGCTCTGCATCTCTATAGTTTTGTAATTCAAGGATGATTATCAGTTCAGTTTCAGTTCAGTTCAGTTGCTCAGTCGTGTCCGACTCTTTGCAACCCCATGAACTGCAGCACGCCAGACCTCCCTGTCCATCACCAACTCCCAGAGTTCACTCAGACTCATGTCCATCGAGTCAGTGATGCCATCCAGCCATCTCATCCTCTGTCGTCCCCTTCTCCTCCTGCCCCCAATGCCTCCCAGCATCAGAGTCTTTTCCAATGAGTCAACTCTTTGCATGAGGTGGCCAAAGTATTGGAGTTGCATCTTTAGCATCAGTCCTTCTAAAGAACACACAGGGCTGATCTCCTTCAGAATGGACTGGTTGGATCTCCTTGCAGTCCAAGGGACTCTCAAGAGTCTTCTTCAACACCACAGTTCAGAGGATGATTATAAATAGAATCATATAGTATGTAATCTTTGGAGATTGCCTATCATCACTTCAGATCCTCCAAGTTGTTCCATGTATCAACAGGTTGTTCCTTTTTATTGCTGAATAGTATGCCATTGTTTAAATGTACCAGAATTTGTTTAGCCATTCACCCACTGAAGAACATTTGTATTATTTCCAGTTGTTGTTTTTTTTTTAACTAATATGAATAAAGCTTCTGTGAACACTCCTGTAGTTTTTCTGTATAAACATAAGTTTTCATTTTTCTGGCTTAAATACCCAAGAGTGCAATTGCTGGGTATGATAATTGCATGTTTAGTTTGAAGAGAAATTCCTTGTTTGTTAGCTTAAAAAAAAAAAAAAAAGCTTTACTGAGTATAATTGACATATAATAAGCTTCATATGTTGAAAGTGTGTGATTTTTTTGACAAAAGTATATATACTGAAACTATCACCACAATAAATACATCCTTTACTCTCCATACGTTTTCTCACGGCATTTGATAATCCCTTCCTCCTGTCCTACATGCCCCACAACCCATCATCCCAAGGTAATCACTGATCTGCTTTCCACCTTGATAGATTTGTTTTCATTTTCTAGAATTTTATGTTAATGAGATCATGCTCTTTTCAGGAGATGTCGGGGTTCCTTCATTCAGCATAATTATTTTGATATACATCAATTCATATCAATAATTAATTCCTTTTTATTGTCAAGTAGTATTCCATTCCTTGGATATACCGCCATTTGCTTATCCATTCCTCTGTCAATGAAAATTTGGGTGGTTTACAGTTTTGGATATTATAAGCAAAGCTGTTGTGGACATGGATGTGAAAATTTATATACAAACATATGTTTTTATTTCTCTAGTGTAAATGCCTAGTGATGGGGTTAGGTGGTGGCTGTGTATTTAACTTCTTAGGAAACTGCCAAACTGTTTTACAAAGTCATGTATCATTTTCTCTTTCCCCTAGAAGTATATGAGAGCTGCACTTGTTCTCCAACTTTGCCAATACTTAGTCTTTTCAGTCTTTTGACTTGTAGCTATTCCAGTAGGTGGGATATTTCACTGTGGTTTTAATTTCCATCCCCCTAATGACTACTGTTTTTGAGCATCTTTTCATGTGCTTCTTTGCCATCTCTCTATCTTCTCTAGTGAAGTGTCTATTCCAATATTTACACTTTTTAAATCAGGGTGTTTGTTTTCTCATTATTAGGTTTTAAGAGTTTCCCAAGCATCCCTCCAATAAAAGTGCTCACCGGCTCTGTTTTTAGTTAACATTTTAATTGGCAAGTTAAGCTTTTGTTCCTTTAAAGCAAAACAGCCCTAACTAACTCGACCCCACTTTGTGAAATGAAGAGAAACCAAGTTCTGGGAACCCAGGAGGGGAGGTGGCAACAGATTTTGGCAAAAAGTGAGGTAAACAATGTCTTCTGTGAAGAGAAGCTACCTGAAGGAAAGGTTTATCCCCACCTACTTCACTTGCTTTCTTGATCCCCATTTTAAGTTTAGTCTTGGAATTACTCTTGCTGTGTCCCTCCTTGGCTCCTCAGGCTTCTTTTTCCTCATTCTCTATAATCTTTATCAAACATCTACCAGGTGTCTGACCCTGTGCTAAGGCACTACCCCTTACTGCCACTGCCCCAAGATCTGATATAGCATCTCACACTGCAGGGGTTCAGGAAGTGTTATCTGAATAGAAGGATTGGTGAATGGGTGTTTTAATTTTATTAAAAAGATCAGTGTTTTCACAAACTCTTTGTAGTCCCAGAGTTCAGCAGAAGGCCTCTAGAGTTTACCATGTGGGATCCAAGGGGCTTTCCAAGAGAGCAGGACTCTTTCAGTGCTGCCTCTGCCAGCCACACCCAGATCAGTTCCACTTTTATCCATGTTATGTAGTTGGGCTCCACTTAAGATTTTATTTTTATGGGACTTCCCTGGGGGTACAGTGATTAGGACTCCATGCTTCCACTGCAAGGGGCCCAGGTTCCATTCCTGGTCTGGGTTCCCACTAGTCACGCATGCAGCCAAAAAAAAAGATTTTACATATATTTTTTAAAGGTGTACTTCTGCTAAAAAGAAAAACTTTTAAACCTACTGATGTAGATACCAATTTGCTGATATAATTCCTTGAAAAAGAGAAATGAATCCTAGTCCAATTTACACTATACTAGGTATCAATCATTAAATGATATTCAGACTAGACTCTCCAAATTGAAAGTGAGGGCCACAATATAGCAGTGATGCAAGAGCTAATTAGTGACTGAGGCGAGGTAGAAGTCCCAGGATCATCATTTGACATCAGTGGATTCCCTGCTAATAACATGCTAATATATTTATGAGGAAAGCGCCAGTGAATGCTCCCAATCCACCGCACAAAGTCTTTTACACCCTGGGAGGAACTGCTAATAACAAATTTGTAGTGGTTGCAAATATCTTTTAGTCCTCTATAAAAAAAATTAACAAAGGAGCAGAGGCAGGTTAAAGAACTCTGAGAGTCTTTCAGGTTCATGTGTGCAACAAAATTTCTAGAGGCAGAGAATCTAATCTTTTTTTTTTACACACCTGAATGGAAAAGGTCCTAGATTAGTAAGAATGTTAACAATGGCCCTTAGACTTCTGAGAAAATAACAAGTCAACATAAATATGTCTGAGCGTCAGTCTTCGCATCTGTAACCTGGTGATGGTAGGAAAGGACGTTGTATAAGTTGTGGAGGATAGTGGAGATGAAGCTGTTTTGTGAACCTCAGTGTGATATGTTAAATGAAAGGCACTGCTGCTAAGTCACTTCAGTTGTGTCTGACCCTCAGCGACCCCATGGACTGCAGCCTTCCAGGCTCCTCCATCCATGGGATTTTCCAGGCAAGAGTACTGGAGTGGGGTGCCATTGCCTTCTCCGAATGAAAGGCGCTATTGCCATTGATTCTGCAAAGGCAGAATCTTCTAGTTCTGGATCTTTCTCTGACAGAAGGCAATGTGGCTTCTCCTTACTTGTCCTTCTCCCTCTCTCTCTTCTTGCCTCCGATTCCAGGGAATCATCCCACTCCCGAGCAGATTCACCCGAAATATGAAAGAAGCAGGAGATATAACCTATAACAAGGAGAAAAACAAGTAAGTTGAGACAGGCCCATAAATGAAAGAGGATAGAATTACCAGACAAGGTGGCACTAGTGGTAAAGAACTCGCCTGCCAATACAGGAGACAAAAGAGACCCAGGAAGATCCCCTGGAGGAGGAAATAGCAACCCACTCCAGTATTCTTGCCTGGAGAATCCTATGGACAGATATAATAAAGACCCAAAATGGAACTCTGTGAAGTTCAAAAATACAATATGTGAAATTTCATTTGATTAATAGCAAATTAGACACTGCAGAATAAAGGATCCGTAAATTTAGAAACATAACAATGCAAAATTTATAAACTGAAGCACAACAAGAAAAAAAGGGGAAAAAATTGAACCAGGTTTCAGTGACCTGTCAGACAATATCAAGCTGTTAAACATTCTTGTAATTAGAGTCCCAGAAGGTAAGGCAGAAAAATCATTGAAGAAATAATAGCCAAATATATATATTTTGATGAAAACTATAAGCCCACAGATCGGAGAAGGCAATGGCACCCCACTCCAGTACTCTTGCCTGGAAAATCCCATGGACGGAGGAGCCTGGAAGGCTGCAGTCCATGGGGTCGCTGAGGGTCAGACACGACTGAGAGACTTCAGTTTCACTTTTCACTTTCATGCATTGGAGAAGGAAATGGCAACCCACTCCAGTGTTCTTGCCTGGAGAATCCCAGGGACGGGGGAGCCTGGTGGGCTGCCATCTATAGGGTCGCACAGAGTCAGACACGACTGAAGTGACTTAGCAGCATAAGCCCACAGATATAAACTTGATAAACCATAAGACAGAATAAACACAAATTAAACTACAGTAGATAGACCATGGGCTTCCCTGGTGGCTCAGACAGTAAAGAATCTGCTTGCAATGTGGGAGACCTGGGTTCAATCCCTGGGTTGGGAAGATCCCCTGGAGAAGTTCATAGCAACCCACTCCAGTATTCTTGCCTGGAGAATCCCCATGAATCAAGGAGCCTGGCTGGCTATAGTCCATGGGGTCACACACAGTCAGACATGACTGAACGACTAAGCACAGCACAGATAGACCATATTATAATCAAATTTCTGAAAACCAGTGATAGTCTACCAGAGAAGTCTTTTAATTATATATTTTTAAACAGCCAGCATCAGAGAAGGCTATTTTCACTCTTACCTTGTGCTGCACCAGCCCTTTCCACGTACCATCTCCCCCAAGATAAAACAAAAAAACAGTATTACCTCAGTCCTCATCACTAGCAGTAAGCATATCAGGCAAGAGACATTACTTGCCAACAAAGGTCCGTCTAGTCAAGGCTATGGTTTTTCCAGTGGTCATGTATGGATGTGAGAGTTGGACTGTGAAGAAAGCTGAGCACTGAAGAATTGATGCCTTTGAACTGTGGTTTTGGAGAAGACTCTTGAGAGTCCCTTGGACTGCAAGGAGATCCAACCAGTCCATTCTGAAGGAGATTAGCCCTGGGATTTCTTTGGAGGGCACAATGCTGAAGCTGAAACTCCAGTACTTTGGCCACCTCATGTGAAGAGTTGACTCATTGGAAAAGACTCTGATGCTGGGAGGGATTGGGGGCAGGAGGACAAGGGGACAACAGAGGATGAGATGGCTGGATGGCATCACTGACTCGATGGACATGAGTCTGAGTGAACTCCGGGGGTTGGTGATGGACAGGGGAGGCCTGGCGTGCTGTGATTCATGGGGTTACAAAGAGTCGGACACTACTGAGCGACTGAATTGAACTGAACTGAGCCTTTGACAGGGATTCACATTATCTTGTCTAATCCTGATAATAATCTTGTAATTATTGTCACTAGATTGTTGGTGTCCATTTTATAAGTGAAGAAATGAAAGCACAGAGAAGTTAACTTGTTTGTATCACATAACTAATGCTGTGGAAGTGAAGTGAAGTTGCTCAGTCGTGTCCGACTCTTTGCGACCCCATGGACGCCAAGCTCCTCCGTCCATGGGATTTTCTAGGCAAGAGTATTGGAGTGGGTTGCCATTTCCTTCTCCAGGGAACTTCCCAACCCAAGGATCGAACCCAGGTCTCCCACATTGTAGACAGACGCTTTACCGTCTGAGCCACCAGGGAATGCTGTGGAACCAAGGTTCAAATCCAAACAGACTGACCTGGGAGCCCGTCCACAATGCTCAACACTATACTATATCAGCACCATGAATGGCATCACACAATTCTAGGGAAGGAAGAAATACTACTTATAATTCCCTACTAAGTATCAACCATAAAATGGCTTTTTATTAAAGCACAGTTTTCAGCTGCTTTCCCCAAACTGTTACCACCTTTCCAATTTGGGGGGAGAGTAAAAAGTCTTAGAAAAGTCTGTACTATGCTTACTCATTACGCCTGGATCTCAAGGACTGGAAATGAACCACCTTTAATCGGAAAAGTAATGAACTTAGAACCTGAAGATACGGTTATCAGCTCAGGCAAGTCACTTCTCTGACCTCAATTGTTTTAAATTTAATTTTCTTCTAATTTTGTTTCCTTCAAACATCTTAATTTCCTTAAACACGTTAATCAACTTTTTAGTTTAGTTGTAACATATGTTTGAAGATCCCCTTCTGCTATCTGTTGTTTCTGCTGGGTCTTTCTCATGATGTCTTTCCCTCCTTCTTTCTCTCACTCCCGTTTCTTTCTTTATTTCAATTTATTCATGTGTAATCCAGAAAAAATAATAACTAATCATAAGAAATGTAACTGGAAGTGGTATATAAAAAGTAATATATACAAACTTGAAAAGACTTTCCATGTTTATTTCAGTTCAGTTCAGTTGCTAGTCATGTCCAACTCTTTGCGACCCCATAGACTGTAGCATGCCAGGCTTCCCTGTCCAACACTAACTCCAGGAACTTGCTCAAACTCATGTGCATTGAGTCAGTGATGCCATTCAACCATCTCATCCTCTGTCGTCCCCTTCTCCTCCCGCCTTCAATCTTTTCCAGCATCAGGGTCTTTTCAAATGAGTCACCTCTCCGCATCAGGTGGCCAAAGTATTGGAGCTTCAGCTTCAGCATCAGTCCTTTCAATGAATATTCAGGGTTGATTTACTTTAGGATTGACTAGTTTGATCTCCTGCTGTCCAAGGAACTTGCAAAAATCTTCTTCAACACCACAGTTAAAAAACATCAATTCTTCAGTGCTCAGCTTTCTTTAAGGTCCAACTCTCACATTCATACATGACTAATGGAAAAAAAGATAACTTTGACTATAAGGATCTTTGTTGGTTAAGTAATGTCTCTGCTTTTTAATATGCTGTCTAGGTTTGTCATAGCTTTTCTTCCAAGGAGCAAGTGTCTTTTAATTTCATGGCTGCAGTCACCATCTGCAGTGATTTTGGAGCCAAGAAAATAAAGTCTGTCACTGTGTGCATTGTTTCCCATCTATTTGCCACGAAGTGATGAGACCAGATGCCATGATCTTAGTGTTTTAAATGTTGAGTTTTAAGCCAGTTTTTTTCACTCTCCTCTTTCACCTTCATCCAGAGGCTCTTTATTTCCTGCCATTTATTTTCTGCCATAACGGTAGTGTCATATGCATATCTGAGGTTACTGATATTTCTCCCAGCAATCTTGATTCCAGCTTGTGTTTCATCCAGCCTGGCATTTCGCATGATGTACTCTGCATGTAAGTTAAATAAGCAAGGTGACAATATACAGCCTTGACATACTCCTTTCCCTATTTGGAACCAGTCTGTTGTTCCATGACCGGTTCTAACTGTTGCTTCTTGACCTGCATATAGGTTTCTCAGGAGGCAGGTCAGGTGGTCTGGTATTCCCATCTCTTTCAGAATTTTCCACAGTTTGTTGTGATCCACACACTCAAAGGCTTTAGTGTAGTCAATGAAGCAGAAGTAGATAAATTTCTGTAACTGTCTTGCTTTTTCTATGATTCAAAGGATGCTGGCAATCTGATCTCTGGTTCCTCTGCCTTTTCTAAATCCAGCTTGAACATCTGGAAGTTCTCAGTTTTTAGGAGGGCCATTTTAAAATGGAATTGATATCACTTATATTAATTGAAAATTTAAGCAGCAAGATCTGATCTTTCATTTTGTTTCTTGTCACTGATGACTTATGCAACACCTTCACTTCTGAATAAGAATTTTGACATAAAGAGTTCTTTTCTTTGGGGGTAGAATTTAAAGATACCTTAGGATCCTCAAGCTGGGACCCTTGCCCTGATGACACAGGGTACTGGTGATAGAGCTGATGTAACATAAAAAGAAGCCATTAGAAGCCTGTGCATATGCTGAAACACTACACAACAAAACCTTAACTTAAAAATGTATACTCCTTTAGCTCACAATTTCACTTCTAGGAATTCACCATATGAATAAATATTTATTCTAGCATTGTTTTTAATAATGGAAAATTAGAAGCAACCCATTAATTAAGCACGTCATTAAAAAAAATTCCTCTATGGATAATAAAAACCATTCTGGAAAAGAGTGGATTATTATTAATATGGAGGAAAGAAGTATAAAAAAAAACAAAGTTTAAAAAGGAGGTTGCAAAAATAGAATTATCATACAATCCAGCAATTCCATCTGGATATATACTCCCCCAAAATTGAAAGCAGGATTCTGAGGAGATACTTGTACACCCAAGCTTTTGGCAGGTTTATTCCCTACAACCAAAAAGTAGAAGCCACCCAAGTTCCATTGGTAGATGAATAGATAATGAAATGGATATATATACATACAATGAAATGTTATTCAATTTTAAGAAGGAAGGCAATCCTGACACATGCTACAATATGAATGAACCTGAGAACATTATGCTGAATGAAATAAGCCAGCCACAAAATGATGAATATTGCATGATTCCATTTACAAGAGGCACCTAAGGTAGTCAGACTCAGAGAGAGAGAAACTAGAATGATGATTGCTAGGGGCTGGAGGGAGGAGGGAAGGGAGAGTTATTGTTCAATGGGTATAGAGTTTCAGTGTTTCAGGAGGAAAATAATTCTGGAGATTGGTTGCACAGTGGTATAAATGTACTTAACACTACTGAACTCCACACTTTAAAGTGGTTAAGATAGTAATTTTAATGTTATGTGTACTTTACCACAATTAAAATTTTTAAAAAGCAAGGAGGCGGTGATGGGGCATATGGTAAGAGAATTTTTCAGGCAGAAAAACAAAACAAAAAAACAAGCGTAGGAAAGCATGGTATATTCTGGGAACTATATGTGATTCCATATAGCTGGATGGACCAGACAATACAGGACCTGATACACGATGTTTAAGAATTTGGACTTTATCTAGAAAAGCAATATTGAGTTGATTTGCTTAAGACTGCTTATCGAAATGAGGGTTAGAATATTGATAGTATCACTCAGATCTCCTGATTCCCCAGTTAGAGGAAGTATGTTTGTGTAGACATATGATGTATCTCAAGTGGGTAAACATCTTTATGAAAGGCTAATCCTACAATATCTAATGTTTAACCCATTAATTGAATTGTATCACCCATTTTCCAAGGAGTCAATATCACTCATAAAGATCCTTAGTTTTCTGTCATTATTGTTAAACCCTTTTGAAGCTGAAAAATAAATGTAAATTCCATTTAAAAAAGAGGCTACAAAATAGTAGGTACTATTTTTATAAGAAAAATATATATGCATTAAAAATACTGGAAATATCTACAGCAAATATATATGCATGAAAAGTACTGGAAATATCTACAGCAAATGTTAGTAGTTATCTTTGGGATGTGTAATTTGGGTTAATTTTTGTCTTTTTCCTGGTGCTTTTCTGTTTTCTAATGTTTCTTAGTGAGCACATTAACTAAAATTATTAATGAAGAAAAAGTACTTGTAAGTTTCACTCCATCAAATGGCAAATTTGTCGAGAGTACTTTGGTAACCATGTCAATGTACTCTTCTGAGTCTAGGAGTTAATGATACCCTGGCAGGTCAGCATCAGGACTGGAAGGGAGCAGCTGCCCAGCCAGGAAGATCTGAGCCCTCAGAGCCCCTTTTCTCCCTCCCTGCCATTCTCCCTGTGCCTTCCTCCCTTTTCAGTCTCTTGCTCAATTAGGCTGTCTGTGTAGAACACCCGCTTGATGGGGTCACTTCACAAATACTAGCCTGATAGGGGGCTTAAGGACACTGGGAGCAAGGGATGCTGGGAACTCCAAGGTATTTCACCAATGGGACTATGTTGCAGACCTGATTCATTTCAGAATTCCCTGCCTTACGAAATGAGGTCATTTTTGAGAAGCTCAAGGGGAAAGCAAAGAAAAGGGAGGGATATGAGACTGAGAGAGAACTGTCAAAAGACATGAGAAGCTCATGGGGGAGGAAGGATGGAACGAGGCAAGGGTGAGGGCTGAATTCCAGCCCCCTGTGTGGAAGGACATAGGTATATACTTCAGCAGTAACTGCAGTGAGGTGCTGAGCACAGCCTCTGTGCAGGTCATCATCCTGTCACTCGTGCCTGAAGAGACTCGGACTGCTCTTCTCAGAAAACAGAAGAATCTGAATCTGTGATGATAGGAAGGACCCTTCCTGTGCCTAGCTTGCCTGTGAATTCCCCAGGCCTTGTTGCTGCCTTTCATTCTCCTCTTTCCAGCCTATAAAATACTTCCACCTTTCTTTCTTCAGCTAATTTATCCTTCAGGGTTCAGCAAAGGATTTGCTTTCTTATTACATATCATAGTATACTTAAGTTATCTATATTGACTTCCTTTCATTTCACCAAAAATTCCTTGAGGGTAAGAACTCAATCATTTTCGTTCATACAGTCACAATGCCTGGAACACAATAGGTACTACTAAACATTGCTTGCGGTGACTTGACCTTAACCTTGAATTAAGGTTTTCTTGCTACTAAGGCTTTCACGAACAAAGCTAGTGGATGGAATTCCAGTTGAGTTATTTCAAATCCTAAAAGATGATGCTGTGAAAGTGCTGCAGTCAATATGCCAGCAAATTTGGAAAACTCAGTAGTGGCTACAGGACTGGAAAAGGTCAGTTTTCATTCCAATCCCTAAGAAAGGCAATGCTAAAGAATGCTCAAACTACCGCACAATTGCACTCATCTCACACGCTAGCAAAGTAATGCTCAAAATTCTCCAAGCCAGGCTTCAACAGTAGGTGAACCATGAACTTCCAGATGTTCAAGCTACTTTTAGAAACGGCAGAGGAACCAGAGATCAAATTGCCAACATCCGTTGGATCATCGAAAAAGCAAGAGAGTTCCAGAAAAACATCTATTTCTGCTTTATTGACTATGCCAAAGCCTTTGACTGTGTGGATCACCACAAAGTGTGGAAAATCCTTCAAGAGATGAGAATACCAGACTACCTGACCTAAGTTCTGGGAGTTGGTGATGGATAGGGAGGCCTAGTGTGCTGTAGTCCATGGGGTCGAAAAGAGTTGGACATGACTGAGCGACTGAAATGAACTGAACTGAAGGCTTTCACATTTCCTACTTGAAGGTGAGTCATCTCTTCACTGACAACTGAGTTTGACACATTGACCAATCTCTAGGACCTCTGAGATCCAGCTAGAGCCACCAAAACTGCTATCCACTGGTACTGTCCCCAACTGCATCCTGTACCAGGCCCCTTGGACAGGAGGAACAGAAGGACCAATGCAGTTCTTTCTCTGCCAGCACTGACTCAGGACTGGCTGAAGTCTTTTTCATCTTATAATAAAACACCTTGACTACATCATTTCTTCAGAAACCTATCTTTCACATTTAAGAAGGTCATGCTGCTGCTGCTGCTGCTGCTAAGTCACTTCAGCTCTGTGCGACCCCATGGACTGCAGCCTACCAGGCTCCTCCATTCATGGGATTGTCCAGGCAAGAGTACTGGAGTGGGTTGCCATTACCTTAAGAAGGTCATAGAAATGAATTTTAGAGCAATCTCCTCTATAGAGATTTGGGTTAAGAGCTTTCTCTGCAGGGGAGTTTCCTTTGCTACTCCTGCACCCTCTTCTCTCCATGAACAAATTTAAAAGGCATTCAATGAGATTCTGTTCTGAGAGACCAGATTCAACACATAGCACACAATTTTGCTGACTAATTGGTTCAGCTTTGGAGACTAGCTCTAGAGATTCCCAGGAACCTGTGCTCTTCAAGCAATTCCAGCCTACAAAAGGACATATCAATAAACTGGCCTCAGAGTCAGTCTGCACTGAGCTTGACCTTAACCTGATCTGAACTTCTTGGTACTTTGGACCAGAAAAACATCAGTCACACCCAAGTTTCCAGTAAAAGTCACAGTGCAAAGAAGGAAATCAAAAGTACTAACTAACCCAAAGAGATCTTCCTCAATACTGTATTGCTTGAAATTTTAGTCTCTCCTGATTTGTTCACAATTAACTTTCAAAGCTAAATGTGAACAGACAGTTTCATAAACAGAGATAATGAAGCCTAGAGACCAATGAAAAGAATTGTATACTCTTCCTTGGAAGCTTTCTTCAAATTAAGTTGCTAGCTGGATTTCTTTCGGGCTTATTGTAGACTCACCAAACTATAGAACGAGTGATTTACCAAACGAACTTTGGCTTTTTTTTTCTAATGCTTCATTTAACTAGTTTATGCCTCAGAGTAAAGCTATTATAATGGCATTATCTTTCTAATGAGCAATGGTGCAATGCTTCCCAGACAGCAATGCCCAGAATTATGCAGTGTTTAAAAGCCACCACGACTTTAGGGAATACTCAC
Organism: Bubalus bubalis; assembly: GCF_019923935.1. Classification (NCBI taxonomy): domain Eukaryota; kingdom Metazoa; phylum Chordata; class Mammalia; order Artiodactyla; family Bovidae; genus Bubalus; species Bubalus bubalis. Next base: position 117,181,791 of record NC_059157.1, on the reverse strand, counting down.
TATTTTTTCTATTGCAAATACTGTAGTCACATTCAAAATGAATGAGTGTAATTCTTTTGGTGTTTTTTCAGACTTTTAATTCTTTAATAAATTATGGCTTCCCAAAGGAATAAGCATAGTTCATTAGCAGTGCTAATGAAAATGTCATCTTCAGTAAAACTTACCAGAATATCATTCCCTGAAGCAAAATGTTTTCAGTTGCTTTGTTTGCCAACTTTATTAAAGAAAAACTTTGTGGTCTGGTTTAGTAAATTGAACATAATTGAGAGAGGAGAGAAGCAATCATCCTTAGACAAGTAATTATACAATTAAATAAAAAAAAACAACTCTAACAATAGTGTTACAAATCTTCAGGGGAAATAAGAGATTTTTTAAAAATAAAAAGATTGGCATGAGAAACATTATTATCAATAAGTCCTTTTATGCCATTTATGTTAATTGCTGAGGCCTTCTCTCCTTTCACGTTCAATCAAGAAATTTTGAGAAGTTCAAAATAAATAGTATGCCTGCTACAGGCCATAAACAATGACTCAGAGTCAAATGTCCAACTCTTAAGGATTCAGCTCAGTAGTTTCCTTCTTAAACAAGTTTGTTTACATTTGTCCTAGGGAAATACAACTTATTTTACTGGCTGGCTCATACTAGCATACTGCATATTAGTTGAGACTAATAAATGAAGGTTTCATTAAAGCAGCAGACTAAACTGTTATTCTGATATCATTTTTGCTTCTTGTAGGAAGGCTTTCTTGTTACTGTGGAAATAAATGATGACCACCTGAATAAGATCAATGGCTATTTATTCAGTAGTTACTATAGTGTGGATCAGCTACCATATCTTATGTTCGGTGGAGACTCAAGGGCAGGCAGGGGAATCAGAAAGCTTTATAATTTTTTTTTTTCTTTAAAAAGGGCATCAAGTATGCTCTGATTGAAAGTTGTTGATACAGGAAAGCTGGAGGTGGGAGAGTCAACAGGACATTTTATGTAATTGACTTGGAGAGCGTATTTGATTTTCTCTGGTTAGCCCTGAGTTAGAAGCAAGGGCAAAACACAGGAAAGCTGATAGTCATTAACCAAGTCCTGATCATTCTGCATCAAATGGTTGTAATTGGCTTCCTGGGCTGGTCACTGCAGAGATTGTGGATCAGAGATATATTGCCATATATAGTCTAGCCAACATCTGTGTGTATGATCAATCTTTCATCATACATGGCAGTTACTTCCTTGAATTACTTTCTCACCTCCATCTGCATTGAAAAATCAAAATGTAGTGACCTACAAATCGATTTACCAAACTATTAAACTCCATTCTTAAAGAATGAGTCAGAGCAGGGTGACAAAGATGGGAATCTCAGTTCAGTTCATTTCAGTCGATCAGTCGTGTCCAGTTCTTTTCGACCCCATGGACTACAGCACGCTAGGCCTCCCTATCCATCACCAACTCCTGGAACTTACTCAAACTCATGTGCATTGAGTCAGTGGTGCCATCCAACCATCTCATCCTCTGTCATCCCCTTCTCTCGTCTTCAATCTTTCCCAGCATCAGGGTTTTTTCTAATAAGTCAGCTCTTTGCATGAGGTGGCCAAAGTATTGGAGTTTCAGCTTCAGCATCAGTCCTTCCAATGAACATTCAGGACTGATTTCCTTTAGGATGGACTGGTTGGATCTCCTTGCAGTCCAAGGGACTCTCAAGAGCCTTCTCCAACACCACAGTTCAAAACCATCAATTCTTCTGTGTTCAGCTTTCTTTATAGTCCAACTCACATCCATACATGACTACTGGAAAAACCATAGCTTTGACTAGATGGACATTTGTTGGCAAAGTAATGTCTCTGCTTTTAATATGCTGTCAAGTTTGGTCATAACTTTTCTTCCAGGGAATAAGTGTCTTTTTATTTCATGGCTGCAGTCACTATCTGCAGTGATTTTGGAGCCCCCCCAAAATAAAGTCTGCCACTGTTTCCATTGTTTCCCCATCTATTTGCCATGAAGTGATGGAACTGAATGCCATGATTTTAGTTTTCTGAGTGTTGAGTTTTAAGCCAACTTTTTCACTCTCTTGTTTCACTTTCATCAAGAGGCTCCTTAGTTCTTCTTCGCTTTCTGCCATAAGGGTGGTGTCATCTGCATATCTGAGGTTATTGATATTTCTCCTGGCAATCTTGAGTCCAGCTTGTGCTTCATCCAGCCCAGCGTTTCTCATGATGTACTCTGCATAGAAGTTAAATAAGCAGGGTGACAATATACAGCCTTGATGTACTCCTTTCCCTATTTGGAACCAGTCTGTTGTTCCATGTCCAGTTCTGACTGTTGCTTCCTAACCTGCAAACAGATGTCTCAGGAGGCAGGTCAGATGGTCTGGTATCCCCATCTCTTGAAGGATTTTCCACACTTTGTGGTGATCCACACAGTCAAAGGCTTTGGCATAGTCAATAAAGCAGAAATAGATGTTTTTCTGGAATTCTCTTGCTTTTTCGATAATCCAGTGGATGTTGGCAATTTGATCTCTGGTTCCTCTGCTGTTTCTTAAAGTAGCTTGAACATCTGGAAGTTCACGGTTCACGTACTGTTGAAGCCTGGCTTGGAGATGGGAATGGATACTTTATTTTTAAGTATGTGTGTGTGCTAAGTCACTTGTGACCCCATGGACTGTAGCCCACTAGGCTTCTCAGTCCGTGGGTTTCTCCAGGCAAGAAGACTGGAGTGAGTTGCCATGCCCTCCTCCAGGGGACCTTCTCAACCCTGGGATCAAACCCACATCTCTTATGTCTCCTGCATTGGCAGGTGGATGCTTTACCACTGAGCCACCAGGGAAGTCCTACTTTTAAGTATATGTGCTCCTTCCTATTGTTTGCAGTTTTATTTTTTAACCATAAATAAATCTTAGTTATATAGCTTTTAAAATTGTATATTTGTTTAAAAATAGACACTTAAAGAAAGCATTGATATATAAGTTAAAGCATACTGACATTTTAATACTGGATGCTAATAGAGTGGTTTTTCTTAGAGTTTTTATGATTTAGGTAGGGAAGACACAACATTTCACTTTCAAAGGGTTTTCTAGAAATCTTAGGGACCCACACATATATCAAGTTAGAAAGATTCTGAGCAGTAAACAAAACTGTCTACAAACAGAACCACATTTAGAACCTTGCTGGAGAAAATATGAGAGACCCCCTAGAAAAGGAGATTCTGAACTCTTGTCATTCTGGCCCTGTAGTGACCACTTCCTCCAGCCATCTCAGTTTCCAGGAGGGATGGTTGCTGCAGCAGCAATTGGAGTTATCAGATTCTTTACATTTACTTTTAGCAATGAAATTCCGCTTAAGGATTCAATGTGCATGGAAGTTAATGTGCATCACTTAACTTCTCTTTATATAAATTTTATGATTTTTTTTTTTTTTTTTTTACCACACTGCATAGCTTGTGATATCTTAGTATCCTGACCAGGGACTGAATCTGGGCTCTTAGAGGTGAGAACAGGGAGTCCTAACCACTGGATTTCTGGGGAATTTCCTATATGAATTTTAAAATCATCTTTATCCCTTATCATTTTTTTCATGCATGTAATTTTTAAAGGTCAAAGAATGCTACAAGTCCTATAGTAATAATAAATACAAGGTCTTTGCCCTCTCCCTACCTCTCCACTGCTTCCATCCCACTCTGGAGAAAAATCTTCAATTCTTTCAGCTGTTTCTTCTGGAACTTGCTCATATATCATTAAATAATATAGAAAATTGATATTTTTATTCAAAAGTTGAAATCATCAATTTACTTCTATTACATATGTATGACTTATCTGAAATTATTAATATACTAGTTCTCATCCTGCTTTTAGGGCTTCCCTGGTGTCTCAACAGTAAAGAATCTGACTGCCAATGCAGAAGTGTGGGTTTGATCCCTGGGTCAGGAAGATCCCCTAGAGAAGGAAATGGCAACACACTCCAGTATTCTTGCCTGGGAATTCTCATGGACAGAGAAGCCTGGCAGGCTATAGGAGTTGCAGAGTTGGATACAGCTTAGTGAATAAATAAATTCTGCTCTTGTAACTGTATCTCTCTTTTTGGTTGTTAAATTATTTTTCATTACTATGTTTTCATTACTAGGACTACAAAAATATTATACTTCTGAACCAAACTGTATATAGTGATATTTTCTTTCTTACACAATTTATTTTCCTGAAATTAACAATTGCATGTTTTTTGTTTGTTTATTTTTCTGTCAACATCTTCTTAAGTTTTTCCACCCCCTCCAATTGCTCTGAAAAATGCTACTTGATCAAATTTTCCATGTGATCAAAATTATCAACTAGTTTACCAGTTCCATGGCTGTCTTGGAACCATTGATCCTGAAGTCCTCCCACCTTCCAGTCTGTACCACTTCCTCTCAAAGTTCTATTTCACAGTTCTAGTACTGAAATTGTCAGAAATCAGCATCCTGGAAATTCTCTTCACCCATTTCACTTTGGATCCTGTTTCTTGGATCCCATATATCCTATTTTAGTTTATGCTCTTGATGAAGTACATCCATCTAGAAGCCTCCAGAAAAAGCATGTATAAGAGATCAATTTTGTTGAGACACTAAAAAAAAAAAGGTTTTTTAATTGCATGCAGATTGCTAGTCTGTTTAGACATATGATCCCAAGGAAAAACAATTTTTTTCCTTAAAAATTTAAGTGCATTGTTTAAATATCTTCTAACTTCCAAAGTTACTGAGAAGTCTGATGCCATTCTGATTTCTAAATTCTTACTATGTGGACTGTTTTTTCTTCTTGGAAGCACTGAGGATCTACATTGCATTTTTCTAAAATATCACAGTGTTCTAAAATATCACAGTGACATATTTTGGTGTGAGTCTTTCTATAACCATTAACCTTGCTGGTCAGTGGGCCTTTTTTGATTTGTAGAATCTTATTTTTCAGTTCTGATGAACTTCTTGCATTATTTACTTCCTTCCCTTATTTTGTTAATTTCTTGTACTACATATTTAATTTTCTCCCTTGATCTCTCTTCTGGAATATCTTTATTTGATATTCTTTGTTTATCAAACCTCTTACTTTCCTAGATTTCCTTTCTCATCCTTTCTTTCTTTCTGGATATTTCCTTGACCCTATCTTCCAAATTTTTTGTTTAGTTTTGTGTTTTGTTTTCAAATTTTTAATATTAAAGAACTCTTTTCTTCCTTTTTTGATTATAGTGTCCACTTCATGGATTCAGTATCTTCCCTGAGGATAATAATTAAAACTTTTTGATTTTCCCCATATTCCTTGCATTGACTCAGAACTTCTATTTTCTCAGAGCTTTTTTTTTCTTGGTTTGTCCATTTTTGGTCACCATCCTTCATGATGGTGACTATTTGGGCATTACCCAAATGTTTGGTGACCCTTGGTTCCTTACTGCTGGTGAAAACAGATGATGGGAAGTTTTTTGTATATGGGAGGGGCTCTTTGATTGGCTTTCCTGAAGGGCAATAAAGTGGCCAACCTGACTTTAAAAATAGTTCTATGGAGATATAATTTACATACCATACAATTCACCCATTTAAAGTGTATAATTCCATGGCTTTTGATACATTCACTGAGTTGCACATCCAACACCAAATAGATTTTAGAACACACTCATTAACCTCAGAAAAACTCCTAACCCTTTAACGGTATACTCCAAGTCATAGCCCTCAACCCCAGGCAACCACTAGTCTTCTTGCTATCTCTATAGATTTGCCTATTCAGGATATTTCATATAAATAAAAACATATACTATGTGGTCCTTTGTAACTAACTTCTTTTACTTAACATAATATTTTCAAAGATTATGCTTACATCATGTAATATATACCAGTACTTTAAGCCTTTTTATTGCTGAATAATAATTCATTGTATGAATATATATATATTTTTAGTCTATCGTCTGTTCATGAACTTTCAGGTTGTTTCCACTTTTTGGCTATTGTGGATACTGCTGCTAAGAACATTTGTGTACAATTTTTGTGTGGACATGTGTTTTCAATTCTCTTCGGTATATATTCAGGAGTGGAATTGTTGTGTCATACAGTAACTGTCTGTTTAACCATTTGAGAAACTGCCAGATTGTTTTCTAAAGTGGCTGCACCATATTACATCCCCACAAGTAACATATGTGGGTTCTGATTGCTGTGTATTCTAGGTGTGTGCTTAGTCACTCGGTCATGTCTGACTCTTTTTGAGCCCATGGACTATAGCCCACCAGGCTCCTCTGTCCATGGGATTTCTCAGTCGAGAATACTCAAATTCTAATAAGGTGGATGAAACTGGAGCCTATTATGCAGAGTAAAGTCAGAAAGAAAAACACCAATACAGTATATTAATGCATATATATGGAGTTTGATCTCTAAATAATGACCCTATATGCGAGACAGCAAAAGAGACACTGATGTAAAGAACAGACTTTTGGACTCTGTGGGAGAAGGCCAGGGTGGGATGATTTGAGAGAATAGCATTGAAACATGTATATTATTGTTAAGGGATGCACACCAATTGAAACTGCCCACCCTGGCCAGGCACCATAGTAACCATTTGCATGAGTTGTTTTATGACAGGAGGTCCTGGTAAGAAACAGGGAACTAATAAGCCTCCACCAACCAGAAGAGTTCGAGAAAGGTCAAAAGGAGACAACACCTATCTGACCACCTCCCAGAATCCTTCTCTCTGGCATCCATCTTGGCTGAACAAGGTGTGAACCACCAGGAAAGACTCTGAGTCAGAACGATTGGCTAAGGACAACCTGGAAACTAATACCATCAACATAAAACCCAAGACTGCAAGCCATGTGACAGAGCAGTTCTCTTGGGTTCCCTTACCCTGCTGCTCTCCACCCAGGTGTCCTTTCCCAATGAAATCTCTTGCTTTGTCAGCACATGTGTCTCCTCGGACAGTTCATTTCCAGGTGTTAGACAAGAGCCCAGTTTCAGGCCCTGGAAGGGGTCCCCTTTTCTGCAACATTATCATATATGAAATAGATCTCTAGTCCAGGTTTGATGCATGAGGCAGGGTGCTCAGGGCTGGTGTACTGGGATGACCCTGAGGGATGGGATGGGGAGGGAAGTGAGAGGGGGGTTCAGGATGGGGAACACAGGTACACCCATGGCTGATTTACGTCAGTGTATGTCAAAACCACTACAATATTGTAAAGTAATTAGCCTCCAATTAAAATAAATACATTAATTTAAAAATTAATAAATTCTTCTAAAAAATAAAAAAAGAATACTGGAGTGGGCTGTAACCCAACAGAGGAGTGGGTTTCTTCTCCAGGGGATCTCCATAACCCAGGGATTAAACTCATGTCTCTTGCATCTCCTGCCTTGTAGGCAGATTCTTTACCCACTGAGCTATCCAGGAAGCATATCCTAGGTAGCGTTTGTTCTAATGATAGGTATGTTTTAACAGATGTGTCTTTTTGGTTATAGCCATCCTAGTGGGTATGACGGAGAAGGCAATGTCACCCCACTCCAGTACTCTTGCCTGGAAAATCCCATGGACGGAGGAGCCTGGTGGGCTGCAGTCCATGGGGTCGCTAAGAGTCAGATATGACTGAGCGACTTCACTTTCACTTTCACGCATTGGAGAAGGAAATGGCAACCCACTCCAGTGTTCTTGCCTGGAGAATCCCAGGGACGGGGTAGCCTGGTGGGCTGCCATCTATGGGGTCGCACAGAGTCGGACACGACTGAAGCGACTTAGCAGCCGCAGTAGCAGCAGTGGGTATGAAGTTGTATCTGATTGTGATTTTGATTTGCATTTTCCTGGTGGCTCAGACTAACATTTATTGTGAATCTCCCAACTGTATCTATTGTTTTTTCCCCCTCAGGAAATTCCCTTTTTGTTTTGTCTGGAGGATATGTGTCCAGCTATGGCTCCTGGATCTAAGGGGAGGAAGTAAGTTGGTAAGGGAATATCTCTGTGTTTAGTGTGCATATTTTCTCTTAGTCTCCTGTTTTTATTACTATAACTCACCACCACCTTCTGCATTGAGCACCCCCAAAACTGAAACCTCTCTTTTTCTTCAGTAAATAAAACTCCCGTCTTTTGGAGTAGAAGGGGAGGGGGTCACCCATCTGAGTGTATGGAAACGTAACATCTAATTTCTCCTTATTTAGGTATTCAATCATTCTCCTTTTCATCACCCCCTCCATTGCCCCACAATGCCTAGCTGCACCTCATCTTCAGTGGTATCTGGAGCCTCTATTTCCTTAGCTCTTTTCAGTGCAGTTCAGTTGCTCAGTTGTGTCTGACTCTTTGCGATCCCATGAATCACAGCACACCAGGCCTCCCTGTCCATCACCGAGTCCCGGAGTTCACTCAGACTCACGTGCATCGAGTCAGTAATGCCATCCAGCCATCTTATCCTCTGTTGTCCCCTTCTCCTCCTGCCCCCAATCCCTCCCAGCATCAGAGTCTTTTCCAATGAGTCAACTCTTCGCATGAGGTGGCCAAAGTACTGGAGTTTCAGCTTTAGCATCATTCCCTCCAAAGAAATCCCAGGGCTGATCTCCTTCAGAATGGACTGGTTAGATCTCTTTGCAGTCCAAGGGACTCTCAAGAGTCTTCTCCAACACCATAGTTCAAAAGCATCAATTCTTCGGCGCTCAGCCTTCTTCATAGTCCAACTCTCACATCCATACATGACCACTGGAAAAACCATAGCCTTGACTAGACGGACCTTTGTTGACAAAGTAATGTCTCTGCTTTTCAATATGCTATCTAGGTTGGTCATAACTTTCCTTCCAAGGAGTAAGGGTCTTTTAATTTCATGGCTGCAGCTCTTTTGCTTTTTTAGGATTCTTCAAAACAATATACCTGCTTCTTTCTAGACATAAAATTTTAGTTCAAATGTTTAAATTGAATGTTTAATGTTTAAGTGTTTAATTCAAATGTAAACATATTTCAAGTGTTTACAAAAATATAGACAATGAGCCAAGCAGATAGTCTTGTTACGTTAATCAATAGTTAACACATCACACAAACACACGCGCATTTTTTCCTACTTGTTTTCTTTTAGTTAGTTATTTTTGACTCCCCCAACTCCTAGCTCAGGCACTTGAATTTGACCAATTCTCCAACTACTTTCTATCTTTTTTGGGGTTACTAAGCACTCTTATTTTCATTGAATATGGAGAAACAAGTTTCTTTTTGTTGTAATATTTTCGGAGCGATTTTCTAAGAGAGAAAGGAATATAGCTTTATTCTACTCCCCTGAATCCAAGCTTCTCTAAATTATCATGGTAGCATTTCTTATCCAATATCTGCTCCTTCCTTTTTCTTAAATACTTTCGCCACTTTCATTAGCAATTGATAACATCAGCCTCCTTTTAATTTTTGTTTTTATAGTTATTATTTTATTGTCCCCCACCTACTTTGGGCTTAGCTTTATTTATTCATAAAGTAACTTGCAATTTGAAATGTTTTCCAAGTTTCAGAAATTTTGCAGGGTTTTAGAAAAGCATATGTGGAAGTTTCCTCAACTGTAGCCTAATTTATTAACAAAAGATAATTAATTTCATTTTTTTAAAAAACTATCTTTTGAAAGAAATTAATCTAATATAAAGGGAATTTAAATAGAAAAGAATATTTAAATGATATTTTGTTGTTACTGTTCTGGTGAGCTTAAAATAAAAGGAAATAATAAAGGAATCTGGGGTTATACAACATGAGAAACAGGAAAATGACAGCTCTGGATTGTGTCATTTCCCAAAAATGAGAGACTGGCACAGAGAGCTTCTAGAAGACTATGGCAGTTTTTTGTGCTAAAGGAGATTGGTCACTGGGATTCAATCAATGTCTCATTATGAAGACTCTTTCTATTAGCCTATTAGCTTATCAGAATTCTATTAGCCAAGCCACAGTTCAGAAATGAAATACAAATGATTTCCTAAAATTCCAGCAGTGTTTCTTCAAATTCCAATTAGGTTTCCTATGAAAGGATAATCTGACCAGAGGGCCCTACCCAGAGCCTTCTTTGAACAGACACTGGTAATCCTCTTGGTAGGGAGTGGGGTGAGGAAGCTGTCTCATGTAGAGATTTGACTATAATCTTAAGGATTTCAATATGGGATTCTAGAGTTCTGTCAATACTCTGAGCTCCTCACAAGTAGAAAGGCAAATTTGGTTAAACTTAGAAATGTATTTTTAGAAAGTATTACTAATTTCCCACTCCCCCTCCCTGCCCAGAGGAAGACTGATTTTTCCTGAAATGCCAGTAGCGTTCTGCTATTAGGCAGAAGCCTTTAATAATTGTGTGCTGATACTATCTGGGAGCTCTTCTGTCTTGCAAAGGAGAGGATGGCACTAGATGGTGTCCAAGGACCCTTCCAGACTAGTTGTCCCATACATCTGTGAAACCTCTCATTAATACTCAAGGGTATTTTTCAGGGTAAAGGAAGAAGAGAAAAAGTTACAGAGTATTTTAAATAAAATCTTTGCATTAAAAAAAACTTATTTAGTTATCATGTATAATTAGGGTGTGGATACTTATTTCTTTGTGGACAGAGGTGACATTCCTATTTCCATAAAAATTATCTTCACTGTTAAAAGCATTCAAATATATGATAAATAGGTAACAGACTAGCCAGTGCTATATTTTATCAGATTCTTTGTGTCTCTCTTCTCTCTCTTTCCCTTAGTATCTCTCTGTCTTTCTGACATCTGTATCTCCAATCTGTCTCTTATACACCTGCTGCCTGCCCCAACACATACACACACATACAGTTGTTTGCTTGTTGTTTTAGAAAAGAATCAAGTAGAGAAAATGCAACATAGTTCAATAGAGTAAACAATGAACTACCCATCAGTCCCGCTCTATTACTCACTAGCTGTGGTATCCTAGACTGGATTATTTATTTCCTTTTTCCTCAATGTCCTCCTCTGCAAAGTGGGAGGTCATAACTGATACATTTATCTCAAAGGTTGCTGTGAGACTACAATGAGTTAAATCTGTCTTTGAACACTCTATGAAGGGCTATAGCAGTACAAAAGTACACCAGTTTAAATGGGAAGAAGTTAGAGAAGGCAATGGCACCCCTCTCCAGTACTTTTGCTTGGAAAATCCCATGGACGGAGGAGCCTGGTGGGCTGCAGTCCATGGGGTCGCTAAGAGTCGGACACGACTGAGCGACTTCACGTTCCCTTTTCACTTTCATGCATTGGAGAAGGAAATGGCAGCCCACTCCAGTGTTCTTGCCTGGAGAATCCCAGGGACAGGGGAGCCTGGTGGGCTGCCGTCTCTGGGGTCACACAGAGTCAGACTCGACTGAAGCAACTTATCAGCAGCAGCAGCAGTAGCAGCAGCAGTTATTAGTCTGATACTGACTTAGGAACCCATTACAGCATAATATAGGAATGTGAGGATGGATTATACATTAAAAAGCATGAGTTCAGACCCTAATTGTCATGGAGGTGGGCAACTATCCACGTTTTAAAGAGAATTGATTTCAACTTGTACCTTGTGTTTTGATAAGAATTATCTGTGTAGAAGCAGGTCAGTCTTAGTACCACTAAAAATGGATGGAATGGATTTTGATGTAGATAAAATGGTACAAACACCACAGCAGGGACCAAAATTTCAAGTGCTTGGAACTGTTGTCTCAAAGGCCACTTAGTCCAATCTTCTGTCCTGGTTATCTACCTCTCTCTGACAAGGAAGCCTTGCTGGATTCTTTCAGCCTCTGCTAGAAGGGGAACACCCACCATCCTGGGGCAGTTCTTTGTAATTTTAGAGTTCTGACCGATTACATTAAGGAAGAACTTGTGGCCCTGTAAACTCTCATCCATTAGTTTTAGTCCTGTCCCCTAGATACATGGGCTTGTTTGAAGATTAAAATCAAGATCCCTAAAGTTCTCTTTTCTGAAAGAACTGACCCTAGGTTCCCCACTGGGGTAAGGTTTCACATCCCTGACTGCTCTGGTTACTCTTTTCTTTCTAGGTGCTGGTTTGCTAGATCCCTCTTAAGTGTGTTGCCAGGAAATGCCTCCTGAGCTCTTCCTGGAGGTCTAAACCAGCATGGTCACTTGTTTCATTCTCAGCACTGTTCCTTTTCTTGTAGCCTAAGCTGGCATGGCTGTTTTTGATAGCATCCTTTCCTTTTATTGATGACCTTGGCATGGGCAGCACACTGCCACTGCCAGAGCGAGAGCAAAAGATGCAATAGAGTCTGGCAGGACCTGGGTAATTTTACACAAGATAGGCTGGGGACCTGGCTGGGGGAAAGGACACAGACAGAGATGTGGAGCTATAAGGGTGGCTTGGGTAGAGGGATATTACGAAGGGAAGGTTTAAAACTGAGAAACAATTTTGTTTGAGAATCAAATCTCTGACATCTCAATAGAAGAATAGTGGATTAGAGCCTTTCTCTGTAATCCTTTGGCTCCTAAGGCTTTGAAGCTATTTCAAAGGAAAGTTAAGTTGTAGCTGGAAAGTTTATATACATATATCTATGTATATACATTATTATAATTATTTTTAATGAGGAGGTTGGAACACTAATCAGATCCTGTATTAGATCTCAGTTGATGGCAGCTGCTATCTGCATGAAGTGAGGAGAACTTCGAGGAAATAAAAGTTTGGAAAAAATCCAGATGCTATTGCTTTGTATGTTGTGATGATGTGGTAGCCAGACTCTAAGAGGCCCCCGTTGAGTCTAATCTCCTGGTATTCATACTCTTTGAGGTTGACCTGAGTAACAAATATGAGGCTGTGGAAATGATGGTATGTTACTTTTGAGATTAGGTTATGAAAGATGTTGTGGTTGCTGCCTTGCTCTCTATGAACACTTGCTCTGGAGGAAGACAGCCACCATATCATGAAGATAATCACGCAGCCTTATAGACAGAACTGCTTGGTAAACTGAGGCCTCTTGCCAACAGTAAGAGGCCATGTGGGAGTCATATTGGAAGAGCCTCCTTTAATCCATTAAATCTTCAGATGATTGCAGCCCTGGTAAACATCTTGATTGCAATCTCTTGAGACCACAAGCCAGAACCATCCAGCTAAAGTTCTCCTGAATTTCTGATGCACAGAAAATGTGAGATAATGTTTATTACTGTTTTAGTTACTAAGCTACTGTGTTTTAAGTTACTAAGCTCTGAGGAATTTGTTATGCAGCTTTAGGTAACTAATACTGATGGATAGAATGGAGGAATGAAGAATAAAGGCTCTGCATTCTAGGCCTGGACTTGTCCTAGCCCCAAGGGTGGAACAGGTGTTAGCATCATTCATTTATGTCCATTCTGGACACTGCTGACCACGTATGGCTAAAAGATGACAAGAAGAAGGGGCTTCATGTCCTCTTGTTTCCTCTTCTTTCTCTGCCTTCTTTTTGTTTTTAGGGAGAGGACTAGGAAGACACTGAGAACTCACACAGATTTTGTTTTTGACTTGTCAGTGGCCCCTGAGAAAACCTGCATTGGTCTTTGTCCATTTGTTACTAGGCTGTGGGTCCTTGAGAGCAGGGCTTAGATCTTTATTTCTATCCCCATCACCTACCAAGTGAACATATTTGAACAACAGATGAAATTAAGGGGGTAGATGAAATCTCTTCTCCTAAATTCTGCTGATTCCATTCTTAGAATGGTTCCTGAAGTAGAACCACTTCACTCACAGTTCATCATTGAAGTCTTGGTAACAGCATGCATGCCATCAGTCATTTTCACTGTTAACCCTTTGCTGCGCTGTGCTTAGTTGCTCAGTCTTGTCCAACTCTTTGTGACGCAAAGAACTATAACCTGCTAGGCTCCTGTCCACAGGGATTCTCAAGGCAAGAATACTGGACTGGGTTGCTATGCACACCTCCAGGGGATCTTCCTAATCCAGGGATCCAACCCAGGTCTCCCGCATTGCAGGCAGATTCTTAACCATCTGAGTCATCCAGGGAAGCCCACTATTAACCCTCCCCACCAGCTATTTCACTATTTAAAAAATCCTCCTATTTAAGCCCTTGCTTTTAAGATCTTGCTTTTACTTTTCCATCCCATTTCTTCTCTGAAATGCTGCTTTAACTGTTGCTCAAGCTCCCATGATGCAGGAGAACATAAAGCGATTTTCTATCAATACACCAGCAATATACTACTCTCAGGTGTCCAAAGTCACAGTGGAAGGAATCTTGAACTGAAGCTAGGAGCATTAATTCCGGGCTGCTGTCATTGATTGGTCTATATGTCCTTGGGCAAATTGCTTCCCCTCTCTGGACCTCAGTTTATCTTAAACTGAGATAGTAAGTCTAGATGAGCTCTTAAGTCATTGGGTTCTCATAACAAGTTAGGATTCCAAGATGCAATCCAGAACTGAAACCTGTATACCTCTGAGCAACTGTTATGATTACAGTACAAGGTTTCCGGGACTTCTCTTTATTAGCCCAAGGATATTGCCTCAGTGAAAGGCTATCTGATTTATTAGGGAAAGCCTTCTAATTTTGACAGACATGATCTCTGTGGTTCCAGTTTTGTCACTAACTCTGGATGACCTTGAAATAGCTCAACAGAATTCCATCACCTCCACTAGCTTTGTTCACAGTGATGCTTCCTAAGCTCCACTTGACTTCGCATTCCAGGGTGTCTGGCTCTAAATGAGTGATCACACCATCATGATTATCTGGGTCATGAAGATCTTTTTGTACAGTTCTTCTGTGTATTCTTGCCACCTCTTCTTAACATCTTCTGCTTTTGTTAGGTCCATACCATTTCTGTCCTTTATTGAGCCCATCTTTGCATGAAATGTTCCCTTGGAATCTCTAATTTTCTTGAAGAGATCTCTAGTCTTTTCCATTCTATTGTTTTCCTCTTTTCTTTGCATTAATCACTGAGGAAGGCTTTCTTCTCTCTCCTTGCTATTCTTTGGAACTCTTCATTCAGATGGGTATATCTTTCCTTTTCTCCTTTGTCTTTTGCTTCTCTTCTTTTCACAGCTATTTGTAAGGAATCACTGCACATCATGACTGCAGCCATGAAAAGACACTTGCTCCTTGGAAGAAAAGTTATGACCAACCTAGACAGCATATTAAAAAGTAGAGACATTACTTTGCCAACAAAGGTCCGTCTAGTCAAAGCTATAGTTTTTCCAGTAGTCATGTATGGATGTGAAAGTCGGGCTATAAGAAAGCTGATAGAATAAGAATTGATGCTTTTGAACTGTGGTGTTGGAGAAGACTTTTGAGAGTTCCTTGGACTGTAAGGAGATCCAACCAGTCAATCCTAAAGGAAATCAGTTATGAATATTCACTGGAAGGACTGATGCTGAAACTCCAAACTTTGGCCACCTGATGGGAAGAACTGGCTCACTGGAAAAGACCCTGATGCTGGGAAAGACGGAAGGTGGGAGGAGAAGGGGACGACAGGGGATGAGATGGTTGAATGGCATCACCGACTCAATGGACATGAGTCTGAGTAAGCTTCAGGAGTTGGTGATGGACAGGGAGGCCTGGCGTGCTGCAGTCCATGGGGTCGCAAAGAGTCGGACACGAGAGCGACTGAACTGAATTGGGTGATCTTAGGCAAATTCTTCTCTCTGGATCAGAGCATGGAGGTTGCTGCTACACAGAAGAGGGTCGAAGACCTGGAAGTGATTTGGACATCTTTGCCCAGTTCCTTTTCCAGATCCTGGGAGGCTCAGCCCAGGAGCCAGGTCCTGGCCGGCCAGTTGTCCCTTTCCTAGGTGCAACCGAAACTTAAACTAGCTTTGCTAACTGAGCTTCGGCTGGGCGGGCGGTAGCTACAGGTGAGTTCTTAAAGGGACCGCCAGAGCTTGAGTAATACTTGAAGCTGTTGACTTGGAGGGAGTTGCAGGCAAGGGAGAATGAATGAGAAAACGAACGAACAAATTTTCTATTCCCTTCCTTAAATGCATTCATACTTGGAATTAATCACTTAGATTTAAAAAATTCTCTGGTAAAACCTTCAATCTCTTATCAGATTAACTAATCTCCATATTTTACCTATCCTTCTTTAATTCAGTTCCTCCAAAACTTTTACTGAGGGGCTAATACTAACTTTTAAAAAATTAGCACCGAGTGTAAGAACGCAAAGACGGCACCCCTCCCCCTCGCAAACACCTCCCTTTTCCCCCTCCCAGGCTCCGCCCTTTCCCGCCCCCTATCGTGGGTGGCGCAGTCGACACCTCCCAGAGAATGCTTTTCCAGGTTGGGGATCCACCCCTGGGGTGGATCTCTCTCCGGCAGAATTGGAAACGACACGCTTTTAGAGAGGTTAAAGGGTGTCTCGGAATGTGTGTCCTGAATCTGGTGTAGGTGAGGTCACATTTCTCTTCCGACACTGTCACTCTTCCTCGCCTGGTGCGCTACTCGCTCAGAGCCGCGGGACACACCGGTGGGCTAGGACGAGGTAAAGGCGGGCTCTTCCAGGGCGCCCTGACCCACCTGTAGAGTCTGTGCGTGTACTCCTTTGTTCTCAGAACCACTTCGGTGGCCGCGCCTTTATGCAAGGAGGTTCACTTCGACGTTCCTCAGGTCCCCTTCTGCCGTCCCCAGCCCCTTCTGGCCCTCCTCCCTCTTCCAACCCAAAGGTAGCAGCGCTGAGAGCCCGGGGCTCGGCGCGAGCCGCCTCCTCACTTCCCATTGGCTGAGAGCGCTGGGAAAGCGGTCACGTGGAGGCGCGGCAATCCAGATCAAGGGCCGCCATCTTGGCGGAAAGTTTGGGGGGAGAGCGGTTGGGGGCGCGGAAGGAGGCGAGGTTCCGGGGGTGTGGCGGCTAAGAGCTGAGAGGGCGAGCGGGCTAGCGGGCACCGGCGAGTGAGGAGGCGCCGGCGGCTGAGGCGGAGGAAGAGGCAACGGGGGTGCAGCCGCCGAGGGGAGCTCCTCCCCCGTTCCCTCAGCCCCGTCTGCACAGCTCCGCGAGCCCCGGGTGGGGCGGGGGGACGTGGAGCGGGGCAGGGCGGGGGAGACGGTCCGGGGCGCACCCCAGCTCCGAGCGCACGCCACTCGCAGGAACTTTGTGGCGGCGCCGCAGGTGTGGGGGCCCGCGGAGGTGTGCATGTGGGGCACGAGGGCGTCGGAGAGCGGTCGCTGTCCTATCCGGCCCTCGCTGGAGTAGCTCGGAGGAAGCCAACAAGGAATCAGGCAAGCGAGAGGAGGGGGCCCGAGCAGGGCGGGGTGATAATTCCAGTTGGTTCCTTCTCCGACTGCTTTACAGTCTCTGCTGGTTTAGGGGCCAAGGGTCGGAGCGCCTCTTCACCCCCCAGTAGCAGGTGGGGGGTATGCCTTCTTATGCCGGGGGAGGGGTGGCCCCACGTCTAGCATTAAGCGCCCTTTGGAGAAGGGGCAGCTTTCGAGGAGAGTTTGGCAGCTTGCTACTGTCTGCTCTTAATTTGCAGGGGAACCCAACCTTAGGTAAAAGCTTAGTACATTGACACTGCTGGGTTTTGAGGCTCTTTCTCCTTTCACTTGGGAAAACTTTGCCAGGTGGACTTTTCCAATAGGGCTAGGAGTTTTTCGATTTGAGAGTGAGGGGTAAATGCTAGGTTAACCTCGATTCTGTTCTTTTCTGAATTGAGTTCTGTTTCCTGTTTTGTGTTCTAAGGTGTGTGTGCTCTCTTCCTGATTCTGGAGAAAAATGCCGGTCCGGAAGCAAGGTGAGAGTTTACTTCGGAACTCTTGTGGGTATCCCTTGCTTTTTTTCTGTTTTGTGCTTGCTGTGTTTTACAGATGTTTGTGTAACTGATGAAACAGCACAGCCTTAGCCTTACTACTTATGGAATCTAAGCCTCAATCATTCAGAAGACGGAAACACCTAAATGTTTGTCAAACTTTTTTCCCTTGACATCTCTCTAGTGACTGGAGAGGCAATTAATTTTTTCCCTCTGAAATGTCTTTTTAAAAAGTTTGTGTTGGCGTTTTAATATTTCATTTTATTATTCTTAGTAAACCCTTTCGTGAACGAATGTGGAATACTGGCTACGAACTACTAGTTTTGAAAGAATATTTGAATTATAATGATGGATTGTAGTAATCGGCGTTTGTATATCTGATCAACTGAAACCATGTTACTAACACTGATTAAATGATCACTAGAACACGTTGGTTACAAACTACTCACCTTGTTTTATTGTGACATAATGAACAGTTTTTGGATCATTTCTAAGGACTATATGTACAGGAACATAGTAGCATGGATTGACTTGGAGGTTTGGAGAATTGTTTAGGTATCTTCGCAGAGTCATTTGCTGCATAGCTAGTTTGTAATACTTCCTTGTAAATATACAATTTTAATCAAACTTTTTTTTCTTTTCAGATACCCAGAGAGCATTGCACCTTTTGGAAGATTATCGTTCGAAACTAAGCCAAACAGAAGACAGACAGCTCAGAAGTTCCATAGAACGGGTTATTAACATATTCCAGAGCAACCTCTTTCAGGCTTTAATAGGTGGGAATTAAAACTTTATTTGTGACCATTACGTGTCACCTGGGCTTAAGGCTTCTCTGAATTCACTTATTTTAAACTTAAGAGAGTGATATACTTGGTTCTCTGTGAGGCATGCAGTTACTTGAACATCCAGTGAATTGTGTATTTTGATACTTAGACCAATATCTTTTCCAAAAATATCTAATAACCAAAAAAACTTTCGGTATGATTATTTCAGTGGTCTTTGATAACAAAGTGTAATATCCTAGCATTAAAAAATGAAGAGGTTGCAAAAAGTAATGACTGAATAACTGTTAGCTTGTTTCTTTGTTGGTTTTGTTATTTCTCTGGAATCTCTGAAAATGTTTGAAGAGTTCTGTTTAAAGAACATTCATTCTCTTAATATAGGCCTCTGTTTAAACTTGGCATTTGTAGAGTTAGAGTTTTAGACTTGAAAAATGATCTTACAGATAATCTTGGTCTAATCTTGTTTTACAGACAAGAATATTGAAACAGAATTTTATTCTTAACTGTAACTTAAATTTGATGTGGTTCATTGTTTTAAAGGAGAACTGAACAAGGGTGCTGAGTTCTACTCCTGACAGTGCTATTGATTGAATGAGATGATATAAATCATATAATCTTTTCTAGGTCACTGCATTAGCTGTAGCATGTGGATGCAGTGGAACAGTGGCTTTTAACCTTTTTCCTAAAAAGTAGCTAGATTCTTTTTTAAAGCAAAATCTTATGTACACAATTCCTGGTATATAAAACAAGATGATCTGTTCTGGCCCTCTTCTCTAGGTACCTTGAAAAGTTTACAAACCACTGAACTAGAAAAATTGTCCCTTTCAATTCTAAGAATAAAATGCATTTTTATTCATCATTGACTATATAACATATTAAAATAAGACATTTCATTGGATTATATTTTTTTCCTCAGTAGTTACAGCCTTATATCTGTGTATTGATGGAGTAACTTTTGATGTGATTTGAGGTTAATGTATCCTATTCTATAGTACTTTGAAGTTAATGTAGTCTATCAGATAGCTTATTGGTAAATTGATACTCTACTAAATTAGTTTTAGAATTAAAGAAAACGTTAAAGAAGATCACTCAGTACACTTAAATATAATTTAGCATTATTATAAACTTTTGAAAACATACACGACAACAGAGAGAACAGTATAATGAACTATTATGTCTGTCACTCATGTTTAAAAATGACCAGTATTTTGCTTATTTTGTTTAAACAGATGGACATTTATTAAATTTGAATTTCTAAGTTCTGAGGTTTAAGGTTCAAATGGATCAAATTGGATTCCTCTGAAAAAACAACAAAGGAAGGGAAAATCATTTTTAGTTATTTTCTAAATCACCATTAAACCTAGGAATGTTTTATTTAGTAGGCTCACTGTTTAGGAAAAGGTAGTATGACTTGTATGCCTTATTTTACATGTAATTCATGGATAGATGGAGTCCTCTGTGTGGAGTCCATGACTTAAGGAAATGATTAGTGAAGTAGTCAACCAGAACCAACACTGAGATTGAGATGGGAAGTAGATGTGCAATGTTGATGGGGATTTTTTTTTTTTTTGATATATTCTGCCTCCCCTATTTTGAATGTTTATTCTTATGCATAATTGAATTCTGATAGAGTTAGTTTTCTAATTGTAACTTATACTTGTCAATCTTCTTTGTCCTGTGTAATTTTATTGGTTGTGAGTTTAAGCTTTGCTGTTTAGGTTTACTTATATTTTAAGGTCGTATAGAATGTAGTATCAGATTTTGGTGTAAGGAAAGTAATACATTTTAGGAATTTTGAAACAAGTAAATTTAGTAGAGGGTTTTTTGTGTTTCTATACTGTAATTAAATTAATTGTTGACACTACTAAATTAATAAATGCAGTTTTTGGTACATGCTTAAGTTGGATTAATTACTTTTTGAAAATTTTTAGGTCAGTAAGATTTTCTTTCCTTTGCACCTGTACCATTGTTTTTGAAACAGTGTGATAGTTTTTTAAACCTGTAAATTACCCTAAGTTAAAAACTAGAGTCCATTGTGTTCATAGTATGTATGGAAAAATTCTGTTAACTTTTTTCCTTTAGTAGGTAGTACTTCATCTTCTGAGGTGATACTTGTGAATCATTGAATAAAAGGAGACCTAGAGTCTTGACCACTAATTGTTGAAAATCATATGGTGCTTAGGGTTTTGACTTTAAGAGTTTGGAAGTCATTGCCTTATGCTATAGTGAATTACTTAGTTACTACTTGGACTTGCAGTCTACAACAGTTATTTATTGAGTGATTCTTGAATTGGTAGTTTGTATCCACTGTTTTCATGCATTTAAAACAACTTTGTGCAAGGACCTAAGTTGTTATGGGAATCCCCCCACCCCATAGTTGATATATTATTAAGGTTAGGCTTCTGGCACCTTGAGGGCTTCCTTGGTGGCTCAACAGTAAAGAATCCACCTGCAGTGCAGGAGACACGGGTTCAGTTCCTGGGTTGGGAAGATACCCTGGTGAAGGAGATGGCAACCCACTCCAGTATTCTTGCCTGAGAAATCCCATGAAGAGAGGACCCTGGCAGACTAGTCCATGGGGTTGCAAGAGTTGGACACAACTTAGCAACTAAACCACCACCACTTTGTTGTTATTCAGAGGAATAGGCATGCACATACTGCACTATATCTGTTCTAAGATAACAATTTTTAAAAACTTCAACATCTCTGAACTTGGGATGAATTTTATAGTGGATATATATTGGCATTGGTTTTACATTCTTAGTGGCATGTGAAATAATGGTGCATTTTATAGTTGATAGTGTCAGTATCAGTATCCTCAATTCAGTGAAATATGGTAATCATTGTTTTTGCTCTGAGGCTTGGTAGTAGTATCCTTGAAGGATGGTTTGTAGATTTAAAAATTATTGAAAGTAGAAAAGATTTTATTAACTTCTGAGTTTCAGCTAAGTTGTTTCTTTAGAGGTGAGTATTTAAATTAGAGCTTTAAAAAAGTCTGTGAACTGTGCATTAAAAAAAAATTTATTCCCCAAACATCTGGTGGTTATTTTTGTATAAATGGGAAATAAAGTCCACCTAATTTTAATCCCTAGTTTAGGTGAGAGCAAGTTGAAAACTTAATGTATTTGATTTTGTAGTTTCATTTTCTGTACTTCTAGTTGAAAATTTTGTGAGTAAAATAGATTGGATATGGTTTGATGACAGTCAGCTGTTCAGGTCCATAGTGGTTTGCGGTCATCTCTCACTCTCAGGTTTGTCTGGGATCAGAGAGGATCTCGGTAGTCCTCAAAGATTTTGTACCAGTCTAGACCTCTGGGTTTACTTACGGGACCAGAGTACCCATCTACCTTGCTTGTGCACAGGAGAAAATTCTAGGCTCAGGATCAGACTGCCTTTGGAGACTTTAGGAAGTTGAGTCACATGATTTGTATATTTTGTCTGTGATAAATAGCAGTCTTATTTTAAAGCACTAATTTATTTTAATTCTGCACATATTTCAAAGTGAAGATGGATTATGCAATGAAACTGTCCATTTCTGAGATTTTTAGCTTCAAATTTGTTTACTGCTACTTTATTAACTTTCCCTTGCCCTTGTAAACATAGTGAACGACATTTAAATTTGGAGATACTGAGTTTCAGGTGTGACTCCTTTTTTATTTTAATTGTAAAAGAAAAACCTAAAATCGATCACCTTAACCATTTTTAAAAGTGTTGGTTAGCATGTTAAGTATATTCATATTGCTGTAAAACAATTCAGAACTTTTTCATCTTGCAAAACTAAAACTTGATATGTGTTAAGCAACAGCTCCCCTTTTCTTCCTCTTTCCAGACCTTGGTAACCACCATTCTACTTTCTGTCTCTGATTTTGACTATCATAACTACCTCATATAGGGAAATCATAAAGTATTTGTCTTTTTGTGACAGGTTTTTTTTTTTTTTTTTTTTAGATCTATCTCTTTTTTTTTTTTTTTTTTTTTTAAATTTTATTTTATTTTTAAACTTTACATAACTGTATTAGATTTGCCAAATATCAAAATGAATCCGCCACAGGTTTACATGTGTTCCCCATCCTGAACCCTCCTCCCTCCTCCCTCCCCATTCCATCCCTCTGGGTCGTCCCAGTGCACCAGCCCCAAGCATCCAGTATCGTGCATCGGACCTGGACTGGCAACTCATTTCATACATGATATTTTACATGTTTCAATGCCATTCTCCCAAATCTTCCCACCCTCTCCCTCTCCCACAGAGTCCATAAGACTGTTCTATACATCAGTGTCTCTTTTGCTGTCTCGTACACAGGGTTATTGTTACCATCTTTCTAAATTCCATATATATGCGTTAGTATACTGTATTGGTGTTTTTCTTTCTGGCTTACTTCACTCTGTATAATAGGCTCCAGTTTCATCCACCTCATTAGAACTGATTCAAATGTATTCTTTTTAATGGCTGAATAATACTCCATTGTGTATATGTACCACAGCTTTCTTATCCATTCATCTGCTGATGGACATCTAGGTTGCTTCCATGTCCTGGCTATTATAAACAGTGCTGCGATGAACATTGGGGTACTCGTGTCTCTTTCCCTTCTGGTTTTCTCAGTGTGTATGCCCAGCAGTGGGATTGCTGGATCATAAGGTATGTCTATTTCCAGTTTTTTAAGGAATCTCCACACTGTTCTCCATAGTGGCTGTACTAGTTTGCATTCCCACCAACAGTGTAAGAGGGTTCCCTTTTCTCCACACCCTCTCCAGCATTTATTACTTGTAGACTTTTGGATTGCAGCCATTCTGACTGGTGTGAAATGGTACCTCATAGTGGTTTTGATTTGCATTTCTCTGATAATGAGTGATGTTGAGCATCTTTTCATGTGTTTGTTAGCCATCTGTATGTCTTCTTTGGAGAAATGTCTATTTAGTTCTTTGGCCCATTTTTTGATTGGGTCGTTTATTTTTCTGGAGTTGAGCTGTAGGAGTTGCTTGTATATTCTCGAGATTAGTTGTTGTCAGTTGCTTCATTTGCTATTATCTTCTCCCATTCTGAAGGCTGTCTTTTCACCTTGCTAATAGTTTCCTTTGATGTGCAGAAGCTTTTAAGGTTAATTAGGTCCCATTTGTTTATTTTTGCTTTTATTTCCAATATTCTGGGAGGTGGGTCATAGAGGATCCTGCTGTGATGTATGTCAGAGAGTGTTTTGCCTATGTTCTCCTCTAGGAGTTTTATAGTTTCTGGTCTTATGTTTAGATCTTTAATCCATTTTGAGTTTATTTTTGTGTATGGTGTTAGAAAGTGTTCTAGTTTCATTCTTTTACAAGTGGTTGACCAGAGTTCCCAGCACCACTTGTTAAAGAGATTGTCTTTAATCCATTGTATATTCTTGCCTCCTTTGTCGAAGATAAGGTGTCCATATGTGCGTGGATTTATCTCTGGGCTTTCTATTTTGTTCCATTGATCTATATTTCTGTCTTTGTGCCAGTACCATACTGTCTTGATAACTGTGGCTTTGTAGTAGAGCCTGAAGTCAGGTTTATTTTACTTAAATGTTCTCAAAGTTCATTCATGTTGTAGCATGTGATAGGATTTCCTTCCTTATTAAGGATGAATAATAGTGAGTGGTGACGGGTGGCATTGTCCACCCCCCCAAATATGTGTGTGTGTTTGTATAAATGTGTGTGTGTCAGATTTTTGTTTATCCATTGATCCCTAGATAGATGTTTGCATTGTTCTACGTCTTGACTATTGTGAATAGTGTGACTATGTGAGTATGCAAGTATTTCTTTGAGAATCTACTTTCAGTTCTTTTGAGTGTACATGCGAAAGTGGCATTGTAGGATCGTATGATAGTTAAATTTTTACTTTTTCCAAGGAACCACCATAATGTTTTTCATAGAAATTGCACCTTTTTATAATCCCAGCAACAGCACACAGGGTTCCAGTTTCTCCAGCTTTGCTAACACTTGATTTTCAGTTTTTTTGATAGTAGCCATCTTAATGGATGTGATAATATGATTACTTTTTAAGAATGTAAAAAGTAATAATGGCTAATATTTATTAAACACTTTCTATGTGCTGATAAAAATATCTCGTTTAGTCATCATAATTCTGTGAGATGTGTATTCACCTATGAGGTGATCATACCATTTTATAGATTAGAAGAAAAAGAGGAGATGGGTGATTATGTAGCTTGCCCAAGAATTCTCAGATAGTCGGTTGGGGAGCCAGAAACTGGACTCGGCTAATCTGATCCAGAGTCTCTCTTCACCTTCAACCATTAGGGTGGTCTTTATCATAAGTTTAATACCATTATGTGATAAAGAACACTGACAACAGATATGTTTAACATAGATGTTGCTCTGTAGGGTCAGTGTTTTTTAAAAGTTTTCTTTAAAGGAGAATGTTTATAATGATGGAATTTACATATTTTGAAAAGTGTATTCAGTAATCAAAGTTTACAAACTTCCAGCTATAATGGTAAAATGTCAGAGTTCCTTAGATTTTTGCTTATTATTGGCCTCAGTGATATATGTTAGTGTATCGTTGTGCACCTGTGTCTGTGTGTGTGTGTGTGTGTGTGTAGGTTTGAGGAAGGAAAGCAGTTATAACAAAATATGGATCAGACTATTGGCTACAACTTTATGGAATTGGAAGAAAATTTTATTAACTTTCTGGTTGGTGGTTTTGATTGAATTGGGTTGTTACTTATTTGTTACTCTTGCTTTGAGGCAGTACTTTGAAAAAGCAGAAGCTGGTTGAATTTCCTTTAGAACCTTGCAATCACAGAGCTGTAAAAGCATCTTTAAATATTTCTTCTAGCCCTAGTTATTTTATCTATGTAGGGACAGTAAATTTTTTCATATTAAAAATTTCCTTTTCCAATAATTTTCCCGATATACTATCCAGGCATTGCATTTAGTTGTCAAGTCTCTTTATTGTTGCTGTCAGTCGCTGTGTCATGTCCGACTCTCTGTGGCCCCATGGACTGCAGCACGCCAGGCTGCCCTGTCCTTCCTGTCCCCTGTTCTTCACCATCTCCCAGAGCTTGCTGAAACTCACTGTCCATTCAGTTGGTGATGCCACCCAACCATCTTGTCCTGTGTCGTCCCCTTCTCCTGCCTTCAGCCTTTCCCAGCATCTGGGTCTTTGCTGATGATCCAGCTCTTCTCATCAGTTGGCTAGAGTACTGGAGCTTCAGCTTCAGCATCAGTCCTTCTAATGAATATTCAGGGTTGATTTCCTTTAAGATTGACTGGTTTGGTCTCCCTGAAGTCCAAGGGACTCTCAAGAGTCTTCTCCAACACCACAGTTCAAAAGTATCAATTCTTCAATGCTCAGCCTTCTTTATGGTCCAGCTCTCACATTCATACAAGAGTACTGGAAAAACCGTAGCTTTGACTAGACAGACCTTTGTTGGCAAAGTAATGTCTCTGCTTTTTAATATGCTGTCTAGGCTAGTCATAGCTTTTCTTCTGAGGAGCAAGCGTCTTTTAATTTAATGGCTGCAGTCACCATCTGCAGTGATTTTGGAGCCCCCCAAAATAGTCTCTCCCTGTTTCCATTGTTTTTCCCATCTGTTTGCCATGAAGTGATGGGACCAGATGCCATGATCTTAGTTTTTTGAATGTTTGAGTTCTAAACCAGCTTTTTCAGTCTCCTCTTTCACCTCATCCAGAGGTCCTTTAGTTCTTCTTTGCTTACTGCCATAAGGGTGGTGTCATCTGCATATCTGAGGTTATTGATATTTCTCCCAGCAGTCTTGATTCCAGCTTGTGCTTCATTCAGCCCGGCATTTCGCGTGATGTACTCTGCATATAAATTAAATAAGCAGGGTGACAATATATAGCCTTGACATACTCCTTTCCCAATTTTGGGGTTTCCCTGGTGGGTCAGATGTTAAAGCGTCTGCCTGCAATGCAGGAGACCTGGGTTCAATTCCTGGGTCGGAAAGATCCCCTGAAGAAGGAAATGGCAACCCACTCTAGTACTCTTGCCTGGAAAATCCCATGGCCGGAGGAGCCTGGTAGGCTACAGTTCATGTGGTCGCAAAGAGTCGGACACAACTGAGCGACTTCACTTTCACTTTCCCAATTTTGAATCAGTCAGTTGTCCATGTTCGGTTCTGTTGCTTCTTGACCTGCATACAGGTTTCTCAGGAGACAGGTAAGGTGGTGTGGTATTCCCACCTTTTGAAGAATTTTCCACAGTCTGTGTGATCCACACAGTCAAAGGCTTTAGTGTAATCAGTGAAGCAGAAGTAGATGATTTTCTGGAATTCTCTTGCATTTTCTAAGATCCAGCAGATATTGGCAGTTTGGTCCTCTTTAGTCTTCTTTAATCTGTGCACATTTCCACAGCCTGTGTCTTTTATGACATTAACATATTTGAAGAATATAGTTCCCCCTGCTCTTATTTTTTTATATGAAGTTTCCTGTTGTAAGTTTGCTAATATTTGCTTGTGATTAAACTCAGGTTATGTATTCTCTGTGTTTCTGTACATCCAGATAGGTACATGTCTTCTGCCCTTCATTTAATGTTAATTTTAATCACCCAGTTAAGGTATTGTCTGATTGCTCCTAGTCTGTAGTTACTTTTTTCCCCTTTGCAGTTTATAAGCAGTATATGGGGGAGACACTTTAACACCTTGTAGTCTCCCTGCTCTTGAGAGACATTTCTATCTAGGCTTAGCATCCACTGATGATGCTTGCCTGAATCAGTTTTTACTGTGTTGAAAATGACAGTTGAAAGATTGTAGTAGAGTTTGTTTCTTTTTTTTTAATACAGCAGCACTTTTTTATAGTTTCCAGTTAACACCTGGCATTTTACTATAATTAAGAGCACTCCTCTTCCATTTACCTATCTACCTATCTAGCTATCATAGTTCTTTCAGTGCTTGATCATTTATTATCATCCTTAATGATTTTGGTGTTCAGATTGTCTCAGATTTACCTAGTATAAGGCTTCTCTAGCTTGGCCATAATGTCTTTATGGCATTCCCTCATTTTTTTTTTAAGCACTTTTGTAGTTTTTGACATAACAAGATGTTCTAGGTTCATCTTGTGCATAACCTGCCCCAGCCTTAGAATCAACCATTTCTTTGAGAAGTTCTGGTTCCTTTTGATACATACCTTGTTTTAAGGAATATACTATGACTGTTCAGTTCAGTCTCTCAGTCATGTCCGACTCTTTGCGACCCCATGAATCACAGCACGCCAGGCCTCCCTGTCTATTACCAACTCCTGGAGTTCACCCAGCCTCATGTCCATAGAGTCGGTGATGCCATCCAGCCATCTCATCCTCTGTCGTCCCCTTCTCCTCCTGCCCCCAATCCCTCCCAGCATCAGAGTCTTTTCCAATGAGTCAACTCCCTGCATGAGGTGGCCAAAGTACTGGAGTTTCAGCTTTAGCATCATTCCTTCCAAAGAAATCCCAGGGCTGATCTCCTTTAGAATGGACTGGTTGGATCTCCTTGCAGTCCAAGGGACTCTCAAGAGTCTTCTCCAACACCACAGTTCAAAAGCATCAATTCTTGGGTGCTCAGCCTTCTTCACAGTCCAACTCTCACATCCATACATGACTACTGGAAACACCATAGCCTTGACTAGACAGACCTTTGTTGGCAAAGTAATGTCTCTGCTTTTGAATATGCTATCTAGGTTGGTCATAACTTTGCTTCCAAGGAGTAAGCGTCTTTTAATTTCATGGCTGCAGTCACCATCTGCAGTGATTTGGGAGTCCCCCAAAATAAAGTCAGCCACTGTTTCCACTGTTTCCCCATCTATTTCCCATGAAGTGATGGGACCGGATGCAATGATCTTCATTTTCTGAATGTTGAGCTTTAAGCCCACTTTTTCACTCTCCACTTTCACTTTCATCAAGAGGCTTTTGAGTTCCTCTTCACTTTCTGCCATAAGGGTGGTGTCATCTGCATATCTGAGGCTATTGATATTTCTCCCGGCAGTCTTAGTCATATCATATTTAAAGTGTTGGAATAATTTATTTTGGATACTGGCTTGACCTTTTTTCTCTTTCTAGTGTGTGAAACAACAAATTATAATACATAGTTTAAAAGTTTATGTACTTCCTTCTTTGGGAATCAAAATGATTTTTTAAATGTATGGTGGTTTAGTCAAAAGCAGAGTAAACTGTGCCTGAGTAGGTTTGAATGTTGTATATTTTAGTTTACAAAAACATTGTACTTGCTTTTAATCAATTAACTGGTAAAATTTTTCTCTCTGAAATGATTGAATTGTGTCATTGTACATTAGCTGTCTAGTTGTCTTTTGTCTAACCCTCCAGAGTGCAATTTATAAACATTTATGGTCAGATACGTATACTTTATATAAAATATTATGAGCAAGAGAATTCTTACAACAGAGATAACCTACTTCTTCCATAGGGTAAAGATCCTTCTAGAATCTTATTCTTGTGTATATATACACTCTTTAATTTTGCAAAACAAAGTCCTGTATACAAATTTTGTGTGTAGAACATGGTGCTCAGTTGCGTCTAACTTTTTGTGACCCCGTGGACTGTAGCCTACGAGGCTCTTCTGTCCATGGAAATTCCAGTATTCTTTCTTGTCACCTGTGGTTTTGGTGGAATTGTCCAGGCAAGAATACTGGAGTGGGTTGCCATTTCCTCCTCCAGGGATCTTCTCAACCCAGGAATTGAACCCCGGTCTCCTGCATTGAGGAGAAGGCAGTGGCAACCCACTCCAGTACTCTTGTCTGGAAAATCCCATGGACGGGAGGCTGGTAGGCTGCAGTCCATGGGGTCATGAAGAGTCGGACACTACTGAACAACTTCACTTTCACTTTTCATTTTCATGCATTGGAGAAGGAAATGGCAGCCCACTCCAGTGTTCTTGCCGGGAGAATCCCAGGGACGGGGGAGCCTGGTGGGCTGCCATCTATGGGGTCGCACAGAGTCGGACACGACTGAAGTGACTTAGCAGCAGCAGCAGCAGCAGCAGCTCCTGCATTGACATGCGGATTCTTTACCACTTGAGCCACCTGGGAAGCTCCAAATAAAACATGGTATAATTGATTCTACAATTCAATGGGAATTGATACTTAAAATTGTTATATAAAATGAAAAATATCATCAGATTAAAATTATCCTTAAAAATTCTTCAGGAATTGTGTCTCATTAACTACAATTCCACTGTTTTTCTCTCTAGTGGAGAGAAATAATTTCTTCAGTTGGGCAGCAGATGAAGTAGTTGATTTGTGTTTAAATGACCTTTAGTATTAAAAGCACATAATTCTAGAATCACATTCAGCACAGTGAAATATAGAGAGATGCTATGATAATGGAGACTACCTGAGGGAACAGTCTTCTCTCTCTCCAGTTTTTATTTACTGGCATTTGCTTACTGGACTAATAGGAAGAATTTCCCTATTTTTGGTGGAAAGAGGTACTGTGGTTGAATTTGCTTAAGTGTATACAGTGTGACTTCTCTGTGCTGTACATTTTAATTATCTTTATCCCACAAAGTTTATCATTATGTGCCTTTCCATATCAATGGGTTATGCTGTTTAAAGACTGTTGCACTGTATAGATTTTTCTGTAGTTATACTAATAATTTCCCAGGAGCATTTAGATATATAATTTTTCTGAATTATAGACAACATTGCTTTTGTATATGTTCTTTGTCCTATATCCTTGATTATATTCTTTGGATAAGTTCCTAAAATTGAACTGCTTGGTAAAGGGGATGCACAATTTAAAAAGGCTTTTGATGTCATTTTTGTTTAATTACTGTCAAAAATGTTTTATTAATTTAATTTTTTAGATATGTGGAAGAATGACAAATTTACTATCCCTTAAGCACATCAAAGTATTATCTTTTTAGTATTTTCTCTTCTGATCTGTAGAAGACACCTGTAGTCATTTTGATGTTTTATTTTGTATTTTTTTGAATAAATAACCAACGATGTAAGAATTTTCTTATATCGTTGTTAATTTCTGTGATTTATTTGTTCATGTCATGTGCCCCCCACCACTCTTTTTTTCCATTTTTTCCCTTAGAGGTATAAAATGTCCATTCGAGATATCAATGCTACCTGCCTTTGCAAGTTGCATTTGTTTTTAAACTAATTTTTAAAAAATTAGCCTTGGTATTATGCTTAGAAAGACTTTCTTATCCCTAAGATTATAAAAATATTTGCTGTATTCAAATTCTGTCATGGCTTCTTTTTCCAACATTTACAATTTTAATACATTTGTAAATTATTTTGAAATGAAGTATGAGATTGCTTGTTTTTTAATATAAATTTGTTGTTTATTATGTTCCCTTAAACATTTAAAAAATTATTAGACTTTTTCAGGATTTTTAGGTTTATAGAAAAATTGAGTGGAAAGCACAGTTTCCATATCCTTACCACTGCACACTCCCATTGCTCATATTATTGACATTTTTATTAGAGTGGTATGTTTGTTACAGTTGATAAGCCAGTATTAAATTAACTAAAGTCCATAGTTTACATTAAGATTTGCTCTGTGTCAATACATTGATAAACTTGACATACACATTTGTTGCTTTGACAAACGTATTCACTGTTACAGTATCATGCAGAATAGTTTCACTCCCCTAAAAATCTGTGTTCCACATATTTATCCCTCTGTTCTTCTCACCAAACCCCTGGCAACCACTGATCTTTCTGCTGTCTCTTGCTCCACCTGTTCTTCTCTTTCTCCCTCCTCCTAAATCCCTGGGAACCAGTTATCTTTTTATTGTCTATATAGTTATGCCTTTTCCAGAATGTTATATAGTTAAAATCTCAACTGTGTGGCCTTTTCGTATTGATTTCTTTCACATAGCAATATGCATTTTGCTTATCAAAGATAAGGTTTCTCCATGTCTTTTCATGACTTGATAGCTCATATCTATTTTAAGTTTTTAAAGACTTTATTTTTTAGAGCAATTTTAGATTCTCAGCAAAATTGAGAAGAAGGTACCTGCCCTCACACATGCATAGACTCTCTCATATTTGGCATCTCCCATGAGAGTGGTGCATTTGTCACAGTTGATGAACCTGCATGAGCACATTATTATCACCCAAAGTCCATAGTTTGACCTTAGTATTCACTCTTGGGTTTGTACGTTCTGTAGGTTTGGACAAATGTGTGATGACCTGTGTCTACCATTGTAGATAGATACTTATATATATCCACGACACTATACAGAATAGTTTTACTGTCCTAAAAATCCTCTGTACTCTGCCTATTCACCTCTCTCATCTCCAACCCCTGGCAATCACTGATCTTTTACTCTGTGTATCGTTCAGTGTTTTCCAGAATGGCATATAATTGGAATCACACAGCATGTAGCCTTTTTACATTGGCTTCTTTCACTTAGTAGTATTCATTTAAGGTTCCTCCACATACATGGGTGTTTTTTGTTGTTTTTAATTTTTTAAGTGTTGAATGATATTCTGTTGTCTGGATGTACTGCAGTTTATTCATTGACCTATCAAAGGATGTTTGGGTTGCTTCCAGCTTTTGGCAGTCATGAATAAGGTTGCTAGAAACATCTGTGTGCAGGTTTTTCTGTGGACATAAGTTTTCATCTCATTTGGGTGAATATTGAGGAACGTGATTGCTGGATTATGTGGTAAGAGTGTGTTTAGTTTTGTAAGAAACCACCAAACAGCTTTCCAAAGTGGTTGTATCATTTTGTATCCCTACTGGTAGTGAATGAGAATTCCTGTTGTTTCATTTTTTGCCGGCAGTAGTTGTTGTCAGTGTTCTGTATTTTGACCTTTCTAATAGATGTACAGTGATACCTTGTTTTAATGTGCATATCCCTGATGATATATGGTGGAATATCTTTTCATATGCCTATTTGCCATCTGTGTGTCTTTGCCAAAGTATCTGTTAAGGTTTATTTTTAAAAAATACTTATTTGGCTGCTTCAGGTGTTAGGTGTGGAGTGTGGGATCTTTGATCTTCACTGTGACAGGAGCAATCTTTAGTTACGGCACGCGGGATCTTACACTTGTGGCATGCAAAGTCCTTAGTTGCGGCTTGTGATGTTTAGTTCCTTGACCAGGGATTGAACGTAGCCCCCTGCATTGACAACCCTCTCGAGTATTCTTACCTGAAAAATTGCATGGACAGAGGAGCCTGGTGGGGTACAGTCCATAGGGTTGCAAAGAGTTGGACACAGCTGAGCACGCACCCCTGCATTGGGAGCTGGGAGTCTTAGCCAGTGGACCACCGGAGAAGTCGTACCTGTTAAGGTATTTTTCTTAATATTTTTTCCATTAGCTAGAATATTACTCATAGATTAGAGATGTCACCTATATTATATTGAAAGATTGAAGGCAAAAGGAGTAGGGCAGCAGAGGATGAGATGGTAATATAGCATCATTGACTCAAAGAACATGAATTTGAGCAATCTCTGGGAGATAGTGGACGACAGAGGAGCCTAACATGCTGCAGTCTATGGTTTCAAAAAGAGTCGGACACGACTTGGCAACTAAACAACAAATTGTAACTAAAAGCTAGAAAACTTTTCCTCAAGTTCCTTTGAGGGGATTTCTGAACTTTGTTACTTCCCTTATTCCTAGTGTTTGCAAACTTTAAATTTTAGCAAGAAAATAATAAATTTTTGCTTAGATTTGAAGACTTCTGAAATACATGTATCTTCAGTTGTTAGTTCAGTTGCTCAGTCGTGTCTGACTCTTTGCGACCCCATGAATCACAGCACGCCATAGAAAAACTTTTGTAACAGGTAGAAATGATTCGTCTCAGTTCTGTTGGACGAATTACTTGTATATAAGTTTAATATTTGGGAATTTTTCTGTTTTATGTGGTGTAGTTTTGTGATCTTACAATTTAGATCTTTGTTCAGGAACTGGGGAACTAGTTTGGTCCAAAACAGTGAAAGCACATGCAAACTACAAATGGAAAATGAGTAATAGATTGTGATAAGACTGATCTGTAGGATCAACAGAATCAGTATTTTCAACTGTGAGTCAACTAAAGGTTAGTTTTCCTCCAATCCAAGTTTTAATATTTTTGTATTTTTGTGTTTTCTCTTCTTGCCTACTTTAGTGCATCATTATTTTCAAAGGAAATAATCTTTTTCAAGGGTGATAAAATGCATCAGACATTTTAATGATATGTCTGGTATATATCTGAGTGAGCTATGTGTATTTTCAGATGAGTATGGGATCACTCTTGTCTATTTAATGGCAGTCATTTTAACTACCACCACATTCTCCCATTTTCTTTACACTTTAATAGTAAATGATTTACTATGATTTAAAATACAGTTATCAAATTTTTATAAAAATCTACCTTTTTAGGTGCTTTAAATAGGAAAGATTTAGGTGTTGTATAAATTTTTCCTCAATTATCTCAGTCTCCCAAAGACATTATTGTTCATTTTTTAATTCTCTTGTTTTACTTCAAGAGTATATACACTCTGTTAATATTGATTGGCTGAATGTGTTAAGTGTTCAGAGTAAACTCATTAATTCTTTATTTTCATGAAGTTGATCTTTTAAGAATAACTTGGATTTTCAGACATTGGCATGTTGAATAGACTTAGGAAATAGAGATTGGGATTATACTAGAATTTACCTTGTTTGTTTTTGTCTTATATTTGTATAGTAACTTGTTTTACTTTAGACTACATACCTTATGGTTTACTCCATGTTATACTCTCTAGTTTAGAAAACTCTAAAGGAAAAAGTAGGACATATTTTGAATCCTAGAATGTTACTTTGTAGAAATATTTACTTGTCATGATGATAATCTGATGTTTTTTCTGAATCTTTATGGTTACAGTCAGTGATGATAACTCTCTTCCGATGTATACAATGTAGATTCACTGTGAAAAACAGAGACTGCATGGGAAATATAAAATATTAATACTTGGGACTCCTAAGAAAAGCTCAGTTTGTGTGTGCAGTTTTTCCAGAGGGTGCCCTTTTTGTTTGGGTCACCTTTGAAAAAGCTTCACAGATACTACTGAAGGAATTGTAATTGAGAACTAGTTTCTGAAGAAGTATTATTACTTGCTCACTTCTGTTGTCTTGGGATACCCTGAAGATGAAGTATGGTGGACAAATGAAATAAAGTGAATAAACTGTGGAATGTTAGTCAAGATGGAATATGAGTCAAGAATTAAGATGTAATGTGTGTGTGTATATATATATTTTAAGGAAAGTGATAATAATAGTGCTGCTGCTGCTGCTAAGTCGCTTCAGTCGTGTCCGACTCTGTGCGACCCCATAGACGGCAGCCCACCAGGCTCCCCTGTCCCTGGGATTCTCCAGGCAAGAACACTGGAGTGGGTTGCCATTTCCTTCTCCAATGATAATAATTGTGACAACCTATCATTTCAAAAATATCACCATACTATACATATATATATATATATATATATATATATATTATGGAGAAGGCAGTGGCACCCCACTCCAGTACTCTTGCCTGGAAAATACAATGGACGGAGGAGCCTGGTGGGCTGCAGTCCATGGGGTCACTAAGAGTCGGACACGACTGAGCGACTTCCCTTTCACTTTTCACTTTCATGCATTGGAGAAGGAAATGGCAACCCACTTCAGTGTTCTTGCCTGGAGAATCCCAGGGATGGGGAGCCTGGTGGGCCCCCGTCTATGGGGTTCATA
This sequence comes from Bubalus bubalis, assembly GCF_019923935.1. Taxonomy (NCBI): domain Eukaryota; kingdom Metazoa; phylum Chordata; class Mammalia; order Artiodactyla; family Bovidae; genus Bubalus; species Bubalus bubalis. Next base: position 117,146,749 of record NC_059157.1, on the reverse strand, counting down.
GAGTTGGACATGACTGAAGCAACTTAGCAGCAGCAGTAGCAGCAGCATACATACGTTAACAAATATGTCAGTACTTTTGCTTATGGTTTTAGTTAGCCAAGTATGATAACTAATCTCTTTCTAAATTGGGTCTTATCTGACAATATTAGTTCTCCTGACCCAAGTAAGAAGCAAAGAACTAAATAGCTGAAATAGATGTTATCAGTTGAGTTCAGTCGCTTAGTTGTGTCCAACTCCTTGCGACCCCATGAACCGCAGCACGCCAGGCCTCCCTGTCCATCACAACCTACTAGAGTTTACCCAAACTCATGTCCGTCGAGTTGGTGATGCCATCCAACCATCTCATCCTCTGTCGTCCCCTTTTCCTCTTTCCCTCAATCCTTCCCAACATCAGGGTCTTTTCAAATGAGTCAGCTCTTCGCATCAGGTGGCCAAAGTATTGGAGTTTCAGCTTCAACATCAGTCCTTTCAATGAACACCCAGGACTGATCTCCTTTAGAATGGACTGGTTGGATCTCCTTGCAGTCCAAGGGACTCTCAAGAGTCTTCTCCAACACCACACTTCAAAAGCATCAATTCCTCTGTGCTCAGCTTTCTTTATAGTCTAACTCTCACATCCATACATGACTACTGGAAAAACCATAGCCTTGACTAGACGGATCTTTGTTGGCAAAGTAATGTCTCTGCTTTTTAATACGCTGTCTAGGTTGGTCATAACTTTCCTTCCAAGGAGTAAGCGTCTTTTAATTTCATGGCTGCGGTCACCATCTGCAGTGATTTTGGAGCCCCCCCAAATAAGGTCAGCCACTGTTTCCACTGTTTCCCCATCTATTTGCCATGAAGTGATAGGACCGGATGCCATGATCTTAGTTTTCTGAATGTTGTGCTTTAAGCCAACTTTTTCACTCTCCTCTTTCACTTTCATCAAGAGGCTTTTGAGTTCCTCTTCACTTTCTGCCATAAGGGTGGTGTCATCTGCATATCTGAGGTTATTGATACTTCTCCCAACAGTCTTGATTCCAGCTTGTGCTTCATCCAGCTCTGCGTTTCTCATGATGTACTCTGCATATAAGTTAAATAAGCAGGGTGACAATACACAACCTTGACGTACTCTTTTTCCTATTTGGAACCAGTCTGTGGTTCCATGTCCAGTTCTAACTGTTGATTCCTGACCTTCATACAGATTTCTCAAGAGGCAGGTCAGGTGGTCTGGTATTCCCATCTCTTGAAGAATTTTCCACAGTTTATTGTGATCCACACAGTCAAAGGCTTTGGCATAGTCAATAAAGCAGAAATAGATGTTTTTCTGGAACTCTCTTGCTTTTTCCATGATCCAGCGGATGTTGGCAATTTCATCTCTGGTTCCTCTGCCTTTGCTAAAACCAGCTTGAACATCTGGAAGTTCACTGTTCATGTATTGCTGAAGCCCGGCTTGGAGAATTTTGAGCATTACTTTACTAGCGTGTGAGATGAGTGCAATTGTGCGGTAGTTTGAGCATTCTTTGGCATTGTCTTTCTTAGGGATTGGAGTGAAAACTGACCTTTTCCAGTCCTAGGGCCACTACTGAGTTTTCCAAATTTGCTGACATATTGAGTGCAGCACTTTCACAGCATCATCTTTTAGGATTTGAAATAGCTCAACTGGAATTCCATCACCTCCACTAGCTTTGTTCGTAGTGATACTCCTAAGGCCCGCATATTATATCCCATATACTTTATTCATTTAAACTCCCCTAGAATCTCATTCAACTTATTTTTTATTGCAATAAAGTATTACATATATGTCACATAAAATTTATCATTTTTAAGTGTGCAGTTCAGTGACATTGAGTAATTTCACACTGTTCTGTTGCTATCGCCACTATCCATGTCTGGAATGTTTTCACTATCTCAAATTGAATTTCCTTTTTTAAAAATAAGTTATTTATTTATTTATGGCTGTCCTGGATCTTCATCACTTTGCTGGGCTTTCTCTCATTGCAGTGAGCAGGGGCTACATTTTGTTGTGGTGCACGGGCTTCTCATTGCAGTGGCTTCTCCTGTTGCAGAGCATGGGCTTTAAGGCATGCAGGCCTCAGTAGTTGCAGCACACGAGCTCATTAGTTGTGGATCTCAGGCCCTGGAGTGCTGACTCAGTAGTTGTGGTGCATAGGCTGAGTTGTCTTGCGGCATGTGGAATCTTGAATTGGTGTCCCCTGCATTGGCAAGTAAATTCTTAACCACTGGACCACCAGAGAAGTCCCAAATTGAATTTCTTTACCTATTAAACAGTAACTCCACATTCTTTTCTTATCCCAGTCTGTGGGAATAAATTTTCTTTCTATCTCTATGTATTTGACTATTCTGGGTTCCTCATAGAAGTGCAATTATACAATATTTGTCCTTTTGTGTTTGACTTACCCTACTTAGCATCATATCTCTTCAAGATTCATTTATCTATGTGGTAGATTTAATCAGAATTTTATTCCTCTTAAATGGTGAATAATAATACATTGTTTTTATATACCACATTTCATTTATTAACCATTCATCTGTTGATCAACAGGTTGTCTTCACCTTTTGGTTATTGTTAATAATGCTGCTGTGAACATGGGTATATAAATATTTGTTTGAGTCCTTACTTTCAGTTCTTTTGGGTATACCCATAAGTGGAATTGCTGGATCAGATGATGATTCTGTGTTTTAATATTTTGAGAAACCACCATATACATTCCACAGTGTAAATGGAAAACATACACTGTTTTCTATAGTGACTGCATTATTTATATTCCCACCAACAGTGACTATTTTGTTAATAATAGCCATCCTGATGGATGTTTACTCAGCTTGTATTTTCTTTCTTTTTTTTTTTAATTTTATTTTATTTTTAAACTTTACATAATTGTATTAGTTTTGCCAAACATCAAAATGAATCTGCCACAGGTATACATGTGTTCCCCATCCTGAACCCTCCTCCCTCTCCCTCCCCATACCATCCCTCTGGGTCGTCCCAGTGCACCAGCCTCAAGCATCCAGTATCGTGCATCGCACCTGGACTGGCAACTCGTTTCATACATGATATTTTACATGTTTCAATGCCATTCTCCCAAATCTTCCCACCCTCTCCCTCTCCCACAGAGTCCATAAGACTGTTCTATACATCAGTGTCTCTTTTGCTGTCTCATACGCAAGGTTACTGTTACCATCTTTCTAAATTCCATATATATGCGTTAGTATACTGTATTGGTGTTTTTCTTTCTGACTTACTTCACTCTGTATAATAGGCTCCAGTTTCATCCACCTCATTAGAACGGATTCAAATGTATTCTTTTAATGGCTGAGTAATACTCCATTGTGTATATGTACCATAGCTTTCTTATCCATTCATCTGCTGATGGACATCTAGGTTGCTTCCATGTCCTGGCTATTATAAACAGTTCAGCTTGTATTTTCTTACGTGTGTTATAGCCAACAATCTGGATATTTGGTTCTCTAATGCATAGGAGCTCAGATTCAGCAAATTAGGACTGTTTGATAGCTTAATGTAAGACCTAGAAATGAGGCATTTCGATTTGTAAAAGCAAGTTGCAAGTGAACTTTTGAAAAATTCATGTAGGAGACTCTTTATTCCTTGACCATTAAATGTTTACTCTGAGTTATATTATGGGCTTCCCAGGTGGCACCAGTGGTACAGAATCTGCCTGCCAGTGCAGGAGACATAAGAGACACAGGTTTGATGCCTGAATCGGGAAGATCCCCTGGAGTAGGAAATGGCAGCCCACTCCAGTATTCTTGCCTGGGAGAGTTCCATGGGCAGAGGAGCCTGCTGGGCTATAGTCCATGGGGCCACAAAGTGACTGAGCATACACAGAACACTGAATTATATAATTAGTCTAGATTTCTGTTGTCCTATACTGTAGCCACTAGCCACTTGTGGGTATTTCACTTCAGTTCAGTTGCTCAGTCGTGTCCAACTCTGTGACCCCATGAATTGCAGCATGCGAGGCCTCCCTGTCCATCACCAACTCCTGGAGTTTACCCAAACTCAAGTCCATCAAGTCGGTGATGCCATCCAGCCATCTCATCCTCTGCCATCCCCTTCTTCTCCTGCCCCCAATCCCTCCCAGCATTAGGGTCTTCTCCAGTGAGTCAACTCTTCACATGAGGTGGCCAAAGTATTGGAGTTTCAGCTTTAGCATCAGTCCTTCCAGTGAACCCCCAGGACTGATCTCCTTTAGGATGGACTAGTTGGATCTCCTTGTGGTCCAAGGGACTCTCAAGAGTCTTCTCCAACACCACAGTTCAAAAACATCAAAAGCATCAATTCTTCAGCGCTCAGCTTTCTTCACAGTCCAACTCTCACATCCATACATGACCACTGGAAGAACCATAGCCTTGACTAGACGGACTTTTGTTGGCAAAGTAATGTCTCTGCTTGTTAATATGCTATCTAGGTTGGTCATAACTTTCCTTCCAAGGAGTAAGTGGGTATTTAATTAAACCTAAATAAATAAATTCAGTTCCTCAGTCACACTAATCACATTTTAAATGCCCAAGAGCTGTATGTAGCGAGTGGCTACCATATTGGGTAGTAAGCTATAGAACATTTATCATTGCAGAAAGTTATTTTGGACAGAACTGGTCTAAAATTTTAAAAGATTTTATTAAAGGGCAGTATATCAGTATTTCTGTTAATTATAGAATAAAAGGTCACATAGAAATTTAAAATTTGAAACTTCATTTACAGTATTGGAAAATACAAAAATTTTATGTAGTGACTTGGGTTGTTTATCTTGAGATTGGTAACTGACCAATTGCTCAACACTTATTTAGTGCTCTTAGGAGGCATAATACTATGCTAAGAGCTTTTTGTTTGTTTTGTTTTTGTGTAGGGGGTTGGAAATCTTTCTCTAGATAGGCAGGTAGATCTACAAGCATTTGTCTTCTACATATATAAAATATCTCTTACGTATATGGAAATATATGTTCTGCTACCTAAGTATATACATACTCTTGCACACATGTATGTCTTATACAAAGAAGTTTTTCTCTAATATATTCTGGAAAATAGTCTGTATTTAACTTTCCCTAATTATTGTCACAATGTCTTTTATAGTTCACCCTCTCCAACCTTCCCCAAACACACATACACACCAGTTAAGGCTTTAACATTACAGTTAGTTCCTGTGTCTTTTTTATTTCCTTTATACAGAAAAATCCTTACTTTTAAACAATTTATTTTCCCTTTCATGACATTGAAAGATACCAGGCCAGTGTCTTGTAGAATGTCTTCCTCTGAATCAGTTTTGTTCTTTGCTTTTCTGATATCATTTAACATGTTCCTCTGTCCCTTGTATTTTCTTTGAACTAGAAGTTGGTTCTAGAGACTTGATTTGGATTCAGGTTAAGCAATTTTTGTTTGATAAGAATCTTTTTTAGCTAACTCTCTGAATTTGAGGTTTGACTCTTCCATGATGCTTATGTGAACAGTTGACATAGTGATTCATGGTTCATAAAATGCTTTTGCATACAGTTTTCCATAGTAATATTAACATCTTGTGAAATAGGTTGATATTATCCTCACTGTCAGACTTTAGTTTTTATTAACCTTTTACCTAGAAAGTTCTACAGTTCCATTGGTTATCAAAACTATAAAGGGAGTTACTTTGTTTCTGCTGTCTTCTGATGTTTTTTAAAGGAGATACTAATGTTTTCATCATGTTGAGAAACAAATAAAATTATCCTTTCTAAATGTTATTTCTGGACTTCTCTGGTGGCTCAGTGGTAAAGAATCCACCTGCCAATGCAAGAGATGCAGGTTTGATCCCTGGGGCGGGAAGATCCACTGGAGAAGGAAATGGCAACTCACTCCAGTATTCCTGCATGGGAAATCCCTGGCAAGAGGAGCCTGGAAAGCTACAGTCCATGGGGTTGCAAAAGAGTCGGACACCGCTTAGCAAATTTACAGTTATTGTCTTTGGTTCTATACAAGATAATACCCCATCTTTGCTGTTAAATAATAATTTCCCTCCTTTAAAAAATATCAACTCAAAATTATACCAGAAGATAAAAAACTAGTAGTGGTATACTTAAACATTATATAACTACCATTCAGAGTTTCTGAGCAGCATAACCAATGTTAATATACTAAATTCATGTAATTCCAGTTGATAACAGAGTAACTTAATCTTCCAAATTATTCTGTGCTTCTATAAGTACATTTATCGTTTCTATTAGTGTTTTGCCATACTTTTAACTGATTGTTTCTAAAATAACAAAATATTTTAACTTACTATTTTTAACTATTTGAATGTGAGGGTATCTAAAAATATTTCATAATTCTTTGATTTTTGTATTAAATATTATTATTTTTTTGTCTTAACTTTGGTTACTAGGGCAGTTTAAACCACTTGAGTGGTTTATGTTCCAAACCTGGATATTGGTGATACGAATTTATAAAATATCAGTAATGACTTATTTCTGCAGAATTCAAAATAATGATGTTAACTTCTATCTTTAGGAGCTGTGTGTGTGCCAGTGTGCACTTTACATGCAGTACATGAATCCTTGTAACAATTCACAGTAATAAGAGGCAAGTAACTTGCCTATACAGGCAATAAGAGGTTAAGTAACTTGCCTATACAGGTGATAGTAGGGTGATGAAATAGGGATTTGAACTCAGCACTGACTATGAGGTATAAAAAGCCTGTGAGTTTTACACTGTGCCCTGCAGGTTCTGATACAACTGTGATGAAATAAAATACTCACTGTTTAAGTACATTATAAGATTGGATTTATTTTACTAATTTGAGTAAAAGTTTTGCTTTTGAGTTATATTGTTTTAGCAATGCATAGTTTAATTAGAAAATGCAAATTACTTTTGAATTTTTCTTTTCCTTTCCTCACCTCTAGATATTCAAGAATTTTATGAAGTGACCTTACTGGATAATCCAAAATGTATAGATCATTCAAAGCAGTCTGAACCAATACAGCCTGTAAATACTTGGGAAATTTCCAGCCTTCCAAGCACTACTGTGACTTCAGAAACACTGCCAAGCAGCCTTAGCCCTAGTGTAGAGGTAAGATAAAAAAATTTTCCTTAAGTTGTTTTTAGTGATCAATTACTTAGGGCTCCTAAGTTTTTTCATTTCATTAAAATGGATATTTTGTGGGAGTATCATTTATAATGGTATGAAAAAGATGGGATTAAAAATATTTTTGAAGAAAAAGCTCAATTTCTGATACTCCTGTCTTAAAATGTAAATGGTTCAAAGTATGAAATACTTGACTGTTAAAGTATTACTTTAGTCTTATTAGTATTGCTTTAGCCTTGTTAGTCCTAGTAGTACTTAAAGTCTTTAGACTGTTAAAGAATACTCTGCATGGTAAACATCAGCGCAGCTCCTTTCTGGGATAATTGGATAGAAACTACTCTACTTTGAAAAGATAGTTTTGCTCTGGTATTTTTTTTTCAGACAGCAGTTGTTAAATTTATCCCTAGGATTCTCTATTGGCTTGAAGGATTGCATTGTTAAATCTCACTAGAGACTGATCAATAACGTTTAAGGACAGCATTGGTTTCTCTATTGTTTTTGAAGTTAAAAATTATATTTCTTTGAGTTTTCATAACTATTTTAGTAATGTTCTTTTTTGTTGTGATCTTTTATTGCTGGTGGAGTTATATATGGCATAACAGAGATGTGAAGCATTTTGTAATGAGGATTCTGTCTGAGGCACATTAGTCATTTGAAGGTGGTTGACTGACTGACTTTGATTCTAGTATCTTCTAATTACTGCTGGAGAAGTGCCTGGAAAATTGAATCAGGGAAAAGCATTGGTAGGCAGCAACCACACAGCCCTTTGTTAATGAAACAGAGAAATTCTCAGTTTCCTCTTATATGAGATAACATAGAACTACAGAATTTTAAAGCCAGAAGAATCAGAGAACATCTCATCCCCAACCCACCCCCCTTCATCTTAAAGATGAAGAAATTGCGACAAAAATGAATAACTTGACCCAGTTTATTTGGCTAATTTGGGTAAGTCTACCTTCTGATTTTAGACAACATAATACCCATTTCACAGTTCTCTTTACGAACTGTAGTATGTCCTTATATTTTCTCTTTGGTTAGAAATTCTAGTGTTATATTACCAGTGTGTCCTTATTTTCCTATTTTATTGTTTTTGTCATTTTCTCTTAGATAATTTCAGTTTCTGTTCCCTGTATTAGATATATCATTTGTACTTACATTAGTCCATTTCAGACTTCCCTGGTGGCTTAGATGGTAGAGCGTCTGTCTACAATGTGAGAGACCGGGTTCGATCCCTGGGTTGGGAAGATTCCCTGGAGAAGGAAATGGCAACCCACTCCAGTACTCTTGTCTTGAAAATCCGATGGACAGAGGAGCTTGGTGCAGGCTACTGTCCATGGGGTCGCAAAGAGTCGGGCACGACTGAGCAACTTCTAGTCCATTTCAGATAGATGTTTAAAATGTTAATCAGTAATACAGTTTCTGTTTCACATTTATTGTATACAGAATTTTAAGAACCATGTGAAATTTTAAGAGAATTGGCTTCTTATTTAATAACTTTATTTTTCTACTGTCTCATTTATGGTGTTGAGCTATAATTATAAAGCATAGAGTTCTTGAAGTTGATTTGTCTAATTTTGTAGGAGACTGTGTAGATTATGGCTGGCTCAGTGTAACCAGTAAAAGTAAATGTTCATTAAGGTTAAATAAATGGACAGTTCTGCATGCTGGAAGTTAATTTCCATATAGATTTTAGTCTGAAAGATCAACTATGCATTGAATTCCATTAAGAATAGTATTGGAAACATTTTAACTTTTATAAAATTGTGAGGCACTGGTACCTAGAACGCTTTTTGCATTGCTGGTTTCTGCATCTCCTGAAAGGTGTATTACGGACATAGTAAAGGTATCTAAAATGAATAGGAAAATAATACCCTTCAGACTGCAAATATCAGATCTTATTAATTAGGAATGTAGAGGAGAAGGAAATATGGTTACAAAATGTTAAGTAGGGCTTGGCGCATGGAAAATGCTGTAGTGGTGTTTGAAATCTGTACCCATTCATGGGTGGACTAGTAAGGGGAAGTTGAGATATGTCCATCAAGTCCTAGCTTTGATCGACAAAGAGAAAAATCGGTGAGCTGAGGTCAGTTGAAGGCAAGTACTCTTTTGCAGAGAGGACAGAATACCTGAAGATGTTAATCTGAAAATGCAAATAGTTTTGAAATACACTGGTGGATGACAGTTATAAGACTTAAAAAATAATAAGCTTGGCATATTTGGAGATTTGATTTCTTTTCTTTTGAGGGAAAGAAGGAAAGGATGTTCCCGTGTTAGCCATCCATTTATGCTTCATTTGGACAGAAAACCTGCTTAAGTCACCTTTAACTTGATCTCTTATTTCAGTTCCTACTTCAGACTCTTAGGGGCACAGTGTTTGGGACTGAAAAGAGAGTTGGATCATTTAATTCACCTCACATGTTTTACCCAGTTGAAGAGAATCTGCTGACTTGAATTTAAACAAATGCAAACAAAAGTTTTTATTGGACTGTAACTTGAAAAAATGAAAATCATGAAAATATTTTGTCTTACACAATAACTTAGAGTATTTTTACACAGTGCCCAAATTTTTGGATTAAAAAATAAAATAGTCTTTTTCAGACAAAATGGTGTGCATCATGATCTTCTCTCTTTCACTTTGTGTTCACTTTTGCAGGACTATCTTAAAGAGTTACTTTTGCAAAAAGTATTTGAGATTGATCAATTTCCACCTGGGCTTGCCTCTCTTATTCTGTTAAGTAAAAATTTTTGTCTTGGAAAGCATCTATCCACTTTTCTTTCTTGCCCTTTTATTTTTTTAACCGTTGATAACTGATCTAACTCTTGCAAGATTCCCATTGTTAGTTAATATGTAGCCATGTGATTGTTTTTCTTCTATTTCTTCTGATATAATAAAATAAGAATTAATGCTATTTTTTAAAGTATTCATTAGTATCATAATATTAATTTAGTTAGTATTCCATTTAGTTGTAACTTTTTTGGCTTTGGTATATCTTTCTTTTACTTTGAACATATGCCTAGTAATACTGATTCATTTAATTAGTATTCCATTTAATTATAACTTTTTTTGGTTTTGGTATATCTTTCTTTACTTTGAACATATGCCTAGTGAGATGTTTGGAAATGTTTGTGTAATATTAATGATTGTGCGTGATGGGGATATTTTTTCTTAGTACTTTTCTGTTACTTTCTAAAAATAATGAGCATGTGTCATTTTTATAAAAACAAATCCATTCTAAAATAAGAGCAGTTACTTTTAGAGATTGTAAGGAGAAGAATATTTGAAAGGAAGCAAAATGCAAGAGTAGGAGAAACTGCCTGATTTAAAGAGAAATTCCAACAGAGGGGGCATGCACATTCTTTTTGTCCGCTCAAACAGGATGCCATAGACTGAGTAGCTTATCAATAACACAGATTTATTTCTTACAGTTCTGGAGAATGGGAAGTCCAAGATCAGATCACTAATAGATTCACTGTGTAGTGAGATCTCACTTTCTGGTTCATCAGTGACCATTTTCTTGCTGTGTCCTCATCACCGGAGAAGGTGTGAAGAAGCTCTCTGAGATTTCTTTTGTACCAGCACTAAAGCCATTCACAAAATCTCTACTCGAGACATAATCACTTCCCAAGGCCCCATTTGTTAATACTGTCACATTTGGGGTTAGAATTTCAACCTGTGAATTTGGAGAAGGATACATTTAGTCTATGGTAATCCTGTTCGTGATGATACAGTACATTTCAAATGGATCAAAGATTCAAAGGTTTAAAAAAAAACCCATAAAAATAAACTTTTAAATCATTTTTGGATAGAGTGAAAGTTTTTCTAAACATGACAACAAAGAAAATCTTGAAAAATTCAAAGAAAAGGTTACTGACTGTAGAATTGTAGAATTTCTTTATGGACTTTACAGAGTTTGATTGTTTGAACTTTGATTGTAGAATTTCTCTATCTTGAAAGATACAATGAAGAAATAAGAAATGATACGCTGGGAAGAAATTCCATCACATATAAAAAAAGGAATGAATTTCTAACCCTTTTAACTCAGGAAACCTCTTATAGGTCAGTAAGAAGAAAAAGGCCAAATTCAATAGGAAAGTGGCCAAAGGATAGGAATGGGCAGTTTGGAGGGAAAGAAATATAAATGGACCAATAAACCTATGAAGAGATGGTTAATGTAACTTAAAAAAAATGAACAGAATATTTTTCACTAACTTGACTCAAAGATTCAATATGAGGAAACAGAAACTCTTATACTGTTGGTAGGAGAATACTGTGTATAACAATTTTTAAAGATAGCTTGACAGTAAATATTCATATCCTTTGATCCAGTATATGTCATGGATGGACTCTCACAAACTGTTAATATATACATATATTACGAGTAATATTACAATATTACTCGTAAAATTAGTAAAAAACAAAGCAATCTAAATGATTATTAGTAAGAAAATGGATAAACATGTTATTGTACAGCCACTTAATGCAATATAAAGTAGCAGGCATAAAAATACAAGTCTCTATATCTCCTATATGTTATTAAATGATTGAAAGCAGGTTGCAGATCGAAAAGTATAGTGTGACTCTGTGATAAAAGAGAGTTAATTTAGGTAGATTAAAAAGAAATTCTTTATGATTATACAGTAGAGGTGACGAATAGATTCAAGGGATTAAATCTGGTAGAGTCCCTGAAGAATTATGGACAAAAGTTTGTAACACTGTACAAGAAACAGTAACCATAAGCAAAGTGGTTGTCTGAGGAGGCTTTACAAATAGCTGAGGATAGAAGGGAAGTGAAAAGCAAGGCAGAAACGGAAAGATAGATTCAACTGAATGCAGGGCTCTAGAGACTAGCAAGGAGAGATAAGGCCTTCTTCTTTGAACAGTGCAGAGATAAGGCCTTCTTCTTTGAACAGTGCAAAATAGAGGGAAACAATAGAATAGGAAAGATTAGAGCTCTCTTCAAGAAAATCGGAGATATCAAGGAAACATTTCATGCAAAGATGGGCACGGTAAAGGACAGAAATGATAAGGACCCAACAGAAGCAGAAGAGATTAGAACAGGTGGGAAGAATACCCAGAATTATACAGAAAAGGTCTTAATGACCAGGATAACCATGATGGTGTGGTTATTCACCTAGAGCCTAGATATCCTGGAGTGTGAAGTCAAGTGGGCCTTAGGAAGCATCACTACAAGCAAAGCTAGTGTAGCTGATGGAATTCCAGCTGAGCTGTTTCAAATCCTAAAAGATGATGCTGTGAAAGTGCTACACTCAGTATGCCAGCAAATTTGGAAAAGTCCGCAATGGCCACAGGACTAGAAAAGGTCAGTTTTCATTCCAATCCCAAAGAAGGACAACGCCAAAGAATGTTCAGACTACCGTACAATTGCACTCATTTCACATGCTAGCAAGATAATGCTCAAAATCCTTCAAGCTAGACTTCAACAGTATGAAAACCAAGAACTTCCAGATACAGCTGAGTTTAGAAAAGGCAGAGGAACCAAAGATCAAATTGCCAGTGTACATTGGATCATAGAAAAAGCGAAAGAATTTCAGAAAAACATCTCTGCTTCATTGACTATGCTAAAGCCTTTGTGTGGATCACAACAAACTGGATAATTCTTCAAGAGATGGGAATACCATACCACCTTACCTGCCTCCTGCAAAACCTGTGTGCAGGTCAAGAAGCAGCAGTTAGGACTGGACATGGAACAACAGACTGATCCAAAATTGGGAAAAAGAGTACATGAAGGAATGTTGTCATCCTGCTTATTTAACTTATATGCAGAGTACATGCGAAATGCAGGGCTGGATGAATCACAAGCTGGAATCAGGATTGCCAGGTGAAATAACAGTCTCATGTATGCAGATGATACTACTCTAATGGCAGAAGGTGAAGAGGAACTAGAGCTGCTTGATGAGGGTGAAATAGGAGAGAGAAAAAGCTGGCTTAAAACTCAGCATTCAAAAAACTAAGATCTTGGCCTCTGATCCCATCACTTCATGGCAAATAGAAGGGAAAAAAGTTAGAAAGTGACAGTGACTGCAGCCATGAAATTAACAGATGCTTGCTTCTTAGAAGAAAAGCTATGACAAAACTAGACTGCATATTAAAAAGCAGAGACATCACTTTGCCAACAGAGGTTCATATAGTCAAAACTAGGGTTTTTGTCATGTACGGATGTGAGAGTTGGACCATAAAGTCCAACCGCTGAAGATTTGATGTTTTCGAACTGTGCTGGTGGTGAAGACTCTTGAGAGTCCCTTGGACTGCAAAGAGATCAGATCAGTCAATTCTAAAGAAAATCAACCCTGAATATTCATTGGAAGGACTGATGCTAAAGCTCTAATACTTTGGCCACCTGATGTGAAGAGCTGACTTCTTGGAAAAGATCCTGATGCTGGAAAAGATTAAAGGCTGGAGGAGCAGAGGGCAGCAGAGGATGAGGTAGTTAGATAGCATCACTGACTCAATGGACATGAATTTGAGCAAACTGTGGAAAATTCTGAAAGAGATGGGAATACCAGACCACCTGACTTGCCTCTTGAGAAACCTATATGCAGGTCAAGAAGCAACAGTTAGAACTGGAGATGGAACAACAGACTGGTTCCAGATAGGAAAAGGAGTATGTCAAGGTTGTATATTGTCACCCTGCTTATTTAACATATATGTAGAGTACATCATGAGAAACGCTGAGCTGGAAGAAGCACAAGCTGGGATCAAGATTGCCGGGAGAAATATCAATAACCTCAGATATGCAGATGACACCATCCTTATGGCAGAAAGTGAAGAGGAACTCAAAAGCCTCTTGATGAAAGTGAAAGAGGAGAGTGAAAAAGTTGGCTTAAAGCTCAACATTCAGAAAACGAAGATCATGGCATCTGGTCCTATCACTTCATGGCAAATAGATGGGGAAACAGTGGCTGACTTTATTTTTCTGGGCTCCAAAATCACTGGGGATGATGATTGCAGCCATGAAATTAGAAGACGCTTACTGCTTGGAAGGAAAGTTGTGAGCAACCTAGACCGCATATTTAAAAGCAGAGACATTACTTTGCCAACAAAGGTCCGTCTAGTCAAGGCTATGGTTTTTCCAGTAGTCATGTATGGATGTAAGAGCTGAGCACTGAAGAATTGATGCTTTTGAACTGTGGTATTGAGGAAGACTCTTGAGAGTCCCTTGGACTGCAAGGAGATCCAACCAGTCCATCCTAAAGGAGATCAGTCCTGGGTGTTCATTGGAGGGACTGATGCTAAAGCTGAAACTCCAATACTTTGGCCACCTGATGCAGAGAGGTGACTCATTTGAAAAGACCCTGATGCTGCGAAGGATTGAGGGCAGGAGGAGAAGGGGATAACAGAGGATGAGATGGTTGGATGGCATCACCGACACAATGGACATGGGTTTGGGTGGGCTCCGGGAGTTGGTGATGGACAGGGAGGCCTGGTGTGCTGCTGTTCATGGTGTTGCAAAGAGTCAGACATGACTGAGTGACAGATCTGAACTGAACTGGGAGATAGTGGAGGACAGGGAAGCCTGATGTGCTGTAGTCTATGGGGTCACAAAGAGTCAAACATGACTTAGCAACTGAACAACAATAGAGCAAAAATAATACACAGGGAATCCACTTTCAGTAACGTAGTCTTGTTTTCAGTTGTCTCTGCTGTCTCTCGGTCCCCCTTTTCAGCCCTTGTGAGTTCATTTTTATGGGAGCAAAATTACCTGACTCAGTGGTATAGGGAGGATATCTCTTTTCCCTTTCTGTTTGACCTTGTATTTAATGCTGTAAAATAATCCACCTGCTTTAATTTGAGTTAGGAGATAGTAGAGTTAAAGCATATATTCAGTCTACCAGGTTTAATCTGAAGTCTTCTAAACAGTAACTTTATATGTTTATGGAAGTACTGTGTAATATTCATACATAAAGTTCCACAAATTATAAATGTATAGCTTGATGAAAGGAGAAGGCAGTGGCACCCCACTCCAGTACTCTTGCCTGGAAAAGTCCCATGGACGTAGGAGCCTGGTGGGCTGCAGTCCATGGGGTCGCAAAGAGTTGGACACGACTGAACGACTTCACTTTCACTTTTCACCCTCATGCATTGGAGAAGGAAATGGCAACCCACTCTCTTGCTTGGAGAATCCCAGGGACAGAGGAGCCTGGTAGGCTGCCAACTCTGGGGTTGCACAGAGTCAGACATGACTGAAGCAACTTAGCAGTAGCAGCAGCAGCTTGATGAATTACTGCGTTATGAATACATCAGGTCGGGGAAAAAATGGAATGACTGCTAATGGGTTCTGGAATTAGACAGTGATAATGGTTGCAAAACTCCATGAATATACGAAAAACCACTGAATTGTGCACTTTAGAATTTGGTGAATTTTATAGTATATCCTTTATATTTAAATTTAAAAAAAGAAATATACCAGTACCCCCAAATCTCCCTCTCACCTTTTTTGTTCACCAGCTACTCCCCTTTTCTCAAAGGGCTATCTTAATTTCCAACACCATAGATCAGTTTTGCCTCTTTTAAAAGTATATATTAAGTCATATAGTATGTACTCTAACTTCTTGTATCTAGCTTTTTTTCAGGTGTGAATTTCATTCATAATTTGAAGTTTTTCCTTTATTACTGCTGTTTAATATTCCATTTTATGATATAACCACACTGTATTTATCCATTCTGTTGATGATGAATATTTGACTTGTTCCTAGTTTTGGGTTAGTGCTGCTTTGAATATTCTTTTATGGTTATATCTGCCATAGCACAGTGTTTAACTTCTTAAAAATGACCATACTTTGCAAAGGTATGGTATAATAAATATCACAGGGCTTATATCACAATAAAAATCACAGGGCTTATATGTTTAGAAAATGGAGGACTCAAAACTTAAAGGTGCCACATATACCAAAGCTAAGGGCCTAATGAAAATGACAGCACAGTTTGCAAATGTTAAATGATTAAGAAATGCATAAATTACAATATATATGACATTTTACCATGAAAAAAAATCTTGCTTGATATGGGAGTGTGTGTCCTGGTTGAGGCTTGTTAGTTATTGTGAAGTGCTGGTGGGGAGATTGATCTGAAAGTAGAGAAGTTACACCACCAGTGTGACTCATAACATTCTAACTAAAGCCTGAAATATGAACATTTTATGTATTCCTATGTGTCTTTTTCCATCTGGGTTCACTTTTCTGTCCTTACCTAGTGTTTTCTCATAGATTGGATTGTGCATAAGCAAATGTGAAATTTGTACTTTGATCATATTGTTCCCTAATACATCAGTTGCATTGGAACAAATTTATATTTTTAGAATAACACAGCAGAACTGTGTGTATTTTTTGGGCACCTGTGTATGCATTTCTGTTGCTTATATACCCAATTGTGAAAATGATATGTTTAGGTTTAGTACATAATGGAAACAGTTTTGCAAAATGATTATACCTGTTTTTATTAATATAATTGCTACTAGTATGTGTAAGTTTCATTTTTCATGTAATGGTCAACACTTGTTATTAGTCTTTTTATTAATAATTTCATCCATTCTGGTAGGTGTGTACCGGTACTTCATAGTTGTATTTGCACTTCTTCATTAACAAGATTAACAAACACCTTTTCATATGTTTACTATTCATTTTGCTATCTTTTTTGAAGTGTTCAAGTTTTTAACAATTTTTCCTGAGTTATGTTTTCTGTCTTATTGATTTGTAGGAGGTCTCTATCTGGAATGATTCCTTTGTCAGGTATATGTATAATATGTATTTTTTTCCCCCCTCTCTGAAGCATTCTTTTTAATCTTTTAATTATCAAGTACAATCTTTTAATAATCAAGATTTCTTTTATATAGTTCAATTTATGCTTAATGCTTTTTGTGCCTTTTGAATTGTTTTCCAACTCTTAGGTCATAAAGATATTCTACTATATTATTTGTTAGAGGCTTTTATTTTGGTTTTCACATTTACATCTAATTTGTGCTGCAATTTGCAAAGTTTCACATGAATCAGCATTCCAGTATGTCTCATTCTTGCCACTCTAGTCTAAACCATCCTCATTTTTTGCCTAGATTCTTGGCCTGTCTGTATTCACACTTTACCTTTTTGAATTTATGACCATTTATTTACAGGATTATCTTTATAAAATGCAAATTATGTCATTACCTTTCATTAGATTTCCATTCCTCTCAGAATGAAGTAGAAAATCCCTCATGAGACTCAGAAATCCCAAATTGTTTGGCCACTGCCTGTTTCTCCACTCATCCTTTAGAATTCTTTTCTTCTTTTGTTACTGGTCATTTTATTTTGAATGTCAGTTCCTTTAGTCAACAGATACTGAGTACCTATTGTATATCATGCATTTATCTAGTAGGTTAGAAGGTGATAAGTGATAAGAAGAATGAAAGAGTAGGGGATTAAGAGGAACAGGGATGCCAGATTGTGTGTGTGGGAGATGCTCTGCAATTTTAAATAGGGTATTTATGATAGGCCTGATTGAGGTGATACTTGTGTAAAGAATTGGAAGTTAATCCAACTGTTTGAGGGATAACCAGTATAAAGACCAAGGCAAGAAGAAGGCTGGAATATATGAGAAATAGCAGTATGGCCAGTGGGGCTAGAGCAGAGTGAGTAAGAAGCAGTGGGAGATGAGGTCAGAGTGTAAGACAGGGGCACATCATGTGAAGCATTTGCAAAGTTTTGGAGCAGAGGAGTGGCATCGTTTAACCTAACCTTTAAAAGGGTCATCCAGGATGTTTTGTTGAAAATTCACTGTAGTAAGGGTAGAGCAGGAGATCTGTTAGGAATCTGTTTCAGTAATACAGTTAAGGATGGATATATGTGATAATGGAGTTGCTAAGTGACTGAATTATGAGATATTTTGTAAAATGAAAAGAATAGACCAACAAACATTCATGTAGAGTCAACATTTACTAATATTTTATAACATTTGCCTTTTCTCTGTATGTGTATTTGGGGAATCTATTTGAAAATCAGGCATAGACATCATGCCCTTACCTTGTAAAAACTTCATATATCTCCCAAAGTCAAACATTCTCCTGTGTAACCTTACAACTATTATCACACCTAAGAAAGTTAATAAATATTATTAAATTATCTCTCCAATCCACAATTGATTCTGATCTATCTTTTAGGACTTTTAAAAAGACAGTTAAGATTCATGTACTGAATTTAATCATTGTCAATTTTTATCTGAATTTCCTTGATAACAGAACTTGAGGCAGAGAGCTAATGCTTTATTAGGTACTTTATTTAGAGAGTTCATTCACTCCTAGGGAGCACAAGTAAGGGAAAAGGTGAATAATCTGGAAATAAGGAAAAACTAATAACAAGGATGCTTCCTGCCACTAAGTGTGACTGATTGCTGAATCTTGGGTATAGCATCTCTGAGAAGCCATAGAGAATTTATCTTCTGGCTTCTGGTGACCATCAGTTCTCCTGTACTTCAGAGTTGTGGATTTGTGGGTGCGGGGGATATGGTATTTGATTTTACAGGAAAGCTGCAAGTAAGAAGGTGAGAGGGTGAACTGTGTTGCCAGGGCGGCTCAGGATGAAAAGCAGATGTGGTCTGGGGGCAGGCAATGCAGTGAGTCAGGAGGGCACATACCAAACCTGGTACATTGTCTTTACTCGCTTAAAATCTAGAGGAATGGCCTCCCCATCTTTTTTAACCCCTTTAAATGACTTTTTGAAGAGACCATGCCAGTTGTCTTACAGTATAATACATAGTGTGTATTTGTTTAGCAATCTGTGTTTTCATGTTAAGTCATTTCAATAAGTCTTACATTTCTGATAACAGAAGTTAGATGTCAAGGTTGATTAGACTCATTTTTGGTAAGCAGACTTCATAATGATATATAGTACTTTAGATTGCATCACAGCAGGAAGCATACGATATCAGGTTGTTGCACTTGTGATGATTAAGTATGATTACTTAGAGGTGGTGACCTCCAGATCCTCCTTGTACAGTTATGATTTTCTTTTTGTAGTTATTAAGTATCTTTGGGGGTAGCAATTTAGCACCTTGTATTGAGTGAATATTTACCTTGATTTGCCCATTAATGATCTTTGCCTACATCACTTAATTCCATTAGAAGTTTCAAAATGTGTTGATTATCCTTTCTAATTTTATCATTCCATTTGTATTTATTAGTTGGTGTTCTTCTGTAAAAAGTACTTAACCCCATCAGCTAGGGTTGAAACTTTCTCCTAAAAAGATAGGGTAAAGCTTATATTTTCTTTTAATGACCAGTTTTTAGAGTAGTTTATGTGATGGTCCCCTGCAAAGGTGACTAAATAGCCCTACACCCACACTTTATTCTTGCTCTTCTGAATAAAATTATCACTATAAAAAGAAAACAAAACAACTATCACTATGGCCTGAAGGATGTTACTTATTTAGTGTTTACAGTCTATCTCAGTTATTCGGTTCAGTCAGTTCAGTTCAGTCACTCAGTCATGTCTGACTCTTTGCCACCCCATGGACTGCAGCATGCCAGGCCTCCCTGTCCATCACCAACTCCTGGAGTTCACTAAAACTCATGTTCATCGCATTGGTGATGCCATCCAGCCATCTTATCCTCTGTCGTCCTCTTCTCCTCCCTCCTTCAATCCCTCCCAGCATCAGAGTCTTTCCAGTGAGTCATCGCATCAACTGGCCAAAGTACTGGAGTTTCAGCTTCAGCATCAGTCCTTCCAATGAATATTCAGGACTGATTTCCTTTAGGATGGACTGGTTGGATCTCCTTGCAGTCCAAGGGACTCTCAAGAGTCTTCTCCAACACCACAGTTCAAAAGCATCAATTCTTCGGCGCTCAGCTTTCTTTATAGTCCAACTCTCACATCCATACATGACCACTGGAAAAACCATAGCTTTGACTAGATGGACCTTTGGTGGTAAAGCAGTGTTTTTGCTTTTTAATATGATGTCTAGGTTGGTCTTAGCTTTTCTTCCAAGGAGCAAGCCTCTTTTAATTTCATGGCTGCAGTCACTATCTGCAGTGATTTTGGAGCCCCCTAAAATAAAGTCTCTCACTGTTTCCATTGTTTCCCTATCTATTTGCCATGAAGTGATGGAACTGGATGCCATGATCTTAGTTTTCTGAATGTTGAGCTTTAAGCCAACTTTTTCACTCTCCTCTTTCACTTTCATCAAGAGGCTCTTTAGCTCTTCACTTTCTGCCATAAGGGTGGTGTCATCTGCATATCTGAGTTTATTGATATTTCTCCTGGCAATCTTGATTCCATCTTGTGCTTTCTCCAGCCCAGCGTTTCTCATGATGTACTCTGCATATAAGTTAAATAAGCAGAGTGACAGTATACTGCCTTGACGTACTCCTTTCCGGATTCGGAACCAGTCTGTTGTTCCATGTCCAGTTCTTGACCTGCATACAGATTTCAGCTATTACTCTTTGGATACTCAGATTACTCCAGATGTGGAGGATCTCTTGAAGGGATCCCTCCATGTCCTTTTGACATTCATACATTTGTCTTTGAGTATGTTCTTGCATGCTGGCACAGTTTTCCCAAGTTTATTTTGAATTTTCACTGCCCCAGAACTAGAATCAGTTGGAATAGTGACTTCTGTTTTTCTGTTCCTTCTGAATGCCTTTTCTTTGCAGTATTATCTTTGGTATGTAAGAGTAAAGAGGCAGGTGACAGAGCCTTATCTTTAGTCTTTTGCATCAGAATTAGTAATATAAAATTTGAGAAACATTACTGGTCTAAACATATTATAGTATTAATTTTTAAACTGGTACATTGTGTTCTTTCTTCCTTTCTTAAAAAAAATGTTCACATGTTCCATAGGAAAGCATTATAAAAATCTTATTTTCAACTTGTATAGTTTTAAAGGGCCCCTTCACGTACATTATTATATTTTGAGATGTTATAGGATTATGGATTCTTGCCTATTAGTAATCTCCTAATATATATGAGTTAAGTCAGATTTTGGTCTTTAGTACTTAGAGCTGATACTCACTTTAAAATTCAGCAAACTGTAATTCAGGGATGTTGTGACTGCCCAAACTTACAATATTATCATTTGGAAAAACTGAGATTAGAACTTAAAATTTCAGACTTTAAGGCAGATATTTTTCTCTGACTTAATTTAATAAACTTGCTTAGTAATTGGATTTGTTACCTAGACAATGAAAATGCCACACTATAATTAATAAAATAAGAGAAAAATTAGTAATTTGAATTTACAAGCTGGGTTTAGAAAAGGCAGAAGAACGAAATTGCCATCATCCACTGGATCATAGAAAAAGCAAGAGGATTACAGAAAAACATCTACTTCTGTTTCATTGACTACGTTAAAGCCTTTGACTATGTGGATCACAACAAACTATGGAAAATTCTTAGAGATGGGCGTACCAGACCACCTTCCCTGCCTCCTGCAAAACCTGTATGCAGGTCAAGAAGCTCCAGTTAGAACTGGACATGTAACAACAGACTGATTTAAAATTGGGAAAGTAGTATGTCAAAGCTGTATATTGTCACCCTGCTTGTTTAACTTCTGTGCATGCAAAATGTTGGGCTGGATGAAGCACAAGCTGAAATCAAGATTGCCAGGAGAAATACCAATAATGATACCACCCTTATGGTTGAAAGTGAAGAGGAACTAAAGAGCCTCTTGATGAAAATGAAAGAGGAGAGTGAAAAAGCTGGCTTAAAACTCAAACATTCAAAAAATGAAGATCATGGCATACAGTCTCATCACTTCATAGCAAATAGAAGGGGAAACAGTGACAGACCTTATTTTCTTGGGCTCCAAAATCACTGCAGTTGGTGACTGCAGCCATGAAATTAAAAGACACTTGCTCCTTGGAAAAAAAGCTATGACGAACCTAGACAGTGTTTTTAAAAGCAGAGACATTACTTTGCTAGCAAAGGTTTGTCTAATCAAAGCTATGGTTTTTCCAGTAGTCATGTATGGATGTGAGAGTTGGACCAGAAAGAAGGCTGAGCGTTGAAGAATTGATGCTTTTGAACTGTGGTGTTGGAGAAGACTCTTGAGAGTCCCTTGGACTGCAAGGAGATCCAACCAGTCCATCCTGAAGGAAATCAGTCCTGAATATTCATTGGAAGGACTGATGCTGAAGCTGAAACTTTAATACTTTGACCACCTGATGCAAAGAACAGACTCATTAGAAAAGACCCTGATGCTGGGCAAGATTGAAGGCAGGAGGAGAAAGGGATGACATAGGATGAGATGGTTATATGGCATCACCTATTCGATGGAGATGAGTTTGAGTAGGTTCTGGAAGTTGGTGATGGACAGGGAAGCCTGGCATAATGTAGTCCAAGGGGTCTCAAAGAGTCAGACATGACTGAGCGACTGAACCGAACTGAATCTGAAGCTGAAACTCCAGTACTTTGGCCACCTGATGCAAAGAGCTGACTCATTGGAAAAAACCCTGATGCTGGGAAAGACTGAAGGCAGGAGGAGAAGGGGACGACAGAGGATGAGATGGTTGGATGGCATCACCAACTCAATGGGCATGAGTTTGAGCAAACTCTGGGAGATGGTGAAGGACAAGGAGGCCTCGCATGCTGCAGTCTTTGGGGTCACAAAGAGTCAGACACAACTGAGTGACTGAACAACAAAAGTAATTTTAATAGAGACAGAAACATAACAGGCTAGTTTGTAGAAAAAACATAGGATGTAGTTAACATAGGAATGGCAACACACTCCAGTATTCTTGGAGAATTCCATGGACAGAGGAGCCTGGCTGGCTGTAGTCCATTGGATCACCGAGTTGAACACAACTGAATGACAACTGACACTGTCACTTTTCACTTTTAACATAGGAAAGTGAAATTACTTAGGAAAGCAGCAATGGCTTCTGAAAGTGGTTTGGTATGTATATTCCAGTTGAAATGTCTGTACTTTATCCGTCTTACATAACCCAACTCAGCAACCGTCCATGTGAGATCTTCACTCATCTTTTCTCTGAGACAAATCCCTTCTGAATGCCCATAGCACTTTGTAGTTTTCTTATAGGACTTATATTTTACTGTTATTTTGGACTCTTTCAATTTCTCTTTTAAAAATTATTATTCTTTTGAAAAAACGTACATCTACAGGAAAATTACAAGAATAGTAAAGTTACCATTTTGTCACATTTGCTTGCTCCCTGTACACATGTACACACACTTTTAAAATTTATTCTTGCTCACCCATTTGAGAGCAAATTGCAGACATGATCTTTAGCCTTAAATACCTCAGCACAGTTCTCCAGTGAAAAAGGAGTTTATATGACTTTTCCTAAAAACATCTAGTGTACAATTAGCAGACTAAAAATATTTAAAGTTGATACAATGGTAGTATCTGCAATAGTGCTATTGTCAGTCCATATTCAAATTCAGTACTTATATTTGGTGCCATCTATCCCGTAACTCTATATCCGTAATGCACACCTCCATTTCAGTTCTTACTATGTGCTTTGGAAGACAGCTAACCAAATTTTATAGCACAACTTCATAATTTTTTCACATATTTGAATTCCTGCCTTCAGAGTAGTTGATAATCATATGTATTGGTGCTCAGCTTGTTTTCCTCTGTCCTTCATCAGTGTCCTCAAGGTTTTTATCCTTGTTAACTAATATTCTGTTTTTCTAGCAGAATGTCTCTCTCTCTCATTACATCCTGCAGACACTAGTTTGAACTCCCTCTCTCTGCCACCAGATTTACCGTGCTGTCTCATTTAATTCCAGTTTTTAAGTGGTGTGAGTGTATAAAACTTGAAATAATGCACAACCCTTGCTGCTGCTGCTGCTGCTAAGTTGCCTCAGTCGTGTCCGACTCTGTGCGACCCCATAGATGGCAGCCCACCAGATTCCCCCGTCCCTGGAATTCTCCAGGCAAGAACACTGGAGTGGGTTGCCATTTCCTTCTCCAATGCATGAAAGTGAAAAGTGAAAGGGAAGTCGCTCAGTCGTGCCCGACTCTTAGCGACCCCATGGACTGCAGCCTACCAGGCTCCTCCGTCCATGGAATTTTCCAGGCAAGAGTACTGGAGTGGGGTGCCATTGCCTTCTCCGGCACAACCCTTAGAGACCCTGTAATTGAAAAGTTTCATCGAGACCAAAGCTGACAGGTGTGTGTACTAAGTGACGTGTGCATTATATGTTTCTGCAGGTGATTTTGATGACCACTATGCTGTTATTTTATATTCACTGTTATGTAATTTTTATATTCTTATGTTTATATCTATGACAGTCTTATTTCAGTGTTTAAATGGTAGATGCCAGTTCTAGAACCAAAGGATATACCACTAAAATAATAACTTTGAAATGGAAGTGAAATATAATGAAATGCTATGAGAGAAGTGGAACAACTGCCATATTATGCCAAGCTGTTAATCTAGGAGAAAACTTGGCAAAATATTATAGTTACTAAGAAAATAAAAATCTGTTAAAGCTTAAGTGTACCACAATAGTTAAAGATTCATACTCTGCAAGAAGGCATCCCCAGTTTTAAATTATGAGTTTTGATTATAAGACATTTTCAGTAACTCATTTAAATAATTTTGTTATCCATATCTGCATCTGTTACCATCTTCAGTATTAGAGCATTACTGTCACCTCCTATGCTCTTAAACAAGCTCCCCTTTGTGTTTCTCCAAATGTGAAAAATGTGGGGATTTTGAGTTGGAATAAAATGCATATATAATTTTTCCCAGTAAAGTGTGTGGATATTTAAAATAACCCTCCCCATTTGTTTGGATTACCAAAGTAATACATGCTCACCACAGAAATTTCCAACTTTATAGAAATATGTTTTCAGTTATGTGAAAGTCACTGTCTCAGATAAATATTGAAAGCTTCTATTGCACTGTTGATCTTTTTATCTTTTGAAATCTCATTCTCTCCACTCATGTAATCTCTATAACCTTATCCTCTCTTGGACCTTTGTTTCCTTCTTCCGTTTACCCTATAAATACGTTCAAAGATTCCGTTAAAAGAAAACAAATAGGAAAAGTTCTTCTCAGTAGGACCCTGTAGTATTGCTTCTCTTCCTAGTTAAGTTTCTTGAAAAAAAAGTAGTTTATATTTTTCCATTCTTTCCTTCTTATTCCCAATATTCTGTAATTGGCTTCTTTAAAAAAAAATTATTTTTAATTGAAGGATAATTGCTTTACAATATTGTGTTGATTTCTGCCATACATCAACATGAATCAGCCATAGGTATAAAAATATGGACGGCTTCATGAATTTGCATGTCATACTTGTGCGGGGGCCATGCTCATCTTCTCTGTATGGTTCCAATTTTAGTATATGTGCTGCTGAAGCCAGCACTGTAACCTGGCTTCTGATGCTTCTTTCCCACAGGAATTGCTATCTTTCTTTTTCAGTTATTTACTTAAAAAAAAAAAAACCTCTGATTACAAAGATAATTCAGGCATATCTTAAAACATATATGTACAGAGAGGTATACATTGTTGAAAGTCAGTCCTTTTTAAAATATTCTTTCATTGAGACAACCACTTTCAACATGATATATATTTATTCAACCAATTCTGTATGTTAATAAGTATATAGTATATTATTTAGCTCTTATATATATTTAAAATGAGAACTGTGTATCGTTCCGTAAGAATTTTCTTTTATGTCTGTGTTTAGATCTGTTGCATTACATTGTAAATACAGGGCAGATTGCCTAACTGTTTTTAGTTTCTTCATCTATAAAGTGAAGGTGAAAACAGAACTCCCTTCCTTTGGTGCTTTTATGTATGAGATGGGATGGTGGTGGTGTGAGCATGCTCAGTCATGTCTGACTCTTTGCGACCCTGTGTACTATAGCACACCAGGCTCCTCTGCCCATGGAATTTTCCAGGCAAGAACACTGGAGTGGGTTGCCATTTCCTACTACAAGGGATCTTCCCAACCCAGGGATCTAACCCACCGCTCTGGCATTTCCTGCATTGGAAGGTGGATTCTTTACCACTACCACCATCTGTAAGAGAGTGTATGAAGTAGAATAATTTATGTAAAACTTAAATCAGAGTCTGACATAAAATGAAGTTCTCAGTAAATGGTAGATTAATAAAATAATCTTACTGTTTTTATTAAAATGTTGCATACTCAGTAATTTATCAGTGTAGCAAAGGATAAAGAACATAAAATCCCTCTTCAGTGTCACTAGCCCTTTGCCCTTGCTCAGTCACTGAGTTGTGTCTAACTCTGTGATCCCATGGACTGTAACCTGCCAGGCTCTTCTGTCTATGAGATTTTCCCGGCAAGAATTGGAGTGGTTGCCATTTCCTTCTGCAGGGGATCTTCCTGATCCTGGAATTGAAACCACGTCTCCCGAATTGGCAGGTGGATTTTTTACCTTCCTTGATTTCTTTTGGTGGTGTTTGCTACAGTCTGTTTTTGAAAATTTTTTGTCTTCTTGGCAACTGTCTTGTTGATTATCTTCTTTTTGTGTGTTACTAGAAAAAAAAGATTATAGTTACACAGAAATCTGAAGAGACTATTTTGAATCTCCATGTACCTGTTATCTAGGGATTTTTATGATGGTTCAGCAGGTAAAGAATCCGCCTGCAATGCAGGAGACACAGGAGACACAGGTTCAATCCTTAGTTTGGAAAGCTCCCCTGGAGGAGGAAAATGGCAACCCACTCCAGTATTCTTGCCTGAAAATTCCCATGGACAGAGGAGCCTGGCAGGCTACAGTCAGTGGGGTCCCAAAGAGTAGGACACAACTGGGCAACTGACGCATGCATACATGTACCTGTTACCTAGCTTAAGAAAAGGAAATGTTATATAGTTGACGATCTTTTATTTTCCATCCTGATTACCTTCTCTGCTTCATCCCCCAGAATGAATCACTGTCCTGAGTTTGATGCTTGCCATTCCTTTACACTTTCCACTGTACAATTTACTTCATGTCTTTGGGATTTGTGGAGTTTCTTGGATCTGTGTTTATAGTTTTTGCCAAATAATGGAAAGTTTTTATCTATTATTTCAATAATATTTTTTTCTGTTACCCTCTCTTTTTTTTTTTTTTTTTTTTCTAGGGACTGTATAAACAGGCGTTTATTGGATTGATTGAATTTGTCCCATAGCTCATTGATGTGATTCATTTTTTTTTAGTCTTTTTTCCTCTATGTGTTGTATTTTGGATAGTTTCTGTTACGTTTTCACTTCATTAATTTTCTGAAGTGTTAATCTCATTTAATCAGTTTTTTTTAAGGCATTTGAATTTTTATCTCTAGAAGTTTAATTTGATTCCTTTTTTATTTTCCATGTCTCATTAAGATGTTCATGCATGTACTCGCTTCGGCAGCACATATACTAAGATGTTCATGCTTTCCTCTGTATTCATGAACATATGGGATAGGTTTATAATAATTTTAAAATATCTTTGAGTGCTAATTCTGTCATCTGTCGTTTGGATTTTTATTTGTTTGTTTTTATTGAAGTATAGTTGATTTATGATATTGTGTTTCAGGTGTGCAGCATAGTGATTCTTTTTTCTTTTTGCAGATTATACTTTATTATAGGTTATTATAAGATACTGGGTATGCTTTCCTGTGCTATACAGGTAAATCCTTGTTACTTACCTGTTTTATGTTTAGTAGTTTGTTAATCCCATATCCCTAATTTGTCCCTCTCCCCCTCTTCACTCCCTTTTGGAAACCATAAATTTGTCTTCGTGTCTGTTAGTCTTGTTTCTGCAGGTCTGGGTTCTTTTTGTTGATGGCCTTTTCTCCTCTCCAGGTTATATTTACCTCTTCTTTGTATACCTGATAATTTTTTAAATTAGATTTGGCAGATGTTATAAATTTTACCTTTTCAGGTCCTCAGCATTTTTGTGTTCTCTTAAATATTCTTGAGATTTGGTTTGAGATACAGTTAAATTACTTGGAAAGAGCTTGCTCCTTTTGAAACTTGCATTCAGTCTTTTTTTAGTGGGACCAAGCACCCTTCAGTATAG
The DNA here is from genome assembly GCF_019923935.1 of Bubalus bubalis. Lineage (NCBI taxonomy): Eukaryota > Metazoa > Chordata > Mammalia > Artiodactyla > Bovidae > Bubalus > Bubalus bubalis. Next base: position 117,118,714 of record NC_059157.1, on the reverse strand, counting down.
GGTTAATTTTGTCCCAGTACTCTTCTGAGTACACCACCCAGAGCCTGTATATTACGAGTTTTTCCATTCTTCTTAGCCCTTTATGAGTTCTGGGATTGTTCCCCCTAGGGTTCTTTCCTCAGCCTCAAGTTTCCTTATATATATGACTAATGGGTATAATAAAGACTCAAGAAGAACTCTGCAGATCTGTGGATCTCATGCTATGCACCTCTTCTCTCTGGTACTCTTACCTGTGAATTTTAGACACCTTGACCTTCCTGAATTCTAAACTCGGGCTCCTCATCTTAGATTGCTGGACTTTGTTTAGTTTCCCCATCCTTCTGCTGCAGTGTGGAAACTTTTTCCAGGCAGTTTCTGGGCATTTATGGGATTTTGTTCAGCATCTGAAAATCATTATTCCTTATTTGTCCTATTTTTTAGTTGTTTTAAGGTAGGAGAGTTAAACTGTTCTCTGTTACTCTATTATGGTTGGAAACAATTGCCTATATAGACAGCTATTGATTTTCTAAAATACTGTTAAATATCTTTTGTGCCTGAATATTAGGTGAGGTGTTGCCATCCCAAAGGCTTGTATTTGAAACCTCTAAGGTTGCTCATATTACAATTATCAATATTATCAATATTATAAATTTTTAAAGTTGTAAGTTTATAATTTATAAAGTTGTAAGTTATCAATATTTTGCACAGCAAATGACTATTTAAGAAGAATATATGAATATAAGAATCCTGTGGCGGATTCATTTTGATATTTGGCAAAACTAATACAGTTATGTAAAGTTTAAAAATAAAATAAAATTTAAAAAAAAAAATAAGAAGAATATATTGACTTGAAATGTCCTTAATCACTGTCAGTTTGGATGTTTGTAAAAGATGCAGTGAGTGTAGAAGTTAACACAGATTAAATAATCATTCCTGAGTATGACCTTAAAAACTGCAGGCATTGGATAGTATATGTAAGCTTTTTTTGAAAATTAAAAAGTATACTAAAGAATAATATAATAAGTGGTTATATTATAGAGGTTATAATATATACTGAGAAAACAAATAGGGAAAATCAATTAGTATCTATGTGAATAGGTACTAACAGTGATTTGAGATATGTACGGTGATATATTAATACATGGATTAAAAGTGCTGTATCTAAACAACTTAGATGGAAGTGAAATTGAGCAAAATGAAGAATTAATTTAAAAAGTGGTTGTAGTTATAATCATGACCCTAACATTTAAGGTGAATGTGAAGTTTGACCAAAATTGTTTTCTGAATGTGAGTAGAATAAAACAGTATTTTAGATATATTTTTAATAATATGTTGTTAAATATTTATATGTTAATTGAGTCAGTTTGAAGTTTCATCTGAATTTGCTTAAGAATGCAACCCACTCCAGTACTCGTGCCTGGAAAATCCCGTGGATGGAGGAGCCTGGTGCACTGCAGTCCATGGGGTCGCTAAGAGTCGGACACGACTGAGCAACTTCACTTTCACTTTTCACTTTGATGCATTGGAGAAGGAAATGGCAACCCACTCCAGTGTTCTTGCCTGGAGAATCCCGGGGACGGGGGAGCCTGGTGGGCTGCTGTCTATGGGGTCACACAGAGTCAGACAGGACTGAAGTGACTTAACAATAGCAATAGCAGTGACTACTTAAAGTTACACAGTTTCAGTTCTGTTAATGGGCTGAAGCACTGTTTCTGACTCTTGATATAGTGATTTTCAATCTCCACTGTCATGAGGTCTGCCAAACTTAGGAATGCCTTCTCTCTATAGGGTATACTAATAGATAATAAAAATTACACAGAACCCTAAGGGAGAAACTAGCTAAAGTGTTTCACAAAGCCCTTTATTTTCCCTCACAGAAAGAAAGTAAGTTTAGTTGCTCAGTTGTGTCCGACTCTTTGCGACCCCATAGACTGTAACCTATCAGGCTCCTCTGTCCATGGGATTTTCCAGGCAAAAGTACTGGAGTGGGTTGCCATTTCCTTCTCCAGAAGATCTTCCCGACCCAGGGATCAAACCCGGGTCTCCCACATTATGTAGGCAGATGCTTTGCAGTCTGTAGTGCTTAGTCAGTAGTTAGATATTACCTATAATGTTTTCAGTATTCTTTCTAAAATGGTAAACTTTGTTTAAGGAATCATGACCCATGAGTGGGCTTTACTTTTTTGTCTTGAGAGCAAACGATTGTGGGGTGTATGGGAAAAAGTAGATACTCTCAGTGTCTGAGTAGGTAATTCCCAAGATACCTGTTCTGCTTGGAGGAAAGGATGTGTTGGCCAATGATGAAATTTACTTCTGCCCGCCCTTCAAGCCTTATAGTTGCACATGTATGTATGTAGATATATAGCTGTAACTGGCTTGAACTAAGCACTTAGAAAGATGGGCATTATTTTAAGTGCTGTGCCTTAGTTAGTTAATCCTTACAACCGTCCCATTAGATTGTGTTCAAGATAAAATCCCATTGGATCTGTCTTAGGTGTATCAGACTTGAAACAAAAGGCTGTCACCTGATAGCCAATCAATAATAGTAATAACAATAATGATGTGAAGGTACTAAGTGACATACGTGTATTAACTCTTTTGCATAATCCTTTATAATGAAACTCGGTTTAGTGTGAAAGTTGCTATTGCAGCCCATGACATAAAAAGCAAATGGGAGCAGTTCACTTGTTTGAATTTGAGGCAATTTATAATATCTGTATAATTTCCTCATCATGAGGAAACCTTGTGGACAGAAATTGCAGGTAATACTCTTCATTATTACACATTTTTACAGGGGAGTGTGACTGCAAGCTTAGGAAACTCAAAGCCAGTTGCAGCAGTATTCCATGTCCCCTGTCAGCCTATGTAGCTCTGTTTCCAATGAATTTGAGGACAGGACACCAATTCACAAAGTTAGGCTACTTCTGGGTTAAAAACAAAGTCTTCTTGAGGAGTTTGAAATGGTACTTAGTTACAATTATCTTTTTGTGGTGGTGGCTTTTTTTTTTAAGGGATTAAGTGAAATAGATTTAGTGGGGCACTAAAGTTAATATCTGACTACATTGGTAAATGTTACTATTACCATTTTTTCTTAAAGGGAAAAGAAGTAAGTTTTAGAGATAATATTTTAAATTACTGCATTTTGTTCTTCTTTTCCCCCCTTCTCAAAAATACCACATGGAATATTCCATTCATTACTGCCTGAGAAAGTCATTACTTTGCAAGCTGCAGTTGCTGAAATGGTTTAGTGAAAGAAATGTTTGCTTACAATTTTTTTTTTCCTTTTTAGTGATTTTTTTTTTCTTTTTGAATATCCAAACTATAGCAAACATGGAGAAGGAATTTTAAATTTATATCGGGAACATTTTGTGGAACATTTCATCAGATGACTCCCTGTCAACCTCATATCTTTAAAAGAGGGATTAATGAAATAGCATCTGAAGCAGCAGTGATCTCTTGTGGAATAAACCCTGACGACTTCCACAGTGTTTTATGGGATAATTTCAAGTTCTTCAAATATAGATTACATAAAGAAGATTGTAGGGCACGTGACACATTCTGGTTTCCTGTATTTCAGGTAGTAGAAAAATTGCTACCTCTAAGAATGGATCCTGGAGAGATCTTGTCACAGTTATAACTTTTCATCAGTGGTTTTATCTCACAACTTTATTTTTTATTCATATAGGCAACTTATAGCTTGCAATAAACTGCTTTATGTATTAAGTATTGTAATGGTAGAGTAATGGATTGCCTGTGCATTGTAACTACAAAGGTAAGATACAGTATGCTTTCTATGTTTGTTAGTGACAGAACGTGAGAGACTTTTGTTTATAATATATTTAAAAAATAAAGTGTAACCATTGTTATATATTTGAAATTTGAATCCGTATGATGCTTAGTTTATTTCCTTTAGGAAAGGTAATATTCTGAAGTGTGTTTCAGATAGCTAAAAGTAGTTTATTAAATAGATATTTTTCCCCTGTGGTTTATAAGGAAGGCTTTCTCCCAACAGCAAAGGTTTATAGGGCCCTAATTATATCTTCTAAATATATTCTCAAAGTTCTCCTCTCTACTTTTTTTTCTGTCCCCATATGTCGTACTGGTTGAAAATATAACTCATTTTGAGAACATTTTCTGGATTCTCTCCTTTATTTATTGCAAATATAGTAAGTTTTTTTTAAAGGAGAATAGTAAAGTTCTGATTGTGTTGCCTTTGGAAAGATGTTGATTGGATTTAAAATGATTATACTTGTTCAAGAACTCCTTAAAGTTATTTGTTTCAAAGTCTGTTTTTCTCATTTTTCCTCAAAGTGCAACATATTTCACTTAAGTTCTAAGTTTGGTTTCTTTTATTTCTGAGCACCAGTTTGTGGACATTGTGTGACTGTAAGATTCAAGATGCTTACATTTAAAATTTATACATTGGCTTTTAAAATATGGAATAGTTTATTTTGGGGGGTTTCTATAAACTTATAGTGCCACATGATTGTTAGACAAAAATTGTTGAGATTTTTAAATTACATTCAGTAATAAAAGAATCAGTAAATTTGTGAAATCTGCAAAGTCTGTTCTTATATAGTGAATTAGTTTTCACAACGAGGAAAAGCAAGAAAACTGATAGAAATAGATAACTATAATCAAAGTTATAGTTCAAACAATAAGAGTTTTGATCAGATACTAACATGCCTGTTGTCTGCTCCCATTCTGTTTATGTCTTCCATGTAAAACTGTCTTATCAAACTATTCTTAAAGAATGTTTAAAGGGCAGTAAGCCTGGGACACAGGTTTAGTCTAGTGAGTTTTTTTTTTTTTTTTAATATATATATATAAGTTCTTTTCGTGATGGTCTGTGGTAGATTCTCTCTGTGATTTACCTTTTATCATTTCATTCACTTTAGTTTTTATTTCTAATATTATAGAATATTTCTAATAATACAGACTAATATAGAATATCTAATATTTTTAATAGTTTATTTCTAATATTATAGGTTTTTTGAAATGGTCTATCTTCTCTCTGCCCTATCTTTCTTGATAGATTTTAAGAATCTTATATTTGATCCTGTTTAAGCAAAAGAAAGCTACCATTAAAAAAAAATTGTATGGAATCAATACATAAAAGTTTTAATAAGTTTTTATTATGTAACTGTTAAAACAAAAATAGAAAAGATGTAGGATGGAAATTAGGAAGCCTAAAACATATTTGTAGTTACTTTTGAAAGAGCTAAATTAAAATGATTTCTCCTATTATTAGAAATAAAACTCTTTGAACATATTTAACCAATAGCTATAGCAGGAAGAGCAAAAATCTTAATTTTTTCAGCCAAAGTGCTGCAGTGTTTTCTTTCCCTCTTGAGCCTTTCCTTGCTTTTCTGATCTTTAGAGAGCTTTATGGTTTTATATGTATTTTTTAAGTCTATCAATATAGTTGATGTAATTCTATCATGTTAATACTAAAACACCTTTTCAAGTGAATTTTTTTTCATCATCCGCCTCCCCTTTCTCCCACTTGTGTAGGCATGGTGCGCTAGGTAGGCATGTTGCATCACTGCTACCATGGATACCCTTAAGAACAGGCATGTGGGTTGAGCTAAAGCAATGATGATTAGTTTTCTGGGCTTCCATCCTCCCCCTGGCCACCCCTCGCCCAACAATAACTATATTCTTCACAGTGAAGACTCTTATTTTAAAACCTTTGCAAATAGCTAGGTTGTGAGCTGTGATGAGTAAATCATCACTGTTACTGAACAGCCAAATTTTGGCCTCTATTTACAGTAGTATTAATGCCATTTGCTAATTTAAGATAATCATAAATAGCTGTAGTTGTTTCTCTGTTTAATACATTTTAAACACAAATGTAATGTTTGTTTTGCCTCTTAATGGGAAATGAAAATGTATTTCCTCTTCAGTTTGCATTTTTTAAAATATTATTCTGCATTTACATTTTTTATGTGGGAAAAGACCCTAGCAAGCATTTCTCTTGTGGCAGTATTTCTTTATTGTTAGTATACATACATAGATCTTTATGTAGTTTAATCAGTTTGGATGCAGTATTTTATTTTGTGCTTTTCCACATAATGTGTAAGAGATTCTTGTGTTTGTAAATCCTTGTGTTCTTAATTAGCTCTTTTGTAAATATATGTCAGTTGATGGAGAGATAATAATGTTGGAAGGCCAGGAAGAGATGTGTAGTTTTGTCAGGCTCATTATCACAATGGGAAGATTAACTCAAAGCATACAAGAGCCAACAATAGTGATTCGGGAGTATTGTATACGATACGTTTTCTTTTGTTAGTGATAAGCAGTGTGTATAAACTGCAGCTGCAGCTAAGGGCATTCTTATTCTTTAGTACAGAGTTTTCCCAGCTGTTGATTAACTTCTGAGAAAGGGAGTTGCTTAACTTTAATAATTTCTTGCAGTAGAATCCTGTCTTTCTCCATCTTTTGTTATACCTGTTTGTTGATCAGGTAGATGAGGCTAGTCATTGTAGGGTCATTTAGTGGAAGTTTAGTTGCCAGGAGAAAGACCTGTAAAGAAAAAAATGTTTCTTGAGTTCTTGATTAAGCTTTTTAGGAGGAAAGGAGTGTTCCTATTTTATTCTCTTACTCAATACAAGCTGTTATTATTGTTATTATTCAACTTGTTTGCCAAAACTTGGAGTCCATATTAAATTCTGTTAGGGTAGTATTTGAGGTCTTTGCTGTCTTGGAGAGTCTCTTCCAGTTAAGGGATAGCCAATACATACGTTTTAGGAGTTGTGAACCAAGTTTTCATTATTTCTATTTACAGGTCTTTTTTTTCTTCCTCTCAGCTCTTTTGAGGTGATTTTCTTCTTTGAAATCTTCATGCATAATAATTTCCTGTTTGCAAGTCCTTGCTTCTAAATCTTACTGTTGGTAAAGAATCTGCCTGCAGTGCAGGAGACCTGGGTTTGGTCCCTGGGTCAGGAATATACCCTGGAGAGGGAAGTGGCAACCCACTCCAGTATTATTGCCTGGAATATGCCATGGACAGAAGAGCCTGGCAGGCTACAGTCCTTGGGGCCACAAGAGTCGGATGCAACTTAGCGACTAAATCACCCAACCCTTCAGTTTCCGTTTATAGATTATTTCTTGAGAGAAGCCTTCCTTGTGCCCACGATTAGTAAGTGAGGTTCTTTTACTTCTGTAAGTATTCTTTACTTTTACTCTATATCATGCAGTATATCATGTATTTGTGTGATTTTATATTAGTGTATGTTTTTTCACTGAACTATAAACTTTACAAAATAAGACTTTTATTCTTAAGATATTCCTGAGGCCTGACCAAGTGAGTATCTACATGTAGTGGATACTCAGTAAATAATTGTTGAATGAATGAGGCTTTGGCATTGGTATTCCAAACTTGTGGATTAAAAAAAATAAGTGAATATTTTAGTTTGTATTAAGTCCTATTTTGAATATGGTTTTATGTTGATATGCCAGAAAATAGTCACTAAAATTTATTCATCTTTCTATATTATAAATTCAGAATGACCCAGACAATGGCCTGTCTTCCCATTGTTTTCCACCTCTTTCTTAGTTTGTGGTGGGGATGGACTACATCATCTTGTCTTGATACTTGCCTACTAGTCACTTAAGTATTTGACTGATTTTTTTGAATGGTTGTATATATAATTATTTTTTTTTTTTAATTTTATTTTATTTTTAAACTTTACATAACTGTATTAGATTTGCCAAATATCAAAATGAATCTGCCACAGGTATACATGTGTTCCCCATCCTGAACCCTCTTCCCTTCTCCCTCCCCATTCCATCCCTCTGGGTCGTCCCAGTGCACCAGCCCCAAGCATCCAGTATCGTGCATCAAACCTGGACTGGCAACTCATTTCATACATGATATTTTACATGTTTCAATGCCATTCTCCCAAATCTTCCCACCCTCTCCCTCTCCCACAGAGTCCATAAGACTGTTCTATACATCAGTGTCTCTTTTGCTGTCTCGTACACAGGGTTATTGTTACCATCTTTCTAAATTCCATATATATGCGTTAGTATACTGTATTGGTGTTTTTCTTTCTGGCTTACTTCACTCTGTATAATAGGCTCCAGTTTCATCCACCTCATTAGAACTGATTCAAATGTATTCTTTTTAATGGCTGAATAATACTCCATTGTGTATATGTACCACAGCTTTCTTATCCATTCATATGCTGATGGACATCTAGGTTGCTTCCATGTCCTGGCTATTATAAACAGTGCTGCGATGAACATTGGGGTACTCGTGTCTCTTTCCCTTCTGGTTTTCTCAGTGTGTATGCCCAGCAGTGGGATTGCTGGATCATAAGGCATGTCTATTTCCAGTTTTTTAAGGAATCTCCACACTGTTCTCCATAGTGGCTGTACTAGTTTGCATTCTTATTGCTTATACTTAGTCTGGGAGAATCTAATTCTTTTTCATTTTATAGGGCTTACTTCCATCTCTAGACTGCAAAATGTTGACTAACAAGTTGAGTACTGTTTAGTGGGACTTGATGCGGTGATGAGAATGTTGTGTATCTGTGCTGTCCTATTCCAGTTTGACCAGAGGAACTAAATTTTAATTAAGTAGACTGAGGTTATTGATTGTAACAACCATTCCATACAACCTCCATCCCTTCACTTATTTACCCCTGAATTTTTTAAACATTTTTTTGAGTAGATAATAAATTCATATATTACTCAAACTCAGGAGTCAAAATCATCAAAAAGAAAAAACTATATATCTGTCTCACTTCTGTCCCTTCCAGTTCTGGTCCCCATAGGAAACTATTTTTATTTGTATTTATTTCTTTCCATTGTTTGTGTGTATACAAAAATTAAGAATGTTTTATATCTCCCTTTCCCTATATGACAGTAGTTTGTTTTATATTTATATAATCTTTTGCCCCTTGCTGGTTTTACTTACAGTATCCTGAAGGGTTCTCCATTTTAGTACACATAATTTTTTCTCATTCATTTTTATAGAAATATGTAGTTTAGTTGTTTTGATATATCATAGTTTCCTTAATCAAACTTGGGCTTTTAAATAAATAACCTGTAACAGCTGCTTCTCATTGGAGAGAGATGAAAGTTGGATACATAACAAGTATTATATATCATGAAAAATGCCAGATTTTCACAAGCTATAAATATATTTTTACTAGGCACTAAAGTTATTTCTAACCTTTTACTGTTAATATTTTTTCAGTGAAAAAAAAAATGTGTATCATTTTATATTTGTGCATATGTATCTGTATCATATAGGATTGCTGGTTTAGGTAATTTAGGTAGCCCTTGTCAGATTCTCTTCCATTTAAGTTGTGTCATTTTGCAATGTACGAGAGTGATTATATATTATTTCCCTGCAACTTTGTCGACAGAATGTATTTGCAAATTTTTGTATTTTTGCCAGCTTCTTGAGTGAGAAATGGTAGATAAATGTAGTTTTAATTTGCATTTCTCATGTGTTTAAGCAAGGTTTATTAAATTTCATATTTTTTTCTTTTGCGTTGTTGATCTTTTTCTTTTCAGTTTCTAGGAGCTTTTTATATAACAGGGGGTTTAGCCTTTGTCCATGATATGAGTAGCAAGATTTTTTCCCCATACTTTGTTTATTAGGCCTCCCCTCCTTTCCCCTTCTCTTACTTCTGAATTTTGAGTCATAGTAAAACCTTCCACATTCATATTCCAGAGTTATAAATAATTCACCCAGGTGTCCTTTCACTGTTTTATATAAGATTTCATTTTTAAGTCTTAGGGCCATTTGAAGATTATCTTGATCAATGGCAACCCACTCCAGTACTCTTGCCTGGAAAATCCCATGGGCGGAGGAGCCTGGTAGGCTGCAGTCCATGGGGTCGCTAGGAGTTGGACACGACTTCACTTTCACTTTTCACTTTCATGCATTGGAGAAGGAAAGGGCAACCCACTCCAGTGTTCTTGCCTGGAGAATCCCAGGGACGGGGGAGCCTGGTGGGCTGCCGTCTGTGGGGTCACACAGAGTCAGACACGACTGAAGCGACTTAGTAGTAGCAGCAGCAGCAGTAGTAGTAGTAGTAGTAGTAGTAGTAGTATAGTGTTAGTTGTAGAAGCAGCGTAATATTTTCCCCCATGGCTACCCATTTGTTCCAGCATCATTTATTTAAAAGTTTATATTTATCCCTCTGGATTAAAATAACACTGTTTGACAAATAAATTCCCATATATTTGGGTCTGTTCTGGATATTGAATTCTGTTTCATTGATTTGTCCATTTAAGAACCAGCTTGATGGCTTTTATTAATACCTGCTGAAGTTTTTTAGTATGCCCTAACATCTAATATAGTTATTCTCTGCTTCTCTGTTTTTGAGTTTTTTTCTTTAAAAAAAAAAAAAAAAAAAAAAAGATGATTCTTGTTTGTCTGCACACATAGACTTTAGAATCAATTTAGAGTCTGAGAAAGTATTTTGATATTGGGAACAGCCTCTAAATAAGTACAATTGGCTCTCCATAATCTCAGGTTCTGCATCTGTAGATACAGAGCAATGACTATACTGTATCATTTTATATAAGGGACTAGAGATTGCTTTCAAGTGCTGCCTATTTTTGCTTATGCTTTTATAGTTGAACTTTAAAATGAATAACTAAAGCTTCTTATTTTATCACTCTCTCACTTTTCAAACTCCTTTTGGTTTGCATTCTGAAGAAATCACTCAGCTGAAATTGTGCAGGTTAGTCTGGGCAGAGAATAAAGGATAATATTTAAGAGCTCAAGCTCTGGAAACCTTTGAGGTTCTAGTCCCAACACTTGATTCCTGGACAAGTCATTTATTCCTTCTGCATTTCGTTTCCACATCTCTAAAATAGGGATATAATGGCACCTACTTTATAGGGTTGTTAAAGATTAATTGAGTAATAATTATATACTGTCAAGTGTGTGAAATAGTAAGACTTTAATAACGTTATCAGATATTTTTAATAATTTTTTTAAATAGTAAGAGAATATAGCCTTCTAGTTAGTCACAACAGTCTTTTCTGAATCTTTCTCTCTGCCCTTACACTGTTGGTGTTCCCTCTTATGATTCTTGTTCCCTGCCTTTTATGACTAGCGTATTGGCTCTCTTTCTTTGTTAAGGGTGGTTATTAGGTACAGTTCTATATGAAGGCAAGTTGGAATTAGGAATAAAGGAAAATGAAAAAGGATGAGTTTTAAAGATACTTTTGCACCTGTTTCTGCTTTATTTACCTCCTCTTTTGCTGCTTTTATTTTGGATCTTAGAGTTATGATAATACCTGTCTTTGGAGACAGCTCCTTGAGTCTCTGCCAAAAGTTTTTTTACTATATATCCTTTTGGTGATTAGTATGTAACCATCTTATGTGAATAAAGAAAAAGGATTGTCCCTATGTGGGAAAAAATATTTATTTGTGATTCCAGTGGATGCTCAACTATTTAAGTGGGTAACTGATAATGGTAATTAATAAATCATCAGAGAAATGTTGAATTGTTTTGGCTTATCAGTTTGAGAATTATGAACAGAAATGTCTTTGATTTAAATGTTCATAATTATACATTGGCGCACTTTTACTTGTGCTGGGTTGTATTAAAATTGTGTGTTAGCCAGCAGCTTTGAAAGGAGTGTGAGAACTTTTTTTTTTTTGAAAGGAGTGTGAGAACTTTTTAAAGAAAGTCTTAGTATAGACATTTCAAGTTTATTAGATTTTAGAAAGTTGTATTTTAATAATGTATAGAAATGCTGCCCTCTACTGTTGCCTAATTGTTTTACTGTCATGAAAAATGTTCAATAACCTATACTAGGATCACGTTTTTAGAAGTATTAGATTGGAGTATTTATTAATTTGGAGTATAACTGTATAAAATATTACTCTGATAACTTAATTGTTAAATTATATTTATTACCTAATGTTAACTTCCATTAAATATGTTCATTGTCATGATTTTTGGCTTTTAGAGAAACTTGGATCTTTGAACAAAAATCTTAGCTTCTTATTTTACATGATAGGATTTAAGTAGTCACTTGATTGATTCTCTATGGTGGTATGATTCAGAGCTTGTATAGATGGCTTAAAAGCAAACTAAAATGTTCTACCAGTAAAGATATTTTTCTAAAGTAAAAATTGTTTTGATATTTATTTAATTTGATATGTTATTTACTTTGATATGTTACTTAATTGATTTGAAATTCAAATAAGCATTAAATAGGGATGTAAGTCTTCATATGTTTACCAAAAGGAAGCACTGCCCAAGCAGTGATGATAGTGAGCAAAATTTTAACCTCTAGACTACAGGTTTTTCACTATAAAATGAAGGGATTAGAAGAGATCATTTTTAAGATTACCTTCAGCTTTGGTTTGCTAAGTACCCTATTGTATATGAAGTAATCTGTATATAAGCTAGAAACGGAAAAACAAAGATGGTTAGTATAGTTCTTGCTCTAAATTGAGACAGCCAGTGGGCCAAATCAGGCCACATTCATTTACTTACTGTCATGGCTCCTTTCATGTTACAGTGTTAGAATTTGAGTAGTTGGTAGCAGAGACCATTTGACCTGCAAAGCTGAAAATATTTACTATCTGGCCCTTTATGGAGAATGTTTTCTGACCCTTGCCCCAGATGAACTTTGGGTCTAGTGTTGAAGATAAATATCTAAAAAGATAATTCAGAATGGTTGTTTGCAAAGGGCATATAAACAATATGCTAGGAGGTATTTAAAGTTAACATGCAGTAAAGACAAATATGCTTTCATCATCACAGTTCTTCTCAGTTTAGTAGTATGCAAACACCTTCCAGTAATTCCTAGAGATTCCTGTTTATCAGACATTAGCATGTATCTGGCTTCACAGCCTTATTATCATTGTTGTTATGACTTTTTTTTGTAAAACTCACAAATCTATGTAGGCATTTTGGTGTTTTTTAATAACCATGACCACTACCTATATAAAAATATAAAACATTTTCAGTACTCCAGAGGACTAACTTCCTAAATGTTCTTCCTAAAAGAAGAACATTGTGCCCTCCCCAGAGGTAATCATTTTTCTAACCTTTTTCACTGTAGATTAGTTTTGAACTTCTTATAAATGTAGTCATATGGTGTATATAATCACTTTTGGTTCTTTTGCTGAGCATGTTTGTCACTGGATGTGTCAGTAAAATTTCCCTTTTTATTGCTGTGTAGTATTCTTATTCATGAATATACCACAGCTTTATTCTGCTATTGTTAGAATTTGTATTGTTTACAGTATGGGACTGTAAAGAGTAAAGCTGCTTTGAACTTTTTTGTAGAAGTCTTTTGTGGACATAAGCACTTATTTCTTTTGGGCACATTTTCCTGGGAGGTAGAATTTAAATTCATCTTGGAGATCCTTACCAGAAAGTGTTTAATTAGATGGGAGGGAGGCATCAAAGATACCTTTTCACCTACTTACTAAGTTTGATTTGTCCACTGCTCCATTTCAAAGTGTTATCTTTACATTTCTTCATGAACCCTGTGACTGAAAAAGCCTACCTTTTGACTAAATATTTTTTTTTCCTGATACCTACTTTTGTTGATGTTTTATATTTAGAGGTCTTTGCTAAGAAATCTAATAACAGGTTGAAGGAAAAAGTGCTGTCATTAATTAGTAGTCGATGCCATGGCTGAGGGATTGGAGAGAGTTGGAGGACCTGGCAGAACAGTAGGATCATTTGTATTTAATATGTTGTATATGTTTAAAGTTGCCATTTTAAATGCCTTTTCTTTTAGTTCTGACATCTGTGTCTTCTCTGGTTCTGCTGTGGATCTACTTTTATTAATCTTCTCTTATTCATGTTTTTTTGATTCTTGCCATATCTTGAATTTGTTTGTTTTGTGCTTTAAGCGATGATGAAAGAACCATTGCGACTGAAGCTAAGTTATTTTCCTTGTAAGAAGCTAGAAGGAAACTAATCAATTACGGGTTGTTTGTTTAGAGCTAGTAACATTAGTTACTTTCAGCTTACTTCAGTTTTCAGCTATCATGTGGATGATACTAGTTCTGTAACTTTCATAGGTCCATTCCACCACCAGAACTTTAAGATATAAGAAATGTAACACTGTAGAAATGTTTCACTGCTTCTCCAACTCAGTGTCCAGCTTCCTGCATTGCAGTAGTACTCTCAGTAAATGTCCCATGAGGGTGAGCCAATGTGTGGGGACAGCAGGCTCTCCATTTTAGGATCCTCCAGATTCCAGCTTGACATGCCATCCGTATATGATTAAAAACCCCATTGCTTATCCCAGCAGAGTTCCTTAACCAGACCAGGCCCAATCCTTTGCCCACCTGGGTAAAAATTTGCTAAGTATTCCATTTAGGTAAGCATCTGCCTTTTTAAGAAAAGGTTCATCTCTTGGGATTCTTTATAGACTAATTTGTGTTAAAAAAAATTTCCATTTATTAAAAAAAAAACTTTTTGTAATGTAGATTCATGTACATTTGGTAAAAAAAACAAACAAATAAACAAAACAGATGTCACGTGCCATTTACTCAGTTTTCTCCAAAGGTAACTATAGTATAGTGTCACTAGCTAGGATGTTAACATTAATACAGTCAAGATCCAGAATATTTCCATCACTGCAGAGATCCCTCAGACTGCTTTTTTCTAGCAGCACCTACTTTTCCTTCCACCCCACTCCCCCTTATTTCACAGGAACTACCCATCAGTATTCCATTTCTATAATTTTTTCATTTTAATAGTTTTTTATAAATTGAGAATCATAAGTATGTAACCTTAATTCAGTGTAATTTTCTGGAGATTTCATCTGGAAAATGATTGTTGTTAGTATTTTGGTTTTTTGTTGTTGCTGGGTACTATTCCATGATATGGCTGTACCAATGATAACTATTCACCTGTCGAAGGACATCTGAGTTTTCCAGGCTTTGGCTATTACAAATAAAGCTGCTATTAAACATTTGTGTACAGTTTTTATATGAACATAAAGTATTTATTTCTTTGGGATAAATACCCAGGAATGCAAATTACTGGGTCATATGGTTGTTGCATGTTTATTTTTTTTAAGAAATCGCTGAACTGCTTTCCATTATGGCTGTACCATTTTGGCATTTTCATCAGCAGTGTGTGATTGATCCAATTTCTCTGCACCATTTGGTGTTGTCACTGTTTTTTATTTTAGCCCTTTTCATAGGTATGTAGTGACATCTCATTGTGGTTTTAATTTGCATTTCCCTAATGGCAAATGATGTTGAATATCTCTTCATGTCCTTATTTGACATCTGCATATCCTTTTTGTATACCTCTCCATTTCTTTTGCCCATATTCTAATAGGATTTCTTACTGAGTTTTGAGAGTTCTTTACATCATCTAGTATACTGGTCCTTTGTCAAATGTCATGTACAAATATTTTCTTCCAATTTGTAGCTTGTCATTTCATCCTCTTATTAGGGCCTTTCATGGAGCAAAAACTTTTAATGAAGTCCTATCTATTAATTTTTCCTTTCATGAGTCATGCTTTTTGTGGCAAATCTTTTGATAGTCATGTGTTTGTTGCTAGTGTATAAAAATATGGTGGAATAAAAATTAAAATATGATTGACTTTTATATTTTTAAAAAATACATATTTTTTATGGCTGCACCAGGTCTTAGTTGCGGCATGTGAGATTTAGTTCCCTGACCAGGGATTGGACTCAGGCCCCCTGCACTGGGAGCACAGTCTTAGCCACTCTACCACCAGGGAAGTCCTGATTTTTTGTATTTTTATCTTGTACCCTGTGCCCTTGCTGAACTCACTATTTGTTGTAGGTTCTTTGAGATTTTTTTAATGTAGACAGTCTGAGGATTGGGAGTTTTATTTCTTCCTTTCTAATTTCTATGCCTTTATTTTCTTTCATTTGCCTGATTGCACTGGCTAGAACTTCCAGCATCTTCAAGATACAACCATAATGCTTCTTCTTATCAACACTGTTAACATCCTTGTGTAATTCATCATCATTTCTAACTTGGACACAAGTTCCTGGTAGTTGATCTCTCTTTTGTCTGTTGCTTATGTATATAATCCATTCTTCACATAAACCAGAATGGGAAAAAATAGCTAAATCAGAGTATCATCTCTTCCTTAAAAGTCCTCTGAATGGCTCACAAGTCCAGTTAGAATAAAATCCAGTTAGAATATGCTCATTTTGAAATATTAGATCCTACATCAACTAGAGCCTGGCTGCCTTTCTGATTTAAGCTACTCTCCTGGTTTAAGTCTTCTCTAGTTATACAAGCCTTCTTTCAGATCCTAAAATTCCAACACTTTTGGATCAGATACTCCTACTGCCTGAAAGTCCTTCGCCTTGATTTTTCGTGTCAACTTTCGTAAAATCTTTTAGGTTTCAGCCTGAATGAATCATCTCAAAGAGGCCTTATCTAAGTTAAATCTTCCCTGTTGCCCCTTGACCACACTGTTTGCTTTTTAGTGCTTATCACTCTATAATTGTTTACTTTGTTTAGATTACAAATCTATATGGAAAATAAAATTAATAGATTAGAAATCTTATAATACATAAATAAAAATCTAATATTTATAATTTTGTCAGTCTGGTATTTAAAAAAATATAATTTGGGGATCAGACACATGACTTTGAATGTCCTGTTTGATGGGCACATTTAGACAATTTACATTTGATATAATTATCAGTGTAGTTGGGTGTAAATCTGTCATTTTTTGTTTGTTTAGTATTTGTCCCATCTAGTCTTTGTTTTTTCCTTTTACCACCTTGCTTTGTAGTAATTGAGTGTCTTGTATAATTCCATTTTATCTTCAACTATTGGTTTATTAGCTGTACTTTTTTTTGCTTAGGTGTTTAGTCATGTCCAACTCTTTGCAACCCCTTGGACTATAGCCTGCCAGGCTCCTCTGTCCATGGGATTCTCCAGGCAGAAATACTGGAGTGGGCAGCCATTCGCTTCTCCAGGGGATCTTCCTGACCTAGGGATCAAACGCGGGTCTCCCACATTGCAGGTAGATTCTTTACTGTCTGAGCCACCAGAGAAGCCCAGTTATTAGCTACACCTCTTTGTTTTAGTTGTTGTTCTAGGTGCCAGAGTCTAAGACTCATTATACATGCATCTTAAGTTATCATAGTTTACCTTCAAATATTATAGCACTTGGCATATAACATTAAAACCTTGCAACACTGCACCTCTATTTCCTCTTCCCTTCCTTTGTGCTGCTGTTATCATACATCTTCAACATGTGTCATAAATGCTATAAGCTATTTATTATTTTTCTTTAAACAGAATATTATCTTTTTCTTTTTAAATTAATAGACTTAATATTTTAGAGCAGTTTAAGGTTTACAGAAAAATTAAGAAAATGCATTGAGTTCCACTTAATGAGCCAATATTGATACAGTATTAACTAATGTCCATTGTTTGCATTTTTAGGGTTCACTGTGCATGCTATGTATTCTGTGGGTTTTGAAAATATATAATGAGATTTATCTACCATTATATTATCATACAGAAAAGTTGTATTTCCTTAAAAATCCCCAGTGCCCCACCTGTTCATCTCTCCTTCCCCCTGTGCACCCCTGACAGCTATTGATCTTTTTCTGCCTATCTGTAGTTTTGCCTTTTCTTTTTTATTACCATAAGCAGTATCATTTTAGCAGGGCTACATTTCTTTCTTGTACTCAGACTGGGGTTGTGGAGATGGTGCTAGGTTTCCTTTTAGAACTTTTTTTACAAGTAATACCCATATGCACAAAGCAAAGTGTGATAGTTGTTTGATGCTCCTTTAATTACACTATCACAGTCTCTGTTTTGGCCATATACATTGAGATTTCATGGTATGGTTTGCAGCATACAGATTTGCCCGATTTTTTGAAATCGTGTATAGTCACAGTAGAATTGGTTCTTCTTTTTTGATTGTCTCTGTTCAACAGTGAAAGCAGTTGAAATTATGTAGTTAATTGAAGTCACTCAGGATAGTGCAGTTTTATCAAGAATGAATATAGATTTGATTTAACATTAGTTTTAATTATTCAACATCTTATTTGACAGCATTTTAATGTTCTTAATTACAGCAAAATATAATCAGTTTCTTTCCAGTTTTATTGAGCTATAATAGACATGCAGCACTATACAAGGTAAGGTGTTTTGCATAGCGGGGCTTCCCTTGTAGCTCAGCTGGTAAAGAATATGCCTGCAACACAGGAGATGCCAGTTTGATCCCCTGGAGAAGGAATAGGCTACACACTCCAGTATTCTTGGCTTTCTTGGTAGCTTAGATGGTAAAGAATCTTCCTGCAGTGCAGGAGACCTGGGTTGGGAAGATCCCCTAGAGGAGGGCAGAACAACCCACTCCAGTATTCTTGCCTGGAGAATCTTTATGGATAAAGGAGCCTGGTAGGCTACAGTTCATTGGGTCACAAAGAGTTGGACACAACTGAGTGACTGAGCACAGCATAGCATAGGGACTTCCCTGGTGGAGCAGTGGTTAAGAATCCACCTGCCAGTGTAGGGCACACTGGTTTGATCCTTGGTTTGGGAAGATTCCACATGTTGCAGGACAGTTAAGCCTGTGTGCCACAACTATTGAGCCTGTGCTCCACAACAAGAGAAGCCACTGCAATGAGAATCCCATGCACTACAGCTGGAGAGTAGTCCCTGCTTGCTCCAACTAGAGAAAACCTACATGGAGCAGTGAAGACCTGGTGCAAATATAAATAAATACAATTTTTAAAAAAGGTTCCACCATAATGATTTCACTTCCATGTATCAAGAAATTATTATCACAGTAAGGATAGTGAATATCCATCATCTTGTATAGATAGAAAATAAAAGAAAAAAATGTTTTCTGTGAGATGAGAACTCTTAGGATTTACTCATACTCTCTGAACAATTTTCATATATCCCAGCACTGTTAATTATATTAGTCATTTTGTACATTACATCCCTGCTGCTGCTGCTAAGTTGCTTCAGTTGTGTCCGACTCTGTGCGACCCCATAGACAGAAGCCCACCAGGCTCCCCCGTCCCTGGGATTCTCCAGGCAAGAACACTGGAGTGGGGTGCCATTTCCTTCTCCAGTGCATGAAAGTGAAAAGTTAAAGTGAAGTCGCTCAGTTGTGTCCGACTCCTAGCGACCCCATGGACTGCAGCCTACCAGGCTCCTCTGTCCATGGGATTTTCCAGGCAAGAGTACTGGAGTGGGTTGCCACATTATATCCCTAGTACTTACTTATCCTTTAACTGGAAGTATATTCTTTTTAACCACCTTCAACTAATTCCCCCTCCTCCACAACTGGCCACCTGCTGGCCCCCGTCCATCTCT